>NC_133758.1:113302179-114581841 GCF_036562045.2 Rhinolophus sinicus
CAATTTGTTGAAATACTTTTGTTTAAACTTTTTAAAGTGCATTATTATTCCAGTGACCAATACAGACTTTGAATGACTGATCTGCATTCAGTTTCTCATGGTGGCTAATGAACTGTATCCATATTTCTTATTTTACACAGTGCTTGACACATATTTAGCAGTTTTTAATTTAGTATTATTACTTTCATTATTCCCAAAGAATGGTATCTCATTTTTATGATCTCTCAAGCTTATTGACATTTGATTTGTGGCCCAAGATATAAACACGTTTATAAATATTCCAGGGGCACTTGTAGAAATGGTATGAGGTGTTATAGTACAATTGAGTAAAAACTAATCATGCTAACATCATTCCTATTGCTAAAGTTTTACTTTCCTTTTTAAAAAATCTCATGAAAGCTTGTGAGTTATAAGAGATCCTTCCACTATAGTTATTTTTCTTTAAGTTGTCCAAGTCTATGAGCTTCACATGAATGACATTTCTTTCATTCTAATGATTTTGCCATTCTTATTTATTTGACTCTCTATTGCATGGCTCAAAACTCCCATAATAGCAGTGTGTGATATGAAAAAGATACCTAATATTTAGTGTGAAATAGTATCCATTAAAAGTAACTTATACCTTGTCTCTTATAATGTTCTTCTGCTACAAACATATTTACAATTGATGAAAAGCATTGCTCTAATAAATTTAATAATTTTTTAAAAGAAGAAATTCTTAAGTGAGGAAGTTCTAAAAAATATTTTAAAACCAAGTGCCTTGAAGGCACATGACTGACACATCTTTATTTCATTACTGATGCTGTAGGAAGAAGGTAAAATAGCATCTGATTTTACTATAAAATACATGCTGTAAAATAGGAAACTCACTCTAATTGAATTAATTGAAAATTTATGGGTTGGAATAAATATGCACTAACATAATGCTTATAGTGCTAAATGCTTCAAATAATATTTCCTCAATTAGACATCTGGGTTGTTTTTAAGTGTGCTGAAAAGTACTTTGGTCAAATAACAGAAAAACCCAAATTTGCTATTACGTTATTATAGAAACTACATCCCGTTTGGCAGTTTCCACTGTGGGACAGAATATTTCTGTCTAATGAGCATTACTGATTGGAAAGAAGTATTTATATTATATGCTATCATTAACATGAGAAACATTATGATTTGAAGAAAACAATCTAAGGGTTTGTGTATCATTAGAAAGAAGATTTAATATCTGTTTCATTAGGAAGTGATTCCATCTGATTTAAAGCAAAGATAAAATGAAATATACTTCCTTGAACTCAGTGAGCGAGTGGAGTGGGCGACGGCCTCCAGAATTATATGATAAGAAGTGATCAGTGTACAAATCGGACGACTTTCTTTAAGTATCCTTCTAAAGTTGTTTCTAATTACTTGCTGAGGCAAATTTGCAAACTAACTGCAGAAAAACATTGCAGTTATAGCTAGATGAGTTGGAATGAACACTGCTGGTCATTTGCAAATTGATTTTTATTTATGAGGACTGTAGTAACGCCCCTGTCCAGGGTATGGTCTCCCTTCAGGAATCACACATTATCATTACTTGTCCTAATATTTCCTCTCATTTTTAAGCTTAAACACTCAAACCATTTTAATGATCAGAAGCCAGAAAGTGAAACTTTCCCCATCCACGGCAGTTTTGTAATGTAAAGTGGGTTTATTTATTCTCAACTATGTGTCTTTGTATTTTATTTATGAAATTCCTGAGGAAGAAAAAAATTACCTCTTGTTATTGAGAGGCCTGAAAAAGGTGGATTCAACTGAGATTTCCTGATGAGATTTGAGTGTTCAGCCTTGACGGAGCAGGCAGGCAAAACCCCTCTCAAAGAACAATGCCCATTTGGGGACATAAGTGTTATGGGGTCTTTGAGAAGTATCATGGCTGTGCTTGGGACTCTGATTTGCTTCATTGCATAGAGAACCAATGCACAACCTCTCTCACATTCTGAGTTTCTTAGCAACCCAGTAATTAGCCCCCATGCCCTATGGAAAGGTAAGAGTGATCACCCCAAGTGGATGACTGGTAGGGCTGATCATTCTCTTCCAAGGACCCCACAACCTCGGCACTACCAGGGGCCAGTTTCACAAACAAATAGGCAGAAAGGGAAGAGTATGGTCACTTTCGATACAGTACTGTCACTTTCACCCACCTCCATGAGAGCTGGCAGCGCTGCTGTGTAAAAACAAACAAGCAAACTGGAAAAGTTCAACCAAGGAGGCTTAGAATCTCATCTTTCACTGTTCTGGATTCCAGACTCCTTGGAAATAATAAAAAGGTTGCTTAAAGTTAAAGCATAAAGTATAACGATTCAGTAATATGTAAATATTCCTCCAAAACAGTTAAAACACTTTCACACACATTTACAAAAAAAAAAAAAAAAAAAAAAAGATTAATTTTGTACGGTTTGGCTTAGCTGTGTTGAGAGAGAATTACCAGATATGCATTTTGATTTTATCAAATATATTTGTGCACGAGCTAGAGGAATGGGGTGAAAGTGGGAAAGAATGGCATTTATTGAATTCATTTGTTTTGGGCTATCCTGTGGGGATAAAGTTTGGGTTTTTTCAAAAATGAGAGCAGTGTTTTGTGATCACAAAAGTGTTGTGGCAAGTGCTTTGTAGTAAAGAAAATTTTTTCTTGTCCTCAATACACATCATTGAAACTGTGAGGTGTATTGAGGACAATTGTTGTTTCGTTTGGCTAGTCATTCAGTTAAGCAGAGAACGAGCTGATAGTCTTAATGATGTGGTGTATGGGTTTAAACCAGGAGTGCATTTCCCTTTCGGGGCTGCCTTCCATTCCCCAGGAAACAATCAGTAACTAGCAATCAATGGAGATTGAAATGCAGCGAGCAATAAAGAAAGGTCTGTGTCCCAGGAATGCATATGCGATGCTAAACTGAATGAACCCATGAGACTCAAGTTTAAGTCTAAAAGGCAGTGTAAGCGTAAATTCAGAAATATTCAATACTAAATCTGAAAAACGGTGCATTAAATAATACTGTCATTTGTAAGTTTATGGCTTGTCCTTCACTTTTATTGAGGAGACGAGAAAAGAAATGATTTTGTCTTAAGAATATGTGAATGTGGGATTTCTGCACTTTGATATAGCACACTTAATCAAGCACACAAAAATCGTATCAGAGATTTTGTTGTTTGGTTGATTTATTTTGTTTTCAGGCCAAATTGAATTCAAAGCACTAGCACCGAAGAGAACACTGGGCTGTTTCTATTGTAAAACAGAGCCCACCGTGGGGTTATATACAGGAAAGTATAACATCAAATATTTGAAATAAAATATTCATGGATTTGAGGTTTGCTTTGCTATGTCCATAAAAGCCATGCATCCTTCCTGAAAAATGTATATAAACACACACAGTTCACATAAGTATGTACAAATATGTCGTTTCATGTAATTTTTAGAAAGGCATACAAAAGAAATAATTACAAAAGCAACAATGAAAAAAAAAACACTTTTTGGAAAACCCAACAAGGACTATGTGGAAAGCATAATACATAGTAGAAAGTAGTAACATAGAAGAACCATAACTTGTGTCTGAATGTTTATGTCTTGCCTGAATTGTGTAACAGTTAAAATTAAAAACAGTTTCTGGGGGTCCAGTGGTGGGGGCAAGTTGAAATATCTGGTCTTAGGTAAGAGATAAGCTGTTGCATCCGACCCCCGAGAACCAATAAAGAAGCACCATCCCCAGTGGCATGTGCGACTCCAGCCCGTTTACTGAGTGGCCTAAAAGCTGGCTCATGTCACATGATGTCCAGAACATCTGCAGGCTCCCACAGGCCCCGGCTGCTGTGCAAGCTGCTCTCCCATTGGGCCATGTGGCTCACGTGATCCAGTGGTCCTTGGAGTGTAGTGGGGGACACACTCTCTGTTTGGAGCCTTGGCTGGGCCCTCCAAGTGAATCACAGTCTAGGCCCTCAGGAGTTGAAAGCAAATACCTGCCTTATTTTCAGAAAACGACTTTCCTTTTGATGCAAACTCTCGGCCTACGACTGAGCCTTACGTGAGACTACGTGCTTAACCATGGGCCACCAAGCCATCAAGCTACCTGAGCGACCCGTCCTGAGCTAGGGCTTGTCCCACTCACCAAGTCACGCATTGGGTGCGCACAGCATCCATTGTATAAGAAGGAACACTTCATTCTGGCTGCACTAGATCATTCTATGGAGACAGATTGGCCTCCTGCGCACAGCTTCTGCCCAGGCTCCCATCCTCGGACTCACAGAAGCTTTATCTGCAGCCATGGCATTCCACTCAGCTGGCTGCTGATCAAGGAACTCACTTCACGGCAGGTGAAGTGGGGCAGCGGGGTCATGCTGACCGGACTCACTCGTCTTCCCAGGCCCCTCATCCCCTTGGAACAGGGGCCTTGACAGGACGGTGGGACGGCCTTTGCTTGTTGTTTCTTATTGTAATACATAGTCTTTCTTTTTAAGTTACATTTATTGGGGTGACACTGGTTAGTAAAATGACATTGGTTTCAAGTGTCCATTTCTATGATACATCATCTATATATTGCATTGCCATTTGAGGGTACAGTGACAGTGCCATCGAGGCGGCAAAACCCTGCAAGGCCATGCGCACTCTACAAGGCTAGTTATGCTCTGAATCAGTGTCAAACACATGGTGCTTCGTCTGGATCTCCAGGGTTCCTAGGTCCTGAATGAGGGCTGAAATGAGAGTGGCACCACTCCCATAGGGGTCCATATCAGCTCCTTTTCTTTACTTCCTGTCCCCATAACCTGATCCTCTGCTGGTCGAGAGATCGTACTTCCAAAGAGAGGAAGACTTTCACCAGGAAACACGATGATGAGTCTAGTGAACCGGAAATACAAATCAAAATTACTTTCAGAATTATTGTTATTATTTGCGAAATAATATGTATTAATAATAACGCATATCTCTCTCCTTAACTGTAGCTCCTGCAGGATATTTAGTCTTAGTTACAAGGCACTGATCTGACTTAGCACTGCAGTGAGTTCTGTGGGTCCTGCTAGGGAACGAGCAAACTTAAGGGGGATTTAAGGAACCCTCTGTGATGGTTAATGTTGTGTCACTTGGCTAGGCTCTACTACCCAGCGTTTGATCAAATGCTAATGTAGGTATCACTGTGGAGGTATTTTGTGGATGTGGTTGACATCTGTAATCAATTGACTTTGTGTGGGTGGGCCTTATTCAACAACATTGGAAAGACATATCAGTAAAGAACTTCAAAATAATTTTAAAAAGTTATTATTCCAGGACTCTCTAATATTTTCCTCAAGTGTCCTCTAGTGTAAACACTGTAACCCCAACTACCCCACATTATCTTTCCTACCCCTTCAGAGCCCTTGATGGTTCAGAGTCATTCTGGCTTCCACTGTTCAGACCGCTGCATCCCTTTATGGTTTGGCCTACCAGCCTCCCTCCCAGCCACATTTTTGCATATGGGCAATGCCCTCATCTGACACACTGGCTTGATCTGGTCTAGCCACCTCCACGGGGCTTTTCTTTCTGTGTCTCTGATGACAGAGCCCCTAAGAGGGTAAGTACTAGCCTATCATCAGTGGAAGCGATGCCTGAATCAGAGCAGGAGTAGACGTCCCCTTGACTGACCCAGAGAGCCGTGTTCCACCAGGAGCCTGGGCACATCTTTGCGGCACGGGGTGTGGCTCCAGTCCCCCTGGCATGTGGCCTCCCCTGCAGATTTCTTCCTATCTTTATAGTGAATCTCCTTCGGCTTTCCATTGCTGCAGAGACCTTGCATCTTCTAGCATAGCTGCTCCATCTAGGAGATGACTGGCCTTGCAGTAGCTGAGCTTGTGTGTGAAGATACAGCCACTCATCACTGAGCTTTTCCTTATAAGCGCACGGTCTTCTGTTGATGCATCTTTGCATTTTCCTGGGGGATGGTTAATGTCAAGGAAACCTTTTTGCCAGAAGCTACGGAGTGTGGGTAACTGGGTTTTTCCCTTTTCTTTTTCTTTATGCCTCTTTCTGAAGTCTTTTTTTTTTTTTTCCCCATTTATATATAAAAAAAGTAGCATTTTGCCATTCCTTGCATATCTTTTAGAGAGACAGAAGATCTCGGGGAAGTACACTTCATCTGTGGTCTGTCAGTTTTGAGGGGTCCTTTGAATATGCTTCATGGGACTTGAGTGCCAGGTGATATTACCTTCAACGCACAGGTCTGAAATCCGTCGGCATTATTTGCTTCAATCAATTAATTCTCACTCTACAAGCAAGTCACAAGTATTTAAAGGGCTTTTTTTTGAGGGGGTAAGATTAATTAGAAAAAGAGGTTTTATAAGCAGTTATTTAAACAACTGCTGTGACTACACAGAGTGTGCCCCTCTCTTTGCAGTGACCCCACCAAGAATGACACTTGGCTCCTGCCCTGAACAGGAGACCCTGGCCACTGGATACACACTGCCCCGTTCCCTTGCATATTTAGAATTCATGGGATTTTTGTTTCTTAGAACTCAATTCTGATCATTGTACAGCAGCCTGTGAAACGTATGTGGTGGATGGTTTTGTCACTTGCAGAAATCAAAGAGTGTCTCTAGGGAGATATTCCACTCACGTCTCCACTTTGGTCTCCCATTTCAAGATATTTTTCACAGTTCAGGCTGTAATGATTTTTGCCACCAAATGTTTGTTTTCACACCATTTTAAAAGCAGTTTTAGATCTTTGGGCAACTGGTCAAATGCTTGTTCTGGGTATTTTCTTCATAAGTGGGTTCTTTTTTTCAGGAATCAGTCGCCCAGTCACATGCTACACTAAGAGAACCGCTTTACTCTTAATAGTTTTATAAAATGATAACATACACGTATAAATTGAAATTTGCAGTAGCTCTGAGTTACCAAAATGTGTTTGACTTTTATTATCATTCTGATATTTTTAGTCATCTCTATAGAAATTGAGCAGATGGCTTCATGTTATAATGGAAGAACAATTATCATTAAATGGGTAATGATCTACAACATGTGAGAAAGATGAAAAAAATTAAAGTTCTTTTATAGGCCTCAGGGAGATGTTTCTTTCACATATAGGTAATAATTCCATGCATTGTTCTACACTTATTTTGAAAAAAAAAAAAATGGCAAAAACACCAATTGGAAATCCATCATAGCTTTACTCACATGGGTGTTTGTTCCTAGGCACATGTGTCCCCTCACCAATCTCCACACCCTCTGTGACATTGTCCTGCCAGCTTACATCACAGGGAAATGTGGGAAGGGCTGCAAATTCCTGTACAAGGGGTAAAAGCAGCAGAGAAGAGGGATGAACTCTCTTAGAAGTTGCTGGCTGGGGACAAATCAGAGAGTGAAGTTAAGCGTAGTCAGCAACTGCAAATAGACAGGTGTTGTTCTCGAAGCATAAATAACCATGATGTTAGCAGGAGAGAGGATTTGGGAGAGAGAAAGATGATGGCAGAGAAGCAGTTCCCTTCCCCAGATCCACACTCACAGTATCTCTTGGCTGGTCTACACTCTGCCGGGTTATTGCTCCAGGATCCGTCGAGATATTAGAGTTGTCTCGGCCACTACTGCAAGCCAGGAAAAGCATTTGCGCGATGCCTAAGGATTAGCAGCTGGGAAGAAGGAAAGATAGTTTATGGAGCCTAGAAGAAATATTGAATTGACTCAAGTGGGATTTTTAAGGTCATGCCTTCGGCACTATCCCAAGAATTACATAGACTCCAGGGACCACTCATTTTATCCCCACGTTGATCTAAATGTATAACCTCTTTCTCATTTCTCACCTGGGAGCGTAACTGCCAAGTTCCATCGTGCCTGCTAAAGCCGCCATTCTGCTGTGAACAAGCAGCTCTCACTTCCAGCACACATTAGCCATAGCTCCTCACCCTAACCGAAATAGTATTTTGAATCAGATATGTTACTTAAAGGGAGTCTGTCTTCTCTCACCCTCTACAGACCACCTGGTTGGGAAGTGGCACTGATGTCTACTAAGGGGTCCTTACACAGGTGGGAGCTGGAGAAACTCACATAGCAATACCACCTCTTGGACTACCCATCATTTTCCCTCACTCCTACACTGCTTTTCTCTTGGTGATTTTCCCATAGCCACAATTTTCTTTTCCACTTCTATTCTTGAATAACCTTGCTGAGTTAAATAGCCAACATTTTCAGGTTTCAGAATTCCTTAAATTTTACTTTAAAAACTCATTCTTACAGCCACTCTGGCTCTTGTTATTCTAAGACTGTTCTACCTTTGGATCTTAAAATTCCTAGGCACTCCAGTCCTGTAATTCTTCCACTTTCCATCTTCTGACTGTAATCACATTTCAACGCATTGCAGGGACTCAGTCCATCCACTCTGTTGAACTCGCGATTTTCTCACTTCCTTCCTCCAGAAATTGATACTACAGGAGCAGATATCCCCAACGTTTGATGATTTTGTGACATATGTCTTAAAACCTAAAAACTTCCAATCGTTAAGTGTTTGTGAAGAAACTGGAATTGACAAATTCATGACTCCCAACCTAAATTCAGCATACTTACCTATCTATTTAAAATTTCTCTGTATTCATATACATTCTTCTAATCAATAGTACCAAACATTTTTTGACTCAAATTTCCCTCCCCACTTTCATTTTTCCCCCACAACAACAGAGATTAACAGAAAGGAGTCCATCTGTTAAGAACTATCTTACCTGTACTCACTCCTAATCACACCTTAAAAAAAAACTGATGGAAGCAAATCAATATTGTTTTCCTGTCATATCAGAAGGATAATAGCTTATCCTGCTGTTCTAATGTGACAGCTGCATCCCCAGAGGTGCACTGAGCCGGAAAATGGAAAGAACCATGTAACAGTCTAAGCAGCAGAGTGGCTTATCGGGATTCTGCTATGATTTATCAAATTTATGTTTTACAAAGGTCAGTGGGCAGCATTGGTGACTGTAAGGTGGGGCCTCTTGGAGAATTTTGCCCTTATTCACATAATGGCTAAATCCAACTAGAGAGGGGATGCTGGGAATGAAAAAGGCAGGATCGTACAAAAATCATTTTATGAGGTGGGGTTGGAGTCATTACAGTTCGGTGAGTCACACTGAGATTACGGGGAGGCAGCATAGTGCCATCTTCTTGTGATTTCAGGGTTGAGCTACAGGGGGGGGGGCAGGGGGGTGGTATCAGTCGCTGCAACAGGACAGGCTCAGTAGTGTTTCCTGGGGAAGATTCTGAGTTCTCTTGGTTGTATTAAATTAAAGGTGCCTAAGGTGTTCCCATGTACATGCCCAGTAGTCACTTATCAGTGTTCAGCAGATAATTCTGGCCTGTGTATGAAGTATGAAGTTTTATTATAGTGACAATGGCTTCGTCTCGTGAGTGAGGGCACGTTCACTCAAAAATGATGGAGAGAAAAGGATGGCTTAAAACAGACCCCTGGAGATAACTAACATTTAATGGTTGAAACACAGAAAAGGATCCTGCCTAGGAGAGAGGAAAGCAAGAATTAATACCAAGGAAAAGGCGTTTGCAAAACTGTGATACGAATGAGTTCAAGGAACTGATTTATCTAGACAGTGGCTAATTACGGGGAAAATGACTTTTGTTCAAGACCATGCTGACTGTTAGAAACCTGTGAAACATCCAGTGAGAGAGGAGAAATAGAAATATCTAATTCGGTTCTAGAAGAATCAGGTTTAAATGGAAAATTTCAAAAACTTTTTATTGTGAAATAATTTTGGATTTATGGAAGAGCTGCAAACACTTCACCTAGCTTTCCCTAAGGTTAACAACTTACAAAACCATAATGTATTTATAACACTAAGAAATTAACATCAGTACAATAATACTATGGCAGTGCTACAGCCGTCATTTGCAGTTCAGTTTTTCCACTTAGGTCCTTTTCAGTAATGTCCCTTTTGTGTTCCAGGACACAATTAGAATAAAGCAAGGCGTTCACTTGTCATTTTTCCTTAGTCTCCTCTGGTCTTTCAGAGTTTCTGCTCTTTTGTTTTATTACCGTGATACTTTTGAAAATACTAATCAGATGTTTTGTAGGATGCCCCTCAATTTTGATTTGTCAGACACTGTCCCATCATTAGACTGAGGTTATGGCTTTTGGGGAAGAAGACCACAGAAGTTAAATGTCCTCATTGCATCATATCAGGAGATAAACAAGAGCAATATGCCTTGTCACTTTTCATCGCTAACCTTGGTGACTAGAGTAAGGTGGTGTCTTCCAGCTTTCCTCACTATACACTCACTCTTTTTCACTTCTCGTGCTCTAGTCTGTGGAAAACAATCCACTCAGGAAGAAAATATTATTCAGCAAGCTCACTGTGGGATAATGGAATATGAGGACAGGATGCGGAGTCTTTAGAAATGTGAAAACCCAGGCTGATCTCAATCGAGAGAGAAAGAGAGAGAGACAGAGAGAGATCTGGAACTAAGTATTCAGCCCTGATTGTGGAGATTAATTAGGATCCTGAATGACCAGAAAATCTTGACCAGCACACTTTCCTTCACACATAAAGAGTTGCTCTAGATGAGAAAGGAGGACTTCAGTTCTTTCTTGAAACACTTTAAGATGAAATCCAAAGACAGTGATAAAACAAATGCCAGCCAAGCCTTCAGAAAACTTGAACCTATTTCCTACAGGAAGAGCCACACAGAAAAAGAATGAGGCCATGTTGTCTAGCAGATGTGTTAACTCTGGTAGCACATTACTCTTGTATTCGATTTTCCGTTGTATTCTTCTTAATTTGCGTCATTCACTTAATAGAGAAATTAATAATAGAAATGGAAATACCATTTGATCCAGCAACCCCACTTCTGGGATATAAACAAAGGAAACGAACTCTATCTCGAAGAGACAAAGCTGCTTCATTTTAATGTTCACTGCAACATTGTTCACAATGCACACTAGATATAAACATTTCCCGGACACAGAAATGAAGGGAATTCTGCCATTTAGACCAACGTGATGAAATTGGAGGGCCTTATGCTCACTGAAGTAAGCCAGGCAGAGAAAGTCAAATACTGCACGGTATCAGTTATATTTGAAATTGAAAAAAAAAAAAAAAGTCAGACTCAGAACCAGACAGTAGAACGGTCTGGTGTGGGAAATGAGGATGTGTTGGTCAAAGGATGGAAATGTTCAGTTAGAAGATGAGTAAGTTGAGAAGATCTAACATACGGCGTTGTGACTATGGTAAAGAATGCCGCATTGTATACATAAAATATCCTGAGGATAAATCTTAAGTGTTCTCGCTTGGAACAAAGTCACCTCTGGGAGGTGATGGAGGTGATAATGAAAGTGACAGTGGTAAGGATTTCACAACGTGCAGTGACCCCCCCCCCCATATCTGCAGTTTCACTTTCCATGGTTCCAGTTACTTGCTGTCAACTGTGGCCCTAAAATATGAAAAGGAAAATTCCAGAAATAAGCAATTCATAAGTTTGAAGTTTTGTGTTGTTTTGGGTAGTGGGATGAAATCTTGAACCCTCCTGCTCCATCCCGCCTGGGCCATGAATTGTCCCTCTGTCCAGTGTTTCCATATGTTCTAGCCACCCATTAGTCACTTAGAGGCAGTTTCAGTTATCAGATTGGTTATGAGAGAGAGAGAGAGACAGAGAGAGAGACAGAGACAGAGAGAGACAGAGAGAGAGAGAGAGGCCACTACATTACGATTGTTTTATTGTTGTTGTTCCTCTCTTACTGAGCCTAATTTATGAATTAAGCTTTATCACAAGTATGTGTGTTTAAGAAGAAGCATAGTATGTATGGGGTCTAGTGTTATCGACGGTTTCAGGCACCCACTGGGGATCCTGGAACATATCCCCATGGATAAGGGGGGGCTACTGTATATGTATATCAAGTCATTACATTACATTTCAAATATACACAATTTTATTTTTGAGTTATTCCTCAATAAAGCTGGAAAAATAAAATCAATGGATATGTGTATGAGTGATAGAGTTAAAGTTAATACAGCACTTTTTAGGGCAGGGATATGAAGCACATGATCTGAGGCTATTAGTTAACCTTCTTATGATTTACTCCCTCTAATTTTCAGTGAAATTGCCAATCCAGTTTAGAGACAAGCGTGACTTGATGGACCATGGAACTGGCAGGAGTAACACACAATTTCAATGACTCGTATTTTGTTTCTGATCAGTACACAATTGATGTCTTCTGCTGGATGCATAGGGTCTTGTTTTATAATGTCTGAAAAACTCTTTATTAACATGAGTTAATGGCATCATTTTCCCATAATTAGACTGAAGAAAAAACTCTGAGTCTTCCACTGACCACTAGTCTATGTTTCTCAAGTCCCCAGTACAAACCGTCATCTAATCCAACCTTCTTGACAGTCTAGCCTGTTGCAAATCTCAGGATAAAAGTAACATCAGTATGTTGTCAAAAACAATAATACGAATATTGGTGCTCTGTAATATTATCATTGAATACAACTTTGTTCAAAATAATGTATTACATTTATAAATTTCGGAACCAAGTTTATATACTCTACTATGACTACTCCGGGGGTTCATTAGTTTTTGTTTTGTATTATGATTTTAGTTTTCCTTTTCCCTACTCTTGCATAATTTCAGCTATTAATGTTTATTTTGTTTACTTGCATTGATACTTGCAAATCATCATGAATCAACTTTTTGATATGAGATGAGTTATAAAAATAAATGAATAGTGAGATATAGTTAGATAGATATTGATATCGAATTCATTTAAATCAGAACACATTCTAATAAGATGATGCTAATTAACTTTTCTTCTGAGGAAATCTCAAGTAAAATTTCTCGTCAAGGACAAGTTAATTTAATTCCCTATGGCTATGTTTAATGACCCAATGTTGTGACTTGAACATTATAGACTTAGATATTCAGAGTTAGCTTCCCAGAAGCCGTTTTTCTTTTTGTCATTCTGCCTACATTGTAAATAGTAAACACTACGCAATAATTCTGGATGTTCAATTAACAGATTGAAGATAATTTAGAATGTTCTATGCAAATAAATTTTCTAAAAACAATAAAAAATAATAATGCAGTGACAAAATTATTCATATCACTGAAACTTTTTGTTATGTTTTTGGGTTCTGTTAAACGCACTCCTCATTAGTCTGGTATGAGCTCTGATGTTAGAGAGACATGGTTCAGATTCCGGGTCTCTGTTTTCACTTATTGGCATTTCTCTAGACTGCCACTTGTAGGTGGTCTGGATGTTATGAGAAACATACGAGATTCGATACATGATGTGTTTATATAGTACCTAAGACACACGAGCCCTTAATTATTCATTCCCCATCGAGTCTGCTTAGTATCACACTGGCCAGCTTTCTTTATACCTGAGGAGACAGGGCGTTTCCGTTTACCTTCAGGTATTCCTGGTTTTCCTCGGTCATGGTTCAGATAGCTCCAGGCAGATTTACCTGTTGTTAAATCTCTGGCTGTCCTTTTTGTAATGCAGAGTGAGAACTTGCCCTACCATGTCTGATAAATGTTGTCCAGGTTCCATTGCTAAGAATGTGTTGTCCAAAATGCCTGTTTAGTTTTTAAAGATGGGACTCCACCCTTTGCTTTGTTTTAAGTATGTGTGGAATGTTATGATAGGACATAGTAGTAGTGGTGGTCAGACAAATGGAAATGGTGGGGAGACAAAAATGTACATGCAAAATAAACTCTGTATTTTAATAAAGTGAAAAAGAAAAATCTCTTAGCTTACAGTTGACATCATGCTTGATGTGAAATACTTTTTGGTATTACCATTTAGGCAGGACAAAGGAAAGAAGAGAAATATTGGGAAAGAAACAAAGTTATCACTATTTGCTCTTGTAACAAGTGGACAATGACTAAAATAAATTAGAAAACAGAGTGATCAGATGCATGAATGTGGGTTCTTTCATGCATTTCCTATGTCTCTCATTCTAACAATGGAAATTATAAATCCGTATATCCTTTCAGGAAGGCATTATAATGCATTAAAATAAATGTGTTTTTACACGGCCAATTTATGTCCTAGGAATTTATCGAAATAAAATGAAATGGTTGTGGAAATATAATTTTCTAATAGTTGCTCTCAATCATGACTACACATTGGAGTTGCCTAAGAAGCTTTAAAAATTGTAGATGCCTGGTCCACACTAGAGATTCTGAATGAATTGGGCTGGCTCCTTCCTCAAAGACTTGTAAAAATTCTCATGGGATTCTAATTCATAGTGGAGGTCAATTAAAAATATGTTCAATAATGTCATGTTTATATTAATGGGTGATTTTGAGGTAAACTAAATCCCAGGAGAATGGCTAAAATATTAATTTGGTGACAACTTTGAATCTTTAAAACATAACATACTTAATAATGAATATAAATTATTTTAATCCATACATTTTGTAAAAGTATGCCCTATTTATAGTAGTCAATATTTCTACTTAGTAATACGGTTTGTCATTCATCTACTTATCTCCATGCATACACTCAAATTTGTAGTTTTCTTCTTAAACATTCCGTTTATTTTATTATTTTAACATTAATTTTATGTTGATTATTCGTTTATTTTTTTATTATTATATAGTCCATTTATTTTTATTATTTTTTATTATTTTGTTTTTGAGAATGGACACTCTTTCCCCATGACATTTCTTAGTTGATGATTGTTAAGATAAGGAAACATTATTACATTTGACAAATAATTTGTACATTATTAAACTGTCAGTAATTCTTTCAATAGATCCTTTGAGTGTATAAGTTCTTTATTTCTGTTTCTGTTCCTTATTTCTTGACCAGAAAATGTAGAATAACTAGTTTGGATGGTTAAATGTATTTTGTTGGCATGATTTTCAAATAAATGTATTTTAAGAAAATATTTATTTCAGATTTTGAAAGTCATTTTACCATGAACTTTTAAAAACAAATATTATCAAATTTTTGCCAACTTCTATTTAGATGGTAACCTATGTGTTGATCATCTGATACTGTAGTTATTATGTTAAAGTATCCTAAAATTATTAGCCTTGCATCACTATGATGAAAACGGAGTTGGTATGGGGGATAATTATTTTAACATCTTTTAAAATTTAACTTGCTGGTAGGATTTAAAACATTTTTAGTATCTATGTTCATAAGTGCAATTGTCTACACAATTAGTTTCTCATGCTGACTATGTTTTTATTTATTTTATTTGGTATTATAGTTTTCTTATTGATGTATTTTTAATATTCCCCTTGGGAAATTTGAAAAACGTTTACTTTTTAATCATGTTTCCCCAAGATTCTATAATGACCCCATATATAGCATCTGTATCCTTGTTTCTGAAGAAAGTGGTCCCATGTGACCCATGGCGGCCCCTCATGGTATTCCTGGGGCTGGAAGCTGTAATTGCATTATGGATCCAGTCCCTTCTGAATGTTTGGTCATTTATTCAATCTTGTATGGACTGGTTTTCTGACTCTGTCTGTCAGCCCTCTTCAATTGTCTGGTCCACATCCGGCGGTAAGATGAACGCTTGCATATGTCCTCTGCTCTGGGGTCCCTGTCATCCCTTCAGTGTTTCTTTAAATTTCCTCTTGGCCCATCTACAAATCATGACTCCGAGGTAGACACTGTTGCTTACGCAGTCATGAGGGGTTTTCACAATTAAAATAGCCCAAACCCAAATTAATTATAGGTCAGAACTGAAAATACATCTTTTTTTTTAATGATGACGGTGAAGCAGGTACCCACATTACTAGTATCAGACCATAACAAAATTTCTTTCATAACAGAGGTACAGTTGACTCATTTGGTGGAATGTGCAGACATTGTTTCTTATCTGAACTTTGGGAAGTGCAACGGTTAGTTAAAATTTCTGTTTTTTTCTTCCTTTTGTTAGTTTGTTTCAATATCTTTATTGCACTGTCCCTGCTGTTTACAGGGTGTCCATGGGTCCATTTAAAATCTCTCTCATTAACTCTTCCTCGTTCTTTTCCTTTTCCAGTGCTATTGCCAGTTTTTGTCTTTTATCTTTATTGTCCTGGATATATTTTAATGTGAACTTGAAACAATATTTATCTAGCAAGACATTTAAACTGGAAGTAACTTGAGCCTTGGCGTTAGATTCTGACTCCTTCCTGAGATGGTCCTGTGTCTACAATGAGGGCTTGTGATACAGTCAAAAATGCTTCCTCAGGGGTTAAAGCCGTGTTCCAATGACTAGTGTAGATGGCCTGATACTTACCTGATGCACCCTTGGAATCTGAATCTATTTGGCTGCTATTACACACTTTGTATAATTTAGGAGGGATTTTTATTTACTGGGTATGCTGAAATAAATAATTGCTCCTCTCAGATTCTGTGGATTCTGAATATCTAAGTGAAAGTTGCAGAATATGAAGAAACTCTAGTTAGTTCATACTCCATTCAATATCTATTTTAGACTTTCCGAAACAGTAAAATTGCTATTGGATATTATAGTAAGTGATCCCTTACAATGATTGAGGTGAAATGGAAATAGCAACATTTATCGAGTGAATTTTAGGGCTTCAGGGGTATTTTCATCATAATCAAAAAATGCAATCATATATGGTAGAAAGATTAGGTCAAGCTTATTTATTTAAGCTGAGTTTGGAGTACAAAAAGAATACATCAAATGTTTTGATCCCTTTCAGTTTATTTTTTTACCCTTGTCAAGTCCTCATAGGATTTTTGGTATTTGACACAAAGAGTCACTCACCAGTCTTAGTAGTCTTGTTTTTGCTTTATAAGTTGATATGTTTCTCCAACTCTGTTTTCTTCCATTCTTTCAAATATTCTTTCCAAAGTTCATTTGTGTTTTATGCTAAGATAATGGACGTTATTTGCAACAAATAGTGTTAAGTAAGTGGAATGAATGCTTCATTATCAGCAAACTTGTGATAACTAAGCATGATTTAAATAAGTAAAGGCAGAGGAGAACATAAGGGCAATTTACAGTTAGTTGAGAGGTGTATACCACAGCTTTAATAAATAATAGATTGGAGTAATCAGAATTCCAACACAGAGTGGTTGTAAGTATGCAGAGTGGAATATCAATTTTAATAAATAGTATATTAGTTTCCTATTGCTTCTATAACAGATTACACAAACTTAATGACTTAACACAACACTAATTTATTCCCTTTCAGTTCCGGAAGTCAGAAGTCTGACAATCAAGTTGCTGCTGAGCTGTGTTCCTTCTGAAGCGTCTCGGTGACTCGTGCCTTTTCTAGCTTCCAGGGGCTGCCCACGTTCCTTGGTAAGTGGTTCCTTCCTTGCATCAGTCCAACCGCTACTTCTATCATCAACTCTCTTACTCCAACTGTGACTGTCTGCCCAATCTATGAGGACCCTGCGATTATATTGGACACATTCATATAATCCAAGAAAATCTTCCTATTCAAAATCTTTACATGAATGAATCGCTTCTGCAAATTCCCCTATGATGTGCAAGGTAATATATTCACAAGTTCCATGGGTTAGGACGTGACCACCTAACCCATGGGGGCATTATTCAGCCTATATATTTTCTCATTGGTTATCAAATGATGTCCTAAGAAAAAGAGTTGGTTTATATGGGTCGTATTATAGGTGATAATTGGGTGAAAGTCAGGGGGAAAAAATCTGACAGATTTACATACCTTTATTTCAAAATCTCTACCATTATTTTTATTTCATATACTTGTTTTACTCCCTCTTGATGTGTTTTCAGACTTCTAATTTATAATATACCTGGTATATATATCCTAAGAAAAATAATTGTTTTATGTTGGCCGGCTCATAAATGGACATAGGGTGAAAATGAGTACAAATTACCTAATATCAGTAATTCCATTCTTGTTTTCATCTTTAATTTGTAACTAACCAAGTTTGCATGTATTAATGCCACTTTTACCTTAAAAGTGGACAGAATCTAAATGATAATAATAAACATGAATGCAACCAAAGGTGAAAATAGAGATTTTATCTTTTTGGTGATACTGACTTGTTTATTGATTTGCTAGCACTTTAGCTTATTTTTCTTAAATTTTGTTATTTTGGAAAAATTATAATAGGCCAAATGATCTATTCTATTCTATTTACTTCTTATTGATTCATCCTTCAGGATCTGGTCCAATCTCTTGTGCTTCCCTAGTAGGCAAATATGTGTTATGAAAATGAATGTGCATTCTCTGAGGCAGGGTTTTTACATTCCCATCCCCCACCCATCATTGCTCTATCTCTGACACGTAGAATAACGCCTGGAACTTGGTTGATGACAAATGATATTTGTTGCATAAAAAATACTAAATATGATGATAACTCTGCCAGAAGGCTTCCTTCCCTCATTTACAATTTATTATTCATTTGCCATAAAACTTTTAAAACATGTTATGTTAATGAAATTATAGCTATTTCCCCGAGAGGAGGTGTTTTTACTAGACAAAGCAACAATACATTGTAAGGGTTTTAATAAAAATGCTATGTTGTGTTTAAATGGGTTAAACAGCATATTGGTTATTGATCATATTGCTGATGAAAGACTCAATATATCAATTGTACATTCACAATAATAAGCGACACTTTTCTAAAAATTACTGTTGAGATTTTTAAGCTATAACCAGTGTTATATCAACTTACTGAATGCCATTTTAACTCTTAAGTGGAAAAACACAAATACAAACCCAGAAATTACATTAGTGTTTGTAGTACAACCTGGTTTTTAATAAAAATGCTATCAAATTTAGCAAGATCCATCCAGCTATGATTAATTATCATCTATTCAGCAAAAATCTTACTACCGCTAAGATAATTGACAAATAAAATAAAAGTGTATCAATGCATGCTGTTACAATGCATAGAATCTTCAAATAACTAAAGATAAATGATAGTTTCAGAAAGGTTAAATGAATATATAAGTTCACTCCCATAAGGGATGATTCAGCTATTTTGAAATTTTTATTTCATAAGGACTTCTTATTTTGTCCTGTCTCTCAAAATTTTGATATATTGTAATCGTTGTCAAAGCATATCCTTGAAGAGAGAACTGTAGAACACATATAAATGTACTTGGTAGTAACTGAATAACAAGAAAATGAGTGTGGCATACTTTCCTTAACTTGGTAGATGAAAAATGTCTCATATCGTATTATTAGCTGAATAATGTAAAATGATGCATCTTTTAGTAAATTCAGTAGCTATTAATATATGAATCCAGAACCCACAATGTTCAACTCTGCAACAGAAAATTTAAACTGTATCTCATTAAGGGTACAGAGTAAACTGGATCTGACAATAGCTTAAAATAATTTATTGTGGAAGATAATAGTTTCTTGATTTATGTATTTACATTACTGTCATATCGCCTAGAAAATGTTTGTAAATCAGGATGGAACACATATACAATAAGTATTTTGAGACATGGAAAATTATGGACTTCATCTAGTCATGAAAAATTTTAGTCAATTTATTACTTTATGATGTTTTTCCACATGACATACTCTGAATTCATTTGCAGTTGCAGTTCACCAATTATCCAATACACTTGAAAATTAGTTAAAATTTTTAAGGGGAGTTTTGATAGGAAAATAATTTTATAGAATACTTGGCATTAATCATGGAGATTTTTTGTGTCTCTTCAGTGTGTGGGAGATAATTATACATAAAATGAACAATTACCAGGAAGGAATTCATGGTGTTTTTCACCTGAAAAGTGGTATTCTAATTCTTTCTATTTATAAAGTGGTAATAACATGTTGAGAGATGGACAGTGCTATTCTCCAACGCTTACATTTCCCAAACAATAAAAATCAGGTTTTTAACTCTTGTTAGTAAAGTAAAATCTGCTACATATTACAATGCCTTGTACAGAGAAATGTTTGAGGAGAAGCATAGTAAACGAGGACCTAGAGTTCATAATGACAGGCCCAGAAAGTTGGCGTGTTCTTGCATAAGTCATTTTAATACCACTGCACAGGCATAGAGAAAGGTGCTGGTGGTGGTGGAAGGAGAGGTGTAAACTGAGTGTTTTGGGGGTAAATACTTTCAAAAGGATAATGGATTATGGTGGTCAAGTGTGCAGATAGGCATCCATGAAGAAGTAGGTTAGTCTAAAACATTAGCTTTTAAGGCAATAACAATGACAGGTGGAAAGGCAGGAAGTGTTTGCTGCTTAAAGGCCGAGCCTTGGTGGCTGAGTGGTTCAGAGACAAATCCAAGGTTTGAGGCCCGAATATTTAATAAATGGTGCTGTTTCAGGAGGGATATGTTTTGGGTACATTGATTCGTTTATGCCAAGTAGGGCCAACCAGCAACTCATTGTATGAAAGGTTTCTTAAAGGAGGAATAAATGTTAGCGGTATGAGTTTGGGAGCTATTAGCTATATGTTTGAATTCACCTAGAGGGAACATAGTCAGAAAAGCAAAAGCATCCAAAGGCTGCAAAAATTCACTTCATTGGTAGAGGTTTTATTCCTTGGTCAGCCAGTGTAGTTGCCCCAGTTTCTATACAATCAAGAGAACCAACGCACCTGTTTTCCTTCATGGTCACATATGAGAAAGTATTGTGAAGTTTCTTCTTTAGGTGTCTAGGAATACAGCAACCACCTTCCAGTGGTTTCTAGATATCAATTGTAAGATGGTGCTCAGGAGAGAATTTGGGTCACGAGAGGAAGGCAGGACCCACCCCACATGCTTAAGCACAAAAAGTGGAGACAGTAGGTCATGAAGTTGAGGGTGTTAAAAGTTGAAATTGGTCATATCTGGTTGATTGTTTAGGTTCTAATAACAAGGTCTGTTTCTGTCTCATATGTTGTATATGCCGTGTTTCTCTGAAAATAAGACCTAGTTGGACAATCAACTCTAA
The DNA here is from genome assembly GCF_036562045.2 of Rhinolophus sinicus. Classification (NCBI taxonomy): domain Eukaryota; kingdom Metazoa; phylum Chordata; class Mammalia; order Chiroptera; family Rhinolophidae; genus Rhinolophus; species Rhinolophus sinicus. The sequence goes on from NC_133758.1 coordinate 113,323,030, forward strand.
TGCGTCTTTTGGAGCAAAAATTAATATAAGACCCAGTATTATATTTATATTGTATTATATTATATTATATTATATTACATTACATTATATTATATTATACCTGGTCTTATATTATAGTAAAATAAGATCGGGTCTTATATTAATTTTCGCTCCAAAAGATGCATTAGAGCTGGTTGTCTGGTTAGGTTTTATTTTTGGGGAAACATGGTATCTCCCACATATACCATGTTGGTGGCTAATTGTCTCAGAAATATAGTTCCTAACTCAAGGTATCTAGTAAATGAGTTAATTTGAGTATCCAGTAGGTGAACATTACTACTTTCCCATTATCACTTAAATTAGCTTATTTAAGGTTTGAAATCTAATGATAAAGATCAAGGACATTACAATACATTATTTGTGGTCAAATCCACTAAGAAAATGGGATGATATAAATTAGCATAGAATTATTTGACTTGGTAGACTCTTAAGTGTTGTTCTTGGCCTTGGGTTGTCCATCTCCAATGAACATGGCCATGTTCCAAACTGAACCTGACTCTCTGAGTGGCTTTTTCAAAGTTTCTGCAAGTTTCAGAATAAATATTACTTCAAAGTCCCTTCTATATTCCCAATTCAACTTTGTAAGCACCTCAACCATTGTGATTAGGGAGTTCCTGAAGAAGGGGGAGTCTTCCTCACTGGGAAAGCGGTGGTGACTTCTGTGATTTCCATTTTTTCCTTTGAGGGCACTGATGGTTTCTGTTCAGATGAAATTTCTTCTCTTATGATCCTCATCCACACATAGATGCTGAAGACTGTAACCTTTACAACTTTATTTTAAGGTTACAGGCTAAACCGTGATAATTATAAATTTACAGAGAATAAACATTCTTGCTTTTTATATGTACGCGCTTCTTTACAAAGTATTCTAAGTGGGCTAAGGTCAATTAAAAGAATGATAAGCTGTTTATTAGATAAATTATTATTCAAGTCTATCCTTCTTTGAGATTTGCTGGCACTGGGTTGGTGGAAGGTACAAAGTCGGAATGTTTAGTGCCCTCTCTAAGATTCTGTATGTGACCTCTCTGTGACTATTAAATTGATGACTCAACAAAAGCCCAATTACTGTTTTGAGAAAATTGCTAATAGATGAGTCTCTTAGCAATCATTCTGCAGACCTGCTAAAGGTCTTTAACTGGGGACAGAGTAGTAGCCAACACAATATAAATCTGTGACCTCCACATGCCTAAGTCAAATTTGAGCAATGAACCATGCTAAAAAGAACTGAAATAAGAATGAATTATGCAATTCTATACTTGCTAATGGAATTAAATATGCCTGCTCTACAACAGGAAAGTTTTCTAGAATATCATCGCAAAATTCTTAAGAGCCAGGAAAATGAGCCAACGAAAGAAACTACTAGACAAACAGAGAGATCACTTGAAGAATGATATTTTTAGGGATCCAGGCAGAAATTATCTGCTGCAAGTATTTGTTTAAAGAAATGTGTCACCTCACATGCAGGGATGGAGTACTTAGTATTCTGCTGTCTAGGCTTACAGATCAGAAGCAAGTATTTAGTTATTTAGTCAACTGGCTAAACATGCTTTACTTGTGTGCCCATGTGAAGAAGTATATGCATCTCCCAGTACCAGGATAGACTCAACTCAAAGTTTACGCTTATACTTAAGAAAATTCAAACATATTACACTGGATATATTAATACTTTGATTTGCAGTGTTTACCTTTAAGAAGTCTCACTGTTTTAAGTTTAATCTCCCTAAAATAAAATCTCAATTAAATATCAACATATTTTGTACGTAATTAGATAAAATGTACCTTTTAAAAAAACATTAAATTATATATAGATGAGGATAATTTGAAAACATGTTTGAAGAAGAGAACAAAATATGAGAAACTAGCCTTATAACTTCTTAAAATATACTCTAAAACTGTAGTAATAAAAATTATGGTATTTTCAAACAAAATCAAATAAATACGAATAAATTAATGGGTGAATACTTAAGATGTGATTAAGTATATTTTAAATAAACTGGGCAGATGGATTATTTTATGACATGTTGAGAAAAAGCCTTTGGGAAACCATTTTAAATACATAGAACCTAAATGAGACTGATTTCCTTAAAGTTAAAAAATTTTACAATGAAAAACACTTTATAGAATAATGGGAAAAGGATTAAAACAAGTAGTATACAAATTAAAAAGGAAATATAATTAGATAATAAGCCTGTGAAAAATGATACACAATATAGAACAAACATGGAATGAAAATATCAATAACATTGGATGTCTTATTGTCATTTTGGGAAAAATTAAAACTTATGACAGTATTGATCTGTAAGAGAATGCACTGTTTACTTGTTTAAGTAGTTCTAAAATTTGCTGTAATTATATTATGTTTGTTCTCTTTCCTTTATTTTCCTTTATTGGTGAATTCTGTATTTTATGCCTCACCTGCTACCTGAGACATGGGCTACCAGACATGAGGAAACGTGCCAAGGACAGTAAAGCATTCAGCATTGAACGATCCATGACCTGTGGTGTTACCATAAAAGGCAACTTGAGTGGAGACAATTTACTTTCACAGGTTGCTCAAAATTTCCTACAGGGTTTGAGTGGCCTCACTTCATATGAACCTCTATTATTTAAATCCTCACTATTGCTGTTAGAGATGAGCATAGGAGAGAATTTAAGCTTTTCAAGGATGTGTAGAATTCCCGTTTCAGAAAAGGAGATAATTTGTAAATGTGAAATATAAAATGGTTCACTGACAGTCTAGATCCTTTGACCGGAAAGTTAAATATTCTCTTCCTCAATCACCATACAGGTAAATCCTGGCAACGAGAGAAAATAATTTGAAATAAATTTGAAATTACTTTGTTTTCTTGATTGCTCAAGGTGACTAACATTAGAGACATGGCTTACAAAGAACAATTTACTTGTTTGCATCTCCCTTTTGGAAGGGCTGCATAAATGCTATTTCTGGTCCTTTTTCCTTAATTATTATTTCAATTAGAGGATGTGGGGAGAAGAGTCTCCATGGGTCTCTCGTGTTCCTTCACATCTTGTAGGCAGGGGCACTGGTCGTCAGTCCAGTTTCTCCCCTCAAGGATGTATCCAGAGTGAACAGTCTTGGAATAGACAGGAGCAGAAGGCACGCTGGTTAGCTCTCCAGTTTAGTAAATATAAACACAGTCCCTTCTCCAGGATGAAGGCTAGAAAGGCTTCTCCTCTCCGCTATGAAAGATGCAGTTCCTACCCTTGGGTTCCCTCTGCTGTGTGACTCACAGTGGGACCTGGGGTTTGAGGAACCAGGGCAAGTGCTCATGTGGCTACATCTGCGTTCATCTGTCTTTTCTCTCTGATCTGGGAGATTTGGGTCTTCTGCCTGCATCCAGGCAACTAAAGCAAATTAATTTCCTAGCTTGCTACAAGAGTAACATCTCCAACCGTTCACAGTCCTTGACTGTCCAAGGATGAGGATCAGAGGGTGACAGAGACATGTCTTAATGCAAGAGGAAGGATGAGGACCTCCGAGGTTGGTTAAAGACACTTGAGGGAAGTCCCTGGAAATCAGTGATGAACACGGTCATTAAATTACGTTGTCAGGTGGGCAATGCATTTGTCCTCCGCTATATGTTTGCTAAAGAGGTGGAACCGGCGAGGTGAACACACCTTCAGGGCTGTCAGCCATCTGGGGGCTCATGCTGTGGCTGTGAATTGGTGTCCCCGACTGACCCAGGGTCCCAGCTATTGTATACAGCACCATCGGTCCAGGTGCACCTTGTGTGCCCTCAAAATTGTGCTATCTGTGTGGAAAGCAAGCATTAGCTTTCCCCCCTGCAAACAAAACAGAACAAAACAATACAAAAACTGATGAAATGCTGCGTGCACCTTAGGCTGGCAGTAAGTAACTTCCAGTTCTAAGGAAGCACCCCCAATGGGTTACATAGCCCTCAGACCATTGCAGACACCTCTCCAAAATAAGGTTAACGTTGGTTATTCAGAGGATCTCCTAATAACCAGAGGATAACAAATTCATTAATTAAGCACAGAGGGACGAGTAATTCATTATTTAAGCAAACACTGTGGGCAATTTTCTCTATGAAGGGCTTTGTCCAATTAGAAAAGATGGTACAAAGCTTGTGCCTATTTATACCTGAAGTGTATAAGTGTATATGTATAGCCCATTGGTTCTATTTCTCTGGAAACCATAATAGTTACATAGGCTTACTGACCCTAAAAAATATTTGGTTTTCCTAAAATGGGAGTGAACCCTTTTCCTTCAAACACACTCACTGCACGCATGGGTGCTGCCCAACTCCTTTGTATCAGCCTGTATGATTTGGGGCTGGAGGAACTGGCAGAAATGCTGATATTCTGCTGCCATTGCTCAGAGTACCAAACTGTCCTTTGTCTCTGACTCAGAAGCCTTGTCTTTTCTGCCAGCATCCATGAAGCTGTGAAAAGTTACATTATTAGCAGGCAAATAGGATAAATTCTAAGATCATTTACAGTTTTTGAGAGGGTATTGTCAATAATTCATAAAAATATTTATTAAATTTTAACCAAATATATACTTGATATTTATTATCAAAGAACCAATCTTTAGCATGAAGAAATTATGTAAATTAATTCAATTTAATATTAAGGACTGCAAAGCTATCTTGGGTAATATTTATTAAAGTCCATCTGATAAAAATAGTCCGTTCTTCTATTGGGCCTAAAGTGTGAAATGTGGAAGAATTAATTATTTAAAATAAAAGGTCCTAGACAGTCTCTTCAATAAGTGGTGTTGGGAAAACTGCACAGATACATACAAATAAATGAAACTGGGCCCCTTTCTTACACTATATTTACGAATACATTCAAAGTGGATTAAAGATTTAAATGTAAGGCCTGAAACTATAAAACTCCTAAAAGAAAACTGGCAGAAAACACTCTGACATTGCTCTTAGTGACATCTTTTTGGATATGTCTCCTCAGGCAAGGACAACAAAAGCCGAAGTAAACAAATGGGACTACATCAAATTAAAATGTTTTAGCCCAGTGGAGGAAACCATCAACAGCATGAAATACATTGCTGTGCAGAAATGTTTAGAAATAGTTGTCTTCAGTTATGGATTGTAGAATAACTCTGTATGGATTCCTCATAAAACAACTATTTAATAGTTTTCATTAAATATCATAGTGTCTTCAAATCTAGAAATCAAACTATTTGAATTGTACTTTTTATCTCTGAAATTTATTCAGATGCAGTGTCTCCACCTTAAATTATTTCATGGTAAATATTGAATTGACGCACCTGGAGTAAAAAAAGCAAAAAAAAAAGCACACAACAGCGTATTATTAGTATCTACTAAAATGGCAGTAGTGAAGAAATAGAGCAAAATAAAGCCAGCTCTTGTTCTGATAAAATTTTCATGTGTCAGCTTTAAAAAATGAACTTATTAATTTTGTAGATAGATCTCCACTGACTTTGTCATGAGATATATGATAGTCTGTATAATAAATTACAAAACAATGGAAAAAAATAAACAAAAAAAGGCCTGTCTCTATTGAACTCCTTTTTTTCTTCCCTGCCCTCATGGCGTGAACCCACCTAGTTGAAACTATGACTTGTCAGCACCGACTGTCTGGTCTTAGAAGGATTAGTAAATTCAGGACGTGGACATGACCCCTGAGCGAGGGATACAAAGCAAAAAGCTGTTTATTGAAGGAAACTTGGGAGTGCCTTATTTAAGAACAAGGCAGAGGAAGCAGTCATCAAGAATGTGAACATAAACATTTTATCCAAAGCACTGAACTAGGAGAGTGTAACATCAAGGAAACAGAGAGAGAAGGGTGTGAGAGAATGTGTTTAGCAGGGTCAAATACCGCAGGAAGGACAATTAGCATGAGAGCTCTATGGAGGCCAGTGGGTTTGGCAATTAGGAGGTCACTGATGACATTTAATCTTACAAGTCACCACATAAGTCAGCTAATGAAGACAAAGCTGTCTAGTGCCTCCAGTGTATCGTAATATCAACCCTACGGTGGATGATATTATCCACAGGGTAACACTTAATGATGAATAGTACTCTGATTAAATAGCTATAGAATACCAATGGGAATGTTCATTGCAACCCTTTAAATACCAACAGCACGATTAATACTCTAGGACAGACACGCAAGACATAGATAGTGGTTTGCCACTTATATCACTGTCAAATTTTATGTCACCCTTGGGAGTTAACTGATGTGAAATGAAGTGCATTTATTCAGTAGAGTTAGTTCTGCTTTTTAAAAGGAATAAGAAACGATTGAAGTGGGCTTGTACATAAGGTTAAAATGAAACTGTTTTCTAATATGTTGTTGCTCTTCTGTAATTGCTAAGGTAATTGTGTCTATAATTTGAAAAAAAATTTAAAAGAACTATAATGACAATTGTCAGGTGGCAAACATACCTTTAAGAAAGGTCACGTTTTTGATCTCATAAAGAAGTACATCTTATTACAGGTATTTTTGGTATTAATGAGTTTAATCCTGTGCAGTTAAGTGTGTTGTTTTTTTACTGGATAGTGAAAGCATATTTTTGCTTTAAAAAATACATGAATTTGTCGATTTACCAGAGTACCTTATATTTATTCTTATACTTTTAAAGAATAACCTTTAAGTTCTAGACCCACAGTATGTAATAGTAAATTGTCAATGCTTTTATCTTGTTGGTTAAAATTTGCTTTACGTATCAAAGAGGAGAGAGAGAGAGAGAGAGAGAGAGAGAGAGAGAGTTTAGAACAGGGGTTGTCAAATGTTTTATGTAAAAGGTTAGTTAGTAAATATTGTTGACTTTACCAGCTGTAAGAGCTCTGTCACAATTAATTCTCTGCCAGTAGAGTGAGAAAATGGTCTTAGACAATGGGCAAACAAGCAGTGTAGTTGTATTCTAGTTCTTTATTAAAAAAAACACACCCATAAAACAGGCGGGGTGGTTTTGTCATGGGAGTGTGTAGTTTGCTGACCTCAGATAAAAACATAATGGCTGATGCTTGACAGTCATTGTTTTTTAGAGTAAGATTGAATCAAGCATGTGTAAGGAATATTAAAGCTTTAAACCTATATTAAAAGTAAAAGTTTTATAGTTTTCAAATTACAAAATAACTCAGATATTAGCAAATTAAATAATCTATGTAGTGTATTACAACAAAATGAATATATGACAACAGAAAGGATTCACACAGATAATAAAAGTGAGACCAGTGTCTTCAGTTAGAAAAATACACGTAAACATGCACATTTGTCCTAGGAAAAAGAAATATGCTCTGGCTGATTTTTGCTTTCAAATAAAAACTTTGTTCATAAATGGAAAATAGACACATTTTATTTGTAAAAGTATAAAGATATATTAATTAAATACAGCCAGGTAAAAGATGAAATGACAAATTAAGTAAAGTAATATTCGATAGCAGAGTAAAGGAAAAATAGTAGATCAAAGGAATAAAGTTACTACAGAGAAAAAATACCAATTAATAATTTCCCAACAAGAATATTTGTGTGCCAAGTTTTGTAAGAGCTAATTATGTTTAAATGTGAAAAACAAAAGGAGAAATGCATAGATATAAAATGGATACGTAAGAGATAACATACACTTAAAAATAATTAGAGATGATGATAATTTTGTATTATATTTTACCTTTTGGAGAGCACTCTTAAAAATTTACGTTGGATATTCGTCTATACAGAGCAATGACGTGTATTAACTGTTAATCATATGAAACCTGCATATGAATGTTTAGGGAAGCTTTATTCATAATTGCCAAAACTTGGAAGCAACCAAGATGTCCCTTAATAGGTGACAGATAAATAAATTGTTGTGTATCTGTATGATGTGATATTATTCAGCATTAGAAAAATAGAAGAGCTATCCAGCCACGGAAGAAACTTAAATGCATGTTACTAGGTGAAAGTAGCCAACCTGAAAAGGCTACGTGCTGTATTATTCTAACTATCTGCCATTTTGGAAAAGGTAAAAGTATGAAGACAGCAAAAATGTCAGTAGTTGACAGGTGTTGGGAAGGGAGGGATTAAAAGGTAGAGTACACAAAATTGGGGGGACAGTGCAACTATTCTGTGTGATACCGTAATGGTAGATACACCACATTATACATTTGCCAAAACCCACAGAATGTCCAACACCAAGGGTGAACCCTCATGTAAACTATGGGATTTAGGAGAAATTGACTTGTCAAGGTAGGTTCGTGGTAACATGGACCATTCTGGTGTTGGGTGTTGATAATGGGGCAGGCTGTGTGTGTGGAGGCAGGGCTGCATGGGAACTCTCTGTACCTTCTCTGCACTTTTTGCTGTGTAGTTAAAGCTACTCTAAAAAAATAAAGCCTATTTAAAAACATATACGCAAACAAACAAAACCCTAACCTTGTCGATATGGAGGCTCTTTTATGCACATGTGTATACTTTTCTCCAAACTACTATAATTTTGCTTCTGTAAGAAAAACCACGGAGACCTATAGATGAACTTTTGGTGTTGCTATACTGTACATCATTTAATTCCAGGGCCCGTTTGTCACTTATTGTACTCTAGTCACTTAGTATGACTCTTGGCCTCTGTATCATTAAATCGTGAGGTGTGTTTACCTGAAACCTTCCTTATGGTACAAGAAGCCCTCGTAGGCTCATGTGTGCCAGGGTGAAAAATATCCTCCCAAAGATACCCACCTCTTAGTCTTTAGAATCTGTGAGTGTTACCATATGTGGCAAAAAAAAGAGAGGAGTGTTTGCAGCTGTGATTAATTTACTGATCTCGAGATGAGAGATTATCTTAGATTATCTGAGGGAGCGCTAAATGCAATCATTTGTGTTCTTGTAAGAGGAAGGCAGAGGGAGCTTTTATGTCCAGACACACCCAGAGGAGACAGTGATGTGAAGGTGGAACAGAAAGAAGTTTGAAGAATATTGGTTCTGAAGGCTGGAGCGATATAGTCACATGTGAAGGGATGTGGCCACCATCAAAACCGGGATGGCAAGACCCTCCGGAGAGAGTGAGGTTCTGATGAGAGCTTGATTGTAAACCAGTGACATGCGCTGTGGACTGCTGCCCTCCAGGACTGTGAGAGAGGGCATTTGTTTTAAACCACCAAGTGTATGGTAGTTTGTTGTAGCAGCCACAGGAAACTAATACAGCTAACAAAACTGGGAGCAAATGCTATAATATCATTGACCGTCATAGAAAAGCACTGAGCTGAGCCGTCCCTGCTACCCCCAGATTCCTTTTCTGAAGTATCCCGTGTAGCGATTGTATTCCTTTAGGAAAAAGATCTCAAAATTCACAGATCTACTGTGAGGCAGCCCATCTCAGCGCTCTGCCTGGCGGACCCAAGCCAAGCTTCGGTCCTTGTGTCCCGAGGTTCATGGTGGGTGCTTGTGTGCTCACATGTGCATGTGTGCACATGTGTGTGTACGTGTGTGTGTTCTGTTTCTCTGATTTACACTGTTGGATCAATATACGGCTGAGGTTCATATAGAAAATGCTAGCCAGGGAAATCGTTTCCGTGTACACATGCTCTGTAATGAGCATTTCCTCTCCTTTATTATATTTGAAAAGAGTAGTAGCGACCTCCTGTTCACCCCTTGGGCATCTTTTTTCAGTCAACTACATCAAATCCTACTCATATCGCCTAGTCTTTCAATTATTTGTATTGCAGGCTTTACTCCTCTCTCCAATTTATTTTTTGCCTGCTTAAAATGGGAAATTAACCATTGAATTTAGCCGGCGTTAGTGTTTGCCTGCACCATACAGTTGAGGCCCATCGTTTGCCTGAATCATTGGAGAATTCTTTATTTGGCTTTGTCTGAGTGTTAATGATTCTGCTTTAAAACAATCACCCTAACACATCTGCAGCCAGCTCAATGCGGTCCTTTGCAGTGCGTGCAGCAGGTGGAACACTTACTCTGACACTTGCTCTGCTCAGAACAATTCGCATCTCCATTACAACCGTTGTCTGTGGAGGCTGCTTTCGGGTTGCACAATAACACGAACAGCCCATTATTTGGCACAACTCATGTCAGTTTGAACAAGAACGATACCCAAATGTATCAACCATCAATTTTTGTCCATTTACCAAATTTTAATCTATATTTTAGAGATTTTTTCTTGATTGCATTTGAGGATATTTTAATTAGGATTTATGTGAAAATGATGTAATCTTTCTTCTGGTATTGGTTAAAGAGGAACTAGTTTGTCTTACACTCGAGTTCTTAGACTCAAGCAAGGGAACTCTGGGCTGGGCACCTCAGGGGTGTCCCAGGTTTTGGAGCAGCTTCTTGGGATTTTCCAAATCCCTCTCGGTACTTGATTCCAGTTGGTCTCTGGTGTGGTCTGGACAGAGAGCTCTGAGCAGTGAAGGGTGGGCATGTCCCAGGCCCTGTTCCTCCCCTGAGGGGCTCTCTCTGACTCATCACGCCTGCCTGCTTCTCTGGCTCCTGAGGACATGGGATGCTCAGGAGGTGAGCTCAGCTGTGAGAAAGTGGATGGCGGAAGGATGCTGCACACATGGGCTGGGGTGTAGGGGGTGTTCTGGTCCTTGACAGATAGAGGCTCTTCTCTTCCAGGGTGTATAAATGCTCTACATGAGGAGTGGAGGATAAATAACCGTGTAAGTTTTGGAGACATAGTGACCAGAAGACGAGGGAGATCCTGACTTATATTTTCTGATTTTCTATGAAGTGTAGGCAAGATGGTCTTCCGAAGAAAGGGGTGCAGGGCATTTGTGTTAAATTATACAGTAGTCATTGAAGATAGTGGGATTTACTAGAAAAATCGTAAGTTCACAAGGCAACACTGAGTACAAAGCTGAAATTGTAATTATAAGTTTATAGTGCTAACACCATTTTATTATTCATTTAAATTTTAGTTATTTAATCCTTTATTAATCCTTATTTAATTTTTTAAATCGTTTAATCCTTTGTTAACCATTTATTAATCCTTAATTAATAGACGTACAAGCAGGAACGAGGCCAATGAGTGATAATGTGTATTGGTTTTTATAGTTTTTATATTTCATAGTGAAGTATGTGCGTGAATCCTTCTTTGCAGTGAATGCTTTCCTGTATTTATTTACTTATTTTTGACTGAGCTCTTTATTTAAAGTAATAGATGCACTTCCTTTATAATTAACTTTTAAGTCCTGAAGTTTTTAATTTCCTGAATATCTTCCCCTGTTTGAATTCATTGTTTATTCACATGCATATTTATTTAACACAATATGCCTATTTATCCTTTCAAAATTATAAGCATCTTAATCTTGTGGACTTAGATATTAGACTAATTAATTTGGTTTTGCATTGCTACTACTTTAGTGAGTGATTAGCCAAAATTACAGCGGATTAAGCGAGTGGAATGTTAGGCCAAGTGACACATTCCCTGTGTGTCATGTTACGTTTCTGAGTCAAGTGTGCACATAGATTTCTCTTGTCTTGGGAAGTGGTGTAGTCTCAGCAGGGCTCTGTAGCAGCTGAACAAATAAAACTCTTCTTGTCTAAGAAAACAGAAATATCTACTAGTTCTTGAAATTGTAAATGAACGCATTAAAAGATGTTGGTAAATATGCACTTTCTACAAACAATCCTGAAACCATTGCCCAAGAGTAATGAGTCCTGATTACCACGTCTTATGACTGCAGCATAGACAAGTCAGTGTCTCTTCCTTCTATGTCTCAATTTCCTCACCTGTAGAGTAGGCTAACTCATGATGAGACTTCAATTTGATGGCTTAGGGGCTTTAGGAGTAAAGGGATTGTTGTATATGAAATAGTTTTTAAAGGAAATGTTATATGCGTAAAAGTTATACATGTATACTAATATGTGAAGCAGTATACTGTACATTAGCAGTGATTGAAGGCAAATTTTCTTGTACAGTCTAAAAATCTCCCCAGATTTTGTAAAATATACAATCACGGAAAAAGTACAAGAAACAAAGAAAAATGTTAAATGTAAACTTGAGGTGCTAGAGTTATTGTTGAGTTTTGTTTTCTTTATAATTTTTCTAAATTTCCTATAGTTAATATGTAATACTTTTATAGACAGAAAAGTAAATTTACCAAAAAAAAAAAAAAAAAAGAAAGAAATTGATGGCAACATTCAAGGGACTGAATTAGCTTATGTTAATTGGACTCATAAGATTGGATTATCACCATAGACATGATTTAAAATATATTTGCTCAATTGAATTAATTTTAATACAAGAAGTATGTAATCCTCTTCCCAAAGTACAGTGCCAGACAGCGGATCATAAATGGATGAGTGAGGCTTACTTCCTGCCCTCTAGAAGCACACTCTCAGTACGTATTCCGTTTTAAGTGTTTCCATTGACCCTCAGGCTAATTGAATGTGGTGTTTGGCTGTGTCAACAGCTTACAGGTTGCTGTGAGGGGGGCTTACCCCACTGACTGGGATTTGCCCCAGTGGGCTCTGGTGCCTGTTGAGACCACCCTTTGTGTGTGCCTCTTGTGGGGCTAATTGGGTGGTGCTCTGCTGTGGTGTGAAGCCAACCTCCACGTATGTTGGTTCTTGGGCTTCTCGGGGGGAGCTCCAGTGCAGGTCCAGGTTACTTACTGCCTGTGACCAGCTGGAGGCTGCCTGGTAGGAGATACAAAGTGATCTGCTCTTGTTTGCTGCCTGTGCTAAACCTGGAGGCGCGTGGGAGAGGCCACACTGTGAACCAATGATGTCTGTCAGGAGTACAAGGCCTGGGGTAGGCAAAAAGCCAGGACACCCTGAGGCCTGCTGCCACCTGCTGGCTCCCTTAAGGTTCAGTACCTGATAGAGCCTCCTGCAGTATTTGAGTTGGATGAGGGAGGGTCTCAGGGAGTCACTAGAGTGGGAAGAGTTATGGTCACCAGGTTAATGTTGACTCTGATTTGGTGACTGTGCTGAGCTTGGAGCAACTCAGCAAAAGTGTTAGAGCACACTGAGGCCAGTCACTGCCTGCCTGGGGCCTACAGGACTCCGATAGTTTTCCAAGAAAAAGTGCAATGCAGGCGGGACTGACTGGTCATGGAGAAAATGCCTCTGGCATTGGGGTAGTTGGTTAGGGTGGGTTCCCAGTGAGTCAGCAGAGTGGAGTTGTGGAGCTCATCAGACCAATCAGATTCAGATTTGGCCTGTGGGGAGGGCTCAACACAGGAAAGATGGTGCCTGCCTCCTGGCTCCCTGGGAGAAGGATTCCTCAAAGGGAAAATGGCGACTGTCCTCCAGCTCTCCCATTGCAGCAACATATCTCAATCTGACCCCCGTACGCCTCTGACGTCCCCTGCAAGTCACCATCCCTCCACTGAAGCCTAAGGTGAGTGCCTGAGAGCTAGGGAGTCTGTGTGCAGCCCTTTAACAAGACATTTGGGTTTCCTACAGCCTACCATCCACCCAAATGGTCAGAATCCCCACTGTTTTTCACAGCCAGATATTATAGGGGCTTCTCTTCCTGGCACCAGTACTCTGGGCTGGGAGCCTGGTGTGGGAGCTGGGGTCCTTCAATCCTCTGGAGGGAACCTCTGCAGCAGAGATTTCCCTTCTTGTTCTCAGCCACCACAGCCCCCTGTGGGGGCCCGTTCAGCATCTCCACTCCTTCTACCAGTCTCCACGTTCTTTTGTATATTTTTAGCTATAAGACTCTGTTCAGCTATACTTCAGATGATTCTCCAGGATGATTGTTTTATAATTTAGCTGTCATTTTAATGTGTTCATGGAAGGATGCAGACAGAATGTTTATCTACTACACCATCTTGGATCTTTCCTGGTGTAGATTTCTTCGTTTCTTACGATTGGCATTCATTGAGCATCTTGGATATGTGGGTTATAGTTTTCATTCAGTTTGGAAAGTTTTAGGCCGTTATTTCTTCAAATACTTTTCTACATCTCCTCGTCAGGGATTCCAGCCATCGAATATTAGAACATGTGAATTTGTCCCAGAGCTCACTGATGTACATGATTTCATTTTTTTCTGCATTTCATTTTGGATAGTTTCTATTTCCGTACTTTTGAGTTCATCAGTGTTTTCTTCTTCCATGTCTAATGTGCCATTAATCCTATCCAGTGGATTTTTCATTTCAGACATTTTAATTTTTATCTCTAGAAGTTTAATTTGGTTCTTTTAAAAAATATCCCCATATCTCTACAAAGCTTTTGAACATAAAAAAATACAGTTATAATACTTTTAATGTTCTCTTTTCTAATTCTATCATCGATGTCAGGTCTGGCTAATTTTGATTGATTGATTATTCTCCTTATAATGGGCAATGTTTTCCTGTCTCTATCAGTCTACCAATTATGGCCCAGAAATTACAAATTTTGTCAGTCTGGTTGATAGGACCAGACAGTATCCCTGACTCTGTTAGGAGTGTCAAGCAGTGTTATTATTAACTGTTTCTGTTGATTCTTTCTTTGGCCTCAGATAGTTTACTCAACACATATACTTTTGCTGTATCACTTAGAATATTTTAGTTGTTGCTCTACTGATTGCAATAGGCATGCTTCACCTATCACAGTCTGCTTGGATGTAACTAGCACACCATTTTACTTAGAATGAAAAACATCTTGAAGCTGTAGAGTTCTGTTTATTCAGCACATCTTTTGAGCCTTTTTGACAGTTGTATTTAGGTGTGGTTTTTCTTTCCACTTATCATCCTTGGGGTTTATTCAGCTATGTGTACCCATAGTTTGAGGTTTCCCAACAAATTTTGGAATTCTTCTGCAATTATCAGTGCAATAATTTTTCTGACTAATTTTGTATTTCTTTTCCTATTGAGTCTTCAATTACAATTTCATGTATGTTAGGTCATGTGATCACTTTCTATTCTTGCACAGATCATTATATCTCTGTTGTCTTCACTCTTCTTTCAAATTGGTTAATTTCTATGAACATTTCTTCAGGTTCACTAACCCTTTCTTTTTCCATCTCCAATATGATGTTGTCTGTCTAGTAAGTTTATCATTTCAAGTATTTTACTTTTAAGTTCTAAATGTACCATTTTTTTTATAGTTTATATTTTTCTGTTGACTTCCCTGTGTTCATTATTCATGTTCATACATTAAAACAAAAAACAAAAAGACAAAAAAAACTTACACTATCAGTAGCATTTTAAGCATTCTTTTTTGCTTATTTCAATATCTAGGTCATGTGGTGTTTGATTTGTATTGGCTGCTTTTTCTTTTGATATTGGTCACATTTTCTATATTCTTCACTTATCCATTGATTTGTATTATATACTGAACACTGTGGGTTAAATGTTGTAGAGACTATGAATTTCACTTCTTTCTATTGAAGAGTGTTGGTTTTTGTTCTAGCAGGCAATTAATTTGGTTCGACTATAAATCCAAACTCTGCCTCTTCTGTGAAGCCAAGTCACTTCAGTTTTTTTTATTCCAATATATGTTCTGTTTAGGAGTCAGCCAAATATTTTGGTGGGGTTCATATGCATATTTTGGACTTTCCTTTGTGACACGGTCCTTTTTGGAATTTCTGTTATTTTCCTGCCATTCTGGCTTCCCCAATCTTTGTTCTATGAATTTTCAAGCCAGTAAGACTAAGATTTCTAATATACTGCCTTGCTAATCCAACTAGGGGAATTGGGAAGTGCCGCCTGGTGAAAAACCCTACAAACATAATTCTCACTCAGCGTCACTCATTTAAGTTTATACTCCCTTTTGGTTTTTATATGTGTCTGTTTTCCAGTGCTTTCATGTAGTTATTTTCAAGAATGTACAACTGTTATCTCTTAGAGAGAGGGCTAATCCAACATAACGTCTACTGTCATTAATGAAAGTAGAACTCTATTCTGCCCAAATTTACAAACCCAGGTTCAATTCTTAACTAGTCTGTTCTGTATTCTTTCTGTTACCTGTGCTTACATTAACCATCTCTGCAGACTGTCAAGTCCCATAGGCACTATGGACTTTGTAGTTCAGTTATAACTGGGACCACATCTCATATTTCTGTGAGATTGTTTATTAATTGACTTATTTTTCCTGAGCTCAGACACTCAACTAAACAGTAAATTCTCTGTAATTTCCAAGTCAGGTTCACAAATGGAATAACCACTCAACTTCAAGAAGTATAAATAGGAGTGACAGTGATTCTTTCATTTCACCTGGATCTAACCTCTTCTTTCTTCCACAAACTGCTTTACACTTTTCAACAGCCATTTCAACTTTGCAGACCATCCCATCCTCACCCTTCTAGCCAACTGGCATGATTAATGGATGAAGGAACAAGCCCAAATAAAATAATAAATACATAAAAATGCTATACTATTCATTGATTTTCTAATTAGTACTTTCAATACATGATGTTATGTGATGAAGAAATAAATTTCAGACATTTCTCATGAGACCAAATTTCCTAGAAGTAGAATGTGTATATAGCAATCCATAGTTATGGTCATAATAAAATTTACTGCTGCACTCTACTTTTATATAGATATAGCATATTGGCCAAATTATAATCCCGGAAATTTAACAGAGCTGTTACCACTAAAATCCTGCACAGTAAAGTTGTCAAAGAGCGATGTGTTTGAAGTTATTATGTAGTTCTGTGAATGTACCTCAACCTCACATGAACTTGAAACCCAATGTTGTAGCAGGCGATGCTATACCAGTCCCATTCTTTGGAGCTTATTGTGTAATAAAGAATTTGAGGAATAGAAAAAGTCCCTTTTGAATACTGACAGCCTCTGAAAAGTGATTTACCATCAAAGTTGTTTTCTGTTCTCTAAGGGAGACTCAGCTGTTACCCAAACAAAGTTTCCAGATGCTATATTTATTTATTTGCGTGTTTTATGATCTGAGGAACTATTGAGTATGGAAAAAATATGAATGACTTCCTCAATAATATACACAACATTTAGTTCCTGAGAGGGTGTGTGCCTTTCTTTCCTGATTGCCTCAGCCACCCTCACCGTTTCCTGAACACACGCAGTTAGTACCAAGTCTGACCCTAGAGTTCCTCCCACATTTAGTAAAATTGGAGAGCGATCAGACTGTGAAAATTTGTAAACCAGCCGCTCATTTATGTTTATGAATTTTATTTCAGCCTTTATGAGAATAATCTGCCCTGTTTACGAAATGAGGCTTAAAGCATTTAATCCACCCAAAGCTGAAGCTGGGCTCCCACCCCCTCCTTATTCACAGAAATACAAAGAAACAGTTGGTTATCTTTAATGGCCTTATTTTCTCCAGTCTAGCATAACCAATAACCTTGGTGATTGTTTTTATTCTGGGAAAAATAGTTAACAGTACACAGACACAATAGGGAACAAGAATTAGTCAGGCAAACCTATCTTCTCAGAGGCTCTTAAGGGAATGAGCTTTCAAATATCTCTCTGGATACTTCAAAGGTCAAAGTTATATGTATGCCAGCTCTTTTGCTATCATTTTTCTTACGAAAATATTTGTCCAGTTCCTATCCAGTTTTGACCATAGTACAAATGATTAAATATTTTGTACATATACTATTCGATATAATGCTTTGTAATACAGATAAAAATGCTGTTACAACACTTAAATGTGGAATTAGTACAAGGAACTGAGGTTGTATGTGACAATGTAATTATTGTGTAGGAAAATTCTAAGTATTTGTTTATGTGGGAAAGATCTTCGCTCTTTGGTCATCTGTGACTTTGCAACTTTAAACAAATAAGCAAACAAATCATGTTCTTTTCCATTCTGATTACCTTTGAATTTTCTACTTGTTATGAACACGCAGTGTAACACATATTAATATTAGCCTTAATGTTCATGTCTGGTATCACATTTAGCCTTTCCTTGTCTTCTATATTTTTTGCATATAACTAGTGTATCTGATGTGTAATATATATCTTTTTTTTTTTTTTAGGATGTCATATGTGATTTTTAAATTTATTTGCTGAAAATATTTTAAAATTAACCCCTCCTCTATGACTTAGTCTTTCCTTCCTCCTCCCTCCCTCCGTCTCTCCCTTCTCCCTCCCTTCCTTCCTTCCTTCCTTCCTTCCTTCCTTCCTTCCTTCCTTCCTTCCTTTCTTCATACTTCACACTGTATTTCCTTTTAGATGATATATAAATTTAAAGCTAGAGTAGAAATCACCTGAAGCATCATCATAGGCAATCAAATTTCAGAAACTTGTAGGTAGACTTCTCTTCCACACTTTTATAATGTTACCTCATATGTAATATAATTTTATATCATATATATGCATGTATGTATGTGTGTCTGTGTATAATAACATATTATCTGTTTTGAAAATTTCTGAAAGGTATGACAGTGCATTGCATCCATATCTTGTAATTTGACCAAAATAACACCTTTTATTTGAGATCTATGCGTGACCAGTCTTGCAGTTCTGTTCCATCATTTCAGAGCTCTCTAGCAGCAGTGTTCAAACTGTGCTTTGTAGATATTATACATAAAAAGTGGTGTTTCTGGATCCTTAGCATCAGTATGTGTCCTTTCTAAAAGTCATCTTTCTGGAATAAATCTTTGGTTAGGGTCCAGGTGTCCCTCTGTCAATCACCTTCTTTCTATTTCACAAAAGAATTAATACTCTTTTGAATCATTGGTTTTATTTTATTTTATTTTTGCTTTCAACAACATTGACAAAGAATTAATCAAGGTGTCAGCTATGTCCACACTAAAAGAAATGACTGATGTTAAACCACTATGTTGTTTTTGACATATGACTCAGAAGGAATTCAGAGAATCGAATGACAAGACTCCTCACCTGCTTGTCTATTAATTTGCATGAACATAGCAAGGTGCCTGTAGAGTAATGGTGCTGAACTCTGACTCCTTCAAGCAGCAAGTAGTGCTCACTCAGAGGCACAGGAACGCAACTGACAGTCAGTCATGGTTTTGCTCATTTCAACATGCACATAAAGTTAAACAATGTTTCCATTTTTATGCTTAAGACTTATTAAAATGCGTAATACATTTCTAGAGTTTATTCATCTTTTAACACTAGTCATTGTAATAAATCAATCCACAGTATTAACTTGGAAACATACAATTATAGAGACTTTTAAAAAAATCTACTTTCGTATATAACTTTTTAGTAGAGACATGATGGAGTGATTATTAAAATAATTGCAGGTATCAAATACATTATATGAAGATAAAATTCCGTGGGGAAAATGTAATGGAATTGCATTAGAGGAGAAAAGATACAATGTAAAATTTCTGACTTGTAAGGAAATGCTTGCGCATTATAAAAAGTAACAAATCACTGTAGTATTTAGATTCTTCTGGAAAGATTTCAAAGAACAATGTAATAGTTTTATTTTTAAATGTTTAATCAGGTTGGAAATTTCATCTTTTGTGACTCTGTAAAACCATTGCCAGGAGTAATATCATTTCCTACAGGAAGAACATCCAAGGTAGTACATAGATTTTCAAAATCCTTTTATTATAAACAAACACAAAAACAGGTAAAAAGCCCCAAGGAAACTGTTCTATAGTATTCCCTTTTATATTTTCAATATATTCTGTCAAGGATTTAAGTTTTTGTTTAACACAGTTTATCATTTTTCTGCTCATTATAAAATTATCCTATATCATATTTCAAGTTCTCATATTGATGTTGGGTAGTTCCTGGGCTCAATAGTTGTAATTTGTCTGCTTTTACATTTCTGTATCAAAAGTAGGCCATTTATTTTTACAGTCTTGATATCTCACAATTCAAATTTTTTCTTTATTTTTCTTTAATGTTTTTGATTATACTTCATGCCTAACAATATCCAAATTGGTTTGTAAAGTTATGTGAAAAAAAAAAAGCTCTCAAAGTCTGGTTGAATTTTAAGTACTTTTAAAAAATGAATTTAACTCTACTATGTATACATTTTTTTCCCCTCAGTGGACAGACTTTACCTCCCTTTAGTTAGTTTTCTTTTATAGCTTTAAATAACATTTCATATTTTTCTCCACAATATTCTTTAATTTCATTTATTGGTTTCATTCCTCAAAATCTTAGAGTGTATTTGCTACTCAAAATGATAACATTGCCCCATTTGTGTTCTTGGTTACAATGTTAATTTTTGTTTCCTGAAGAACATTTAGTAATTTTACCTAACTCTAGTTACTTAAAATTGTTTTTATTTCTAGATATTTTCTTGGGTTTTCTCTATATAAAATCATATTATTTGGAAAGAAAACAACTATTTTTCCCCATTCTTAGGCATATTTTTATTTCATTACATTGGTCTCCAATTTATTGCTCAACACTGGAGTTGGCAAATTCCAGGTGGGACTATTTTGTAAATCAGTTTTAATGGAACACAGCCAGATTTATTCATTCACATGTTGTCTATGGCTAGACTGCAGTAATTAGAATGGATACCCTTTGAAATACCTAAAACTTGAAAATTTTGAGGAGGTGTGACAAACAGAAGCAGGGTAGCAGGCTTAACCCTCTTTATCAGCCCACTTTCGCAGACTTTACTGCCCCACCCCCGTCCCACCGTGAGAGGTGCAGATTCATCCAGAAACATGGCCGAGTCTTGGCTTTGAACACTTGTCTCTGACTGGAACATGAATGCCTAAACTACATGCCTTTGTGGGAAATTTCCTCGGTGTTTACGAATTGGTTGCTATTTTATTTTGTTGCTATGGTTTTTCATCTGTGCTTCCCTCAATTTTTAATAGAAATTTCTCAATTTTCATAGAAAACTTTCTATGAAAATTGAGAAAAGATAAGCCAAGGACTTAAATACCATCTTAAATAGGCTGTTTCTACTGATACTTCTGTTCAAAATCAGCACACAGTAACATGTAGAAGATTCCTTTAAATTTATAGATTATTTTTAATATTTAGTTTTAACACAATAAAACCTTGAAAATATTTTATATATTACCCTATTAATTTGGAAAGACACAACAAGCATTTTTTTTAAAAAAAACCTCTAAGATAATTAACAGTCGTTATTTTTACTTCCCCAATGAATGTAACATCTTTATCTATCTTTTGTGCAAACAATTCAAAGTTAATTACATGGTTGTCCATCCTTAAATGCTATCGTTATTATTATATTTTTATTAATGTATAGCAAACTGCTCAGCTGAGGTTGTAATGAGAACTTGAATTATTATTGGAACCATAGACAATTAAACAGTTGGAAGTCATAAGCTAAATGACTGTGGGGAAAAATAATGTCTTGTTGCTTAACTAGCTCATGTTACAAAATAGTTTATCTAGCTTTATTCTACACAGAGATAAATACCACACAAATTTATTGAATTTTCTACAAGTCAGATTTCTAAAAAGAAAGGTTAGAGCATTACTTATCAGTAGCATCGCTAGTGAGGCTTGAAACAAGTTCCAGAAAATGAACATATTGCATTAAATGGGAAATACACCCACAGATAAGTGTTGGCATCTCCAGTAGGGCTCCGTTGACACCACCCTGTCAGGAAAGGGGAGGCGGCCTCATAACTGCCCAGTGGAAATCTCCAGAGGCTTGTCTTGCCAGTGGCAGAACTAAAATGGAAGTGGAATTTCCAGGCTCTCAGAGTGTCTGCTATTCATGTGGAGGCATCAGTTGGGAAGCACTGGGATCCTCAGAATTGGAGTGGGGCATATAGGCAGATTCCAACGAAGCTGGGGACATCGATCCTCTGTGGAGTCTCCTTGCCAAAATAGAAACAAATCAGTCTCTGAGGAGGTTACCGCTGCTTGGCCTGGGAAGGCTGTCATGGCTTCCCCTGCCTCTAGGCCTGTAACTGCACTCAGGTCCCCGCAGCCCTGAAAGATGATGGTCATGTGTGACCCATGAGAAATGACAATACTCTCTAAAAGAACTGCATGATGTTTTTTCAGTTCACACAAGCTGCAGTCTGAGGACTAGGTGTGGAAACAGATATTACGGGTGCAGGGAAATGCTTAAAAGAGTATAAAGCTGGATAAGATTAAATTTACTAGTATTGATTTACAAAGCAGAGATTCTAAATTTAATGCTGTAGCTTGAGGGGTTAGGAAGGGCTCTAGAGGTCTGCTCGCTTGCCTGACTGAAAAAGCCGAAGACAGCCAACACTGAATGGCATTACAAGGCTGGCACCATCTTGGTGTACGGTCGAGGAAGAGATAGGGGAAATTGTAATGTTAGAGTGGATTTATCATGTGGAAGCTACCCACAGCGATGGGGGACATTTTTCCTCATGAACACACTTTTCACCATACTGTGAGGAATAAATTTGGGAGGGGAGCCTCAGCATCCTTGAAGAGCTCTATGGTTGCTCTCCTTGTGGTTCAGAGATTAGAGCAGAACTCCTGCCATTAAATTGGAGTCTTTAAGTGCAACAGAGATAATTGGAGCCTGAGATAGCAGGGGCCCAGAGGCCACACTTAATCACCAAAGACAAGGTGGGTGTGGTTGCCACAATGGACAACAGGAAAAGCAGTGATCAGAATAGTACAATTTACCGAGACCGGAGACCGATGGTGTTGGCTTGCTAATCACAGTGCCCCCAGGAGTGGAATAGATGGAATAGCACTCTACGGAATTCTTACTTGATCTGCATAAGCTACAAAGTTCTAGGTCAAATGAACAAAGGTCTAACTTGAATTTTGAGCTTGGCCCCTCAATAAACCCCAGGCTTCAACCAGTTATCAGACTCAGAATCTCTTGAATGAAAGGGAGGCCTGGTTCACTATACTGCTAATGATTTATATTCTTAACCTTTGTCCCAGCCTTCTCCAATGGCTGTGCGTTGAGCAAAAGGAAATAACC
This sequence comes from Rhinolophus sinicus, assembly GCF_036562045.2. NCBI lineage: Eukaryota > Metazoa > Chordata > Mammalia > Chiroptera > Rhinolophidae > Rhinolophus > Rhinolophus sinicus. The sequence goes on from NC_133758.1 coordinate 113,345,773, forward strand.
AGACCTTTTGGAGATTAGTAGATATCAGCTCTGAACTGACACTGATTCCAGGAAATGCAAAACCTCACTGAGTCCCCCAGTCAAAGTAGGGACTTACAAATTCATCTCAAGTGGGCCCACTGTGTCCCCAAAGCCATCCTGGCATTATTTCACCAGTTCCAGATTGTGTAACTGGACTAGACATACTTAGCAAATAGTAATATCCCCACATTGGTTCCTTTATCTGTGGAGTTAGGGTTTTCAAGACAAGAAAAGTCACACAGATGCCACTAGAACTGACTACCTAGGAAAATGGTAACCCAAACGCAGTGCTAGTTTCCTGGAGTGCCTATGTTTTAGGTATCACTACTCAGAAATCATTGCCAAATCCAAGGCCATGAAGTGTTTCTCTCATGTTTTCCTCTAAGAGTTTTATAGTTTCAGCTCCTAAGTTTAGGTCTTTGATCTACGCTGAGTATGCGCTACCCTTGATTTCAATAGTTTGCAAAATTAATTTGAAATTTCTGAATGAAAGAAGCCTGTAAACGAAAAAAAAAAAAACCACATACAAAACAAACAAGAACAAAAAACGATGATTTTACTTAAAATGTTGCTAAACACATCATGGTATTTTGAAATGAAAATAATGCCAAAAAGCATTAATAATTTTAATTCTAAAAGAATATTTATAAATTAGCAAAGAAAAAAGTAGGCCATTCACCAGATGATATAAATGTCCAATTAATCCATGGGCAAATTGAATTAAATAAAGAGTTGCCATTTTCAGTTTTCTTATTGACATTCTAACCTCTGATTTCTTAGACCTGTTTAATTCAAATGACAAAGAAAAGCCCATCTACTTTAACACTGGTCTGTATGACCACACTTTGATTGTTTCCTCAGAGGAATTCTCTTAAGTCTAAAAACAAATTCTGGAACGTTCAGTTTTTTAGCATCATCCTTCCTCCTTTCTAAATTTTTTGTAAATATAGATGTTTCCTTTTGTTCACCAAGTACAGTGTCCCAATTTTGACTTAATTTTCACTCCTATGAAGCTTTGAACCAATGGCACAATGATCCAGCTGCTTTTTTGGCTAACATTCAGAATTTCCGCAACCTAAAGTTGGGTACATGTGCCCTCTGCCTTTGGAGCTTTTACACCTGGAATTCTGAGTCAAAGCAGGAATCAGAACAGTAGGATTTATGGAGGACTGAGCGAGAAAACCACATAGCTTAAGAGTTAAGTCTTCAGATTTATGGCATTACAGCTAGAGTCTCAATCTTGACCAGGGATCATGGTTTGTAAGCTCATCTAGAAACTTCTTTCATCCCCTGCAGCAGTTACTCCGAATCTTCACCTTCTCTTCAAATTCAAATCCATTCTCTCAACTTTTCCTTCAGCAAATCACTGAAAGTATAAAATAATAAAGAAGCCTCATCCTACATTCCAGTCAAATTAATTATAAAGGCACAGAGATTAATATGTGTATAGGAATAGGAATAGACAGGAAAAATGAATTGAGTTTAATGCGAAGTCCAAAATTATAGAACCAAGTACATACAAAATAAAGTACAAAATAAAGGTGGCATTTCATAGCACTGGGGACATAGATGGATTATTCAAAGTACGCTGTAAGGACACTTGACCAGATAAATGTTTCCATGACACCCTCATATCTATACCCAAATAAACTCCTCTTGAATTTAAATCTGTAGAAATACTAAACTATTGTGGTTCTTAGGGAATTTCTGCCTATGCCATATCTCCCGGCTATTGAATATTATAATTCCTCAACTTCACATTCCCTCGTATGATGTTATTGCAAACTCTACCTTACTATTCATCTTTAAAGTTATTTCCAGCTCCTTCAGAGTGAGATTTTTTTTCCCTCCTGGACCTCCGCTGGAACTTGTACATTTTCCCATTATTTCATTGTTTATAAACATGCTCTGTCCATATCTGAAATTCCCTCAGTTGCCAGGAATGAGTTATGTCACGTTGATCTCTCTTTCCTTCCTAGTACATGATGGGGGCTAAGCAATGAATTAATTTTGATTTCGAAACCTTTCATCCTACAAACATTTACTGGGTGTCTACTATACATGCACAGGCTGGTGTGAGTTAGGAGAGACAGAGTGATGACAAATGAGACCGAGGATCTGCCCTAGGTGGTTCCAGAGCCCAGTGGTTGAGGAAGTTTGACCTGCAGAAAACATTTATTATATAAAGAAGGCTCTGCATGCACTTACTCTGAAAAACAGAGCCATTAGGGATGATTTAAACCGAGTGTGATCATATTAAGGTTGGGAAAGGAGATGCATTAAACATCTCGCTATCTTTCTGAAGTTCTAAAACGACGATTAAGTACTAAATGAAGAATATGTTTCTATAAATAGTTGCTATAAAAAATAGGTTAACTCAGGGTGCGTGGTTATTATTTGTGGTGATATTTCAAAATGGCAATGAACCAACTTGTACATAATTTTTCTCTGACCAACAATTGTGTGGAAATACTTTATTCCTTTGCACATTATTTTGTGCATATTTAATAATTTTTGTTTTATTAGTTCAAAAGGATATTTATTTGGCTTCATCTTGATATTTAATGATATCAACTTGAAAGTGAATGATAACACATACTGTAAGGCTCTTTTGTATAAAATATTTATGGAATTCTAAAATAGCTCTTACACATTTATGAGTATTCAAATGTTTCTGTTCAGTTATTATACTAAAGATAACTAGAGAATGTCATTCCTATTCCAGGGGATTATATGCATACTATCTTTGATATAAAGTCACACTTCAACAAACTAGAGGAATTCAGACCTTTAGAAGTTGTGACATTTGCATATAAATTTAAACTCTGCCCCTCAGCTGTAAGAATAAATTAATAATCCAATTTAAATATTTGACAGATATGTCTTATAAGAAATATGGGATTGAAGGATATATTATAGTAGGAATATAGTAAGGAAGATATTCTTCCTAATGACATTTAATTTACTACCCCAAAGACAAGGTATATAGATCCATTCAATTTGCATTATAGATCTAAAATACACATCTTTAATTAAGAATTCTGCCCTAAGGCAGAAGTAATATTCTCATTCACAATTAAGGTTAATTCATAAATTTAGTGATAGAGAAGGAGAATGATTCCATTTTAAAGAGAAAATTAGGTCAAATAAAAGAAAAAAACCAACTATGTCTCTTTAGGTAGGAAATCTTAAAAATATAGGTGCCTTAGTACAATTTTAATTTGGTATAGACCTTTATGAATCAGTAAGTAAAAGCTAAGTGTTCAATTTTTACTCACCATCTAGGCTAAGAGAGACACTGAACTCTCCTGAGTTCAGAGCACTCTTAAAATGGGTCTGGTTGCACGTAAGGAAATAGTATGTTGTTTTATTGATTATATTCAAATATATGCCAGAGAATATGTTGACAGCGTACATACATTACAAGAAGTACTTAACTCCTGGATGTATATGGTGGCACATGAATTCCCACATCTATAAACTGGCTTGCACTGAATTTGGTTTACTCAGTTAATGAACCATTGGAGGAAACACCAATGTATGATTCTTCTGAAATATAATTGTAATCATACGAGTTTTTTTTGAGATTTGACTTGCATTTAATTGACAAATCATTGCTCGGTTTTGTATAATCATATCTTCACACCTAAATGAGAAGAGAAAAGAGAAAAAACGAAGAACTTAAGTGTTGGAATATTGTTTGAAATTCCCCAAAATTTTAATATTTTATATTTGTGATTCCTATGGGTCCTCTTGGCTGACTGGGATATATATGTTATATATATTTGTGTCAAACTCCGTTTGTTTCTTCAGCTTTGTATAGCATAGCTTTCCATGTTGGCTATTTTAGTTACAGGGAGGAGACTGGCCTGTATGATGCTAAAGCTGATCATTTGTTTCTCAGTAATGCTTGTGCTTTGTTTTCTCCGTATGTAGGCAAACTGGCTGGAAGATGAAAAACAAAAAAAATTAAAGGAGAGTTTATTGGCTTAGGTTTATCCTAGACACAAGGAAATCACTCTTCAAAATTATTCCCCAAATGCCTGCTATTCAACAGTTGGGTTAGTGTTTCTTTTATAAATACAAAATGAAAGCATACATTTTGCTATATTCCTGTTGTGAATTACTTTATGGAAGTCACCAACTGCATCGCAGGCAGGACACGTAGTGAACACACCACTGGATGGTGTAGGCGGTGATTAGCCCTGGACCTGACAGCTGTCAGCACAACCACGTGTTGTGTTGTACCTGAGCCACATGGGTTCACACAGTGGCAGTTACACTTTCAGGAAGGTGATGAGCTGGTTTTAAACATTGTCATTATTGAAATGAAATTAAAAAAATATAATTTACCAAATTTTGTTAAAAAATTAACACATATTCAAACTTTTTTCTTTCTAGTCATGTTATATTTTACTACTGCATATGCTGCTGAGGTTGTATATGTCTACTGAACCGGTAAGGTGGAAATGCCATACAGCAGTGTGCCACTGCCTATCATGGTGGTAGCTTGAAATTAGCTGCAGAAATTAGAAACCTCTCCAACTCAGGGCTTGATATATAGTTTTGTTGACTATCTAGTCTTAAAAAAAATGATGGAAAAATATAATTATGTAGGTTAAGCTTAAAAGTGTGATGTCTCTCTCCATTACTTCAGAGACAGCACACTATTATTTAATATTAGAAAACTAATATCCAGTTTACTAAAGCACTGACACCTATCAATGACAAACAAGTGATGTCTCAGCTTATGTATGTCTTCATTGTCCCCTTTCTCATTAGTGCACAAAAAAGCTTCAACCAACATTCATGTCAGAACTATACTCTTTGTCAATTTCAACCATAATTTTGGTACAGATATAAGAGCTTGGCAAAAATCCACGAAAGCCTTCTGTGAGAACTCAATGGATAAATGGATTGATCAAAAGGATTTTACATATCCTTTATGTTAGCAATATTTATAACAAATACATATGTATATAAATTTATGTCCTATATAATTTTAAACTTAAAAGTGTATACATACTTACTGAAACTACATATTGCTTTCAACAGGCTTTTGTTAAACATTTGCCAATACACCATACTATGGATGCAAAAAGTCATGTTCCAGCAATTTATCTCAGTCTCTGCAGTCCAGACAAGCACGCCAATATTGTTTGTTAACACTTCTATAGCTTCCAAGATCTTTCTCACATGGAGAATCAGAATAGCATTAAAATAATACCCTATATCATAAACTCCAGCAAAAATCACATCTCAATGGATATGATGAGGTTTGTGAATGAGCTAGCCAGGAGATATGTGGAATGCAATTTTGGTTAGTTATATGGTACTGATTCATCTTGTTTTAATCTCCTTGTTAAAATTAGCACCCACATCACAAAGAAAAAAAGCCCAAAAAGCAAGTGTTGAAATAACATTGCCATCATTCACTGATGTACCAGATCTCAGGAAGAATTACCACTAGTTACAGAAGACTGGGCCAGAGAAAGTGAGATTTGGTAACCGACTCACTCCTCACCGTGGGAAACAAGCACACCTCAGTGGCTAGGGGACGACATGTGCCTGCTCCCCATGTCCACCCTCCAACTTTATATCACAGACTTGGACCTGGCAGCGAAGCAGAAGGCATTGCATTTATCTCCCACAGTCTGTCTCACTTTCCACATCCACTCAGAAGATTGTGTTCAGGGAACACAATAGTTTTGAGAGGATGAGGAGCAGAATGTACTGTATTAAAGAGTGGTGTATAGGGTGAGCGCAGAAACACACGGAAAGCTGGAGCCTCCAGGGCACAGCGGTTGGCAAAAACAGGAATGCAGCTTATTAAATTCTGTCATAAACAAATGTAACTCCTGGTAGTCAGTGGATAAAGTAGAGTGAATTGTGGAAAATGATATTCAGCCCAAGACATATGAAAGAAATACTTATAACACAAATGGCTTTCACAGTTAAAAAATAAAGAAAACATGAATTAAAGGTTTAGTTAAGAGAGTTTGAAATTCTAACATAAAATGAGTTTTGAAAAGTGAGAAAAATAGTAAATTTTTAAAAATTAGAAATGGAAAACTGGTGGTAATTGGTAATCATATCAAAGACTATTTTAAAATAAATAAGCAAAACGGGCAAATTTGAAAACATTGAATAAAGAAACAAATAGAATGCATGGAAAGAATCTCTATTAATTCAGACAAAAACTCTTATTTTATACATTGCTAAGTTTTCAGATTTTTATTTTCTGCAGTCAGTTTCTGTAAAAACTAATAATTCCTAAATTTATCTGAAGATGTTGGAAAAATTGAACAAAACAAAAACAAAAACAAAACATAAGTTATAAAAACATGAGTTATAAAATGCTCCCAGCAAAGTACTGGCCAGATGGTGACCTGATCTAGAAAGATATTAAAGCTTTTCATGACCAGATAATTTTCATTGTAATACATTTTGGTTGATATATTTTTTTTGGATTTTTGTAGATACAAAAGATAAGAAATTTTTCTCAACTCATTTTATAAAACTAATACAGTCCTGATGGCTATAGATGAGAAACAGAATCACAAAAAGAACAGGATGGCCCTTAATGATGACATATATACATAATGTAATGAAGGATCTATATATCTAAGTTAATAATAATTGGTGATAAAATTATTAAAACACTGCAAGAGGAATCCTGCAGTATTAATCTATTGTACATTTAAAACAGATAATTTGGAATACTTTTTAGTTTACTATGTATAGAAAGTAATTGCAAATTTAGTATCTCATTATGAAAAGTCAATATGAAAAATAATGATAAAATTCTACTTCCTTAGTATGATATATTGTCAATAGCACCCATCATAAAAAGATGCAGAAACACTGTAGGCCTCACCATTAAAAGCCTTAAGAAGACAAGGTTATTCATTTTCATCACTGCTACAGAACATTGTTTTTTGGATTTTAGCCATTATAACAGGGCATGAAAAAAGTAATTAAATGTACTCATCAAAATTGAGTGAGCACCATTATCATTATTTGCTATTGGAAATATTTTGCAACTGAAAATTCAAGCAAATCTACTGAAACACATTGGAACTCAAAAAACCACCAAAAACAATTCAGTTGGAAAATGACTAAGTGAAGAGTAAAATATATATCCTTTGTAGTATAAGTGGAAAAGCAGATTAAAAAGTAAGAATATCATTCATAGTAGTGTAAAAATATTTCAAAAAGTTAGGACCAACTGTTTACTATACAAGATCCATGTGCAAATATTACAAAATGCCATTGGGAGACAAATAAATATTGGATAGAATGAGAGACTGCCTTATTCTTTTATGGGAAGAATTAATATTAAGAATGGGTAAATTCTTTCCAAACTATATCTTACATAGAATACATTTTCAATTAAAACTCTACTGGTGTTTTTTTTAATGTGATTAAATAATTTTATAACTCAACTTGCAATATATACACTATAATAATGTAAGTATCATGGGCAGAATGTAAGGCTCTTATTCTAATAGAAGCTGAAATGCTGCCTCAGCTTACTCTAACCTGCGCTTTCCTTTCTGTTCTCGCTTTTGGAGCAGTATCCTGCTTGACTGCAGAATAATCTAGCTCCTTTCAGTGTGTTTTAGGAGATTTCTAAAGAACACTCGTGTGTGTTATCATATCTGACCATTGGTCCAGACTGTGGCTTCAGAAGACACCCGATTCTCTCAGACATTCCCCACTGTCACTCTAGCTGTTTCACCTTGCATGTAAACATTCTTTTGTTACCCAAGGTAGATTTAGGAAAAGGCTGGCATTAACAACGTTGTATAATAACTTGATGGAAGAATTGAGGATGTTTTAGGAGATTTACAATGTAGAAAAGTAAACTTTAACATCATATTACTACCACTACCACCAGAACCATGCAGCACACAGAATCCATATTCAGAGTCTGCTTTCCTTAGACAGCCTGCTCTGCTTTCTTGTTGCTGGAAACTGTCTTTTACCCAGATTCCAGTCTCCATCATCAGCTCTTCTCTCCCTTAGCATTTTGAGGCATAAATGCCTACCTACCTGGTCATCAGATGTAACCTTGTACTCCAAAATAATCTCTCTACAGAGAGGCTCATCTCTCTCCTTTCACTGAAAAATAATTATCGAGATCACTTATGTCTCTTAGTTCTTCATACTGCTCCTCCAGGCTAGGTTCCAAACCTCTTCACAGTCAAAAGGTTAGGAAAAGTATGTTCCCAAATGAAAGTACAGAATGTCCATAATCACTCATCCTATTATCTCTTAGAAATGCAGCACATGCTACAGCATGATGCACTAAAAAAAAGCGAAGGTGTAAAAAAAATGTAAACTTAAAATGCAGATGAAAATATATGTAATTAACATGACTAAGAACTTCCTAAGCCTGACTCCAATGCATAATTTATTAATTAAAATATTGACAAATTTGACAGTTTAAAATATTACTCCTCTAATAGAAAGGATCAAAATGGAAAGAAACAAAGAAAAGTGAAAAAAGAACAAAAGGAGGGAAGGAAGGAAAGAAAGGAAAACAGGAGGGAAGGAGACAGGGAGGGAAAGAAATAAAAAAAAACACAGTTATAGTAAAAATGTAAAGAAAGAGTAAGAATTGTGACAAAACATTTTTTAAAATGAGAACTCAAATACTTGCAAATTGTATGAAAGACAAAGCACTAATATACTGTACATGTGCTGTACATATTTTATTAAGAATTTAATAAAAATGCCATAAATCACAATGACATGAAAAAGCAATTTACAAAAGGGAAAGATATGGGGTCAATAAATACATAAAATAATTATGTGAGACACAAATACATTTTTATTCCTTTTATCAAACTGGCTGTAATGAAAATGAGTGATAAATCCCACCATAGGTCTCTGTCTGGTTGAGAATGGACACTCAAATATTTTAGAAAAATATATAAATTCAACATTTTTCTGAGAGAGCAATTTAATGAAAAATTTAGAAATATGTGTTAACTTTGATATGAATATCCTATGGCAAAGAATTAAACTATGTTTCTGTTTTATTGAAAAGTACTTTTTCACAATCTTTATTTAGAAGAGTCAAACACAGCATGACCTATAAAACAATAATAGATCAGTAACTAAATATCTAGTGTGGTATTCTGCATTATGAATAATTGAAGTATTTTATTGATATGGATTTTAAAAAATACATTTCAAGTAGAAAACTCAGTTACAAAAACATGTACATATTATCCTATTTGTATATGTAACTATTTTTTTCTGTGTTAACGATTATTGATGTGTTAGCTGTCGTATTACCAATGATGCTCAGAGTACATATTTACATTTAGGAGAACATAAATATCACAGTTTTCTGTAAGCGACTCTGAGACAAGGATCTAGTATAAGTAGTTTGTTTGGGATGTGAAGATGTTAGGAAATGGTGAGAGAAGGGAAGGCAGCCTACAGAGATGTGTCCACAAGGCGTTTACACTGCTGGCAATTGAAGCTTAATCCATCTGGGTCAATTCTGGAATCCAGTATAGACCTATTCCTCAGAGCTATTCAGTTTAGGTGGCACGAACCAGGGTACTTACACAACAGCAGTCAGTCTTTCTGTCTGCATCTAGCCTGCCATGACACAGGCCAAGTGTCTTTCCAAGGCTTTGCTCATACTGGCAGGTAGAAGTGGAAGCACCTGTTGATGACATAAGGCCCAGGGAAATTGACTGACAGGCCCCAACCATTGTATTTATCCAAAGGACAGCAATACACAGATGCAGTTTTAACAAGAGCCCCAGGGCCAGCCCCACCCTCTGACAGTTCTCAAACGACACAAGTGCAGGACAATTTCCTTTAGTCTAATCAGGAAAAAGAGATGTGAGAGGAACTTAATTTCATCTATATCATGCCATGAAAATTCAAGGCGTCTGTTTAATTTACTATTCATATACTCGTATGTGTTTAACATAACAGCCTCATAGTGTGGGTTTATTTATTTTTGATTAATTGTTTTGTTGCTGCCTTAAGTGTTGCACGAGATGGTCATTCAATTATTGTCATAGGCAGATAAAAAGATAGATATGTAGAGAGGGGATAGATAGATGATACTAGATGATAGACAGGCAGGTACACACACAAGCATATATACAAAGCAGACAGACAGATAACCTTGACTAAATTAGGCCTCTGTGACACTTACATTTCTACACAAAAGAGAGAAACCATACAATTAACATCCTTTACAGACATAGCATGAATTATATATCCTATTAAGAGTCATTCATACGACATACATTTAAAACAGAAGTAAATAAAAAGACCATTTATTCAGTATTACAACTAAAATTAAGCAAAATGCAAACTTTCTCTTAAAACAGTCTATCTGAAGTGAAAAGAATTCCTAATTCTGTTCCCTCTCTGAAAACATATGTGAATAAACTGCCAAGGAAACTAATGTCCCCCACGATTGTATCCCATGATGCACGTCAGATAGTCATCGAGTGGAAAAATCTTGCACTGATGGTTCTAGTTTTTGTTAAGAGTTAGTGTAAGACTGACGATATGTCTTCTATATATTATTGGAAGAACTAACACAATAAATAATCTGGGGCTATATAGTTTTATTTGTAGGAAGATTTTTAATAATGAAATTGATTTCTTTAATTGATATTTTAATTTCATGTTTGGAAGGTTGCATTGATTTTTGAACACTGCCTGTGTCATCCACTTTGCCAAATTAATTATTATAAAGATGTTCATCATAAGCTTTTGTTGCCTTTTTAATATAGTATGATTATATCTTTTGTATTCATGGTAACAGTAATTGTATTTTTCTACATTTTTTTCTTTAGCAGTTTTGTCAGGATTCTATCAGTTTTATCAATCTTTTCAAAGGGCCAACTTTTCACTTATTGATTTTTCTCTGTTTAACATATTTTTATGCAATTAATTCCTGTTCTTATATTTATTTCCTGTTATGTACTTAATTTTTAGGTTTGACCTGTTCTTTCTAGTTTCTTTAACTGGAAATTTAAATCATTGATTAGTTTAGCATTGTAATCTCTTTTCAAACACATGCTTTTATAAATTCACGCGTCTCACTACTTTTGCTGGTTCCCATAAGTTTTTATATATTTGAGTCTCATTATTATTCAGTTCAAAAAATATGATACACTTGTATCATTATTTCTTATTTGAACAATGGTTTATTTAGTAATCTCCTCTTTTACTTGTAGAGAGTTGGGCGTTTTGCTGCTTTTATGTTTTTTTATTCTATTACTTACATCATTGAATTAATATCTACCATCTTATTATGTCATTTCTATGTCTTTCAATGTTATTCCTTGTCCCCAGCCATGCCTGAGTTCTCAGACTCCAGTCTTGGAGTATGACTTGATAAATGCCCCTGGGAATAGCTGTAGATCCTCAGTTCACAGATAAAAGATTCTTCTCTTCTGTAGAATTTTATTCCTGCTAGTCATTGTTTCTTCTGAGGTTCGCCGATGCCTTTAAACCTATGATTTCATAATTCATCCAGCGTTTTTGCTTATATGAGTGAGATCATTGGCCTGCTATACACTCCTCCATTCTACTTATGGTCGAAAGCTTCATTAATGTTTTTATGCTATTCATGCAAATTTGAAAGTGGTATCTGTCTTCTAATTTTAGAAGACATGAGTATTACAATGGTATTAATTTATCTTTTTCTGTGATACATTCCTTAAACTAACCTATGTTTATTCCTTTCATGACCATAGGTTAACTATGTCTACTTGTAAATACTAATAGCTTATAGTGAGGATATTAAATGGATTTATAGGATATATTTACTTTCGTTCGCCCAGTAATCACTTTAAAGTTGCTAAGTTCCTATCTCTTAAATGAGTCATTTCTTCATAGGTATGAGCTATTACTTGCATGTTTTATATACGTTTTCACTTGTTCTTGGTGCATATTATTGATTAATGAGTGCTCATTACTGTTTTCACCACTTCACCTCAAAGGGATTTGCATTAGGAACAGCAGTAGCATGACATGGGGACATGTGAGGGCTGTGACCTGTATCTCAACATCCGGAGCTGGAAATCCTGTTGAGCATCCAATTGAACAGCTTGCCCCACTTGAGCCGTGTAGCAACCTAACTACCTATACCCTTAGTTTTTCCAGTAAGACCCTTTCTTTCCTAATGTTAACTTTTTTTTTCTGTTCTTTTTTTATAAACACGTTATCTCATCCGAAAGTCTCCGTTTTGTCCTATCGCCTTTTCCAAGGTCCTACTATGTGCCTTCAGAAACCCCTCTTATAAATTGTTCACCCTCTGTCAGTTCAAAGGTGACCTCTCCTCAATGAAAACATAATAACAACATATACATATTTACCACCACGAGGAGGTGTGGCTGTCACAATTGTGAAGAATGTGAGAAAGTGAAGTTTCCCCCTACATGGAAGATCACAAGCTAGGCTTGCCCACTGTTTCACAGAGACACGAGACCCCAGAACCAGAGACAAACACTTTATCACTCAAGGTAAAAGCTGGAGCTGGAGTGTCAGGACGGTTCTCATGCTGTGTGCTCATTCCCCAAGTGTAAAATGAAGGCCCTTGGAGCCTGCACACGCAGGGGACAGCGTTCCCAGAGAGAAACGCTGACCTGGGGATTCGCTACTTTATAGATGAGTGAAAACAAGTCTTCCTTTGGTTGCCTACTCCCTCAAGTTTGCTCCCTGGAAACACAATCCTGAGACGTGGCCTAGGTCAAAGTGACTAGGTCTTGTCTTCGTAGAGTGTTAATCAAGAAAATGCAGAGAAAAAACAATTTGCAGAAAGAATATGCAGAGATAGATTATGTCTCCCCATGGTGCTCTTCCAGTCCAGTGGTTGGAGGAAGGGAAGGATGAAAGGGTGTCCCCTCTGAGTCACAGCATGCTTTTCTCCTAAACTTTGAGGGTGAAGGTTTTGCATATTGAAGGAGATCCCCACAATATAAAGACAGATTGAGTTGTCTTCCTATGATTACAAAGCTACAAGTAGTCCAGTAAATTCAAGCATGTCTTAATCTTTATTCTCCATTGTCTATAGAAAAAAAATAGATTAGATAATAGAATAAATATAGAGAAAAGGAGGCTGAGAAGCCACATTAAATGATTTATTTTAGTCCTGATTTTTAGTCCAACATTATATCCTCTTTCCATATCCTCTCCTGAGGCCTTTTCGTCTTGTCTGACTCCTCTCCAGACAGAGAATATGGTATTCTGGCCCTAAAACATTTATTGCCATCCTAAAATCATTTACAACTAACTTAGAAACCAACATTAACTATTGATGATGTGCTGTGTGTATCAGCTGTGGGTTTGCCAGAACTACGTCTGTCATCTTGCTTTCAGGCGTGTCAAAACGATCTTACCATAGACATGCTAATTATACTCCTTCCATTGTTGGGTAGTTCATAAACATCATTTTAATCTGACATCTCATCCATTTTCAACTCCTAAAAGCAAAGTTTCTCATATCTTCTGAAAGAAATCTTCAGTCAAGGAACTAGTTATTCAGTTCAATTACCATCAATGTCAGCACATGCTCCTATAACACTAATTATTAAGTATATTATCATTTCCTAAGAAGCAAGATATAGTGCAACATCTTTAGAGGTGTTTTAGTATTTAAAACTTAACATAATTGACGCTGATAGACTTTTGGTGAGAGTTTGATAACAATCATGGGAATGTGAGCGCCCCTTTTCTAATTGGCCATCAGCTCCGCATCTTACGGAAACATTCATACTTCCCCTTCGTTTTGGAAATTACCCTCCTTTTCGAAATCATCCTTGTAGTCTTGATGTCAGCCAATTAATTGTATCTTTGAGTCCCTGTTTTCTGCTTTTGAGTTTCCTGGAAGTTATAATTCTTGTAACTACTGCTTCATTCTTTTATCTGGCCCATCCTATTTAGAAACTTTAGTTGGTTCAATATGGATTTCTAACACATGCAACTGAAAGCATTCTGAGTGACAGAATGTTGAGCCAGGTATGAGATGTTGAGTGTAAAGACCATAAAAGGTGAAACAAATTGATTTGAGGTCTGCTCCAGAGTGTCTCCTTAAATCCTGAATTTGAGGCCTTTTCGCAAATCTAGCATGGGATAGCCCATCTCAGTTCCTTCATCGAATAACATTTTTATCACCTCAATATTTAGAGTTCTCCAGGACAATGGTACTATTATTCTGTGCTGTCAAGAGACTCTTTAAACCATACCGTTCATCCTTCTATAAATAAATTCTCTTCATCCTTGGATGCAGCGTGATTTGGCAGCTGGCCTCTTTCTCAGGGCCAGGAAAAGATGGCTCTGGCCATGCCTCTCCTGCTCAGATTCTCGCTGTTGTCAAAGTCCAGCATTCCTTCTAACAGAATTTTTCATATTTATGGTTTAAACATGCACTTAGCCTACAAACACAAAGGTGAAGTTCATAAGCTTCAGGTAAAATTTTGAAGAAAGGGAAAAAAACTGCAATTTTTGATTCTGAGGAAATAGAAGTTTTCTGTATTTTCAGAGAGAAACATATCTATTGAATTGATTACAAGGAATCAGTTAGCAGAATGAAGGGCACATTTTTGTGAAAAAGCATAAAATAAATGTCATTGTAATAAAATGTTCTCTATTAAAAGATTTTCACCAATTGAAAATTAGTAACATGATGCTCACAGAAATGGTTATGATGTACGTCAGCTCCTGAAAAGTCCCTTTAGTTTCTGCTTCTACCGGGGGTGCCAAAAATGTATACAAGTGGACGCTTCGGTCAACGTTGCTCAAGCAGTAGTTCACCATAATCAGAAGTGTCTTGAGCACCTCTTGTAATTGCAGAAGTCAAACGTGACTTGTATTCATCTTTTGTTATCAATATATGTTGAGTATTACAATTTTCATGATATTTTTCTTTTGTTAAAATGTGTGTACATTTTTTTTTTTTTGCACGCTCTGTATAAAACTAGGAGAATGAGGTCAACTGGATGTCTATGGGAATCTGTGTTTCCACAATCACTCTCATTGTAACCACGAGGCAACTCTGTGCTCAAATCTATATTTATTAATAGCCTTCATAGGTAAAGCCCATTGGGATTTGTTCGACTCAAGATTTCTTGAGGAAATAGGTGCTTTAAAATATTTAACTGACTATATTTCGGAATGATTTTTCTGTAGCCTACTTGACATGCTGACATTCCACAAGCATGGCACAATGAGGGCATACTTAACTGGTTAGAAATCTATGGATGTGCTTCCGCTCAGTGAGTGATATGCTGTTATTGAGGAGGTAGCCCATCCATCCCAAAGCTTGAATGGTGCTAAGAATCCTTTCCTGTCCTCTCTTCAAGGTTGATAATAAAGGAGTTTCTTCCTTTCTTTTCCGAATCCAACCCAAAGTATCAAAAATAGTGAAAATAAATAATTGACGTCAGTGAAATTAAGAAACAAAACTCCAAATCATAAACAGTGAAACAAACCCCACGAAATACTGATTGACTTGGCCCTGAGGTCAGGAGGAACCTTGAGTTGATGCGGATTATCTTAAACCTCAAGAAAAAGGCTGACTCTCCTAAGATGAGTGTCATGGTTTTAAAACATCTAACAATTTATTAATTGGAACGGTGAAATAAATGGACCTACCAAATGCAAAGCAGAGAATGCTTTGGAACTGAAATTGAAATAAGTCCAAAAACTATTTCTTATCAATTCTGACCCCCAAGGGGCAGAGATGAAGTAATATGAAAGTATGGACTGTATCATTCAGAGTAATGGCTTTAAATACCCATGGGAAAGGCGATGTGTGTGGCTTGGAGTTAGAAGTGAGACACATGCATTAAAAAATAGAACCACAAAAGGGATCCAGAAAAAAGTCTAATCTGATATCTTACAGAAGAATCCTTGGTGATTTATATTTTTCAGTCCTATTTTTACATCTACTTGAATTTTTTTGGCACTTACTGCCCAGAAATAAAAAGAAAAAAAATTCTTTCTTTAGTAATAATTCCTTGTCTTGTTTTTCTTATTTTGACATAAAATTTCCTGTAGCCTCCTTAAATAGGTTAAGATGACACATAAAAAAAAATTGCTTATTGAAAGTTTTTTCATGGAACATTAAGTATTTTGACCAACTTCATTTAAAGCCAAAAGGATTATAGTATTTCCTACATATAAGAAATATTTACTGGGTTGATACCTTTGAATTTCATTTTTTTAATTAAAAAAGTTTTATTATGCACCTTATTCTCAGACTTGCAGCTACCAGAACAGTGAGAAAATAAATTTCTACTGTTGAAGCCACCCAGTCTCTGGCTAACAAACAAATACAATATTTTAAAAGCTCTAACAGTTCATAAGATGTCACAATTTAAATAAAGTCAGCAAAACACATTTAAAATGCTATGGGAATAAAAATAGCATTTTAGACACCTACACATTAATGTAATTTCAGAAAAAATAATCCTGATAAATAAACAGTAAACTATGAAATGTTTTATTACATTAGGAAGACTGTATTTTCGTAAGAATTACATACCGTGTTTCCCCCAAAATAAGACCTAGCTAGACAGTCAGCTCTAATGCGTCTTTTGGAGCAAAAATTATTTAAGACCCAGTCTTATATTATGTTAGATAAGACCCAGTCTTATAAGACTGGATCTTATATTAATTTTTGCTCCAAAAGATGCGTTAGAGCTGATTTTACGGTTAGGTCTTATTTTTGGGGAAACATGGTATTTCACTTTTTAAACTTCTTAGTAACTGTTAATTTCATTAAAAATTGCTTAGCATACTCCTTATATACTGTATGGTGGCTGAGAAGAACAGGGCAAGTTAATATCAACAAAAAGAATGTGTTATACTTTAAGACGACACAATGCTTAGCTACTTAATGTTGGTGACATTAAAATGGAATCCCAGTCATAACTGCTTAGCGCCACAATCAGACAGAAAGTAACTTCTTCAGAGATACCTCCATGAAAGCAATACGACTGGAAGGATGTTATTCCACGTGAGGGAAGCGACTTCGGCAAAGGCAGATTTCTGGCTTGTCACACCAAGCATTTGTTGGGATGAGAAATACATTTCTTGGGGAAAGACAGGACCCGCATGCAGGATTTGGTAACTCTGTCTAAGACTGTAGTGAGAAATACCAGTCATAGGGGCGATAAGGATGGCAAGGGCTTGGGCACTGAGCCTGGAGCCCCGGGGGGAGGGTTAAGGCAGCAGGAAACCAGCTGCTAAAGCTTGGCGACTGGTGTTACATCCCGGGGAATGAGAAAGGAAGAAACCTGTGAGTTCCAGAAGGGAAGGGAGGGCAGTGATGATGCTAACGTTTGACAGTTTATGTTCTACTTGCAATGACCGCTGATACCGTGAAATAAAAGTTGGCATTTTATATTTTCTTGAGTGTTATTATAAGAGAAAAAGATTTGAAAGATCTGCACGAAAAGGGAGTGTAAATTGGCACCCTTGCGATAAAACCTAAAAGAATGAGATTTCAATATGATTATCTGCAGAAGGCCAAGAAAATAATGCAAAGAAAGAAGGAAAAGAAAAAGAAAAAAAGGAAGAAAAGAGTTGTTCCAAATCCCGATCCCCTGAGGAGAGCAGCTTCTGATATGCGTGGATAAGTGGACAGTAACATGAACCACAGTCCTTCTAAACCGGCAAGCAAGGAGAGATCTGACAATAGGAAACCTCCAGAACAGGGGCGCCCATGCAAACCGGTGGAGGGCACACGGAAAACACTTGCAAAAGGATTGCTCTGGGAAATTCCGTTGCACTTATCATTTTTTAAAAGGCCTCTCACTTCTCATCAGGCCAAACTGAAACCCCTGCCGAGCTGGAAACTCACTGTGTGAGCTGAATGTGGGAAAGCGTGTCCTGCGTGCAGTTTTCTATGTGTATACACATTTTTGGACGACTTAATAAGCATCTACACTATTCTCTGATTCAGATCTTTGTCTGAAATTTAAATGACTAAAAATTCCAAGAGACACCAATACAAAAATATATTCATTACTGGATTTGATACATATGAATTTATTTTAAAATTCCTTTCTCTTGCCTTATTAGGAGGGTGGGGCGGATAACAACCTGGCAGTTCTCAGCCATAGCTTGCCTGGGGTTCCAGCTCTGTGAGCTCCCAGAGGGACATCAGACAAGTTATTTAATACCTTGGAACTCGTTCCTACATGTCTATAGTGGGGCTAATAGTACCTCTTTTATATAACTGGTATGATAAATGACAAAATGCAGTCAAAACACCTGATACTATCTGTACCTGGCATTACAGTAAGTGCTTAACAAGCATGGCTATTAATATAACTTTAAACTGATTTTAGTTGAAATATTGATTTGATTGTCAAAATACTTGCTGTAACAACTTCTGTTTTATCCTGTTCTATAAAATTTAATACTGTTAGGAATTGAGGAGATTTTATTTTAGGGACAGTGATAATCTGATTTTGCTCTCCAAAGTCCATTATATTTAGAAAGTAAATGGTTCTTGAAAAAGAACTCCAGGAGCACAGATCTCATGAAACAATTGTACTCAGTTTAAAGCATGCTTTATTCCTATGTCAACAAAGACAGTGTGCCAATTCTGGACTTAATAACCGCCTTCAATGTGTCTTACCTAGTACATGTCAGAAGCTCAAGAATTCACCTTTAGAGCCATAGATATATTCATACAGATGGATAGGTATATATGCATTTTGATTTTGTAATTTCACATTTTATCAATTGTAGGAATCAGCTAATCTGAAAGAAGATGTTTTGTTTTGTAGGATCAGTAACTTTAAATGTTCAAGTAAAAACTGGAGTAAAAGCTGTTCAAGTAGTCACTGACCACATGTTACTTCTGGGTGACTGTGTGTCACACGCATCCCTCAGCCAGTACTTCCTCTGTCCCTTTGGACTCGCGTTCAGCCTTCCCCACACTGTATCTTGGTCCCCATTGTATCCATGAATTATTTTACTTCTGTTCATTATTGTGACTTTCTGCTCCTTCCTGCTCTAAAACCATGCCTTCTCTGTTAGTATAATAGATGGCTAAGATGTGTTGGACAGTACCACGGACAAAGGACAGAAGGATTCATAGCTGCGATCAAAGCTCGCTGTAGGGTGGTGGGCTCATGGCTGCTTCTGGAGCCCTTACCGTTCACCACATTGGCCTGTGGTTTCTTAGTGAACAGAACTGCACTTGCAGAACTTTTGATTTGGCACTTTCCCCATGGTCAACGGGTAGAATTTATGCAACTGTACATGTTTTCTTGCAGACCAGTGAAAACCATAATAGACATCGGGGAGGGACACTGGCACCGAGATGGCGGTGTCTCAGTCCTTCACTGGGATGGGTGAATGCCCAGGCCAGGTGAGGAGAGCTGTCAGGGAGAGGGGAGTGGGGACACGCCCCGGTCACTGGTGTGAGAGAAATCATCTTCAGGGATCCGCAGCAGAAACCCCATGTCCTTCTTCTCTCCAGGAGGTGGGGAAGAGGGATTAATCCCTGGTGAGATGCAGGGATACAATGGGACAAGAATGAAAGTGAAACTGAAAAAGTCTACTGCAGTTAATACAGGTAGTAGTGGTGATCATAGTCAGATACATAATAGGTAATACACATTGGGTGCTTACTCTAAAACAGGTACTTTGCTACACCCATGTCATTTTGTTTTATTTACTCTCCATAGTAACTATGTCAAGTAGTCCTTGATTTCTACTTCTCCTTAGCTTTCCTCAAAACTGGCATATAATTTGATGGAATTTACCCACTCGCCCATCTTTTCTTGTAGCTTTGTTTTAAAGCTCTTAAAGTGGCATTATGTAAAAATTTCTTCTGAATCTTCATAAGAAGACTTATGGAGAGATCAGATCTTTATCCTAAAATCACATTTACTCACTTTCTTAAAACGTACTGAACACCGCCTGTCCCATGTCTAAATGCTGTGCCATAGCTGACTTGAATTCCCTTGCCGTGGGTTCCCTGAGTGAATTGGCCCCCGACTGGATGACAGCCATGTCCCCATGGCCATGACCATAGTCCCTTTGCCTAAACAAGTCACTTCCTTGAGTCACAAAATTGGCTGTCTCCTTCACCAACCCTTCTGAAGTCTTCTCTTTCTCTCACTGATTTTATTTTCATATAAAAAAAGGAAAATATAACAGAAGAAAGGGGAAACCAAAAAGAAAATGGCAAACTACCTGAGAACTGTGTCTAATGTTGCAAAATGGAGTTAAACTGCGTCTGGATTGTAAAAGAGAAATCAATTTAGAAAGTATTGACTTGGAAGAACTTAATTGCTCATAAAATTAATTTATGGATAACTTCATTTGATGTTTGGAAACAGGAATACAAATGAACCAACTTTGATGTGTATGAATTTCCATGGCTAGCCAAGAAAAGATAATTGACAAGAATAGAAAATGGAAACAGATGAGAAGGTAATGGTTGTTTACTCTCCCCTGGAAAGATCCTATATTAGGTTATAAGCTGTGGACGGTTATAAAATAGTTCAACAATATGAATTGTAGACAAATTTGAGATTAAAAATATTTAAATTGAATTGTACTATAAAACTCAGTGACTGATATGTCTTAAAATCTATATAGGTACATCTGAGTTTATAAACAAAATGAAAGGAAATAATAGCTTTTGAAGAAGTTATCAATAATTTGAAATTTTTAAGCTCCCAAGAGCCATCAAAGCAGAGTCTTCCTGCTGAGATAGCAGAATTTTATTGTGAATTATCATGTAAGCAGAGAAGCAAAGCCACAGAAAATAAAGAATACATAAACAGATGAGTATCTAAATTAATCTTTGGCAGAGGCAACTAAAAGATGTGTGTGGACATGATGACAAGATTATAGGAGCAAAAGGAAATAGAGGAAACTTGGAGCATCTATAAGATACTATATATTATCACTTACATATATATAATTTGCATGATAAAAAGTAAATGAAACAATGATTTAATTACCTTGAAAGCTTCGAGTCAAGAATATATGTCTGTTAGTGGAAAATGAATGTAGTTATGGTCACTTCTTAACAATGCACAAATATCAGTGACATGGTTGTTATGGAGACTACCCTCATGTATGACTGATACCTATTTGACTGATTGGTTAAATTCTTGTAGGGCCTTCTCCTCATTAGCCCAGCTGAAGAAACCTTTTCCATGCTGAATTCACCCCACAATATGATTGGGTGCTGTCTCCTTACAAGCCCCTGGACAGGGAAGGCCCATATGGTGTAGTCCTGGGGATTTTTGAGAATGACCATCCAATCGGAAGTGAAGGTCCGTTCACTGGGCAGCGCTCCCTGTTGTGGGTAGTGGAAATGTCATCTGCAAATGTTTGGGGTGCAGACGGCATGACGTTCCGAGCTGTGTCGTGACTGTCTGGTTGGAAGGCACGGCGGTCCCCTGAGGCGCTGGGCATTCCCACTGCGTCTGCGCCAGGCTGCGCCAGGTGAAATGCTTACCTGGACCCCTCTTTGTGACAGATGCCTCCCAGGATTCATTTGGATGATGCCAGTTACCGGTTTCAGTTCTTCCCTCCATCACAAAATGCACACATGCTTCTTTCTTACTTAGCCAAGGTCTTGACGTCCCTTCGGAAGGCTTTTCCCACCCCTTCGGATGGATTCTCAACCACTCAGTTATAGACAAGTTTCTTTCTGTTACTAAAGCATAAAGTTTGACCTTCAAGGAAAAAAGAGCCCCATGTTATAACACAGTACAAATACACACGTCAGAAACACGCGCAGTTAGAGTCACGCTGAAGATGAGATGTAAGAGATACGATAGCGATGTGACAGTGATTGAGCTCGCCCCTGTGGAAGGCCTGCACTAGAAGTTTCTAGCTCGCTGCAGAATCCAGTCCCCCCGGCCACCCTGCCTTCCCAGTACCGTCCCTTCTGTCTTACAAATGAGAACAAGGGGTGGTGAGGAGTTAGCTGACAGCCGAGCCAGGCTTTGAAGATGCTGCACCCCTCGCACGGGGTGTGAATGCGGGTGTCCGTGTTTCTTGCAGAACACGCTGCCTGCGGGAACTGCAATTCAGAAAGTACCGTGGCCTTCAAGTATTTATATCCATCCCAATCCGCTTATTCCTTAAAGTACAACTGACCTTTAAACAACACGGATTGAATCGCCTGGGCCCCCTTCTGCATGGCTTTGTTTCAGGGGGCAACTGTCCTGTGCTCCGTGGGCAGTTGGAACCCGCAAAGGCCGAGGGTGCAGAGACCCCCTGGCTGCGCTGATTTACACCATTTAAAAAGGGAACTTGAGTCTCCACAGATTTGGGCATTTGCAGGGGTCCTGGAACCAATCCCCCGCGGATACCACGTGGGGTATGATCAAGCGGTGTCTGTCCTTTATTGTGTTACTATCCTATGTTCCATTAAGTGATTTTTACGTGTGAAATCAATCCATTTGTTAATGGTTTATAGTACTTTTTCTAAGATGTGGATTTTATTTGCTAATATTTTGTTAAGGATTTTGCATATATTTTCATGAGGATTAATCATCTGTAGTTTTCTTATCAAATATTTGTCTAGCCTCATAGAATGAGTGGGAAAGTGTTCTCCTTTCTATTTTCTGCCATAATTTGTGAAGAACTGGTATTATCTGTTCCTTCAATATTTGACAAAATTTAGTGCTGAAGCAATCTGGACCTGGGTTCTTCTTGTGGGAAGAATTTTCATTGTTAATTAAATGTGTTTCCTTGATATAGTAAATTCATATTCTCTATTTCTTTGTAAATCAATTTTGATACATTTGTGTATTTATTATAATTTATACATTTCATTCTATGTGTTTAATTTTTTGCATAAATTAACATTCAAGATGCTAATTTATAATCATTTTAAATTTGTAGGGTTAGTAGTAATGTAAGCTTTGTTATTCTTGATTTTTGGAAATTCGTATTTTTCTTTTTCTTGGTCAAGGTAGCTAAATATTTGCCAGTTTTGTATATCTTTCCAACAACCTGATATTTGGTTTTATTGATTTTTTCCATTGTTTACATTTCATATTTCTCTGATTTCTCTTCTAATTTTGTTATTTTCTTTCCACTACTTACTTTGGGTTTAATAGCTTTTCTTAGAGTAGAAGGCAAGGTTATTGATTTGAGACCTTACTTCCTGCTAACAGCTTTTAAAACTATACTTATGTCTAAGGACAGTTTTAGCTGAATACCATAAATTTTCATACTCAAGTTTATATTTTATTTTAGAATATTATTTAGTTTCCTTAAAAAAAATTTTTTTACCCATTGGTTATTTAAAAGTGTGTTGTTTGATTGCCCAATATTAGTGATTTTTCCAGCTATCTTTCCTCTGGCCCTTTAAACCTGGATCATTTTACTTTTTCCTGAAGAAATTCATGTGTATTTCTTTTACTATGGGTCACATGGCAATGAGTTCTCTGTTTTTTGCTAGTCTAAAAATGTCATTATTTCAACTTCATTCTTGAAAGATATCTTCACTTGGAACGTAACTCTAGATAGGCAATTTTCCCTGGGGATTATAGATGTCCTTCCATTGTCTTCTATTTTTTTTTTTTTTTTAATCTGTGGAAAGGTAACAATTAGTTAGTTTTACATATGAAGATAATCTTTATTTCTCTCTTTCTGGCTGTTTAATTAGATTTATCCTTCCTTTTTACTTTCCCACAGTTTATATAGTATTATCTCAGTACATATATATATATATATATATATATATATATATATTTAAAATTTATTGGGGTGACAATGGTTAGTAAAATTGCATAGGTTTCAATTGCAAAATGTACAATTCTGTAATACATCATCAATAGATCACATTGTATTTTCACCACCCAGATTCAGTTCTTCCATCACCATATATTTGACTCCCTTTACCCTCATCTACCACCTCCCTCCCCACTTACTCTCTGGTAACCACTAAACTGTTGTCTATGTCTATGAGTTTTTGTTTTTTATTTGTTTGTCTTGTTCTATTGTTGCTTTCAGTTTTATATTCCACATACCAGAGAAGTCATATGGTTCTCGACTTTTTCTGTCTGATTTATTTTACTTAGCATAATAATCTCAAGATCCATCCATGTTATTGCAAATGGCATTATTTCATCTTTTCTTATGGCTGAGTAGCATTCCATTGTGTAGATATACTACATCTTCTTGATCCAATCATCTATCAAAGGACCTTTTGTTGTTTCCATGTCTTGGCCATTGTAAATAAAGCTGCAATGAACATTGGAGCACATATATCTTTGCTGATAAATATTTTCAGGTTTTTTGGGTAGATACCCAGGAGAGGGATTGCTGGGTCATGTGGTAATTCTATTCGTAATTTTTTGAGGAACATCCACACTGCCTTCCATAGCGGCTGCACCAGTCTGCATTCCCACCAACAATGTATAAGGGTTCCTTTCTCTCCACAGCCTCTCCAACACTTATTATTTGTCTTGTTGATGATAGCCATTCTAACAGGTGTGAGGTGATATCCCCTTGTGGTTTTTATTTACATTCCTCTGTTGATTAGTGATGTTGAGCATCTATTTGTATGTCTATTGGCCATCTGCATGTCCTCTTTGGAGAAATGTCTGTTGAGGTCCTCTGCCCATTTTTAAATTGTACTGTTTGTTTTTTTCTTGTTGAGTTGTGTGAATTCCTTATATATTTTGGATATTAGCCCATTATTGGAGGTGTTGTTTGCAAATATCTTCTCCCATTTGGTTGATTACTCTTTGTTTTGTCAATGGTTTATTTTGCTGTGCAGAAGCTTTTTAGTTTCATATAGTCCTGTTCATTTATTTTCGCTTTTACTTCCCTTGCCTCTGAAGTCAAATTCATTAAATCCTCGTTGAACCCAAGGTCCATATGTTTAGCACCTATGTTTTCTTCTATGCAGTTTATTGTTTTAGGTTATTGTTTATTGTTTAGGTTAATTTTGTTCCACGGTGACAGATAGCAGTCTAGTTTCATCCTTTTGCACGTGGCTTTTCAATTCCCCCAGTACCATTTATTGAAGAGGCTTTCTTTTCTCGTATGTTTCTGGCTCCTTTGTCAAAAATTATGTGTCCATATTTATGTGGGTTTATTTCTGGGTGTTCAGTTGTATTCCATTGGTCTGTGTGTTTGTGTTTCTGCCAATACCATGCTGTTTTGATTATTGTTGCTCTGTAGTACAAGCTGATGTCAGGGAGTGTGATAAACTTCAGGATGAAAATGGTAACAAGAGACAAAGATGGACATTTCATAATGATAAAGGGGACAATTTAGCAAGAAGACATAACAGTCATCAATATGTATTTTTATTTTTATCCAGCTATTTATGGTTTTCTTGAATATTGATTTTGTAATATTCTTAAATTTTAGGTTATCAGCTCTTATATTTCCAAAATTTGCATATATTCTTTTCTTTTTTTTTCTCTTTCTAGGACTCCAATGAAATGCACATTACAATTCTTACACTATTTCTTGCATCTCTTACCCTTTTCCTCACTTTTTTGTATCACTAAACTACATTTGTGCAATTTTTTGACATTTTCCAATTTACCAACTATTGTTTCAGCTCTGTCTACACTGCTGTGACATACACCCATTTTTTGAGGAACCTCCACACTGTTCTTAATTTCAGTTGTTTTATTATTTTTGTTCATAGTTTCATATTTTTTTTTACTATGTGCCACAATCCTCAATCTAATATTTAGTTCTTTAAACAAATATATTTTAGTTTATATCTAATAACTTGATGTCTAGAGCTCCTGAAGGGTTTGTTTTTGTTATCCATTTTATCTGCTTTCTGTTTTGTTGTTGTCTTTTATTCTTATCTACTTCTCTTTATTATTAAATAGACATTCATTTCCGAAAGTGTTTGTAAAAATAATTTGAAGTCTAGGATGATTTTTACTCCCTCCAGAGAGAATTTTTCTTTGCTGTCATCATGCTCCTAAACAGTTAATAATCCAGAATCACCTCAATCAAATTTCAGCAGCTGAGGTTATTTAAACTGAGCTACACTCTCTGCAAGCACTTGCTTTCCCTACGTCGGTAGTAAGTCAGAGGGTTCTCACTTTGAGGTTCCAGTCGAAGTAAAGACTCTTAATACTCTTCATGGTCCTCAAACTTGGGCCCGTTGTAGATTTCAGTCTCTCTTCTTCTGGCCTCCACAGGGTGTCCACAGTTTTATTCATCTTCTTACCCTTGCAGTTCTCCACTCTGGAATGAGTAAAATCCCATGACCAAAAAGCACAGTAAGAGCTGGGCTCATTTGCCTTTTCTTGCTCCTCCCCACGCCACATCTAGTGAGGCCTTAATAACTTGTGAGCTCTCCAATGCAATCAAGGAGATTTTTTAAAAATGATAATTTGAAAAATGATCATGACTGGGAGAATTGATCTGAGTTATGTGTTCTTCCTTTGTGAGAAGCATAAGTCCAAAATGCTTACAAGGTATTCAATAAATATTTCAAAATGGAAGAATAGAATAACTGTGTGGATCCTGACAGGAAAAAAAAAAAAGCACGTGAGCATATTGATTTATTTATAACAATTAGAAAGAATGATATGTCCCACAGAACATGGAGGGGGTATCGTGTTTGCATTCACTTTGTGACATTTGTCAGTTATTTCTAATCCGTGGTGATTCTAACACTCAATTTAATAACTGCTGAATACTGCAACTTTTGTGTTATGAACAGAAAGTAATATGAAAACACAGGAAATTCAAAGACTATCATTGGGAATGAGAAGACAGTATAGAAATACATAAAAAATAAATTCAAGGCAATAAAGATATGATAAATATTTATGTTTCCTGTCAAAATTCACACTACAACTTCTCATGTCTTTTATCCTTCTCATCTGTTTAAGTAGTTTGTCCTTTTCTTCCCATCTATAACTCCTTACTGTCTTACTTTTGCTCCACCCTCTATTTAAAGTTTTGTTCGTTTCACCCTTAACCCCCTGAAATTATAATGCAAAAGAGAGCTTTCAGTTTCTTTAGCATCTGTTACTATTTTCTATGCCCTAAATACCTTGAATTGCATTTTACTACCTTCTTTCTCTTTTTACCTTTTGACCAACTTACTCCTACTATTTTGGTTTTGGTGCTTTTAAAAAAAATATTCCATTTGTGCTTCTTCTGTTATGATTTTATTCATTTACACAAATTAAATTATTGCCTCTATAATAGTGGTTTGATACAAAGTTAATCTTGATTTCTTGCCAGAACCAGAGACACAAATTTCAAATTACCTGCAGAACAACAAACAACCAGGTAGATTTTCAATGAGCTTTCCAGCTTCAACATGCTCAAAATGGTTCTCTTTATCTATTAACTGACACTATCTTCTTCCACGCTTGTTTTCTTCCTATACTCCCTGCTTTATCAATGTCACAAAATACTCTATTGAAAATAGTCCTGAGAACTCAGAGGCATTATTAATGCAAATATAGGGAAAAGATGAGAATTTAAATTAGAAAAGCTTTCTGAGAGAGGCTGGCAAAATAATAGAATGTGGATGGAGTAATATAGGATAGAAAACCTCAACAACAGCTTCCCATTTCCACATGTAAGGCGCTTGGAAGTCACCACTCTGTCCTAACAATAAGTGGAAAAATTGAAAATACTGAAAAAAAACAACTCTTCTTGGATCTATAAGAGAAGTGAGGGCACAGGGCAAACCACCTCCAGATTGGAGAGACAGACAGGGGTTGTTTCTTTGCTATTGAGTTCTATGATTTGTTTTTATGTATTATAGATATTAACCCCTATACTGTTAGATAGATGGTTTGCAAATATTTTTCCCCACTTTATAGGTTGCCTGTTTATTTTGTAGATTGTTCCCTTTGCTCTGCTAAGCTTTTTAGTTTGATGTAGCCCTGTTGCTTTCTGTTTTGCATTTGTTGTCTTTCCTTTTGGTGTCAAATCCAAAAAAAACCCAAACAAAACCAAACCAAAAAACATTGCCAAAACCATTGTCAAAGAGTGTGTCCCCTATGTTTTCTTTGAGGAATCTTATGGTTTCAAGTCATACATTTAAATATGTAATCTATTTTGAGTTGACATTTATGTATCATGTAAGATAGGGGTCCCGTTTCATTCTTTTGCATGTGAATATTTAGTTTTTCCAATACAATTTATTGAAAAGACTACTCTTTCACCAAGTGTATAATTTTGGCAACTTCCTCAAAAATTAATTGACCATACATACATGGGTTTATTGCTGGGCTCTCTATTCTGTTCCATTGGTCTATGTGGCTGTCTGTATGTCAGTACTATACGGCTTTGGGTTAGTGTAGCTTTGTAATATAGTTTGAAATCTGCTTAATCATCCTTATGAATATTGTATAAATCAACTTCTTTTAAATTCACATTTCTAAAATTAAAAGCAGCATATTGCACTACTAAGTAACAACTTTGAAAATATCTTTAATCCTCGCTAGCCGTGATTTTCGTTTTTACATACCCTCCTTGTATTATCTAGGGATTAAAAACTGTTTATGCATGCATTCTTTCAGTGGTAAAATTAATACTAGTTCAAAATATAGCTTTATCACTTATGTAATATGGTAATTAACTAGTTCTGTAACCTTGGGAAAGCAATATAATTTCTCTGTACTTTCATTTCCTCATCTCTAAAATAAAGGTGTTGGAATAAATGATCTTAATGTCCCTCCCAGTTCTACCATTCTGTGATAAGCTATAAAATAAACTAACTCATTGTCCATTTAGGGATGTCTCCAATAACATGATACACATGACTTCCATTTTTGGATGATATGACCTTTAATGACCTTGAGGTAACTTCTCCAGATTCACACGTTACAGCTAATACTCATAGATGTATGTGCACTTAGCTTCATTTAACATTAGGGCATCAGGAAATATAAGAATGGGCTCTGGGTCAAATTCTTGATATTTTGTATCTCTACTTCTAAAAATCCACACCTAGAAATAATGCAATAAACACTTTTTTTGTGTGCTACTCACAGTTAACAGTTAGTTTTAAGGATGCTACAACGATGCTGTCTATAAAAAGAAATTTGAAAATGAAACTAAAAAGATCAGAGAAAAATGTCTGTTGTATTTCCTCGGGGTGAATGTGCTTGGAAGCTGTACTTTCTCTCTCAAATCTGAAAAGGAAGATAAACCAGCCTTCTGTCGTGCTGAGAAGACAGAGCTCAGGGATCCTTGGGATGTAAGAGACAGAGCACTGCTTAGATCAGAGGTTTTCATCTGGAGTGTCAGCATTCAGCTGTGAGTAGACCAACTGGGAGAAGGGAACTGGGCACTATGCATAACAAAAGACCATTTTTTGTATGAGCTAGCTGGATGGAAATAAAGAATACCTAGAGATAGGTAAACCTGTGCATCACTTCAGAAGAGAAAAAGGATAAGTCTCCATGGGGGTCATGCTGTTAGGCAGGCAGAGTGATTATAGACCAGCAGGTCCAGTAGTCGAGTTCTCAGAGGACTGTGAGAAAAATACTCCGGGAGACCGCCTGAGCACATCACCACCTGGCTGGGCCAAGGGTCCCATCTGGGACTTGGGTGCATGGGAAGTGCTCTTGGTGCCTCGATGGTAAAAGAAAGAAATGAGGACTTAAAATAGAATTCACTGTGCCCTGAAGAATGGTACGTAAAGGGGAATGGAGGTCCTTCTAAGGGGATGCAATTAAAAAGCCATAGAAGTCACAGAGGAAGTTACTCCTATCGGGAGTATGTTATCAACAATAACAGCTTTCTGTAGTGTTGAGTAGTAAATCTTTACAAGGTGATTGCTGTGTGCAGAGTGAGTCTGAGAACCACTGTCAGAGGGATTGAATCGGAGCCACACAATGTGACAGTTTGAAGAACAAAATATGACATAAAACACTTGACCAGTTTTTAGAATCCCTATTGATAAAACAATATAAAATAAATAAACCCATGTCTGTGTAAGACAGTGGTCCATAAATTTTGGACAGCAGTAGCATCACCCGAGAACCTGTTAAACACATGATTGCTGAAGCCACACCCTTGGAGATTATGACCCCGCAGGTGGGCCATGGGGCCAGGACCTTTCTGAGCTGTCCAGGTAGATTATGGGCTTTCCAACGTATGTGTTCAGATTCCCATGTATTCACATACTTTTTTGATATGTATAGGTTCATGCTCATAGTGGCTATTTTCCTTTGAACATCAAAGAAGTGAGCATATGCAAAGTGATTAAAACAAGGCTGGATACATTGCAATCACTCATAAGTGTTAGCTGTGTATGTTTATAAACATTCGTCCAGAAACATATAATATCATGTATGCGTATATGTATGTAAATAGGTTTGTCTAAGTAAATTAAGTACACATAAATGAAGTGAGGCTGAACATCCTGGGGCTCTCCCAAGTAATATGTTGTTGTTCTTTAATGCTGTGCATTCTTAATATCTTGCCCTGAACCTGGGTGAAGATGACAGAGTGACCAGAGGTCACTGCATGTAGCTCAGGTGAAAAGCCCAACAAAATGGAACCCAGTCTGCAGCCGTCACACCAATGACATCTTTCCTGTTTCCTGAATTACATAACTCAGATGAGTCAAGACAAGATCGATTTTCAGTATGAAAAATTGCTTCGCTTTGGGACCTTTGACAAATTACCTACCCGCTATTAGCATATTAGATCTGTCCTTTTAAGTGTTTTCATCAGTTCTAAGGACTGTAAAAAGTTTTTTATGTGCAATTCGACTGCAACATGAA
Organism: Rhinolophus sinicus; assembly: GCF_036562045.2. Classification (NCBI taxonomy): domain Eukaryota; kingdom Metazoa; phylum Chordata; class Mammalia; order Chiroptera; family Rhinolophidae; genus Rhinolophus; species Rhinolophus sinicus. Next base: position 113,376,522 of record NC_133758.1, read on the forward strand.
TGAACCTGATTGGCCCATAATATACAGGGTCAGTTTTATCCCCCTTTAAAACACCCGAATTTTTATCCCAACCACTACATGAAAAAGCTACTTCCATGTATGTTCCCTAAGGGGAAAAATGGAGAAAGTTAGTCTAATTAAATTCTTGATAAGCTCTTTAAAGCTTAAAAGTCACAACACGTAATAGAAAACCTACTTTTTAATTTAATTTCCCCAAAGTTACTATAAAACCTCTGCAAATTACATTCTCTGTAAGTGTGATTTTTCCAATGCAGCAGCTACACCAGGAGACTAATGTCCTTTGGTGGAGCATGAAGTCCACTTGCCTATGAATTAAAAAGTGTGGCCTCGTGTGATCCCGTGACCAGCATTAGAGTGATACTTGCTGTATGAGGGACCTCAGATTTCAGCTGATAGCTTCAAAAATAATGTATCAAATAACTACTCTATGTTTACTGACAGGATAAGAGACTGAGGACATAAAATTGCTTATCACTCAAGGAAAATCTGCATGCAGCGAATAATAATAGATTTAATAAATAGAACGACTCTTAGTTTTCCAGTCCATTCCTCCCACTGGGCTAGTGAATACAGACACCAATGAGACTTACTGATTTTTGAACAACTTTATAAGAAGATTGAGATATACCAACTCTGAAAATGAAGGCAAAAAAAAAAAAAAAGTAGGCATGCATACAATTTCTTCAGTTCCTTATTTTTAGCATACTATCCTCTTTATAAATTGTATTTCCATTTAAATATACATCTTCAATTATGTTCAAGAATCTAACATTCCAAGTATTATTCGCTGTAGGCACATTATGCTGCTTATTTTCCCTGAACACGGGGCTTTTTCCATCTTCCTATCTTCTCTGATGCTATTATTCCTGTTCAGTATCTTTCCCCAGCTTTTCTTTCTGGCAAATACTCATGTTTGTGGAGATTTTTTCCCCAAAATAAATTATCCAATATCTTATAAATCAATAGTAACTTGCATAGCCTACATTTTAAAATGATTGTTTTCATGATTTTCTTTTCCGCTAAATATAATTTCTAGAGTGCAAAAATCCTACCTTATATATGCTTATAACTGTCATCATTCTAAAATATATTCGGTGCTCGAAGATTAAATGGAGCATATTTATCTTGATTAAAATACACTCACATATTAAATATATGCAGAGGCATTATTAAATTTGAAAAATATAATTAAGTGACATAATAAAGGAGTTTAATTATTAAATTTTTAATATGGCATCTTTTGAAATAAAAAGGAAGAAAATTTGGTGGAGGACATTTATTATCAATCAGAGACTTAACTCAAGAGAAAGCTGAGTCACTGCACAGTATAATGCTAACACCTCATGTGGCAGAACAATCTGGCAGGAGATTTGAGGCCAGCAGAACTGGTGGAACATTCCTGTGCTAGCTGGTTACTATGGAAATCAGAGCAAAATGAAACAGAGTGTTAAGCGGGAAAAATCAGCAGGAATTGCTTGTAGCTTAAGATTTGGGCAAAGATGGTAGCTAAAAATCACCATAAGAAGTAATTCTGTCTTACAGTGGTGTATTGACAATAAAACCTGTAAGGTTTTTTTTGTTGTTGTTGTTTAGCATCGTAACACTCTTTAAATAACTTCTATGTAGCTATCTATCTGACCAGTTAGAACTTGTATTGATTGTTGATGAATTTATAGTTTTAAAAAGTGGGGTTTAGTTGAGTATCAACCTAATAGTTATCTTAATATGAAAAAGCATATACAGAGCACTGTAAATAAATTATCTAAAATACTGTCATTAAATCCATACTAACTTACTTTTACCCATTTTTTTACTTGTGTAAGAATAGTGTGTATTACACTTAACTCATGCAAATTGAAACTCAAGAAAAGCTTTTAGAGAAATCACCTGCAAAATACCTGTTATGTGCCTTGAAAGCATTCTATTTCTATCAGGTAATTAGATTAGATGGCAGCATAGAATGTTAGATTATAATATTTGAAAAAAAAAAAAGTCCCATAGAGACAGTCTTAAAAGAGATAAAATGTGAGTGGAGAAGAATGAGTTACTCCATTACTAGACTGTATCAGGACATTATACAAAGCACCTATATACTAGTTTTTCTGAAAGGTTATTACTTTGCTGGAATGGTGTACAAATTTTATCTTTTCCTTATTTCAGTTTGAGTGAGAAGATCCAATCTAAGCATGCTGCTACTGCAATTCGCTAAATAGTTCTAAAAGTTATTAAAATGTATTCTTCATTTAAGTTTTATTCACTATGGAATAGTATCTTAACAAAATAAAATTATAGACAAATTTGCCATGATTCTAATCTGATTTGACTTAAGTTATATGTACAGCTGCATTTGAATTACTGTGTAGCATAGCTTCAATATTGCTTTCTACTCATACTAGGTAAATGTTGGCTTTGAGTTTGATGTTGTTTATAGTTGAGAGTCCCTCAATCTCTAGCCTCCCTTAACCCTAACCCCTATATCTACCCAACAATAAAAAGGCTGAATGTGTTTTTAAAAAGTATAACAAAAAGAAGCAACATAACATCAGAAGTTAAAATTATAATTTAACCTGAAAATACCTATGAAGGAGAAAGCAGAAGAAAAATGAACAACTGAAGTCCATTTTCCTATTTACTACATATGTGCCAATATTTGAGAGTGTCAGAGAACCAAGTCTAAGCTAAATCTTACTATGTGAGAGTATGTCACAAAACGAGATTGAAGTATGTGATTAAACACAATTGCTTTCCATGTTGGACTTAAGAAGAGAATTCTAGCAACAACCCAAATATGTAGAGCACAAAGCAATCATCATCGGTGATGAAAAACACCAAGTATGTAGGTGTACTTCTTATGGGTTGGATAAAAGGAAACAAAATAACACAAGATTTTAAAAAATGAACAAGGTTATTTCTAAAACACAAAGAAATTCAAACTTCATCCTGGAGAGTCAGAAGAAAAACATAGTTGTGAATGTTTCCTAAAAAAAATGAGAATAAAATTTACAAAGTGTCCTAGTATACTCAACAGGAAACAAGATGAGACTTCTGTGAAAGCAGAACTAAGAGACAAGTTTAAAACAGGATGATGCAAATAGACAAATCAATGATCATATCACTCACTAAAATTTCAAATAGAAAGGAACTAGAAAATGCAATGCAAACCTTTTTTTTTTTTTTTTTTGATTGGAAAGGGAACTGCAGAACCAGCTCGAAACGGCCCTGTCCTGTTTAACGAGATGCTGAGCTGCTTTTCAGACACAACAGACTGAAACCACAGTCATGCAGCAGAAGCCTGTGTAGAGAGAAGAACTTTGACCTCCAGCTGCACCTGGAACCAATATCTTGCCCCGCCCCCCACACAAGCAGGGAACCAAAGGACAGGGCATAGCCTCAACTTGAACACCTGAGCCCTTTCAGAAGGAAGGGGCCGCTGTCCAGGAAGACCCGGTGCTGAATCTCCTTACCATACATGGCCAAGCTCCAAGGTCCTCCAATTAAAAGGTGCCCGCCAGCGCTTCCCCGTACCTGTTCTCCCTGAAGCCTAAAAATCATGCCCTGAACCCTGGATCAGGGTGCTGGGGCTTTTGAGTATTAGCTTCCCGTTCTCCTGGGAGGTGCCTGTGAAATAGCCAATCTCTCTCCACTGCATTTCTCGGTATTAGTGTTTGGCTCTGAAAGAGCCGGGCGGATGAACTCTTTCTGTTCTGTAACAGAAACAGATTAAAAATTCAGGTTGGACAGAATGGAAAACAATCAACAAAGTCAAGAATAATCTCTAGAGTTTTCTCTCAGAAAAAAAAAAGAATGGAAAAGGGGAAAAAGTATGAAAAAAAAAAAAAGCTGAAGGTGACAAAGTTGAACTTCATCTGAGCTCTGTGTTCCTCGAAAACATGGATGATTAAGTTCCCCCATCCTTCTGTGTTTGCCAGAATGGCTCACTGCAAAGAATTACCTTTCCTCATTTGATTTACCTAAAACTCCCTGGTTATCTATGAAATTCCTATTCTTGGTCTCATAAATGATTAGCTGAATTGTCTCCATCAATCTCCACAAAATGTCTGCTCACTTGACCTGGTCAAACTTCAGTCAGGGTTCACCCCTCCCCCAGGTCCCTGAGCTTAAGCAGTGACAACAACAAAATTATTGGAACAACTTCTCCCTAAAGACCCTTTCCAAGAATTAACTGATTTCAGGGAAGAAATTCCCTGATCAATTTACCTATCACACCAACTGCTCATTTTACCCCCACATTCAGTTCTTTCTAGCTTTGTTTCTTCCTAGAAGCTTCAGCCACACTCAGATATTTCTGTGCTCCTCTCAGTAAAGGCCAAGGATACTTGGTTTGACTCCAAAAGCAAAGCTTACTGTGATAATTCTGTGAATAAAATACCACATATGTTCATTTGCTACACATTTTTTAATTTAGTATATTATACATTTTTTCACTTTTTTAAATAAATTCAGAACTAAAATCCATTTCTGTATATCCAAGTTGCATGCCATTTTAACTATGAAGCATGATCATCCATTTTCAGATTGAAAAAATGGAAATTTTTATGAAGGCATTAATTATGGATTATAGGAATGAGATGTGCTAGAGTTTAGTCTCTTTCATCTGTTTCTGGAGAAGCATCAGAGCACAGTTTGTTAAACTCATGGAGCATGTAGCTCGCCCCGTCCTGCAGGTGGATTTTCCCGATGTGGTTACTTCTGTGGGTGCCTGCCCATTATTCTCACAGCCATAGCCTTCCCCCAACTACCGGTGCAGAGAGGAAGATGTGTTTATTCAAGGGTGTATCGTCACACAGTATCTTTCCCTGTATATTAACTGTCTTTTAGATATGTTGAGTTAAATACCTGTGGGAATCTTATTTCAAAAAAGAAACAACAACTCAAATTTACAAAATCTAAACAATTGACAAGCATATCACATAGTATGTGCCTAAACAGTACATATTTGTATGAGGCAATTGTGCATAGAAAGCCAATGGATACGTCTAAATGAGTAGATACTTCTAAAGACCTAGCTGTCTTAATGTGAAACAATTTATAGACATAACTTTTCAATTTGAGCTGAATGATAATTTTTTTTTCTTCCTTGCTAGAAACATAGTGAAAATGGCAGTTGTGCTCTCCACAGCGGTCATCACTGCTAACTAATTAACCTTGGCCTTCAGTAAGACCCCTGCTCTGCTGGCCATACTTATTACTATTAAAGTGAGACATTTTCTCACGGATATAATAACTTCATCGCTAGTAGGACCACCCCGAATGGGAGGACATTAAGACTAACTTCCAGAGGCTTTATTTTTCTTCAAGTGAATCCATTACTGAGAGAATTTAATCTGCCTCTAGAATTACAAGGCAGAGTACTTATGTGATGGAATTATCCTAGACTACTAATTATCTGTTGTACGTTTCAAATTTAAACAATTTCACATCCCTTAATTACTTTTTCCTTATTTTAGTGTCAATAACTAAATTCACTTGTTAAAATGACATTATAAAGATATCTTTGAGAAAAAAAGTGAATTCCACAGAGAGTTGGATTTAAATAAACAATGGTTATAATAATTTAGTGCTAATATTGTCTGATTTCTTGTGCTTATTATGATTAGAACAAATCCTATCTTATAGAGCAATACATTAATTTCCAATGTGCATATGAAGGTACTGAATTCAGGACAGCCATGTTTCTAAAAGGTTATGATTTATTGGTGTTACGTTGAAAATACAGTTTAGAAAATTATATTAAAGTATTTTCTAACATCATTTATTGTATTAACATGCAAATGTGCTTATAATTTACTCAAAATTAAGAAAGAAGAGTGGCTTTAGCACTTAATGGATTGCAGTGTTCATGTTTTAGATAGAAAATTACTTCTAATCTTATCTTTGTGTGTATATATCCGATTGTTCCTACCTTGTGAAATTTGTGTTCAAATTCCAGTGTTCGAGGGGCTTCCCCCACATTATTTTGCAGCCATTCTATGTGAGGAAGAAGAAGAGAATGATTTAAAACTCTGCATTTGAAGTCATCAGTTATATGTCTAGGAATCCCTTCTATCAGTCACGGAAATCTGGGAGACTTTGGGTGACATATTAACTGCATTCGTTAACAGAAAACAGATTTTAGTTTTGCCTTAACAGGATTGTTTTCTTCTCACTATATATTTAGGACAAAAACTCTATCATTTCACAATTGCCGTTTGTAAAGTATTTACTGTGTCTCATTGCCTTTATGTACATAGATGTATTATATTATGTAAATTAATTCATACAGTAAGTATTATTAAATGTATTTTACCCATGAGGGATTGAACAATGAGTAGAACTAAAAAGCCATCAGGCCACACAGGTGACCAATGGCTGTGAGAAGCACCCTTATTTATCTAGCTGCTGTGTGCTCCTTCCTCTCCATCACATTCAGCTCATGTCCCAAGCTCAGTCCTAACCAGTGTAGCCACACACCATCCATGTGTCCTCTCTGGCCAACAGAGTTAAACAGATAGAGTATGGCTCTCACAGGAGCTTCACAGGTAATCTAGAATCTGAAGGAAGTCGTGTTTGTGATTGCGTGTGTGTGTGTGCACATGCATATGTGTACCTGAACCGTCGTTGAAGTAGTAGTAGAAATAGACATATCTAATACTTTACCTGAAAAATGCGGTGTGATATCTATTTAAAAATCATAATGTTCCCACTATTAGTAACATAATAAACATCTCTTGTGGGGATGGGTGGAAAGAGGGCTCTAATCAGACATGAAGTTTTCTGCACAGAAGAGTTTGAATCCTCATGCTAAATAAAACAAACATCATAAATACCTCTGTTTCATTTTAAATGAGACTTAACTCACCAACAAGCTATTTACAAACCTTCACATTGCCTTTTTCAAAAACTTTCAGAATTATGGATGAGAGAGCTAGTTGTTTCTAAAAATCGGCTTTGGAAGGCAGGTTGACATTGTCCACACACCCAGGTTTGTACCCTGACCGAAGTGGTTTTGATTAGATAATTGTAATGAAACAAAACAAATGCAATACTTTTGCAGACTCAGCTAGTGTTTTATAAATTAACTTTTCCTCAAAATTGGTTTAAAAGTATTCATGTTTATGATAATGAGTTATCATATACATGAATAATTTCTCGTGGATATTGCGATAATACCGTTCTGTTGATATTGGACGTCATGACAGCAATTCCTTAATGAGAGCCTCTCACTATTCATTACCCATGTAGATCTGGATTAAGATTATTCACAGACACCCAGCATGGGTTTCATGATTTATGGAAGGTAATTAGACCACTGTGGTAGAATCTGAACTTCCTGTCACTAAACTGAACATTTCCTTTTGGTTTTCTTTGTCCTAGTGGCTTATTCTTTGAAGCAGTCTTTTCTCCCACTTGAGTTGTGTCCTCATGAGATTTTCCATGGTCTTTTAAGTCACTGGTACATAGGCAGTAGGATAATTTATTTAGTGAAAGTTCAGTATAGGTTTCTTTTAGTCTACTGTATACTCTCATCGTATCTGTTAACATTCCTGTGATAATGTCTATGGTACCACAGGGCATGATCCAGAATTGTGTGAAATGAAATGCATACTGAGAGCTTGTAAACAGTAAATATTATCTAGTACCACAAGAATGACGGGGCATAATGTAATTAGCCCACAGTGAAATAAAATAGAAGAAAGCTTCTCAGACTTAACGTGTGGGTTGTTCTTTGTGGGCTTTTCAATTAATTCACTTCTCATTTTAATCAACCAGCATAACTATTGTTTTCTCATTATACTGACATTACAAAACGTGAATTTTCACTTCGCTCAAGTCTGTATATGTCCAAAATATTTTTATACACACATGTAGATACACAAAGGGCAAGACAGGTTAATTTTATCCCCTCATAGGACTTTTAAACAACAGTGCTATAATCCTTACATGGAGATAATTTTCATCAATATTCTCATTAACATTGATAATTGATAATGTTGGTAATTCTCATGAATATTGAGAGTTATAGTTTTTAAAATTGTATAAAATAGCCACAAAAAAATGCACATCATAGGAAGCAAAATACTGGGAAACAGACACACAAAAACAGAAAAGTAATCATGAACCTATGAACCAAGCCTTTGTCTATTAACTGCTAAATTCCGTCACTATATTCAGTAATTATTAATTTCTAAAATTCAAAGCCCATCGAGCCTCTTCATTTCACGTTTACTCTGACCTAAGATATCGGAAATAGTGGGTTTAGAAAATGAAGGCAGGTGGCTGAAGACCTGCAAGCACTCGAGTTCACGTATCCCACAGCCTCCTCTCCTGACGTTTGTCCTCGTGTGCAAGTGAATTCCTCTCAGATACACTCATATTCACGTGCCAATGTTTCCCAAAGGCAGCAGACTGTCATTGTCCCTTGTATTGGGGTTAAACATGCAATGCTCTTAGTCACACATCTTGGGATACTTCGTTTTGATGGGATAAGAGTGAGCACAATGACCTGATGTTGTTTTCCACACGGACCACAGCAGATTTCGCATTCCGAGCTTTCTGACTCAGCAGAGATTTAACACAGTACTGGCTCACCTGCAGCAGCACCCAGCTCATTAATGAACCCCGATACCGGGAGTGATTGATGTCTGATTATTTATTAATTTACCATGTGTATTCTGTAATTCTACATCATTTTAATACCAGACCCTGTATAGAAAGAATGCATCATCAAAAATCTCATCTTTATGGCTCTTTAGTTTGAGAGGCCTATTCCCTTCTACATTTCTCCTTCACGATCATTTAGTAACAAACATACACATAGCTTGGTGTGTTAACAGAAGAGGTAACTAATGAAATCTAAGGAGCCATAAAGAAAAATTCCCATGAACTGGATAAACATAAAAATTACAAACGCAATCAATAGGAATAAGATGCTACAGAAATTGATATTGCCAAGCGTATCATTGCAGCCACATTTCAATACCCATAACAATTACTTAGAATCAGCAACAGCACACAGCTAATCAACTACATGTGATCATCTTCACAGCTATTACCGCAGGGAAAAATGCGACTGTCCTCCCTACTTGGCTCCAAACACACTGTGATGGTAATGAACACCTCTCCTGGTGAGGGATGCAGACCAACACCTTGGAGAAAATTCAAATAGAAGTCCACTGGAAAGTCAGTTATGTAGTTACCAAGGGAACGCTCTTGTGAGGAAAAAGAAATGGTTTAACATCAAGCTATGTAAGTTTATTTTGTATCAGAATCAATTTGCTATTTTTATTCACCTATGCCTCCAAAATGGTTTAGAAAACAAAATAAAATTATAAATAATATAAACAGACATACACTTAAAAGACTAAATCATTCATTCCTTCATTTTGAACAATATATGTTATTTTCCAGCCTTTACTAATTTACTAATGCTCTCAGACTCTCTCTCTCTCTCTCTCTCTCTCTCTCTCTCTCTCACACACACACACACACACACACACACACACACACACACACGTCCTCATGGTTTTTAAGGGGAAACAGAAGAACGAGAGGGAAAATGCAGAGTAGTAATTAACTAAGTAAAACTACTGAAAAGTGTTACGAGATCATTCATTGAACGGGGAGAACTCACCCAGTCAGGAAGCTCAAAGGTTGATTGTTTTCTCTGAAGCCAGGTCTGAGTGGACATCATATTAAGAGAAGGGGGTGGGAGTAACATGGGAAAGTTGAGATGGAGAGAAGCATAGGATTGCCATTTCTAAGCAACGTGATTTGTGGCCTGGATATGAATGGTCAACGGAGTGGGAAGCAGCTGGGGGAGGAGACAGAGCATGCCTTACCTGTCCTGCCTCACCTGTCCACGCTGGTTAAGGGTCCGGGGCTTTATCCTAAGAATAGTCAGAGCTCGGGATGGCTTCTGAGCAAAGGAATGGCCATTCCTTCAGAGAAACTCTATTTTGAAGAATACATGACCTCTGCAAGGGCAAATGTTTCCTCTGAATATGTCCACACAACCTATCAATATTCCTTAAGTGATTACTCTGTGTCTCCACTTTCCTGGCCCACCAGGTTGTCTTCTTAAACTCCTCTCTGGAAATCGACCTCACGGTCTCCAGAGCAGTCAGTCAGAGCAATGTTTTGCTCTTTCTTTCCTGGTGCCTCCTCTCCCAGCATCATGGCCCTCAGCTGCTGCATCTCCGTTCTCCGAAATATGATTCTCCTGCATCTTCTTTCTACAGCCTGTAGGAAGAGCCTTCAGTGTCCAGTCTCTCCCGCTGCAGACCTAGCTGTCACCATGGGGCTGTGCTGGTGTTCACTTGAAAAGGCAGATTTGATTTCAGTTTGATTTTCTAAGTTTAACAATATCCCAAATCCAACCGCTGTCACAGCATGTGTCTCAAGAGTGCTCTATGGTTTACCTTAATGTATTTACCTTAATACATATACCTTAATGTATTTCTTCAGTCTTGTTTCCACAAAACCCACTTTCCTATGATTTGGTGGCACAGCCTTTAACTTTCTTGTGCTTGTCCCGTCTTTCCTAGTGTTCTCAGCCTGTGGAGATCCTAATTATGCCACATGCGTTTTTACTCGTGTCTTTGGTTTTACATGTAAGAAGAAAAGCTACCATCTACTGAGGGCTTGTGACGTGCCAGGCACCGTTCTAAGCAGGTTCAGTGTAATTTCTCTTCTTAATCGTATTTCACAAATAAGGACATTGAGACTCAGAGCATCACACAGCTGGTCGGTTCTAACACCTAAGCATTCTGCCTCTAGGTCCCACCCGCTAAACCACGATGCCATTTACACTTATACACCTCAATCCTAGGCACATGACCCATCGTACCATTTCTGGTATCATTTCCGTCATTTTCTCTCCCACTAAATTATAATCTCTTGTTGTTAGGGTCCATGTGTTTTTTTATTTTTTTCCCTCCCTTTTGCCTTCTGTACAAGAACACAACAGGACAACAGGTTGTTATTAGAAACACACTGAACTCTACGCAATAGTAGTACAGAATGTGTGAGAAACCTGCCCGTCAGATCCTGGCTGGCCAGTTGCTAGAAGTAGGACTTTGGGAAACTTAAACTCTCTCCTCCTCAATTCCCTCTGCTGCAAATTATGGGCAACATCAGGTCGTATAAGCTCTCCGTACGGTATTATGGGGTTGAATAGTGTGTGTGTGTAGCTATAATCCTCTCTTGTTTTCTTCTTTATCCATTCATCTATTGAAGGACACTTTGGTTGTTTCCATGTCTTGGCCACTGCAAATAATGCTGCAATAAATATTGGGGTACATATATCTTTACAGATAAATGTTCTGAGTTTTTTGGGGTAAATACCCAGGAGAGGGATTGCTGGGTCGCATGGTAATTCTATTATTAATTTTTTAAGGACCCTCCATATTGTTTTCCATAGTGGCTGTACCAATTTACTTTCCCACCAACAGTGTATGAGGGTTCCTTTTTCTCCACAGTCACTCCAACACTTGTTATTACTTGTCTTGTTGATGAGAGCCATACTGACAGGTGTGAGGCGATATCTCATTGTGGTTTTTATTTGCATTTCCCTAACAGCTAGTGAAGTTGAGCATCTTGTCATATATCTGTTTGTATGTCTTCTTGGGAAAAGTGTCTGTTCAGGTCCTCTGCCCATTTTTTAATTAGATTGTTTGTGTCTTTGTTGTTGAGTTGTATGAGTTCTGTACATATTTTGGATATTAGCTCCTTATCAGAGGTGTTACATGCAAATATCTTCTCCTATTTGGTTGGTTGCCTCTTTCTTTCATTGATGGTTTCTTTTGCTGTGCAGAAACCTTTTACTTCTACGTTACCAGAAGGACTCTGGGGAAGATGGCGGGGGGGCAGTGAAAATACAAAGCTGAAATACTTGAATTAAAAACTTATATAAAGATGCTTCTTATAGTCAGCTGAGGAACTCAATAGATAACTTTATGAAATAGGTGAAGGCCACAAGTTCCCCATGCATTTTTTTTTTCATTTCAATATTATTGTATATGTTAGTCCCTTTGCCCAAAATAAAAATTTCCCCATTGATTTCTGAGCATTCAAGCTGCCTGAGCTATTGACTTTGACCTTCCCCTAATTGGAACAAATGCTGTTCTTTCTGATGGAGATCCATTTCTCCCACATTCTTTCCCATTAATGTCTGTAAATAACCATTAAGAGGATAACTCCTCAAATCTCTGTCTTCATTTATACACTTTATTTGAAGCCCTTCTCAGGTACTTAAGACAACATCTCAGACTAAGCTCTGTCCTGAAATATATGGACATTTTACGAAAATACAATTCATTGCTACATAATTTAAGGTAACAAGACACTGGGTGGAAAAACACCATGGCATTAGACAATTTTGTGAGGGCAGAAATTTCTAACAGTCAGTAATGAATGCTCCCAAGAGCAGAAAAGGAGCAACAGCAGTGCGTTTCCCTGCCTCTCTGTGGACATTCCCTCCAGAGAGTCACAAGAAGGAAATGAATGTCACCAGTGTGGGTGGGCTTCACCCCATCCATCCCATTCCGAGACGCAAGATCCCCACATCCCTACAGCTGCATTATTACCAGACTCACAAGTGTTGAGAAAACAGCAGTTGAATGGAGAGTGTGTGTAGTGACAACTAGCCATCCTCCTTTGAGGGTGGGAAATGCCTTCTAACTAGGTTTGAATCCATTGTTTATACCTCGACCTAAATGAACCTTGTTCAGACAGAATTCTATGTAGCCACGACGCTGCTTTTCCCTTCCTGGGAATACCAAGCCTCGTCAATGCTGTCCTTAATTATAACCCCCATTTTATCTTCGTCTGCGTGGGCAGCTCCTTCTATCTCTTTTCCTTCATTGAAATCTAGCGGCGGTACCGAGGGCGGGTCCTCAGACGATGCTCACTTATGATTGGCTGCATTCTTCACTGCTCTCCGCGGACCCAAATTTTCTCACTCTTGTGCCAAAACCCTCCTTCTTCAAACTTCAGGCGAACCAGTCATGCCAGCTATCCTTACTTCCTCATTCTCATTTTCTCTAAGTAATTGAAGTAGGCATTTCTTGGACATTTCTGAACTACCCATGCTCCCTTTAGCTAGATCAATTGTACACTGTTTGTAGGCACCTGCAGTCACACCCTCCCTCTGTTACATAACATGTATGTCAGCGCAGAGAGATCTACTGGGAGGATTTGCTCTCCTCTGTATCCATAGCTAAACGGCTCGAACCAGTGTAGAATCCTGACCTGAGAGGAGACAACGGATTCATTCATCATGGGAAATTTATTTGTTTTCCTAAAAAATTGAATGAAGGGCCACACAGACTTGAAGAATGATATAACAGCGATTATATGATTATAAGAGTAATGCTCTATTATCACAGGTTCTGAGCTCCTCAGATTTATTCTGGTACTCCCCTCCCTGAAAGCCAGGTTTTAACCTTTCTCTGCATTCAATGCCTTACCTCAGTATCCTTCCAACAACATTGGTATGTCTCCATTAGGTTTACCATCCCTATTCTTACCTCACTTTCAAAAATAGTTTCAAAAATTGTTTCCCTGCTAGTACTACAAGGACTCTGTATCAGTTAGCTACTGCTGTGTAACAAGCCACCGGAAACTTTGTGTTGTTGAAACAGCAATCTTTTATTTATTTGTAATTATTCAAGTTAGTAGTTTAGTCTGGTCTCAAATGGGACTTTTCATGCATCTGCAATCAATCAAAAGTGGATTTTCCGATCTTGGCTGTGCGTTTTACACATCACCAGGTCTTCTGGTCTGACTTAGCACTGGTTTGCATGGTTCCTCATTCTCCCTAAGGCTAGTTGTGGGGACAGAGCCAGGAGAGCAGTTTTCAGGCTCTCAGCCTCACGTGGAAAGGTGCTGGCTCAGGTAGTAAATGGCCATCAACTGTGATTGGATGGCCATCAGCTGTGGCCAGTTGGCCGTCAGCTATAACCAGTGAGCCATTGGCCACTAATATAACTGCCGTGGCTACGCTAGTAGAAAAATGGGGGCTAGCAAGAAGATGGTGGCTGAGCTAGCAAGCGTGGATTGCAGCTAGCAAGTCATCAGTTGGTTGGCAGAAAAGCAGACAGCAGGTCGCACGTCGTGTGAATCCAGCCTCCAGTGAGACTATAGTGGTGTGACTCCCCTACTTATGGCTCCGTGGGTGTTCCTTTTTGGCCTCACCGTGTCCTGTGTTCTTGTGTGGGGAGCAGGAGCTGAGACCCTGCATGATGCCTTGCATGACACTAGCCAAAGGCTGGTGTCCTGATATATAAGCAAGAACCCCAATAAAGAAAGGGAAAGCATGCCAGCCTGCTTGAAGTCGATGCATGGAACCTGCACAGGACCACTTCTGCTGCATCTACTGAGCAAAGTGCAAGGGCAGCCTGGACTGGGAAGGAAGAGAAATAGGCACAGTTGTGGGAGAGGGTGCAGTGCTGCATTATACAGGGAGTCAGGCAGGAGTGAATGATTGTAGCCAGTTTTGCAATTTACCACAAGCTCACCCTGTGAAACCTCAGCTCCTTGGCCCTCCCACCCCAATGCCACATCTCTCCCCCTTTATGAGGCTGCTGCACCGCTGGGCTAACATCCTATCACTGTACGGGTTAATCCCATGACACAATCATGGCTGCCATTTTGAGGTGGGCTTTTAATATTCCCCAGAAAGCCTTTCAGGACTTTCTCCCAAGCCCCTCATTTTCTGTTTCAAACTCCCCAGTCTCCTTGAACCACCAGTCTCGTTTCCTCGCCTCTGACCTGTGAGGAAATGAGATTGACACTGTTCAAGTGATATCTTAGGCTATGTGTGCTGGAACCCAAAAGGTTCCAGCTTTATGGTTCCCTCTCTCAATTATTAGTTGTGAACTATGGGCACGTCATTATCTTTTCTTGGCCTCTGTTTTATTAACCTGCAAAATAAACAGGCTGAATAAATAGCAAGAAGTACATATTCAACTAGGGAATTTGATCTGGAGATATAAAAGAAAACATAAGTTTAATGTTCTGCAGAAATAAAACAAAACAGGCCATTTGATGTTTAATGGATAAATATTTAAACACACTCTTCTTAGTGATATTTTACTCATGTATTTTTAAAACTTCATTTCTTTCTTTTACTATAAGCGCACTTAAAGAAAGGCAAAATTATTCTATAACAGATATCTGTTACTTATTTTATACTTTGTTACAATAACATATTTTTATAGTTACAGTGTAACCACTTCCCTGTAAACAATGATAAAACTCACCATTTAGGATCGCAGTCATTTGAAGAAATGGAGAATGCCCAGATACAACAATGCTTCCAAATATGATGCTATAATGACTCAGCTGTAAGTACTCTGTAGCTTTCAGGATGGCCAGCTCAAAGTTTATTTTCACATTTTCTTTATAATGAATTACTCAGCTATGTATGGAGAATTGAGTTCTTGTCCAAAGCCCAGTGGAAATACCCTAAGTGAGAGTTACCTGGTTCTCTCACATGGAAGCTGGGCTGTGGCTCTGTAGTGTTGACATAGAAAGTAGGATTCCAAATCTTTTTTTATTTTATTAACTTGATCGGGTTGGCATTGGTTAGTAAAATTATGTAAGTTTCAAGTGTACATTTCCATAATACATCATCTGTCTATTGCACTGTGTGCTCATCACACAGAGTCAGTTCTCCTTCCATCACCATATGTTTGACTCCTTTTTCCCTCCTTTACCACCTCCCTCCCGCCTTACCCTCTGGTAACTACTAAACTGTTGTCTGTGTCTATGAGATTTTTTTCTTTGTTTGTGTCTTGTTCCTTTGTTGCCTTCAGTTTTATCTCCCACACATGAGTGAAGTAAAATCTCTGACCCTCTATCAGAGACTGCCCACGACCTGGCCCCAATTTTCGTCCATGCTTCAAATCAAACCCTCATGTGGCTTGCTGGCTGGGAAAGTTTTGCAGATGATTTATTCCATCCATGCTATTGATTTAAGTTAGTCAGCCACAAGGGGGATTTTCAGCAATGTCTAGTTTTCAGGGCTTTGACCTTTATTGTCAGAATAAGGACTATATTTTAGACCCTCGTATTTAACAACTGACCTCCTGAAAGTAACATGAAAGGAAAATATTTAAAATAATGAAATTAAGTCAAATGAATTCTAACCTCTCTTTATATAGTCACATTAATTTATCCCCAAAGGTCACTTCTAATTTACTGAAGACATAGCACTGACTTCTCTAGCCAGTGTCTCTCCCTGGCTCCACCTGGGAGAGCAGCCTCTTCCAACAATTACCATTAGTTTCATGTGGACATTTCTCTTGGGGAAAAAAAATACTATCACTGTGGTTACCATTAAACAGCCAGTTACTAAAATTTTTGTAGATTGATAGCATGGAAGCTTTTATTTTCATTAATGATTTATTAAAAACATAGGTTCACAATCAATGTACATGGGTTCATTATCACAACTAAAACACGCTTCTATGAGATAGAGAGATATCACGTCTTCATTTTGCAGGAAGAAAATGGAGGTTTTGCTGCGTCACATAAATGTCCACCAGTGATACAGCTGGTAAATGATGGAGGTAAAAGAGGTGCTAGATCTATTGAAATCATCCCTCACATACTTGATAGTTGGGAATATAGGAGTCACGATGCCAATTTACCACTGAGTTTGCTTTGATGTGAAATCAGAGGTTTTAGATTTAGTGATATTGCGTATTCCTTCCAATACTGACCCATCCATCCATGGATGTGAAGACATATAGATGGAAAGACCATGTGAAACTCTCTTCTGAGCATTCGGACGGACTCGGCGTGTTCATCTCTTTTTATATCCAGTATCATTGACTCAAATGAGTAACAGCTTAGTTACTCACAGTTCTCAAAATGTGCCTGAAGTTTAAGTAACCCAGCATGGCTTCTAGTTTAAGATGGCAGTAGGGCAACATTTCCTGATTCGCTCATGTTTAACTTCCCATTGAATATTCCACGAAAGCCAGAAAAAACGCTGCTGTCTTTTTTCTAATGTAAATCGGTGGGCTTTATGGCCAATGTGTTATAACAATACTACGCGTGATCACACCTGTACTTCAAAGGCTGAGCTATCATAGAAAATGTGTAAAAAGAAACCACGAGGAAGGCACACCCAGGGTCAGTGTCACCTGAACTGTCCCGTTGAACAGTGAGGACTCCTAGACTGAAATCAGAAAGCAGCTGGATAATAACCCCCCCATCATCCCGCTCCTGCTCCTGTACGAGAGCACTTTGCACGGCTATTTCTTTCCTCCTCTTCCGACTAGATTTGGGGCAGGTTTTATTTGTCCTCTGCTTACAGTCAGATAATAGATCCCTCTATTGTCATCTCGTCATAAAACAGTCTCAGCTCAGTAATGAATTTGCCCAGTCCCAGGTCATCATCTAAACCTTAGTTTAGATAAACTTTCGTTCTGTCCCCTGTATGAACCATTCACCGAGGGTCCCGCTTCCCTCTGGATCCCTTTCACGCTCCCTCCTGTCTTTCTAAGCAGGGCTGCTTCAGACCTGTCCAAAGCAGGACCGGGAGAGGGAAGGGACAGAAAGGGGTAAGGGAAACAGGGGAATCAGTTTTTGGGGTATTACCTGGTGATTTCTAGCACTTTTTTCTCTTGGCTGGTATTAATGGTGATTTTGTCATGGTGTCCGTGGATGGGTGCTTTAGAGAACCTTCCACCTCCCACATTGCAATTGAATCAAACAAATGCACTTACCTGCCTGGTGGCCAATTATAACTTCTTTCTTAGCTACCAGGCTTCTCATGGTGGGTCCCCCACCCCCATCATCTGCTGAGGTGCTGGGGCTTCTGATCTTAAAATAAAAGGGAAACACTCACCCACCCTCCACACACACTCACAGACTCACTCCAGCTTGCGGGATGGGCCAGACTCTGCATGCTGGTGGTTGTCTCCTTAGACACACTCCTAACATTTAGTTATTTGCTTGGTGTCTCCAAACTCTTCCATAACCTGGGGCTCAGTTACATGTTACAGCACTAGTTCTCAGGCATCTTATCTTCCTGAAAGGAAGATTACTGTCTGACACCTCACTTTGGAATATGTCAACTGAAACTCAGGTAAAACTTGGACTGAAATACTCATAGTTATGATTCTATTTTTAAAATAGTGCTATAGATGTTTTATATGGGGAAAAAATGAGTAGGGATTGCAAGTTCAACCTTGGTAAGTTTCAGGCCCAGAAGTGGAAAGTGATGGCTGAGACTACAGATCTTGAAATGAGCAAATGTCTGTGGTGCTTCACACAGAGTGAGGACGAGAACCATGCCCACTTGGGGGGGTGGGGCAGACTGCCATAGCATGCTCCCCCCCCCCCCAAAGTCACAGTTCAGTGAGGCTCTGGGACCTAAGGAGAAGGAGGAGCACAGCTTTACCCATTGCCAGTGGGGAAATAAAGGGGTGTAAGGAGTTCTGTGCTGGATCCTGGTTCCACTGGCCCAGGGGGGGGTCTCCAAGGGGTGTGAGGGGGGAGCATTTATACCATAGAATTCAGTAAGTGCTCCAAATGGCTGTTTTTTAACCAGGAACTGAGTGTTAAACATTTACCAGTGCACTGATGGACATGAATATGCATGCAGTTCCACACAAAAATTAACACCAAACCTGGAGGTGGTGCTTTCATATCAGAAAAAGTAGATTTAAGGCAGAATCTTAATAGAGAAATATGACATATTATGATTCACGGAGAGAATAAAAGTCATGAACATATGTATAAACATGAGATATATAGATAAACTACAAGGAAAAATTAATAACTCCACAATGAAAAGGGAAAATGTTAATAAATTTCTCTTGGAAATTGATTAATCAGCAGGCAATATATTAGTAAGAAGACAGACACTTTGAATAAGAGAAATATAGGGTAAATTTAATACAATTTATGTACATACACAATACAATTTAAACAATAGGCATTTTAATGTCCCATTTTTTAAGATTAAATTATATATGCATTAATATTGAATATTATTAAATCAGTTATTGATATATACATACATGCATCCTAATAGATTTCCAACTATAATAAAAATGAAAACAATGTGATTATTTTTAGCTTGTCCTTCTGTTTTCTGAGGCTGTGATCAGGCTATTCCGTTGTGTGTCTGATGTTTATGAACACTCATATTCTGTGGTGAGTGCATCAGACTTCAAGCCTTATTTTAAACACAAAGAATTTCATGCAAAACTGATGAAAAACCTTTAAAGCAAGAAAGAGTTTATTCAAGTGTCCTATAAATGGATGCTCAGTGTGATAGGAAATGAAATTAAAATTCTTGAAGCCTTATTTATACCACTATTTAATTGATGAGCTAATTAGAAAGATAGCAAAAATTCTGTCAGAGAAATGGTAAAAACTGAGAATCATAGGCATAGCAAGAAATCGTCTGATAAGACATCTGTGTCAAAAAACACACAACAAAAGAAACAAATATCATGTACAATATGATTAGAGATACAGCAAAATTTTAAATTTGCTATTTCAGTTGCAAGTATTAAAAAACACACACACACAGTTATCTGTTATATGTTGATAATACAACTGTTGTGGTGAACCCAGAAAATTGGTCAGTATTTACCAGCCTGGTGATGCAAAACAGTCCGAAAGTCATAGTATTATGCAAATATTTATGGATTTGTAGAAATGGAGATCTAATTTCTGGAGATGCAATAATGTACAGTGGAAGCAGTACACTGCATAAAAAAAAATAGGGCCAATGAAAAGATTTGCCCAAGAAGGCGCTTTCATCCACCTTTCACACGAGATGTGATACCGGCAGGGTGTTCCCCACCAATGGCATATGAATAAGTAGGAAATATACTTGCTAAAGCTGGGCCATTGCCAAGCATATTACGAGCATGTTATTGAATATTTTCATTTTTTCTTAGCTTTATAAATATGTGGGTGAAGAGTAAATTGATTATTGTTTTATTTTGAAGTTTACTGAATTTTACTGAAGGAAATTTCTTATTTTATGGATACAGGAGAATATCACGAAAATTTTCATTAATCCTTCCATCATGGAAGACCAAGGCCAAGCATAATCTGAAAAATTATTCTAGGAAAACAGCATTTTGAAATGAAAATATATAAATGATCATTTACATTGTTTTATGTAAGAGTGTTTTGTCTCAGTATTCGGACCTCTGAGGAAATTCATTAATTTTTTTTTTTTTTTTCTAATCTTACATCTGAGTTTGGCTCCTCTCAATGTAGACAAACATCAAAAAATCCAAAACACAAGTTTCTTTTATGCATAGAACCACTGTGACCTGTTCAAAAAAGCCATATTGAGACAACTATCCTTTCATTATTGAATAATCATAAATATTTCAAGACTTCTCATTTTAAAAACTTTTTTAATGAGTATATTTTTCAATGTTTAAGTGTGCTTTTACAATTTATTGTTTATTTTTTATTTCACAATTTAATTAGTAATTTAATAACGTTGTTTTGTTGTCTTTTATTTATGGCAAGTATTACTGGTTTTCCATTAATGCTTATGATATAAAACTTTCATTTTAAGTATATCTTGTAACTATATAAAGTAAAATAATATTAGCTAGATTATAATATATGCTGTCAACAGTTATTGTAAGATTGTATAATTGGTAAATAAATAAATGAAGCTTGGGAAACATTTTTACCATATAGTAACTCTTAAATATTCTAGTGTTCCTGTTATATAAAAAACCATGCAAGAAAGAACTTTTTTAAAACAAGGAAAATTATTAATTTTCTAATCTATATTGGGTGCTGTAGTTGGTATTTTGCATACGCTATTTCATTTCATTCTTATGAAAATCTGAATTTATTTTTGTACCTCTAGTTTTTCAAATTAAATTTATTGGCATGACAATGGTTAGTAAAATTACATAGGTTTCAAGTATACAATTCTGTAATACATCATCCGTATATCACATTGTATTTTCACCACCCGGAGTCAGTTCTCCTTCCATCACCATATATTGGATCCCCTTTACCCTCATCTACCACCCTCCTCCCCCCTTACCCTCTGGTAACCACTATATTATTGTCTGTGTCTATGAGTTTTTGTTTCTTTATTTTTTGTCTTGTTCCTTTGTTGCTTTCAGTTTTATATCCCAGATATTAGTGAAGTCTTATGGTTTTTTACTTTTTCTGTCTGATTTATTTCGCTTAGCATAATAATCTCAAGATCCATCCATGTTGTTGCAAATGGCACTATTTCATCTTTTTATGGCAGAGTAGTATTCCATTGTGTATATATACCACATCTTCTTTATCCATTCATCTCTTGAAGGACACTTTGGTTGTTTCCATATCTTGGCCACTGTAAATAAAGCTGCAGTGAACATTGGAGCACATATATCTTTGCCGATAAATATTTTCAGATTTTTTGGGTAGATACCCAGGAGAGGGATTGCTGGGTCATATGGCAATTCTATTCTTAATTTTTTGAGGAACCTCCACACTGCCTTCCATAACGGCTGCACCAGTCTGCATTCCCACCAACAGTGTATGAGGGTTCCTTTTTCTCCAGACCCATTCCAATACTTGTTATTATTTGTTTTGTTGATGATAGCCATTCTAACTGGTGTGAGGTGATATCTCATTGTGGTTTTGATTAGCATTTCCCTAATAGATAGTGCAGTTGAACATCTTTTCAGATATTTGTTGGCCTCTTGTATGTCTTCTTTGGAGAAATGTCTATTCAGGTCCTATGCCCATTTTTTAATTGGATTGTTTTTGTTGTTGAGTTTTGTGAGTTCCTTATACATTTTGGATATTAGCCCCTTATCTAATATCTTTATTGGCATTATTTGCAAATATCTTCTCCCATTCAGCTTGTTGCCTCTTTATTTTGTCAATGGTTTCTTTTGCCATTGACAGAAAGCTTTTTAGTTTGATACAGTCCCATTCATTTAGTTTCACTTTTACTGCCCTTGCCTTTGAGGTCAAATTCATAAAATCCTCTTGGAACCCAAGGTCCATAAGTTTAGTACCTATGTTTTCTTCTATGCAGTTTATTGTTTCAGGTCTTATGTTTAGGCTTTTGATCCATTTTGTTACACGGTGACAAATAGCAGTCTAGTTTCATTGTTTTTCACGTGGCTATCCAATTCTACAAGCACCATTTACTGAAGAGGCTTTCTTTAGTCCATTGTATTTTTTTGGCTCCTTTGTTGAAAATTATCTGTCCATATTTTTGTACTTCTAGTTTTAAGGTGAGATAATCAAGCCCAAAGTGGCTTGTAACGTATTCAAATCTACATTAATAGTAAATCACATGAAACACATTTGAATTCCAGGCTTTCATGCTGTAGAGTATGCTGCTTCACGTGTACATATTGAATGGGATAGCAGACATAAGCAATATGACGCCTTTCTCCAAAGCCCCTCATGAGAGATGGACATAGTAAGAAATAGCATGTTTCAGAAACACCATGCGATCACTGCATGGCAGCTCGCAAAGGAAAGTTCTGCTCTGGACATCAAGGAGGCAGGAAGAGGAAGTGACCCGTGCTCATGAACTGAAGGATGGACTGGAACCTTCAGACAGAAGAGAATGAAAATGAGTAGAGAGAGAGAGAGAAAGGCTGTGGCATGAAGACTGAACAAACAATTCCAAAAACCAATTTGCATGCTTCAAAATAAAAGTGTCACATTTTCTGCAGCGGATACTGTGGCTGTGACACTTGCTGCCATGTGCTTCTCCCTGCCACTTGCCTGAAGGGTCCTGTGACTGGTTCTACCCAATTGGCTGAGGGGAGAAGTGAGTGTGTGGTGTCCAGGACACACTGAAAGGAGGCACCGAGCTGTGCTGTGTTGTCTGTGTCCTGCTGAGGCCACATGTAAGACGTGTGTGGCCATGGCCATGGTCACAGTCCACACACCCTGCTCTCCTGTTCTCCTTGCTAATCATATTTGTCATGGAAGATTGCACCCCCTGCACTGGGAACTGTATGTTTGATAAACAAACTTTGAGATTAGGTCACTGAGATTTAAGGATTAATTTGTTACTGTAACAAAGCATAAATATTCTGACTAATACAAATCCAACAAAACCATTATCATTAACATGATACACTGGAAAAATAATTGCAAAATAAGACAGAAAAGGCCGACAATCAATAACATGAAAAGTTCAGACAAATTGATTAGAAAATGATTAAAGCCCCTGAATAGACAAATTTCAAAATAGGATGCATATGAAATATAAGTAACTCCAAATTACATGAATAGGTGTTCTTTCTTCATTAGTAATTACAGAGATGAAGTGTTAAACAATTACACGTATTAGCTACTTTGTCTTCAAAATTGGCTAATATTTGAAGCGAGAATGACAAGGATTAGAAGACAGCATGCAAAATGTGACGGGGCATTACATGGGGGGCGGTGGCCTGAGTTTCCTAGACTTTCTCCATTGGGCTTTTGGATTCTTCCCAGACTTTTCAATACGCATGCCATGATTTTATTACCAGTTAAACATTGTCATTTAACAACTGAAATCATAGAAAAGAGTACAAATATTTAGAATGATATTTGATTAGTGCCTATATGGTGAAAGCTTTAATAGTTGCAGACACATTTCAAGAATTCCAAAGGATATTAACTATCAAATTAAATATATTTAAAAAGTACCCGAGTTCTTCAAATATCATTCATAAATTGAAAAGTACACATTTGTTTGTATGAAAATAAAACAGGATTCAAAATTTCAAACAGCAAGATAAAATTATTTTAACAATCTGGAAACATCTCCATGTGTAGAAAGGTAAAAGAAACCCCCCACCCTGTACCTTGCTGCAGTAAAGAGACTACCTCTCTGGTCCAGGATTGGGGGCAGAGGGTGGGATGCTGCATCTGCCCAGCTTTAACTTCTGGTAACTCTTCCTGCTGTGCCCAGAGGTGTTGGAAGTATTCTGCAGACAGTGACCTGGTGGCACTTCCTTTGTAGCAAAAGTGTGTCCTACTGAGCTGAAGGGTAATAAATTGTCATTTCTGCCATAAACACATGACCAGAAGACAGAAGTCTTGTCTTGAGTGAACTTCACGCATTGAAAAGGTCAGGAAGGGGTTTCCAGTAGCTGTGGAAGCTGTAAAAACAGATTAAATTCTAGCGCAAAAGAGGTCAGTGCAAATCTTATAAAAAAGATCAAGATGGATGCAGCGCTGCCTCTCTGATTCAAACCTCTGAGCTTTCTCAGTGTTCAGGAGGGAACTTTAAAGAAGAGTGAAGCATCCACAAATGACATCATGGAAAATTCTCAAGGGAATACTCTATCTTCTGGATATCATGTTTAAAATCTCTTCCATTGATAGGTAAATTTTCCGGGTGGCATTTACTTGAACACTCCAACATGTCTCCTGTTTCAGGTAGTTTATAAAATACATCTGTATTGTGTTTCCCATCCATGGGGAATTTACAGTTACTGGTTATGGAAAATGTGTTAATCTTCAAATTGAGGAGTAAACAAGACATTTGTTGAAGAACCATACCAATTAAACTTCCAAAATGCAGTCACTGACATCAGAGGTTAGCCAGGGGCGAAAGCCAACACACCAATTATTTTTGTACCATCAGCTAAAAATAGCTATTGCTTTTTAAGTTGTTGGAAACAAAACAAAACAAAAAGTAATTATATTTGTGACATGTGAAAATTATGTGGAATTCAAATGTAAGTGTGAGGACAGAGTAACGATGGGGAATATGTAAAATGGAGTCATTTTAACCAACTGCTAAAATTATTAACATTATGAAATTTAACGCTAGAAGAAAACCTATTCTTTATCTACCCTAGGAACTGAAATTTTGAACTTTCTGGTCCTGAATATACACCTGGACACACACCAGACCTCCAGATAACCCTCTGATTACCCCTCTGAAGGACTTAAGCACCCAGACCCCTGACATCTGACTGATAACCATCCTGGACCAATCCAAAGGCTAACAATATAGGGCGCATTATTCTCAAGAGCGCACTTTTTATTATAAGGACTCATAACTCTTCTTTCTTCTTGAGAATACTTCTGGGTTTTTGCCTAACTCTGTTCCCAGTTTGCAAACTTTCAAAACTTTGAATAAATTTTTTGTCATTTATTTCTAGCCAAAGTCTCCAGAATCCTTTTGGAGTTCACTGACAAGTGTTTGCAAATACAGTCTTGTTGCGACACAGTTATACCTATCTGCTTATGAATGGTCTATGGCTTTCACCCTGCAATGTCAAAGTTGAGTAGCTGTGAGATTATGTGGCCTCAAAAGCTAAAATTACTTACTATCTGGTACTTTATTAAAAAAAAAAGTTTGCTGAATTCTGATTTACGGCATTTACCTGCAAATACCTTAATTTCATAATTGTTTATTTTTATAAAATACAGAATACTTTCCAATTAAAATGCTTCATTTGATTCAAATATCTTTTCTTATCTTAAGAAGTTATTATTTTCTGGTTCCTAAACTTTAATACATTTAAATTCAATATTACATATAAAATCAAGATTGGTTGTTAAATTGTAATATGCTTTTTCACATTTTCTGTACATTGGTAAAAAATACTCAAAATTTGAATGACTTATCAATTGTGTCTATAAACATTAATATCCTTTGTGCCTCATTTAATGTTTTATAATTTCTCTTCTTACATTATTTGCATGTTATGCCTTTTAAATATTGAGTTACTCTGTTTACAGTCTCTCCCTAGTTGACTGTACATAGAGTTAAAAGTTTTGTGCTTTAATGCAATCCAATAATTTTATTTAATAAGAACGAAGCATTTTAATCTATTTAAATGTATTCTCATAATGAAATAATATCCATACTCTGTCATTGTGTTTCATGATTTTTGTATGCCTTTTAGCTACTTTCTAATTGTTGCTACTTCAATGCACTTCCTTTTTTTGTGTATTTCTATATGTATGCGTATATTCATAGAACCTTCCTCATAATAGTCAAAAATTTGAAACTAGCTGAGTATCAATTAATAGCTGAACTGATTAATATCTTTCAGTATATTCATGCAATGTTGTCCCACGTGAAACAAACAAACAAACAAAAAACTGGAAAATGAACCAATTCATCTAGGACACAAATTTAATTTAAAAAATCCTATTTTCATTGCATCCTACTCCATGGTTATTGGTTGATATATGTTATATCTTTGAGGAAATTAAAACTGTTATCGTCATTATTTTCAGGAAGACATTTGGATGAATGTTATCTAAAAATCTTAGTAGATAAATAAAGAATTTAGAAATTGGAAACCATTTATTTTCCACTCATGAGAAAATTTACAGAAGTTAGACATCAAGGGAACATTGTTATGACACAAAATATATTTCTCAAGTGGATTAATTTTGTTTAAAATACCCATTCATGTATTAAATAAATATTTATTTGTGAGCAAAATCTCTTCTCTTATGGAATTTATAATCTAGAGGGAGGTAGATCATGAGTAAATTTTAAGGTACATAATGTATTGGATGAGCTCTGTGAAGACAACTAAAACAGGAGAAGACTATAGGGATAAAACATGAAGGGATCATGATAGAAAATATATAAATGTACTAGGATTATATACATATTAAATGAAGTCATGTATAGGTGATAGATACATGATATATGTCATATATATTTCAATTTTATAGTGACATTTATCAAGGAAGACAGATTATTTTTCTAAACTGTTTAAAATTTTAGAAATGATGTATCTATTTCTATCTCTGTCTTTATATCTATATCTGTGTCATCTATATCTATATCATCTATATCTATGTATAATTTTGGTAAGAACATTTAGCATGAGATTTATCCTCTTAACAGATTTCTAAGTGTATAATAAAGTATTGCTAACTCTAAGCACTGTGGATGTATAGCAGATCTAGAAAACCTATTCATTTTCCATAACTGAAGCTTTACACCAGTTCAAAGCAATTCGCATTTGCTTCTACCCACAACCCCTGACAACCACCATTCTACTCTGTCCTACTGTAAGTTTGACCTCTTTAGAGTCCTCATATAAATGGAATCACGTAGTGTCTGTCCTTCTCTGACAGGCTTATTTCAGTCAGCATAATGTCCTTCAGGTTCATCCATGTCGTCACCTATGACAGAATTTCATTTATTTTGAAGACCTTATTTATTATTTTTTTAGAGTCGCTTTAGGTTCGCCACTGAATGTAAAACTGAGAGGAAGGTACAGGGATTTCCCGTATACCCACTGAATCCACACGTGCACAGCTTCTCCAATTATCAACATTCCCCACCAGAGTGGTGCATTTGGTACAACCGATAAACCCAATCACCCCCAATTCCTAATTTACGTTGGGGTTCACATTATACATTCTATGTTATGCATTCTGTGAGTTTGGGTAAATGCATAATGACATGTATCCATCATTATGGTATCATACAGAATATTTTCACTGCCAAAAATTCCTCTGTGCTCTGCCTGTTTATATCCCTCTCACTGCCCCCTGGAAACCACTGATCTTTTTAAGGTCTCCATAGTTCTGCCTTCTCCAGAATGTCATATGTTTAGGATTACATAGTCTGTATTCTTTTCAAATTGGCCTCTTTCACTTAGTGATATGTATTTAAGTTTCCTCCAAATCTCTTCATGGCTCAATAGCTCATTTCTTTTTAGTGATGAATAATATTCCATTGTCTAGATTTACCACACTTTATCCATCCACCTACTTGAAAATATGTTGGTTGCTTTCAAGTTTTGGTAATTTTGAATCAAGCTGCTATAAACATTCATATACAAGATTTTGTGTGGTCACAAATATTCAAATCTTTTGGTAAATACCAAGGAGCATGATTGCTGGATTGTGTGGGAAAAGTATGATTAGTTTTATAAGAAAATACCAAGCTATCTGCTAGAGCGGCTGCACCATTTTGCATCCCCACCAGTAGTGAATGACAGTTTCTACTGTTCCATGTCCTCATCAGCATTTGGTGTTGTCAGTGTTCCAGATTTTAGCCGTTTTATTAAGTGTTTTTGTTTTAATTTGCATTTCCCTAATGGCATATAATGTGGAGCATCTTTCATAGGCTTATTTGCCTTCTCTATATCTTTGATGAGATTTCTGTTAAGGTATTTGGCCTATTTTTTTTAATTGAATTGATTGTTTCTTATTGTTGAATTTTGGGTTCTTTGTATATTTTGAATGGTAGTCCTTTATCAGATGTGTCTTTTGAAATATTTTTTCACAGTTTTGGCTTATCTTCTTGTTCTCTTGAGTTTTAGTTCTTTTTTTTAAATGAATAATATTTCATTATATATATATATATACACACACACACACACCACATTTTCTTTATCTATTCATCCATTGATGGATATTTAAGTTGTTTCCTGCTTCCACATCTTGGCTATTGTATGTAATGCTGCAATTAACATGTGAGTGCAGATATCTCTTCAAGATCCTGATTTCAATTCTTTTGGGTAAATACGGGTGGGATTTTTGATATATATATATATCTTACCATACTGTCTTCCACAATAGCTGTACTGATTTACATTTCCACCAACAGTATACAAGGGTTAACTTTTCTTCACATCCTCACCAAAACTTACTTTTATTTTTTTATAATAACTGTCCTAACAGGTGTAAGGAAATATGTCATTGTGGTTTTGATTTTAACTTTCCTGATTTTCAGTAACTTTCCATGTAACTGTTGAACATTTATATTTCTTTTTGAAGAAATGTCTGTGAAGTCCTTTGTATAATTTTTAATTAGGTTATTTTGTTTTTGATTTTTTTTTTTTTTTTTTGCTATTGAATAATAGGAGTTATACATTTTATAAATTAATTCCTTATCAGTTATATGGTTTGCAAATATTTTCTCCTATTCTGTAGGTTGCCTTTTTACTTTGTTAACTGTTTCATTGTTGTAATCAAGCTTTCTAATTCGATGTAGTCCCATTTGTCAATTTTTGTTTTTGTTGTCTGTGCTTTAGGTGTCATAGCCAAAACATCATTACCAAGACCAATGTTATGAAGTGTTTCTCCTGTTCTGTTCTAGAAGTTTTGCAGTTTCAAGTCTTAGATGATATTCCAGTTTCATACTTAAGTATTTAATACATTTTGAGTTTACTGTTTTGTATGGTGTAAGATTTCAACCAAGTTATAGGAAAGTTTCAGAAAATGGCCGCTTTGTCTTCTCTCATTCTTTTCTAGCTGCACACATTCAGTGAATGGGAGGAAAAAACCACATTCCCTAAAAAATTAGAAAGAGTAAGTTATTAAATTAATAAAGTTACTAGTCCCCTCCAAAACTAAATTGAGATAACCCTCCCAGCATATAACTCTGAAAATTTCAAACACATAAAAATGCCCAAATGGCTATCTTTTTCCCATGCTGAGAAGAATTAGGTGACCTTTGTTTTTAGGAGTGGTATTTAATTTCACCAAATAATGCTTTTTAAAGAGTACTTCTCTCTATATTGCAATTTTTGAGGAGCATGTGTTTAAAAAAATTTAAAGTATATTTGAATTATGTAAGACTTCATTTATTACCAGCCAACAAACTATAATAAAAATATAACTTATTGAAAATGGATCATAAACTATGCAAAATTTAAAAAGAATAAATTTAGAATTGTTTTCCTATTTCCTAGCAAAAGTAAATTTGTATTTTAATCTTGCATAATAAATTGTGAGCAATTCATCTTACATATTCAATCATTTTATAATACTTTTGGGATATAACAGAAAGAAATTTGGAAAACATCAATCATTTGTTATCACAGACCACATTGAGAATGCATCAAGTTTTTAATTCTTACTTAAAATTCCACAGTATGGAGGATCACCAGTTTTTATATTTTTTTTAGAATCTGTTGAGAGACTTTCATCTTTTTTTTCAATATTTTTTAAACATAAGCATGCTTCATGTATAATCCTTGTATATACAACAACACACACATCTTTCTTATTTCAATAAGTGAAAAATAGTTATTTGAAATTTTATGTTTGTAAATGAGATTAAAATCTTTCCCTAAATTTATTAGAATTTTATAAAAACCTAAAAACGTTTTATACTATCAAAACTGTTACTGTATAAATTAGCAGAGATTAGCGCATAGGGTTGGTCCTCTACGTCCATAGACTCCCAAGCATGGACAGAAAACAGTGCACGTATTTATTGAAAACAGTCTGCATATAAATGTACCTGAACAATTCAAATCTGTGTTGTTCAAGGGTCAACTGAATATATAAAATAAAGGAAACATTTAGGCAGAAAGATGACATATGTGTTCTAAAAAACTCTTAAACCAAAAATTGATTTTTGAGCTTATACCCTGTGTCAGGAAAGGTGATAGCCAATGATGAGACAGTGGGTAAATAAAATAGAGTTGTGTCCTCATTGAGCTTGCAGTTTAATGGGTGAAATAGATTATGAAAAACTAAGCAATAAAATATAAACAAAAGACCATAGCAACAGAAGTTGATCTTTTGTTGCCAACTCTCAAGCATTTCCAGCTACTCCATATGTCATCCTAATTTACAGTCCAACATAGGGGTCTTTCCGGGCTCTAATTTGTCTACTTGACTAACCAGTATGGATGGCTTGGTCATGCAGCAAATAGTTAATTGAACTGGGAGCGTGCCTTGAGTTTAACTCTACAGTAGAATAGAGGAGCCTGTAATTACTCAGATAAACAACAGCAGTGATAAAGTTGTTGAAGCAAAATGTTTATTATATGAAGTACCTAGGTAACGGATTGAATTTTTCAGCAGCATTGGAATAATGTGAGTGCAGCTGCCGGAAATGAGCCTATGGAGATTGCCATGTTGATATTGTCAACAAAAATTCCCAGAGAGGTTCAGAAAAAGAGAAACTTCATTTAGGTGAACAGTTTGCAAACAGGGAAAACACAGCCTCCATTGGAAACTGAAAATGCACTCTCCCGAGACAAAAGGGAGGCTATTTTTTATATAGAAAATTCCCACCCAGGTTCCAAATATGTCCAATTTTATGCAAATAATGCACCCAAATTTGTACAGTTCTGAGTGGTCAAAATTATACAGTTCTGGTTGGTCGATATCATACATTCTTATTGGTCATTATGGAGCAGTTCTGATTAGTCAGCATAGATGCAAATGAAGATATAGTTGTGCAGTTCTGATTGGATGAGGCCAGTTTCAGTCCATTGGTGGAAAGACAAAACCAGGAACTCCTTTATAATGGTTGACTCAGGTGGCAGGAGCGCAGTGCAGGAGGTTGACAGCCCGGTCTGTAGCTTTTTCCTGAAATGTAGAATGTGTGAGAGGTTTCTGTCACCAATGGCCACCAGACCCTGGTTATGAATTTGGGCCCATTTAACCATAAGGAGTACCTCTTGGCAGGTATATTTCTTCTAGGGGTTCATAATATAATCAACTGGATCATGAAAATAGCAATCAGAAATGGTCATCCCTCTTCTATGCGGGCAAGATTCTCAAATAATTTTATTTGAAAGAATAATTTATGATTAATTTTAAGAAAAATGAAGAGATAAGCAATTCTATAACTAATACTTTACTATTCATAATATTGAAAATTTCAGTTCATTAAATATTATTCCACATATTATTTTAATTGGTCTTCAGAACAAATTGTTAAAATCAGAAGGCCATGTTTTATTTATATATTTTGTGATTAGAAAATTGTAGTTTAAATGGCACAGTATTTTGAATAAGTTACTATTGCTTTAAAGAGATTTGTAATATAATAGAATTAGTAACATACAATTATAGTAGCAAAGCATAGCATATTCCATTTTAAGGGTTAAAGGTCTGTCTTTGCTCTTTTCCCTAAGCTACATAGACAGGTCTTCACATGCTCTTCCGTCATTGCTCGATTTATCCCACTGATAAAGGTGCCAAATATTATTTCTTAGCATTTTCAGATCAATAAAAATAAAATTTTAAAGACTTATGTGTGTTAAATGTGTAATATTTTCTATGCATAAAATCTTTCATTTGAAATGAGGTATTAGTTGCATTTGAGAACAACCCTGAAGAAAATCCATAGTCATATAAATTTTTATATGCAATAAATCAGACATTTATATATAAAAAAATCTATGAGATTAAGAAGACAATTTTCCAATGACCAAAGTAAAACAATTTGTTTAATGTTTTGTCCTTATTGACTTTTATTTCCATGGCATCCATAGAGTTCTTTGAATATAATCAATTATGGCAACAAATAGACCAGACTAATAATTCCAATGCCATAGAAATTACAAATAAATATATTATGTTCCAAATGAAAATTCAATATTCTCTTCATTGTGTTGCACAAAACTTTGTAGTATAGGAAACTAATCTAAAGCAATGCATTGATATTGCATTTATTTTCTATGTCTTGAATACCTGTAGTATTGTCTCATCTAGAGCAGAGCGTGAAATTTCCAATTTTCACTTCCAAGGTTATTTATGTTTAGATATGTTATTCCCTTTGAATCAATTTTCAGATCACAGTATAGACTAAGACAAGGTTTCTAATTTCAGAGGTTTCTATCTTGCTTCTCAACTTAGTTGAAAATTACATCTAACTGAAACCATTATTAGTGAAAGCATAACTTAGGAATCGAAACCGCATGGTTCCTTCCTGGAAGAAACACCTTAGGCATTTGCCAAAACTAATAATTTAAATCTACAGTTTGAAGCAGATATTGTATTTTGCAACTTTTGTGGCATATATTTTGAACTATATTTCCTTCTGAATTTCATTAAGTGGAACACTGTCTGAATCAACTCTTTGCTTTTAAGTACTGTCATTCACGTTGTGTGAATCTGCTGGTGCACTCAAAAGCTGCCATTTACATTTTTAATTTGTTGCAGAATATTTATAATAACCATTTATATGTAAGCTTAAGTGCAAAATTAGTTTCATCTTCCTTGACCTGAGTCATTAATCAGTAGTAATTCTTACACTGAACTCTATGTCCTAGATTTTCCCTGGTTAAAGTGAATATGTTTACATGGAAGATATTACTAGGTAGAGGTATTTGCATGTATGCGGTATGTCAGGCCTTGTTTAGACATTTTGTGTGCATTGTTTTTCTTTAATCCATCTAACTACCCTATGAAATAAATACTGTTATCTATCCCACTTAAGAAACAAATGATACTTAGCTCTATAAAATAACTTGACCAAATTCACACAATTACTTAGGGTTGAAGCGATGATTCTAACCCAGGTCTGCCTAACTCCTGAGCCATCACCTGTCTCCACCATCTTAATGATCAACTTTCGGAGGTCAGTATCTCCTAGAGGATTTGGTATTGTATTGCTCTGTCATGGCCACAAAAATGTTTGCTTCTGGCCTTATTCCATTATGTCACATATGAAGTTTCCCTTTGCTCTGATTTCTCAGCACTCGTATTTGGTGATGTTTAGCAAGTTCATCCCAAAAAACAAGAAATGGAAGTTACAAGTCCAACAGGGATATATGTGCATTTTTATATACGTTTTAATCAATTTGACCTTAATAAGTACAGTTTGATTGTGGTAGCAGCCTGCATCAGAATCCCTGCTGCCCCACTTAACCACGTGACCCTATGGGTATTGCACAGCCAGCCTCAATAGCCAGGGGTTCAGAGAAATTGTGCAATGAACTGGGCATGGATTTTCAAAACGTGAAAGAATAAATAAATGAAAACAAGCTGTATGGAGGAAAGAATAAAGTTTCAAAGGTGGGTTAGCAGAGACCAGAAAAAGTGGATCTCCTGTCTTCCATCCTCTCACAGACAGATGTTCACTATGGCTGATCTTTCATGGGTCAACTGCATCCCGTTGGGATCTCACTTTCTGTAGGGCAAGTGTGAAAAAGTAGCCTTGCTGCAGAGGAATTAATTCACTGCTTATTCCTAAGTAATGCAGTTTGGGGGCTTTATCTAAGGAAGCAGTTTTCTGCGAACATTTTCTGCTTGGCCCCTATAGGGTTTGGAGATGTTGGGATGTTAGAGCGCCCCCTGCTGAGATAAGGACTACACATCCCATGGGAAATACCAGCTCCAACCCTGGAGAAAGGATTCCAGCTAACAGGTTTCCAGGGCAATCAGAGGTCAACCTGAAACATTCTCTGACAATTCTGCTCTTTGCATCACAATGCCTCATTTACTGCATTTGTAAATGGTGCCAGTAATATTAGCTACTTTATAGCACCATTGAGAAAATTGTGTTAATATATAAAGCAGATGCCTGAAATACAGTAAGGGGATGTGTCACTTAACGTTATTAACAATTTATTCTATGAAACATGCTCATCATCTCACAGGCACATGACCCAACAGTGGCGGACGAGTATAAAGTGAATACAACCGTCAGCATATTAACAATTACCAACACATTAATGGAACATACTTTTTATATTATTATTATTACTTTTAATTATTTATCTGTTGACTCTTCAGTGGGATATTTGTTATAAACAGTGACAGAGAATAGGTTTTTGGGAAATGAATGGGGGCTTTGGAGTCTGGCCGACCTGTTTTGCATTCAGTTTGTGCCACTTACTGTTTGAATGGCTTTGGGCAAGTTACTTAACCACTGTGAGCCTCAGTTTCTTCATTTGCAAATTAGTTTAACTTACATCCCGAGGTCACTAGGATGATAAAGTTAGATAGTATTCAAATGCTGTCTGACATATTATGGGTCTTAATTAATGCTAAGTCCTTACCACACCCAGCCCATGATTAATAGTCTTTTCAAATGTAAAGTTTATTAAAAACCAAAATTAGAATTTATTTGATTTTAAAATTGCTTAAGAAACCAGACACACTGGCTATGTAGTTGATTCAGCTGTCTGGTGAGGTTTCTTAGAATTAGAGTAATATTATTGCTCGTGAATTTTTTATGAGACTACAGTTACATAACAGATGCCATGCCCTAAAACTATAATGTTAATAGTGAATTATGTTTCATTTCAGAGGCATTCAGCAGATTTAAGCACTTTGGAGTGGGATGCTTTGTATTTGTGTAGCATTCCAAAATGTCCAATCACATCATCTAATAATTTCTGAACATTGTAGATTTTGAGGTCAGTGTCACACTCACAAGTTATAAAGAGGGGTATGGAGGCACACTTCCTTACAGCATCCTTTAGAGGACAGACGAGTCCCTTTGTAAGGAAAAAAAGTCACTGTCCATTTAAAGACTTACCAACATGTGAAAACAGATTAACTTCCTCAGCCTCTCAGGAGGAATGAAAGCTACAAAGAATAATGAAATCATCAAACTTGAGATACCATTTTTCTGATGCAGTAGTCTCCTCTCCACCCACTGACCGAGGTCACTGCACTAGCTAAGGCTTTAGTAGAACTCTCTGCCATGACAGAAATGGTCTCCCAGCCTCCAGCCTGGCTCTGAACAAATTGTCTCCATATTGTATTCCTGAGCTCTTTCTCAAACTCACCATCCTTCATGCACCTTATCTTTTCTAAGACTAAAAGTATGTTCCTTCACGTATTGGGGGACCATAACATTTCATCTCCAAATCAGAACATTACTGAGAGTGAAATATAGCACTATTAGAAATGATTCCAGGATGACAGGGGTCCCTGGGCTGTTCTGAGTGGACATGGACATGTGGTGGCCCCTTCAGGAACGGATCATGCTTGCTTGTCCCTTGAAATTTATCTCTTATAATTTTTGACCCCTTTTCTATCGGTTCTGGCTGCACTAAATTGATAAAGTGCCCTGCATGAACTTTTCTGTGCCATT
Source organism: Rhinolophus sinicus (assembly GCF_036562045.2). NCBI lineage: Eukaryota > Metazoa > Chordata > Mammalia > Chiroptera > Rhinolophidae > Rhinolophus > Rhinolophus sinicus. The sequence continues at coordinate 113,412,283 of NC_133758.1, forward strand.
TTCTCAAACTTTAGATAAGGCTAATGTAATCTGTCCTCTTAGATCAAATCATTACTTCTCTGATTCATCTCCAACATTTTACTTAAATCTGCATCTGGCCACACTGGACTCCTTGCTCTTGGAAATACCAGGCTCACTCCTGTGCAGAGCTCTTGCATTTTCTGTGCCCTCTGCCTGAAATGCGTGTCTCCTAGAGCACGTTGCTGCCTTATTTCCTGTGGGTCTTTACACAACATCATCTTCTCAGTGGGACCTTCCCAGCTGATCCCATCAAAAATGGTGACCTTCCTCTTCACTGTATTTTCTATGTCCCTACAATGCTTTATTTCCCATTTAGCATTTATTTTCAAATAAACTCTACACGTGTAACTTACAACTAGATTGTTGTGTCCACTTTTGTATTTCCAGCATCTACAAGAGTGTTTGGCATGTAGTGTTGAGTTGGTATTTGTGAATTTGAACGTCTGTGCCCTGGCACCTCCCTTTGTCTTTACCACCCACCCCTTTTCTTTGTCTAGATAAGTTGTATCAATTCTTAAAAATTCAGTTCAGTTGTAAGCTATTTTAGGGAGCCTTCCCCGACCTCCATGTCTGTTATGCACCGTTCTTAGGAACAATGATGGGCACCCTTTGTTCTCAACTTGCGTCATACTTGTTATAATTGTTCTTATCTGTCTACTTCAGCATTAGACTGGAAACTCCTTCAGGTCATGGAATGACATTTACCCCTGCTTCTCTAACGCAGTACAATGCCTCTAACATCGAATGAATTATGATTGCAAACCTCCAGTGTTAGGAAACTCACTGTATTTACAGTCAATTAATTTTATCTTTAGATGATTCTAATGCTCACAAGTTTATCTAAAATTTCTTGGTTAACAACTGGCTACCTTTTCATATGGCTAATACTTTCTAGGCTAATCACAATTCGATCTAAAGTTGAAATCATTATGCATTTGGTGTCACACCTCACAAAGTTTTGTCTAACCTGAAGTCATATAGATTTTCTCACATTCTCATGTAGAACTTTGGTATTATTGGAGCTCATATTTAGATCTGTAATACATTTGGAGTTTTTTTTTTTTTTTGTGTGTGTGTATGGTGGCCAATAAGGATGGAAATTCTTCTTCTCCCCTTCCTCCTACTCTTTCTTCTTTTTTTCTTCTTCTCTTTCCATGTGTAAATCCATTTCTCCTGGCACCATTTGTTGAGAAGACAGTTCGTTCCCTTGTTGAATTGTATCGGCATTTTTGTCAAATAGCGACTGACCAAGACAGTGAACAGGAATGTATGAACTCTCAGGTCTGTTTCATTGACCTAATCTCGCCATCCACCAATACTACAATGTCTTCATTACTGAAGCTCTTTTGTCATTGGGATTTTTCATTTCCATATAAGTGTTTTGGATCAGCTTCAAATTTCTACCAAAAAGTTGTACATCAATTTCCGTAGAAAATGGTGTCTTAAAGAGTATTGAGTCTTTCAGCCATGAATATAGAATAGCTCTCGCTTTAGTTACATCTTTAATTTCTCTCAGCAATGTTTTGTCATTTTCTTAGTGTACAAATGTTACATTTCTCTTATTAAATTTATTCTTATCTGTTATTCTCTATGATGCTATTGCGAATGGGATTAATTTTTGTATGTTAAACTTGTAGGTTGTGATCTTGCAAACTTGTTTATTAGTTTTGACCATTTTTTGGTGTTTTTATTCATTTTTCTTTTTAGCATATGTCATGAGAAATTTATATTGAATATAACATTGGAAACCCTGATTGCCAGTTGTTGTACACACACACACACACACACACACACACACACATATGGTGCAAAAAAATGTACATAAGTGGAAACTTGGTCAACGTTGCTCAAGCAGTAGTTCACCGTCATCAGAAGTTTCTGGACGCTGATGGTAACCACTTTGAGCACCTCTTGTCATTGCAGGAGTCAAACGTGACTTGTATTCATCTTTTGTTTTTGGTATATATTGAGTATTACTATTTGAATACAGTTTTCCTTTCTTAAGATGTGTATACATTTTTTTGGCACCCTGTATATATTACAAACTATTTAAGGTTGAGTTCCCATCTCACAAGTCCTAGCTATAAGGCAAACATGTACATTTTTAGGTTTGTTTCACTGACTTCAGCAAGAAACCATAATCAGAGTTCTTCCTGCTGCTTACAAGAGCAATATGAAGCCCAGTTATACAGCATTGTTTCTTTATGTATTATAGTATAGTTTTCATGTCACTTTCACACATGTGATCTGATTTGATTTTTACACAAACCCTATAGAGGAAGACCGGCATGTAAAATTATTCTCCAATCAAGAAAAGAGCAGGGTAAGACTCCAAAGTTATGTAACCTAGTACTTGGTGAATTCTGCATGAAAATCAGCAACCCCTGACCTCTCTGTACAGTTTATTTCAATATACATATTGTGACATGTCCTCATTTGGTGACAGCACAGGAAAGTATATTTGAGAAGCTGTCTCTTTAGATGATGCTTTCTTTCCTATGATTGAAAGTCTCATCATCTGGCATAATTATTCACAGAATGAAGTAGGAATCAATAGCAAAATCATGAATTTACTAGTGTCATCCTACAGCAAAAAAATATACTGTTATATTATTGTCCATTAAAAATGTACCAACTTCATAAAGTACTATTGACTCTCCATAAAAATTCTCCTTGAGTTTATAAAGGTCTATGCATTTATTTTTATAAGAGTCAAGTTTAGAAAATAGGCAATGCTTCTAATTTATATTCAATGTAATCATCTGTTATCTATTTAAGCCAGATAACGAAAATGAGGTAAAGGAAATAGGCATCAATTTACACTAGCTATTAACTTTCCCAGGGGTATGCTATTAGAACCAAAAAAAGGTTTGTTGAGATTGTCCTTCAGTTTAATTTCATTTGGTAATATCACTAATGACCCCATTAAGGACATTAAAAGTTTCCTTTTCTGATCAATCTTTAGAATATTGAACTCCATAAAGTATCTACTGATTAATCAGCTAAATAAATCAAGGTCACCTTTAAGATGGCATTCAAAAGCTAATTGTGGGTATAAGACCCATTACGCAACTCTCATCCAGAGGTAGTTATTTCTTTTAAGCATCAGATGAATTGTTTCACTTGCTTGTTTAACAATGTATTCTGAGGGCAGGTTTACTCAGGAAGACTTGCAAATAATTAGAAGGAAAGGTTGAGGTCATGACCTTTTCCGAAAGGAAATTGTTCTTACATATGTTATATCCAATATTTGTTTGACTGTTCACAGTCTAAAAGTAAATGTGTAAGCAAGATGTTCCCTCATATTTCTTTCCTTTTTTTAAATTTTTATTATACTTGTATTCAGGTTAGAGTAGGGAGATCAGAAAGAAAAGATAAACTTTGCATAGGTTAGTTACTTACTAGTCATGTGCTAACACTGGCAACTATTGAGGCAAGTTACACAAGTTTGATCACAGCTTTGAAATTCAAAGTTAATACATTTTTTTTCTCTCTCAAAACATAGTTTCTCCTTCTCTCTCATATTTATGAGCACTTCATTGCATTTTTCTTTATTTTACAAAGTCAAACTAAGTATTATGTAGTTTATGGATTAGAAAATATGTATTGGTGTGCTGTTACTGATATCTATATCTCAATCTCTGCCACATTTAATTTATATATGTACATATAAATATATAAAATATACAGACATTTGACCCTTGAACAACATAGGTTTGAACTGCCCGAGTTCACTCACATATATGCACATTTTTTCAATAAATACCTGTACTGTTTTTTTGACAAAATTTCTCAATACTTTAGAGCTAGAGGTGATCTGAAACACACAAAAAAATGAGTACAGTCCTCTCGTTTTGCAAGGGACCCGACTGCAGTAGGAAATACTGTTGACTTATGATAGAGTTGGTGGCCTAGGAGGGTCTTGAAGAGACATCTCCTGGTTTCCAGATGTTGCAGTTGGGTTTCCTGGAAGGCAGATTGTGAAAGTGAGATTTGCGTGCAAGCCATGCCCTGAAGAGTGCTTTGGGGAGGGAAGGAGCAGGCTTGGGCAGACAAGAAGTTGAACTACTTAGCCCCCACACAACCTCAGCCAACCTTCCCCTGGGGTGCTCTAACGCTGGAAAGGCACTCCAGTTCTGTCCCATTTGGAGTAAGGAAACTGGCCTTTATCCCCTTACATTAGCCAGTCACTTGACGTGGGCTGTCCCCAGGAAGGAGGCATGGCTTTGGGAGGAAGTGGCTCTCTTCAGCCAACCGGAAGTTTCCAAGAGGGACTCAGCTGAGAGCTGCTTGTGCGCCCCCACCCCCCACAACCCAGCGGCTGTGTAATGAGTGCCTCGTCCTCTAGAGGGTGCCTGGGAGGTAACCCCACATATACTGCAATGAAATTGTGCATCTAACTGGAAGAGAGGGTGAGACAGTGAAAGAAACAGACTTGACAAACACATGAAAAATGATCCCCGACTACAAGTGTTTCTCATTAGAAGAATACTATGCTGAGTAATAATATTTGCAATATTTTTAAACAATTAATTATACAACTTTGAAAAGATTATTTTTTTAAAGTCCTTTATTATCTTGATTTAAAATTAGATTTTGCAAAGTTTCTAACAAATGGAAGTCAAGTAGAATTAACAAATTTTTAAATATAATTGGAATATGCTATCCCTGGGGCTGCCATAACACATGAACACAAACTGGGTGACTTTAAAATAAAAACAAGTTATTCTCTTACGGTTCAGAAGGCCAGAGACCTGACATCAAGGTGTCAGTGGGGTCGGTTCTTTCTGCAGGTTCTGGGGGAGTGTGTGTCCTGTGTCTCTCTCCTCACTTCCGGCCGTTGCCAGCAGTTCTCAGCGCTCCTTGGCTCATGTTCGCCTCATCCCATCCCAGCCTCTGTCTTTACAGGGACTTCCTGTGTGTCTGTGAGTGTCCTGTTCTCTTCTTATAAAGACACCGGTCATCAGTGTGAGCGCACACCCTCATCCAGGATGACCTTATGTTAAATAACCACTGCTGCAGAAACCCTGTTCCTAAACAAGCTCACAGTCTGAGATGCCACATGGGCATTTATCTTCTGGGGACACTGTTCAGCTCACTACATGTGCATTAAGTCTCTACTTGTCATTATAATTAGTGAAAAGAATCATCATAAGACATCAAATTTCCCCATTAATATGAAGTTGTATTTGAATTTCATTTTAACCATATACTCACTGTTGCAATATGACATATACCGTGTTTTCCCAAAAACATGACCCAACTGGAAAATAAGCCCTAGCATGATTTTTCAGGATGACACCCCCTGACAGTAAGCCCTAATGTGTCTTTTGGAGCAAAAATTAATATAAGACCCGATCTTATTTTGGGGGAAAAACAATAGCTCTCAGTACCATCCAAAGGCATCAATATATTGAGTTCATTCCATGTACTGTAAACGGGATACACAGAAAACACATAAATATCCTGGACACCATCTGACATTTGGTGTGAAACAAACATGAGAGGTAAAACAAAACTCCATTTAAAATTTAATAAAAAATAATCTTGTTAACCTTAGAAGAGAGCCATAGAAAATGATTTAAGTGAGTTACGCTTCCTTCAAATACTACATGCATCAGTTTGATCTTGTGTCTTTGTTTTCCAGCTAAACATTTTTTTTTTTTGTAGAAGCAGAGACATTCTAGTACATTCCATTGACCTTCAGCAGAAGATTTTCTAGAACTCTTTCTGTTCACTCTTTTCATTAACTCTTAATTACAGTCAAATTAGATGCAAAGGTCAATGCACTTAATACCGTGTTTGCCTGAAAATAAGACCTAGCCAGACCATCAGCTCTAATGCGTCCTTTGGAGCAAAAACTAATACAAGACCCAGTATAATACTATATTAGATTGGGTCTTATAGTAAAATAAGACTGGGTCTTACATTATAGTAAAATAAGACTGGGTCTTATACTAATTTTTGCTCCAAAAGACACATTAGAACTGATGGTCTGGCTAGGTAGTTCTTATTTTCGGGAAAACATGGTGTATCCTGACTTACCTCCATAGGTTTTTACTTTTGTAGATTATTTTAATGGCTCCTAGGAATCATTCCAAGAAGCACTTCTATTTTCCCATATCGTAGATAGTTAGTCCTGGAAAGGAATGAGGTCGAGATATCCTTTCGTCTTTCCCATCAAATTACTCATGTGGCACTTAGACTTTTACAGAATGAACAATAAGAGCTACTTACTTAATTCACCTGAACAGGTAAAATCCTGACAGAACAGGGAACAGCCCGCTTACCAGCACAAGTCCATTTATGAAATCAACATGCTCAATCCATGGTCTCTTATGAAAAACAACGCTCTTTGCAACATTCCTGCTCTTGAATTTCCATTAGGCTGTGGCAATCGTCAGTTCTTGTTTTCATAACTGGAATTCAGCCTGATGAATGCCAGTCTCCAGTTTCAGGCAGATATGTGTTCTTTGTCCCTCAGCTGCTGAAGTGACATATTGGCTCACATTAGATAAGAAACTTGAACTTCCCTGTAACTCATATCTTTATTTGTAACATGAAAAGATCTGTCTTTGCCATTTGCTTTCCAAGGTTTGACAGATAAATGAAATTTTAATATTGGTACTTTAGTATTTTTCACATGGGATTAGATAAAGTCCCTGCTAGCGATTCTTTGTCACCTTTTCTTACACCTAAGAATGAATTTTAAGTACTTCAAAAATGGCTATAAAATTATTAGGACTCCTTAAATAATGCAATATGTATGTACTGCTATACCTTGATATTCCAATTCATGAATAAAATCATTAAATATCCCCAGTAATAGTCATATCGCAGAAAAAATTAAATTTTAATTTGATGTACCGCTGCTCCTCCCCTGAGATGTGAGTATGTGGTGTGGATTTATAAATGAATTTTAATGTTTGTCAAGGGAACCAGCATTTAGGGCCAGATCTTCTTGAAGCTCCAGGGAGCATGCAGTGAGCGCATAAAGCCCGAGGCCCACAGGCGTTAGCATCACCATCGCCTTACCTGACTGCTCCCTCGGGAAAGAGGTCTGCGTGTCTGCAGTTAGTCAGCCTGGGCTCATCTTCCCAGGAACTGGCAGCTTGTGAGTCCTCTGTGGATGAACTCGAGCAGCCGACACAGCTGGTACAAGTCCTGGTGTGACTGGAACAAGGTTCACTGTCCTTCAGCCCAACTATTATTTCTGTTGGTTTTCTCTTCTCGAGGAAGGGCCTTCTCTCCACAGCTTTTACAATATGCGTAAAATCCTTAAGGTCCCACTTGAAGCTCAAAATCAGGCTATTGTTTTCCCCCCACACATGGTTATTAGATTAGGGTTTCCCAGAGAAGCAGAACCAATAGGCAATAGATAGGTCTAATGATTTAATTTGTAAAGTGAGAATATCAGGTGGTCAGTAAGGCCTGGGTTCAAATAAATAAATTTAGGGAAATTAAATGAAATCTCTATCTATATTTAGATTTAAAATTCCCAAATATTTCAAATTTGAGTGAGTGATTAAATGCTCTATGCCGAAAGAGCTGGTAGGTACATTTCCATCTTTTTCTTTAAAATCTATCAACTGATCATTGACAAAGTAACTTTTTTAAAGGATTTTTTTACTTTGCTACATTTTCTTTTAAAAAACTTTTTAGGGCTGGCCTGGTGGTTCAGGTCGTCGGAGCGCATGCTCCTAACGCCTAGGTTGCTGGTTCGATTCCCACATGGGTCAGTGAGCTGCGCCCTCTACAGCTGAGATTGTGAACAATAGCTCTCCCTGGAGCTGGGCTGCCATGAGCAGCTAAAGGTCGGCGTGGGCTGCCATGAGGGGCTGTGAGCTGCTGTGAGCAGCCCACCAACAACCTGCGACCGACTGCCTCAGCTGGTAGGGGGGAGCACAAGGCTCATAATACCAGCATGGGCCAGGGAGCTGTGTCCTACACAACTAGACTGAGAAACAACGGCTTGAACCAGAGTGGAGGGGTGGGCGCGAGGCAGAAGAAGGGGGGGAAAAAAGCTTTTTAAATCAAATTGTATATGAATATGCAGAAGTCACAAATCGTGGCATGCCTCCACGTACAAGTTGTGCCTGCAGATGAATTTGCTAAAGCTGAGCCCAATCTGGTAACCGACAAGCAAATCAAAGACAAGAAGATACCTAACTTCTGGAAGCAGGCTTCCGGTCATCATCACTCACCCCCAACAGCACCATTTACCTGGCATCGAACAGCATAGATTAGTTTTGCCTTCAAACATTTATACTTGTTATGTATAAAAACAGACTTATTCAAAGTAAACATAAACACTCCCAGTTGGACTATCAGAACATTCTTAACAGCACTAACAAGTAGAATAAATATTACTCTTCTAAGATGATTGGGTTATAACTTTCATCTATGGAAAGCTTGCTAGTCTAATGCTAAGAAAAAAAATGATAGCAATTTATTAAAAAAACGAAGATCAAAAGTCTTGTGGTAACCTTGTCATATGAAACACAGTATGGATATTTACTGTAAGAACTAGTGATATTGATTTTTTTTCCGAAACCGTTAGGGTGTTATTTATTCTTACCATTCTAATACTTTTTAAATGAATAATAGCACGGTAGTCAAGGCTTATTGTGGTACATTTTTTCCAATAATGGAAAATATATGATGTAATTATCCCTGGGGGATTTAAAGTTCAGACGAAGCTGGTGTGCCATTTTTTATGTTTATAAAGATGTTCCGAGCATGCCCGCTGGGTTCTGCTCGGCTTTATGTAAATTGGAGAAAACTCAATCCTGGGGCAAATAGGTTTGTCTCAGAGTTTCTGAAAGTTTATCATACTCCCTGCTCCTATAATTGTGTGAACTGGGACATATTCATTCATCTTTCTAAGCTGAAGTTTCTTTCTCTATAAAAGGGCTAATAGCACCTACCTCCAAGGCTTTAAAAGTATTGAAAGAGATAGTATCACCATGGCATGATACAGAAGCTTAAAAATGATCTTATTAAGAGTCTATTCATTATTTTTGTATTATGGGGTATATATATTTTTACTGAGATCCAGGTCTAATTAGAGCCAAAATAAGCATGAGAAGGCCTGGGATTGTCATGTACACAGTGGCAATTGTCTAGCTCATGTACATACATATGATGCTATTGAGTAAAGGGCCAGATCTCTTGTGGTGGGGTTCAGACAAGTGACGGAGAAACTGGGTCCTGCTGGTCCTGGGATTCCCATCATCTTGAAGACCAGCTCCTCTGCTCTCCTGTCGTTTCCCTAGTGCGAGGGGAACCACCGCCTCTCGCAGTGTGATCTAAGCCAGGACCCCTAAGCTGATCTGAAGCCATCAGCCCCATCCCGGTGAGATCCAGCTTCTCGCTCCTCTGAACTTAAGGTGATCATATTTACAGCAAGATCGCTTTTCCTGTGGCTGAATGAGGCAAAATGGCCTACATTTCTATTTCCACATTTTCCCATTAATAAACCTGCAAAACATTCAAAGTTCATTCAAATATACTGAGCAACCGTATGGATAGAGATAGCCATTGTTTTCCCATGTTTCACTGGCTTGATAGTCACAACTGGAGAGCTGAAATCATAACACATCAATATCAAGCATAAGAACAGTTTTGTACAGCATCCCTCAGAAGATCTTGGTAAGTGGTCAAACAGACCTGAAGAGCTACTTGGAAAGAGATCCCCACCTGAGGGCTCTGGCTCCTGATTCCAAACCTGTTGTGTGCTCTTTTGGGTCTGACCACAGGTCTCCGACCTCCCGGGAAGGCAGCCCTCCCCACAGCGCAGACACTGAAGGGAGCGGGTGTCAAGCACTCAGGCCCCTGGTGGTGGTTGTGGGTTTTGCATGTACTTATTCCTAACCCATCCTTCATTTCTACATCTCGTTATCTGAGGCTTTGGCCAAAGGTCTTCTTTGGAGCCTCTGAGGAGACCTACTAATGGTGTGGGGAAGGGAGAAATACTGAAGACACGTTTCCCCACCCTGACTCAGTACCCAGTGTTTTTCTACTCCTGGCCTTTGCCAGGGTCTATAAAACAGCAGGAAATTTTTTTGGGGGGGCTCCTCAGTAGTGAGAGAACCCCAGGTCCATGCGGAACTACCTGACCCTCAGCCACACGCCACTCCATGGGGGAGAATTGAAGAGGGGCTGCTGGCACTTCCTCAAGTTTTAGACCCTTACTTATTCCATGTCAGTGAGTGAGGAAAGCCTTAAGTCTTCCAGTTTTGGCTTGTTGCTTCAATCAGCCTCTTGGACACCTGACATCTCAGCATCTCTCCCAGCTCAGCTGGGCTCCTGATACCACGGAGCTTTTCCTTTCTCTTTGACAACCTGGACATCCCAAGGATGCTTTTTTTGGTTAATATTATGGACTTACCCATGTGTAAACCAGTAAGAAAGTAGTGTTCTTGCTTTCCATCTTACCTATTTGCTTCATCAAACTCATGACTGTTTTTAAAGTCAACAGTATCCTAAATTAGTTTTTTCAGGTCAATATAATCTTTTGAGTATCTAAATTTTCAGTCATAAGGGAAAATTGTGAGAAATCAGTACCTGGGAGAAAACAAAAAGGAAAATTCCAGGAAATTAAAATATAATAATAAATTGAAAAGTAATTTTTCTGACCGGAAAATGGCTTACTTAATTCAGGTTCATTAAATTAACTTTACTAATCATTGATAATACAGGTAATAATTATATAATTAACTAGATTATAAATGTATCAATAAATTTAATTGATATAGGCAAATTAATACTATGTTAATAAGATAACTTACTCATAAAATAAACATGCTGAAAACCAAAATGCAATGTTTTGATTGCACTTTCTATGGTCATTTGATGAAGGCAGCGCAATGTGGAGTTAGAAGCAAGGCCCCAGGGCCCAAGACTACCATGTGCTAGTCCCCGCCCTGCGACTTTCTGACTGGATAAGTTCGAGAACATTCTATGACCTCATTGATCTCCGTATTCGAGCAGAAGGTCATCATGCTTCATGATAGGGGTAGCAGGAGCAGTTGGTCAGTTATTATTAGTAAAGCACCTGAAATCATTCCTGGAAAAAACCGAACACCTTTTACTTCTTCTGGATAGCAATGTATTTCATGCTGCTTTTCTGTTGTTTAGACGTTGGAGGCTCAAAAGTAAAACAGTTTAAACTGTGGATTATTCTAATGACTTCAGCTTTTCCTTATACTGATAGATATGTTCGATGTCTTATTCTTGCTTGTAATACGTGTTTTATGTATATGATCTTATAATTGATTTTCCACAATGGGACATTTTGAGTGAAAGGGGGCACTACTAACAAAATCCCACCAAGGTAACTGGCACAGCTAGGGATTCACATTTGCCCTTCTGTTGATTTCAGCTGAAGTTCTCTCAGAGAACACTTGTCCTCTGATGTCCTCTCCTTGTTGTTGGGGGACCGCATGTGTAAGCAAATCCATAGACATGCATGCCCCTGACATCCCTCTCCTCCTTCTATAATAGGCTACGCACTGCCAAGCCTGCAACCCTGCCCAGTTTGCTTTTTCTGCTGGAGAACAGTTCGTGTTCCGGAAGCAGACCACAACCAACGGGGCATGGCGAGTGAGAGAGGGGGTGACCCAGACTCCCCACCTCTCAGCTCGAATAGCCCTAGACCGCATTTCCCAGAGACCCCCAGCAGGACCAAATAGCAAACGTTCAGGGTAGAACAACATCTCATCACTTTTTCTGTACTCTAATTATTGGCAGCAAATCACTCCTTCCTGAGGACCCCTTATCTCATCCCAGGCCAGTGTCTATACAGCTCCAGTCTTAGCTGCTTGGAGGGGTCATCCATGTCTTCTTCCCATGCTCTGCCACAGGTGAGCCAAGGCTTGCAGCTCATCTCTGCTAAGAGGTACCTGTCTTTCCTGAGATTCCAGGGCATTTAATTGTCCTAAATCTCAACTCTCTGATAGGTTCAGAAAGTTACCAATTTGTAGATTATCCAGTTTTATTTTTTTCAATTTATAATAATTATATGGAAAAAATACCTTTACCAGCTGTCTCCACTTTTGGTAGAAGCTGGAACTTCTGGCAGTAATTATTTGACCTTATATTTCAGAATTTGTAAAAATCAAAATATACAATAGACTTACATCTTCTTCTGTTTGTTGTCTTGACCTTAATATCCCTTAGTGCCCTGAGATAGTTCCCCCAGCCTCCTCCATAAGACTAAACGTTATGCTAAGTCATGCCTCAAACAATGGATTGTCCTGATTCTGCATTTTCTAGGACAGTCCGTGTACTCAGCAGACTTTCTTAATTGGTAGCTTTAATTGAAATATAGTTCCATTATGGAAATAAGTACATTAATGTAAAAATATCAAACTAGTTAATATATTTCTTTTTACGATTCCTGGAAGGATTAGGAATATATCTGGAATACATTTTTTAAAATTTCAATTTATGCTTTATTTTATCAAGTGCCTTTTAAAATTTGAGGTTGACCTAATTCCTTGAAGAATGGCTAAGCTGATAAGTACTCATAGCATATTATGTCCAAGGATGTAGAATTGTAATGACAGCAGCAGCTAAAAGATTCCATATAGTATAATTTAAAACTGAGGGTGATGAATGAAACATTTGAACAAAATATGCAATGGGATTTGGTGAAACATGATTTGTAAGTAAAAATCAATGTTGAGCAAATAATATTACATCAGTTTATTGAAGACAGTAAGAAAAATCTCTCTGTGAAATGGGCAATTTTTGTAACCAGCATAAACTCTTAATTTGTTGTCTTTAAAGAGAAACTTATAAGGTTGTCCCTTGACAGGTATTTAGTAAAGTGAACAAAATATGAAGGCTTTTTAAAGTGGCTAAGATGAACCCCAACTCTGTACTGACAATGGATGCATCTATTGATGCTTTGATGCTTAGGAGGTAGATGCCGGCACTTAGGCACTCCCGTTTTTCAGCCACAGAAATACCTGGTTTGAATCAGATCTACATGGCCATCCACATCAAGTTCTGCTAAGGTTCAGTCTTCTAGGGGTTGCTGTTGTTTTATTTTTTCAGGCCCTGGTGGTGCTTCTGGCTGAGGAAATACTCTGTAGTTTGGGTCAGTAACAAGGCTGCGAATGAGGTTCCTTGCTTCTTGCTTGTATGCTCGGCTGCCAGAACGAGTGAGGGGTGTTAGGCACGAGCAGCGACATGCATACTGACTGTAGGTGTTTACTACGGAAACTCTGGAAGTTTGGCAGTTACAGTGGCTGTTGTTCGCTCCTGAGACTCATTCATTTCATCAGTAGCTCATAGTACATTGGCTGTTTCAAACCAAAGTGACACTACAGCAACACTCTAGGGCCTTTTATATGTGTTCAAGGGTCATTTAGAAAAGCGTTGAGGGCCATTTAGAAAATTTTCTATGCCCAGTAAAGACGTCATGATTACCTATCACTCGGTGCTGTAGGCTCCACTGCAGTTCCTATGTAGGGCTGACATACCTAGTCTTCTCCCAAACTGGCTGTTATACCCCAAGGGCCGCCTATCCCAGTGGAGAGTACTCCTGTAGTAACTGGGCATCCACACTCTCCATATACTTTGTTTGGGACAGATAGCTTAGGTCCTTTATTCGTCACTAAAACCTTAAACAACCACTTACAAAAGAAATGGTCTTCCATATAAGCATTTCATTTTTCGTTAAGAGATATGCTAAATGCCCATGATTGAGAAAATTCATTTAAAAACATGCAAGAAATAGTTAGAAGTCTCCCACTGTGCTATGAAGTGATTCTTAAAATGCTTTTTATAAAATATACACCAGTACACTGAGCATCCTGTTAGATATATCAGGGTAGTTTAGAAAGGAGGGAAATTATGGTTAAAATTCATATACATTTAAAGGTAAATACAGGTATGGATGTATTGGATTCAGTCATACAATAAGCCTTTGGAAGTAGTATTTATATTCCCCTCTCCCATTTATTCTAAATAAAATATGCTATAAACAGTAGAACGAAACATTTTTTTTAAAGTATTGAATTGTAATCATGCAAGTTTTAAAATGTACAAAAAGCTGTAAATGTTAGGAAGCCCAAATTATTTGTCAATTATGGTTTGAACTGAATTTGAGAGCTCCTATCTCAACTAGACAGATCTGACGTGTGTAGACTACAGATGATATCAGATTTCACTATTGCAAACTTGAAATTCAATATACAGACTCAACAGGCTGGCAGTGTGTGTTCACGTATCTTTAATTGTACTCAAGAGACTCAGAGGCAATGACCTGAGCCTGCATTTTCCTCAGGGACAAATGGACGTATGGGCAGCAAGAAAAACAGCATTTGGGAAAACATTTCAATCTTGGCCATGATCTCCATTTCCTGCCTTCTTGAGTAATCTTATCACCACTCTCTACAAATTTTAGGGAGCAATGATTTGATTCAACAATAACCTCACTGTTACATAAATGCTTATCTAAAGTGAATGTGACTTTATGGGTAAATGTCATATATATATATATATATACAGTAGAACGAAACATTTTTTACATAATATATAAAATTTATGTTCTTTTTTTCACCAATCATCCTTAATGTCAGTATCCTGAACAATCCCTATTATCAATAATATTATTCTCTGAGATTTGTAACGGAAGTATCAGAATTAAGGAAGTCTGATGTGAGTGATTCCTTTGGGGACATAGTTGGAAACAATGTAAGTTTAGCTCTGGACTGCGTAACAGTTACCTAATAATTATTAGTCACCTAATAATATATCTCTACACATTTAAAGGAATGCTACTGTCTCTGTGAGAGCACATCCTGAATAAGTCTGCAGCCTCGGGATGGACGCTAAGGAGGGACCCTGCAGCCACATCCTTGCCTGTCCTGGATGGCACTCCAGCTGTTAGCAGGTAAGCTTGCTGCGTTCCGATCAGACTTGTAGGTAGGCTCACCCATCAGTGAGTTGACATATGAAAAATGGACATATAAAAATTACCAAACGAGGAAAATAAACAGGTGTATCTTCGATCAACAAAGGTAAGGATCCATCCAAGCAACGTTTAGTAGCAATAAATTATACCCATAAATGTGAACCATTTTGATTTCAGATACATTTAGTAAAACAAATGTATCTCTGTTTTGCTGCAAAAAATAATGTAAAAACTTACACTTCATATGTGAAAATGAAATAGCTGCATAATAGTTCTTTCAACAAAATGAATATTGAGGGAAATATTTTTCTGCCTTTATGTTTATATTTAGTTTAGTAAGCTTTGTCCTGACATTGGAAATAATAGGATTTATTTTTATATTTTATATGATTTAGAGTGGAAATAAATACAAATAAATTGTTAAACATTTGGATGAAAACGTATGCTAATAAGCTATACTACCGGTGGAATGCTACTAATAACGTTCTAAGATACTAGAGTTCTCTCTCGTCGACAGTTTCTATCGTAAAAGCATGGGATCGGTGACAAAGAGGGCTGGGTTTGAAACCTGGCTACCCTGATTTCTAGGGGCTTGTCTGATCTTAGTCAATCTATTTAATTCAATAAGCCTAAAACGCATTGTTGTGGGCAGAATGGTTCTCCCTTCCCCCACACTGAAATTCACATGTGGGGGTACTGACTCCAATCCCTCAGACCATGACTGTACCCTCAGATGGAGTTCTGAAAGAGGTGATTAGGTTAAAATGCGGTCGCTAGGGAAGGCCCTGGTCTGGTGTGCCTGGTATACTTCCCAGAAGAGGAGATTTGAATACAGACAGACAGGGCCATGTGAGCACTCAGGGAGGAGACCAGGCATTTACCACCAAGCAGAGAGCCCTCAGAAGGAACCAGCCCTGCTGACACCTTGAGCTCTGACTTGGAGCCTCCAGAATTGTGAGAAATTTGTCTGTGGTTTGAGTCGCCCAGTCTGCAGTGCTTTGTTGTGACAGTCCTGGCAGGTGAGGACACATGAATTCTCTGAAAAATGGGGAAGAGTAAGCATTTAGTTCAGGGGTGTTCTGATGATTAAGTAAGAGATCGCTGCTCATTGATTTACCCCCTTTCGTTCCATACTTTTGGTGACATATCTGACCTCACTAGTCATCAGTTACAAGATGGTCTGCTCCGGCTTTTCCTCTGTTTTTCACTGAATGTGACAAGAGGTGGCTACAAATGGGCGCTCTGCCCATGGCTGGTGTACACTGACAGGCCCGTGGCTGGCATTATTTGCGGCGGTCTGTACCCAAAATCTCACTGTTTAGAAGCATGCTGGTATCTAGATTACTTCTGCTTCCATCATGAGCATTCAACTCCAGACATGATATAAAATCTGTCACTGTACATTATCCAAGCAATTCAGAAATAAGATTAAAAATCAAGTTATCTGTATAAAATAATAGGAATTTGTTTAATACAAAACACGATAATGAACATTTGACTAATAATAACTCATAAAAGTAGAACTTAGAGAGCTTTTATATTAGGGATGAAGAAAGAATATTTTAATATTAGAATTTTTAAGTTGAGAAGGCATGCAAAAAATCTAAAACGAGCTTTAGCTGACTAGATATAGTGTGTATAGCTTCTAAACTAAAGGAGAAATGTATTTTGAGAAATAGAACAAAATTTTTAAGTCACCAATAAAGGAAATATGTCAAGACAAGAAAATGAAAGATAAAATAATCTTTAAAAATCACAAGGTAAGATGAGATAAATAAATCCATATACATCATCAATGACAATCAGCATAATATTTGCCAATATCAAACTTAGATTGATATATTCTACTCCCATGCTGAAAATTCGGTTCCCAAGATAATTTTCTATTCCATGTCTAAAAGCGTTAGCATATCTATCTATCTATCTATCTATCTATCTATCTATCTATCTATCTATCTATCTATCTATCTATCTACTCATATCTATCTAACTATCTGCCATCATCATCTATTTGTATATATGTGTGTATATATATGTGTGTGTGTGTGTGTGTGTGTATGTGTATATATATATATATATATATATATATATATATATATATATATATGTATGCTGTGTGCAGTTGGACAATTAAGTTCACGAATTTTCTACTATGCACTTACACAGTGGAAAGCTCATGAACTTAATTGTCTGGCATTTCATGTATTTGTGCGTGTGTGTGTGTGTGTGTGTGTGTGTGTGTTTGTGTGTGTGTGTGTAAATTTATTGAATTTAAAGTTATTTGGAATGGTTTCACTCTGTTAGGTTTTACCACCAAATTGATAACTTTTAGTTCATTTGTTTTTTATTTGAGTTTCATTTTAAAATATATTTTTTATATTTATATAAGCTGTTTCCATCATTGCAAGATAAATCTATGAAACAAAGTATATTTCAAAACTACTAGCTTTTATCCCTTAGTACATTCACTTCATCTTTCTATAAGTATTCAAAAATTTTGGCTTATTCTTTTATTGTTAAATATAAGTATCTACATATATGCATGTATTCTTTACTTCTTAGATGAATAGTAATGTAACCTACACATTTTAATTAATTTTTTTCTTGGAAAATAATCCAAAACTGTGTATAAAAAAAGGCTTATGCCCTTTTAGCTTTTTAGAATTGTATTGCGTGGGTTTATTCAACAAACCTTCCGTTGATGGCCATTTTCGCTTTTTCCAACTTTATCTATTACAAATAATGCTGCACTAATTAGAAAAGAAGCATATGTATTTTTGTAATTTTAATACAAAGTTAAGTACTTTTAAATTTCATTTTATCTCCATTAAAACGTGTCAGCTGTACTGCATTGTTGTGGCAGTTAGTGATTCTTATATTTTTTGAGGAACTGCCACACTGCCTTCCACAGCAGCTGACGAATTTACGCTCCCACCAGCAGTGTATGAGGGTTCCTTTTTCTTCACAGCCTATCCAACACTTGTTATTATTCGCCTTGTTGATGGTAGCCGTTCTAACTATGGACAGATAATTTTCAACAAAGGGGCCAAAAACATACAATGGAGAAAAGACAGCCTCTTCAATAAATGGTGCTGGGAGAATTGGAAAGCCACTGCAAAAGAATGAAACTAGACTGCTATGTGTCACCATGTACCAAAATTAGCTCAAAATGGATCAATGACCTAAATATAAAACCTGAAACAATAAACTGCATAGAAGAAAACATAGGTACTAAACTTACGAACCTTGGGTTCAAAGAGGATTTTATGAATTTGACCTCAAAGGCAAGGGAAGTAAAAGCTAAAATAAATGAATGGGACTATATCAAACCACAAAGCTTCTGCACAGCAAAAGAAACCATTGACAAAATAAAGAGGCAACTAACCAAAGGGGAGAAGATTTTTGCAAACAATGCCTCCAATAAGGGCTAATATCCAAAATATATAAGGAACTCATACAACTCAACAACAAAAAGACAAACAATCCAACTAAAAAAAGGGCAGAGGACATGAACAGAAACTTCTCCCAAGAAGACATACAAATGGCCAACAGACAAATGAAAAAATGCTCAATTTCACTAGCTATTAGGGGAATGCAAATCAAAACCACAATGAGATATTACCTCACACCTAGTCCACTATCTTTCTAGTTTGCATGGTTTGCAATGAGAAATTGTATCTCTGTACATGATGTGTTTTCCTCTCACCCAACTCTGACTGCTTTTAAGATTTTATTTTAAGAATTTTGACCATGACGTCTCTGGGTGTAGTTGCTTTCGTTGGGGTTCATTGAATTTCTTAAATCTGTGAGTTCACAGTTTTGAACATTTTTAATATGGGCTTTGTCTTTCAAATATTTTTCATCTCCAACTCTTCTTCCCAAGGGACTCCATGTAGACATATTTTCAGCTGCTGGAAGTTGTCCCTCGGCTCAGCAACACAACGTCATCATGTTCACACATCTTTTCTTCTGCAGTCTATCTTTTCTTTTATCTCAGCCATTGTATTATTTCACCTCTAAAATTTTCAATTTGGGTATTTTATTTTTATATATTCCATATCTCTACTACAGAGGCTCAATCTGTATCTTCTTGAGCATATGGAATAAAGCTATAATAATAGTTTTAAAGTCATTTTTAATTCCATCATTTGGGTCATTCTGGATCTGCTTCTACTGGTCGATTTTTTTCTCATTCTGGGTCATAGTTTATGCCATTGTTGAATGACTTTATCTTTTGATCAGTTGCCAAATCTTGTGTGTTTTACCCTGTGGACGCCTTACAGGCTAGACAAGATGCCTCCAGTCTAGGAGTAATTTTACACCAGTGCTGAGGCAATTCACTTCTGAGTATCGAGCTGCTCCCGCTTGACGTACAAGGCTTCCCAGGGTAGTGAAGGAAATCAATAATTCTGTGTGAGCGCTCAGATTTGTTTCCCCTGCCCTGTTGGGTGGTTCCCCGGCCAGTCCATGCGTTGATCTGCACCATGCGGATGGCTCCCATGCGACCCTCTTGGGAACACCGAAGATTTGTCACTCTGCGTCTCTCTCCTCACTGGTCTGTGTCCTGGAGACTCTCTCCCAAACGTTAGCTCAGAGTACCATACAACCCTCTTTATTACCCCCATTTCAAGGGCCAGTGGCCTGAGTTGTCTAATGTTCAATGTCTGAAAACCATTTTTACACCTTTTCTCTGTGGTTTTAGTAAGTTCAAGCGGGAGATATTGTTCTTGAACATTGAATCTAGGTTAGCGTTATTTTTCTTTCCAGGCTTTTAGGATAGTCAGTTTATTCTTGCTTCCAACATTTCTTTGGAGAATTTATCTACCAACATAATTGTCATTTCATTTACGATTATATGTTCTTTTCAAGATTTGTCTCTTTGTCTCTGATTTTTCAGCAGTGTTTGTGTGTGATCCTCATGAGGATTTCTTTATCTTTATCCCACCCCGGGTTGACCCACCGCTTTGAAATTTTGGGTTGATACATTTCACCAGTTTTGGAATATTCTTAAGCATTGCCAACATTTCTTCCATATTTTGCAATTTATCTCATTTTCAAAATTAATTTGCTTAAAATAGTTCATTGTACTTTTATGATTTTCAGAATCTCCAAACAGCCTGTGATTATGTCCCATTTTAATTTCATTATTGTATCCCTAATTTTGTTCTTTTTTCTTAGTGTTTGCTTGGTTGTTTTGGTTATTCTCATTATAATTATTTCTATTTCACTATTGTTATTTCAAAAGACCAACAGGTTGTATTGTCTTTTCTTTTTTATACTGTTTAATTTCACCTTATTTTGACATTTATTATCTAAGATTTTCTGTTATATTTTTTACTTGTTGCGATTAATATGTAGGTAATCAAGTTCTAACAAACATTATTTTTAGAACAGTTTTAAATTTATAGACTGTTTGCCAAGAAAGTAAAGAGAGTCCCCCTGTGCCTGGCTCCCAATTTCTTCCATTATTAACATCTTATCTGAATGTGGTCCACTATTTAAATAAAGAAAAACCCCTGTATTGACACATCAGCAACCACAGTCCGTACTTTGTAATCTAACCCCCGGGGCACTGAGCTCATCCTCTCCGTGCACTGGTCGTCCTCCCTGCCACGGCCACTCATTCCGGTGGTTACCCCCTGAGATGTTATCATAGCCTCTACAGTCCCCCAGAATATGGTTTCAAAAATTGTGCTCTCCTCCTCCTGATGCCAATGAAAGTTTAGCCCCAAGCAGTTTTCAGCGCACTGATCCTGCATTTGTATCCCCCCCCTTTATTCTGTACTTCCCTATTTATCAAGTGTAAGTTCAATGGTCAATCCTTATACCACTTCTTGTGCCTATAAGCAAGACTGTTCCTTGATCCATCAGTTCAAACTCTGGTTAAACTCGTATCTTTGAGAATCCCACACCATGTGCTATGGCCGCTGCTGTGACTGGAGAAAGATGTGTAACCACGCTGGAAGTGGTCCTTTGAAATTCTCAGTCGCTGGGAATTGCTGACCCGAGTTGAGTTATTGATTGTGTGCAACAGCCATGCTGTGCTTCCCTAGTCTGTTCCTTCCCCAACAATGCACATCTTTGGCCTTTGACCTCCAGCTCTGCTTCCCCTGGCCAGGTTCTCAGGTGATAATCTCACTGTTGATTTCACAGTGGAAATAAGTGTTCCTTCTTCCTCCTGCTCGTGTGCCCATGTCTTCTAGCTTCTCTCCTGTTATCATGGCTACTATCATTATGTTGTTATTAGTAATATCATGTTTACGGGTAGAATATTATGGTTAAGACCCAACCCTCGGGTGGATTATTTGCAGTCTTGCTATATGCTTGTCCCTTTCCATCTATTCTCAGCGCAGTAGCCAGAGGGATCCTGTTCACAGGGAAATCAAATCATGTTGCTACATCCCATGTTTGTTAGATGGATATAGAAGAGATTCTCATTTATTCAGCAGTAGTGATTTTTCCCTTGAACCCTGGCCTCCTCCTCACAAGGAACCCCGTACAAACCATTTCAATTGCTCACTACCATGCATGTTATACCAGAACTTTTCTGCTTGCAAAGTGAAAATGAAAGTCAGATTCTCTAATTTTATCATGCTCCTTTTTATATATATAAAGAAATATAAAAATATATGTATATATTTACATATTATATAAATTATGGCATGCATAAATATGTATTATATAAACTGAAACGTATTTTTTCCTATCTATAGATATATAGCTATAGAGATATAGATATAGAGAGATAGAGAGACAGAGATAGAGATAGAGAGATAGATCTTGTTTATCTCGCCTTTTCAGTTCTGTATCATCATCCAGATGTGAAACATTTGCCTCTTCATCTTTTCCTCCATCTTTAAGGCCTTTGGTCATAAGTCTGAAGGGCGTGGACACAACTTCCATTCTCGTGGATCTGACGAACTTTATCCCTCAAACTAGGCTACTGAGTTTTCTTGGAGCATGTCAATCAAAAGCTCACATTTATGCTACTGTGACCTCACAATGACAATTTCATCTGGGCCACCCTGTCCTTCGTCACCTTTATGTTTCAGGCCAGTTCTCTCCCTCATCGTCCAGTCCACCACTGCTATTTGCCCGTCTTCTTTATTCCTCATTTAAGACATTTCAAACATTTCCTGCTGCCTCTTAACAAACGATCTTCATTTATCTGAAGTGAAAACAGAATTGTTAGGCCAAAGCTTCCCAAACTGTAAGCCCCTCCTCCATACTACCGGTAGAGTTGCCTCTTACACAGGGCTAAGCCTTTCTCTTACTGAGGGGCCTAAGTCCTTCCTAATTTTCCAGAACCACAGCCCTCCTGGCACCACACTGTGCTGTTCCCTCTCATTCTCCTGCTGCTGCTACTTCTCAGTTTCCTTCTCACCAAGTCCTCACCATGTCCCGAACAGTTGTCTCCATGTCCCTACGTCTGATCACCATCTATAGACAATGCCTCCTGGATGCACAGCTCTAGGCACTCTCGCCGTGAAGCCCCTGACCTGTATGTTACAAGTGCTTTTGAGACTCCCACACCAGGAAGAGTGCCCTCCACTCTAACCTGTCTCAAATCCCCTTAAATCTACTCTTGTGATTCCTGCCACAATGAAGGGCATTGCCATCTATAAGTCAGCCGTACTTGGCAATGGGAGTATGACCCTTAATGCTTCCCTCTCATTTCTTCACATCCAAACAACATGCTCTGCAATTTCTACATCCTCTAATGCTTGTATCCACCCACTTCATTCAGTCCACACTCACCCTTCCTTAGAACTGGCACCACCATCTCTTAGCTATGTTTTTTCAACACTCTCAACACTGGTCCTGTGGCCTCAAGTATTTCCCTCATTCTGCCTGTGATTCCTAGTGCATCCAGACCAATCCAGCTTAAGCAAAGTGTGAGCAGCTCACTTTCAATACTCTGTACTGATTCCTTTCACCTTCAAGTCAAATTCAAACCTGCTAACATCGGTTACAATGGTCTGCACGGCCCTGCTTCTTTTTATTTCATTGACTGTCTCCTCATTGAATCCTCCGCACACTATTCCCAGATGAGCCAAGTATCAATTTAGTTCTCAGTTGTATCATGTTGTCATTTGCCTTTGAAATTTATTATAGACTTTGCATCTCCCTAGAATCCTTCTAGCTCCTCCGTCTCCTTCTCAGCACTCCCTGCTCACAGCGGGACTTGTTTACCTGGGTGAGACTCAGGTGTGTATGGATTAGATGCACTTGTTCTCCAGTGCCACCCCAACCCCATTTGTCATATGTGTTTTGTTTGAAGAATTGTCTGTCTAACCAACAATATTGTAGTCTCTGTGAGAGTAGGAACTATGCCTGTCTTGTAAATCATGTTTATCTTTACACAGTGACAAAGAGGAGACACTCAATGATTATTAGTAGGATGAATTAACTGAGTTTTTTCTCAGCTGCTAAATATAAAACATATTAATCTAAAAAAGATATTTTGTCTCTCCTTAAATATTTAAATCGTTTTCACAAGAAAAATGAATTAAATTTACTGTACGGTTTTATAGTGCAGAGTCAGGATTAGAAAGCAAAAAATTATAAAGAAAAATCAACTTGAATACTCTCTAATGGTCAGAGATGCCTGGAAGTAGGGCGTGTTAGCCCAGGGGTGAGTGAGCCCCCCAAGTCAGAGGCTGGATCATGACAATGGAAGAATAATGTAACGGCAATTCATTTGTAGTCTTTCTCATCAGGATTTCAAAAAACTGTGCTGCTTTATGAATAGTTTTGAGGCACTAAAGAAGGTTCAGAGGCTTTTATCCAAAACCTGCATTCAGCTTTGCCAAAGGTGATCAGAGTCTGCACGTATGGGAAACAGGGCCCGTGCCTGTTGTTGGAGTCTGTTGCTGTCAATCCCCCCCGGTGTGAAGCTCCACGAAGTCATCAGGGTCTGTGGGAGCATGGCCAGTCGTGCGACTGAGCCCAGACAGACATTGCCAAGACATTCCAAACTGAGTCCTGATCTCCAGTCCTGGGGATGCTTTTTGAGGAGGAGGGTGTTTTAACTTTCCCAAGACAGGGGCATGTACACCTAGCATAGGTTGCTACTCATTCTTAGAGGCTTAACGCTTTGTGGTCGTTACCTTGAAATTCTCAGTCATTTTATCTTTGAATTTGTGTTTTGTGCCCTAAATGTGATAGTGGAGCGTGTGCTCTGGGCTTGCAGCCTCAATTTGTGTGCAGTGCCGACGCTCATTGCTTCCCCCTTTCTGCACTGCTCCTCCACCTGGCACAGTGGCCAGGAAGTTTGAGGGCATGAGGTGGGAGTGGATGCATCCTGCTGCGCCCTGTGCCCCCTGTGGGGACCTGGACTCCGGGAAGGCTTGGGCTCAGATGGTTGGTCTGTGCCATCTGTGGGCAGGTTGAGGCAGCGGCCATCCCATTCTAAGCTGACAGGGCCATGGTGTGTTTGATGGACAACTCGACTATGCCCCTGTACCACCCACAGTCCAAATGCTGAGAGTGTGAGCCTGGCAGTTTGCTATGCCTTGAGGTCAACTGTCCACCACGGGTTGAGACAGTAGCCTCTGGAGAAGAAGGCGCACACTCTCCTCCAACTTGGGTCCTAGTTTTGCACTTTTCACTGGGCCCACAGATTATGTAGTCAGGACTGCCTAGTACACATTCATTAAAAAGGAGCTTATAAGTCACGTGGTACAGGTTAATGATAGGTGTGATTGGGTGCACAAATGCTATATTTGGGGCCTAATAAAACACATTTCATACAGATAAACTGGGAAAGACAAATGGGACATTTAAATATATTAAATCAACAATAGATTCTGTAGGGAAAAAATAGTTTAGCATCAGAAATATGGGGTATATGCATGCTTGAGTTTGACATAGTCATAAATATATAAATACATATTTTAATCAACCTGTTAGCTGAATACCCTCAAGAAATTTGTGGTGCTTTTCCCTCGTGCTACTTGGTTACTTGCTTCTGTACTTCATGTTTCTCAGTGATATTGTCCCACAGTAACACATATCAGGTTAATTGTAGCTATAGCTTCTGCTGCTTCAAGTCTCTGGAAGGTTATTCAGGTACATAAAGTGAAGAGTTGTCTTCCAGCTGGCAGAACTAATATGATAAGTTCTAGCTTCTTGAGTCTGTTTCAAAAAGTTTAATAAAAAATTAACCTTTAATTCACATTGCTACAGATTCCTTCTCTTCTAGGGTCCAATAATACTTCCTCTCTATCAGTCCCCCATCATCTGTGAGGCTTAAAAGCCCCTGGATATGTCCAATGAATGCAAATAAACCAGAATTTGTCTGGATAGGATGCATTCCAGTAACTTCCTGTGAAATACTAATTGATTAAGTTTCAAGTGCCCAACCACATTTTTGGTCCATTACCTCTTGGGACTAATTCATGGATATTAAATGATACATTAACTTATAGGTCAAAGTCAAATGTGCCGCCTCTGGCAGGAATTTTCACTCAAGTTTGGCATTCTGCTTGAAATAAACCTCTCCTCTTACATTTCATCACTCTGAGTGCAACCTCCAGGCTCTGAGGAGCCCGTCAACATATCCTGCAAGATACCACATTCTCCCAGACGGAGAGCCACGTGCTGACATTTTCCCAGAAAACACTGCTCTGAGTGCTGTTACAAACCGTGGGCTTCCCAACAACCAACATACTACAAAGAGTTTATCCAAATTCCAGTCAGGTAACTGGGCTTGGGATGGTCTAATTCAGATATTACCTCTCTTATAATATTACTACTACAGTGCTTTCTAAAGGAATTAGTTATAGAGCTGTAGAAATGAGAAGCAAGAAAGCAAACAAAAGTCAGTCAAGACTCTCAAAAATCTATTTGAGTGAATCTAAAGAGTTGGTTGTATGTGAATATATACATATCTCATGACTCAATTCCATTCCTACTTAAATCACTAAAGAAATCCATGCATTTGTGCAATGAGAGAGAGGTATAAGAATGTTCACAGCTCCAATATTGACAGTAGCAGGTAACGGAAACTATCCAAGTGGCCACCAACAAAAAGAATGAATACATACATTACCATAGAGTTACGGATAGGAACAGCGTACAGCTATAAGAATAAATACATTTGACCACTTCATGACAATAAGCATGAGCTGCACACACAGATTATATAGACACGGATGCCAAACACACAGTAATACATTCATAGTATGGGAGTTCCTTTATGTAAATTTTAAAAACAGGACAACTAAGCACAAATATTACAAATAAGGTAACTTGTTTCCTTGAGGGAGACAAAAAAAAAGGTTAATGATTAAAAAGTTTCTTGAGCTGCTGGCTGTGCTTCATTTCTGTCTAGTTGGTAATTCCACAAATGCTCATTATATGATAATTTATTAATCTGTATATTCACGTCTTAGGGAATTTCCTGTATCATTTGTTATATTAGAAGAATCATAATATTGACTAATCTGGGACAATTTCTCTCAATATGTGATTTACCTTCCAATATGTAGATTTGTGTATTTAATTTGAAAAATAATCATATTATCTAACTATTCATTTCATTTTTCAAATTTGGTTTTTTTTTATTACGTACTTCAAAATTCCTGTTTTCTCTAATTTAATCGTCTTTCATTTTCTCTATTATCATTTTAAATTCTTAGTTTCTTTTTAATGCTTTTCTCATGTCCACCCTTTACCATCATTACTGAGAATTTCATAGCGATTGTTTCTACATATTTTTTTCTGTTTGTTTTAAGTGACCAATTTTCCCATTCTTCTTTCTGTCCTCCTAGCTCCTATTGCATATATACATATATTTTTGGCTATTTTTCCCAATTGCTTGTACATCTGCTTTGTTGTCTCATTCATAGACATGACTGATTCATTATTAAACTTGAGACTCAATGTTTTAAATTTGCATCTGTTACAACAATTTTTCTTGTTCTGTTGATAGGCTTTCCTGTATTTTTCCTCCCCTCCTTTTTAAATTTTACAGGTTGTCCAGTTTTCACAAAGCAAGCTCTCTCTTATTCCTTACTTTGCTTTTTGAAAATGTAACTGGGATCTCCTCAGAGGTACAAATAATAATAATAATAATAATAATAATAATAATAATAATAAACAGCAATAATACTAATTATAAGTGCTGGTGTGTCTGTTACTAGCCCATATACTTTTTAAAAAATGTGTACCTAGTACACTCAATACTTTCTATTTATCTCTCAATCATTTTGCTGTGTCCACATGGTTTCATGTTAAACAGTCCATTTGGGAATATGGGTGTGTTTTTTTTAAGTTTTTTAAAAATTATTTATTTTTTTCAGTACAGTCGACATTCAATAGTATTTTGTATTAGTTTCAGGTGTACAGCATAGTGGCTAGACATTTATATAATTTCTGTAGTGATCCCCCTAATTAGTCTAGTGCCCACCTGGCACTATACCGAGTTGTAGCAACATTATGGACTATATTCTCCACGCTGTACTTTACATCCCTGTGACTATTTGGAACTGCCAATTTGTCTTTCTTAATCCTTTCACCTTTTTCACCCAGTTCCTATTTACAATAGCCAAGATATGGAAACAAATCAACTACCCATCAATAGATGATTGGTTAAAGAAGTCGTGGTACATACATATAATGGAATATTACTCAGCCATAAAAAGAATGAAATCTTACCATTTATGATGACATGGATGGATCTAGAGGGTGTTATGCTGAGTGAAATAAGTAAGACTGAGAAAGACAAATACCATATATCTCACTTAGAGGTGGAATCTAAAGAACAAAATAAATGATCAGGCCATATACTTTTATTATCATCCATTTATTTTTCGTCCATGCATTTTTGAGTATCCTGTTGCAAACAGATACAAGGTTTCCACCTTGAGTTGGGCCTTTCACCATTTGGGAGTGCATTTCTCATGGCTTTTTACATCTTGGTATTCTCACTACTTATTTCTCTCTCTGGGACATGTGTGTCTTTTCAGGTTCTTCTTATGTAGCCCCTCCCACCTTTGTCTGTCAATACCTTTATTTGATGTGTAAGGAGTTTCAATTTCTCTCATTTTCTAAAAGTAGAGCTTGTTTCTTTTTTCCTTTGTTCTTAAATAATTTTCAGGAGTTGAAAGTGTCAGTGTTGAATTTAAGATATTGTCCAAACCATAAATCTATATTATGGCATTTGTAAAAGGTACCCCAGGGCAAACCATTCATAGACTTACATGTTCTATGAAAAATTGTATTTCTGTCCAGAGGAAGACTAAATAGGGGAGTGTATATCTTTAATTAATATAATTCTAGAGCCATTTATATTAAATAATTCTTATTTAAATATCCAGGCGATGTAACATGCTTTCCCCAATGAAATTGGTTGGGATTATCTGATTCTTCAGAATAGCACCCACAGGACTCAGGCAACTTTGAATATTAATGATTTGTATTAATTTTTATGAAAACAAAGAAACAAAGCAGTAAATGTAGCATACAATTTTTTCTATAATGTTTTCTCTATTTTTCCAGGCATATAGTCTGGAACTCACACATTGATTTTCTTTAAACTTCAAGAATTGAAATATGAAAATACATTGGATTAAGGTTATTAATTCAGATAATGCCTTTGAGAAAAGGAGAAAAGCTTCTTCGGTCTCCTGGTTATATATGCTAACTTTTGCCAATACTTTTCTCCACGCCATTTTGTTCATTGATCCAATTTAATTAAAAGCTCTGTGTATGCTTGTAATATGGTTCCTATTGGAATAGAGGTTCATGTTAGATGCTATTTATTGTGGTATTGCATATCTTAGAATACTCCCTTGATGCTGAGATTTTCTTAAAACAAAATTTTATTTTCCTTTTGGTTAATACATTTTTATAGATTATGACAGTTGAAGGACTTTGTTTGTGTTATGGGTTAAACTGTATATCCCGTAATTCATGTGTTGAAGTCCTAACTCCCAGGACCTCAGAATGTGACTGTGTTTAGAGACAGGATATTGAAAGAGGTAATTAAGTTAAAATGAGGCCACCAGGGTGAGCCGTAATCTGATGTGACTGGTAGTTTTATAAGAAGAATTAATTAGGACACAGACTCACACAGAAGGTAGACCAGCTGAAGTCAGAGGGAGAACACAGCCACAGAGAGGCCTCAGAACCTTGTCTGCACCTTGATCTTGAATTTCTAGCCTCCAAAACTGTGAGAAAAATAAATATCTGTGGTATAAGCCACCCGGTATGGTACTTTGTTGGGGCAATCCTAGAAAACAAACATGGTTTGCAGGTTATTTGGAGGACGTTGATGTAGATCAAGGAAACAAAGGAATATATATGAGTTAGATGGTCAGTGCAAGCAAAGGGCAGAAAAACTAGATGTCTCCAGGGATCTTAGTAGGAAGAGATAATGCCTCTTGGCAAGTTGATGAACATGTTTTTCTCAAAGTACTAGCTTATAAATAGGAGCATAGATAAAAAATTAAGACATTAAGAAAGAAAAAGAGAAAACAGAGAAAATAAGTACAAACACTAAAGATAGCAAATTTTCTTGAAACGATCCTTGATCCAAATTACACACCAGATTTTTATAATAAATAATTTTACAAACATTTCTTGAGCACTTGTTAGGTTTGGTGATTTAGCAGAGTATAGAAAATGTCGATAAAATATGTTTAACATTTTCTAAAGGTCCTTCTTGTGTTTTATATGGAATTCTACAGTATGGCTTCCCCATTTATTTTCCAAA
The DNA here is from genome assembly GCF_036562045.2 of Rhinolophus sinicus. Lineage (NCBI taxonomy): Eukaryota > Metazoa > Chordata > Mammalia > Chiroptera > Rhinolophidae > Rhinolophus > Rhinolophus sinicus. The sequence continues at coordinate 113,441,949 of NC_133758.1, forward strand.
TAATGTTATCTACATTTACTAAATACTCTACTTGTATTTGCACCCTTATGTTAGAGTCTACTGGTAACAGACCCCAAATTGATGGTGGTTATATTTTCAGGCAATGGAACCATCCTTAACCCGAAAAACTGTAGATCGGGTCTGTGCGATAAGTGGACACATAAGTAACCTGAGGGAAGAGATTTTTGAGTAAGAATTGGATGATTTGTGGGGCAGCTTCTCAGTTGTACTAAATATCAATCATATAACCATGTACTAAATATTTTCATATAAGTGTGTTTGAGCTCATTATGTTATAGAAACACATCTTTGTTAATTGTAAAGATTTGATAATCCATGATAAGATTATTATTTTTTATTTCCAGCATCATTTAATGACTCTATTCCATTTACTAAGAGTAAATTGAAAAACTTGCTGTCTTCTCTCCCTAACATAGCTAATTTAAGAATATTAAGTAAAAGAGGAGATGACACTAGCTTCCATTTTAGTATCTTGCTTGAATGACCAACTAATTCTTTCCATTTATCTCACCATATTTTGAAATCACTGTCATATTAAGGTGTACCTGGAATTGACACTAGAAGATTATGTACTTCTACACTCACTCAGTGGAAGGCGATTGTACCTACAACACTTCTTATAGTTTGCATAGCCGTTCTGCTTCTGTTCAGATGTTTTTGGAGATGGATAGTTTACCAATTCATTTTTGTTGTTGGACATTGGTAATTCTTAGATGCTGTTTCTTTAAATTAAAAGTTAATCTGACCAAGCTAAGTTAATTCCTTGGTCACATGGTTTGAAACATATTCCAGAACCTTTCAATTCCTACATTTGTCAATGCTTCAAATTGACTGAAGTTAAATGTAGATGCTTCCGAAATGGTAACTATAAGCTTCAAATACCATGAAAATAAAATAATGTAACTGATACATTATGCACAGGTGGTCAAAACAGTGTCCAAGGAAATGCCTTTGGTGAATACAAGACAGTGGAGTTACCAAGATGCTTACCACGTAAATGGGGAGTTTATGAAAATACTAAGTTATTTGGTATCCCTGATCAGATCAAAGGCAAAACTAAGACTAATGAGAACTTTCTAGAATAAATGACATGTTATCTATACAGTATAACCTAAAATTTGGATTTTGAGTTGGATAAATTTATAATTTTATGCATATTATGGAAAGATGCCAGTGATACTATCTTATTTGTTACATTCCTCAAGAAAACCACTCTGACAGTTTCAGGACATCAGAGCTATAAATCCTATCCCATGAAGATAAGAGGGCCTCCTCATCTTCCTGCTGCTTTTAAGACCGTCAGCACTATGTTGAATTATTTATAAAGGGTATGTAGACATATTAGATCAATGACATATTTTTAGTCAGGATAATTTACGTGTATATATAGAGAGGTTTATTTTTTTGAAATTAATACATTTTAAAGCAAAGATTTTGAACAAAAATAAAATCTGCATATATATATATGTGTGTGTATATTGTTTTCCCCTAAATTATGAGGTAAATCTCCTTCTTGGTGATGATTTATGGTACACTTAACTTCAATTCCTGTTCTATTGTTATTTGCCGTTTGTGCTTTTTAATTCAAATAGTGGGAAGCAATAGCAATGAGTTGCCAGACACATTATTATGACACCCAGTAAAGTTTATGATTGAAGTTAACATACATCATGAGGAAAAGTCACACGATGAAATTACTCTCACCTGGCATGTTTATAGTATCAGCAGAGAATGACTAGGAAAATAGATTTTACAAACTGTTAAGATACAAAACATGACAAGAAAGACTGGGCTTGCAGCATTGAGTCCAGGCTCATCCATCCCATCACCTGGTCTTCCCGGGTGACAGTCACATGGGCGGATGCCCTCTCCCATGCGAGCAATGGACTTCCTCCTGAGGCAACCTAACGTGGTAGGAGCTCACAAAGCATAAGCTATGACATCACTGTGCAATAATATATCCGCCCCAACTCTCTTTATGTGCCTCAAACACTATCAGTTAATCTGGTTATTGTGAGATATTTATCATGTGCACATAGTCATTTAAAAGTCTAGGGAGGACCAGTAGTGGTGGCATGACAACATTTAAGCAAACAAACTAAGAATTAACACCAAGCACTCTTCAGGTTGAGAAGCTGCGAAACCTCTATCACCATCTATTTCCTTTTCCCCAGGAACAGATCAGTGATCGCCGTCTTTGAGAGTTGCCGTGAGGCTGCTGTGCGTGGCTACAGCAGACACTCACTAAGGGTAATGGCGGGTTCCTCTAACACTTCACACGAGCGTTTCAGGAAGGGAGGTCTTGGTTAACTGTGATTCCGTGGTTAACACTCAGATGATTTTCTCTGCCATGCCTTTTGTACTTTGCAAGAGCAATAAAAGGAAAACATGCCCCTCTTTCTTCTGTGCTGTTGGCCCCCACATACCATAGTCTGAGTCCTCTCTCCCCAGGACTGGAGCAGACGAATGGGGCTCAAGCCACCCTCCGCTCCACTCCAGTTTCCTCTGGGGAGCCAGAAGAGGCTTCAAAAACCACACTGGTGATCAGGGACCTGCCACTAAAAATCCTTCAGTGCTATCCTATTTTCTGTGTGAAAGTCCTAATTCCTTTAATGTCTCATAACATTCTCCATGGTTTTTGCCTTCTTAACTATCCAAGCTACATCTAATAACTCTGACTTCAAACTATTTGTAATAGGTACTGGTGTTTCATTTCCTCTCTTGATCCATGCTTTATTTTGCATGGAAACTTTATATATGGTGATTCAATTACTGGAACCCTCCCATTTGACCTTGTTCTCCATTACTCTCTTTTGTTCTTTAACCTCACTTCACCTACCACTTCTCAAGGAACACTTTCTCTGTTCCCTGGAAGAGTTAAGCTTTCCCTGATGTATGTTGTCAACAGTTTCCTTCCCCCCTCCCCTTTTCCCCATTCTGTCACTTGTTTTTAAAGGACTTGTTTAATTCTTGTTATTCTCTCATTACATGTTAGGCTAGTGAAAGCAAAACGTCTGTTTACCATGTTCACCAAAATAGCCTCACAGCCTACATAAGTTAATGGCACACAAGACGCTGTTGCATAATTAAAAAAAAAAGGGGGTGGGGTGGGGGTGGGGGCTGATGTTTCTCGTGGGTTTCTCCCAGAAAGCTTCTCAAGTTTTCAGCTTTACCTGTTGTTGGGTGTCTTTGGTATTCTTGGTAGCGCCTTAGTCAACACCGAGTTTATGTAAAGCGATTCCTCAGAATGAGGGCTGGTCACGCAGGAAGGGGACTCCTGTGAACAGAGGCCTGGCGCTTCGAGCCGCCTGATGCTGGCCAAGCTCCTGGGAAGGCATGGGATGAAGGTTGAGTTCAATCACGCGGCTAATGGCTGAGTTGACCACGCCGAGCAAATGCACCCCCAACTGAAAACACAGGCTGCGTGAGCTCCCTGGGAGGGTGACGCATCCTGGTTTCATGGGGACGGGCTCCGAAGCGCTGGGTCTGAGATGCTCCTAGACCTGGCCCAAGGTGCATCTTCATTTCACTGGTCCTGCCTGTATCCTTTGTAGCAAAGTTGTAATCATGAATAAGGTGCTTTTATGAGTTCTGTCGGTCGTTCTAACACATTTCAAACATGAGGTGGTTGTGAAAGCCCCAGAATCTGCTGTGTCTGCAATGAGTGCGGCTGGGCGGTGACTGAGCCTTACCCGGTGGCGTCTGGGCTGACTCCAGACTGCGCAGCAGTGTTGCAGGACTTTGTCGTCTGCATGGAAGAAATGAGTGTGTATGGACTGAAAGATAGGGTTCTAAACTGCCATGGAAGATAGACGTCTTCCCGCGGTCTCGCTCTTTCCACGCGCGTGTGTTTCTTTTCTGTGGAAGGCGCATTGCTGAGACGGCCACTAAGCTCACAGGCCACTCAGCCCACGAGGGTGTCTGTCCTTTGAGTGCAGTACCACCCGTGCATGTGACAGGACAGCCCTCCCTCGATTATGTTAGACTATAAACAAAGGCGATGGGACCGTCACATCACTTCCGCTGCGTTGGATAAGACTCTTAGGAGACCAGAGTAAGACTCTCCTGCTGGCTTTCCAGGAGAAAGCTGCCGTGTTGTGGGAAGGCCGTTGGTCTAGACCCCGCGGGAGCCTCTAGGCGGTGAGTGGCCCCCTGGCCAACAGCCAGGAGGAAAGCGGGGACCTCACTGCTACACCTGCGAGGAATTAAACTCTTCCGATCACCTGATGAGCTGGGAAGGCGACACCCTGCCCCAGTGAAAACGCAGCCTGGCAGACACCTTGGATTGAAACTTCTGAAACCCTGGGGACGGTCCAACCACTGTGCCTGGACATTTGACCTGAAGAAACTTTAGCGAATCAACTGGTGTTCTCCCCCACTGGCTTTGTGGTGATTGTTACACAACATACAACACTAACACACTTTCCCTCCTACGTTTATCCAAAGGGGAAAAAAAAAAACACGTTAGCAAATTTGATGTGCTCTTTCTAAGAATACAAGTTTGAAGACTAAGAACTAACTAGATTTTGATAATGATTGAACACATAGTATTTGTGTGATTATGGTATTGAATATATGCATTCACAGCATTAATTGTCTTCCTCAACCTTTTCACTTGAAAACCTTGTAATAAATGTCCTCTTCATGAAGGTGTAGTTTTGCTTATAAAACTTTGATGATATTTAGAGTTGTGTTGTGCTCTCCGGGGGCATTCTGTTAAAAAATCTCACCCATTGTGAGCACCATTACACACTGTTGAGATATTTTACGCTGCACATTCCAGTGGGGCCTCATATATTTGGATAAGCATGTCGTCTATGTCATCTATAATTTGATAAAAATGTCGAACAGAATAAAGCTAAGGATGTTAACATAAATCATTCCATAGCGAATCCCATTTAGTTGGACATTTTATTTCTTACTCATCAGTATGATTGTTGAACCCATTCTTTATTGCTGTCACCACAAGTGTGACCACAAATAAATCCTTGGGAACCTTGAAAAATCATCTTGTTAAAATCCACATAAACTACAAATCGCCGTTGTTTCTGGATGAAATTGTGGACTTATGCAAATTTCTTGGTAGATATATAAAAATCTAACCAGATAATTCTGGCTTTAGTGTTCTTTTGCAAGATTTATATAAGGTCTATGCAGTCAACGATTCCATGGCTTGGATATGAAGATTATTCCATACTTATTGCAACATAGATTGTCTACATCCAGCATTTGTCCTTTCCCAGGTTTTCTTACTCTGCAGTTACCTGTGTTTTTCCTTCTCTCAGTCCCTAGACACCCCCCCGCTAAAAAAAAGATTTATCATATCAACATCCCACTTAGACACCACCTTCTAAGTATCTAGTTTCATTTGCATTATTAACGATGTCAGAGTGCACATTTGTCTGTATTTTGTAGTCACTTCCAGTGTAATTTTTATATGATGTCACAATGAACTTTGTGTTGACATTAATTTTCCCCATGAAATTTGCTCAGCTTCTATTTACACATAACCCCTGAGTCTCGCATAGAATAAGTTGGAGAAATGAAGGCACTGGGACCTTGGTGGTATTTATGATGGTGCGTCATCCAATTGCACTGCACCTGTCTGGATCACAGGTTCGCGATAATGCAGTGAAAATGATTTGAATGGGTCATAGGTCTAATGCGCTGAGCACATAAACAAAGACTGCCCATGGAGAGTGTTAATCCATGCTCATTAATTTTTGAATTCACATTCTGCAAGTTCATCCAAAATTTATGAACCACATCAGAGTTTGGCTTCAACAGCAATAGAGACATACTGTAACATATGGCTGGGGGTCAAAATGGAGTCCTTGGCAAGCTCCTGTAGAGATCCAGGTGACGTGAAATACACCAGACCCTCCACCATGGCCACGAGTCACAGCCCACGGAAGAGGAACGCTTTGCAATGTCTCTGAAACTGTGAAAGGCAAAGCAGACTCATTTTCAATTTCTCCTAAAGAGAATCTCATTGCCCCAGTTTAGTGGGTCCTGTTTCTTAGAATATATCTGTCTGCATGGTCATTTAAATCATGTAAAATCCATCAAATTTATTTTTCTATGTTGTATGTCTAAACATCCCTATACATAGACATGTAGATATGTGTATATACACGTATATTTTATATATATATATATACACACACACACATATACATACACACACATATATACACATTAACCACTGCTCTAACAAAATATTATTTTAATAATCTTTTAATGGAAATAAGGTGATTGAATATAATCAAATTTTTAAAAATCTTGACTTAACACTTAGTGATATATACTAGTCTGGTTATTTTAATTTGGTACTTTCTTCCCAGTGATTATCATCTTACTTGGAATGGTAGTTCACAAAGGTGAGGATCCAAAAGCTAGACTGAATCATGAGACTCATTTTTTTTTAACACACGAACAAAATATTTGTTTAAGTTTAGACATATCCATCTTCAGTAGTGCCAATCAGTTTTCCTTGAAATAAAAAATGGATATGGTTACTTTGAAAAATAAAGTACATAAAATTAAAACATATCATAATGGGAGAAAAGACTCTTTATTTAAATCTTTCCACTGACAGCACATTTAAGTGACTTTGTCCCCTCACACCCTACAGCTTACCTCAGTCGTAGACACTTCAGATCCAAGCTACACTAAATACCCTCAGTGCTCTCTGCTACTCTTACTTTCATGGTTTCAGTCCCTTAAGTTCCTCATGCTGCTTTTTCTTAACTACTCCCACACATTTTATTTGATATTCCTTAATTCTTCCTTTCATTTGGCCACCTTGCCACTCACCCCTCAGAGAAGCCTGCCTCAAACATGTTGGCAGGAGCAGATGCATCTGACTCCCTCCCAGGATCCACCATTGATGGATATGGTGGCCACTGTGTGTTTCCGCCCTTGGACTGTAAGGGGAGTGGGGACAGAGGCTGCTGTCTGTCCTCCTCTCTGGTGACCCCCGCTTTCTGACCCCACAACTCGGATTCAGACAGTACATGTAAAGTTGAACAAATTAATAAGGAGACAATCCAAAGCCCAGACATCTTTTCATATATGGTTTCTCTGTTAGTCTCGCAATCCCCAGTGCTAGAACTCTCGCAAGGAGTATGGTAGAGCGGTCAAACTCTCCTCTACATCCCTAAACATGTCTTTTCCCTACATTCCATGTCTTCATCTGTTTGAGGAGAAGGCTAGATGTGTATCTCAGTACTATTTCTAACTCAATAATATCCATACCTGTGTGCAGATTAGCATTATACTGATTGCTGTAAGGGGTGGTACTAATTTCTTATTGCTGTTGTAAAACATTACGGCACATTTAGTGTCTTACAACAAAACTTTATTATTTAGTGTTCTGGAGGTCAGAAGTCTAAAAGTCATTTCATTGAACTAAAGTCAAGCTGTCTATAGAACTGGTTCTGAGACTCCAAGGAAATATCTGTCCTCTTGCCTTTCCCAGCCTCCGGAGGCCACTTGTAGTCCTTTCACCCATGGCCTTTCCTCCACTTTCAATGCCAGTAATTGTGTCACCTGGACTGCAGCTTCCATCAGCACATCTGTGCCTTGGATTCTACTACCTCTCTTGCCCTCCTTGGACGATGTGATTATATCAGCGCCATCCTTATAATCCAGGCACTCTTCTGATGTCAACATCCTTAATTTAATCACAAATACAAAGCCTCTTGCCATTTAAGGGAATAAATTAACTGTGTCAGAGATTAGGATATGGATATCTTTGGGGGGACATTATTCTTCTTATCACAGGTTTTATTGGACAAATATCAGGTAAGAATTTTGTTTCCTTGTAAAACTACACGTTAATTAAACTTTTTTTTTTTTTTTTAAATAAGTCCAATAGGGGAAGATTCAAAATGCCAAGAGCCACATATGAGTTGAAGCATTTTTGACATAGTTCATTGATTTTCCATTTAAAATTATGTTAAGATATAACTGTATATGCTCACACTACTTTCTGACTTCTTATTGATAGGTTTGTCTTCCTGAGCTGTTTTCATAGTTCAAGCAAACTGAGGGAGCTCCCTCCTCCAAAAGGAGGGAAGCTGAGAGAAATTTGTCAGTTGTAAATTTGATGTATATGATCAGGTCCTTGCTTCTCTCCGTGGGGTGGACTACTGTATTGGTGACCCCCATCGAACCCTACTTCCCTATAGTCATGCCCTTGGATAGGCCTTACTCACCTTGACCTGAGCTTGGCCATGTGACTTACTTTGGCAAATTTGATATTAGCAAGAGTGATACGAGCTGAGGATTGACAGGTGTTTGTGAACTGAGGCTTTTTTCCTTAGACTATTCCCTCTTGGAGACCACTGCCATGCTGTAATAAAACTTGGACTCAACTACTGAATAATGAGAGACAACGTATAGACAGATCTTGGTTTTGAAATGTGTTCTTAGAAGTTTCACCGTCCCCTGAGTTCCTAGCTGAATGCAAATGCAGGTGACTTTGGCAATAATACCACATAGAGTGGCAGCACTGCCCAGTTGATCACGTCCACACCACCGCAGTGCAGAAAACAATAGATCACTGCTGTTTGATGCCATGAGGTTTGGATGTGGAATGGTCTGTAGCAACAGATGGCTGAAAGACCCCTTGGTAGCGTTATGTTCAATAATAATACTTTCTTTCTCATATAGTGCTTGGAGAGGCAGGCCCAATCAGATATTAGAACATGACACACATGACAAACGTCTTCATGTCAATAAAGATGAACAGATTACAGATCTCATATTTTAATGTCCTTTACTTGTGAAATTTACATAAACGTTCTCACATGATTAGGTTTTGCTTAAGCTTCTTCTACATGTTGTGAGGTCCCAATGTCTGCTCACATTGCAGACTTCAAATGGATAAGCTCTTGTTCAGGATGGAGCTGTTCTCAGGTATAAACATTCACCCGGCGAGTTTTTCCCTCTCAATTGGGAACAGATGGTCGCAATTGTCTTTAAGTTATAGACACCCTGTCTTTTCATTATGAAAGATAAAATAAAAGCACAACATGTTACCTTCAGGCTTAGCAACCATGTAATTCAGGAAATTAAAAAAAAAAAAAAAGAAATCAATGCTGGTTCTGATTATAAAGGGTTAAGTTTCCAGGAATGGGTCTTTTATGCTTTCATCTTAGGGACTGTCATTCATAGTGTCACATTTGGTACTAAGTTGCATTTATGTTGCTGGTGGGTTCATGTAATATCTGATTCTATGGCCTCCTCTTCTTGAATTACCATACCTGGAGTGTAAGATCAGAGATTTCTATGGCAAGTGGTTCCAGTGTAATATGACCTAGAAACTAAGACGGCACATCACTCCTGTTGGGTCACAGCCTCATACTCCAACCCCCAAGAGAGTCCCATTTTATTAAACCAATAAAGAAGGACTGTTGTAGAATGTCCGTAACCTTATAGGCCATAGTTCTTTCAAGAGCACTAATAGTAAGTATTGTGGACTTAATTAAATTGATTAAACACAATTGACCCAGTATTAGAATTGTTCTTTACCCACCTCAGAGTAGTGAGCCAATATGGCAATCACTGTCTCTGAAAGCAAAGCCAGATAATTTCATTGGCCCTGACGTGTACAGGAGTCTAAGGTCTTGGGTTAAGCAATGAAAGTGAATCCACTCTATCGCATACACTGATATATAGGGCAGCTCATTACAGAGTGAAATTTAATGGTTGAAAGCCTGAGAGTTTTATAAAACCTGGATCAATTCCCAGGTCTGCTTCTTTAGATCAGTGACTTTGGGGAGGTTATCTAAACCCTCTGTGCCTCAGTTTCTTAATTTCTACATGTTTACAACTCAAAAATTTCTGGCAATTAGGCACTCACTATATGTTATATATAATTATGCCTTTAATATAATTATTACTTATGTAATTTAGTCATTTGGAAAAATAAAAGTGAACATTTCATGTACTGTCTCTTTATATGGACTTTTGCCCACCGTGGGAGAGCCTACTGGTCCAGGGAGCTGGATAAGGCATTATTCGATGTCCCATACATTGTGTTATTGTTACTCACAAAAATTATTTCAAATCACTGTCATTCCTTGGTTGGGGCCATTCAGGAAAAACAAAGTTTAATGCCAATAAAAAGCCTTTGTAGCCATCATCAAAATGAACAGTATTGGAGGGCTATACTGAAAAGAAGAAAAAAACAAAGTAAATGGTTTTCTTATTTTCAAATGGTTGAGTGACCTTACTCCCATCACCATTTGTACTCAGTCAGTATTTCTATGGACCTGTGTGCCCAGTGTACTTTAGTGTACTTCTCCGGGTCCTTTATAAATTCTGATGCAGTTGAAGCATAATATTAAGTAAAGAAATTAACTTCCTTTTCATAACTTTCCTTGGGCTACTGTAACAAAGTGCAACACACTGGGTGGCTTAAGACAACAGCAAGTCCTGTCTCACAGTTCTAGGGACTGCGGAGAAGCAGCCAGGTAGCAGCTGTTCCAAGCGCTTGTGAAGGCACTACCCAAAACTGATCCGTGCCTTTCTCTTAGCTCTGGTGTCACCAGCAATGCTGGGTGGTACCCCACTCACAGCCACATAACTGCACAATCCGCCACCACCAATGCGTGGCGTTCTTCCTCTGTCTCTGTCTTCATGTGGGCGTCTTCTTATTGGGTCCGCCAGTTATATTGGATGAGCTGCCCGCACTGCTCCAGTATGACCTCATCTTAGCTCATTATGCCTGCGATGGTCCTCTTTCCAACTAAGGTCACATGTTGAGGTACAGGGGTGAGAATTTAAACATATCATTTTGAGGGGACTCAATTTATCCCTTAACAGTTTCAAGAGTCATAATGTTATTTATTCATAAGCATAGAATGAGTCCCAAATCTCTCCCAAGACAGACCAACTCTACCCAGCCCAGTTAAATACTGCAACTGGGGAACAGAGTTGGAAAGGGGAATTAAAAGACTAGAGGGACACACCCCATGCTTACTAGTTACATACACCTTGATTACCATGGTTCCGCACAGAGCACCAGCTGACCGACCGCACCCCACCCCAGGACACACAGTGGAGGACAGGAGATTGAGGTGCTAGCCCCTGGGGAAGTGCAATGGCAGCAGCAAGGTTTTAATCTGCTCTTTGGCTCCTACCCAAAATTCCTGTACTTCTCACGTGCAAAACATATTGGCCCCATCTCAGCACTTCCCAATTCTTAATCCATTTAGGCCTCAACTCTAAATCCCAAATCTCATCTGAATATAATCTACTCAAAAAGCTCCAAATTTCATCTTCTAAATCATTGAAATCAGATACAGAGGAGACTAATTATGGTCCATCCTATGGAAAAAAAATTCCTCTTCATCTGAGTCTGTGGAACTGAGAAAACAAGTTATCTGCTTCTGAGATAAAAGGTAGGGCAGCTTTGGGATAACATACCCATTACCAAAGGGAGAACTTGGCATGATAAAAATGGGTGACTTGTCTAACGCCAGTCCACACCTCAACAAAGCAAACTGTATTATGTTCCAAGGCCTGAGACTCTTTCTCTGTAACTTGACCCTCTTTCTCTGGTCCCCTAGCCACTGGTTGCCCCAGTCCCTCAGCCCTGGGCAGTGACCAGGTCCTATGGAATCAAACAAGGGATGGTTACAACCTCTGTGATCAGGCTTTCCTATCAGGCCAGACCTCCAAATCTGTGGCTCTGCCCCAGGAGACTTCCTTCCTTTAGCTCAGTGCCTTTAGCCCAGGTTGACAATACTGTTGCTGGAATAATTTCTCCAAAACCGATTGGATTTCTGTAGATGTCAAGGGAATCTATACCGTTACATCCAAGAGTTCTCCACAGATCCTTCCGGGATAACCACATCTCTATTCTTGGGTTCCTCATACTGAGATGGCTGATTGGACGCATACGTCACACACCTAATCTCTTCAGCAAATGTTTCTCCAGACACAACCTTGGCCCTGTTCTCTGAGGAGGCACTTTTGGGTAGGTTGAGAATATTCCAAATCGTTAAGTGCTGGCTTCTTCTTGCTTAGCATTTCCTCCTTCAAGTTGTCTTTCTCGTCTCAGTTTCCTATAAGCAGAAAGGAGAAATCCAGATAACTCCATAGTTGACCAATAGAAAGGATGTACATTTTATTACAGTATTACCCCTAGAGGAAGATTGAGCAATTCCTTTAGATTTTTGGAGCATCTTTTCAGAGCACACCACCTTGTGTAATAACAACACACATGCAGACAAGTAAAAGGCAAGAAGTAAATTATTATCAATTACATTTCAAATAAACATTTTATTCACAAGAAGGCAAGCTTCACATTTATTCAAGAGACTGCTAAGATCTCACTACCTTTTTATATTGATTATCTATTGCTGAAGAACAAATTTCCTCAAACTTGGTGGCTTAAAACCACACATTTATCATTTCCCAGTCCTGCACCGGGAGTAGGCATGACTTAGCTGGGTCTTCTGTGCAGGGCCTCAGCACGCTGCACTCAACATGGCAGGCAGCCTGTGCCTCCTCTGGAAGCTGCCCTGAAGAAAACCTCCTTCGTGCTCTCTCAGATTGTTGCTAGAAGTAAGTGGTAGAACTGGGAGCCCCACCTTCCTGTGGATGGTCAGCTGGAGGCTGACCCCTCCTGGATGCCTCAGCCTCAGCTTCTTGTCATATGAGGCTTCCAACGTAGCCACTTATTTCCCCCAAGTCCACTCGGGAAGGACGTCTTCCAGAGTGAGTCAGCTGTCTTATATGATGTCACATAATCATGGAAGTGAAAGCTCTTTTGTTTGTCCTATTCTATTGGTTGGAAGCAAGTCAGAGATTCCTGTAACACTCAAGAAAGAGACAGAGGCATAAACACCAGGGAGGGGAGATTCCGGGGTGGGTGCGAGCAGTCTGAAGTTTGTTGGCCACAAGTACCATGTAGGTGAATGAGCAAGAATACTTCTGGGAGATCTGGGGTCAAACATGAAAAACTTGATATTTGCCAAGACTATGTTTAACTACTAGATTAGTTTTATAAGAAAGCAAGGAAACATTTCAGAACTCAATGAGACACCCATCTGTCAAAAGGGTTTTCCAAAACAAGCTGTTTATTTTATATTCATGTTATACAAAGTAAAAACTATTACTACCAACACCAACTACTCAGATTTCCATTACTGAGATCTTTCACTTTCAAGTTTGAAACACTTGAGCAAAACCAGGGGATCAATTGTATCCCAGAGCCTCATCCCTTACACAGCCTGTGTCCCCACTGTTTCATTACGTGCACGGGTGTGGTTGTGGAACACCCAGCTCTGCGAGGACAACTTTTGTTGCATTTGTCCCAGATTGTCAAGAGGTTGAGGGTAAGAACATGCAAAAACAATTTTTATTTCAAGCTTAGAACAGTGACAAGCATGCTTCCCCTGTCATGTTAACACGGGACATAACACACGTGGTATTTTCAAAATATGGTCCAAAATAAACACTCTTAGGTACCTTATACTTTCAACTGTTCCATGGTCTAGATGCTACATAAATTCTCTAAGAGAACTAGACAGCAAAAAACTCTCTGCCCCGTGTCCCCGTGTGCTTGGCCAAATGGCTGGGGCTTTGGGCCCATATATGACCTTGTCTAAGAATTATCTGATTGATTAATCTAATGAGATTTTGATTTAAATGACATTTTCAATTTTTTGCATCCCCGTTTGCTTTTTTCTGTTTAAATTTCTACTGGTCTTGACTCATACCCTCTTGTATTTGTTTTTATAATTTCTTGTCTTTGCTTTATCTCCTTGAGGACTCTTTTCCCAGTTAGCCCATGGAAACTTTGTGCACAGGAATGAAGCCATCTCTTGATAGGGAAACAAATCAGCGGTGATAAGGGCCCTAATTTCATGTTTTGGGGCCACAGAATGTCAGCTTGACCACAAAGCTTTTGGAAGCAGTTGAGGGAGGGTGTGAGTGAAGGGATTTATGACATTTGGTGTAGTTCCCCCTGTCACGGATATGTTTCTAGCTTCTTGTTAAGGTTTCTATGATGTAGCACCATGGAAGGGTGGACTTTCTAGAAGCTGTAGGCTGAGAGGGTGCTGGCAACCTCAACTGTTGGCTCACAAACATCAGATGTTCTGGTCAGTAGCAGCGCCTTCCGTGTCTTGGGTTATGGCTCCATAATATGGAGAGTAGTGACCATCCATTCTGTTGCCTGGCCCATCTGGGTGACAAGTGCTTCATCTGATGTCAGCTACTGCACAGAAGGAAAAGAAGGTTGGCAGATGTATTTGAGCATTTTTAATATGTATGTTTTTAAGTACTTTTCTGAAGTTTCTTCAGAATAGCATGTATTTGGTGAATTTGCGGACTTTTCACAATGTAATTTTCCTTACATTTTGAAACTTTAGTTTACAACTTCTTCCTCTTTTTCAGGATCTCTGTGTGTGTGTGTGTGTGTGTGTGTGTGTGTGTGTGTGTGTGTGTGTGATGGGTTATTCCACCCTTTCTCTCTTGAAGACGAAGGACTCAGATGGTGGAGTACAAGCAGCTCAGTTCCTATGTCCCTGGGTGACATGGCACAAAGTCAGGTTGCGTAGTTATGTCTTCTCCCTCTTTGTACGTCGGGCAGTGTCTGGGTAAATTTGGTCCCTGATCCTTGCAACAGGAAGTGACTACAACTTTATTTCTTCTGTTTAAATGTGGGGATTTGGGAAGTAATCAGAGGTTATCGTCTCTTCCTCTCCACTGACACATGCAGTTTCTAGTGTGGACATTTTTTTGTTTATCCTACTTGAGAATAAGTAAACTTCTTAGATTTGTAGATTTAATGTTTTTCATCAAATTTGGGAAGTTTTTGAGCTTATTTCTTCAGAATGTTCCTGCCCTTCCTCTGGCTCCCATTACATACTGTCTTATAGGTATGTGAAGTTCTATTCTTTTTTTCTGAAATCTTTGTCCACTTTTAATATTATATTATTTTCTTTTACATATCTTAAAGTTTGTTGATTCTTCCCTCTGCCATCTCAAATCTTCTGTTGACATTCTCTAGTGAATGATTTATTTCAATTACTGTACTCTTTAACTCCAAAATTTCTATTCAATTCTTTTTTCTTCATTTATTTATAATTTATAATTTCTGCAGTCTTATTAGGATCTCTATTTGTTCATTTATATTGTCCTATTTCCCTTTAGTTCTTTAATCATTGTTTCCATTAGTTCTTTGAACATATTTATAATGACTGCTTTTGAGTCATTAACTGTTAAATACAACATCTAGGGACACTTTCTATTGATTTCTATTTTTATTAGCAGCTTTGTTAGCATGACATATCATTCACGTAGCATTCAATTCACCTATTTAAAGTATACCATTCAATATGTACAGTGATATGGGTTAAATCATGTTCCCTCCAAAAAAGTGTACATGTTGAGATCCTAACCCACAGTGGTTCAGAATTTGGCTGTATTTGTAGATAGATTACAGAGGTAATCAAGTTATAATGAGGTTATTAGGCTGGGCCCTAATCCAGTATGACTGGTATCCTTATTAAAAGGGGAGATTCAGACACAGACGTGCATACAGAGAATGTCATCTGTAGATGAAGGTAGAGATCACAGTAATATGTCTACAAGCCAAGGAATGCCAACGATTGGCAGCAAACCATGAGTAACTGGGTGAGAGGCGTGAAACAGACTTTTTCTCACAGCACTCAGAAGGATCCAACCCTGCCAACACCTTGAACTCAGACTGGAGAGCAGAAATTTTTGTTGCTTAAATAACTCAGTTTGTGATATTTTGTTATGGCAACGCTAGCGAATGAATCTATACAGATTTGGGCAAGAATCACCAGTCAGTTTAGACCATGTTCATGCCCTGAAAATGATCTCTGTTCCCTTTTACATCACTCTTCATTACTCATCCCGCCAATCCCCCACCCTAAGGAACCACGAACCTGCTTTCTGTCACTATATTTTGTCTATTCTGGACATTTCCTATGTGATTCATGGAGTTATAGTGCACGTGTTCTCTGGGGACTGGCTTCTTCCACTTAGCACGATGTTTTCAAGTCTCATCCATGTTATAGCATGTATCAGAACTTCCTTCCTTTTTATGAATGAATATTATTCCATTGTATGAATATATCACATTTTGTTTCCTCATTCACTGGTTGATGAAAATTTGGGTTCTTTCCACATTTTGGCTATTACGGAAAACTCTGCCCTAACATTTATGTACAAGTTTTCGTGTACACATATGCTTTCATTTCTCTTGGATATATGCCTGGAGTGGAAATAATGGCCCATATAGCAAATTGGTATTTAACCATTAGAGGAACTGCCATACTGTTTTCCAACGTGGCTACATCATTTTCCATTATGCCCAGCAGTGTTATGAGGGTTCTGATTACTGCATAGCTTCACCAATACTTGTAATTAGATGACTTTTTGATTCTAGCCATTTTACTGGGTTTGAAATGATGTCTTATTGTGGTTTTAATTTTGCATTTCCCTAATGACTAATGATTTGGGCCCTCATTTGAAGTGCTTGATGGTCATTTTTAAATCTTCTGTGGAGACAGTAGTGTTTAGATTGTTTGCCTATGTTTTGATTGTGTTATATGTCTTTCTATTTTTGAGTTATATTACTTCATTTTAAAATCTAGGTACCTTATCAGCTATATGATTAGCACTTATTTTCTCCTATTCTGTGAGTTGTCTTTTCACTTTCTTAATAGTGCCCTTTAAAGCACAAAAGTTTTTCAATTTGGATGAGGTTCAATATATCTATTGTTGTTGTTGTTGTTGGTCTTGAATTTGGTGTCTGATCTAATCATTTTCTAATCTAAGTCATACAAAATTACCTCATTTTTTTCTCTAATAGTTTTGTTGTTTTAGCTCTTGCATTTTTTTTGTTGTTGTTGTTGTTGTTGTTGTTGGTAGTATTGGGATTCACGTGCCTTTTAAGTCTTATTTTACTATGCTTTATAGTAAGTGTGGGGAGTGAAAACAGGGACAGAGTAAGGGAAAGGATGAACTGAAAAGTAGCTTTCAAATTCCTTGAACTATCCTGGTGCCTGTCTTTGCGGGTTGTCATACAATTATAGGTTCCTCTTTCCCTCATCCTGCTCTGTATTCATTATGTCCTCCTAGATATATGAAATCCAAATATTCTAACCTGTTGAACTTCAAACACTGATAGAGAATCTAAAACAGGAAAATTCGTAGATAGTAATATAGTTGGCAAACAAGCTATTTAAACACACACATGAAACACTGCTCTCTGAGCTCTGTCTGCTTCAAGTCCAGCTCGAGCACAGTGAGTTCATGGGACACGAGCAGAAGTCATTCCCCAGCGCTTATGGGAAAGAGACCAAGACAAACATGCGTAGCAAAATTCTCACACAGAGAGAGTATGTTGACGCTCTCTGGGGTAATCCAAGAGCACAATTTAGGGAAATTGTGAGGACTAACATCAAATATTCAGTTAAATTGATTTAGGGATAAAATAAGAAAGATGAGCTAGAGTGAATTTAGAATTAGGAAGCCACAGTTTAATCAACTATGCCAAACTGAGAAAGTGCAGGGAAAGAGAAGGACGGGGACTAGAGCTGAATTTTTAGCGCAAGGATGTGATATTCGTTTGGGAGTCGTCTATGGGGAGAGAAGGCCAACAAGTTTCAATTTTATTGACACGAATGTCCCTTTTGTGAAAATGAACATACAGAATCATCAATACCCAATACCTTTAATCATGCAAACTATATAATCAACTATCCAAGTTCAGATTCTATGCTGGCAAGTTACTCTGTGACAAGGTGGCTCCTGTTTCTCGTGTGTTGGAGATAAAGTAGTGACCAGTCTGATGTACGTCTAGCATGTGTACTGACTACAGAAACTGAATAACCTGCATGCTGTGTACACATGTGTATGTGAACACAAAGAGATGGCTTACAGGGCTTTTAACTTTGCGGCTTGTTTTCAATCTTTAAGATACTGTATGAATGACCTGTGTTATTTACATCATCAAATGTTTATAGCAATTATGTATTTCATGTATGAAAAAGGCAGAAC
Organism: Rhinolophus sinicus; assembly: GCF_036562045.2. Lineage (NCBI taxonomy): Eukaryota > Metazoa > Chordata > Mammalia > Chiroptera > Rhinolophidae > Rhinolophus > Rhinolophus sinicus. The sequence continues at coordinate 113,460,024 of NC_133758.1, forward strand.
ATTTACAAGGAAGGCTTGGGTGGGAAATGACATGTGCTTCCTAAGAATGACCTTGGTCTTCCAATACGCGAAAGGCACTGTTTTCATTTTGCTTCATTTCTTGTCTCTCCTCAGAACGCTTCTCTTTATGTGTGTGTGTTAGGGTTTTTCTGCACGTGCCAAAGTATTTCATATTTGCTTATCTCTCTATAGAAAGAGATAAACACACAGTTGTTAACTCAAGGTTATTGTAAAGTTAAGGAGATAGATCTCTTTTATGCTCTAGCTGTTCCCATGGTTTTAGTGATTCTCCCCTCCCTGTTATTACTCCCTAAAGTGCAAAGCAGTTATACTGTAAATATTTTAGTGATATGTAGGAATTTAGAAAACCATTTCTATGGCTAATAACTGAACAATAATGAGTCATTCAAGTGACCACTGAGATAAACAGGTCCCTGGCCTAAGTGAAGAAAATGGAACATCCTAGACAGGCAGGTCCATCTTACTAAGCTATCTGGTGGGGGGACTGCCAGTGGGGTCTTATTAGGGATCAGAGTACTTATCTGTCATTGTTCTCCACTCAATTTATGTAAAATGTTGGCGTAATGTTGATGTGAGCCTAGACCACTTTTTCTGCCCATGGGAGCTAAGAACCTAAATAAATCATGAAAGAAGTGAAAGGAAACAGCATTTTATTTCTGCTATTATCAGGTCTCCATGACTATGTATTAGAGAGAGTCTTCTTAAATGCAGTGGTAAGAAATGTACTTACACGGCCAAAGTAAGAAGCAGTGCCTGACAACTACCTATAAAACACAGGCTCTTGTTGTGATGTTTTGTGAACAAAACAAAAGAAACATTTTGTAGATTTGTATGCATAGTATCATGCTAGTCATGTAAAAATATGAAAAAATACTGAAGAATATGCATCAGCTTGTATAATTATGCCTTTTGTTAGCATGAATGTGTAATTTTCTTTTTCTTGCTGTTTCTATATTTTCCAAAATTTCAATTAATTAAAAATAAATGTGAAATTAAGTGCTGCTAATGAAAGAAAACAGCAGATAAATTGAAAATCTTAGAGTATTTTAACATTGATGGTGCATGCCAGAGAAATATGATCTTGACATTATGAGAGTCAGTCTTAATTCTAAAAGGATTTCCAAACATTTGACTTGCGTCTTGACAAATTTATATTTTTTCAAGTATTTGTTGAACGATTGGAAAAGAGTTGTTGGAGGCTTGTGAATAGGTGGCTTGCCCGTGACGTCACAAGCTAAACTTCCACTCTGACACACAGAGATTCCTGCTCCCGGTCTCCCCAATACATGGCCCCAGCTTCACCAGAATTTTCAAAGATATATTTGATCTCTCTCTCTCTCTCTCTCTCTCTCTCTCTCTCTCTCTCTCTCTCACCATATCTACCCCTGAATCAATTCTATTTATAACATTTTTTATATTTTCACATTTTTGCATTTTCTCTCCATGTCTATTGCCATTTCATTAGTATAGGTACAATTATTTTACTTTGGAACTGCTGATCTTCCTGCTCCCATTCCTTTGCTGCTCTCTATGCAGAAGTAAGAATAATCTACATAAATAAATTGGCATGCAGATGGACACTGGACTTATCAGGGAGATCACTTGGTGGATAGCATAGGGAATAGAGTTAATGGAATTATAACAGTTATATACAATGCCAGAAGGATAGTAGACTGGGGGGTTATCACTTTGTAGGGGGTGTAAATGTCTAACTATTACATTGCTTTGTACACTTGAAAACTAATAAAAAAAAGAAAATAAATAAATTGGCGTGATAATCTCAAGATCCAATCATGTGTCCCAAATGGCACTACTTCATCTTTTCTTATGGCAGAATACTATTCCATTCTGTATATACACCACCTCTTTGGGGGATGTGGAGAGAATGAGTCAATTTTGTCATCATTATTTTATTAATAACAATTGAATATTAAGGTCACTATCAACGTAAAAATTCTTAAGAGTTTAGATTGAGTGAAATGGATGAAATAGAAGAATAGTTTATTTGTAAAATAAGTGCTTTATGAAAACAGACTTTGCCAAAGAGAAATAAATTATGAACTGAAAACAATCTTTAAAAATTCCCATAGACCACAGGAATATAACTATGCCTTCTTAGTGTAAATATGTCCATTAGTTTTCATTTCCAGTACAACAGTACTGATATGAATGGAACCTATGAATAATTGGGCTTGATTTATAGTCATTTGGGTGTAAGTACTCCCAACTGAATTAACCCATGTCCCCCAATGTTTATCCAGGAAGCCACCAAAAACATGGCATAAATTTATATCACTTTAGCTTTTCTAGTCTTAGATTCTCTTATTTGTGAACTTATATTTTGAAAATATTCTTAATCTTACATTATTTTTTACTCTTTAACAACAAATTAGCAGTCAGAATCTTTGTCTTACTTGTCCTTATTTTGTTTCCATTTGACCAAAATGCATGCGTAGATTTTGAGTGCTGTACCAAGTTGCGGGTCCCTTTGCAGGACCTTAAATTGCATAATGTGATGACAACCATCTGCTCAGCTTCTCACTTATCTTTTCCACTGAAGCAACTTGAAATTAAAATTGACAGTAATGTTCTTTGGCAGGCAGTTATCCAGAAAGCAAAGTGTGTACATCTCTGCTGATCTGAAAGAGAGTCTGTTAATACTTAGGGAACATTGGCATTTAATTATGTTATATAGTACGTTTTGTAAAAATAAAGTGATACTGCAGGAAAAAACACAGATCTAATCAAGGAGGCAGTGTGGGTACTTAGGAAATCTCACCTCCACGCTGGAATATGAAACCGGAAATGTGGATATTTCGATTTCTTGACCCAATAGAAAAGGTGCCTAGGGTTATGATGGTGAAAACTCAAATGAAAACTCAAACTTGTATAATGAATTACTTTGATTAGTACAGGAATTTAAACAAATGACTTTTTCCAACATTTCTAAAGCCTGTGTGATACGAACAATACTGTGCTTAGATTTAGAATGACTGGGTTTCATTTACCCTATGGCTTCTTAGCCTAGTATAATTAGAAAATATATTTAACCTCCCGGTATCTGTCTGGTTCTCCACTTAATGGGGAGTGTTTATAAAATTAAATAATGTAGTGTGTTAAAATTTGTTTAGCAGCAAATAATGCATTAAGTTAAGGATATTTGCAGTATATAAAAGAAATGCATAGCTGTATTATTAAAGCAGGACCTATTTTGCTCCCTCTATACTGAGCTCAGAAGCACCTTTGAAGAAACTTAGAGTTGGGTAGAAGATGGCAAGGAAACCACTTAAATGTGTTAAGGAAAAGAGTATTGAAAAACATAAATGATCATACAATTGCCATATGTTGTTAAAATCAAGTTGTGTTACTTGTTAAAGTATTTGCAAAGCTCAGGTCACTTTCCAGACAAGAGCAAGTTGTATTGATGGGACTAGTCGATGGATGCCGTGTTGTGCCACTTGAGGCCTTTGCAGGATCAAGGTCTGTGTCGCACGGCTGTCAGGAGGGTTGGCCCCAGCTTACAGATACTTTCCTCCCCGGGAATTCATCAGAAAAGTCGACTTGTTCCTGAGTCAATCTCCTTCTGATGACAAGTCGATGTGTGATACGAAGTCTGGTCCTTGCACCTCAATTCCGAACATATTTAAAATGAGATGCTTCCTCTAGAATTCCCCATAAGGTCAGAGGTTGCCTTCATCACAGTTCTGTATCCCCACACTCAGTGCTCCTTCCTTCATGTTACCCAGGGGCTGTTTCCTGGAGATCATCCTCATAAATTTCCTATACGTCATACTCTGTCTCAGAGTCTATTTCCAAACAACCATTCCAAAACATTTCATTGCAAGAGTAGCCACTGAGAGCAAACTCAAAATCGGATCTTGCAGTTAAATTACCCACCTGCTAAGTGAACCCTTCCCTGGTGGTAAAGAAAATACAACTATCTCCTAGGCTTCTGCAGTGGTGCCACTGATAAAACTTACCAGTGGTGAAATGTGATCAGATGCGTGTGGCTGGTCCTCAGATGGGGCGCGACTCAGGAGCAAGTCAAGTTCTCTGGCCAATTAGAGAGGAATGTCCTAGTTGTCTGATGTATGGGGAATCAGTTATACTACTATGGAACTAAATGTCTCTTGTTGGGTGCTATCACACTGATATTCAACGGTTGTCAGAGACTGTGTTGGATTGCCTAAATGTTTTTAAATTTATTGATACTTGTTTTATGGTACAGGATTTGGTTTATTTTTTATTTTTATTTATTTATTTTAGGTTCAGGTGTACAAAACAATGTAATAGTTAGACATTTACACCCCTCACAAAGTGATACCCCGCCGCACAATCTACTACCCCTCTGACATCGTATATAGCTGTTATAATTCCATTCCCTATGCTGTATCCACATCCAATGACTCTCTCTATATATTTAATTATAGTTGACATTTAATGTTATTCAGCGTCAAGTTCAGGTGTGCAGTGCAGTGGTCAGACATCTACACCATCCATGACGTGATCTCCCTAATAAACCAAGTACCCGTCGGACCCCCTACAAAATCTTTACAACATTATTGATTATATTCCCCAAGCTGTATTTCATAGCCCTGTGGCTATATTGTGTTTATTTGTCTTGTAAATATCGCGTGTTCACACATTTTTAAAAAGCATACTATGCTAGTTTTGAGTGGAATCTTTTATTTGTGTCAGTGAGGTCAGTTTTAGTTGTCTGTGTATCCTATCCGTTATTGAGAAATTGTTATTGAAATCACTAGATAGATATTGTAGATTTGTCTATTCATTTTTTAGTTGAATCAGTCTGTGTCTCATATACTTTGAAATTCTGTTGTAAGATACGTGAAGTAGGGTCTTTTTGATGAGTTGCCCCATTGCCAGTGTGAATTTTTTTTTTTTTAATTCCTTATGATTTTCTGTGCTTCTGAGTGTATTTTGTTTGATATTAATACAGACACCCTTGGTTTATTTATTTTTATTGTGGTAAAATATACACAACATATAATTTACCATTTTAACCATTTAAGTATACCATTCTGTGGCATTAATACATTCAAGTTGTTATAGAATCATCACCCCCCATCCCTCTCCAGAACTGAAAATCACGTAAACATAAGAGACATCTCCATGGAACCATTTGATGCCAGACACCCACTCTCCTTCATTAGCTATATAACCATAGGATAAAAAAAAGATAACTACTTCCACAGTCACAAAAACTATTTAAGTACAGATACCTGGGATTTCTAAAAACACCTCAAAAGTCGTAATCCACGCGCAGTAGGTTGCTTGTGTAACTTACTATGTCCATAGATTGTCTATATCATGGAGATACTGTGCTGGGACACATTGTTCTTTCTCTTCATTTCCATTTTGCTCTATCTGGGTCTACTTAGTGTCCTAATTTAAAGATTATACAATGCTGTATATAGCTGTAGACTATAAAATGAAGGGTGTATATAAAATTTAAATGAAGGATTTTAGAAATGTTTGCGAATATCTCTTCATAACTTTCTACTAATGTAAAATTCTTAGAAAATAAATAATTTAAAAGTTATGTCAAGGAAAGAAACCTAAGAGCTAAGTATGTGGTGAACTCAATACAACTTTTGGAGGTGTCCCTGATTCTGTAAGCTAGGGGGGAAGGTAGGCATGTGGGAAAGTTAACAAAATAACATCTTGACGGAGGTGGCACTAGAGCTGGTCCCTTAAAATTTGGACATTGTATTGATGGAGGAGAACGGAAAGACACTAAAGCCGGGGTTTTCGTGTGGAAAATAAAAGGAGACGTTACGAATTGTGTCATGACCTGAGAGGACCATGAGACAGTGCTCAGTATTACTGGAATTTGGGAGCACCAGGTTGTACAGGGGTCTCACCAGTAGTCTGAAGGGTTAAGACATTACAGCGTAGGTTTTGTTCTGTTTGCAGAACATGGCAGTTTAGAGCAGCGCAGCATCAAGCTAAAAATAGGGTTTATTCATATTTTTAATGTACCTCCAAAAATGTATCTTGTGCCATTTCCTCAGGTTATTGGTTTGTTAGCTCCATTGGTTAAGCCATGGAGTTTAAGATTTAGGGGATCATCTCTGCACATAACTTTGCATTTTGGCAAAGTGATTTTATTTAGTCCTAAACTCAACCAGCAACCCTGAAAAACAAAAAAAGTAAAATAAAATAAATATATATGCAACTTTACACACATGACATCAACATTTGTACCCCAAAATTTTTCCGTGCACAGATACATATCTCTAATTGTTATTCAACAATATGAAACTAAATATGTCTACAAAGGACACCATGATTTCTCACCCAAATCTGTTCTCATGCCATGATTCCTAGCTCATTGAGTGATGCCATTGTCCATCCTTTGTCTGAAGCAAAACTTTGGAAATCATCCTTGACACCTTTCTCTCTCACACCCACCATCCCCATATTTAAACTATGCTTTAGACTTTGTACTATATTGTCTTAATACTGTGTACTTCCTTCCATACTACTGGAAGGAAACAATCCCTACCTCAAGCCTGGACTATTGCCATTGCTTCTCAGATGTTTTCTCCACGTCTTTTTTTGTGTTTTTAATTTACTCAGGGCCAGAGTGAACTTTAAGCAACACACCTATCACCATCTTCCTTAGAATCTTTAGGTGATTTACTGTTTAAGTATAAAGATCAAAATAATTCATAACAGGTTTCAAGTTCTGTACATTCTAGCCATGACTATACCTCCAGCTTAACTCAGCCTGTGTGTGTGTTTTCTTTTTGTTCCTTAAAAGTAACATGTGCCCTCTTCATTGGTTGGTTTCTCTGTCTATAATAAATGTTACTTATATCACTTCCTTTTTGCTAATGACACCGTTCTTACCTTTCAATAAAAATTTCATATCTTAGTTCATGTCCATCCTTAGTGAAACCACCTGGAAACAGCCCCCAGACTGATCAGAATTCTGTTTAGGAGCTCATAGATCTTATCTCAATGTATACTTCTCCACTTACTGTAGTAACCTCAATATATTGTGGGTTTGTTCAATATCTTCCTCTTTTGTTCACAAACTAGCCCACAGACAGCCATGTCGTAGATACTGGGTAACAGATGAGAAGAATAAACAAATGGTGAAATGAATGAAAGACACAGAGAAGGATGAAGTGTCTGAAGAAATATTTGTTCTTTTGGGAACCAGGGAAGTCAAATCTATGTTGATTTCTGGCCGAACATATACAAGTATGTGATTTAACTGCACATGAAACAAATTATCGTCCTGCATGAAGGACTACTCAGTCTTTATTAATAATGCCCAGTGACATTAAAACAGCTTGCAAAAATCTTAGAAAATCCGTGGAGTATCCAAAGCCTGAATTTCATATGCCTACACTCCATAGGGACTAATATCAAATGATTAACTATTAATATTTCCATATATAAATCATGTTTTGATTCAGAGAACTGCTAAACTCTATTTGGAGCCAGCACCATACTGCGAGCCCTAACTTAGTTAACACAATCCCTCGTTGCAGAAATAACTTTCTAACACATGATTTTCAGTACTCATAGAGTGTAACCACAGCTATGATCCTTTAATGACTATGTAATTGATTATTAATAGAATCTGCAGTACTTGGTTGCTATTTCTAAAAGATTTAGGGGTCTTATAACTTACAATCAGCTTAATCATGTATATTGTAAGAATCATATGTACCACTTTTGAGTTTAAGTTTCATGTAAGTGCCATAAAGGCAGAGTCTGTTGTCCGTTTTGTACATTACTGCCTTGTCAGTACCTAGAAAAGTGATAAGGTCTTAGTAGTTGCTATTTGCTGAATGAAATTATTTAAATTTAGTAACAGTTCTTGTGTGCATGGACATTTATTCATGTAACACAAATTGATTAAATGATAACCATGTTCAAAGAAGTAAGTCCCGTACTTATGATGAGAGAAAGAACCTCAAGTTTTTTACTTTCAGGAAATCCCAAATTCAGTGGGAGTGATTATAATGCATTAATATTACAGGGACAGGTACACTCAATTTTGATTCTTTGAGTAGGAAGCAACTATCATGCATGTTGAAAGAAGAAACAGAAACTGAGTAGAAAATATGTCCTAGGAGAAGTAGCACTGAGTTGCATGGATAATAGTTCCAGTGACCAAAATTAAATGTATAAATGGGAGACAGTATTGTAAGGGAGGTAAGAGCATTGTTCTGTCCAGGATATCTGATTTTGAAAGCTAAAGAACAGAAGAAAACTCTAGTCTTTAGTATCGATTTGACAATCATTAGGATAGAAATTGATGCAAATTAATTCAGAGACAGAATGTTGGAAATACAAAGATTTAGGTCACATATGAATGTTATAGGATGCAGAGGACAAGTTAAGATGAACATATTAAATTTGATGTCACAGGAACCAATAAGAAAGAATTTTAAGAAGGCAGAAATCTTCAATATAGATCTAAATTAATGTAAGTGCAGCTAAAATAAAATTAATAGTACTTTTAATGTTTGCTAGACAAAGAAAGTGGAAGGTCATAGAATATATGAGTTTAAATGAAGTCATAATAATGTATAGCAACGTAGTGTCTTTTGAGTAGAGAAGCCTATTGTAAATATTGAGACATTGCCATCCTCCTAGATTATTTCTAATTCTCTGAAATGAGAATTACATGCAGTTATAAGCTTACTGGGTTAGGAATTGTATTGATTTAGCAAATGAGAATGAAGCTCTCTGCTATACACCGAAAACTAGTATAAAATAATATTGAATGTCAACTATAACTGAAAAAAAAATTAAAAAAAGAAAATGAAACAGCCCTTGAAAAAACAATTATCTTTATAGTGTTTTTTTTTAAATCTCAGAAAATTCTTCAATATGTAGTGTGAAATAGATAGAAACACAGCAAAAGTGATTCTCTTATTGCTGTAATTTTGTGTTTGTTTCTTTGCTGATTTTGAGGCTAGAGGGAGTATTAGGTAAAATTGTGTATTTCTTGTATCATATAATAATACCATCTCTGTACTCCTCACCTACCTTTGTCTGTCCAGGAAATTGTGTTTCTCGTGCCATAGTGCTTGATACATGAATTATAACAGCCCTAGCCTTATACAGTCTCGTTCATTCATTCACTAAAGCTTTTAAACTATTGCCAGAAAGTACTAGGTGTGAAGGTACAAAGAAAACACACAGTTTGAACTCAAGGGGCTCACAGCTTACTGGAAGACAGAAATGCAAAGGTGAACAAATCATAATAATAAATGAAGGGAATTTCTACAGGTACAGTGATTAAAAGAAATCCAAAGACAAAATCTGGAGAGAATGACTGAGGCGACCACTGTTGAAGGAGAAATCCATCCTTGCAGTGGAGATAAGTTTTGAGTTGTATATAGCAAAGGTGAAAAATCAGTAGGTGTTCACCAGGCACCTGGTGGGGAGGGTCCTGGGCAAGCTAGACACATGCCACCACCTTGAGCGTCTGAGACAGTCATCAGAGCATTTAGGAGGCAGGGAGACAGTACACTTTCTTCATTTTCAGACCTGTGATTTTTCAGATTTGAATCAGCCCTCCCGTAATTATGGCTATTTATACTCTGAGTCAATAACCAGTAAGCCTCTGCAGGTTAGTACACATGGTTGTCTTTAGAAGAATATGAAAAACGGCCTAATAAGCTGAAGTTAATTTACACACATACAAATAATGGTATGTTTTTCTTCAATAACCCAAAAAGTTCTTTATCAGGTCACGATTATTCCTTCCTTATTAAATGCTTCCTTTTTCCTGTTAAGAATACGTGATACCTGATATTAGTGCATCTTTAAATTTTTATTTCATTTGATAACAAAGTGAGCAAATCTACCTTCTCCAGTAATTCACATATTTGTCCTTTGATGAAATTATTAGCCTTGTAATTATATTCACAAAATCAGGGCCTTGTATCACCGATCTTGCTTTACTAATAAATCTCTTTGTTTTTAATAGGGCACTTGCAGAGCAAATATAGGCTTCAGAAGCAAAAATCCCTAATTAAAATCTTGAAGCGCGCTAATGTTTCAGTGTTGAACGAGGGGTTGTCCTGGTTTGGGGACATTGTCATGGTGAATAAGCAGCCGTGTAGTTCTGGGGCCTCCACTGGAAAGTCAGCAAATTCTCCACACCTGACTTTGGTACTTAATTTTATCAAATTGAATTAGACATTTTTAAAAACCATGTTTAACAAGAATGCAGAAAAGAAAACCAGTTTGAACTCTGCTTCTGGTGCAAAATGCATTATGTAATGAAGTAAACACTGGTAATTGTGTTTAGTTCGGTAACACTTTTAATTACCGTTTAGCTCTCCTTCAGCGTCTATGGATTTTACCGATGCCAAATCAACAGCTGAAAGCCAAGTGCAGGCAGCCCTATGGATTTCTAGTGCCCAATTAAAGTGTAGACACATTGCTTTTCCTATTGTGGCTCAAAGCAAAGTAAGCTTTGTGCTCATGGTTTTGGAGTCAAAATGCTTTTTGTTTTCAGTATGAGACTCATAAAATTATATCTTTAGTTACTGCATATTCTGTGTATCTTGTATATCTTTGTGTCTAGGACATAATAGATACTGAATTAATTTCTGTTCAATGAAGAAAGGGCACTGTAAGAAACAGATAATGCAGGGTAAATTACGATGATTTGTTGATTTGGGGTGATTTTGACTAATTCTAGGCATACACAATGAAGGATTAATGACTCACTTTCAGAATTAATTTCCTCCATGTCTTTTCACTCTTCACTCATTGCTTTTCTATGTACCCTCTCCCTGTTCGTTGTAAAATGAGACCCGAAAAAGAATGTTAATACACCTGGGTTTGCTGATCTCCTGGCTTCTGGCAACATCTGTTTCCTTTGGAGAGTCTCACCCATGTTTGCTAAATACATAGTGACAAAGTAAATCAATGACAGAATTAATTGCAATCAATCTGAGGCTTTTTTGTCTACCCTCCAGCAGTCCTCTCCTTCCTGTGAAAAGGGCCATTTCATAGGGAAAGCCACCATCCATCACACATGCTTACGTTCTTGCTTCAGTGTTCCTGAAGGAAACATGACAAAGAGAATTGGGAAAGCAAATTAAAAGATGGTATGTAGACGTCTCCTTTTTTTTTTCCTTTTTTTAATGCTTCAGGTTTGAGTGGCAGCATCTATGGCCAAGAGAAATAGGTTAATTTGTAGAACATCAGTTAAAGGAATCAGTAATGGAATGAGGATCTGTACAAACTGGCCGCAAAGTATCAAGTGTCTGTATTTGGGAAAGAATGAGAGATGCAAAGCATGCATTCACCATTTTGGTGCCAGTGGATCCTCTCTCTTGAGTTCCCTCATTTTCAACACAAATGGGCAAAATGTTTGTCAGAATTCTCCCCAGAGAGTAACATTTCCAGAATCGGCCACATCAGGAAAAGAGGTTTTTGCTCAATAGAAAGTTACCATTAGAACCTATAGCAGCAAGAAAAAAAAAAAAAAAAAAAGAAAAGAAAGACATCAAACCAAAAACACTACTGAGTGACGACCAGGAGGAACAAAGCTGGGATTAGCTGCTGTTCAGCCCCCTTTTCAGTGGCGTCACTACAGAGAACAATCTCAGATTTAGGAATTTCTCCCTCCAATTTCCTCTGTTCATTGAAATACATTTTCACACATTCAAGCAGATGTCATTTTTATATGAATCAGAACATAGCACATTTTATATTTAAAATATTTAAGCATTGGCGTTTAGAGTGTTTACATGAGAGGTGGATTAAAGAAAATATTTACTGTAGATTTATAGATGTAATTATACTAGCCCAGTGCCTCACACAAGTTAAGAGGTTTCCTACTTGCATCACAGATTAACATCCTCAGAATCCGTACCAAATAACAATAAAAATTACAACGGGAAGTATTGCTTTTATATTCCCATTAGAAGATTTCAAGAAATGTACCATTTTCATGTTGTTGGTTTTTGAACAATGTAGGCTTCACTTAAAAACCAGTCATTTTTTCACTATTATTTAGGTGAATAGTAGGAAGCTGGAATTCTGTCCTCACTGAGTCCGTAAGGTTGTTCAGTGTTCTGATGGCATTAATGTAATGTTCAACACGTGACCCACCACACAGTCTGGTAAGCAGTCTGTGAAATAGAGAAACAGTGGAATGAAAGAACACACACCAAGGAATTTTTAAAAAATGCTTCAAGGACTCTTTTCTGTCTCTATGCAATTCTATTGTAGCAGAGATGATTGCGCTGTGGGCTGAATCGGCTTCCACAAAGAAAAGGTCACTCACTGGCCTGGGTCTTCCTGTCACCGGCACCTCTGTCCCTCGTGACTTCGGCGTCTCTACCTTAGCAGAATGACAGTCATAAATAAAAGGATGTGACACTGAGCCATACTGGGTCAATCCGAAAGAAGAGTTTCTATGCCAACCCTATTTTAGGGTTACAATTTAAAGAATTCCTAGAAAAATATGTGTAAGAACGGATGAGGGAAATTAATGTTTCCAAAGTTGGCTGTTCGTTACAGGTGTTTTCCAGAGGCAAAGTGAAGGCACCTATGCACGTCACATGCCTGCGTAGGTGGTGTCACCAGATAAAACTGCTGGTGGTAGCCCAGGAGCAGGGGGGTTGGGGGGCTTACCTGGTGATAACTGGAATGGGGGTTAATGGGTTTAAAGAGCCGTCCTTTCATGTGGGTCCTCTATGGCCCACAGCTCTACTCTGCAAAACTTTAGGAACTCAGAAAGTACTAAGTCTTAACACTGAGTAGTGACACCTGGTAAATATATTGACTGTTCCTCTGGGCAATGATGAGATAAGGAGAGAAATATAGACAAAGCTCAGATGGAAAGGTGAAAGTAGAGAGGCTCTGTGTGTGTGTGTGTGTGTGTGTGTGTGTGTGTGTGTGTGTGTGAGAGAGAGAGAGAGAGAGAGAGAGAGAGAGAGAGAGAATGGCTCAGATCAGATAAATAACCAAAAGAACGGAAGAAAAATTTAAGGAAAATAGCTGGAAACCCCTTGAGAGAGGTAAAATGTTGGTGCATGTAGAGTTTAAAGAGCTAGAACTCAGCATCATAGCTCACACATCTGAGTAGAAAAGGAAAAAAAAAAAAGAACAGCTGAAAAGAAGGATCTATTGAAAGAGCAATCGTAAGGCATGTCAAACAGACATGAAGATGAGAGCAAGATTTCATCCCAATTGTCTTCAGAAGAGTAAGAGGTGGATGGTGCACTGAATAGAAAATCATTTTCCTCCAAGAAATTGTTTGAATCCAGGAAGGAAGAAACACTCGAGGCAAACTAAATGTTTCTGAACATATGCGGTGCCTAAGAAAGCCCATTCTTAGGGACACACGGCCCTGCTGGTGAGTCTGACACCTGGCTTGAATGCAGTGTACATACAATAAGTCAGTTACGTAGGAAGGGGAACAGTCATTTCCATCACCTTTTCTTTTCCTTAGTGAAACTTCTGCTGATAAAGTCTGATAGTAATGTTAAAACAGAGGCTGGCGTTCCCGAGAGCACACTAGCTTTAAACACTTGTGATTTATCTTAAACATTCCAGCAATTGTTTGCGATCCCACTGCGTAACTGTGTTTAAGACAGTAATTCACCTTGGAGGGCAGTGGGCTCTCCAGGGAGAAGCATTGCATAGACAGGTTACTATGATGTGCAAAAGTGACCCAATGTTATATGTACCTCAAAAAATTCCAATCCAGTCTGAGACAGAATGTAATGAAATAGCAGACTACCTCCTGTCCTGGAAGGGCTGGTGACTGGGGAGCCAGCATCCTAATCTGCCGCTCCCTCGCTATTTGACTAATACAAAATTAATTATTCTCTCTGCATCTCAATTGCTTTGCCTTCCTTATAATAAGGGCCCTGCTTAAAGATTTCTGTCATACATGGCATACTTTTGCTCACTGCAGCTGCTACAGGCACAGCCAGGTGCCATGACAGCATTTCGCAGCCCCAACTCTCTACTCAGACACCACACAAGGCTTCCACGGGGCAAGCAGGGAGGATCTTCCCAGACCCTGGGATTTCAAGTCCATGCCCATCTTCACCCAGCCCTAGGTTTAATTACCCCCATTTCACAGATCAGCGCACTACCTAGTAAGTTATGGAATGCAGAGTAAGATTTCATCCCGCAGAGGCGGGCTCCAGAGCTCTCAATTAAAAACACTAGCTCTTCTCTGATCTGCAAGTTGTTTAAAAAAAAAGTCCTTTAAGTGTTCATTCTCGGGGGAAGTAAGGCCCCTCCAAATCAAAGCCCTTCTCTTCCCACGGTGTGTGAATACTGGACACTTATCAATGTACAAAAAGGCAAAACATAAATGGAGTTGCAGTCTCTGCCTGCAGGGTTGTTAGAGTCAGGACAGATGCGACTCTTTTCATGCCACCAAGAGCCTGGGCGTCATCTCAGCTCTCCATCCACAGCTGTCCAGTACGTCTGCTTTCCAGACAGATCTCAAAATATCCCCTCTTATTAGTTAGAAGCCAAGAGAGTTTGAATTCAAGATGAAATTCAGGAATGCGGGGTTACAGAAAAAGGTGTAAAACAAGCGAAGCCAGGAAAAGAGCTGAAAGTGTGGCTTTGCAACTGCAGGTGTTTTCACAAGTGTTCTGTGACGTCAGTCCAGCATAAGAGGGAGCAGTTAAGAGCAATTATTTTTGTTTGTTTTTTTCTGCAGGGCCTTGGCTATTGAAAATCATGAAGGATTGATTTTTTTGAAACATAGATTTTCAGTACCCAATAGTATCATTCCAGAGATTTTTGCAACTGGGGAAATTGGTAAACATTACAGAATATTAAAGTAATAACATTAAAAAAAATTTTTTTTTACAGAAAAGAGAAATCTGATGTCAAATTTCCAATTATATGATCTTTAAGAATACTAATGCAGAGAATCTTTTCATCATTATTATCTTAACAGTCAAAACTGTAGGCTGAATATTATCTAATATTTTTTAAAACTAAATACCTATAACTGAAATGGTCATGAACTGTTAAAAGATAAACCAAGTTATATGAAAATTTCTAAGAGTTTCTTAAAAAAATAAATAAATTTGACTCTGGCATCATGCAATCTAGCAGACTGAAAGGAACCCCAAGGAGCTCTACAGAATGAAAAATTTTATAGGCAGGAGGGAACAGGATGAAGAAAGTTACACCAGGCAAAAAAGTAGGTTGGTTATTGCAGGGTTACTTTCCTTTAGGGGATGGCAGGGCTCTACAGGCAATATTCTAACTAGTGCTGGATGAAGCGATTCCTCATTGGTTCTTGAAGATTCCATTTCTGTGAGAGCCAAACTGGAATTAAGCCTCAGTTGGGACATGGGGCATAGGATAAATGACTCCATTTTTAGCCTGTTGTCTTGTTTTTCAACAGAAGAAATATAAAATAATCATAACGATATTACCAGCAATTAAAACTTGAAAAGTTCTTTAGTGTTTTGTAGGGGAGAACAGAGTAATTTTAGCTTAAAAACACCGGACGATATGTCTGATATGAGCAGTCTCACATTGCGTGAAGTTAACTCAAGGAATTAGTAAATGATTCATCGAACCATGTTCAACCATACTCTTAAGATTAAAGATACATGTACAATAGTTATCTGTTATCTTTCTCTTGTAAACTAAGTTTACAAAAATGATTTTGAGCTCATGGGTTGTTTGTGCCCATATATAGCCACAGGAGGACTGTTAGGTTGGGCTTCCAGAACTCTCTTTGAAAGCATGATGAACAATAAACTAGGTATCTCCTTGAGAAACTGCCAGGCAAATGTATTTGTTTCTACCAGAGGATCTCTATAAAATGCCCCCTCTGTGAGATTTTCTTTGAGCATTGCAGTGTAGACTAAGCCCTTACTTTTTTAAAATTAAAATATAGCTAACTTACAATATTATATTTGTTTCAGGTGTACTCTATAGTGATTCTACATTTATTACCTTACGATGTGATCATACATCTAGTAACCATTTCTTATCATACAAAGTTATTATATTTCTGGCCATATTTTCTATACTGTACATTCCATCTTATGACTTATTTATTTTATAACTGGACGTTTGTACCCCTTACTCCCCTTCATCTTTTTTAATCCCCTCATTCCACCCCTTCAACCCTGCCACGGCCCTTCCCTTTGGCAACCGTCAGTTTGTTTTCTGTAATCCATGAGGCTGTTTCTGTTTTGTTTGTTCCTTTGTTTTGTTTAGATTCAACATATAGAAATATGATACCATTAAAATCGTATTTCACTAAATTTTTATGAGCTATTGAAAGAACAAGACTTTGTGGTTTGTGTAACAGTGAGTAAGACCAGGGAAGCGTGAAGGTGGTTTTGGGAGAAGCTGTCGGTGCCTGATGGAGCGTGTAAAGTTCTGCTCTGTTCGGGCAAAAGCAGATATGTAGAAAAGGCCATCGAGTTGAGTTGGTATTGAAGGCATCGTGGGTGTTCTAGAGTCATTTCCAGTTGATGGTTATTACAAACAACAATGCTATTACAATTCCCACCTGTGTTTCCAGTGAATATGAGTGTCTATAGGGTGTGTGCCTGAGAGTGGGATTTCTGGGCTACAGAGTACATGTGTATATTCAACTTTAGCAGATGCTTCAAAAATGGCTTTTCAAAGTAGTTGTGTCAAGTTCGACTCCCACCAGCGGTGAATAAATGTTCTCATTTCTCCACACCCTCGCCAACACTTGGTATGGAACCATACATTTTTAGACTTCTGGATGAGTATATACTGGTATCAACAGCTGATTCTGATTTCTTTTCCTTGAGTGCAAGGGCCAGCAAGTGTGTCTGCATGTATTTATCAGATACATGTATACTTTTCTTCCTTCTTTTTCTGTTAGATTGCCTGCCTTTTAAAAAATCCGTGTGAAAAGGTTGTTATCCATGCTGCTTATTTGAAAGTTGAATGTGTCACAAAGGTCTTGTTCAACTTTGTGACTGGAAACATTCACAAAGAGTGCTATGATTCATCACAAATTGGCTATTTGCACGGTGTGAGGTAAAGGGTCGGTATTCACCTTTAATTTTCCTGTGGATATATAATTAATTAGCACATTTACTGAAAAGACTATTCTTTCTCCTTGCATTGCAGGGATAACCTGTGTTTTTCAGTTGCTGTTGTTGGTAAATTATGTAAATGTACATGTATCAGATTATTTCTAAAATTTATATTTTATTCCATTTTTCTAATTTCCTGTTCTGTATCAATACCTCACTGTCTTAATAACTTTCCATTTCAAATAAGTACTGATCTGAAATATGTAACTCCTCCAAATTTTTCTTCTTCAAGATTTCCTTGCCCATTTTTGGCTATTTTTAATGTCCATATCAAGGTTAGTATTAGTTTTCCAATATCCACAAAATTGGATATCTTGCCATTTACATTTGCTTATTGTTTTGAAAAGTAAAATTTAATTTTATTTATTTGTTCAAAATCTGTAAATCTTAGTCTTAACTTTCTAATCCTTTCGTGACATTAGGCAAGCTATAAGTGTTAGAGAAAATATTTGGTGACTTAACAGTTTCTCTTTGTTCTTTACCTAAAAACCCAACCCTGTAAATTAGCTCCAGTTTATATTGTGTTTTCATGGAAAATTGGGCAATAACTTTATGGTTTTTTAAGTTCCTATTCAATTTTCCAAATAAATGAGCAAGCAAGTGTTTATATCACACACATTGCATGTTCTGAATACTCTGAGGCTAAGAATCTGTTGAAGAAGCAAAGAGAGATACTTTTTTTAAAAGGGATTGTCCAACGGCACTGGCTAGACAACCACAGTGGTCACTTCTAAATCTAATAGTCTATTCCTATTAGTTTAAATGTGTTGCATGATTAAGAAAGTAAGGAACATTGTTTGTTGTTGTTCAAGGTCATAGAGATTGTAAATGATAAAGTAAAAAAAAGAACAAAAACACACAGTGTCACATGACTGTCACTCAGACACTCACAGTATTGTGGTTTCAAAAATCAAGTTCAGGAAAAATGGAATATCTTTTCATTACAAGTACTAACTCATCGGTCCAATAATGAGTTAAAAAAAGAATAAAGAGGGTTTGAATGATGTTATTATTCAAACATTTTGTAATGAATCATGTCATACCTTTAGATTTAAAAAAATGGCAAAAACTTGAGTATCAGAGTTCTTGTGACTGCGAGGTGTTTTTTTGTTTTTGTTTTTGTTTTTTGTTTTTTTCCTTTCTAGAAACCATTCACAGTACTGGTATATATTAAATAGTTACAATATATTATCTGGTTTATTTTCAAATTCCAAGGCCCTTGCTATAGCTGAAAAACTACAGAGGGGACTGGTGCTTACGATAATAGCAAGTAGAAACTAATTCAGATTCCGAATTCCATTTTTAGTGGACTTGACCGAATAGAGGAATATGATGAGAATCTCATAAGGAACCTACATCAACTACGGTAGTAGAGGGATGGAGAAAATGGATTTTCAGAAACAAGGATAGAACTTGTTTGGGGCTAAGCTTTGTGAATAAGCTTTGTGAAAACTACCACTTTGCACACATATAAAAATTAAATTTTGTTTATGGCAAGAATGTAACAGACAAAACCACGGAGGCCTTTTGCTCTCAGGAGTAACTTCTGGCTCAGACTCACTTTGCTGCCACGCAAATGGATTGCGACTTGCTCCCCAAGGGAACTGTTCACTTCAGAACAAGCTTTGATTAACCTGCTCAGGTCAGAAATATCAAAAGAATAAACAGCAGCCAAGAAAATCAAATGTTCCTGTGGGAAAATATGGGAGCAAAGATCAACTTGACGGGGCCTTACATTCTCAGATTCATCCGGCTCATGGAAACTGGAAGTCACGGTCCTTTTCCACGCTGTGCTGCTCAAAGTGACAGAGGACATTTTCCCAGAAAGTACTGCGACTTCTCACCACTTGCGCTTGTCACTTGGTGCATAGTGAGCACATGGATTCTCCACACTGCACAATGAGATGATATCATGTCTCTTATCAATGTGTGAAGCACTGACATGTTTTATTAATATGTTTCTTACTCTTTAGCCAAGATATTAATAAAAAATGAGAATCAGCCATGGTGGTGATCGTCATTGCACTCTGCATGAAGGGCTAATCATCTAATGTCTGCTACAAACATTCTCCACGGCCATGCTGAAAGCGCTTTGGCTCAGCCTCGTTTCTGGGACGAGTGAATTTCTTAAAATCTGAAAACAGCATCCCAAGAGCTACACTGAAATATATGTGCTCTCCTCTCTTCATTTTCTAAGTGTTCTCCTTATAACCCAGAAATGAAAATGATGGATGAGAACACCAGCTAGTTGACTTAATAGTGTTGTCATGTTAGTCTACATTTTAGACACCTTCAGTAAACAAAGACAAAAGTGGTTTTAATAAAAATTGCCTAGTTCCATTTTAGAAAAGTTGCATTGCAAGATAAATTAAGAGTAAGTGGAGAATATGTCTACTCTTTATTCTCAATCCTAATGTAATCATTTCATTATGATCATTATGTGACAAGTTAACCATTTGATGTAAAAGAGATATTTAAAGCTCAATAAACATTTATAAATATCCATGAAATCCTCTATAAAGCAGAAACCCCAGTGACACAAAAACCTGTTTGGGTACACTAATGTTGGTTCTTTCACTTGAGAGAGATTATGAAATACAGTTAATTGTCAGACTACAACTACTTCCATTGAACATATACTATGGAAGTCAATTTAACTTGTTTTTTAAAAGTATTTTATGTATCTAGATTTGGCCCCTGTGATGAAGATATAACACATTCCCTTTAAAGGTTAAATGTGTTATTTACACATGTGATGGAAGGAAATCTAAGTCAGCTTATTTTTCAGTGTGGAGTTTGAAGATAGTAACGTGTAGGTTTAGTTGCTCTTAGTCTCTTAGAAGATAACTCCAAAAGCCACACTTTCATTTATCCTAACCAAATCAAACTTTTTATTAATGCATCATGCTACTCTCTATCTTATTTTTCATATAGTAAATTAAAATCAATATTTGCGAAATCATCAAACATGCCTGTCAGTCATGTATAACAGTAAAATAATGTTTATACTCCTATCTATCATATCCATCCAGTTGCTGCTTGTTGATTCTTCTTTTGTGACAGACAAGGTCATTTTGTCTCTTACCTATGTGACGAGCCCCCAAACTGTGTCTATGTCGTGTCCTAAATCTGTGGGTAGAGGGGAGGGGAGGAGAGGAGTGAGAAGAGGAGAAGGAAAGAGAAGTAAAACTAAAACACATGTTCAGTTCAACCAAACTTTGATATTGGGATGCATCACACACTAATACTTTTCATTTAGTGCTGTCAGTTTTGAAGACACTTACTCTGGACTGGAAATTCATATTAGAAATATTACTTGCTGGAGATTTGTATGGACTCTAATGAAATCATTACCAGGCAGCTGCACAGGGGCTCAGCCTAATTAACTTTATTACTGTGCAAACCTCTCAACAGTCACACCAGGATACTAAGAAATTATTGTTTCAAGCCCTAGATGAATAGTGGTTGGCTAAACAAGGCTGCTCAATCAAGTTTGCAATGCATCACTTCCACGAGAAGAAAAACAGAGAAACAGAAACAACAAAAGATTTGAAATGTCTGAAGCTTTCACTTTTTCTTAGATTCTTCGTTTTCCTCAAGGCCACACACTCACAAAATGCAAAACATTAGGGGTAATGCACACAAAACTACCAGACCAGAGCTAGTTACATAGCAAATGATGAAAAAACGTCAGACACCTCCTACCTCAGAATCTGGATTTCCTGCCTATCTTCTATACGTTGTCCTAGTTATTCCAAGGATCAAGATAGAGCCTAGAAGGAGGCATAGATGCTTCTTCCTGAAATGACGGCATGATTTCATTCAGCCTTCTCTGGTTTTCATCAAATGTCCTGGTTTGCTGAGAAACCACGTGGCACTGATTTAACGCAGAATGGCAAGCGTTTTGCATCTGTTGCAGTGCCTGCGTTTTGGATATATTTAGTTAGCAGGTAGCTTAGCTGAGGTCTCCTCTAACATCAACCTTGCCTTCACCACAGCACTGCCGATAGTCCAGTCCCTAGAAAATCACTACTTCTGGGTTCAGAATATTCTTTGTGGGCCAACCCTAAATGTTCCTGTGAGGCTCAACACAGGTAGATAGAGGAAAGGTGCTATGATGATCAAAGAAACCTCAATGGCTTCAGGGTTAAGGAGATATTTTGAAAATATGGAAATGTGTGTTCCTCACCAGGAAAGCTTAGGAAAAATTAATTTCCCAAGACAAATTTCAGGAGTTCGATGATGAGTGATAACTCCTAATGGAATTTTCCTTTTATTCTGTACATTAATAGTAATGACTCTTAACCACAACCGCCTAAAAGAAGGAACAAAGACAGAATACAAACGGAAAACTAAATTATAGTCCATGTATAGCTATGGTTAGACCCAGGAAATCAACTTAATAGGTACTATCCCTTTAGAATTTATAAAAGAAATAGACATTGTCTGAATAAACATGTTTTAAGAGTTAGGTTGACCTCCAATCAAGTTTTATTTTTCTCTCTTGTGTGAACCGCTAACATTTATGCCTTCTATAATTCTCCAACAAAGTACTTTATGTGAGCTATTAGTTGATGCAAAAGTAATTGCATTTTTTGCAATTATTTTTAACTTGTTAAACCACAATTACCTTTGCACCAACCTAATATTTTGTAAATCCTACAAAATGAGGACAATAGCAACCACCTCAATGTGTTTTTGACAGGATTAAATGATATAAAGACGAGGAAACACTTAGTGTAAAGAAACAATATTCTTATTTTATACATGATAATTTTAAAGCTGATAACAAATCAATCACCAAACACTTACCATTAGAAAACAGAAGAGTCAGGAATAACATACAGTATTCCTTAATATCAAACTCGATGGCTTTGATGGTTGTATTGTGTGGATAATTTGTGAGAGGCAATACATGCAGGAACCACACAGGACAACTTCCTTGTGGAGCAGTAGGGAAGCAGAGGATTGAGGCCACTCAGGAGGAGGCGGATGAGCTCTTTCCTACAAGCAGGGAGGTGATGTGTGGCCAAGCCCCTGGAGAGACAAAATGTCAGGGGGAGATCTTCACATGATGAGAAGAGCTGAACAGAAGAATCTCTGAGTTTGATCAACTTTCTTTAGAAAATTCTGAACACCAATTTGGGATGCCGGAAGAATAGAGGTTCATGAAAATCAGTCTAGTTAGAGGGCAAAAGGTACACTGTTGCCTAACTGAATTTTAACTATGAAATCCATACCCAGTCCTTCACTCTTATTATTCTTTCTTTTCTTCTTTTGAAACTCTGGCTAAAGTTGAGTCATAATGGCTTCTTTCAATAATAATAAATAAAAAATCACAATATTTAAGTTTTTACTTGAAAATGCCTTCTTTATCCTGAGGCAGAAAAAAACAACAACAACTCTACAATTTGTTTTTGAAAGTTTTTGAAATGGTAATGCACAGCTACCAGCTTGGGATACTCCTACGTCTTCAAAGCTTTGAAGCATGGAGAATCTTTCAATATTTCAATATCTTTCTCTTTCGCAATGCAGACGAGGAAAATCTGATTTCCAGAAGCCAAGGAAAAGAAACTGTCAGCCAATATTTATTTTCACAGAAGTAGGAAGAAATGTACGCAGAGCTTGGAAAAGTATCATTAACATCAGCAAAAAAAGTGAAACTCCGACCTCATGATCGGCTACACACAATGGCTTTTTGGGGCATGTGGTTGAAATACAACCCCCTTGTTGAGGAAAATCCTGAGATTACTTTTAAGCGTATGATAATTAAAATTTCAAAAATACTTTGAACTAATTTTTAAGGTTGAAGAATTGGGAAGTGTTCTATTTTCATATTTATTATTGCCGTTAGTATCAGTCCTTATATGAAATGTCAGGCTGACATACTTGAAAACCTGCATTTTGTTTAGAGAAAGAAAGGGAACAGGCTCTGAAAGCTGTGTGAGTTGAGACCTGAGCCGGATTTGCTGCCAACTTCCGGAGCGCTGTCAGAGAATGTGTGCAGAAACTTCCATACGTGTATCTCAAATAAATAGATAAAGAAAGCATCAAGTAGTTGTGTTTTGAAAGATAGTGGTCTGTGCTCACAAAGTTTTACGTTTACACCAAGTTAAACAGTCCTATACTGGAAGACTTCTTCTTCTTATTATTTTCTTTTGATTGATTGGGGTGACAATGGTCAGCAAAACTACATAGGTTTCAAGTGTACAATTCTATAAAACATCATCTCAATATTGCAGTATGTGTTCACCACTCAGAGTATTGGAGGACTTCTGACAATTTCTCACTCGGGCATTATAAACCTCTGAGCAGTGCAAAGGTGGTTTTTATTTTGTTTGTTTTTTCAGTTTTTACACTTTCTCTAGTCTGTGTCTCTAGTCTTTTTTGTGTACATATATACATATATATGTATACATATACATATATATGTATACATATATATGTAATTGCTAATATATGAAAGCTAAACTGAATAAAAGACAGCTACAAAATGAAATTTCCATTCACAGCTAGAGTTCTAGCACCCTATCTTCTCATGTAACCTCTTAGGATAATTTTAATATTTACAAATGAGGAAAAGCTCTTACAAAAATGCATTAAAATATGGCGTCTTTTTGAGACACACACTAGTCACACAATATAATTTAAATGAGTCTGCAGTGAAAACAGCAAGGAGATCTCAATTTTCAGGAAGACGTTTATATTTTCGTAGTTGTTTATCGCATCAGTTAATCTGCATATCATAGCCAATGTAAGTCCACTTCAAATGGACGAGGTTAAATGTATTCTGAAGAGTAAATGTAAAATGAATGTGTGTAAAAGCAACCTGACAAAGTTATAGTTATAACTGACATAGACTTACAAATGTAACGTTTCATCAAGGTATTCTTTCAATACAGGATTAAATGACCTTAATCAATGGATACAGAATTGTAATTTCACGATGAACTCATCCCAAAAGTTTCCACGTGAGCCAGAAGATGCTTCTTTTCTAAGTTAGAATTAAGAAGATATAGTCATATCTAGTACCTATTGTTGAGTTTATAAAGATACTGAGTCGTGACAGGCCAAATTATATTAGAGATGATTACAGGTAAATTTTCTGTGATAGGCCAGGTTCTTACTGCAGAAGAACAAAGACATTTGTGCTGGAGGGAGACACATGACACAGAAAACGGCCCACTAGAGCCTCACATAGAGCACTCAGTATGACAGAATCAAGTCAACTTAGGATATCACTCAATGTGAAACAAACTCGATGTGTGATTGCTCATGTTTGGAAAAAGACAGAAGGCCATCCATCAAGGGCTGTTGAATAAACCGTGCTCACCTCTGCACTGGCATACTTTGCAGCCTTCAGAGAATGAGAATGATTTCCCTGCAGGAGTGTGGAATGGGATAAGGGTCAAACGTATTTCACATGTATATAAAAATGGGAAATTAAAATCTTTTTATGTCTATTTGCTTATTTTGGCTAAATGTCATGAACACTTTATGAACGGACATGATTACATACTGGGGGCAGGGGGTGGAATGGAGGTGATAGGTACAGATTCAGAGCTTTCCTGAGGATACCAATGAATTGAATTTTGCCTTTAGAGACTTAGAAATTATGACACATCCGAAAGTATAAAAAAAAGCCAATCCTAAAATAAAACAGAAACTAATGAGCCTAATGGCATATCAAATAGGTAAAATATGTACCCAGAGAAAAGAATAATTTCAAGAAAATGGAACAAATACAATATTCATTCCTAGCAGATGTGTTTCAAGAATAAAAAGAACTGCAAATCAATCCTAAAACTCACTCATAAAATCTATTGGGAAGAGTTACATTAGTATTGTAAAGTGTGTCCATGGAAGAATAAAGCTTGTAACTAAATGCATTAGTGTTGCTAGAAATCCAGGTCTCACTACAGGAGAAAAGCTAGAAAACATAAAATCAAAATGCTGGAAAAAATCAGTAATAGTAAATCTTAATTTCAAGTGTCAATATCAATTTATGATTTTAAAAAATATATTTTCCTGCACTGCTCACCAAAAGAACCTATAAAGATATCATCGCTTTAACACACCTGAAGTCTCTATTTCTTAATCTTCATTTTTAAATCTCTCTCTGCATTAAAAAGGAAACATGCTTTGTTAGTGAATCAATGGGTGATTTTTTATCCTTTGCCACCCAAATTAAAATTATTCCATGTGTTTCCTTTTTTATTGGCAGAAGAAAACTTAAACTTAGCATTTCAAATTGATGTCATTTTCAAATATTTTAGGTTTTTAAGTCTCCACTGCCCGCCCTTCTTTATTAAGATAAGATGTAACTATACAGAACTTTATGTAAAAAATGCAGAAAAAGAGATGCTTTACAACAAAACGTGTGAGAGTCTGTCCTTTAAAGGTATTTTAAACCACA
Source organism: Rhinolophus sinicus (assembly GCF_036562045.2). Lineage (NCBI taxonomy): Eukaryota > Metazoa > Chordata > Mammalia > Chiroptera > Rhinolophidae > Rhinolophus > Rhinolophus sinicus. Next base: position 113,485,545 of record NC_133758.1, read on the forward strand.
CTCAAGAATAAATACTATGTAGATTAATTATAAAAAGGAGAAAAAATTATAAAAGTGTTAGATGAAAATATGAGGAGATTTTTAAAAAATATATAGAGATTCATAGAGCCTTCTGAAGCTAAGGACAAGCTGAGGAGAGCTAGAAGAATAATTGACAATTTTAAATTGTTAGCTGTAAGAAGTTATAAACAAATTTAAAAGATTAAGAGAAAATGTTTTCAATAGAAAAACATGGAAAAATTAGTATCCAAAATATTCAAAATGTTTTACAAACTAGTAAGGAAAAAATTAAACCAAGGGAAAAATGGACAAGGGAAATGGCCATTCAAATCACAGAAAAAATATTGATAAATTAATGAACAAACAAAACAGAAACAGATTTAGATACAGAGAACAAACTAAACTGATGGTTGCCAGAGGGGAGCGGTGTTGGAGGGCTGGGTGAAGAAATGAAGGGATTAAACATACAAACTGGTAGTTAAAATAGTCATGGGGATGTAAAGTACAGCATAGAGAATATGGCCAATAATGTTGCAACAAGAGAGTCAAAAATATGATGATAGAAGGAGAATTGTCTTTGGGTGGTGAACAGTGCAATAGATAGACGATGCATTATAGAATTTTACGCTTGAAACCTATATAATTTTACTAACCAATGTCAATAAATTTAATAAAACTTTAAAAAATAATGAAAACAACAACAACTGAAAGCTATGTATGGTGCCAGACAGTTATTAGACTAATTGAGGAGATCACAGCATAAATTATGTAAATGTCCAGCCACCATGCTCTACACCTGAAACTAACATAAAATAATATGGGATGTCAACTGTAACTGAAAAAAAGTAAATAATTTAAAAAATTGACAATATAAGATTAATTATTTAACCTTTCTATTGATCAAGGAAATGCAAGTTTAAAAAAATGACAAATCAGGGACTTTTTTATTTACTCAATTTTTTTAAAAAAAGAATAATTATGTATAGTGTTGGAAATGATGTGAAGACCATTATAAAATATCTATAAAACTTCATTTTGGAAATGTAATTTTGCACAATAGCCTGGCAACATCTAACAAAAATATAAATAGATAGACTTTTAAACTAGCATGTTGTAATGATCACTTATGTGGACAACAAAGATAATATAAACTTGTATATAATTAGTTTGAAAAGAACAGTTTGGCACAATTTTATAAATTTGAGATCGTACATCCCCTGGTAAACATCAGGGACAATTAGAGGTGTATACCCTAAAGCGGTGGTTCTCAGTGTGTGGCCTTTGCCCCCCTGAAAGTCCCAAAGACTCTGTATGGGGTCCATGACTTAGAACTCTTTTCACAATAGTATCAAAATATTTTTTTTATTACCTTTTTCGATGCGTTGACATTTGAACTCATGGTGCAAAGTACTGTGGGTAACACAGCTGGTGCCTTAACAAAAATGAAGTTATTGTTACCAATCTGTACTAGTAGTTATGTTATTCAGCACCACACTAGTACTTGGAAAAATATACTAGTTTCACTTAAAATTTGTAAGGTGAAATAGTAACAGCAGTTAATTTTATTAAATGTCAGCCTTTGACTACATGCCTTTGTTGTCTCATATGCCTCAAGGTAGAATCATTTGATCTGCCAGCTGAAGCAGTGGCATTTTTATAAAACATTACTTTTACTTGCAAGAATAACTGACAGGCAAACCAATGCCTTTGCAGATATTTTTATAAAATGCTTTCCTTGTTTAAAGGAAGCATTTGATAGGATTTGTTGCTGTGATAAAATGTGAGCTTTCAAGTGATTGTTAAAATTTTGAAAACATGTGTATCAGCACAAGTTTGATAATTTCCCCACACTTAAAATTTTGTTATGAGATCAGTAGGGATAATTATAAATTTTATTTTAAAAATATGTTAATGAAGTGTGTCAACACTTGGAATATAATTTGACGAGCTAATAATTTCCAGATTATAAGAGTACGAAGTTACAAAACTGTGAATGGGTTGAATGTCCATTCCAAGTTCAAGATAGATCAAAGCATTTTGATGTAACAGAGGCTGAAATATTCACTAATTTCATATTGCAACTACATTGTAAGAAATTATCACTTGCTGACCGTAGTGTAGTATCATTTGCAAAAATGTAAAACAATTTCAATTTTATCAATAATTTTGTAGTTGTTCTTTTGGAAATATAATCATAGTTTTCATTAAAAAAGCTTATTGTTACAAATATATAATAGGTTTATTATTATTTTAAGTGGATTTGTAAATTACCATTTTAAAATTTAATTACCATTTTTAATTTCCAATAAGCAAATATTGACAAGATACAATTTACATAAACAGAAAGTCTTCAGAGTCTTCAATAATTTTAAAATTGTAGAAGGATCCAGAGACCAAAATGTTTGAGAACCACTGTCTTAGACAAACTCATTTGGTGTGCAACAGGATATATATCCATAGCATAATATAAACATATATATTCATAGCAACATTCTTTGTAATGTTGGGAATTATGTACAAGCCAACATCCATCAACACTGGAATAAAATGAATTGTAGTTTATTCATAAAATAGAATAGAATAATGTCAATGAAAAATGCCATGTACTGAGAGAGAAAGTAACACACACACATTTAATATAGTTCCATAGATGATAAAATTGTAAAGATAAGAAATAATATTATCATGAAAAAATCAGGCAGAGTAGCCATCATTATGAGAAGCAAAGGGTTGGTGAGAGGGGTCAGGCATATACATCCAAAGCTTTTGGGCTATTGGTAATAATCTGCTTTTTGATCTCTGTGGCGGTTACATGGGTAATCACTTTCTAATGAATTATTCAACAAACCCTTTATGCTCTATATTAATACAGAGCAGTATTTGTTTAGCTACTCTTAGAGAGATGTTTTCCCATTGATTAGTTGGTTTCATCCCTGAATATAATTACTACATTGCATAATCGAAAGAAAGTAGATTTGGGAGTGAACAAGAACTAGATACAAGTTCCAATTTCACCACTTACTAGGAGAGAAAAGTTAGCCAAGTTATGTTACCATTCAGAGCTTCATTATTTATTCTCTCTGAATAGGGATGGAAAACTAACTTCATAGGATTGTTTTGAGATTTGACAAGACGTTGAAATACAGCAATTGGCAAGAGCGCTCCTCGTGTGTTCCTGTATTTGTCATTAATGTCATGTCTGAAATCATCATGTATTTTGGAAGCCAGGAGTACTTTAGTCAGCAGGTGAGAGCTGAGGGGTCATCTGAGTTTATGGCTCTTCCTGTGACAACTGTGCTATGTGCTGAGGTTGAACAGAGGAAGTTGTATGAGAGCTTGTGACCACGGTGCAGATGATTTCTTAATAGGAATTACCAGGTAACTGTAAATGAGGGAACTGAGTCAGGAAGTCAAGAAGCAATTTGTGTGTAAGAAAGAGCAGTTGCGACACTGCTGAGGCCCTTTTAAAGCTCCAGATGAGCAAGAAGGTCTCATTTTCCTGTTCAGGAAGGAACAAACACTTCAGAATAGCCCTCTGAGAAACAGCTGCTAAGATTCTCATGGTCTTCAACTTTTAGAAATGGGAAAATAGCCTACACAGGAAAAAAAACCATAGAATGAGAATCTGAATCTACACATAGATGACCTATGTCAGTTGTTCTCAAATATTTTGGTGTCAGGAAACCTTTGCTCTCTGAGCAAATAAGGATATGTCCATGAATATTAAGCATAGTAGAAATTAGTATGATAAATTTAAATTGCATGCATTAAATAATTTGTTTTAAAATAATAATAAACTCATCGAAGCATAGCATGAATAAATTACTTGATGAAAATTAACTACATGCCCAAAGTAAAAAATACACTGAGAAGAATAGCATAGCTTTACACTTTGCAAACCTGGCTTCATCAAAGATGATTTGATTTTCAAACTGGCTTCCACAATCTGTTTCGATATCATTATAGTCTCAGGTAGAATCCACTGTCCACTTGTGAGAAGAAAAATTAAACCTTATAATTTTGAAGAGATCTTTGCCCTAGTAGGCTTCTGGAAAAGTTCTTGGAGACTTCAGGTTGCCCCAGGTACACTTTGAGAACTGGTACCCTGGCATCCGTCTGGAGTGGACAGGTGGAAGCATCCACAGGGTCCATAGGTAGGTAGTCTGCTGGCTCTGCCCGGACGGTCAGCACATTTGTGCCTGCAGTCTGGCCAGACTGTCATCTCCTTAACAACAGACCCATGTTTGAGAGAGGAAGAAGGAAGAAAAGGAACAATCACAGCACTGTGCAAGTTGAAATGGGATCCCTCGCTGCTCAGATACTGTCTGGCATAGAGTGTGGGGAAACCACCCACCCAGTATTTCTTCCATCTGGCTTATTATTTTTCCCCCGTTCAGCATGTGTCAGGGTGCAAAGCTTCAGCTTAGTCCCAAACTCCCTTCCTGTAAATGATTGATCTGGTTGACAAGTAGTTTGGTTTTCAGAATAAACTAACGACTTCTTCAATTTCGTTCCTCTGATACGACACCTGGCGATTAAAGGCAATACATGTATATTCATAGAATATCACTATACACAGTGGAGCAGTGACCAGAATGAAATATTCGCAATTCACGTCTTTATCAGGAAGCCGATAACCAGAAGCAAATAGGGTAAAGGACTTATGATTATTTACCCCCAATCCCCATCCTTGCCATAAGAGTGAATATAGAATTTAAAATGTCATGGAAATGACATCTACATTGTCAGTCTTGTGACTTCAGGGGGGTAAGCAGGGTTTGAGTTCTGTTTGGGGAAGTAGGGGGAAAGGGCAGGAAATCAAATGCTGCTGGGGTTTTCTACAGGGAGGGCATGAAAGAAGAGAACAGGTGAACTCCCTGTATTATCTAGGAGGGTGGCTCTGTGGTGGCATTCATGATATATGTCATTCACTCTCGGAATTATTTGTCTTTTTTTCTCTCTCTTTCAGTATAAAAAGACATTTTAAAATTGTGGGGGTGCCCTGATGATTTTAGTTTATTTCCTCTGCAGATGTTTTGGTACAAAGACACTGGAAAAAATGGGTGGGTTTAAAATGTTCAAGATTGTTACTTACCTTTTTTTTTTTCACTGATCTTACGTGGCTTCATGATGAATAAAATGAGCATGGAGGATACTGGTAGCTCACACGCTCACATGTAGTGTGGTCTTTTGCCTCCTGCTAAGCCCTGGGTGTGCCAATTTCTAAACAGACAAGTCTCCGAACCTATATTATCATTTATATAAAGCTAAAGAGGAAATGCTCCCCCCTTATATAAATTAAATTAATGACCAGAGTTGTTGTTGTTGTGTGTGTGTATAGTCTGAACTCTTTAATTTATTTTTCTGCGAAATGAAATTATAATAACACTAATGATAATAATGTCTACCATATTTTGTTGCTGAAATAGTTAACTGCAAAGCTCCTGGCTGGTAGTTACATGTTCTTAAATATAAGTTGTCCTGGGAGCCCCAGTTTTGCTGCGGTCCTTTTTAAAGCAGCATGAGGAGAGAGTCGTTGGCCAACTCCCAAACCTGTGCGAATCCCATGTCATACAAGGGAAATGCTGCCACATGGGACAGAGGCACCAGGCATGACTCACTCTCACTTCCGGGCCCGGCAATATCCTAGGACATGAATCCCTAGATTTCACAATGAGGCATTTACACTAATGGCTAATATAATGTCTACTCTACCATTGTCCCAATTCTTTAAAAAAGGCCTTTCCCTTACATGTAAATCTCTGTGTAGCCTCACGGAGTTTAGTAGAGCTGCACCATTTCAGATTGCACTTCTACTCTAAGGTTAGCCGTTGAAGGATGTAACTGTAAACGTCATAGCCATACTCTCTAATGACAGAAATAATTGACCCACCTGCCCAGAAAGGGTTTCATTAACCCCCCTTCTCAAAGGTGGGTCCTGGACCAGCAGCCCCTGCTCACTAGTAATGCACACATGCAGGCCCACCTAGCACCCACTGAATCAGGAAATCCGGGCTTGACAGCGGATCTGTGTTTTAATAAGTCCTCCTGGTAATTTGGATACACTCTCAACTTCCAGAATCACTGGCCTCAGCAAGAGCCTATACTGCAGGGAGATGTGACAAAGAATGGCAAACGAAGAGTGACACATGAAGAGTGACACATGGGTGACTGCACAGGGCTGTGCAGGCTGTAGTAGCCTCACAGTACGTTACGAATACTGTACACGGGTGACATACAAACATGTGTGTCCTCTGCAAAGCCCAGTCTGTGCAGGCTGGAGGATTTGTGGGATGCTTGAGAACTTAGGCCTCTGACGGGACAATGGAAGAATGTGAATGTTCTGACTTCGGCAGGAGGCTGGAGAACATTATACAGAATGAAATGAGGGCTGGTTACAGGACAAGCCAGACGTAAAATGGAGCCTTACAATCGAGGTCACCCTAATCCCACTCTCAGTTAAAAAACAGTGAGAGAGAGAGAGAGAGAGAGAGAGAGAGAGAGAGAGAGAGAGAGAGAGAGAGAGAGAGAGAGGGAGGGAAGGAGGAAGGAAGGAAGGAAGGAAGGAAGGAAGGAAGGAAGGAAGGAAGGAAAGAAAAACAGGAATTTGGCATACCTGAAAACATCACAAACCCAGGTTAATACTAACTCAGACAAAGTTTTCATCTAGAACAGTGTTTCTCAACCAGGATCAATTTGGCTCCTCCTCCCAGGGGACATTTGGCCAAGTCTGGAGTCCCTTTGGGTCTTGACAAGTGGAGGTGGGAGGTGCTACTGGCATTGAGTGGGTAGACACAAGAGATGCTGCTACACATCCATAATGCTCACGACAGCCCCACACAGAGAATCATCTGGCCCAGAATTCAGCGTGCAATAGACACGTAAATCAGATTTCGCTATTTGATATGTATCTATCTAGTCTGTTTCAGTTATTCCAAGATATTTCCATTTTAATTCACATCTGCTGTGGATTTCATAGATAAGTTTCTATAATGTTAATAATACAATTAATCAGTTTAGACAATTTGAATTCTTAGGTAAACATTAATATCAGTAAAATGTCACTATATGTCTGTGCGACTTGGCCTGAATTCAGGGGCTTTTTACTGTCTTCTTTTTTCATTTACTTTTAAAAGTAAAGATCTAACCTCAGAAACACTCTTCACTGTCCAATGTATTAGTTCCAGTAACAGAATAGGATGGCATGGGAAAACATAGTTTGCATGTATTTGACTTTTAGCTCTCGCTCATTTAGCTTCAGCAGTGATAGAAAAAAAGTGAAAAAGAATTTACTAGACGTGGTTTGAGACTGCCTAGCTTCCTCTTTATCACAGAAATTGACTTTTAGCCAATGTTTCACTCCTGTTGGCTACTATTACATAAGAATTAATTTTGCCTGGCAAGGTTAGTCAGCTCATACTTAAGGTATAATATTCTCAGATTTTCGTAGTAATTCATTTATATTGTGTCTATTAAATAGACTTAAAGCTATCTTGAATTTAATTGGTAGGCCAATTTTTTAGACCACTGACTGGTGAATCACCATATCCTTTTTAAAATAATTTGAAACATATCATATGAATGTTACAGCTACAGACGAGGCCGTGCATGCTGACTATAAATGAGAAAGTATCACAAAAGACCTTAAAACAGATCTTTCTTTAAACATCTAACTGAAGATAACAATCACTTTTTTGTTAGGGCTTTGGAGACACTGGCGAAATATTTGTTGCATGGAAAGTATTTCCGTGAGCAAATTAAACTCCGTGTGTGATGTGACCTCACCTCTTGAAACTGAAATTCGATAATCTTTTGGCTCTCTCTCTCTCTCTATCCAGTATGAGCATTATATTACAGATTATTATATATGTAATATACATGTTATAATATTATAGATTATTACATATAATATACATGCTTATATATTATATCATAATTAGTACTGAGACCTCAATTACAAAATAAAAATAATAATACATTGATAATTATCTGAAGTATATAGTTATTCTTTCATTTGTATACATAATTTCAAGGTATTACACACCCACAGAATGAACTTTCTTTCATTTATTGGTGTTCCAGGTAATTCCCTAATTTTATTTGTGTTGGGTGAAATATATAACCATTTGTCATCTATGAATGAACCCCGCCCCCCACAATGCACACACAGCAGTGTATATATTTATATACCGTATAGAAGAATATTATTTCCCAGAAACCTTTTTGGCCAGAACAGAGACAATGATTCTAAACAGGAAATAGACATTAAGAGGATGAAATTCTGGGTAGCAGAGGTTTTTATTTTTTATTTAAACATGAATTACAAGTATGAGTGGAGCCTCTCTTCTACCTACACAAAATGTAATGATTTTCCAATTTTTGATTAAAAGGTTTCCCAGCCACTGTAGTTTGCTTATCCTCAGTCTCTTATCAGAGCAAATATATAATGTACTGATACTTTATCCTGGATTAAAGAACTATACTGGAGTTACCATAAAATATAAGTAGATTGAATACTATTGAAATGTTTTAGGGTTTTCCAGTTGTTGTTTTTTTATTGATCTCTAGGTTAATGCTTCGTGGTCAAATTAAATACTGTAAATTTAATTCTTTGAAATTTATTGTGACTTGGCTGATATGGATTATATTTTGGTTAAATTTAGTGATATCCCTTGCATGCTTAAGAGAATGTTGGCTAAAAGATCGTAGGTAGATGATAGATAGAGATACTATAGACAATAGCAGATGATTAATAGATAGATATTTTATAAATAATGTAATTATAAATGTGCCACTCATTCTTTGACCTCCTTTTCATGTTGTCTTCTTCCCTTGTTAAAATAACCAAACAAGGCGGCCATTAGACTGGGTGGCTCTGATGCCTTCACAACCTGCGTGGGCAAAAGGAAACCTCAGCCAGAGTCCGTGCCTGTAAATGCCTCAAGGATAAGACCACACACAGCCAACAAGTCTTTCCCAAACAAGGCAACTGCTTAAGCTGTAGCCAGTGAAATCATTCCCTTGCTTTGCACGAGTGTCTTCTCTATAAACACCTGCCACCCAGCATCTGGTGGTGGACTCTCCTAACTGCTTTCAGGTGGGCACTGACGGATTGGAGCTGATGTGTGCTCAGGTAAACTCCTGAAGATTTTAATCTGCTTCCTGCTTTGCAGTAAGAAGTTCTTTTCTTACAAAATGTACGTTTACACGTAATACTACATTTGCCTATTCTCCGCCCATAAGAAAGGTATCACATTTTCTTCAGACACATTCCTGAAGTTTCTGCAACACCCTCTCCTTAGACCCCAGTGAGTTAATACCAGAGGGAACACAGCTGAGAAGCTGCAGCAAGAAAAGCAACAGTGGAGGATTTATTAGTTTTTGATTCTTTAGAACTGAGTAGTCATCCTGCTTTACCATTCCTAGCAACTCCTCCTGGGTTGGGAGAAGACCCATGTGTCACTAGAAGAAATTGAATATGACTGACTGATGAAAACACAGATAACTCTGTCTTATATGCCATGAAACAAATTTATCTTACTCCTTTTTTTTTTTTTTTTTTTTTGTAGTCATAAGAGAACCGAGTACATAAATTATCTTAAGAACACCACAGAGCATACCATTTCTTGGGGATAAACTCTCTTTTGTTTTATGAGAAATTATGAATGTCCTTTAAGGAGAATAAAGGTTTATATATTTTAAACTCTAATTACTAGGTATTGATCGTTACTATTACATTTATTGAATTTCTAGTATTTAATTTAGTGTGTTAAAAATTTAGTATTTTCTAATCTGTTGAAAAATAAGCTCATGAATATATTCAGAATAGTAAGTGATTATTGAAACAATAATCTAGCTGTTGTCATTCATTAGGATCTATTCATAGTGCACAAAAATTAGTTAATGATCATTTTAAAAAGTGATTCAGATATTCAGTCATCAAACCAAGTAAGACCCCAGTCAAATTTTTCTATTCCAGCTTGCCTTTATGTTATGTTTTCCACTACAGGAAAGGTCAGTTGTAATGTTCAGTCCCAGCTTCTCATCCTAAATCTCTCGTGAACACATTAGGTCAAGTGAAATGTGAAGACAGGACGGTTCCATCTTTTGGGGGAATTTAAAAATTAACACTAGTTGTTAATGACTTCAGCACAAATTATTGGCAGTAAATTGGGTTTGAAAGGGGGAAATTTCAAAAAGTGATAGTCTTTGAACAATACCAGATAAGCTATTTCTCCCTTGATGGGGATTGGGGGCCGGGAAGCATGAAAATGAAATAATTGCAACAAGACACAGAAATGTCTACATTTTTCATGTAAGTCAGAATTTGTTGGAAGGCGTAACAGTGGGCAGACATCATGATTTTTTTTTCATTGTTAAAGAGACAATGATGGAATCCCCTTAAATCCTCTAATTATTTTCCATAAAATAATTTTGTGCTAAAATGAATATGAACAAATAGCATCAAATCTCTGGGAAATATTCCCTTTGACATATGTACCTTGTACATATGCATAATACATATATAAACACACACACACACACACATATATATTTTACTTGCGTTTTCTATATTGCTAGCATGCAGCAAAATGAACCAAATTTAAAACCGCCTAGACTAAAATATCCAGATGAAGTCAGTGTCAAAATTTACACAAGACTTTTACATAATTGAAATTATACTGTATTACAACTTTGAAAATTCTTCTTCCCATTTGACAATGTAAGGGTCGTAAGGATTGTACCCTATACTCTTCCACTACCTGTGTTTGGAGAGCTGACCCTTCCATAGGATTTATCACACATTGTTTAATCCATTTCCATATTGTTGAATTTTAGATTGCTTCCAACTTTTACCATATCAAATCCAGGAGTAGTAAACATTCTTACAGATAATTTTTTTGTTAATACATTCAAAGAAGTAGAAGAGTCTGTTTAAATATATTTAAAATTAACAAAAATAATAACTGCTAATGACAAGGCCTTTTTTCAAATGTATCTACTTAAACTCCTACTATCAGCATAGAGTGTATGAGAAAGGGTGTTTCCCTGAAAATTCCTGTTCTTACAAATTGGGACAGAAAATAAATTCTTCTTAATGTAATCAATTGTCTTAGATTTCTAGTGTTTGAGGCCAGTGTCACCTGGCTTATATATCCACCGAATTGAAATTCTTACCAGGCCTTTGATGCTTTTGTGGGGAAAGCAGACAAAGGAGTGTTGTAATATTCCCCACCAGAGTCTCCAAGCCACTGAAAAACCATCTTTCCCATCAGGTTTGTCATATATTTCTTAGTGATGTTTATGAATATATACAATCACCACATCATTCTTATCTTATTGGGGAGAGTTCATTTCTCCCCAAATTGTATCAGGATCACAAACTACATGTTTTCTAGAATGTGATTCCTTTCCCTGAAGCAAAACTTTATAGTGGAAGCCTCTCTTTCGTTTTGTATTATTTCACTTTGATTGTATTTTGTTGACTTTATTTTATCATTTTCCCCCCTATTTGCTCACTTTTTTTAATAGTGTTTAGGTTGTACTGGAATTTACTCTTAGATGGCATTAAACCAGCCAATTCTAAAATTCCCCTTGGTTTCTGAGAGAATTAAATCTCCCTGGTTTTTAATTTGAGATTATGTCTGATGTGCACAGTTTGTAGCCAGGACTTGCTGGCTTCCTCCCTTTTATTAAGTTTATATAGTTTTACATCCTGGGGTGTCTGCTAATCTTGCTCCCTAGTTTGATAAAAGCTCCTTTTTCTTCCAAATAGTCCAGCAGCTTATAAGGATCTTTATTACCTTGCTCCTGCATAACTTTCTCTGCAATCCCCCCTCACTGCCTACGTAAGTGCTGTTCTGGAACCATTATCAGCTCCCAGAAAGTGCTATGATTTCTCTCATCTCGAAGGATTTGACAATGTATATTTATCTGACTGAGGCTCTATTCTACCACTTTCTCTGATTAAAATATAAATTCACCCAACTTGTTGTCACTTTCCCCCCATTTATTTTCTTCTAAACTTCCTTCCCAGGCCTTGATTTCCTGACCCTCCTATGTGTGTTCTCCTCACACCCTCTCTTTCTTTTCTTCTATTTACCTGTGAACTAATTGTCCTACAAATGACCTTTTTCTTATGTCTATTTTTCTACTAGATTTCAGATTCATTAAAATAGTCATTGTGTTATTCAGCCTTGTATCTCATACTAATACACTAATCTTTCTGACACAGAGCAGGTGCTGAGTAAGTTCTTGGTGAAGTACTTAAGTAACACATACTTTCTTGTAAATGAAGGGATTTATTCCTGAGCAGGCTGTTCAGATATTTTATTGCAAAGAACAAATTAAAAAGTAAAAGCAGAAAGTATGTGTGTGTATATATGATTTTATATATATATATATGTATATATATATATATATATATATATATATATATGTGTGTGTGTATGTCATAGGCTGCCAATGGGAGCCCCGGTTGATGTGGTCATCACATTTAGAAGCTCTGTGGCACATGCAGTATAAAAAGTACCACTCATACAAGGGGATGGAGAACCTACACTGGTGGGTTAGGTCGCACGGTGCCACTCTGTTCCTGGCAGATGAGCAATGTCACCCTGGAAACACACATCACTGCAGTCTCTAAAAGCTCGATGGCTTTCTAGACATCACTTACCAGAATGCAATGTGCTTACATGTCGTTGTCCATATCCGTTCTGAATAGAATTATTGGGCAGGCACATAATTAGAAGAAATTCTGTGCCATGTGTCAGATTTTGCTGCAAAAGAGGTGGGAAAGCTAGTCTCTGGCTTAAAAGATAATGGATTAGAAGACATTCTTTGGTAAAGAAAAAAAAATAAAAGGAAGCAGCAGCTATTCATCATATACTTAAAAACTGAAAGAGTAGTTCTCTTCTTACCACGCCAGATAAATTAAACATTCGATCTCTAAGAAATAACCTCTCCCTTTTTGTATGGACTGTCTGCTTCCGCCTATATACTTCTGAGAGTAGCTCCCATTCACTTCGGCACACAGGTCATCACTTTAATCAAAGGCTTATCCGGCAGAGGGATGAAAGGGAGTGATGACATGGGCTAATGGCGAAAGCACAGCTTTCTATGTAGTGCTGGCATCAGCACCCTTTGGAGGTCAGAGGCCCTGTTTGTGAGTTAGGTTCCAGGTGAAGTGCAGTCTCTGCAGCACGATGCTTGATTTCCGGTTCTATCACTTACTAACTGCATGACCCCATTGCATTCCTTAACCTCTCTGAACCCTGGTAAACTGAGTATCACAGGTCTTACCTCAGTGGGCTGAGAGGACTAAGTAAGAATGAGTTTACCACCATGGCTGGCACAGAGTAAGAGTTTCATACCTGCACATTCCTCATGTATGTTTACAAGAAGGAACAAGCTCCACATTTCTGACCATCCCCACTGTGTGCCCACTGTGCGCCCTTACTATGTTGCCGTAGGACTTTACCCAGGAAAGTGCTCCAATAACTTGACCAGTCATGGATTAATATTACTAGATGCCATGGTTTCAAAATCTTTGTATATTGTCAGGAATATTTCAGTGGAGATGTAAGAAAATAGTGAATAATGCATTTTCACCTGCTGTTTGATTGAACTCTTTACGACCCAATGACTTCTAATTGATCATATTAAATGGACGCATGCCCTAATTTACCTGTTCTAAGTGCTCACCTATTAGGGTGATGGTCACAAGCAAACTGCTGTTTGCATCAGAGTCATTCTTTATCTGCTATGTATCGGAAACGTCTGAAGCTTTGGCAAGGCCTGGACTCAGCAGGCCTGGGCCCCTCCAGTGAGGCACCGCAGTTACAACGACTGTTTCCACTGTTATTTATCCCCATGTTGAGGTTTTGCAGATAACATTCAGGGACACAATCATGAGACAATTAGAGTGAAAGAGTTTTCATTACTAACAATCTCCCAACCAAGATGTATACATCTGTAATTGTCACCGAATATAATTGTGATTCATAACCCCATGTGGCGCTTCAGGCAGGAAGGACAAATCTTTACTATAAATGCAGGTTTCTTACTCTGTGGGCCAAGTGGGAGCAACTCCCGTATTTATGTCTGTGCTAGCCTCTGCACTCTTTTCCCCTGCTCTCCCTTTCCAGGCCCCAGGGTCTCAGGAATCTCCTGGAAGCTCTCTCCTCTCAGGTGAAGGTCTTGCCCTGGTTCTAACCAAACAGGATCAGATGCTCCGTGTGCTGGCCTAGGTCTGCTTGTCCTCTCACACATCAGGATTTCTTCTGTTGCTGGGCAACAGGTGCCCCAATCACACCCCTTTCTCAGGTGGGAATCTAAAAGTGTGGCTCTAAGAAATGCATTGACTACACACTTGTTTAGAAAGCCTGCCTCTGAATTACTTACTCTTTTATTGTTATTTTTTTAAATTTAATTGTTTTTATTAGTTTCAGGTGTACAAAGCAACATAATAGTAAGACATTTATACCCCTCACAAAGTAATAACCCTCCCTAATGTACTACCCCTCTGACATCATATATAGCTGTTACCATCAACTATATTCCCTATGCTGTACTTCACATCCTGTGACTATATATACAGAGGGTGCCAAAAAAATGTATACAGGAAAAAACTGTATTAAAATTGTAATACTAACTATATACCAGTAACAAAAGATGAATACCAGTCACGTTTGACTTCTGCAATTACAAGAGGTGCTCAAATGGTTGCCATCAGCGTCCAGAAACTTCTGATTATGGCGAACGTTGTTTGGTAGACTCCTGTGGCGAGCGTGTAACCTGTTCCAACACCACAGCAGAAGCAGCAGGACTCGTTGCTGAGCGAGGCCTCCGGATCTTCCCATGTGCACGTCACACAGCACCATGCGTCTCAGACTTATCACGGATGCGTGCAGTTGTTAGGCGTGTTGGAGGTTCTGTCACATACTCACGCTGCCATTGTCGTACTTCCACAGCGTTCTCGAATTTCAAATACCACTTCAAAATGGTCTTGCGCTCCTCAAATGGCAACTGTGCTTCCGCCATTTTTTTTGGCTGTCCTGCCTGTCGCATAGTGATGGTAGCCTAGCATTCGTTTGATTAACACCATCTTTTGAGCTAACGTCATACTACGCATTGCTACCGTAATTCAATTCAACTTCGAAATGTAAGACATAGATAGTATTGCTTAAAATGTGCATATATTTTTTTCACCCTCTGTGTATATAGTCATGCCCTGCCTCCTGTTTCCAGGGCCTGTGAATTTAATAAACTTTGTTTTCCTGAGCCTCCCCTGTGTCTTCTCTTGTGGCTGCATCAGGCTGACTATCACAGAACAGTCTCCCTACTCAGTCTGGGCATATCATGGACAGATTCCTTTTCATATCACAGAGATGTGATTTCTTTGCTCTATATCTAGTCACTTCTCCCAGAATGGTCTTCAGTTTTGAGTGGGATCAGGCCCCCCAAGTTTTCTCCGTTTGAGGGCATGGTCAAAGGTAGAGTGAGTCATGGCGTGAACCGGGCGTACACCACCTGCAGGGCAATGGCACGTGTGTCATTTTACAAGTGGTGACTCTCAGATCACGGATGGAGGCACCTACTCTTTGATGGGCCCCCCCTGCAGGTTAGCTTTGGGAAGGATTCCACTCTGTTGGGAAAAATAAACTTTTATGGAAACATTGGATCCACATTGATCTGCACTGCAAAACCTGAAGTAACGGAGGAGTAAACGCTGGACCATCTGATTAACTTCATTCTTTATAAGAAAACATAAATGTAGCATCTATTGTTTACTAAGGTATCAAATAACTCCTAACCTTTGACTCTGAATGTTTCTTTGCGTTTGATTGGTCTATTTTCATTATTGTAAGTATGAAGGAATATGGCACCTCCTTGAAAATAACTTCTCTTTCCAAAATTGTTTTTAGCCTGAAGGAAAAATTACACATAAAAAGTCAAGCTGAGAAAGCATTTTACACTTCGGGTGTAAAACTGTTACTATGACTCTGCTAAGAGTCTTAAAACCCGAGAACTACATTTCTTTTTTCAATAAGTAGAGAGTTCTCAAAATATAGTATTTTAAGAAATTTTGTTTGCAAAGAAAAATGTTGAGAGAAAACTATATAATCTTAAATAAGTATAGTTTACTTAACAGGCATGTTTATTCTTTTATCATATTTGTTTGCTGAAATTGATGCATTCTTGTAATTCATCAATCATAAGTTGTAAATGAAATGTATGTTCCATATTTGCTTATCTAAATATATGTAAGTAGCTTTATTTTATTTTGTTTTATTTTATCATCATTGTGAGTTTCTCTACACTTGAAAACAAAAGGATGAAAACTAAGCCTATTTAACCCTATTTATCCCAATCTTTTATCGTAAGTAGAAATTTGAAAATATAAATAAGTATATGGATTTTTTTCACTTTGCTTCGATCATTACAGATAAGTACACTTCACACATTTTCCCAAATCTGCTCAGTCTAAAAGCCCTTCCTCTAAAATCCATCATCAATCTTACTTCTTTTTGTAATAGTCTATACAGAGGGCTACAATCAGAGCAGGTAAATGTGGGTTGTACTTGGCATTGAAAATAAGCAGGAATAATGAGAAATTTGTCTGCCTTTCTCATTGTGATGAGAAGATGAAATTTGAGCTCCTCCAGAGATGTTGAATTGTGACAGTTCCCAAGGATAGGTTGAACTTTCTGTACTGCTATCATTCATAGCACGTTGATTCATTAGAAGCCTAAATATATTCACACGTAAGAGACGGATGGACTCAGTGCTCTCTGCAGAGTGACAGTTGAGTAGAACCATAGTTAATGAGAGATATTTGGGCATATTCAGAGAGTTGGCATCAGAAATGTTTTTCTGAATTTATACACAGATGTTTTTAATACATCACGTAGTGTGCGTAAAAGATGAATAGCTTATAAGTACATTTGAGACTAGAACATATGGCATAAAAATGTTTCAACAACTTTCTGTTTCTCCACAACCTGGGACATTTGATGAACTTGTGACATTATTGAAAAGATGTTCCTCCAGATAGTATTCATCATTGTTGAGAGATTTACATTTCATGCAAGCAGTCAACAAACTAATAAGGGAACTGCTATTTCATTGCACAGTTTTATCACACTTGTTCCAAATTGTTATTTTATGAATTTCTTAAAATACATATCAGAGAATTGATTACTTTGCATTGTTTACTATGTATGATAGCTTTTTACACTCAAAAATATGAACTAAAAATTAAGTTAACATTTAGAATAGACCAAGAAGAGTCTCAAACTAGTAAGACTGCATCACAGACAGTAAGAGTGGCTTCTGATAAAATGCTATATGCAATGGCCAGATGCAGCATAATTGAGGCTCCTGCCAAACCTATTGGTTTCATTTCAGGTGCATTTAATTAAAGGTTCCAGAAATTTTGTACATAAAATTCAATATGAGAATGTATGCTCTTCAAAATCCATTAGACTGTGCTACAGGACATGATAAAATGGTTCATATTTCCTATAACAAGTAACATTTAATCTTGAAATTTGGATCTAAACTTAGCTTCACAGTCTCTGGTTCAATTATATTATTTATTATCATTAAATGAACTTGGTCATTTACAGGCTGAAATTGATTTTCCTGAGAAAATTGAAAGTGCATAGCTACCTTAATATTTATTCTGTTGCAAATGTTATCTAGAAGCAGTTCTGGAGCTCTCTATCAGGTATGTAAAGTCAGCCTGTATGCTTAGGAATGAAGACTGTTCACCTGCGGGAAATCGTGGACCAACAATCACTGACATCGGCTTCATTGTTTATCTGTCACTAAAGGTTTCAGATATTATATGTTTGCGATCATATTGGAAGTTTGCACTTATAAAAATGTCTCATTGCTTTTCCAGGATAGTAATGATTAAGTTGTTTGCTCTCTAATGACTAGGGTATAGAACTAATAAAAACCATAAATTTCAGCTTCCAGTAGTATTTCCAAAAACCTCCAAAGTATTTCTGTTAACCAATACTTAATGTCAACTAAATTACATGAAACGTACATCTGAATGCATAGCTGAGCTTCCAAGAATATAAGAAATTTATCACGGTGGGTGGGACGTGAATACTAATATGAAACCACATACCTGAACAGCTTAAGGAGAAAAGCCCAAGAACAACAGAGTTTTAGTTTCATTTCTCAAAAGCACAGGGTAAAGATCACGAGGTCTGAGGCATCCACACAAATTTGGGACATGTAAATGGGCTACATCCTGAAGGCAAAGGGACAGGTAGATAGCGATCAATCATGCCGAGGAACACAGGTGGCCTGTTTCTGTCAGAGCAGAGTGGAAATTTCCTGAGAGTATTCCTAGTGTTATTAGTCTTACTCTTAGAAATTTTAGCTATTGGCTGCTGTAGCAAAATTTTTTGATTTGAATATATATATATGGCTATGAAATGACAGCTAACAAAATTGTAATAAATAACAATCAAAATATACTCAATGAAAAGGTTAAATGCAAGAGTATACAGAGTTTAACACAGATTTGTTGAGCTGGAGTACAGATTAAAAGACATGACCAGAGTGAACACGGAGGTAAAGGAGATTATGGGTTTGAGAAATGGAGGTTAAAAGAATGTGGAAGTAAGAGATGCAAGTCTAATCCACATCTCCACGGATCTGCAGAGAAAGAGAAAAGAGAGGACTAGAGGAGTAACAAATAGCTGGGAAGTTTCTAGAAATGATGACAAACCTGAGTTTACAGACACAAGAGGCACAACATACATCAGTGGAATAAATAGCACATCAGTGTGGAACTGAAAATGTGTGACACAAAATGAAAGTGAGGGAGACAGTTTTTCAAACAGAAAATTATAATGTGTGTGTGTGTGTGTGTGAAGTAACGAGAAAATGGAAAAAATACTTTCATTGTGCTGATAGAAAATAACTCTCAAGTAAGAAATGTGTAGCAAATAATATTTTAAAAATTAGGGCAAAGTAAAGATAACTTCAGATAAAAATCAACAGGAGAATTTACTTTCAAATTAATCCTACTAAAAAAAAATTCCAAAATATATTTTAAAAAGTACAAACTTCCACAGGAAAATTAGAAAAAACTAACCATTAACATTTTTAAAAGTACGAAAAAAATTAAAAGTGAATGCCAGAAGGAAAAATGCCTCTGAAATTCCAATAATTTATAATTAAGTCAAAAATTTTGCCATTTTAAATGTTGACATTAAAAAAATAGTTGCGGGGTTATGTTACAGTACGTTCTTCACATTAACTTATAATTTGCATGGACATGTTATTTAAAGCAGCAGCTAACAATTTGGAATTGAGTCCAATATTTTAAAGAGTATGCAGAAACATATCAATTTTTCATAATTTATATTAGCTAACTAATTTCCCATGTCACTTGGTGAATTGTCAATAATGGATGAAAATTGATTTATCATCATCATATAAGAAATAGATTTCTGAATATTATTAAATTAGTCTCAAAATGAGTTTTTGTGGTCATAAAAAGGGTCAAGGAAAGGAGAGGCGGGTAATGAATACTGAAATGCCACACTGAGAGCAAGCATCTGCTTAGGAGGCTCTGATATGTCGTATCATTTACTTCTCATAAAATAATAGAGATGGAGATAGAGATGAGATAGAAACAGGAATAGAGACAGATAATATATCCTGTTTCCCCTGAGGCTCAGTGACCTTAATTGTGCCATAATCAAGCGTCTCCTATTTGGCTGCTGTTTTTTTCAATCCACTGTGTGTTATAGCCCATACTGAACAGTGGTCATAAATTGCTTTTTTTTAAAAATTGAGATATAATTGACATATAACATTATATTAGTTTTGGATGTACAAAGAATGATTCAATATTTGAATATATTGAGAAATGGCCACCACAGAAAATTTAGTTAACATCCATCACCATACATAGTTACAAGTTTCTTACGTGTATCATGAGAAGTTTTAAGATCTACTGTCTTAGCAATGATCAATTGTACAGCACACTATTATGAGCTTTAGTCGCCATGCCATATATGGCATCCTCATGACTTATTTATTTTATAACTGGGAGTTTCTACCTTTTGACTACCTTGACCCATTTCACTCTCCCCAACCCTGTCACTGGCAACTACCAATTTGTTCTCTGTATCTGTGAGTTCTGGTTTTGTTTTGTTTTTTAGATTCCACATATGAAAGAGATCATATGGTGTTTATCATTATCTGAGCTAATTCTCTTAGCATAATGTCCTCAAGCACCATCCATGGTGTTGCAAAGAGCAGGATTTCCATCTTTTTTTGTGGCTGAATAATGTAAAGGTTGCTATCGGACATTCCATTGCATTTATTTCTGTTATGCTTGTGTGAATCGTGACCAAGACAAATATGGTATATGTACCACATGAAAAAAAACAAAAACAAACACACAGCGTGTTTTCTTGAGGCTAAGACTCAAAAATCCACCACTGCCTTCTCTCTTACTTATTATTCATTATTTCAGGGGCTGGAGGTTTCTGTGACCAAACCATGTCTTAGACTAGCTCAACTTTCCAAGTCTTGCCTCGACTCCTTTCACTCATGCTCATTGGAAGCAACTCCATAAAGATAAAAACACATTCCAGAAACGACTCAGCCAGCATCCAGTACTGTTTTCAGAGAGTGACTCTTATGCACCAGTCAAGTGGCCGTTTCTCTATTCTATCTTCAGAAAGCACTGGCTTCCAGAAGGGGTGGTGAGAGCATTTAGTTGGAAGTATCATCAGTCTCACCTGCGAGCACTGGAGAAAGCAATGATGGGAGACACAGAGATGCAGAGGGAGCTTTCAACTTGAATGGAAAAACATGGAAGCTAAGGGTTTTACTGTAAATTTTATAACACAACACTTGGTACTTTTATTTACTTTTTTTTCCTTAATTCATGGTGGGTTTTTTGTTGTAAGAATTATATCCTTTGGTGGCTATTATTATAGGAATTTTTGGAGTAATTATATTTTGGAAAGCACAACTTTATCTGTGATTTATTCATTTCCAGCTAATTATGAGGTTGAGGGAAAGGAGAGTAATTAACATTTGCCGAGTCACTACTGTGTTCCAGGCATATGTTATCATGTGTCCCAGAACCTGTGGTGAAACATTGTCCCCTTTCTGTCATTCATTGGTATTGTCAATTCAGAAGCAAGACATAACTATGACAAATGATGGCACATATAGGGAAAATTATGCCCAAACCTAAGATTTAGAATTAAGACAAGAAAGTAGAAAACGCACACACACACACACACACACACACACACACACACACACACACACACCATTCTTGTCATGTGACTTTGACTTGCATTTCAGTACTTGTAATTAGTTGGCAATTGTGTTATAAAGAATTTGAATTCTTTGAAATAACATTTTATAAGTAAAACAGGTTATCTTAGGGAGAATCAGCTCATGCTATTCCTGGTTTTAAATACTTTTAATATTTTTTTCTGTTAAAAACGGTAGTTCCTAGGCAGCTGACAGATGCATAAGTGTTGCAATTGAAGTCAGTTATACATCACATTGCGAGCTCACCACTCAGTCAGTTCTCCTTCCGTCACCATATATTGGATGCCCTTTATCCTCTTCCACTATCCCCTCTCCCCACTTGACCACTGGCAATCATTAAACTATTCTGTCTATCTATGAGTTTTTGTTTCTTTATTTGTTTGTCTTGATCCTTTGTTTCTTTCAGTTTTATATCCCAGATATCAGTGAAGTAAAAAACAAACAAACAAACAAATAAATAAATAAAAAGAAATCAGTTATGGCAATTTGAAAGAATTTCCTAGTGGAGATTTTATGAGACTAATGTGGTTGTTTCTCTTTAAGTAAAGACCGTATAAGTGGTATATGTAGTATATTCAAATGAAAGTTTAAATCAGGACACTTGCCTTCCTACGTTAGTCTACAGTTTCCCAAGGCAGAGGAGATGGACACTGAAAGAGGAAAAAACCAAGGACTTGTCTCCAACCTCATATTTTAATAACATCACATGAAACATCATTCACTTTCTAATGTCCAAACCCCAGGTGGCCTATTCAGTTTTTCTGGAAATGCTGCTTTCTAAGTCTTTTCATCTTTAATTGGAGGACATACTCTTTTTTTTGATGTGATAAGCACACCTGAGCATCCTCCAATTCACAAATAGGTTGTATTTCAAAAGATTGTTTCAATAAATTGAATGTTTGGGGCTTGTAGCCATTTCCCCTAGAGACAAGTTTTAAAACGATGTTTGATTTCTGTATCAACTGTAAGAAATGCACCTTATCCATTAGCTGACTGAACCATTCTAAAAAAGAGAACGTGAAATTGTACTTAAGACAAATTTTGTCATAATACACACAATTCAGTTACTTTTCTTTGTTCCAACAATAATTTTATTATGTAATTTCAGGTACATTCATACTAATCTCTGAAAACATAACCATAAAATGGCATAGACAGGGCCTTGGGAAGTTTACATTCTGACTGATGGGTTATTATTATTTCAGGATTGCAATGCATTTTAGGGACAGTTGTCCCAGGGACCAGGCACATAGTCAACATGTGGCGGTCAAGTCTGAGTTTGTAGGGAGCCACACTAAGTCTGCAAGTGTTTGGAATAACTGATTTCACCCGTTTCATCTCGATAATATTGTGTTACCCCAGATTCTCTTCTCAGCTCTCTTTTTGTGGCTCAGTTCCTTCTATCTGGTGATCTTGCTGATTTAAATTTATTTTATATTAATTACTTGCTATAGGAAATCCAAGGAATCTGCCAAGATTGAGAGGCAGTGAGTTTAGATTACAAATGTTCAATCACACACTGTTATACCTTTGCCCTTAATCTCTTTGCCAGCCAGAGGAAAGGGCTTTCATTGAGGGGTTAGAAAGAGGTGCAGGCAAGGGGTGCAGCCTTGAAGACAGAAGCGGGAGTCCCTTCCCCACAGCTGGCTAGCTCAGGTTGAAATAAGCCTGAGGATGGGGTCTGGGCAGTGGGGAAGTGATGGGGAGACCATTTAAATGAGAGAAGAATGTGGAGTTATATGATTGTTAATTTGGACTTGCCCTTTCTTTGTCTGAGAGTGACCAAAATGGTGTTTACTGCCAGAGTATGCCTGAGAATTTTGGAGAACCTGCCAGAAAATCTAATCAGTCAGAGAGAAGACCGTCCATAGAGAAAGCTTTAAGTGAATTTGTAGAAAAAAATGAAAGTATTCTGTGCAGTCAGTGCACTCCAGCACATTCAGTCAATGTGCTTTCATTCAGAATTCTTACCCCTGAAAATTAAAGCGAGGACAAGGAAGGTGCCCTGTGGCTTCTCCCTCTGCCTTATCTTCCTCCCCTCTGGGATTCGGTTAGGGGAGCTACTGATCACTTACTGCACTGGGCTTGACTTGCTGTTTTGGCTGGCATTTCTCTTAGCTCTTTAGCAAAAATCGTTTCCGTCTTTACTAAAAGATTCATCATCTCCTGCCTACACCATTGTAAAAAGCATTTATATGTGGATTCTGACTGTTCTACATAATTTATCTTTTCTGGTAAGGTCAAAATTCTCTTCACTAGAGTTAGAGTAATTGAGCATTCTCCAAAGAAGTAATTACCAAAAAAAATAATAATAATAAAATAAAATAAAATAAATAAGACAAAGTCCATAAAGCCTAATAAAATAAAATGTTCCTAATGTTGAAATTTATACTCATATAACTCAAGAGCGGTTTTCCCAATACCACGTAAAACAACTCATCCATTTTATGTCATTAACTTTATTGTATATGTAGTTCCCATACAGATGTGGTCTTGTCTGGAGCTTTTTATTCTCCTTCATTGGTTTGTTTATTTATTGCTTTGTTGGTGCTACAGTGCACTGCTATGTGTAATAAACAGTGTAGAGAATGGTAAGGATCAAGAATATTTTCCAACTTTCAAAGCAATATAGAGATACCTAGAAACTGAACACTAGAAATTGTATTATTCCACAGTGGTCAGGAATCATAAGGACTCTCGATTGTTGAGAATATGGCCCTAACTGCAGTGAAGCCCACATATAGTAACATGAGGGGTAATACAACTAATAAAGAAGAGAAACAGTGACTTATTGGAGGGTGTTTATCAGGATATTCATATGGTTAAATAAGATGTTATGTGGAAAAGAGGAAGTCATGGAGTCTAATATATATTATTCACCAACACAATAGTTCATTGAATAAATATTCTGTTTTGAAGTACTTTATCACACAGTTAAAAATCAGGTATCTGAAATGCTAGTAATATGATCTCTGAAAAATGATAATATATTTACTGTTAGTCTCATAAAATACACTTTTCTGTAATTTATAACTTTTCCATAAAGTGTGTATTATTTTTACAAATAGAAGTGGACATTATATCTTCAGTGGTGGCTGGATGCAGGGTTTCTCCTTGCACGTGATTGTCCATACGTCAGAGGCACCCTCGCGGGGCACTCCAATGTGTGAACTCCACGGGCTCTGGGGATTCTTCCAAAGGTTAGCAAAAGTGATTGCCTGCAGATTGTTTTGACCTTTTTGGCCAAGTTTGCAAATAAAACATATGTCTAACTTTGTTGTCTTTCAATGAACATTTCCTGTTTTCCTTTTTTTGCTTTTTCCAGTACCACTTTTTCTGTTGTACTCTTTTGTCACTTATTTTCCTTTCTAGCCACAATGTTGACCTCCTTTGGGCACCCACATCAGCAGTTTCCTCTCGTGTCCCTCATCAAGGACCTCTCTGTGTCTCTTCTTGATCACGCCTTGCCTGATTTGCTTTGTTAAACTCAAAAGGAAAAGGGTCGATATCCTATTCATAGAAGTAATAGAAATATTATTGCAACTCAACAGAAATGAGAATAAGAGAGGGGTAAAGTGTATAGCATTAAAACAATGGGTACCACTGCTTTCCAAAGTGACTCTACAATGAACTGAAAATAACAGTTCAGTATTGTGGAATGTGTGTGTGTGTGTGTGTGTGTGTGTGTGTGTGTGTGTGTGTGTTGAGTGTATGTGTGAGTGAGTGAAGACCAATACCTTAGGAAGGGGCTCTTGATCACAAATGTTTTTGAGTTCTTCATGTGAAGAATATTTTTCTATAGTTTCAGATTTGAAGGATGTATTGAACAAACATACAATCAATACTTGGCTCACATGTTCTTCCCAGAGTGTTCTTGAAAATGTTGCTGTCATCGTGTTTTGATTTTTGCTGAAGAAAAACAATCCTGATGTCATTCCTTTAAATATAACGCAGTGTTTGTGCTAGGAAGTTCAGCTTTCATGAGGTGCACATGGACCTTTCTTAACTTCATAATGTTTACGTTTCTGGTTTGAGTAGTTCTTTCATATGTGCAATATTCAGTGTTGTTGGAGTGTTTTGTGATCACTTTCCTCTGCCTCATGGTGCGGATCTTGCATCATCTGATAAATTCAGTCTTACAGTTTTGCTTCTTTAGGTGGCAGCTCCGATGAATATCTTTGTTCACTTTTAAGATGACTTAAAATGTCAGGTTTTACTTGACCAGAAGCCACAGGTAATTCTATGGCAGTGGTGAGGTATTTGGGTGGGCTATTGTATTTCATATCTCAAAAATGCCTATTCGTTTGTTTCAGGAATAGCATTGGGAAGATTTTTGTGTGTCCACTGTTACCAGGATACTTTAACAAAATTATCTCTGTGATTCTTAAGTTTTATCACTTTCTTTCTTCTTCCCTTTCATCCCACACTTTTATTCCAGAATCAGTGTTATTTCAAAACCACCATCGTTGGTCCTGTGTGCTTCCCAGCACTTTGTGTTAGTTCCTCAATAATAAGTGCTCTGATCTCCTATGTTGCAGATATTTTCTCAATACATCCCCATTCAACGTAGGACCTATTCTTTCTCATATGATTTTCCATCTCTGCTAAGAACCAGCTTCACTTTCCTACATCAGTGCATTTTCTGCCTGACTTTCTACTCCTGTTTGCAGTATGGAGCTAGCCCTACCTGTTTGCCTATTTGTACACTTAAGTGCAGTTGAACTTTGGAGTATTATTTGTCATGGGTTTTAATGGTGTTATCTGTTCTAATTTTTGAGCTATATAACTTTGAAGAATGTGGAAAGAGTTGTGAAATTTTAGTTCTGAATGTCCTATGAGAATCTCAAAGTCTCCCAAAGTTTTTCTATTTTAAATATTAGAAAATACGCCATTTTCTTCTCAAATTAGTATTTTGCAATATGATTGATATCCATATTCCCATGTTTTTTCTATTACATATGTATTTGAACGAAGATACTTAAAACACTTGAAATTGATCTAGTTTAGTGTCTCCATAGTAACATATTTGTGGGGCCTGATTTCCAAATGTAAATACACATATTTAAATAACAACTTTCTATAAATTGTAAGAAAAAACACAACTTTTTTTTGAAAGCTTGTAACCTAAAAGAGCAATCAATTGTTCTAGCTGCTGGTGAAAATGTTACATATCACCCGAGGAACTAGTTCTTGAACTTTGTGGTAAACAGGAAGTCAGACAATTGGACAAGTTATGAAAAATGTATTATTTCTTTGCCAGACCTGCAGGAATTCTGAAATTGCAGGTCTCTGGATTGGACCCCAAGCATCTTTATTTCTTACAAGCACTACAGGTCACTCCAGCTGAGAAATACCATCGTATGCCTTTTATATTATTTTGTTCCTCACATCCTTGTAGCTTTCCTTCACTGCACTAGCCATGGTTCAAAGGTATAGGCTACATTAATGTTATATTTTAATTAGCTATTATCCATTTGTCTAGAATGTACACTCTATAATGGGTCTGTTTTGCTCATTGGTGTGACCCTAGCACATGACGCAATGCCTGGCATGCTCTAGGCAGCCAATAGAGAGTTATTGTGTATGTGAATGGCTGAAAATGACACAGCAACCAAAGCCAATCTCTAGATAATCTTTTTTTTTTAGGTTATTGAAATTGATTGCTTGAAAATTTTAATCTAAATATTGACTCACTTTATCTATTTTAATATATATTTCTTATACTACTGATGCCAGGGAATTAAGTTATCATACTGCCCATGAATGGTGGAGAAAGAAACATTAGAGTGTAGAAGCAATTATTGTAAGGATTTTCACGATGGGGAAACAGAGGTCCAGGAACACACACGAATGGAGTGTTCTCAGTGCAGTGAATGCTGACGTCCAGGTCTCTTTCCTTCACGACTTGATACGGCTCTGCAGGTATCTGCTATTGGAAGAACTTGAATTTAAATCAGACATGCAGAGTTTTGCCTTAGTTTAAATAATAATATTATTGAAATTTATATTCAGAATCCTTGCCTGCTTCTGTTGTACTTTATACAAAATTTTCCTTTCCTATTCCAGGTGTCCCTCTTTTAGTCCTGTATCCAGTGGATGTGAAATGTCACTCGATCATAATTTATCAGCAATAATCTTTCCTTTCAACAGATACATGTGGAAAAGCTCTTATGTCCAAGATTTTTTTTTTAAATGATGTTAATGGTTCCATTCTTTGTCAATTGCTGTAATTTAATGAAAGAAATTGTATTTGCCACATCCATTTCTGATCATCTGCTATGTTTAGGGATTTACAAGCATCATTGCATTTATTCTTCAGTACAGCTCTGCAGTGAATACATAACCATTTACAACATATAGATGAGGTTATTGAAATTCAGACAGCACTAACTTGCAATAATATTCTGCAAACTGGCATTTTATTGTCATTAATTATAGAACTTGTAAATTGTCCATCTTTAAGTTGTATTAGGCAAATGAGTGCATATTTTGCACAGGGCAAGTGAATGAGCCAGAACTCTTCATTTTTGTCACTTACTGAGAAACGTGTGTCTGGAACTCTCCCAGGTTAAACTCGCAAATCATATTCCCCAGCGTTTCCTGGGTCATGGTCTAAACACCCAGGTTTCCTAGACGGACCTAAATATAGCTACATGAAGATGAGAGTTCTTATTACCCATCTTCATCTTACATTTAATTACAGTCCATTTTCCTCCCTATTCTCTGACATTAGTTGCCAGTCCTCTTTCTCAATTCTAGGTTTTGCCAAAAAAAAAAAAAAAAGTTTATAAACCAGTGTAGTTCCAATGCGTTGCATATAAAGAAAATGCCTAAAAAAGACGTACTTTATTTAGCCATCATCAACTTTTAATAAAATACTATCTCCTCTCCAATTTCACAGTACTCCAAAAAATCATGAGAAGTTATGTTCTTCTGTTTCCATAAAGCTAGTCAGTGGATCGTCTTCCTTCCCATCCAAGAATATGGCTTTTTTTTATTTTTTATTTTTTTGATGTACTTCCTTTCCTGAGGGCTTTTCAAGACATAGAATAAACTTATTTCAACACTGCCTTGCCCAGACCGCCTAAGCTCCACTTACCTGAACTTAATTAATTGGTTTTTCTTCCCCTCTTGGCCTACTAAATCTGTTCCCCTTTTCTTCTTGTCCCTGATTAATGAGGACAAATAATTCACATGCATTCTCACAGTGGCAATAAAACTCATAAGTATTTATAAATAGCTCATGATTCATTACAGCTCAGTGTTGTGCAAACTTTACTTAGATGCTTCTGAGTTTGCAAGGTATGGGTCTAGACCAATTGGCCATTGAGAAAGGAAGACACAGCACGGGTGCCCTGTCTGCAGATTATATATGTGATGTATAAATCATAGTCATTGCCCATCACATTTTCTAGAAACAAGATCTCTCAGACTTTCTGGATTGAATCCAAAACTCCCAGAGATGGCAATGCTTTTCTGTGTTCAACATTTTCTATCCTGGAAAGGGTACATGCTTTTTTATTCCCTGAAGCCAAGGGTGAGAACCACTACATTTGTTCCTTTATATTTCATTGAACATGGAGCCCAGAGATCCAGAAACCCTCTACCCTGTGGCTCTCTCTGTCAGGGCGCTTCCACCCTGCCAAGGGTCTTTATCACCTGTGCCTGGAGAAGACATCACCCCCACTCATTGTTCCAAACTTCAATTCTCATAGCACGGTTTCTACAGCATCTTCACAGCCGTGTGCTACCCAAACTGTCCATCTTATAGACGTCAGAGCGTGTGTGCACGCACATGCTGGGCTGAGTGTCTTGGAAGCTGTGAATTCTCATTAAGGGAAACAAACAGGAGCAAATCCAATGTGATCAAATTCCATACCTAGAAAGTAATGGAGAATCTCAGTGGTTGATAAAGCAGAAGTAGAAAGTGTGTGAGTTTGAGATTGTATGTGTCTGAATGCAAATAATATGAAATTGTGATTTTTCTCGGACAACAGGCCTAACCTTATTTTGCTCCATGGCTTTAAACATATGTGGCACCTCCGGCTTCTGCATAGAATGTAGAAAGCCAGAAGGAACATTGTGTACAAACACAACACAAAATCCCGGATAATCCACAAAATCACAACTTTCTTCAACATGCTAGAGCTGAGAGCAGGACAATTAACTAAGGAAAGATAACATCTCCAAGGAGACACAACAGTGATTCCTTGCTTACATGGAGCAGATGTGGGACAATATGTGAGCTGGTGAAAATAATTCGGCTACAATTTATAGTGAATTATTTCAGGCCAAGTGCGGGCCAACATGAAAGTAAAGAAATGCTAGGCACTGCGGCCACAAAGGAATTGACACCTTCTCAAAGCCTTTTCTCCACAGACTTCACTACGTCCTCATGAGAAAGACTGGAAGCTGAGTGAGATACCAATGAAAACCTCCCTTGTGGGGGAAGTTTGAGGGAAGGGCACAGTGGTACCCACGGGACAAAGCAAAACCTCGTTAAACTCCTCCACTCCTCTCTCCTGTGGGACAAAAGCAAATAGCTGGTGGGGGAGATTTGCTAACCTCTTCTGTTCTTCACATGGAAATTCTATTAAGTGGAGCGAGAGGGAGGTTGGAAGGAGAAGAAGGGGAAGGAGGAAGGGAAGGGGGAAAGAAGGAAGGAAGGAAGGAAGGAAGGAAGGAAGGAAGGAAGGAAGGAAGGAAGGAAGGCAGGCGGGAAGGCAGGAAGGAAGGAAGGAAGGAAGGAAGGAAGGCAGGCGGGAAGGAAGGAAGGAAGGCTTGCATGTATCCTTGGTGAAGGATAGAGAAACATCCAAATCATTAGACATGCCATGTGGCCAGAATGTCTGAGAAGTCCTCTCTGCTGAGAACAGGGCACTGCCCCTGTCTGAGATTGTGGCTAAACTAAAACATTTCTTGGAATACGGTAGCTTTTGCCCATTTCTTCTTTTAGACTACAATTTCATAGAGAAGCATCCTCTGAAAAGATGTCAGTGGTACAATTGCTAGTATATAATCTATGTATTCAAAATATAATCAAATGTAGGCAATACAAAAAATTTAATAAATACAAGTCATTGTTTTGGAATAAAGGAATAACATCTATCTTTGATAACCTGGAAAGACATTTTTGAGAGAAATGGCATTTGCTATCATATTTCAAGGAAAGGGAAAATTGTCAGAAGCAGATTCGGGGACTGAATTGTGTATCAAGGCTGAGTTTACAGATAGGAATACACAGGGAGTATTATAGGTCTTAACAGGCCAAGTCAGCTCGTGCTATAGTGTGCTTCCAGGAGAGAAGAGTGACGTTGAGCATAACTGAGACACACGTTAGTTTAGGTATCAAACCAGTTCCAGGCATGCTTATAGTGGCACTCTACCTGCCACCAGCCTTTGTTACATAACAAGAAAGTTAGGGTTTTAATTCTTTGGTGGTCAAGGCAGAAAGAGACTGACCACATCAAGATGTTTTTGAAACAGAGACTAGTAAGTCCTACAGGGTCCATTAAAGCTTGAACTAGTGCGGTGTCACAGACATAAAAAGGAGAGAACTCTTTATTTCGTTGGTGGTTTCTTTTGCTGTGCAGAAGCTTTTTAGTTTGATATAGTCCCATTCATTTATTTCAGATTTTACTTCCCTTGCCTTTGAAGTCAAATTCATAAAATCCTCTTTGAACCCAAGGTCCATAAGTTTAGTATGCTTAAAGAAGTTTAGTACCTGTGCTTTCTTCTATGTGGTTTATTGTTTCAGGTCTTATGTCTTTGATCCATTCTGAGTTAATTTTGGTACACGGTGACAGATTTACGGTGGCCAAGACATGGAAACAGGCAGTGTCCTTTGATAGATGATTGGGTAAAGAAGTTGTGGTACACATATACAATGGAATACTATTCTGCTATAAGAAAAGATGAAATAGGGCCATTTATGACAACATGGATGGATCTTGAGATTATAATGCTAAGCGAAATAAGTCCGACAGAAAAAGTCGAGAACCATATATTTTCACTGATACGTGGTTTTTAAAACTAAAAACAACAAAGGAACAAAACAAGCAAATGAAGAAACAAAATCTCATAGACACAGACTATAGTTTAGAAGTTACCAGAGGGTTGGGGAGGAGGGTGGTAGATGAGGGTAAAAGGGATCAAATATATGGCGATGGAAGGAGAAGTGACTCTGGGTGGTGAACATGCAATGTGGTATACAGATGATGCATTACAGAATTGTAAACCTGAAATCAATGTAATTTTACTAACAATTGTCACCTCAGTAAACTTCAGTTAAAAAAAAAAAAAGGAGGAAACTTAGGTAAGAAGGATCCACTCAGACATTCATGCCTCAGCCTCAGAGCAAAAGGTGCACTTTCCATAGGAGCAGCAACATCTTTGAAATATATCCATTGATTTTTTGAATGTATGTTTATGCCCAAAATCATAGTTAAGAAAATATATGCAGTCTAGATCTTGAGATCTAAAGAGATTTTGAACTGAATTTCAGGCAAGACTGTAATCAACCAACCATTTGAGCGCAAAGTTTATCATACACGAGCATTCTTCTCTCCCCATCCACTGTGGGTCACATTAGAAGGCATGCTTTCTCAAAAGCCGTGTTATTATATTATCATTGATATTATTAACACATAGAAAAACTAACAGAATTTGAGATTGGAAGTAATAATACTAAATGTATAAGACATGCTTGAATGATGTCATATACACAGGTCCAGCAAAGAAAAGGGAAGATTGAGGATCCATGCTCTCTCCCAAAAAGAGGGGCAAAAAGAATTAAGTAATGTGGTGTGCGTAATGTTAGTGTCTTCATCTCTAAGAAGAGAGGCTGCTCTGAAAAGGCTGCCAAGGAGAATTGTAAAGGTAATAATCCCGGGATCCCTCAAAGGCACCTAGCCAAGGGAGCCAGGGATAGGAATACAGAAAGAGCTGGTGATGCTATGAGCTAAATGACCAGGGAGAGAAATCATTGGCCAAATTGTTCCACCTCCCAGACTATGACCAATGATTTCCTTCTCTCAAGTTGATCATTTACAATATTGGAGAATATGATTATGAATAATACTTTGTGGTATTTTAAAATGAGATTAATGCAAGGAAACGGCAATAAGGCCATGAGGCCCTATTAATTCTATGACAGCCTTATAAGTTATCTTGCACCCCAAACTGGCAACTCCTTCCTCTGTGAGTCACATTTCTCCTATTGGATGCTGACATCACCCAGGAATTCTTAATCCACATTCCCAATCTTTTACATACCTTTCAAGTAATAGGCTATGCTCATGCTTTAATACCAAAATAATGACGATGTAATTTCTAAATTGTACTTAGATCAGATTATTCTGCCATGAATTCAAGAGGGAATTAATTGAACTTAATTGTCAAATCAATCACTTTCTACTTGCACTGCACCTTCTTCAGTTGATCCATTTTCCACTTTTTAAAATTTTTGTAATGCCTTACATGTTCCAGTAACTGAGAGTAGAATTGGTGGATCAAATAGTTATGCTTCCTGATCCCATTAGAATTTTAACACACAGGGAGAGGAAAATATTAGTGAAAATAATCACTGAAATAATTCAACGTGGTGCATGCTAAGAAGGAAAAGTCTAACAACAACAAGAATGTGGAGTCAGGATTAAGTAATAATGCTGTGCTTTGTCTTCTATGAGGGAATAAGACACTCCGTGCTTATTTGCAGTTGGTACCATGGCTCCGTAGTTACTATCGGATTGGCTGTGGTGCTGTGTCCGTCAGAACCTTGTAACACTAGTGGCCTAGGTGTTTGTGTTCCAAATTTCTGTTTCTTCTTGAGTCGAGTTTGAGAACCTGTGCCTTTTGAAAAATTATCCACTTCACCTAAAAAAATGGAATTATTGGCAAAATCTGTTTAAAATATTGTTTTATATCATTTTTAGTCAACTGGATCTGTAGTGATGCCACTTCTTTCATTACTCATGTCAGTAGTTTGTGCTTTTTTCTAGTGTTTTCTCTAGTGTGTTCAAGATTTGTATAGTAAGAGGTTTAATTATTTTAATAATTTTAAAGAATTGGCTTCTGGTTTCCTTCCTTTTTTTTTTACTGTTTCTCTATTTTTCTATTTCATTGTTTTCTGCTCTTATCTTTATTGTTAGTTCCATCTTCCTTAGTTGGAGTTCAATTTAATCATGCTTTTCAATCTTTGTTACATTGAAATTTGCATCATTGATATTAATTAGTTCTCTTTTTCTTATATAAGCATTTAAATAAAAAACTCCCTCTAATGATTACTTGAGTGGCACTTCACAAATTTTGACATGTTGTGTTTTATTTTCATGTAGGTTAAAATAATTTCTAATATGCTTTGACCCATATATTATTTAAAAGGGTGTAACTTAATTTCCAAACATTTGTAAATGTCATAACACATATTTATGTTATTGATTTATAATTTAGTTTGATTTGATCAGTACACATATTCTGTATGATTTCAATAGTGTAGATATATTGAAAAGTGCTTTTTGGGAATATTGTACTCTTGAAAAAAATATATATCTTTCCATTTGCTACCACATTTACTTTATAAACGTCATTTAGCTAACGATTCCGTGTAGGACTGAGAAGGGATTGGCCCCTCCCACTAGTGGGTGGGGTTTCCAGGCGCACCAGTTACCGTTTTCAGACACACTTACTGATCACCAGGGCATTGCCCTCCCATGTCCTAACTCTGGGGTTTTGAAACCTAAATCTTTTTATTGAAGAACTGACTTCTTCCCCATACGTTTTCCTTATGGGACTGTGCTTTCTAGGTTCCGTTACATGGAGTCTATCAATCTTTCCTCCAATTCAGATTGTTTGCACACTCTTGCACCCACATTATGAGACATTACCGCTTCAGGAATTGATATGCAAACATCCATTCCCCTGCTGGAATCAAAGAAAATGAAGGAGTGGATTATAGTTCTTGTCTTTGCTCATGTTCCCTCCACCATCTCTAGATGTCTGAGAACCCTGCCCAGGAAGAGGGCAGAAAACCAAGACTGCCCCCAACCCGGTCTCCTCCCATTGACATCTTGTCTTGCAGCAAACACAGATTTGTTCCATCCTCACAAACAATCCATAGACAAGGGAAGTTTATTAAGACCTGCTGTGTGGGATATACCCAGGACATAAAGATACGCAAAGCCTATCTTTAGGTACAAAGGATCTTTAGGTACAAAGGATGTATTACCTAGAAATCCCATTCTGAGGCATGTGTCAGATAGAAGCATTTTCGTCTAGATGCTATCAGTGAGCAGCTGAATTCACCAACACTACAGCCGTTCCACATCTAGGCTTCTTACAATGTGACAACAAATATTCTTATCATTTAATATTACATAATTTTAGTTAGATAGTGTCTTTTCATTTGAGTTCAAAATAGCCTATGTGACACAGAGTGGCTTTAATTCCATGCTTGCCTAGACTTTCTTTATCCTGATGTTGGGGACTACATAATGTCTTTTAGCTCTCAGAAAGCTCTATATTTGTGGAGCCAGAATTCTAAGATGACCCCAAGACTGCCACCCTCCAGTATACACACACCTGTATAAGCCCCTCTCCTTGAGTGTGGGCAGGAAGTGTGATGGGGTAGGCATTGCCTTTCTTGGATCAGGTTATGTAAGACCTGTGGTAGTAGAACACAGGATCTTCTCCTGCTGATTTTTCAAGGACGTTGCCACATTGTAAGAGGCCTATGTGGCTAGGATGGGGGACAGGTCCTAGGTGATGAGAGTGATATCCAGCTACACGGCAGGCACAAAAAAAGAGATCTCAGTCCTACACCTGTAAGGAGCTAAATTCTGCCTCATTCGAAAGAAGCCTGCAAGGGGGCTGAGATGAGATTGTAGTTCTGTTGACAGCTTGGTCTCAGTCTGGTGACAGACCGAGCGGAGGGGCCAGTTAACCTGAGCCTGAAACCTGACCCTTGGAAACTGTGGGGTAAGAAATGTGTAGTGTGCTGTCGTACACAGCTGCGTTTATGCTAGTTGATTATGCAGCAATGGAAAAGCAGTGCAGTCTTCCTGCAGCCTCTATTGTGCTGTATTACCTTCCCAAAATTAAAGACAGATAGCACCAAGACTTGGAAAGTATAATGCCCATCATGAATGAGTGATTTTACAGAATTTCATGTGAAAATATGCATTTGGGGTTTGGAATAATCTCAAGTACTTAGATCATGAGAACTGAACGTAATCTGTGATAATTTAGTACAAAATACTACAATCTAGTTAACATGTATTTTCTAATTTCATGTCTTACTTACTACCTTAGCAGTTTCCTCTACATTTTTAACTATTTTACATATGATAATGTGGTTTCTACTGCTTATACTTCAACTCGTAATGTCCTAATTCAAGTATACAATAGCAAAATCAGCACTACCTCCTTTTCTGAAATACGTAAACAAATTTAGATGACAGGTGTAGAAATTGCATGACTAACTCAGAGGACATGGGATTGAAAAGTGTATACTAGTTGGCCCATAAGATATTTCCATCTCATTCAATACAGATATCATAGCCCTTACAATCACCTTTTATTAGCAAAATGTTTGAGGACTGATCTAAATTTGAATAAGTGGCAAAGCGATTTGTCACAGATCAAAGTCTATTTCCTTTTTCCAACAGAGGCATTTAAACCCTTCTTGAATGTTTGTGTTTATTAATTTCACCCCATGGGCATACCATGGCATGATAAAGCATTGGGAAAACAAAATAAAGTATTTAATAAGCATGTTAACATGTCTACAAGCTGTACATTGCTTTTTTGTCTAAATAAGTTTGTCTGATTATAAAAATAACAATAAATATCCACTGCAGTGAATGTGGATAATATAGATAAAATAAATCAGTAGCAATATTTCTAGAACTCAGTTTTAAACATTCTCTGTAATTTAGACTATATCTGTAACACACTGAAAATAAGTAATTATTTTCAGTTATTTTAGGTTATAAAATGAAGGCATTGTTTACATTTGCATATTATTGACCAGTAAATTTCATCAGTAAACTTAGCAAGGGGTTTCAGTATGGGTCAAGCTTGCAAGATTGTCCCTAAAAGATGGGTTACAAATCCACTTCTAATCTTTTTCTTTACAATCATGAAGTTTTTCTTTTTTTAACCTGTAAGTCTTTGATAAATCTGGAATTGGATTTGTAGATTTTTTTGAAGTACTAAACTAAGAGATTTTCCCCCACAATATTTTTTTTTATATTTTATTTGTTTAAAGAAAGATAGGATTGTAAATACTATTTCTAATTCAAATTCAGTAAGTGTTATAGAAGGCCTGATATTCTGATTTTCTATTAATTGTTATGTATATTTTCTTAATATATATTTTCTTAATGTATATTTTACTTGAATTACCAATAAGTATTTGAGGGGCTTTTAAAACAATGCCAAATAACTGTTCTAAATCAAAGAGCTGTTAAGAAGACATGCACCCCCCAATTTCTGTTCCCATATACTTCAGACAGAGCAAAGGACCAGAGAGCCTCTTAGAATTACGTTGGAATGAGACTCAAGAAAAGAACACAGGTCTTCTGAATGATCCATGAGCTCTCTGATCAGTGTTTCAATTAAACCGTTGTTTATTTTAAAGCTCTTGGTATAAATATAAAACTCCAAGCATTTTGTACAACTTATAAAATTTCTCTAATATAAAAAAAGGAAAGTCCATCATAAGCCTACTGCCTAAAGACAACCATTCTTAACATTAGCCAGTCCTTAGAGAAAGCAGGTAAGACAAATTCTCATGCAACAGATTTGGAAGATTCCCACAATATTAAGAGTTATTATCATTGTAATCATCATCTTTATTATTATTATTAAAATTATTTCTCTTTATTTGTGATTGTGTAACAACAACAAAACATTTTCTTTAGTATTTTAAAGGGTGTTTTGTTGTTTAAATTAAATTCTATAAAAGAATACCATGTTTGACCTTCCCTAACTAATCCTTATTCATTATATTGACCTCTGGTTTATTTAACTCTCATTCTTAAAACAGTTTCTAAGTTATAAAACATGATTTAGAAATATTTTTAGAAGAAACGACCACTTTTTGGAAATTTATGAGAGCTTGCTAATTTTACAGAATGGCCATTTGGTAGAGACATGTTTGAGATAAAGGGATAGATCACTATTCAGCTTGTATCAAAAATTTGGAAGCATGAAGCAATCAACTTTTGAAAATATTCTGTCACAGATGTTTAACATGTTTCATTGATAGCCGAGTATCCATTGAACTAAACCTATAAAAATGCCTTGAGTAGTAATAAGGAAAATAAACAAAAACTCTAGTTGACCATAAATTTATACCTGCATTTATTGAACATACAGGCTCTTTTAAGAAACTACTTGAAATTCTTTTATGGATTATAAAAAAAGGAGTTTCCAATCCTCTAAGCAATAAACTATTCTGTGTTTTAATTAGATGTTGTTTGCAATGAAATCCTTTTAAAAAGCAAAGTCATCTCTTCACCAAGAAATTCATATAATACCTGGTATAAAACTAATCCCTAATTTGGAAGAAAAAAAGAGTAAAACATTTATACTCTAAGTATGAAAAGTCTTCTTTATCCAATTAAAATCTGGTATTAAGTATAACAGGAGAAAACTACTTCAGCCGTGTAAATTCATTACGTGAGGTCATTAGTCCCTGGTTCAGTGATGTTCACACAAATGAATGGGTTCAGTTTCATAAAAACTTGCATTAAGTGTGAGGTAGATGACAAATCTTTCTAAAAAAATCAAGTTTAAAATGAATTTTCTTCCAAATAAATCAAATGTGATTATTGTTATATTCTCTGGTTCTCAATCATCCTTTCTTCTGTAGAAACTGGCCACTAGCAAATAAGAAAAATTCAGTTATTCAATTGACATTTGTAATAAATTATAAGACTAGGACATGAAGAGTGACATGAAGAAGAGTTACAAATAAACTACATTTCAGGACTCTTGGTCCTGCAATTAGACATGGAACTCACATCAATCACTTATGTCATTCAGTGTTCATTTCTAGTAACATCTTTTTCTCTCTCATTGGTTTCAGATATCCTAAATATTTGAGCAGAAGCTATTGCTTTACTGACTTGAATTCTTAATACAAACTAAGTTGGTTATCTACAGTAACATGATACCACATCACTCATGCAGGGAAGTGTTCAAAATGGAAAGTCATTTACATGTGTGACCTTAGCAGACTCTTAACCTCTTAACCCTTCATTTACATTATAACAAATAAGAATGTATGTGTGTATCTATCTTCTACATATCTCTATCTATCTGTCTATCTATCTATCTACCTACCTACCTACCTACCTACCTACCTACCTATCATCTATTGAGAGAGAGAGAGAGAGAGAGAGAGAGAGAGAGAGAGAGAGAGAGAGCCAGCTCTGTTCTGCTGCAGGCTCTGAAAATAGAACACAAAGCAGAGCACATAAATACTGCCACCCTTTTGGATATGCCAGATGATAGTAACTGCTCTCCATGGAGAAAAGTGAAGCATGGACAGACATAGAAATGGCTGTTGCAGGTTGGGTGTTAGAGCTTTAAGAAGGATTGATAGGGAAAGGTCTGCTGAGTTGGTGACAGACTTGAAGAGGATAAAGGAGCCATGAGGCAAACTGAAGTAAGAACAGTCCAGGTCAGGGAAATACAAGTCTAGAGACTAGAGATGCGCATGCTTGAGCTGTCATGAATCAGTGACTGAGCACTGTGGCTGGAGTAGAGTGAGCATGGGGCTGAATGGCAGATGAGACTTGAAAAATAATAGGGTTCCAGATTTTGTTGGGCCTATATGATGGATAAAATAATGAATTCACCCAACTTATATTTACACTCTGAAGAGACTTTTTTCTATCTTAGGAATGCCACTCTTTTAAAGTAGATGTGTAGCCAGCCAATGCATATTTCCTACCTTTATTTGTATGTTGAATAGAAATCACAAAAGTAAACATCATTGTCTTTTTTCTGATCTTAGAGGAAAGGCTTTTAGTTTTTCATCATTGAGTCTAATATTAATTGTGGGCTTTTCACACATGGCCGTTATTTTGTTGAGATAATTTCCTCTGTTCCTAGTTTACTGAGTGTTTTTTTTTTCTTTTTATCATGAAAGAGTATTAAATCTTTTCAAATACCTTTTTCTACATTAATTTAGATAAAAATGTTTTGTTTTGTTTTTGTATTTTTGTTTTTGTTTTTAACAGAATGTTGTTTATTCTGTTAATGTGGTGTCTTACATTGATTGATTTTCATATGTTGAACCATCCTTGCATTCCAGGAATGGATCCAATTTGGTCATAGTTAATAATTCTTTGAATGATCTTTTCAATTTTGTTTGCTGGCATTTTGTTGAATATATTGCATCAATATTCATGAGAGATATTGGTCTGTAGTTTTATTTTCTTGTAGTGTCTTTGTCTGACTTTGGTATCAGGGTAATGCTGATCTCATAGCACGAGTTTGTTAGTGTTTTCCTTTTCAGTTTTTTTGGAAGGCTTTGAGGAGGCTTGATGTTAATCCTTCTTTAAAGGATGACAGAATTCACCAGTTAGCCATCTATTCCTGAGATTTTCTTTGTCTGGAGGTTTTGATTGCTTATTCAATCTCTTTAATAGTTATAAGTTTGTTTAGATTTCCGATTTATTCATGATCAATTTTGGTAGGTTGTGTATTTCTAGAAATTTATCCATTTCATCTAGGTTGTCAATTTGTAAAGGTGTATAGTTGTTCATAGTATTCCCATATAATTCTTTTAATTTCTATAAAATGAGTTGTAATATCCTTACTCTTTTCTGATTTTAGTCAATTCATGTTTTGTTCATATTTTATCAATCAATCTGCTAAATGTTTGTCTCTATATATTTTTTTTCAAAGAACCAGTTCTTGGTTTTATTGCTTTTCTCCATTGTTTTTCTCTTCTCTATATTGGTATTATTGCTCTCATCTTTATTATTTTCCCTCCCTTTTAGCTTTGGGGTTTGTTTCTCCTCCTCCTCCTCCTCCTCCTCCTCCTCCTCCTTCTTTTCCTTCTTCTCTTCTTCCCTAGTTCCTTAAGGAGTCAAGATAGATTGTTTACTTGCGACATATTTTTTTAATTTAATGCAAGAATTTACAGCAATAAGTTTCCCTTTTAAACATTACTTTCATTGTATTCTGTAAGTTTTGTATGCTGTGTTTTAGTTTTAATTTGTCTCAAGGTATTTTTAATTTTTCATTGTGATTCCAAAATGTTTAAATGCCAACTGCTGCAATATTCTCAGTACACATCTAATCTCTTTGTCTTACTCACCACTATTGTTCTATGACAAGTTTAAGGATAGAGATATTTGCCTTCTTTTGTATCTTTCATTGCACTGAGGTGAGTATTAAAGAATGTAGTAAGTATGTGATATAGAGTGTGATTGATGTAAGGATGTAATGGAGGTAAGGAAATTATATTGATTAAGACAGATAATATGAATAAGATGGAATGACAAAATTATTAGTAAGTTATTCTACTGGTAGTGGGCAAGGGAGGTAGTTTCAGTGCCTGCTTAAATTTTTATTTGGCTACATTTGATATAAAATGTAATTGAAATTATTTTTGATGCCTAAGAATTGATTTGAACTATCTGAATAAGATGAATATAAATATCATTGTAAAGAATGTCTTTCTATCCTCTCCCACAGTGCCTTAAATATAGGAAATGGTAAAAACAAAACAAAACAAACAAACAAACAAAAAACAACAACAAAGGAAAGTAACAAGTCAAAAAGAAAAAGAAATATCATGCTGGGTTTGATAAATGGACTGCTATGTGGTCCAGAGATGGATTTATGACAAGGACAACATGAGATCACTGATTTAAGACATCTGCAACTACACAGAATTACCATTACATTTATGATTTTATCTGATAAAATAATTTAATTTACCCTATAAAGCTTTAATTCTCTGGAGCAGAATACAATGAAACACACATTAATTATATTAGCATTTCACTTCTTTTAAAGAGACAGAAATGGGAAAATGTGATGAGCACAATTCTACCCAGAACCCAACCCTGCAGTACTTATAACTAACTGAAAAAAAATCCAAAATTTATGGCTTAATACATAACATCATCTAGAGTGGCTACCACCATCCTACCTAGTTTGACTCCAAATACTCATGATATCCAGAACCTACACTCCTTTATGTTTCCTGGGGATACTTTGCATATTTTCATCCTCATGTTTTTGCTTGTTTACTTTTTCATTATGTGATCTCCTACTTTCCCACCTCATCTAATATTGCACATTGATTCAGGACTAACTGATATATGAACCACCCATTAAGTCTCCTCTGGTCTTGGGAAGGATTAATTACTCCAAGGGAGGGATGCTTTTTATTCTCTCCAAATTCCAGTATGGAGCAGAGATTAAAAAACTCATTACATAACAATGCAATCAATTTAAGTAAAAATTTTCTTTCTAATTGATGCAAATTTTTCTTTGCATACCTTTTCTTCCTTCCTGTCTTCTGCAATTAAAAAAGAATTTAATCCCTTTTCCACAAAATGAGTCTTTAAAAATTTGAAATGTTATTATAAATATCTTAAGTTACTATTTCCCAGATGAAACACATTCATTTGTTTCTGTGACATGATTTATAGACTCTTCAATACCAGGTCACAAGCTTCTTAATCTATTATAATTACATTCATCTGGTGTAATAAAATAGTATGGACCTTCTGATTATGTGATTAAATGGAGAAATATATCAAGTTCATGAATGGGAAAAAGTGATGTTATGAAAATGTCAAATTTATCCACATTCATGTAAAATTTCAATAAAAGAATAATCTCAATATATAATTCTAAAATTGAGACAAAAGGATAAAATGCCCAAGAGAAACAATAACATTTTTAAAAGAAGTGCAAATGCATGAAACCAAATATTATTGTCTTACAATTAAAATAATTTCTTATAGCTCAGAAATATTTTAAAAAGTTTAATTGTGTATGTGTGAATATATGTTTATTATTATAAACATATTTACCTACATTCATAAAATATATTTCAAACCAGTGGCAAAGAAATATTCCTCCATATATAGTGTTAAGAATATTGACTACTTATTGAAAACTAAACAGAATTTGATTCAGAATTCATCCCATTCAAATAAATAAATTTTATAGCACATAAAAACCTAAATATATATAAACAAGGAAACTATCCCAAGAAAGTATAATTATATTAGGTCAGTCTTTCATATTATCTCTTTGATCTGCCTTCTCAAGTTTTCATGGACTTTATTACCGCAATTAGAGTCTTTATATGCTGAATTACTGCTTTTATTATGAAAATATGTCTCATGTCCCATATATTTAATATTCCCCCTTAAGACCTGACTCCTTCATTACCTCCTGATTTTTTCTCGCATTTAGAGCACAACAGCTTTACAAGCTTTCTGCCTCCCTGTCTCCAGTTCCTCAGAATCCATTTTCTCTTCAATTCTTTTCAGTCTGAATTTTACCCCATTTTCTGTTCTGAATATTTATTTACTTCTTTATTTGTTTATTTATTTAGTTAGTTAGTTAGTTCTTTTGTTGATAAAGGCCACTATTGCTTGTTTGCCTTTGCCAGAAACTTTGGGCAAGACATGACCCCAGTTGTAACCATTTTCTCAGTAACGTTTGGCGTGGGTGACCTTTCTCCTATTGGTCACTTCCTTCTCCACTTTCCCGTGACCCAACATTCACCTAGTTTTCCTCTTACTGTTTTGGCTGTCTTGACTTCCTTCTTCAGAATTTTAAATTTGACGTGCCCCCAAACTTTATTCTTAGTTCTTTTCTCTTCTTTGTGTACATTCTCTTCCTAGGTGATCTCATTCAATTTCATGGTTTTAAATATCACATACATACCTCAGACTTCCAACTTGATTTTTGCATTTAGTTTTCTCTGAGGCTTCTCCAACTTACCATCACTCTCCCTTTCATTCTACAATTATACTTCCCTTAGTGTTTCCCATCTCCAAAACTGCCCACCATCCATTTATTACGTCTTGGCCCAAATTTAATAGTCACTCAGGATTGTGACATTTCTTCTCATATTATATCCAAACCTTACAATGAATCCTGTTTATTAAGCTAGGTAAAACAATCCTTAAATATAGCTCTTCTTCCAAGTTTTACAGCTAAACCCTAGTGTCAGCCAACCACTTTCTTCTAGAGTACCCCAAGATGAAAACCAAAAACAGCTCTGACAGAAAAGTTAGTCTAGCGCGATCTCTAAAATCATCAATGCTGAAGTCTGGTTTCGAATACAGACCTTACCCGTCATTTGCTGTGCTGGTCAGGTGATTGGCCTTGAGAGTCTGCTTCTTTGTCCCGTGTGCCTTAGTGCTTCTGTTCTTTATATGTAATATGTGGATTAGTAACAATGCCTATCTCATTGGGTTGTTTGGGTATTAAATGTGTTAATATATTTAGAACACGTAGAATAAGATATATACAGTACATTGCTTTGTGCTCTAGAAATAAAGGTAAATTCTCTAAATGTCACCACTTAAAACTAACATCCCTATGTGATACAAAATTTATTAACATTGTTAAAAGTACATTGATAAGAATAAGACTATAGGACATCAGTAATTATAATAAAGATATAATATCTAAGAGAATATAACATTAAAACAGCAGAACAAGGAACACCCATATAGTCCAGAATCAGACACTGACGTACATAAAGAGATAACTGATTTATGAAAATGATGCAAAACGTCTGTTGTTAGTCTGGACTTACCTTAGGGAGACTGAACAATGCAGGTGAATAGCTTTGAAAACAGACCTCTCTTCTTTTCTCAGAAGAGCAGTAGAGATAGGTAATCTTTGAAATAAATTATACTAGATCAATTGGACATTCATTTTGAAAAGAGTATCTTGATTACTAACCCATAATAACATAAAAATCGATTTCTGGCAGATTATATATCTAAGTAAAATAAAAGATCAATATTGGAAATATATTAATAGGGAAATATATATTGGAAATATATTAATGCCAATGAAGAAGACACATATTTCTTAACCTGGTTGCAACAATACTAACTATAAAGAAAATAATTATGTTTATTAAAATGCAGATATTATATTCATCATAACATGAAAATTAAGTAAGCCACAGAGTGAAGTGGGAGTGAA
This sequence comes from Rhinolophus sinicus, assembly GCF_036562045.2. Lineage (NCBI taxonomy): Eukaryota > Metazoa > Chordata > Mammalia > Chiroptera > Rhinolophidae > Rhinolophus > Rhinolophus sinicus. The sequence continues at coordinate 113,530,083 of NC_133758.1, forward strand.
CATTTGTGTACATAAAATTGACAAAGAGCTCATATTTGTAATATACAAGCTACTCAAAGAAACCATTAAAAAAGAAAAACAAACCAATTAAAATGGATGAAATACTTGACGGAAGAAGATACCCAAATTGACAATAAATACATGAAAAAGATGCTCAACATCATTAGGCATCAGGGAAATGAATTACAATGTCATGTGCAATCTCTACACATCCTCCAGGGTGAATAAAATGAAAGACTGAGAAAATAGAAAGTGTTTGGCGAATGTTGTAGTATCTATTAAAGCTGAACACATACCTCCCCATGACCCAGCATGCATTTATGCATTAAGACTCATGCACAAGAATGTTTGAAATGGTCTTATTTGCATTAGTCAAACACTGGAAAAAAGAATAATGTCCATTTATTAAGAGAATAGGTAAATGAAAGGTATACTTCTTACAGTGACAAAAATGATATAAATATTGCACAGGGTAAATGTCTCAATCACAATAGTGAAGGAAAGAATCCAAATCCAAGAGTGCATGTGCATACGATTCCATTTATATGCCTTACACATACAAAGCAACAAAACAAAAGATAGTCAAATGGTTACCCTGGGGGAGATGAGTGGTGATTAATTAAAGGGAATTTTGGGGTGTGGGTAATGTACTCTTTCTTTTGGGGGAAGTTGTACTCGTATGCATGAGATTTTCTTAGTGGAAAACCATTGGCTGTACACTTAACAATATACACATCTAGAAAAAATACTTTTAAAGAAGTGAAATACAAAGAGGTAATAGTAAAATAAGTAACTGAAGACAGTATGGGTGGGTAGAAAATTTCTGGATTTTTGAGAAACTAAGCAAATGAGTGGAATTGTGTCAGCTATAGAGGGATATGGAATCAAAGACATGCTTTCTATTTCATTTGGGTTTATTTCATAGGCCATATATTAGAAAATGTTTATGGAAAGCAAATTACTCAATAAAGTGAAAGGCTTATGGTGCAGGACAAAGATGAGGTGACAAACCCAAGGGTTAGAAATTTGAGAGGGTAAAGTATACAGAGATTGGCCATTAAAGAAGGAAGAATATTCTATCAATTGGTAGGTAGAAGAAAAGAGAATACATACAATTTATATAAATTAATATAAGGTGCTGTATACTGAAACTTGGCCTATCTACTTGTAAGAATTTTGAAATGAACAGCATAATTAAGGGAAATTAAGTGTGCACACTGCAAGGGAGGCAGGGTATGTGCCTCAGCTCAGACAGAACTACAGAACATTCAGGAAAAAATCAAAGCAAATATTTGAGGGAAAATGGCAGCTTTAGTTATTACAGGACATTCCTTCTCTTCATAGATAACAGATGTGCCACCAAACTGGCTCTGTTGTGGTAGAAGTAGGAACAGAAGACAGGATTCCTGGGAGTGACACACACAGCCCCTCTAGTACTCTACCTCTTCCCCCCGTCCTCTACCCGCCTTTGCCATTGTCATTTACTTCTTCACTTTCAAGCTCTGGATCACAAGTAGGATTTCTCTTTTATATGTGCATGTTTCCTTTCTTTTTCCTGTAAACCAACAATAGTAATAGGCACAAGTGGAGTATGTGTGAATATTTACACCAAAAAGAATGCTCTAATAAAGTCTGTTTGACTTACTAAATTCTCTCCTATTGAATTGCACTGGGGTGGAGGAAAAAAACAAAACAAAAAGATAAACAAAACCAAGGTTTCAATGTATTAATCACATATTGATGCTGATTTGAAAAAAATAAAGTTATATTATTTGGATTTGAAAAAAAATAGGTTAAAAAATATGAATTGGCTTGTACAATAAGCATAGCCAGGAAAACCGTGCATTTCAAGGATTACTCCTAAACTAAGGAATAAAGAATCACATTAAATTCCTATGCACATGGTTTTGGGCCATTTTGAGTAGCTTTGATATAGAATCATTTTTTGTTACTATTCTCAATGGAGAAATTGAAAAGTATTGTGACTGACTTAGTTTAAATGTATGAATTCCTGAAGAGCTAGTGTCATCGAGTATGGTAGCTATGCTGAGTGAACTCAAAAAGAGTCAGGAGGCTTTGACTATAAATAAATGATAAAGATTTAGTCAAAGGTCTTAGGGTTTGCAAACTGGAGACACAGGTAGGCAACGCCCAGAGTGTTTCAAAGAAGAAAGGAAAGCTGAAGGTTCTGATAGTACAAGGTACCTTGAGACGAATCAGTCCTAGTCTTACTCTTAGCTTCTGGACTGGTCTAAAAACGTCATCCTCTAGATGAGCTGTAGTCTGGATGCTGGATGCCGAGTGGTCTGGAGAATGACCATTCTATTATTTCCTTAGTCCTTCAGGGCTTAACCGGAGGGTTAGGTGGAGGTTCCATGTCTATGGAGGCATTGACTCAGGACTAAAAAGTTCAAAAGTTTATGTTCCTAGGCTAATTTCAAAAATAATAGAATTGTTTCTTCATACCTCAGCCGACTGGATTTTCGTAATTTAGCAGTTTGACTATAGTGACCCCATTTTAGTTTTTCACTCGTTCCTCAGCCACAACCAGTTACTTTTAATACATTAAATGATCACCAGCTTTCCAATTCCAAGATATTCAGGATTGTGCAGTAATGAAGACAGACTATTGAGCTGAATAAAAGCAAATTCTGATAGATGAGAGAGCAGAAGTACATAATAGTTCACTTTTATTGAAAATATTTATCTTGTCCATTATGGTCAAAATATTCTCCTAGGTCCAACGTATACACATGTTAATTACTTTTTAATGCATATTTAAAATATTTAAACTTTCCCCAGCAATTTCTATGAGCACACAAAGCAGTTTGTACTTTAAAAGTTTTATATAATTTTCAAACATGATATACTGATTAAAACATAGATAATAAATTTTGACATTAGTAATTAGAAATATATTACTCAATGGGAAATGTACTTGGTCAAAATGCTAACTAAATTTGATTGTTAAGCAAATAAAAATAAATCTAGACTTCAAAGTTTGGACATAAAAATATTTTTTCTGGCTTTTAAATTCTAATTTAAATGTTAGACTATTCTAATTAATAATGTATAATATGTTTGAGATTCTTGGGGAAAAAGTTTAGATAGTTTTGCTTTTTACACACACATATTTACACATATACATATATGGCATAAGTATACAAAAGTATATATAATTTACATAGATTATATTACTTACATGCTGTAATATTTATGTATATTGTTACATGTATAACATGTATATGTTACCATTGTGTATGTGTATATATATACGTATATATGTATATATGTATATGTATATACTTATATATGTATATATGTATATAGATGTATATATATGTGTGTGTGTGTGTGTATATATATGTGTGTATATATATATACATGCATGCATATATAATGTATTACGTTGGTACAAAAGTAATTGCAGTTTTTGCAATTTTCAACTTTTTAAACTGCAATTATTTTTGCACCAACCTAATATAAACTATTATTTTTCCACCTGATGGTGACATGTTATATTTGTAAGTATTCTAAGATGTAAAACTGAACAAAGTGGTAAAATATTGAAAATATATATCAATAATTTAAATTTTTGAGCAGAAACTTTTTTTTCAAATGCAAAGCAGCATGTGCGCCAGAATGTAAATCTGAAATTATTTGTAGCATATGAAATATTTCATCTGCAGAAGCAGAAAGGTTTTTTTACAATTGAGTCTTTAAATAATTTCTGGAAAAGTTTCACCCCTCAATTTACTTGACTTAGTTTTGGTTGTTTTTTTGTGTTTTTAGGTTAAGTTTTCTCATACATAATTTCCTCTACTTCTCATGCAGCCATTTCCTTTACCTCAATGGACTGACTAGTTAGCTTACTTAGCTTACTGAAAAGAGATAGTCTTTCCATTCAGAGAATAAAACTCACCTCGTATGGTGTACAAAGAAAACATAATTATTTGAGTTTATCTGATTTCATTTTGATGTGGTTTGTAGAGTTAATCAAATATCACTACTCTGAAGCAAATGGAAGGGATAATTAATTACCCTGCATTCATCAGGCAGGTGTGGAGAGTCTATTATTCTCAGAGAGTAACCTCTGTGGCACTTTCCTTCTCATGCACAGTTTTCAGATGCGAAGAGCAATTGGTTGTCTGGCCTTTCCCTAGAGAGACTGAACAACACAGGAAGAAACCAGAGACCTTAACTGGAAAACTTGTTCCTTCCTCAGAAACTCATTATTGTGTGTCCTTAGGCAAGACTCTCAGCGTCCGTCTCCCAGAGTCTCTCTACCTGCATGGGCAGAGGTTAGACTGACTAATCCTCCTGCCGCATCCCCACTGAATGGTATTTTCTTGATCCAGGAGCATGGACTGGGGGCATATTACTGTCTACGAGTGTGTCAGTATGTGCCCGCCTCAACTCAAGGGGCCGTAAGACTCCTTTCTGAGAGATTAAATCCATTTTAGGGCTAGAGGAAAGGGTCTTCTTAATTTTCTTATAATTACTTCTCTGGCTTCAGTAAATTCTGCCTTTCACCATTTTCTACCACATTCTAGATTTCCGTCAGACATCGTCAATATCCAGGTCCCCTTTTGGTTTTTAAGTTTCTTTATTAGACTTGTACCCACTTCATACCCTGTTGACCTGCTGTCAGGCAGAAGTAGTGATGTGATGACTGTTTATGGAATTGAACACAGAGTAAAACATGCCCTGATCATAAGTAGGAAGATAAAACGAGACCTTTAAATTGGCTTCCAGTTATTCTCTCCTAAAACGTCTAAAATTAAGTGTACGTGACGCAGCACAAATCAACTTGACTCAAAGATTTTCTTCAGGGTCTACATAAGAAATTCCTAATTTCCTATTTACATAAAATACTCAAGTATTGAGGAATCATCATTAATGTGCTATCTTTTGTATTCAAAGTTGCTTGAACCTCTTTCAGGCTTCCATCGTATCACAGAGCGTGCCTCACTAACTTGTCAATTCACATTTCTATTATTGTTAGGATGGAGGGGGGCATCTGAAAGGAAGAAATCTAGATTTACCTGATTAAATCATGCAGTTTTTTTGATAGCCACAAAAACCAGCTGCTGAATTTCATTCAACTTAATCCCATTATAATTACATGAACATTCGAGTTACATTTTTCATGGTGCTTTCTGATACGTATATATACCTATAGAGTGCTTATTTAGTATTCTGCAAGCTATAATTAACTTTTTTTCTTTTGAAGTAAGAACCTAAGAGTCAGGGAAGACAAGTCAAGTTAACAGATAAAATATTTAAAGACACAGAACTAATAAGTTATGGCTCAAACTAAAGTCTTCTGATTTCTGATTCAAGTGCAAGGTGTGTGTATATATATATATAATACTATATATATATATATATATATATATATATATATATATATATATATATATAACCCAACACACCTGGATGAAAGAATGACAAAGAAAATGCAGCCCTGCCCAACTACCAGCCATAAAAATTTTTACCTCCTCTCAAATCTGTCAGAACTGTCAGTTTTGTGCAAGACAGTAAACTGAAATAGGAGCATTGGAATCAAGGGGCGTGTGTACGTGTGTGAGAAATTCCTGCTCAGTGGATACCATAGATGACATCATCAGCCCCTCATCTCATTCAAAGCTTGAGCTGAAAATGTGTCCTCCATTTCTTGTTTTTTGTTGTTGTTGTTTGTGTGTTTTCACTTTGGCCTTTGATATTCAATATGGTAATTACATAACTACATTACTGAATTCTAGGAATTGGTTTGAGAAGGAAGCTTACATAAATGTAATCAATAAATCAATCTGTAGTCTAGCAACTTGCATCCGAGTTTTCCAGAACCTGAGACAAAAGTCATGCACAAATATTAGTGAGCACAGCATGTGCAGCAGTCACTTGCAGGAAGCTAGGTACTCTGTCACGCCCAGACAGTTTTAGAATCAGGATTCCTAGTTTATCATGCCTGTGCTTGACCCTGAAGACAAAGGATGCTGAGTATGATATGTCAACTCAGTGTCTTATCCAAGCACAAATCACGAGGAGCTGGGCCATTTAATGCCATTGCATCATTCTTGATGTGCTGGCCTCATTCACAAGCAGGTTGGGTGAACATCAGCTGTGTATGATTTGAAAAAAAAAAACCTTCCATCCTAAACTGGCTCTCCTTCTCAGGTACTGTCATGCCATCAACGTCAGTAATAGCTACTTTTAAAATTAATAGACTTTTTAAAATTATTTATTTTTTTCAGTTGCAGTTGACAGTCAGTGTTATTTTATATTAGTTTCAGGTATTCAGTGTAGTGGTTAGACACCTGCATAATTTATGCAGTGATTCCCCTGACTAGTTTAGTTCCCACCTGGCACTATACATAGTTTTTACCGTATTACTGACCATATTCTCCATGCTGTACTTTACATCCCTGTGACTACTTTGTAACTACCAATCTGTACTGCCCAATCCCTTCCCCTTTTTCTACCCAGCTCCCCAACACCCCTTCCATCTGACAACCATCAATTTGTTCACTGCATCTTTGAGCCTATTTGTTTTGTTTGTTCATTTATTTTGTTCTTTAGATTCCACATTCTTTAGATTCCACAAGTGAAATCATATAGTATTTGTCTTTCTCAGTCTGACTTAATTTCACTCAGCATCATACCCTCTAGGTTCATCCATGTTATCACAGATAGACTTTTTAAAAGAAGTTTTCGGAAAAGTTGAGCAGAAAACACAGACAGTTCCCTGGCACCCACTTACTGCCTCCCATTTCTACCATCACTAATGTCTTGCATTGGCATGATAAATTTACTACCGTTGAAGAGAAAATCTTTATGCGTTATCATTACCTAAAGTCTATACACAGTTTACATCAGAGGACCACTCTTGGTGTCATACACTCCTGTAGGTTTTGACAAATGTCTAATGACATGCACCCATCACTAGGGTTCATACCTTGTAGTTTCCCTGCCCTAAACCCCCTGGGGTCCACCTCTCTCTGCTCTATGTGCCCCTGGCAACTCATCTCTTTACTGTCTCCATAGTTTTGCACTTTGCAGAATGTGATATAGTTGGGAACATACAGTGTGTAGCCTTTTTCAATTGGCTTCTGTCACTTAGCAATATGCTTTTAAGATTCCTCCATGTTTTTGTAGCTTGATAGCTCATTCCTTTTCTTTTTCTTTAAATAAGGACTTTTGTCATTTCACATAAGTTTATTTGATCTGATATTAGAAAACAATCCCAGCTGAGGTTCTGCACAGTAGGGGATTGCCTCCTCCCAGTATCAACATTTCACCGCCCTCGTGTTTCTTCACAGATCTGTTTCTGCTCATTTTCCACTGTAAATCAGAGCCCCACACAGACTTGTCAACACACATTTAAAAGTATTTTGTTTGGTTCTTTGGCTAAAAGTGCTTGAGTCCACCTACACCTAAAAGTAATATTTCATTTTAAAATCATAGTAGTAAACTAGTGATTGGAAACATATTGAAACATCAGATTATTTATTGTGTGTTGATGAGCACAGGTGTTGGAAAAAAGGGAACACATGTTTAGCCCTAGGGAAGGAATTGCAAATACTGAGTGGGTTCGTTTTATAATGGGAATCTTCTATGCCATCTTTCTTTCAACAGTAGTCACTTCTCAAGTAGCAATACTTCTGACCAGCGGGGCGGACCCATGGCCATTTGATGCACATTTAAAAACAGGTAGTGTGTTGTGTTAACACTTTGAGCTTGGATTGCGCTCAGAATCCCTTTTTATTAGAAAGATATATGCATCTATTCACCTAAACGGTGCATGTGTCTGAACAGCTGCTGGTTTCCAAGTTATTTCCTGCACTTATTTGTAAGCATTCTGAACACACTGCCCAGTGCTCCCATAGACTGTTACAAGCTAAAATGAAGAAGGGAACCAATCTCCCAGCTGCTGCAGCCTGCGCAGAGCCATGGTACAGAGCAGGCACATAATTCCAGGACTGCAAATACAGGTTTCAGTGAGACTTCTGAAGCTCACCATCCATGTGAAGATTAATTTTTAAAAATCTGAGGATTTGTCACAAATCAAATTACAAGTGGTTACTGTTTTTGTTTTCTTTTGAAAGAAACAGAAAACCCTGTTAGTAATTTAATGATCTAAGTAATTCAGATTTCCTCAGGTTTCATCTTCCCTTTGTGCAGTATTTCTATTTCATCTGCAAGTGATCATAAACCTCATATTTTCAAAGCTGAACTGCTCTGCTATGCTTTAGTCCTAGAAGTGGCTTCATTGATCCACCACAGAAAACAAGTTAGCACAATCTAAATGTTCGCATTCTACTTAAATGCTAACTATACAATAAACAAAAGAAATATTTCCACACAAGTGAACATTGACGACATTGTGTGAAGATATAAATAATAAGTATTCTTTGCTGTACTCATCAGCATATTCACACAAAGCACATGGCAAATAAAACGTGGCTGTTCTTTTATCTGTTATAGGTTGATATTTGACTGCATGTTCCCCATTCCAAAATAATAATAACATAATCAGCTCAAAATATATACTATCTTTTGAAACTATCTAAAAGTAAGTATATATGCATACACACGCAGAAATGTTTTAAAACCCATAAAATGGGTGCAGTGCTTTTGTAAGTCAATTTAGCTATGATTTTTCTTTTTCTTTTCAATCAGAAGAAAAAGGAAAATTGCTTATGCAATTGGTTTTGTCTGGGAACAAATGGACTTATCACGTCATCAGGAAAGGCCAAACTTGTCTTCACGTCAAATTACAAAAACAATATATACCATAGTAAGCGATCTTTAACGTTATCTATGTAAAAGACACAGAGATGTTATTGATTTGAAATTTCTAGTACTGACCCTAAAAAATACTGAACGTAATAAGTAAAATATAACTCATTGCTGCAATAAGACGAACTGTTGTAATGTATCATTTTGCAGGCAGTCATTACTTTTTGAGATATAATAGCACTACTGTATTGATTTTAAAAAGGTAGACTACATGTTATAAAGTCTGACAAAATTCAGCTAATTCATGAGAAACCAGTTATTTTTTCATTTACTAACACTTTTATAAAATAATTTTCCTTTACTGTTTTTTATTTCTTAAAATTTGTGAAAATTGCAGAGATACTTATATAACTCACCCTCAAAATTCTGTACTTAATAAATTGGTAAGTTGTGCGTTTTATGGGTGTTACTCACCTTTTTATTTCATTAAAATCTTCTTTTTTGAGTTTTCAAAATTATGGTTTTCCAGTTTTGAAAAAGGTTCTTAAGTTTTACACATAATGAGAGCTAACATACTGAGCATGACTCCTGCCAGAAACTATACTAAAAGCTTTATGCACTTACATCATTTAATTCACAAAAGAATCCTATTAATCTTAATTTTTTAAAAAAGAAATGCTTATGAAGATTTAGTAATTTTCCCTGGTTACATAGCTCAATTATATGAGAGTGCTAGAAAAGAAACCCAAATCTAGTTGTTTCTAAAGCTTATATTCTTAAGTGCTACAGTATAGTGTAATAAAACGTTTACTCTATAGTGCATACTAAATGTATAAGAAAATTATCTTTCATAAGTACATTTGTGAAAATTGTGAAAGGCTTGGAAAGCAAGTAAATGACGAACTTTCTAAATAAAGGTGCTTTTTAGAGTGTTTTAACTGAAAATTTCAAATTAAACAAGCAAGCGAGTTTAGTGTTCCGATTTATGTCTTTCACTAGAATAGTATTAACGGTGCATTTCTGAGCCTTTTTTTTTTTTTTTTTTTTTTGCACTGGCATAAAATGCCTTAATAAGGACAACATATCACAGACAAATTTGTATGCAAACAAGTCCTCCTTTCCTGGATTCTAGAGAAACTCTAAAAAACCAAGGTGTTGCTCTTACAAGGGATTTCTGTGTTATTTCCAACTGTCGGGTCCCAAATAGCAGGATATGACCAAGTTATGTTTGTATGCTGAGGACTCTCTCAGGGTCTCGTGCGTGCAGTGTGGGAGCCCAGTGTTAGTTGGATGAATCCATACGTTCAATGGGGAGTAGCCGCTGAGCAGATGTTTTCTCCCTGACACAGTCGTCAGTCTGCCATAGCAGAGATCTCTAGGTGTTGGACCTAGTCCCCTTCCTCCCTCCTATTTAAACAGCTAGGCTGCATTGCTCAGACTGTTATGCTGTGGTTGGGGCCGCGTTCCCATTAAGGCAGAACTCTACGAAAGTTAAATAAAAGTTATATATGTCTATGTTAAACAATAACTTTATATCTCTTTCCATATCCCGTTCTCTCTGTGTCTTTATTCCTTTTCCTAATGATACAAAAGAGTATAATTATCAATAATTTGCTTTCACGTACATGGAATTTTGAATTATTTAGCTGTATTTTGCCCTTTTCCATGCGATCTCAAAGTGGACCCTTTTAAGTCCCATGAAAATACTTTGGTTTTCTATGTTTCACATGGTTCTATATATAAAGGAAATGTAAACTGTATTCCAATGATTAGAGAAATAATCTCATTATATAGGTAACAAATAAACATAATTTAAAAAATGAACTATTGGCTGTCAGGCAATATGTTAAATGGGGGTAAAAAGATGGTTCCGAATTAGTTTTAAATTAGTCTTAGATCATTCTTAAATATGATGTTTAAGAAGTCTCAATGTCTGACGTGAAAAGAAAGTTAATCCTGAAGTCTCATATAAAAAGGAAAGGCTGTACATAGTACGTATTTGACGACTCTCATGCATATTATGACATGCACTGCAGATTTGAGACATAGCTTGCTTTGGGACGAGGGGCTTTTCTGTACCTTGGTAACACATTTTTCTTGTTTAAATTGTGAACTACATAAGTCAACTCTGCTGAGACCCTAAAACACAAAATCACTGACCTCATTAGGCTTCTGTCAGATATCCTGCCTTATTAACAGGGTTGATAAGCACTTTTCAAGAATTTCCTGAGAGGACAATCCCATATTATAAGCTATGTGGGAGCGCAAGAATTTGACATTGTTTTTTTGTTTGTTTGCTTATATAGTCAATAATATTGTGGTAACTGTGTATAGTGCCAGGTGGGCACTGGTTTTATCAGAGGGGAGGCATCACTTCATAAATTATATAAATGTCTAACCACTATGCTATATACCTGATACTAATAAAAAATAATATTGAATATCAACTGTAATTAAAAAAATAGTCATGAGAATGTAAAGTACAGCATAGGGAGTATAGTCAATAATATTGTAATAAATCTATAAAGTATGTCATTCTTTGGTGCTATTGTAACTGGTATTATATTTTTTAATTCAATTTCCAATTGTTTATGGTTGATATATAAGGAAGTATTTTACTTTTGCATACTGACCTTTGTGAGTTTTTAAAACATAAATAAATTTAGTCAGTGTATCCATCTCACTTATACAAATGATCTTTCATAAGTGCAAGGACTTTAGAAAGTGATGAAAAGTACAACTGTAAATTGTAAAACAATTTAACATGGAATCAGGCTTTGGTTCCTACAATAAATGTACTTTGTCATAATTTTAATATACTGCTGAATTTGATTTGTTAGAATTAAATTAAAATGCTGGCGACTGTATGAAGCCATGACATATATCTGGAGTTTCATTGTTCATCCTGTCAGGTTTGGGTATCAAGGTCTTTCTGGTATTTCTTAATGAACTAGGACGTTTTCCAACTCTTTTCAGTGATAAAGAACATTTTGCTTATAACCTGAGAATTTTATGGTTGTTAAAATAATCTTCTCAGAATCCGCTGGGCACTGCCTTTTTTATTTAAAATGTTTGATATTAATTATTTCAGTTTGTTTCGTAGTTTGGTACAGATTTCTATTTTAAATGGATTAATTTTATTAATCTGTTTCCCTAAAAAATAGTATGCATTTCTTCTACATTTTCGAAATCACCAATATAGTATTATCGGTATGAGCCTATGAATATTTGGGGAGTTTTTGTGCTTTTTTGCACTGTGACTCTCCCTTTTTTTTTTAACTGTCCATATACTTTATATCGATCTAAGAAATATTTGGCTATGCTAGGGACAAAAGTTTTTATCCTATGTTTCCATGTTTTCTGTGAAGTTTTTTTTTTTTATAGATTTGTGTGTACCTGGGAAGGCACACACAAGAAAGAAGGAATTCCTGGGAGTGATGAATGGCTGGCAGTCTATATTTCATGAGTAGAGATACAGTCAAGAGAAACTTAATCAGAAATATACCTGGTGGATATTATAAAAATTACCCAACTTCTATGAAGAGAAATTCATCATACCTGTTGACGCCCAAGAGTCAGACTCCCACACGCTGAGCAATGCAACCACTAAACATTCTTGCATGTGTGTCCAAGGCAACACAGAAACCATGACCACTGCAACATTTTCCATAGTAGCCAAAAAAGTATAAATGCCGAAATTATCAACATTTAAAATGTTTCTATGACTGGGTACTACTTATGCAATGTGAAAATGAATTAGTGAAGCTATAAATATTAACATAAAACATCTATATAGTATTGTTCTTTTGTTAGCTGTGAAAAGTCTCAGTTTTGCTCAGATGTTCTTACCTTTTAATTCATTTGAAGTGAATTTTGTAGAGGGTGAGAGGGAAAGATTGAAGTTTATTTTTTTCTTATGGATATAGGTTGTTCCAACACAATTTGTTGAAAAGTCTAGGCTTTCTCTGTTCGATAGAGTAGACAGTTTTGTAAAAAGTCAATTGGCTACATATATGTGGATTTATTTCTAGGTTCTTTATGCAGCTCCACTGCAATATGGGTCTGTCCTTGGGTGAGTAACATACTGTGTTGTGTAATGTAGGGGGGTAACAAACCCTGAAATCAGGTATTTTAAGTCATTATACTTCGTTCTTCTTTTCAAAATTGCTTTACCTATTTTAACTTTCTTGTACCTCTCAATTTTTTAAATTTCTTGTACTTCTCAGTTTTACAATCTCTTTTTTTTCTCAAAATATATCTGATGGAATTTTGATTGGAATTGCATTAATTTCTGGAATTATATTTGGGAAGCACTGATGTCTTAAAAATATTGAGGTACCTTATTCATGAAAACAAGTATATCTCTCCATTTAGTTTGCACTTCTTTCATTTCTTAGTAATGTTTTGCAGTCGGCACTGTTCTTGTCTTGCCTAGATTGTATACATGTATCCCTAGATATATAAAGCTTTTTCATGCTGGTATAAATGGTAATTTTTACTGCATTTTAAATTAATAAACTTTATTTAGAGAAATTTTAGGCTCACAGCCAAATTGAACAGAAAGCACTGAGAGTTCCCAAATATCCTGTGTCCCCTACACGGACAACCCCCCCTACCCCCGCTGTCATCAGAGCGTTACATGTTATTAATACAATCAGTGAACCTGCGCTGACATGTAGTTACCATCTGAAGTCCATAGTTCATGTTAGTGTTCGTAAACAGACATAAGGGTTTATAAGCAAAGCAAGGAAAGCACAGCAAGGAAAGAAGTGGAAGACGTGAAAATAGAACTTCTAGATCAGCCAAAAGAATTACTGAATGTGAATGGCTGTCGATCAGAAAATACAAAAGAAAAGATCAGTGTTCTTCAAGAAATTGGAATGAAAAATATCTAAGATGAAGTAATAAGAGGAAAAAACAGACTTGCGTTGTACATTCTGTGGGTTTTGAGAAATGTACTAGTATAATGGCGCGTGTCCATCTGTACAGGCAGACCCACCTGTACTCCAGCATGCAGACTAGTTTCCTTGCCCTAAAAATCCTCCAGGTTCCACATGTTCATTTTAAATGGAGCACTGTAAACGTACAATTTGTAATTGTTTGGTGAATAAACTGCCTGCCAGAAAAAAATCCTCAACAATTTTTAAAGGACGTTAATTATTTACATTGTTCTTGTAGCCTTTAGCTGTGCAAAAATTAGTGATTGATCCCAATCTCATAGAAAATTTCTGAGATTTTTCTATCCAGTGGATCATTTTCCCTAAGGATAAAGGCAATTATACTTCTTTCTAGTATCTCCACAACAGTGTTTTGTATTCAATACACAGCTCTAGTATATATTTTATTTTCTTCCAAAGTATTAGATGCTTTGTTGTTGTTTTTAAAATGTTATTGTTTTACCTTAATTTTCCAAAATCCCTTTGCTAGTATATAGAAAAATTAATTTTTGTTTAACTTTCATTCTTTGTTCTTGACAAATCAACTTAAAATTCCTAGTAGTTTCTTTATAGACAATTAGATATTTCTATGTATGAAACCATGCCTTTTGCAAATAAGCCATTTTCCTCTACTTACCAATCCATATGCTATTATTGCATATTTATTGTTATTATTATGTCATATGCCAGGGGTGCCAAAAAATGCATACACATTTTAAGAGATGTTATCTACGCCCAAGTAGTAGTTCGCCATAATCAGAAGTGTCTGGACGTTGATGGGAACCACTTTGAGCACCTCTTGTCATTGCAGAAGTCAAATGTGACTTGTATTCACATGTTGCTATTGGTATATATTGAATATTACTATTTGAATACAGTTTTCCTCTCTTAAAATGTGTACACATTTTTTGGCACCCTCTGCATATTGCCCTGTTGTATTGCATAGGACCTCCAGAGCACGGTGAATTAAAATAGTCAGAGCAGATATCCTCGCCTGTTTTCCAGTCTTCGTAATAAAGCAGGCAGTCTTTTGTCGTTATGTATCATGACTAATAGCCACAGGAAGCTTGCTGATAATCCTTATCATAGTGACTAAGTTTCCTATTCCATAGTGAATATTATTCTATAGTGAACAATATTCATGCATGCTTTCTGTCATAAATGGGGGTTTAATTTGGTCAGATTCTTTATGTGAATCTATTAAAATGATCATATGATTTTTTTTTTTTTTTTTTAGTTCATTAACCTGGTGAATTTCATTGATTGATTTCTGAAAATCAAACCAATCATGTTCCTGGAAGAATCTCCACTTTGTCACGGTATGTAACTCTTTTTTATATAGCCTTTCTTTTTCTTTTTTGCTAATAATTTGTTGATGATGTCGGATCCCTTGATGTAGTCCCAGAGGCTACTGCAGCTCTGTTTTTCTTATTTCCAGTTAACTTTGCTTCCTCTTATTACTTCATCTTGGATGTTTTTCATTACTATTCCTTGAAGAACACTGGTCTTTTCTTTTGTATTCTCCAATTGACAGCATTCACATTCAATAATTCTTTTCTTTTTTTTTTCTGATCTAGAAGTTCTATTTTTATATCTTCCATTTCTTTTCTTACTGTTTGTATATTTGCTTATAAACCTTGATGTCTATTTCTAACCATTATGTAAAAATCCTTGTCTCATCTCTTTCATTTTTGAGTCTGTGTGTATGGACTAATTTTTCTCCTAATTATGGATCACATTAAAGCTTATTTGTACATTTAGAAAATTTTGACTGGATGCGCAATACTTTGAATACTCTGCATTTTGTTGTCTTCCTTCACGGGTGTTGCATTTTGTTCTAGCAAGCAGCTGATTTGTCTGCTGATTAGCTTGGTCATTTTGTGTTAACATTTATTTTAAGGTTAGTTTTGTCCTACTGTTAAGACACAACCTTTCTTGGGCCTCTTCTGAATGCAAGTGTTCAACCAGGTACATGCTTTTCCAGTTGGTGGAGTTGAATGTCTCCCAGCCTGTGTAAACTTGGGAAAATTTCAGCTGAAAGCTCTGCAGTCTGTCTTCCCCAGGGTTCGGAGTTTCACTTTACATACCAGTAGCATTTGTGCAGCCCCATTTTCAAGAGGACTCCTAGGCAGATACTTGGAAATTATTCTCTACGTAGCTTCCTCTTCTCTGGTTTATAAGCAAATGTCAGCTGCCTTGGTCTCGCCCAGATTTCAGCTCCATTCCCGGAAGTTGCCACGACCTCTATGTTCTGCTTGGCCCTTCTCCATGACCTTGTAGTGGTTCTAGACACAACACTTGTCTTCTTTGTGCAAATAATCATTTCAATGATTTTGTTAAGATTTCTAACTTTTTTGTGGCTAGAGAGTAAATTTAGTCTTTGTTACACCATTCTGGCTGGAAGCATAAGTTCCAACGTACGCTTTTTTTTCCCTTTATTGATATTAATTTCTGTTTTTTAATTAAATACAATTGTAACTCTCAAACCTGTCTATCCAGTTCAAACCATTTTTCTCAACTTTTCTCCAACATTTCTGACTGTCTATAAGGTCTAACTTGGGTGAAGGGTAAGCAAAATGGGTGAAGGTGGTCAAAATGTAGAAATTTCTAGTTATAAATAAAAATTAGTCCTGAAGATGTAATGTACAGCATGGTGACTATAGTTAATAATACAGTATTGCATATTTGCTGAAAGAGTAGATCTTAACAGTTCTCATCACAAGAAAACAATTGTAGCTATGTGTGACGATGGCTGCTAACGGGTCCTATTGTGTGACCAGTTCATGACATATATATGTATCGAATCATTATGTTGTACATCTGAAACTAATATAATGCATAGGTACATCAATTATGTCTCAATAAAAAGAGACACTAAGTGCCGTTGTAGATTTTTATGTCTATCTGAAATTCATCTCGAACCTATTTAAGTCTTGGAGCCACTATTGCTGTTAATGATACCTGGTACCTATTTGCTCACTTGAATACCAGAGGGTTAACCCAAGATTTCCCTTCTCTGCTCTTTTTCTATGCCTCCACTTACAAATAAGAGGAAACACAAGTGATGTGTGGTTAAGAGCACCTATTCTGGAGCTATGCTACCAGGATTCAAACCCCAGCTCTACCGTTCACCAGGTTTGCAGCCTTAGGAAAATGGCTTAATTTCTCTGTGCTGTGTCCTCATCTGAAAATGGGATGACAATGACAATAATATGGTTGTTTTACAGAATAAATGAGTGTTTAGAAAACCAATAGAATTATATATGGCAAAACATAATGAACAAATCAGTGTTTACAAATACATGTAAAATTACAGAGCCCAGGAGGAAGCTCATCTAAAACATATAATGATTTTATGTGACTACAAGTGTAACCTGCATATACTGTGTTTTCCAAAGAGCCAAAAGTAACATATGATGTATGACCCACAAGAAGATACGGAATCTAACTTGAAGAAATAATGATTAAAAAATGCACTTTTACTTTTTTATAAATAATTTCCTGCTCTTTATTTCAAAACCATTAGATTCTTATATCACTTCCATGATTGGTCTTTCTGACACTAAACTTTCTTCAGTTTTTCTAAATTTTATTTCACACTGTAATGAAATAATTTTTATAAAATACAGTTCCCCTGTTTATTATACTCAATGTTTTTCTTATCTGCTGATATCCTTAAACTTCCTGCCATGACACAGTGCTCTTAATTTGGCCTCTATTTATCCTCCAATGTACATTGATTATCAAGTTTTTTTCATTGTATATCAAGTAAATTGCAGTTTTTGAACTATAACATGCTCTCTCATGCCTCATGTATTTGTACTTATTTTCTTATTAGCTCCTTCAAGTAATTGCAATTAATAACTTTTCAGCTCTAGCATGGCCATCATCTCTGCTCTTCAGTTTTTCTTGACTATTTAATACCCATACTAATGTTTCATTAGATGTCACATTTTCTTTGCATCCACAGTATATTTTTATATCAGTTACCACTACATATAAGTACATATAATGTGTACTTGAGTTAGTTGTTCACCTTTCATAAGAAACAATGAATTTCTTGAGGTTCCTGAATTTTACTTATTTTTTTCAATGTTTATAATGTATTCTCTGTGTACAGCACAAATATTTTCCAAACCAAACGTCAATTGACTAAATTAATAAATGGAAGAATAAAGGTTGGGATGATAAAAGGTATGCATTTATCATTTATCATGGGATTAAGCATAATTGCAGGTAGTTCACTAGAAATGACCAGGGTTCCCTTGGCATAGGAATATTTCCTCAACTCTGACCATGAGAATTATGAACACACACACACATACACACACACACACACACACACACGCACACACACAGATGCAAACATAAAAGCACAAGAAAAAGGAATTGTTTTGTTTTCTTTTTGATGATCTGATATGGCATATAAATGAATATTTATTATTTTGTGTAAGTTCTCTGATATTTTAATCACCTTCAATTAAGTTATGATAAGAATACTTAAAGGATCAGTGATCTGGAGCATTAAGCAGTTCAGTGCAGACTAACTCAGGAGAGTAGAAATTTCTTTTATAACAATATCCTAACTAGTCACTCCATGGTAAGGCATGAAAAATAAAGATTATGTTTGTAACAATGTGCTGACAAATAAATGAACACATTAATTAGATTAATGATATTTCTTTTGGTAAATTAGGAAACTTTCAGTGGAAAAACAAATAGCTGTCTTTCCACAACTAAACACAAATACAATACATTAAATCAATCTGTGAAGTGGTATTTACATGGGATGTGATGCTTCCAGAAAAGTAAATGAAAGTCTCCACAGATTCCTCTTGTCACTGCTTGACTAAGCCATAGTTCTTAGAAAACTAGCTTGCTCCATCACTTGGTTCTCTAGAGGAAGCTAAAGATTATCTTATTCTCTGTTCAGAAAAACAAACAAACAAATAAAAGAAATCCCTGCCAGAAAGATTGTTCTGGAAGCTTTCTGTGAAAACAGGAAGTAGGCATCATGGAATGTATCCATTGTGCCTACTGCCTTCTATATTTATTCTTCGGCTGTCTTACATATTAAACATCCTTTTGTTAGAGCAATCACTTTTCCAGGTTACAGAGCTGCCTCATTGCCAAAAAGGAAGTGGTATCTCCTCACTAAGCTCTTTCCTAAATAACATAAAAATGATCACAATTTAAACCAGATATACTTAGAATTTTTTCCATCAAATTTCCATGCTGACAATACATGTAGTTTAATAGTATTAAATATTTATTAAATTTCAAAACAAATTCTGCTAACCGTAATGGAACTCCAACCCATCGACCCACCCACAAACATGATTACAACATAAAGCCAATTAAGCTGATGAATAAAATGTGGTCAGGGTTTCATCTAGGACATACTACAGATATGAAGAATAAATAACAGTGAAATAGTACCAAGGTCATTCTCTCCCCCCAACAAAAGAACATACCACCATTCAAAGAGCCTACAGACTGTGATATACACAATGATTGACATGGGGTCTGGAACAAGGATCCCCTCCAGGTAATGGCATAAAGTTGAAAATCCTCACAGGAAGAAGCTAGGTGTGAGTGAAATAGTAGAAGGTATAACTTTAGCCAAGTAGGTGATGGAGGAAAGTGCTTTGCAGGCAGAAAAGTCCATGTGTGTCAGGGAGCTGAACAGGAGTCCATGTGTGTAGGTGCCAGTGAAGCAAAGCTCTGTGGAATATATTGAAGTTAGAGAGTTAATGTCAGGCTATACCAAGACGAAACCTGGAATTCTTTTGAGGAATATGGGAGTGAGCAAAATAGCAATATGGAAAATGCCAACTGTCACCACCTCTTCAAAAGATGTGCAGAAACACAGAAAGTCATGTAGTGTGTTCTCCCCAAATCACCTTTAATTGTCCTCAATGCATCTTAAGAAAGATTGCAACAGTTGACCAACACATTTAAAAACTTAGGAATGGTGATAGAATACAGTTTACAATGAATGAAACTTATAGTTGATTCTAGTTGTGACATGTGTTGGGCTGGAGCCTCTCCCTGCTGAGTACCAAGCTTAGAACCAGGCACAGGGGCTCTCCGCTCTCCGACCCCCAACAGTACAGTTTCTCAAAGTACTTTTATACTTTTTTTTTGGTATATCAGGAAACACCAAGATTCAAAATAAGGGGAAAAAAATGCACTTTAATCCAATAAAAAGGCTGGTGCCAGGATCCCCCTTTGATTTCTAATTATCAGTCTTTTCTGTGGATTAAGGTGAGAAATGTATATTCCCTTCAGGTGAAAATACCCATTCTCCATAACCACAACCCATTGTCTTTGCCGCAGGGACAGAGGCAGATAATCACAGCAGAGCCCATTACTGTAGCATCAGTGCATCCTTCTCAGGTGGGTTATTTAGTGTAGGTTACACCAGAAGTAAAGCATCAGTATACGGTCATATTGATCTGCATCTGTCCTGATGCAGATCAGTTTAGATACTGCTGAGTTTCCCCAGATAATGTCCAGGTCACCAACTGTGCTAAGAAAGTAGACACTTTACTTAGACTATGAGGGTGGTTTAAAAACCCTATGCTGTTAAGTATATTATATACCACGTTGGCTCTAATGGGATACCAGGCTGCTATGTCTGCATGCGTGTGTCCTCAAACATTCATATGTTGAAATCCTAACATCCATTGTGATGGGATTAGGAGGTAGGGCCATTAGGAGGTGATTAGGTCATGAGGGCAGAGCCTTCACAACGGAGGCTAAGACTCATATGAAAGAGGACTGAGAGAGCGCTCTTGCCCTTTCTACCAGGTGAGAACACAAAAAGAGTCTTGGCAGCCTGCAGCCTGGAAGAGCACCTTCACCAGATCCTGAACAAGTTGTCCCCTGGTCGGGAGCTTCCAGCCTCCAGGACAGTGAGGAATACATTTCTATTGCTTATAACACCTAGTCTGTGATAGTTTGTTATAGCAGCCCAAACAGACTACACGTAAGCTTCTCCATCATTCAGGAGAAAGTTTATAGTTATCTAGACAGGTGTACCTCATTTTATTGTGCTTTGCTTTATTATACTTCACAGAGATTGAGTTTCTTACAAATTGAAGGTTTGTGGCAACCCTGCATTGAGCAAGTCTGTCAGCACCATTTTTTCCTGCAGTGTTTGCTCACTTTGAGTCTGTGTGTCACATTTTGGTAATTCTCATAATGCTTCAGACTTTTTATTATTATTATATTTGTTATGGTGAAATGTGGTCAGTGATCTTTGATGTTACTACTTTTGGAGCACCATGAACTGCTCCCATTTAAGACAGAGAACTTAATGGATAAATATTGTATGTCTGACTGCTCCACTGACCAGCTGTTCACCTATCTCTCTCCCTATACCCTGAGGCACAACAGTATTGAAATTAGACCAGTTAATAACCCATAATGACCTCTAAGTGTTTAAGTGAAAGGAAGAGTTGCCCACTTCTCACTTTAAATCAAAAGCTAGGAATGATTAAGCTTAGTGACGAAGGCATGTCAAAAGCTGAGACAGGCTGAAAGCTAAGCCTCATGCACCAAACAGTTAGCCAAGTTATGAGTGCAAAGGAAAAGTTCTTAAAGGAAATTAAATTAGCTACTCCCATAAGTGAACAAATGATAGGAAAGTAAAACAGCCTTATTGTTGATGTGATCTGCATAGATCAAACCAGCCACACATTCCTTTAAGCCTAATCCAGAGCAAGGCCATGACTTTCTTCAATTCTTCAATTCTATGAAGGATAAGAGGTGAGGAAGCTGCAGAAGAAAAGTTGGAAGCTAGCAGAGTTTGGGTCATGAGGTTCAAGGGAAGATTCTGTCTCTATAACATCAAAGTGCAAAGTGAAGTAGCAAGTCATCCAGAAGGTGTAGGGAAGACAACTCATGGGGTGGCTATACTAAAAAACAGATGTGCAGTGTAGATGAAACAGCCTTATACTGGGAAAATATGTCTGCCAAGACTTTTATAGTTGGAGAAAAGTTAATGCCTGTCCTCAAAGCTTCAAAGTATAGGTTGACTCTCTTGTTAGGGGCTAATGCAGCTCATGGCTATCTTAAAGCCAATGCTTTCTCACCTTTCTGAAAATCCGAGGACCCTTAGACATTATGCCAAATCTACTCTGCCTGTACTCTAGAAATGGAACAAAAAATCAGATGACAGCACATCTGATTAGAGTACGGTTTACTGAAGATTTTAAGCCCACTATAGAGGACTATTGCTCAAAAAACAAACAAACAAACCAACCAAAAAACATGTCTTTCAAAATATTGCTGCTCCGTGACAGTGCATGTGGTCACCCAGGAGCTCTGATGGAGGTGCACAGTGAGATTAGTGTTGTTTTCAGGCCTGCTAACATAACATCCATTTTGCATCCCATGGTTCAAGGAGTAAATTCGATTTTCAGGTCTTACCATTTAAGAAATACATTTTGTAAGACTGTGGCTGGCTACCATGGAAAAGGAATCTTCTGATGGATCTGGGAAAAGTAAATTGGAAAGGATTCACCTTTCTAGATGCTATTGAGAACATTCATAATTCACGGGGAAAGTTCAAAATATCAAGATTGGCAGGAGATTTAAAGAAGTTGATTCTAACATCATGGGTGACTTGGAGGGTTCAACACTTCAGTGGAAGAAGCAATTGCAGATATAGTGGAAACAATGAAAGCACTAGAATTGGAAGTGGAGCCTGAAGATGCTACAATCTTACGATAAAACTTTAGCAGATGAGGAGTTACTTCTCACGGATGAGCATATAAAGTGGTTTCTTGACATGAAATCTACTCGTGGTGAAGATGCTGTGAAGATTGTTGAAATGACAACAAAGAATTTAAAATACTACATAAAGTTAGTTGATAAAGCAGATCATGATCTGAGAAGACTGACTCCACTTTTGAAAGAAGTTCTACTGTGGATAAAATGCTATCAAACAGCATTATATACCACTAAAAAATCATTCATGAAAGGAAGAGTGAGTTGATGCGGCAAAGTTTATTGTTGTCTTATTTTATAAAATTTCCACAGTCACCCCAACCACCATCCTGAGTAGTCAGCAGCCATCAACCTCGAAGCAAGATTCTCTACCAGCAAAAAGATTATGACTCATGAAAGGCTCAGATAGAGTTAACATGTTTTACCAATAAAATATTTTTTAATTAAGGTATGTATATATTTTTTAAGACATAAACTATCGTACTCTTCACAGATATAGTATAGTGTAAACATACCGTGTTTTCCCGAAAATAAGACCTAGCTGGACAATAAGCTCCAATGCATCTTTTGGAGCAAACGTTAATATAAAACCTGGTTTTATTTTACTATAATATAAGACCTGGTCTTATATAATATAATGTAATATAATATAATATAATGTAGTGTAGTGTAGTGTAGTGTAGTGTAGCGTAGCGTAATGTAATGCAATGTAATGTAATGTAATGTAATGTAATGTAATATAATATAATATAATACCAGGTCTTATATTAATGTTTGCTCCAAAAGATGCATTAGAGCTGATTGTCCGGCTAGGTCTTATTTTCGGAGGAATATGATAACTGTTATATGCACTGGGAAACCCAGAAATCCCCTTTATCACAATATTTCCTTTATTGTGATATTCACTTTATTGTGTTGATATGGAACTGAACCCACAAAATCTCCAAGATATGCCTGTAGTCCTCTTCTGGTGTATGGGAACTAGAATTACAAGGAGCATTAAGTCACAGCCACATTTTAAGGGTGCAGAGTAAGGTAGTTTCATTGATGCCACATAGATCCCAATAGATCTGGGAGTGAAATGCAATTCTTTGAAATTTCCAGTTGTATATTATTTTCTCCACACTACGCCCATGTGATAAATAGCTCATAATATGGTATTGATATCAAAGAAATATTGTTGTGGAAAACGGTGGAGACCGAGAGACTCAAGCGGCACCAGAGATCAGGGAGAACACAGCTTTATTACGCCCGTGGGCTCAGCAGGATTGCTCCCAAAGACAGCACTTACTGGGGTTGGGCACTTTGTTTTATAGGGTTAGGCCTCCGGGTTTGGGGAGGATTCGTGCCACTGCTATTACGACGCTAGGGATTGGTTAAATCTGGCCGTGGTGCCGGGGAGGTCCGTCCCTAACAGCTGTGATCGCTTAATACTGTTTTGACGGGAAAGCCTCTAACTGCTGTGCTTGCAGGAAAACTGCTCCGATAAGATATCAGAGGGAGGGGGATGGAAAGCTCCCAAGGCTATGCTCGCAGGAAAAAAAACCATCCCAACAGTATTAGAGGCTACCTAGAGATAAATATATATCTCCTGGGAAAAGCATATTGATGAAGTAATCTGATTTTCTATCAGGAAAGAGGCTGTGATATTCAAGACAATCAGTTCAGAATACTTTGATGCTAAAATGGCAGAAAAGATTTTCGTCATGGACTGATTAAATCTATATCATTGAGAAGTTCTTATGTCATGGCATAACATTAGGACTTGTTCAGAATATTAGCTAAATGTGCCATATATGTGAAAATTTGTGAACTGTACCTTCATTCAGCCATTTTTACCTAAAAACTTGTTTCAAATGGTCATGTTGAGAAAGATCAAGCATGCTTTAAAAATATGGTCTAACTTTGTGACTTCCGGCATATCGGCCCTGGGGCCCTGGCCATTTTCTGAGCAATAGTTACTCCAACTAAGAAGCAGCCAGGAGTTATGCAGCAGGCAGGCTTACCTGTCCATCATTTAATGAATCAGAGGACACACCAATTTAGTGAGGCTCTCAGGGAAGGGATATGGCAGGATAATGAAGTGTAATTCACGTCACAGACTATTTTCCATCAATTTCAGCTTTGCAATTTCCACACTGAACTTGATACTGTCTTTTGAAATTTATATTTAGGCAAAATTGAAAAGCATTTATTGAACACTTACTGAGTGAAATCCATTATGT
The DNA here is from genome assembly GCF_036562045.2 of Rhinolophus sinicus. Taxonomy (NCBI): domain Eukaryota; kingdom Metazoa; phylum Chordata; class Mammalia; order Chiroptera; family Rhinolophidae; genus Rhinolophus; species Rhinolophus sinicus. The sequence goes on from NC_133758.1 coordinate 113,554,723, forward strand.
AAATTACTATATGTCTCTAAATTACCTGCATATGGAGAGACAAAATTGAAAATTCACAAGAAGTTTTGATAATTAAATGTTATAGACTATCCTGGTTTGACAAGTTAAATATAAAAACCAAAACAGAACAGCAATACACCTCACTGGGACACTTGGATAAGCTTGTATAAGTTCACTTCATATACTTCACTGGACAACATTGTTTACATTCAAGGCTGTTTTCCCTCAGGAAATATGTGGTTAAATACAATTACTTCTGCATTGCAGGTAGGTTGTTTTTAAAACTCCTTTACACTTTACATTTGGTTTTGATTGAATTTAGTCAGTTACACACAACCCCGAGACCAGACTCACAATTTTTCTTCTGTATTGATCATGCTTTAAAAGAGAAACAGCTCTTTAAATAATATATTTTATATCTTTCTTTCATTGAACACCTTCTAATTCTAAAAGGTCAACTTTTAACATTTCAGAAATAATTATTATTTACTGACAGCATTTGAAACTAATTACTTCAGCTTCTCTATCATTTATTTGGGGATTTACTATTAAGAGCACTGCCTGCTTTTGCAGAAATTGGAACATCAATCTGAAACTTAAGGGGACAGGGAAATTGTCACCATTAATCCCACTTTTCGCAATTATAAAGGGATTATTGTGAACTTTTCCATGGCAATAAAACTTAAAACTTATCTTGTGAAGGCAATTAAAATACTCTAGAAAATTCACCACATTGAAAAATTTAAAGACATTATTAGGTGATTTCACACTCTTGTAAGTAAGACTCCATCTTTTCCATTTGAAACAGGATCTGAATTTAATTAGATAACAGTGTATGCCTAGACTCTCCAGGGCAGTAGTTTTATTTAAAAAAAAAAAAAATAAGTAACTGAGATTTGATATATATTTGCTAAAAGTGTGCATTGTGTATCATTTAAATTGAAAGAATGAGAGGAAGTAGAGAAATTACAAAAAGAAAAACCCAACACAGAGTGACTTCATTCTAGAAAAATGTTACAATTCTATTTAAGCGAATTTTAGAGAGTTTTAAATAGGACCGTGTTACCATGAAATCTGAACCAGCTCAAGTTTTTGTTTATAGTAGATATAGATCTAAAACAAAACATATCAGTTTAACTAGAGATGTGTTAAACTTTAACTAGAGATTAAACTTTCCTATTATAAAGAAAAACCGTGATTCTCATATTTGGTAAAACAAAAATACCAACACATATTTTGTGTAAGGAGTACATACCTAAAAGTGAAGCCAAATAACTACAGTTAGATACAACTAACAAAAATATGTATTATATCAAAATATTTTTCATATTAGGAAAGCAAATATCAAGAAAAAAATGACCATTAAATAGTACAACCAGCCTCAAATATTTGTCACAATGTGGAATCTACAATAAATGACGAATAACAGATATTTATACTCTAATAGAATACTTAATGTCGCTTTCCATAAGAACAAAAAATGGAGTAAAACTCAATATATCTTTGCTCACTTTAGTTGACCAAATAAGTGAAATGCAAATGGGGTTTTCATAGAAGAGGAATTATATATATATATATACATACACATATATATGTGTATATACATATACACACGTATATATGTATAATTACAAATATATGTATATATATCATACTATATAGTTAATTTTATAATATGTATTATAAAACATGTCTTATGCATCACATAACATATATATGTTAAATACATACCATTGTTCAAAGAGCTGTGGAAACTTATGTGCAGAATGGTAAAGTGAATTGCATGTGATGACACAGCTAACACAGGAGGGTTGTAATTTGAGAACAGACCAATGATCTACAGAGTCTGTACTTTTGTAATAATGCCAGAATTGTAACAAATTTGCTGGGAGAAAAGCTGTCACATCAACAAATACCACAAGCAACCTATTTTAACCAGAACGCTATGAGTGCAACTGAATGAAAGTAATGATGGAAATGCAGAACATGAAAGAAAACTTCAAACACTGAGGAGTCAGAGTGACGAAGCGCTTGATTGGTTTATTAGTATTCCTTTTTTATTCTTTTTAATTTTCTTTAATTTACAAAAGAATCATCTATAATGAAGCATGCTAATGAAATTCAGAATTTTGGGGGAAAAAACATCACAGTTATGAGTATTTCCATCATTCACCATCTGCCGCTCCAAAGTATTATAGTGACAATTTACAGTGTCCATTTGCTTCCGTTACCACCATCACAGCCTCTTTCTAAATGTTGTCACACTGTGCGTGATATAGGCGGCCTGCCTCTCACATGGATGTGTTTAGGTGTGTTAAAATATATACGTGTGTGTGTGTATATATATATATATATATATATATATACACACACACACACATACCTGTGTATTTAAACACACACAAAACATGTATATGTGTATGCACGTATACTATTATGAACTCATTGTAAATTGTTTTCTGCAGCCATGGCTTTCCATGATTGCATCATATTTGATCATATGTCCGTCAAGGATAACTGCGTACAATACTTAAATAGTTAAAGCAGCAACAACAGATTTTATTCAGTAAGTCCTGACAGGAGGGGAAAGGACTGAGTTCCATTCCTATTGGTGCAGAGGCGAGTGGATGTTTTAAAGGGAGAGAGAGGGAGGGAGACTGGTAGGGGCTTGCGCAGAGGCGGGGAGGTTAAAAAATTACAAGAACTGGGCAGGAGGGTGGGTCCATGTGATCCCCATCCGGTGGCTTACTGGTCCTTATTGAAGTCAGGCCCCTACCCTCCCACTCAGTCTGGGATGCAGGGCCCCATCTTCAGGTGTTGACAGGAACAGAGAACAAATTATTTTGGCAGCCTTGGATTTTCTTAAAGGCAGGCACTTTAAGGTGTGTGTGTGTGTGTGTGGGGGTGCTAGAGTCACTCTGGGGGTGGCCTAGAGGGGTTGGAAACTGCCAGTGTTTGTTCACTAGGCCACGTTGGAGGCGTCATCATAAAGAGGGTTCTGAAGATCCTGGAGCCTGGCTAGAGGAATCTCTGTCATGACTATGAAGCAAAATATTTAGCTTTCCAGTTAGTTTTAGCATTTTGCCATTACCAATAATGATTTCTATATATATGTATTCTGAAACATGCATTTCTAGATTCACATGTAGTTTACATTACCGTGCAGGTTGATTCCACTAGCGTGATCTCCAACAGCAGTTTATGAACATTTTTATTTCCCTCATTACCTTTGACTTATTAATTAGTTCACATATTAAGGACAATTTTTCTTTGATATATTTTCCCTATCATATTGCTAGAAATTATTTGGCCTATGATTTCACATTTGCGTTTTCATCATTATAATAATTTTTCATAAAATTGGTGCTATGGACTGAATTGTGTCACCCTCTCTCCAAATTCATATAAAGCCCTAATCGCCAATGCGGATATATGTGGAGATTAGGCCTAGAAGAAGGTAATTAAGGTTAAATGAGGTTATGAGGGTGGGACCCTGTTGTGATAGAATTAGTATTTTTAGAAGAAGAGACACTGAAGAATTCTCTCTCTCCCTCTCCCTCTCCCTCTCCCTCTCCCTCTCCCCGCCTCCCTCCCTCCACCATGTAAGGGCAAGTGAGAAGGTAGTTGACTACAGCCAGGAAGAAAGCCCTCCCCGGAAACTAAATCCTATTGGACCCTGACCTTGAAATTGCGGCTTCCAGAACTGGGAGACGATAAATTTCAGTTGTTTAAGCCATGCAGACTGTGGTATTTGTTACGGCAGCCTGAGCAGGCTAAGACAGTTGGTAATTTGAATATGTGTTCATTTATCAATATATTATTTTCTGCAATTTATGTTATGGTTGTTGGGGATATAAAGCAACATATTTAAAAAAGGTGGAATGAGTGTATTACTAAACAATTAATAAATTGTTTCAATATTATTCATTGCTACCCCAATATAATAAAATTGGGGTATATCTTGACCTACTACCCTATTATATTAAAATAAGGTTTTCTCATATAAACACTAGAGTTTATCCCTAGGTTAGTATTTGATTCAACTGACCTAACTATTCCGCCATTTCCACATCATTTCCTGTTGTTACTTTGTCATCTGTTTTAACATATGAAAGTCCAAGTCCAGTTCTATTATCTTCAGTTAATCTATCCCTGTCTTATCCCATAAATATACATGAGTATAAACTAAGCCACACATGCAATTTTGAATTTTGTTCTAGTTACATAAAAAAGTAAAGAAATATGAAAAATAAACTAACAATTTATTTTATCTAAGATCAAAATTGTATTTGAATTTACAATCAACATAAAATTATTAATGAGATATTTTTTGTTCCTTTTTTGTACAAGACTTTGAAATATGGAGTGTATTTTAGACATTATATATACACATATGTGTGTGTGCATGTGTGCATGCATGCGCACGAATATTCAGTGTAACCCAATTTAACTGTTCACTAACCACAAGGACCCAGCAGTTACTATATTAGAAAGCAAAATTTCAGCCCTGTATTTTAAGGTGGGCATTAAAATCATTTTTCTCAGTCCTAGAAATATGAGATCTAACAATTAAGTTCTCAAACTTGTTGGAACGATGTTACTAACCTTTTTTGATATCACAGGGATTATTCATTATGAATTTGTACCAACTGGGCAAACAGTTAACTGAGTTTACTACTTGGAAGTGCTGAAAAGGCTGCGTGAAAAAGTTAGACAATCTGAACTTTTCACAAAAAATTAATGGCTCTTGCATCACAACAATGCACCAGCTCACACACAGCACTATCTGTGAGGGAGTTTTTAGCCAGAAAGCAAATAACTGTATTGGAACACTTTTCTTATTCACCTGATCTGGCCCCCAGTGACTTCTTTCTTTACCCCAAGATAAAAGAAATATTGAAAGGAAGACATTTTGATGACATTCAGGACATCAAGGGTAATATGATGACAGCTCTGATGGCCATTCCAGAAAAAGAGTTCCAAAATTGCTTTGAAGGGAGTACTAGGTGCTGGCGTCAGTGCATAGCTTCCCAAGGGGAGTACTTTGATGGTGACCATAGTGATATTCAGCAATGAGGTATGTAGCACTTTTTCTAGGATGAGTTCACAAACTTAATCGTCAGACCTCGTATATATACAATATTTTAAAACATAAAGGCAAAATTAATGCCAAATGTCCATGATAAACAGAATATAAAAATATTATAAAGAGGCTGTTATCTGTCTTATAACTCCCACTATTGCACAAAGGGAACAATCCCTTCCGGTCAGACATGGTTCCCAGCATGTGACTGCACTGTCCCCACAGCACGTAGGTCTACGAGGGCTAAGGATGGCATGAGAACAGAGTGGGCACCACCAGGATTTAAGTAAGTGCTATTTTTTAATTGTAAAGGTTGTATTAACTCTTCCACTTGGTTCAAGGAGGAAGGATATTTTGACAGGTGAGCGTGGTGATGCACTTTTGCCTTCAGCTTTGCCTCCAAAATGTCCCAGCAGTTCACGGGGGCATCAGGTGTGAGGTGGAGCATCCTAAGAAGGAAGGTGGAGGCACAGGAGTCCTGACAGATACTCACTTACGGGTTTAGGGAAATTTCTCTAGATTTTTCCCAGTACATTTAGAGAATATAGACGAAGTAAGTTTTGTCTGGGAGTGATACTAAAATCAGGTAATGATCAGTGTTCTTCTGCTCTATTTTATTTCATCTTATTTTATTATTTTATTTTACATTTTAAGAGAGTAGCTTGTCTGTCAGTTCAGAATATAACATATTTTGTCACCTGTCTACTATTATCTTTGACTTGAAAAAGAGTGTTTACTATTGTGTCCAATAGGTGGAAACCTAATAAGTATTTTTAAAAGATGTTGTATATAGTTATAATCATTCCCGTTTTTCTTTAAAATCATAGCGTTAGCTTAATGCTATACCCTCAGCTTGCTTTATTTGTTAAAATATTGTGTACATTTTTACTTCCGTTTTTTTAAATTAATAAAATGTGTTACTAACACTGAAAAAATAAAACGTTTTTTTGCCTGAGTTTATGAAGATGAAATGTGGGATTGTTTAGCGTTGAGTTTGACCACCCTTTGAAAGTTGTTTTCAGTTCAGGAGTATCTTGTTTTTACTCAACAATACATCTGAAGCAATCTCATTACACAAATGCTTTGAATTACACAAAGGAGACCAAGGGATTGCGATGTGGGGTAAGAACACTGAGAATAGAAACGAAGATTTAAGTGGACTCTTTATGCAACAAAGCGTGATCCTGGCTATCTCCATTTTGATTTCATTTGATAAACTGTCACCTATGAAAATTAAACTGTAACCTTATTCACCTCCGTCATGGAGAAAGCAGACGTTTCAAGTTTTCCATCCTCACATAAGTATATGGAGAGTCACACAACTTGAAATCTAATTAGTTTAATAAGCCGTTTGAAATGATGTCATTCAGCCCCTACACATTAATCCTGCTCTTTCCACACCTGCTGGTATTTTGCAACAGTAATTATTTCATGGCAAAGAGACGCCTGAACCAGTCTATATTAACATAAGCATCTCTTATGACTACTAGATGCATTTCTCCTTGAAAGCTGTTAATAACCTCATTCCGGCTTAAGAGGAAGGAAACTGCCGCAGCCATAATGAGACTTCCTCAGGATGGAAGACAGTTTACTGTTCTGAAATACAATTTCCAAAGGTCAAAGGGAGGAAAGGACCTTCCTCAACCTATTAAGGGTCTTTCAGAGATTCCTTAACTCAGCACTTTATCTACCCATTTTTCAAAAAAACAGACTGGCATTGATGGTGTAACAGACAAAGAAATTGAATAGATAAGTGCTCTTTCACTAAAAGTGGAAATTTTAAAATAAAATAGCATCTTTTTAAAAATAATTAAACCATGATATAACTAAAGCTGTCAAGTTATTGTTAACTCTTTTCTGAACTAATGTTCAATACCTTTCGTTTAACTTGAATTCAGCTTAGATGTTACTATTTCATGACTAGCAGTTTTAGTTATAAAATGACCAGCAGCAAAAAAAAGAAAAAAAGAATAATATTTATTTCCCAAATGTTCTGGGATTACTACTCAGAGCTATGGATGTGAGAATTCCTCCCACGTACCAGACATTCAATAAAAACTTGTGTTGCTCTTCCTTAGGTAGGGCCACCACTGTTGTGGAATTCCCAGGAACCTCTAGAAACCAGACAACTTTAGGGTAAGTCCAAGTGCATGAAATTGCCTGTACAGAACTAAACCTTTTTTGAAAGAAGTTTCTTAGCATAGATTGTTACTCATGAGTATTAATATATTACATTTCACATTTGAGTAATTCTACTAATTCATCTTCTTTCACGTGGTGTATATTTCTTCTTTCACTTTACAAGAGGTCATAGCACTCAACTAATTTCATTTGACCATTTTTCCATGCACGAAACTTCATAATCAATTATTTTCAGTCAAAAGAAACAATAATTCTGTAGGTTAGCACTTTATTTCAAATTAAGTTTCTGGTATCAATTTCTTTTTTATTCATGTAGAGGAAGTCCTATGTTATATGATCACAGTCTGAATAAATGAGTACATAAGATGTAAAAAGAAATAATATTTTGCAAAATAAGTCTTTGATATTAAGATAAAACCTTGGTAGAGTGTGGTCCAATCTCCAATGGTAAATTGAAAATCTTTGCATAGGCAGTCAAATGGTAGGTGACTCAGTTGTATCAGTAAAATGAGAACATTGACCGTGTGTGTGTGTGTGTGTGTGTGTGTGTGTGTGTATTTGTGAGTTGTTGTAAAGTGTTCGGTGATGCCTGACCTCCCTGGAAGCTAAGGGCAGTAGGTAAATAGCTTAATTCATTGAGTAGGTGTACACAGAAGACACAGATCTTCAAAAGGTAATAGATTCTCCTCTTTACATGTCTTTACTTCTGTCAACGGCAACTAATTTTTCTAGAACCTGGATGTTTAACCTCCCTTATTTTCTTTTAAATTCTGAAAACATCACTTTATTTAAGATTCTATATTTAAACCACCTGGATGAATTTTGGTTTCTATGGACACCCCTATATTTTTGTTTGTTTGCAGTCAAGGCTCTGTGGTTATATTTTGCACACGTTTGAAATACAAACACTTCTCTATTTTGGTTAAAGCCACCATCATTTTCTGCCCAGAACACATTCATGGCTGGTCTCTCTACTTCTCTAGCTTTGCCCCTTTCCATCGTTTCTCTGAAGTGATCCACTGTACAGCTTAAACTTATCCAATATGACATATCAGTTACAGCTCAATAAATCTTGAGAAAATAACTTACATATCGTAAGCGGCCAGATCTGCTCAACAAGTTAGAAGGTTGCACAAGGTGTATGTTTTACCCAAATGGCTTCTCTGTTAATTCCACTGGGGACCTACCAGGTGGGAACTGGATTTTGTGATCTCAGGACAATCATCTTTGTCAATAAGAGAACATGAGGCATCCTAGTGAGCACTCCCCCCTTAGGTAATAGCTTACACCAGAACCCTGAATATCACATTTAAATCTTCTTGTCCACCCTTCAACACATCGACTTGATTATGAAGCCCTGCCAGTTCTACCGCCTAAGCTCCACTCAATAATCTCAACCCTGTCATTTGTCTAGCTGATGCTTCTGCCTTGCACGTCTGCAGCCCAGGCTTCAGGCTTCCCTCCCAATGAATTTTCTAACATGTCAGCTAATCCTGTCACCACCCTGATCAAATCCTTCAATACTGTCCAACTGTTTCCTAGAGGAAAGTTTGACTATTTTACCAACCATACAATAACCCTATGCCTTTGGCCTCCTCACATCTGCACCTTTTCCACTACTTTACATTGAGTTATTGCGGCATGTTTATCAACTGGGTTTGAATCTTCAGAATTCAATGTTTTTATTCTAATTTCCCCATTTTTTCTATTTGCCCAATTCCAAATATTTTCAGGACTTAACTCAAATGTTAGCTCTTTTGTAAAGTTTCCTGAACCGTAAGTTTACTGGATTTAGATACCCTTCCTCTGAGTTTAAAAAAATGTTCCCTGAGATAATTTATTCTATCATATTAATGCTTTATAATCTCAGATTTTTCATTTTCTCTTTCATACTGTGCATTCCTTGAGAATAATTCCTATGACACAATGACCTTTCTATTCACAGACTCAGAACTTTGCAAAACACAAATAGGTGCTAAATACATATCTGATGCGTGAAATAGCTTCACAAGTGACTTTGTAACAAAATCATTATCCTTTTCCTCATTTGTATCTTTATGAGAATTAAGCATAACTTAAATTGGGATGTAATTAAACTAATCAATAGTTTGTCTTTCTCGGCTTCTTACCACATTGACATTTTCGTTACATATAGTTCTTCATTAAATGTGACAATTTGGTTATTTTACTTTTAGAAAAAGTTCTGATAATAATTGAAAAATATTGCAAGGATATAATCTTCTAAACAACAAAAACAACCAGAATTCTCAGAAATTGTGTTATTTTTAATATTAAATCACTGTTGTAATAATATCAAACCCCAGGGAGGTGTGTGTGTGTGTGTGTGTGTGTGTGTGTGTGTGTGTGTGTGTGTAAAGTGGTTGGTAAATGTTTCCTGGTTAAACTTTTCAATTATGAATGTGATTATGCCCTTTGCCGTCTGCAGCACAGCTTTGTTTCTTAAAGCCATTATGTTTTACAGAGCTCCAACGTATGAAGATTTACAAGAAAAATGTGACAATGCCTCTGGCAGTGTTCAGGAATCCAGACTCCTTCCTCTAAGTCCAGAATCCAAGGCCTTTCTACAACAACTGTGTCTATTGGTGGCAGGATGTCACCTTTCCTTAAGGCTCACCCGGAGTTGTCTATGTAGCTATTCAATAGTATATCATTTTGGATCAGAAACTTAATTACTGCATCTGATTTTCACAGTTAGCTATTTCTTCTGTCCTGTAGAAACTTTCAAAAACTGCTTAAAATAATGGTTAAAATGGCATTCGACATAATGAAATCCATGATATACAAACTATGTAGGAGTTCTGGGCATTGTTCTTCTAGGCTGTTGGTGTTAGAAACACAATATATTTGTTAAAAATCGGTCCTATTTGTCACAGGCAGGACTTCTTTCTGCCCTCTTACAGCCTCTGCTACCCACCTTGAATAATGGCGATGAAATGGAAATTGGGTCAATACATTTTATTCTGTTTCATAATATGTGTGAATTTTCGTTTCCCAACGGTCTCCCTGAGGCGTCATGATGTGTGGGGCCACTTGCGATCACTTAGAGCAGCTGGCAGGAAAGAGCTACACGCTATTGAAAGAAGCTCTTTTTTCTTGATCATAGTTCTTCAAACTATGTAATAGTCTATACATACAGTAGCTATTATTCCCCTAACAATTATATCTATCATTTTACATAATTTTGAATGCCTCTCTCTGCTTTGTTTAGTCATGTCTTTTTTCTCCTTAGCTTGTAATATTCAATAACAAATATTTTAAATATATATATAATTTGTGTATATATATATAACATACATATATGTATGTTATATATATTTTTTAAAATACATATATAATATATATATTTTAATATTTATATTTATTTTAGAATAGTTTTAGATTTATAGAAAAATTGGCAAGCTAGTGACTTTACATGTACCCCACCCAATTTTCCTTGTTATTAAGATCTAACATTAGTATGAAAATTTTATGAAAGGTAATGAAGACCTAAGTCTTTTTTTGATGCTATAATATTAAAAATGGTTTCATTTTCTTTCAATTTCAAATTCCAATTGTCATTGCTGCTATATGGGAAAGCAGTTGACTTTTGTATATTAATGCTTTATCTTTGACCAAGCTATGCTCTCGTATTAGTTCCAGGGTTTATTTTTAGACGCTTTGGGATTTTTTATTTTTTTTTTAACTAATGGAACATCACATGTGAAAATGGTAGTTTCAGGTCTTCCTTTGCAACCTAATAAGAAGACGCCAGAGTTATAGAAAACTGTAGCATAGTCAAAACAAGACAACATATTTACATTGAAATGACCTATCAACAGCAACGTTTTATTTTATCTTTTATTACTAGTTGAAACTTTGAAAACTTATAAACAGTTGCCTAAAAGGTCTCCCATGTGCACTTGAGATTGTCTTCCTTTTCGATGTCTCTTGTTCCAGCTGTTGCTCTGCGGACCAGCTCCAGCAGCAGACTCCCCGTTTGGCCCTGATGCTAGGAACTCTCTGCTCAATGTCCTTGACCTTGTAACTGGAGTTCACCCATGGGGGAAATATTTGCTCCATGGGAGACGAGAGTGGTGAGGAAATTCTTTCTGATTCTCTCTTACCATCATACAAGACTTCAAGATGCCTCCAGTGAGGCTTCTCTCGGCACGTGCTGTGGAGTCACAGATCAGCTGTATGATAGTTAGTAGTCACTGGCTCGGTGATGCGTCCCGGGTGGGCTCTCTCCTTTCCCGCCTCTGTCTGTGCCTTTCCCCTGCTCCCAGGAATCTAGTTCTCAATGATTGCTTTCTGGGCAAACTAGTCTAAACTCAGCCAAGACCCATGTGTTGACTTGGCAAAAACAGAAGGCATTATCCCTAGGGATGCTGGCGTCACCCGCTCCTTCTCAAGTCTGAATTGCTGAATCTATCCAAGTGTAAAGTTAGCATATAAAATATGGGAGCACAGCTACTGATTAAGACTTGAGAAACATTGTTTCCTCAGCTTTAAATCCTAAAGAAAGCTTAGAGCCTTCAGTCGCCGTTGAACACATTATTTTACTAACCCTGAAATGTGTGCCAGTTTCATCCTTCACAAATTGCACTTGTGGGTTTTCAGGTCACCATTATCCACACGGAGCAGGAGGGTCTGGGCATGGCGACTTCTTCACAGATCATAGTCCCACTTCCTGTCATTAGGTGGGAATCTGGAAGATCAAAATGAATATTCATCCTGCAAACTTTAATTCTGTGGACACAAATCGATGTGGAGGAAATGGCTATAAATCTACAGGATCCTTGAATTATTCTTATGTACGTATAGGATTTGTATGTTAATAAAAAAGGGTCAGAATTCATCATCTCAAAACACATCAGTTAATATGTTTTAGCATAATGCACTGTACCATACTTTATAATGTCTACACATTTTAATGGCTTAAACCTACTTTAATTATTTAAACCCAGTTTTGAATGAACTTAAAGTAGCCTTCCTGCTATTAGGCAGACAATTATATGGATTTTCTTCAATGCTAAGTATAAGGTTTTATTTTCATATTGTAAAACTGGACTCAACAGATGATTAGCTCTGCAACCTCATCAATTGCAGAAAGAACGGCTCAATGTCAAATATATTTAAACTATAATACTTATTTTGGCAGATATCATCCAATATTTAATTGGCTTTTTTCCAACAAGTGCATAAAATATATAAAATATGTAAGTTATCTGGGAGTAAATGTATCACATAATTTATCTTGGGGTTCACCAGAAAGTGAAATTACTTAGCAACCATGTGTGTAAGCTTAATTCCGTTTTCTTGTATGTGGGTTTGACTGTAATGGGCAATTTCAGTCAAATTGCATAACTAAATTGATAACCAAAAATTATTCATTGCAATATTGAAAATTCGATAATGCAAAATTTCAGTTTTTCAATCATCATTTTAAAATTCTTAGAGACAACCTTCTACTGTTTCTGTAGAATGAAATTGTATTCCTTCTCTTAGGTCTGTAGTCCATTCTTTGGAGAGGTAAGGTGGCTGTTTGGTGAAGAATATGCCGTCTACATAGCCTGACATTCAAAAGGATGTTATAACCTCCTACTGCTATTGATCAAAAATCCCTACTGATCTACCTGAAGCAAGACATTTAGAGAAAACATAACCATGAAGTAAGTACCTTCTCCTCAATCCTCATTAATAATAATGTTGGAGAAATAATATTTGTAAACAATTTTCTGACTTAATGTGTAGTGAAACACTTTCTCAAGTACTCCGAAGTTTATTCTTAGATGAAATCTATATCATCAAAGAATTTTTCCTTTGGGCAATTATGTAGTCCTTCACAGGATGTGTGTTATTAAAAATTAATTTTGCATTATTCTATTGACCTACCTTAGGGAACATTATAATAAATAGCTCTATATACTCTCTATTATATAAATTTCAGCACTTATGTCAAGAAACTTTTTCAATATTATTGCTCTTCATAATATCTGCACATGGGTCCAGATTTACAAAATTTATGTCACTAGTCTGTGATTAGAGAAGGAAAATAATTCAGAGTAAGCATTTGGAAAACTTAGAAATCATTTAGAAATTATTAAAAAGTGATTTTATGTTTGTTGTGCCTAATAAAACAGGAATTTTATGTCTGATACTTTAACTTTCATTTTTATTGTTTTGCAAAAATATTATCTGCAATGATTGGATTTAAAAAAAAAATGTCATTCATCTAGGTAGTTTAGAAGTGTTGCATTTTCTCCCAGGATGTATTCCTCAGCCGAATGGATAGAAATCTGTCATGGAATATTTCCCAGAAATAAAATGCCAACGTTTTTGTTTATGCTTTTCTTTGTGTTGCTTATTTGGCTCTATGTACATCTAGTCTGAAGACCTTGTAGCCTTTCCCCTTTGTCTTCTCTACTAGGATTTCAATAATACTTTTTTGTAGAGATGTCGTGAGTGTCAACTGAGATTATGAATAGAAATGGCCTTGGCTTAATGCTTTAGCTCAGCAGATACATCCAACTTACCAAGTTATCATTACACTTTTGTGCTGTTAGCTTCCGAAGGCAGAGTCACTATTCAAATCTTCATTTCATCACCAACAAGATCAGAACACTGATGTTGCTAGCAGAGGTAGCACATTCTTGGCTAGCACATCTGTGATTTGCCATTGCTTGGTGAAAAGGGAAGCTGCAAAGTAGAGATGATGAGGTGAACCGATACCCAGTGGCAGGGGTAACAGGACAGGTGTGTCTCCTGCTCTGCTCAGGTTGCATAAATGCTTGTGAGGATATTACCAGACAGCCAGGGACCTGCATTAGCAATGGGAACAAGAGTCAGAGAAACACGGATTCCTGTGATTTTATATTTTAGTGTTTCTTGCTCTTATTTCTATAGTGTTACATCTGTACGTTATCTAATTCATTCTTCAATGTTCATCCCCAAAGAGAACAAGAGAGAAAACTACTAATTTTATATCACTGAAATTATACCACCTAAAATATGTTCTTTTAACAAAACTAACTTGCCTAACTTGACTTTTTTTTTTCTTTCTTGAATGCATTTGTATTCCAAATGGGGTTTTTCCACTGAATTCTATTGGATGAGCCCCAAGTAAATGCATTGTTCCTACTTTTGTTTTGGTATTCTAAAAATCTCTATAAATCATTTTACAGTCACATCTTGTATGATAGCTGATATCAAAAGAAATACGTGGCAAAGAAGATGGGTAGGCAGGAAAATTTTCAAGTATTCTGAGAACTTGCTTTCCTTTGGGTTGAGACTCCCGTCTTTAGTTATGGTGACTTAAAATAAAAAGGGTTTCAGATTATTAAAAATGCTTAGACATATGCAATTTTCTCTGATATTAAAATTTCTCTGAAACTATATTTAACATGTGATCTATGAAAGGCTCATTATAATCTATAATCTTGAATTAAAACCTAGAATCTGTGTTAGAATATGAGGGTAAAAGAAAAAGGTGACCTATTCAAGTTTTCTGGGTAAACACTTAATAGCAATTAGAGATTCTCCTTTGTGTGTTTAGCAAAAACTCACCTCAGGACTTCTTGAATGTTCTCCTTTCTGTTTTAAGTAATTTTTTGAAGTAAAAAAATGATGTTATTTCAGTAAATTTGATGATGGATTTATTTCAGGCCAATCATTTTGGTGTGGATATTTGTTTATGATTGGCACTATTATAGATGCTCGAGAGTTTCTGATCTTTTCATTTCCTATCGTAGTATATATCTTTACCATATCAATAAATGGGGTGTGGCGGATACCCCCCCAAGGGGATTCCCAATGACCCACACAATTGTGTAAGCCCCTCCAGTTGAAGGTGGGCAGCCCTATGACTTGATTCTAATCAACAGAATATAGCAAAGGTGATTGGAAAGAACACCTGTGATTATATTTTTTAAATTTAAATTTTGTCACAGCTAGAAAGGGAAACTCTGCTGCTGGCTTTGAAAAAGCAAATAGCTAACCATGTTGTGAACCCCCTGTGGAGAGGACCCTCCAGCGGGGAACTGTGGGCAGCCCCTAGGAAGGAGGGCAGCATCCAGCCGGTAAGCAGGAAAAAGCGTGGGCCTCACTCATGCAGCCACAAAGACAAAACTGGGGGAGGAGACGGAGCCCTGGAAAGGACAGTGCCTAGGCATCCCCTTGGCTCCAGCCTGTGACAGCTGAGCAAAGGACCCAGTTAATCGCTGGAGACTCCCCACCCAGTGCAACTGAGATAAATGAGTATTGATTTAAGCCATTAACTGTGGTCATTTGTTATGTAGCAACAGAAAAGTAATATTATTAAAGGATAGCTCCATAACTCTTTTTGTAAAGAGTTCCTGAGACTTGTGAGGAGTTCCTTATATATGTTCCTGAGATTTCAGTATCTAATATTTGCATAATAATCTCTTGAATGTTAGGCATTAGATTGGTTTCTAGTGTTTTCCACAATGAACGTTACTGTTTTTTGGTATTACAGATTATTCTTATAGGCTAGAATGCCAGAAGTATAGTTATTTAGTAACATTACATTGACATTAATAATTGTATTGACATTTATTGATAAATTGCTTCTCAGAAACGTTTTGTCTAATTAAGATTATCAGAATATGAAGGTGCCCTAGCATTTTGTGGAGAATATACATGTGTCTGTTAACTAGAAACTTTGGGATCAAGTTCTCCAACCCATGTTTTTCAGACTGAAATCACACATTCTCTCCACCATGCCGTTTTGCTATGTCACCAACAGGTATGCGTCATGTAAGGCCTGCAGAACCTCAATGATTTGCTTAAGGGGTGGTGTTTTCATTGTCACTTTAACTACTAATAACAAAGGCTGAAGTTTCAACAAAAGCAGAGAAATTCCTGATTGAACAGCATAGACTGGTTTTTTATGTTTCTTTCTACATTTTTAACGCGGCCAGTCGGTTCTTTTCAACTGTTTTTCCAAAAAACATAGCAGGAAGCAAAACCACATCTTCAGTGCTCCAAGTAATAACTTGATACACTGCTTAAAAAGAAACCCAGCTGTGTTGTTTCATAACTCATGTGTTTGAAAGCCTCTGCTGATTCTTCTGCATGTGGGGAATGGTTTTTCCCTTATTTGTCACTCCAGCTTGCATGATTTCAAACATTCTGCTCAAAGAAAATTTCAAGAACTGAGCCCTTTTCAGAAATCAGGCACACCTGCTCTCTGTAGAAAGGAATGTCACCACCAGCGAGCATTTCCTTTGGGCACATTTGTCCTTCATAATAGAACGTGCTCAGCACTTTTGCAATTTCCTGAGTCTAGCTCCTTACCACCATCACTCAGCTGGAGGTGTCTGAGGCACATTCCAGAGTGTGGCTGGAGCTGTGTCAAGAGTGTGACTATGTGTCACAGCCCACTGACCCTTCTGTCTTGGAAAGTACCTGACAGTGACAGACGCTAGTCAAGTAAGTAAAAGGAAGGTTTGTGATTTCAGAAGGAATCCCCGCATTGTGTTCTGAAGACCCCCATTCTCTGGTGGTGTACATCTTTCATCCACCTCTCACCAATTTGTGCAGATGAAACAAACACAGAACCCGCAGCACTGTGTAAGGGAAAAGCATTTTTCCTTCTTACAGTTTTCCATTTGATGCAATTCAATGATATATTAGCTGATTAAAACCTGGGCGGTCCACGAGACTGCATCTACCATATTTTCTCACTTTCCTCTATTGCTTTGCACTCACTGTATGCATCATTTCTCACCAGACTTAGCAGCAGAATGCACTCCATATTAGACCCATTTTTCCAAAGAAATAATCAAACAGCGCTTAATTGTGGCCTCAAAATATAATATATATGAGTAATCGATAGAAAGAGAAATTTATAGTTTGAGTTAACAAGTTAGTGGTGAATGAGATAATGTGTGACAGTAAAAATTCAAACTCAAACCCACGTATATCCTTAGGTTATTCTTGGGCAAAAATGACTGTCATTTGGAAATTCTGAAAAACATATGATTATGCACTTATCAAAATTATTGGAATATATTTTCCAATAAAGATATCGAGGTTTATAATATTTTAAAATATATTAAATTATATTTGAAAGGTTAATATAAGAAGGTAAGAAACAACTGTGAAATCAAGAAGACTGCTTCTTAATCACCTTTACTTTCCACGTGCCCTTACCCTCCTGCGCTTTTGTTTTGCGATAAGAGGAAGTTTAACTATGGCTCTCCTCCTGCATCCGGTAACCTAGATTTTTCCTTCTCTTCCCCAAACCCAATTATATTGAGGAAATAGTAACCCTTTGCCAAATGTGTACCTCCGTCCTGGACCTCTCCCCGAGACACCATCCTGGCATCTAACTGCGCACTTGAAACTCCCTTGGAACGTGGAACGTCTAGCGGATGTCTCAGTCACACCACGTGCGGAGACGAACACGCCCTCCTTCCCCCTCAGCTTTCCCCAATCCTATTCCTCATTCCTCTTCTTTACAGCTGTCCGTGCTTACAACCCTGAAGTCACCTTTGACTCATCGCTTTCACCCTCCAAATCCAAAACTAATAAGAAATGCTGGCACTTCTTTCATGAAAGTGCATCCAGAATCTGACTCTGTCTCGCTGCTCCACCTGGTCTGTGACCCTGGTTCCTCCTCTGATCAAGGTCATCACTGTGTCTCACCTGGATTATTGCCTTAATATCCCAGCCGGTCTCCACTCTCCTCCCCGCACCCCATACCACACACACACATCATTCCCAACACAGCCACCAGTATGATCCTTTTAAAACATAAATATACAACATGCCACACCTGTTTTAAAAAACCTGCAGTGGTTTCCTATTGATTAATTCAAAACAGCCAAATTTCTTATAATGGTTTAAGAGGTCATGTGTCACCAGGACCCCCATCACCTCCCTGGCATCCTGTGCCTCAGTCCTTTCCTTATGTTTCTGCAAAGTGCCAGGCACACTTTTTCCTTAAGGCTCTTGCGCGGAATGGTCCTTCAACTGGGAAAACTCACTCCTCAGATGTCTTGCTCCTTCACCTTCCTCAATTTACTATCAAATATCTTCTCCATGGGGCCTCCTGGAACCACTTTATTTAGAATTTCGGTTGGACTTATTCCTTTTCCTTGCTACACAGTTTTTCCAATTCCATGCCATTTATCTCCTTCAAATACACTACAGAGTTTCATTTATTTATATGTTTATTTATTTATTTAGTGTATTTATTTCTCCTATGCCTGCTGTCATATCTCCCTGCTAGAAAGTAAACCACATACATCTCATTTTGTGTCACAGCCCTTGGAAAAGCACCTGTACGTAGCAGGTGCTCGATCAGCAATTCCTAAATGAAATTATACTTTTCCATGGTGGTGCTAAGAAACGAGGACAAAAATATAAATTAAGAAGTTTAAGTCCCTTCCATGTAACCCACTGTCTTTCTCTTGCTGCTTTTAGGATTCTCTCTTTGTCTTTAACCTTTGCCATTTTAACCATAATGTGTGTTGGTGTGGACCTGTTTGGGTTCATCTTGGTTGGAATTCTCTGCATTTCCTGGCTTGTCTGTTGGTTTCCTTCACCAGGTTAGGGAAGTTTTCGGACATTATTATTTCAAATATGTTCTTGATCCCTTTCTCCCTCACTTCACCCTCTGGTATTCCCATGATGCACATGTTGTTGTGCTTGATGTTATCCCAGAAGTCTCTTAAACCATCTTCAGTTTTTCATTCTTTTTTCTTTTTGTTGTTCCATTTGGGTGATCTCTGCTAACTTGTCTTCTAAAGCGCTGATTCGATCCTCTGCTTCATCTAACCTCCTAGTAATTCCTTCAAGTGCGTTCTTTATTTCAGTTATTTATTCTTTAGTTCTAACTGGTTGTTCATTATGATTTCTACATCCTTCTTTATGTTGTCACTAAGCGCCTTAAACATTCTTATCATCAGTGTTCTGAACTTTGTCTCTGATAGGTTGGTTACCTGTGCTTCATTTGGCTCCATTTCTGGAGGTTTCTTCTGTTCTTTTATTTGGGATCTGTTTCTTTGTTTCCTGATTCTGGCTGACTCTCCGTGTTTGCTTCGATGTATTAGGTAGATCCCCTAGAGTTCTCAGGCTTTGCTGGGTAAAGTAGTATGTGTCCTTTATATTTGACTTGCACCACTTCCCTATTCTCCTGCGCGTGTGCTCCAAAAGTGACCCTTGTGTTGTGTGTATTCTCCTGTTAAAGTTGAGCTTTAATTGCTTTAGGCTTGTCAGTAGGTGGGATTGCTTCCTAGGCTGTCTAGTTGTGAGCATTGGCTCTGCCCACAGTGGATGAGCTGCTGAGTGAGGGTTGACCCCTCAGATGAGGCTTGGCCCCTATAAGCTCTTGTGCCTGTAGAGAATTCCTTCTGGGTGTGTCACTTGTAGGTCAAACCCGGTAGTACTCTGGTTTGGTCAGGAGTTGGTCTCTGGGTGTGTTGAATCTTGTGACTCTTGGGCTGGGCCCTAGTGTAGGGCAATTTCAGAACAAAATAAATCAGCAAGCACAACAACAAAGAAAAAACAAATATGCTCACATGTAAAAATAACCGATAACCAACACTCAACACAGGCAAAAATACCAAAAATACAAAAAAATAAACAAAAAACCCTAAAGAAACAGAACAAAAAATAACAATACCAAAAAAAAATCAATACAGAAAAATGGAAAGAGGGAGGAAAAGTAGGCAATGGAAAGAGGCAAGGAAAGGAAAAAAGAAAAGAAGAGAGAGAAAAAAGAGAAACTGTGTGTGTGTGTGTGTGTGTGTGTGTGTGTGTGTGTGTGTGTGCTACAAATGATAGTAATACTAAGGAAAAAAAAAGAAATTTAACGATAACTATTCACGCTTGTGACTATCATTGTGGGGAAAAAAATCTCTTGATTTTCCAGTCTCATTCATACTCTGGATAATCTTTTGCTTTCTCGCAAAAGCAGACGAGGGATGTCTGACAATTTTTGTGGATCCATTGTTTGTAAATATTTCAGCAATTCACACTCCTGAACACAAGCTCTTCTGAAGAAAGAATGACTCAGTAGATGCTATACTGTAGCTGGAAAAATGCTTCCTAACCACAATAATTTGGCATTCATCCATAGACAAAATGCTTTGGTGGGACTTTGGGACCTGGGGGAAGATTATGAAAGCTTTGTGTAGTCCACATCCAAGGGTGGCCCTCTGGAGAAGGCAGGCTCCCATCCAGGTGGCAGACTCGCACGCACGCTGCGGTCCTGGCTGCTCACCTTGTGACAGCTCATACCTCTGAGGAACTGGCTACAGCCCCATTGCCTTTGGTTCTGTCCCCAGCATTTATGCCAAGAGAGCCAGGTGGAGACGTGCCAGAAGTGTGTCTGGTAATGAACGCACAGAACACTGTCTGGCTGTGGACTCGGAAGCAGCCCATGAGCCAGTCGCAGCCAGTCTCAGCCACGGTCTGGGAGTCCCTGGAGGTAAGTCTGCCAAACTTAGTCAGACTACAGATTCTGAAAGGAGCCTGTCTCTGGGCTCCAGCCCAGCCCAGCCACAGTCTGCGAACTGTCCCAGTAGAACACAGAGCAAGCAGCAGATGCTCCCATCTGTGCCCTAGAGACCCTGAAAGGGCCCTGTAGGTGCCTCCAGCCCCCTCTCAGTCATTGTCCCCAGGCAGTCCTGGTGGGATACGGACCAGGCAGGAGGAACTGCTGTCTGTGTGTTTGGAGGTCCTGCAAAGGCCCTCAGGTGGCGTCAGCCCCTCACAATCCCAGTCTGCAGTTAGTCCTGAGGCTTCCGGATTGGGGGGGGTGGGGGACGGGACACTCCCATCTGCCACCCGAGATTCTGAAAGGGTTCTAACAAACTAAGCCCATAGTTAGAAGAAGGAAAGAAATAATAAAGATTAGGACAGAAATAAATGAAAGACTATAAAGGCAATAGTAAAAAAAAATCAATGAAACCAAGAGTTGTTTTTTGAAAAGATAAAATTTATAAACCTTTACTAAGTAAACCAAGAAAAAAAAAAAGAGGACTCAACAACTAAACAAAATTATAATTGAAAGAGGAGACATTACAACTGACACCACAGAAATACAAAGGATCATTAGAGGTTACTATACACAATTACATACCCGAATAACAAATTAGATAACCTGGAAGAAATGAATAAATTCCTACAAACACAACCTACCAAGTCTGAATCATGAAAGAGAAAATCTGGACAGATCAATACCAACTAAGGAGATTGACATAGCAATCAAAACCTACCAAAAAAATAAAGAAATGAGGCCAAGACCAGATGTTTTCATTGGTGAATTCTATCAAATATTTAAAGAAAAAAACAATGGCAATCCTTCTCAAACTTTTCAACACAATGAGGAAGAGAAAACACTCCCAAATTTAGGTTTTATAAAGCTACCATTACCCTGATACCAAACCTAGATAAGGACACTACAAAAAAAGAAATCTGCACACAATATCTCTGATGAAAGTAGATGCAAAATTTTTCAACAAAATTCTAGCAACCCAAATTCAACAGTATACTAAGGAGATCATACACTATGATTAAGTGGGATTTATTCCTGGGATGCAAATGAATAAATGTGATACATTGACACCACATTAAGAGAATGAAGAACAAAAATTACATGATTCTCTCAATAGACGCAGATAAACGGTTTGACGTGAAAAAGCTCTCAACAAATTGGGAAGGGAACATACCTCAACATAAAGGTAATGTATGACAAACCATAACTAACATCATTGTCAACCAGGAAAAGCTGGAAGCCTTTCCTCTAAATAATGTAATGTATAGAATTCAGCTTTGAGAAAAGAAGGGATCCTGTCATTTATGACAACATGGCTAGTCCTTGAAGACATTACTCTCAGTGAAATAAGTCAGACAGAGAAAGACAAATGCCATATGATCTCACTTATATAGAGAATCTAAAAATACATAAAGTCAAAAATCATAGAAACCTAGAGTAGAATTATGATTGACAGGAGCTCGCGAGGGGGAGGAAGTGGGGAGATATTGTTCAAATGGTAGAAATGTCCAGTTATAAAATGAGTAAGTTCTAAGGATCTAACACTCAGCATACAGATTTTAGTTAACAATACTGTATTGTATACTTGAAAGATGCTAAGAGAGTAAGTCTTCAAGGTTCTCAGCAGACCCTCAAAGAAAATGTGATTTTTGTGAGGTAATGAATGTGTTATTCTGACATTTAGCAATATACATCCATGTATCAGGTCATCATGTCATGTACCTTAAATTTACACAACGTTATAAGTCAATTAAATCTCACTACAGTTGGGAAAAAATCCTTCATGAGAGATGTATTTGTTCCAGTTTTAAAAATATTCCTGCAGCATGTAAAATGTATTCCCATTATTTTTGGAGCAGATACTATTTAAGACTCTGCATTTGACAGCAGCAAGAAAATGGCTAAGAAGAAAAAGGTCCATTTCTCACAGCCATTACAGCCCAGCATGAGTAACAAACATAAAGTAAAAACCTCCAAATGAATTTTATAACAACATTCATGGCTACTGTTACAACAGATGTTTCTGACAAAGACAGTAAGTCTGTTTCTCTTACCTCCTCTGAAAGGAATGGAAAAGTTTCTTTAAAAGAAACCATTGAAATGGGATTTGAAGAACGAGAACATTTTCACTGTTCAAGATAATGCCGGTAGAGGGATTATTTCAGACAAAGAAAGAGCATCTCCACGCCCAGCAGTTAACAGAGTGTCTTATAGAAACAGGAGGATAGGTTGGTCCCCAGAATTCTTCCTTTACAGCTTTATGCTTTCACTATTTAAAAGTGGAGCCCTCAGAGGGGGAAAAAAATACTTAAAAAAAAAAGAACTGTGAGTGAGGGCAGGCCTTTAGTCTATATATTTATAATGTTTTCATTTATTCATCTTGTTTTGATTCTTGTATTTTGGATTTCAGGCAAGTGGTTTGTCTCCTTTGCTTGCTTTCCTTTCTTTCTGCAAAGGTTGATTGAAGCATACCTCTTTAAAAGAAAGACTCACAGGAAAACATGCGAAAATATATAAATACAAAGAGAAATTTAAGCAAATATGCAGCCCTAAATTCTTAAAGCAGAGAAAGAGTAAAAAATAAAATTAAAACTATAGACTGATGTACTCATAAATAGAGATCCAAAATCCTAAACAAAATATTAGTAAACAGAATCCAACAATGTATAAAAATAATTATAAACCACAACCTGTAGAATTTATCCCAGGTATGCAAGGTGGGTTCAATATTTAAAAAAAAATAGTTAATGTATTCTACCACATTAATAGGCTAAATTGGAAACAATCACATGATTATATAAATAGATGCAAAAAAACTGTTGGACAAAATCCTACACCCATTTACAATAAAAACTCTCAGTAAATTTCACAGTTACTGATTTATATATATATATATATGACATTATTCTTTATGTAGAGAAATTTGAAGTTTTCTGACTAAGCTCACGTACTAAACAAAGATGTCCCTTCTCACCACTCCTTTTTAACACCATCCTGGAAGTGCTTGCTAATGCAATTACCATGTTTCCCCAAAAATAAGACCTAGCTGGACCATCAGATCTAATGTGTGTTTTGGAGCAAAAATTAATACAAGACCCAGTCTTATTTTATTATAATATAAGACCTGGTCTTTTATAATATAATATAAAACCGGGTCTTATATTAACTATATTAATTTTTGCTCCAAAAGATGCATTAGAGTTGATTGTCCAGCTAGGTCTTATTTTCGGGGAAACTGTGTAGGCAAGATAAGGAAATAAAAAGTATATATATTGGGAAGAAACACATAAAAAATATATTTGTTTTCAGATAACATAAACATATACGTAGAAAACCTAAAAAATACACCAAATACCAAATATATGCCAAAATATGCATGTAATCTATAAACAATTTAGCAAGATTGTAGGGTACAAGATTAATCCAAAAAAATTCAACTCCTTTCTTATACACTAAAAATAAAAAAGTAGAATTTGAAATTAAAAACACAGTACACTCACATTAGCAATTAAATTCATAAAATACTTAGGTCTAAATCTAACAAACTATGTTTGAGACCTATATGAAGAAGCCCACAAAACTCTGATGGACAAAAAAGAACTAAATACATTAAGAAATATAGGCAGGCCTCAGCGATATTCTGGATTTCATTCCAGATCACCGCAGTAAAGCAGATATCACAAAAAAGTGAGTCATGTGAATGTTTTGGTTTCCAAGCACATATAAAAGTTATGTGTACAGTATACTGTAGCTTATTAAGTGTACAATAGCATCATGTCTAAAAACAGTGTACGTACCTTAATTAAAAATTGCTTTATTGCTAAAAAATGTTAACGGTCATTGGAGCCTTCAGCGAGTCACAGTCTTTCTGCTGGTGGGGAGTCTGTCTCGATGTTGACGGCTGCTGACTGATCAGGGTGGTGGTTGCTGCAGGCTGGGGTGGCAGTAGCGTAAGAGTCAGTGCAGCCAGGGTCAGGCAGTCAGACTTCCCAGAGGCCCAGAAAACAGCCCAGACCAGCCCCTCCCCACAGAGCACAGGACTTGACAAGGACATGTGTGAACACACTTGACGCCTGCTTGGTCCCAGCTCCATGAAATAGCCACCCAGGCACACGTAGAGAAGAACAACCAAAATGCAGATTATTTGTGAGAAGAAACAGTCACTGAATGTAGGCTGAGGGAGCGGAGTGACTCAAATGCCATCTGTATATCTGCTGAGCTTATTTTTCATCACCGAACTCCAAAGCTTGTTGGTTCTCCAAGTGCGATTGTTGGAACCACTCGTGTCAGAGTGACCGGGTGCCTGTAACAATGCAGTTCCTGGGTCCATCCCACACCTCTTGAGTCATAATTTTTAGGTGAAGCTCCAGAGTCAGCCCTGTTACCAGGCACCCCACCTCTGCTACTTAGAAACTAAAGTTTGCTTTTTGCAGCTCAATTCTTATTTATGTTTGGGTTTTATATGGCTGAGATCTCAAAGGCTGCTCTCACCTTTTAGTATCTCTTTATGTCTTAACTAAGTTTCCAGTTTTCTCATGTTGTAATCATGCTTTTTAAATGCTTTAATATTCACAGCTATTTTTCTGTTTCTCCAGATTTGGGTGGGTGCTACCGTTCAATTGTGGCTTCCACTTAACTCAGGTCATAGTGGAATGGTCCTAGCTACCCACACGCAGTGATGGAGACCATAAGATGTGTGGTCTTAGCAGACAGAGCTGCAGGTCACACAAGTGACACAGCTCCTGAAAAACATCCCCTACTGTCTTTGACAACTTTCGTTCCATAATATGGCAGATGGGTAACCAGTGAAGCTGGGCTTATGAGATGTAGGTAGGTAAAATTATGACCTTACCTGCAACCAGGTGTGGTCTTCTCTGTGTGACTTCTGCATCACGGTCCATGTCAAGTGGTGTCCTGAAGTGTGACGCCTCACTTCTGTCATCCCAGGGAGAGCTAAGCTTGAAGTGAGAGTAACAACAGCACAATTGAGGGGGAAAAAAAAAAAAAAAAAGGAAACTAACTCCAATGACCCATCCAGAGAAAAGACCTGTTCTTAATCAAAATAAGTTTTACTCAAAATCTTCTGAAATTAGTTGATTGGTGGCTATGAACATCAAACACTAAACTGTTTTTAAGACATTTGTCTTTAAGGAGTAACTTCTGTATTTTGGAAATATGGACACTTTCCAAGTAATTTTCACATAGATGAAAGGGCACTCTCCTGTCTACCCAGGACCTCAAAATACCATGGCCTCAATACTCCAAGTTCACTTCCAGGAACTACATGGGTTTTCCTCCAGGGCAATTCAACCCAGGGAGCCACAGGGGGCCACTTCTGTAGAGGCAGGGGAGCCATGTACACGGGGTGCAGACAGACAGGAGCCCAAAACTTCAGTTGTAACCTCCTCTTCTGTTATTATGAAGATATATTTGTCCTGTATGTTGCAAACTATTCTGTCTCATTTTTAAATTTCTTCTTTCTAGTTGTATTCATTATATATAATGATAATAAGAAGAAAAGATTGCTCATAGAAATGCTGTGAAAATTATAGTTATTATATATATATATGCATAAAATTTATTAAGCAGCATTATGTTGTTAATGTTAATAAATGTATGTTACTGAATAAACATACATGCTTAGAAAAGTATCTTGAGGCACAGCACATGTTAGTGTAAAATATTATTATACAGGAAATATTGCACTCAGTTGAAAATGCTAAAACTCAGAAATCCTGAAAGAACCTACAGGTTAGAATGGAACGCATATAGAAAAAGAAGGATCAAAATTGCAGAAATAATGTTTCCAGAAAAAAAGTATTGAAAAATAATTATTTTATTTTTGGAGATGTGTGATTCAGAGAACAAATCAATTTTGGCTTCAAATACCAAAAGACATTTATGAAGACATAGGGATGGCTTTATTTGGACCAGAGCTACAAGTACCAGCAATAACATAGGTTGGGTGGTCCTGGAGGTGGTTTTTTGCTCCACACGAGGACAAGCCTTCCGCTATCTGTGTCCATGAGTTGAAATGGCGAGTCACCCATAACTGAGGTGGCTCAAACACAGACTCCATATTTTTCTGGAAGAAGAACTCCAAACATCTTACATAACAATTGATTTTGGAAGTGGCTTCAAATCTTGAATGTCTCTGAGTCTAAGGAAATTTGAGAGAATTGTTCTACCTTAGATAAGGCAATGTCTTTAGATAAGGATAAATTCCTTTCCTATCATATAAAGAATTCTTGCAGATACACTCAGGTAAAATTGTGAGATTATTGGAGTTTGATGAATTAAACAGAATTTGTAATGTGTTAGAATACTAGAGAATGAAAATAGTGATATAATTTAAACAAAAATAAGAAAAATCAAAAACCCAGAAAATATATTTGTCACAAATGTATAAAGTATTTACCTTAAAGTAGTTACGAGGCAAAAGTCTAAAGCAATTATTGATATTTGAGTTCTTCTAGAGAACAGTCCTGATATAGAAAAAAGTTAAGCTGCCTAAATGAAATTGATATCAGTTAGACAGATATTCTTTTATCAAATGATTACTACAGGAAAATCAGAGCCACAGTATGTGTTGGTGGATGTTATGTGTGTGTATGTGTGTGTATGTGTGTGTGTGCATATCTACACCTGAAAAATAACTGTTCCTAATGACTCAGTAGAATTACAAGCTCATCTTGTTCCAAAGAAAATAATTCTATGCCACAAAATAGTTACCAAGAATTTTTGGAAAATTGCCATCATACCATTTTCAGAACCACTGATTCCTTAAGTGGGGAATTGGTGATTTAAAACTATTGTCTTAAAGCTTCTAAGAAGCCATTGAAATATTTGAAGAGAGGAGTCAGAAAGAAATCTTACACAAAGAAGATGACTCACTGTAAATTCTTTTAGGGGGAATGCTGATTGTTCTAAACTCCATTAGATTTTTCTGAGAAAGGCAAGAATATTATGATGGTTTCATGATTAATTTTAGTGCATATTAAGAGCAATAAAAATATATATATCTCAGACTATATGAAAGAAAGACAGGTTTTTAGAAGAATACAGACTTGAAACATGGCAATTATTAATTGAAGTACCAGTTCTACCATTTGTCAATTCTGTAACTTGGACAAAATGATTAACTTTTATCATTTATTTTTCTAATTCGGAATATAATTATAATATTAAAACTAAATGGTTAAAATAATGATTAAAATAAAGCTTCAAGACACCCAACAGAAGGGTGATATCATGGTATAAATTGCTCTTCATATCGCACCTTCAGATTTTATCAAACATTCTATTGAGAATGAAATAATAATTTTTATAATGATGATTTTATCCCCTGGAGAG
This sequence comes from Rhinolophus sinicus, assembly GCF_036562045.2. Classification (NCBI taxonomy): domain Eukaryota; kingdom Metazoa; phylum Chordata; class Mammalia; order Chiroptera; family Rhinolophidae; genus Rhinolophus; species Rhinolophus sinicus. The sequence continues at coordinate 113,582,826 of NC_133758.1, forward strand.
CAACCAAGATTTGCTTTGCATTATGAATTTTAACAAAAATCCAAGGACAAAAACCTATTTCAAATATTCAAAAAATGCATCTTATAAAGGTTGAAAATAAAATGAAACTGACTTCCACTTCTATTACCGAATGTGCCTTTTCCAATGACTGTTGCATAGATGTACATTTATTGTTTTAAATAAAGTCATTTTTACTACATTGGCTAGATGTGTCACTGATACATTTTAAAAAGCTGTGATTATTGACCTCTTTGTTTTTCTTCTGATTTGTAAGAGAATGTTTCGTATGCAAAATCCATGAGGATATGTGTTCTTTAGGGTTGGGTGCGTATTCAAATACATAGAACGTGTTTTCAAGTAAGAAATTCCCTACAAACCATTTAATTAAAAAAATTACATGAACGAGTCTTGAATTTCATATAATAATTGCAACTGTTGAGCTGGTTATATTCATTCAAAAACAGTGAAATATATCAATTTTATAAACACTTATTATATTTTTAATGCACACATTTTTTTATAGCATAAATTCAACTACATACAAAGATGATATTGGGACATTGGCTTCTTCCTGCCCTTGGACTTGGCCTGAAATTACACCAGCCACTCTTCTTAGTCTCCAGTTTGCTGACTTGCCTTGCAAATCTTAGATCTTGTTGCCTCTGTAATGCTCTCTATCTCTATCTCTACCTCTATCTCTGTCTCTATCTGTGTCTATGTCTCTCTCTCTCTCTCTTTCTCGTCGTATCTCTATCTCTATCCCTACATGTACATCTATATCTATCCATATCTATATTCTGTTTCTCTGGAGAATACTGTCACTATAGGAAATATGTCCAGGTTACAATCAATATTAGAAATATGAGAGAGGCTGATATTTAAAAAAAAAAAAAAAAAAAGATGACAGTCAGATAAAGAAAAAAGAAATTGATGGAGCCAAGCAAGCAGCAGAGCCAAAGCTTAGAAATCCATAGGCTTCCAGCGTCTGTGCAAATATTCTTTTTTTCCTCCTCAGCTCTTGGTAAAGAAATCAAAATGACCATTCACAGAATGTATTTGTCAACCCAGCTGTATTTGTGGGATTCTTTTTTCTCACAGAAATGAATTGCTCTCTTTAAACAAGCTCCTCTCAGCTCCCACCCTAGATTCTTTGAAAAGCATATTGATTATATACCAAGCAGCTGCAGCCATGCAGATTCCCCGGCGCGTGGCGGTGGCTCCCTTTCCCCCTCCCAGCCCCGTCAACGCTCACGCCTCGCTCTTCTCTGCGCCTCAGCCTTCCTTCCCCCTTGTCGTCGCACTAACCGCATTGTGCTAACACTATTGGATTTGTGTCTCTCCCACTGATTTTTGGACCCTTGAGGGTTGAGTCTGCATTGCTTTATATTTGTGTTCCCTGTGCCTCGCCACTGCCAGGGGATGGCCCCTGGCCTATTTTACTTGGGCAGGGATGTGACAGTAAGAGTGCAAGAATTACGGAGATAGGGCATATACCTTAAGCATACTATTTGTCTGTCTTCTGAGCACTGTTAAAACTACGTTTGAAGATAATGCGACTGTGAATCCCTTTTACATAGTGTTAAATTTACAGTATACCTCTTAGGTAGGCAAGCTAGTAAGTAAATAAGTGTGTTAGAGATTCAACTGAGGAAACAACGCCCGCTTGGGACAAAGCGACACTACAGATAACACTGGATCCCTACAGCTTCCACAGTCATCGCTCAGAATGAGCCAGACAATTCAGAACGGTCATGCTGAAGCATCTTATGCACCGAAAAGACCTGAGAAAAGAAGATTGTGAGAATGAAGGTGGGTTGGATAACAGAGGTGCCCTATACACCCCATGGTCCTAAAGTTGGTGAAGACGTGAAAGTGGGGATGACTGAAGAAACGAGTGAATAAACGAAGATGAGGAAAGTCTGATGTAAATTTAAAACAAACAAAGTGAGTCAGGGTGATACAGTAACTATAATATTGAGCTTTAGGTTAGCATACGTGACAACTTAGACAAGTCGCTTAAACTCTCTCAACCTCAGTGTCCTCAAATGTAAAATAAAGGCAATGCCATGCTTCCCTGGTATGCAGGGATATTGTATGTGTCAAGAGTGATAAAACGCATAAATCTCTGAAGCCAGAATCTAGCCACTATTTAAATGTTAGCAATTATTATTGTATCATTTTATTTAATCTTCTAAGATATTCCTAAGTATTTATTCTAAGTAAGTATATCCCAAGTATTCCTCACCACTCTGATCAAGGGTCAAAAGTACCAAATCTGATTGTCAAAAGTTGAGACTGTCCTGTTGAAGGAAGAATATCTTAACCCCTGTGGTGCTTTTGCTTAGGTTTTAGAATAGTTCATTTGTCTTTTCTTTTTTACAACTGATGATGATGTCTTCCTAACGTGCAAATGCATTCAGTGTGAGGTAGAGACGTGGCTGGAGGAGATCTTTGGGATGAATCTGAAAAATGTCATTCGTTCAAACATGCTCTCCGGATGAGTTCATACATTCTGGTGAGCCTTGTCAGGTGTGAAGGCCCCAGCATCTTACAGAAACTGACAGTATTAACACTGTGAGGTGGGAAGAGTTCTGGAGGTCTTCCCTTTGGCAGCTCCATAGCTTCACGTCATGGGACATGTGATGCGGGGCCATGGCCTCAGGAGAGCATGTGACCCCCCCTTCCATGCGTCCTGTTGTCCACCTGGTTGATTAGCAATGATCTGATTAATTTCCACCCCTCCATTGAGAGTAATACTTGCCAGGAAGATGTTTCACATGGTTGAATTTCTAATGACCATTGAAATACTCCAGGGAAACCCGATGTATCTTATGACTATGTCAATCATGAACTAAAGATTCCTTAATATCATCAAGTATGCTTCAGACGCTGTTTTCAGTTCAGAGAAACATACAAAGATTTGATAAGTCAGAGGCAGTTTTTCTGAAGGAAAAGGTAAAGCACCAGGTTTGTGTTTGAAAGTTGCCATCTAGGGGTCAGTGTTAGGCATCCCATGGTCTAATAGAATCAGACTTTTGGGACAGATAATGAGATCTTTCTGTAATCTTGATTTAAACTCTAATTTCTTAGTTCCTCACCCGGTCATCCAACTTACTAAGGACATTCCATTTGGGATTTCACCTGAAGTGCAATTATTTAATACTCCTTAAAGACTTTTCAACAAGGGGAGCTCTAGAATAGCATCGAAACATTTGAACATAAGCCTTTACCTGCCGACCATAAAAATAGACCAAAATCAAAAGTAAGAAAAACTCTTTTGAGACAATGCATTCAGCCTTGGTACTACCATTTTAGAGCCTGAATAAAATGGATTTAATCCAACGGATGATCTTTCTAAACTCTAGATGTCTATGTCTGCCATGTCTCTATGCCCAGAACATTCCACAGCACTCTGCACTCCACTACTCATGTGCTAACCCCGTCCATTCACCACATCTCAGTTTAGATTCTTTCTCATGTTACCAGAGAAAAGCTGACTTGAGTTTCAAGAGCGTTAGGTGCCTTTGTATGTTATCTTCTACTTTTCTCTGTTTTGCATTGGCTTTAAATACACTTATATTTCACGGCTATGAAAATATGTTTTATCAGTGACTAGCCTGGAAGCTCCTGGAGGCCAGTCCATGTCTCAGTTACTGCTACAGTCTCATGTTCAGTGATGTGCCTCCAAACAGTAGATTTTTCAATAAATATTTGTAAAGTGGTTTACTGAGTGAATGTCTGATACACATTTTAAAGAACTCATAGTGTATTAAACAGTCTGCTCAATACTTGGGTTCAGTATCTGTTGAGTTTATTTGAAAGTGCTACTACCAGAATGGCCAGAGGTATCTTAGTTCCAGTTGGTTTAGTGATTTGATTAAAATTCATTTACAATTGTATGACAATACTTTTATGTCCTAGAGATTTGCTAGAAGTGATACATTTAGGCACAAAGGTATTTAGAGTAGAGGCTTTATCGAGAAACACCATATATATTTGGCCATTTACCTTTTTACGAGTTATTTAATCAAAAGGTAATAAAAATTATAATCTGCATGTTAATTAATGGTAAGAATAACTAAGGTGAGAGAATTAATAAACTGGTAAGAATGCAAAGAGAAATAGAAATTCAATCTATTGCCATAATAACATTACAATCAAATAGGTGAACAAATCAGGAAATGTGGCTTTCTTCAGTACTTAATTTGAACATATCCATTTCTGCATCAATTTCTGGAGAATAAGGAATCTGATCAGATGTAGATCAGGAGGTAACCAGGGCTCAGACAAACCACATTCTCAGTCAGTGAACAGTTGTAGCCAGCTAACGACAGAGATGCAAATATAGACAAAATACAGGAATATAGATTTCAGCCACATCGGATACTCCAGACAGAATGCAAAGGCAGAGTGTTTGCTAAGGTGTACTGCTTTTGTTTATGGAAGAATGGGTCTAGTTTTAATTTTATGCAAGCCAAGTGACCAGCTGCTCAGTGTCATCCAGTTCCCATTCCATTTAGATCCTCAAGCAAACAAGAAATGAAAGTTTTAAAATAAAACTGAAAACTAGGGGAATAATTTACTACCTAGTAAGACCTAACGCGAAGCTTCCTTCATCTTCTCTTCATAGTTATCTTTATCTGTGCTTTTTCTGCGTCCTGCTCCATCCATTTAAAAAGCACCATAATTATCTAAAAGTGGATGGGGAAACAATCCAAAAAGATCCTGTTCGAAAATATAATAAAATTGTAAAAGTCATCTATTCAAGACAAAGATTATAACTTTTTGCTTTCAATGACCCCGATTAGTACCCTGTAGCCAAATTAGATGTCTTGATTGTGAAGTTTGAAATGTGGGGGAAGTTTCAGGATGGAGGGAAGAATAACAGACTTTGACAGGAGGTAGCACATCCTTTCAGGTCAGTCTTCTAAACTGAGCACTGAGGTGCCCATATGAAAAAATGCGGAGAAATTTAGTGCCTTGCCTTTTAAGAAATATGTTTATTAGGCATTAGTAGCATGGATTTCATGTAAATGTTTCAAGTAAATGCTTTTTTGAACTACTTTGTAAACATGGGTATTAGTTCAGAAATTTCAAGTTGGCATACTAGCATTTCTTAAGAGATATAACATGTTAACAATTGACGTTGAATTCTTCATTTCTGATGATAGAATCCACAAGACCATAAGGAATGGAGTAATGATGATTTGATTGTGATAACTTTTATTTAAGCTTTTGGAAACAATGTAGCACTGTCACATTTCTTTAAGTATGAGTAACATCATTTCAAAATCCATATGTACATACATTGTCCTTTTGCTTAAAGCGTATTCCACTGAAAAAATTCCTGGAATGGTCAAGCCTAACTCCCATCTGGTAAGTGATTAGAAACCCTGATAGTTCGTTTGCAGTCCTGAAAATAAGTGTGTTGTCAGCATTCCCTTGATGTCTGGCTTTTCCTGGAGGTAGTGTGGGCTTTAACTTGTGGTCTAGACACTCTTGTTATATGTTTCAATAATATAGCTATATAAAATAGAACTTCTCACATGAGGTATAAAATCCTCTGATTCCCCCAAGCTTGGACTAGATATAAAACACAAATTCTGGGAATAAGATGAGCTAAACTCTTAATAAATGAGTGACTTTAAAAATAGAAAATGACTAATTTAACATTTTTAAACATTTCAAATAATGGTGATTAATTCAAAATAATGATTGAAGAAAACAAACAGTTCTAGTAATAAAATGTAAAAGTTTCAGGATGTGGTTTTTACACACTATTTTATAAATATCTGTAAAATACCCTTTTTCCAAAATATAGGACCAAAGAAATATATAACACTGATTAGATTTTGCTCTTTTAAGAGAACTTTGTCCTACAAAATATTTTATTAAAATGGACTGAAAATAAAGCACTGTATAAGAGCCACCAAATTTCATCTCTAAAAACTGCTTTCCTCCTTGAGGATTTGTCAACTGTATAGAAACTGAAAACTTTGGTTACCTCCTTTTTTGTCAAGTATTAGTGAAAATCATGAAATAATTTTTGTACAAAAGAAATGTCCAAGGGAAACACATGCATTTCACCTCATTTTCCCAAGGCTTACGACAAGTGCAGGTAGAAATTTTTAGGGTGACTTATGTCTCTGTTCCACACAAAACTATCATACAGAGAATTTGCCCATACCTGCACTCCAACTTCTATTTTTTCTTTCTTGGGATCAAGTAAGAAAGAAAATCTGCTTACTATTACTTGAAGGTCAGCTCTACATGTCTCTGTTTTATCACACTTCATGGGGGAAACGTGTCAGTTCAGACTATTGCTATCTCCATTTGATAGTAGGTAAAATAAATGCACCTACTTCACATGGTCAAATGCTCTCTTTCCAAGATATAGGACCAAAGAAATACAACTATTAGGTAATAGTTGGTATTTCACTTTGATCCCATCAACATTTCTCTTCCTAACTGTTGTCAGTTAGGACTTCACCAAAGGTTTTGGTTTTATAATATTAATAGGAAAGTGTTCCCAGTAATGGATGGTATCCATGCTCATAGAACATTCAGGTAAAGGGGACATAACTTCTTTACATAAAGGCAGTTTTAACTTGACAATTTTTATCCAAGTGTTCACCTTTATCCTATCAATACTTGCATTTCTATATTTTCTCAATTTAATTGCAGCCCCCATCAGAACGTCACCAATGGGTTTTGGCACCACAGTACATGGGCTCCCATGTAAAGCAGTCCAGAAGCTTTTTTTCTCCATCCCCTGACAATTTTACCCATTCTTGTGCATAAGGCTTTATGTCCCAGGGGGCACTTGAACCAAGGGACCCAGGCCCTTTCATCAGCTGTTATCTTGATTAAGTTTTGGGACAATTGGCTTAAGAAATGGGAAGTTATGTTTCTCCTTGTCATATATGCCTTGCATCCTTCCAAATTCTTCGAACTAGGGTATATACAATAATTTAAAAACAAACAGGCAAACAAACAAACAAAAACAGATGTGTTGAGGTCTTTCAATGTGTCTCACAACTCCTGAGAGTGGTGGTGCATCATGATTATGGTTTTGACTCCATCAACATGTGCTTTATTCATCCCATTTCTTTATAACTGCTTAGGAATTTCCACCAGCTGGGAACATTTCTTGACATTCCCCTTCACTGTTTGTTTGTTTAGAAATGACTCTGAGCACAGAGGTTGTATCTTAGATGGGTCAGAATCAGGACCTCCTTCGACCTATTTCTTCAGTTATGGACCTTCAAATGAGAGGCTATAATTTGGATGGGCTACAATCTAAATTTGGCTCATCTTTGACTTTCATTTAAACTATTTTAGATAACAATAGCCAAAAGATTGTCTATTTTATTCTTTTGTTATTATTTTACAATTCCTTATGCATCCCATGAGCCAATTCTCCGGGAGAAGGGTCCATCACGTCTGAGTCCATTGGTGACTTTGACTCTCTATAACTGATCACAGCAAAGCCACCATTTCACACCATGGCTGACCGTGTGACCACCCAGAAATCAATGGTGTCCCATCTCCTTCCCTCTCATCCGTTCTCTTCCCAAACCACATGTTTCAGTGACTCAGGTCTTTTTAGAGAATCTCACTTCTGACACCAACTATTTCATCACTAATCCCAATTGGGGTAGTGCAGTGGAGGAATTGGACGGTATGTTAATTTTATTTCCATAAAGATTTTGAAAGACAAAAAAATTAAATACCAAGTCAAGTGGAAATGGTGTGATACTCCTAGGTATCTGAGTAGAGTAAAGGGGAGAGAAAAAATATACAAGTAAATAGTGCAACGCAACCTACTTAGTAAGATAGGCAGAATTTTGCCATCTATTTCAGTTGCCATATTAAATTTGGAATAACACAGAAGACAAGCAAGAAATTTAATAATTTAATAAATATTTTAGTTTCTCAGTTGAACATATCCCGAAATGACATACTTTTTATGTCCCATTTTAAAAATTATTTTGCTATATAGGACTCGGGATCTATTTTTTATTATTAGTTTTGAGAAGAAAAAAAAAAAAAAAACATTTACTTAACATCACAGTTTGCTTTATTTTAATAATCACAGTTTTATGTAATCTTATAAATATTTAAGGAAATATGTATTTTAAATCTAGATATTCCACAAAGAGAAATGTTGTAAATTACCGAATCTTTAATTTTGGCTTCATGAAAGTAAAAGGAAGTGTTTATTAGAATAAATACCTTTAAATATATATTAGTAAAACATATATATTTATCACAGCAGTCCTACTTTTTATTTATATTATATTATAGCTACTTGCTCCTTTATAATGCTTAACAGAATCATAAGGTACAAAAATGGTAGGAATAATTCTCTAAAGCTATATCACTTACTCCCAATCTGTAATTCATACAAATTCCAAAGAAAAATGATAATTTACAACCACACATAGAAAAACTTACATCCTTTATGCACTTTCATCTCATATACAAAACATATTTTTGCTTGTGTGTATTCATAATCACCAATAGCTCTCTAGAACTAAACAAATGTAAAGAAGTCAGTGAAAATTAACTTCAGTGTAATTGCATTTGCAGTAATAAAATAGACTAGAGTTTTATAAATTTAAGGGAAGTGATCATATTATGTGATGCACTACATTAATTAGGTTTATTTGAATGTTTATTATATTTCTAACATTATGCCTTCATAAACCTGCTGGGTGAAAGTAAAGCAAAATTCATCTTTTATTTTTTTAGAGGGTGAAAATAAACTGTCAAGGCCAAAATAAAACACCTAAATTCAAAAGTGCTCTAATTTTCCTATATTCTAGAAAAATTCAATATATCTGTTTATGATTTGCTGTCATTAAAATACATTTATTGGAAATATTTACTATTAAAGAACTTTGCATGGTGCTTAAATATATCTGAACTCATGGGATAGGTTTCCTCATGGTGGGAACATTGGTCATGCTTTCTCTCTCTGATTTAGCTTCTCCAACTAATAAAAACAGTAAAAACTTGCCAGTGGAACAGTTACCCATAACATGTGATATTTTAAATTTGCCTCAAACTTATCAGAGTTTTGAAAATAAGACTAAAGGAAATTTGTGTTGGGCAAAAAATGTTGCTAGTTAAAAACGTTGGGATTAAGGAGATGATAAGTAAAATTACTCATCAATTTGATTCCTATTTAAGTAGAAAAGAAGACAATTTTTCCCAACTTCAGAAACTCTTTTCAGTCTTATCAAATCTTGCACAGGGCACAGTGTTTTGAAATTACCCATTGATCACATGAGTGTGAAATTATTACTTACTCATATCTCTACTCTTCTAAATGAATAGCAGAAACTACGCTTTTTCAGCAGTAGATCCCAGTACAGTGTTTGGCCAATAGTTAGCGCCAATAATGTTTATTTAAAGGGTAGTGACTATGTTCATTACCTTTCTTGGCATTTTTTAGCTAAATATTGGAAACATCCTAGAATTTCTGAAATAGTCTTGGTGTTGATAATGAGCAACTTGATTTTGGTAGATGACTTTGTCTTTACTATGTAATACTTTTATATGTCCTTAATTAGCTGAATATTTCATTTTCTTAATTGTCTAGAAAATGGTAAACTCTATGTTTAGGTCAAATTATTGGTACCTTGGAGAAAAAATATTTTATTAGGTCTCTACCAATGTTTGGTTAATTGTTTTTTTCTTTATCTTCAAAAACATCTATTTAACATACAAACCTATAAAACATACAGGTTTAACAGGTATGAAGTCCTGCTAAAATTTTGACTTACTATTAATGGATTCTTACCAAAACTTTAATTTTATGAGAAAGCACTTTAAATATTATACTCTTAAGGTTTTTGCTTATTTGTGGTCATCAGACATCCTCTTGCTATTCCAGTAAATACCGTATGTGATTGGCATAATTATTCACACTTGATAAGTGAGGAAATTAAAGTTCCCAGATGTGGTGATGAGTCTTCAGAGCATGGGATGGTAAATGTCAACACGACAATCGAAGCCCAAATCTGGTTGGCAATTCTGTACTCCTTACCTCTCCCTGACACCATGAACTTACAGATGATTAGACATAAAATCACATTTATCCATATATCCAAATGATTCCAGGCAATGATTTTAGTCTTAAGGGATTAGAATGTATTTGGAGTAGAGTATATCATCTATCCCATAGTTAAAAGCTTGTTTGCCCTTGTTGAGTGAGATGTTATATTTCTGCCTTGGAAATTTCAACTGTCTGAGTAAAGCATAAAATGAGTGACTAAAAGGAAGACTTTTAATTGGATTGATATAGATAGGTAATTAATATCCAACTAATTCCTTATATCTTCTCCCACCACTTGAGACAAATGGATTTCTCAACGGCCAAGACATCTTTTAGCATCAGTGACTGTTATTTATTATTTAAAACACAGGCTGTGGGATGCTGGCCAAATACATATTTTTTTCCTCTCCAGATTTCAAGTTAAAGGACGGACACTCACAAAAGATTGGAACTTATGAAGCACCTTGATAGTTTATGTATCACTGTGAAGGGAATACTAAGAACAGAAATTTTCTGGAAAACCTAGGATTATGATTTTCTTTCTTACTAAGGAGACATAATTTAAGTCTTCTAAACTTATATTTTCTACTAAATATAATCCAGAAGTCACAATACATTATCCTGAAATTTGCAATTAAATAAATTTGGCAAAGAATTTACATATTTTACTCTGTGTGAAGTCCATTATCTTTCCAATATTTCTGCTATAAATAGACATTGCAGTACTATGGTACTGTGGTTTCTTCTGGACCAGAGTTTCTGCTGACACTGAATTTTCTCGTATATCCAACAAGATTGTACTGAATTTAAAATAATCTCTCTTATTTTCTACAGTGAAACATCAATCAATCTCATCATTAGCAGGGATTTACAAGTCTATAGGGAGATATGATTGAACATAACTTTCCCTCTAATTTCCTAATTTTAAATGCTTTTATTACACTTTTGTTGTATAATTTTTCCCGACTGCTATTATAATGCTGCCCAATCTTCATGTGGGTATACTTTCTTTACATCCATTTTTAGAAGCTAGCTCAATATAAAAAAAGATAGAATCTAAGCATCTCTGCTTAAAGAAGTTTGCATGGCAGGGAATCAGGGTCTCTTTCAACTTCTTATGGCTTCTGTAAACCCCTTACTGCACCCACCTTGGAGACCCAGAGGAACCTTCACATCAATGAAACCCCAAGAGTTTACACAGCACTGTGACATTTGCCTTCATAAAATCATAATAGCTCAGGTTAAACCTATAGAAAAACTACTTTTTTAAACCATCAAATTACGTACAGTATACTGCTGTAATAATACCCAAACCACAGTGGTTTAATAAAATAAACATTTGTTGCATGCTCATTAAACAGCCATCCAGGGATCCTACAAATGCCATTACTTCAACATCAAAGTGTCTCCAGGAGGCTGGGAAGTCTTTGATTAGCTCCTGACTGTACCTTTCACAGCTCCCAGGGGAGGCTCTTGCTCATCAGTCCTCCACTCTGGGCTTTCCCAAAGTGGTCATTGATATGCATCTTTCTGCAGAGCTCGAAGCTTCCTAGATGTCTTCCTGCCACAGCAACCGGCTAGAAGGAGAAAGTCTGTTTTAAACTTGAATGCAAAGATTTCTGTAGTCCAGCTTCCTGCCGTAAATAATTCTAGTCAGGTACCTATGTCTATAAGCATAAGCAAAGTTCTTTCAACACATAATTACAGTCCCTGATTTTTTAATTCTTTTTTTATTTTTTACCCCATAAGTTGCGTCCTCTCTCTCTCTCTCTCTCTCTCTCTCTCTCTCTCTCTCTCTCTCTCTCTCTCTCTCCCTCCTTCTCAGTTCAATGGAAGCTACCCAAAACAAGCAGTCTTTTCAATCTTTCAAAGCCATGGATTCTAACTCTATTTCCTTTCCTTCTTTCCTGGACATGTGTCCGTATTTTTCATATATTATCTTACCAAACACAAAAGTTTACCAAGCATAGCATGAATCTCTAGTCACTCAGTCTGGTCTGTTTTCTGTGCCTTCTCTCTACTGATTGATTAAACAATGTCGTGTAGGTGTTTTTGTAAATAATATGGCTTAGTGTGACATTCTGGAAACCACAATATTGACTTTCTAAATCAGAAAATGTACAAATACAAGCATCTTTATAATAAAACAAGAAGTTTCCTTAATTTGGGAACTTATGGATAACAAAGAAGGAAAAGACAGAAAAGAAAAAAAAAATTAATCTGTTAAGAATAATCTAATTTATATAATAAAATGACAATAATGTTTATAATTTTGGAGACAAACGAAGTGAGAAGTACTATGGTAGTCACTTGAAATACACTTTTCTGACTTCTTCCTAACAAATGTATGACAATACATTTAAATTTATTTTACAGATAGAGAAATTAGATGTCAGATTGCTAAAGTCTTGTGTTCAGGAATGCAAACATGAATTGTCTTATTCCTTGTTCATGATCCTCCCATTGAACAAAGCTGCTTTTGTTTCATTAAAATAAGGTTGTAAAGTCGATTGGAAATTCTGGTAGGTAGAATTCTAATAAAATGATCCCCATGATATTTGTATTAGGCATGTTTTTAAAAATTTATTTTTTAAATTTCCTTACATTTATTGGGGTGACATTGGTAATAAAATTATCTAGGTTTCAAGCGTACAATTCTATAATACATCATCTGTATATTGCATTGTGTGTTCATCACCCAAAGCCGTTTTTCCTCCCATCACCATATATTTGACACCGTTTACCCTCTTCTACCAACCCCCTCCCTTCTTACCCTCTGGTAACCACTAAATTGGTGTCTATGTCTATGTCTATGTCTATGTCTATGTCTATGAGTAAGTAAGACACTGAGTGTCAAAATGCCTAGTATATTAAAGACATAGTTGCTTTCTTTTGTTTCTTCATAATTGCATTTCCAATTGTTTGATCTAAACAAATGTATTCAACAAGGATAATAGACTCTCATTAGATATTGATTTAGCATGGAGACTGCGTGAAGGCCAGACCAGTCTCGCTGTCCCCATAGGAGGGAATATAGGACTCAAAACATTTGGTGGTGAGCTGATTATATACACCAAGGAATAGACTACCAAGCACAGGTTAAAAGGAAACCTCTGTTCTCTTCATTTTAGCCTAATAAACATCCACATGAGTTAACAAAAAGAAATCAAACCACAGCATATTTCATATTACAGTTCCATTTTGAAGAAGACGTAAGTGAATTAACAAGTATCTTAGTCATTGTTTTTGAAGGAAGAGTCCCAGTTCTGACTGAGTAGAGCATGACGTTTTGATCCAGCGATGCAGCCTTCTCTTACCTTCTCTGCTGTGCCAAACTGTCGAGAGTGACTACCCGTGTGTGAGTGTGGAGAGTGACATCTGCAGGGCGCGTTAGCCAAGGCCTGTGGCAGCAGAGGTGAGTGATTTCAATGACCTCGAATGTGCTTTGATGGAATGTGAAAGAAATTGTATTAAGCAGTCACCTGTGGGTTCCTGTCATATGCTACTTCCTGCTTAGTTCAATGAGGAAAGACACTTGAGTAGTAATGAGTTGCAAACGTACTGGCAACAAATTAGCCAGTTCATGACTCTTTACAAGCAAATAATTGCTCAATAAGTCCTGGGTTAACTGCCCATATCCCTTCTCTTCTCTCCCAGGCATAGTTTTTCTTAACTATTTCCTTCATACTGTTTAGGGGAGGAGTTATTTTATTAAAATAAGAAAGAAAGTCCTATCATTGACTGATCACCTAAACATATGCACAGAAGACATACCAAACACCTCTCTGCTTCCTTTATTAAGCTGTGCATCACTCCATTATGAGCTCACTGGAGGAACTTGGATTCTCTCCACTCTGGTTTTCCTCAAACTTTATTCCAAAACGTTCTCCCTAGTTCAGGATTCATGGTTGTTTTATACTTTCACACTACCTTTTATTTTAAGATAAAACTCAATAAAAATAATTATTTTATTTAGTCATTGTATTGCTAACAGACTTTATTGTATCAAACACTTTTAGATTTACAGAAAAAAATTACCAGAAAATACAGAGCTCCCATATAAGCCCTGCACACAATTTTCCCTTTTATTAACATATTATATAAGTATGGTTCATGTCTTACGATTAATGAACCAATATTGATTCAAAAATTCTATCGATTACTTATATTTCCTTAGTGTTTACCTAATGCCTTTATTCTGTTCTGGGATCCAGCTGAGAACGCCTTATTATGTTTACTTGTTATGTTTCATTAGGGTCCTTTGGGTCTGACATTTTCTCAGACTTCACTTATTTTTGAAAACCTTGACAATTTTGAGGAGTTACTAGTGAAATATATTTCAGGATGTGCCTCAGTTATAATTTTTCCAGTGGTTTTATCGTTAGACTGGAGTTATGGGTTTTGGGAGAAAGATCACAGAGGGAAAGTGCTGTTTTCATCACAGCACATAAAGAGTTGTATTATCAACATGATTGGTGATTGTTGATATTGCCCTTACGTGGCCAATTGATGTAGCATTCATCAGGTTTCTTCCTGTAAAGTTGTCCTCAACCCCTTTCCACGCTGTACTTTTCAAAGAGAGGTCCTAGTCAGAGCTGACATTTAAGGAGTGAAAATTGTGTTCTGCCTCATTTAGAGTAGGGTGTCTACATAATTCATTTGGAACTCTTCTGCTCTAGAGTTTTGTCTTCTCCCTATTTATCAATTTATAAAATAATTTATATAATCTGTGTGGGCTCACGGACATTATCGTAAATTTCAGGCGTAACTCCAATAATACTTATTTTGTTGCTCAAATTGCTCGGACCTTGGCCCTTGGGAGCTCATTTGGTTAGCTCATGAGTCCCTTTTATATGTTCACATCGGTGTGGCTTTAGTGATGGTTTTTTGGAGCATTTCTTTATTTTTTGTTACTACAACATACCATACTCCAGGTTCATCTGTATATTTCATGCCTCTCTCCTAAAAACAACCATTTTCCCAAGGAGCCCTGATTCCTTTTATTGGAGAATGGTATTAAACACCAAGAACTGGGCACTAGCTGTGCTCTATGTTACTAGGGTGTCAATTCTTTCAGGTCCTTCCAGCTGAGAAGGCCAAGAAATATACATCCATGTACAAATTCGTGTCTATACACACGTCAATAAATATTAGTATATGCAACCACGTGTGTCTATTTACATTAAATGTGGCTTTATGTTGAAGTATCTAACTCTAATCTCTTACCACATGGATTATTCTAGCTTTTTCACTTTGCTTTTCTGTAAACTCCCACTCCAACAATTAGAAACCTGGCTCCCACCACTCAACCTCCAATTACTTAATTATTCAATTCCAGTGCATATGTATAATGGGATAAACCTGTACTGTGTAGGAAAACTTTATCAACTAGACTACAGTGCTTATGTCAGTTCCATTATGCTTTTCATCTTAGATTTCACTCATTTCCAATGTTCTTAGGTCAGTGACTTGTCCTCCTATACCCTTTAGTGAGGATGTGTCACACACTCATTAAATAGACTCTGCTGTTAGTCTGCATTCCTTCCCGTGACGTCACAACGTAACTAAATTATTTTTTTTTCATTTGCATACATCAAAGTTTATTTTTTGTGTGAAGTTCAACGGGGTTTTGGACAAACGAATAATGTTATGTTTTATGATTGCTGTATAATACAGAATAGTTTCACCACCTTAAAAAATTTCCTGCACTTTGCACTTTCAACTTTCCTTCCCTAACTGCTGATAACCACTGACTTCTTACTATTTCTATATTTTTGCCTTTTCCAGAATGTCATATATTTTGAATCATTCAGTGTGCAGCATATTCTGATTGTCATTCTTCACACAGAAATATGCACATATGGTTTCTCCATGCCTTTTCATAGCTTGATAGTTTTTTGTTGGTGGTGGTGGTGGTGGTGTTTTTTGTTTTTCAATTTGGTACTGTAGAAAATTGCTTTTTTAAAAAAAGTAAATTCCATTTGTTCATTGCTGCTGTATAGGATTAACAAGTGCCCTCTAAAGATTAAACTTATATCTTACTATGCTTTCTTATATCTTGCTATGCTTGCTTATTTGCTCCAGGAATTGTGGTGTTTTTTTTGTTGTTGTTGTTGTTCATACTCGTTTTGGATTGCTGTCATGTCAGCTGTAAACAAAGAGAGTTTTAATTCTTACTTTCATACCTGTATACCTTTTTCTTTTCTTGTCTTATTTACTGACTTCTGGTATAATGTTGGATAGGACTGGTGAGAGAGGACCTTGTCCAGTATACTGATGAGCCCATTCTCCCTTCCTATTACAATGTTTTGTTTTTAATTTCTATTATTTTGTTCTGATCTTGTTGCTTCCACCTCTGCTTACATTATTCATATATTCTCAGATATTGTCTACTTTTCCCATTACGTGCCCTTGACATGCAATTCATATCGATTTCAAATTCCCTGTTGGATAATTCCAAAATCTGTCGTACCTGAATTTGATCCTGATGCCTGTTTTGTTTCTTGTGACTGGGTTTTTCTCTTGCCTTCACAGTGTCAGCTTTTTATTGAAAGCTGGACATAGTGGATAGGGCAAGAGAACTGCAGTAAGTAGGCCTTTGTTTCGTCTGGTTAAGAGCTGTGCTGTGTTTAGAGATTGCTATATTTGTAAGTGCCAGAAGCTTCAGTTTCCTCCAGTGTTCTTATTTATTTTCTTTCTTCTGCTGTCTTAGGTTTTCCAAATAACTTATCTTATGATTAAATTTCAGTCTTTTTGTGGGCCTGAGTCCCTGGGCTGTGGTTTGTAGCCTTTTGATTTTCTCTCCTTTGATGAGAGACAAGGCCAGGGGCGCTGGGTTGGCTAATGTTCCTTCCCTCAGGTCAGTAAGGCTTTGTTCTAGTAGTTGCCATGGAAAATAGACCTGTGCTATGGAGAACTTTCTGGGTGTATTTCAAAATAGCTATTTTTCCCTCCCAATGTGCAAAACATGAGGGTGTGTGTGTGTGGTGTTATGTGTGAGCTTTCTCCATAAGAAACTGGTTGGTACCCGGAAGTAAAATCCATGAAAGGGGCCTGGGGAACCTCTCCATGAGGACTAGATACCCAGAACCTTCTCCCTCTGAGCCTCGTCTGCACCCAGCCCCCACGACTCCACGCCCGTCTTCACTCCTATCCAAAGTGTGTGAGTGTGCTCATTCCACATACGTGTGCACATGGACTTGTCATGCCTCTTTAATGTTAACGATATTATGGCTGTAGAATGACATATCCGATTATGATCCGAGTCTGCATTTCTCTCACTTATAAAACGCGTCTGTATATCCTGGCTACTAATTCTTTGCTTTCTCTGCGAGGTGAGTTTCAGTGCTTCCTGTTTGCCATTTTTATCATGAGCACCATTTTTACTGCCTTTAGCAAAACCTTTATTAAAACCCCACTGAGGACTTTGGCATGCACTTTTAGAACGCCTGATGCTCGTGGTGAAGTTCTTCTCCTTCCTCTTTTTTGAAGCACATCCAGAGGTATGTGAATGTAAACAAAGTAGAAAGGGATCCAGGTGTCTCCCTGAAAGCCACGTATTTTCTCCGACATTCAAAGTGTTGAATGGCTTTCCGGAGCCAGTGGGATGGTGCATAGTGCAGGTGCGAGAGCAGTTGAATGCGTGTTACAGACCATGAATCAGCTTAGGAGATGTGCACATCCACCTGTCCACCGGCGTTAAACAGGAAAGAGTTTTCACCAGTGCCAAGGGCAGAAAGGGAATGGCTAAGAGAAGACTGCTGTTGTTCTGTTGGCAAGCACAATGGCAGTATTGATTTTTCTCATTATCGGGCTCAGATTTAAAATGAAGCCAAGGGGGCAGGCCTCAAAGCAGGGTCAGAGTCCCAGCCATGCAGGACAGGGTACTGGCCTGCACCTTGGTCCTCTATGATGACCATGCAGCATTGACGGCCTGGACCACAGTGGGTGAAGGCAGCGGGCGCCCAGTCATGCAAGAAATGTTCTCAAAAGGATGTTTGGTACCAGTTAGATGCCCTGATTGGTATACAGGCATGTAGCAAACATTTTCAGAGCAATAGGATAAAACTTTTCCATACAAAAGGATAAGTGGAGGCTGGAAAAAAATGACAAAGGGACTGAACACTTACTGTGTGTGCCTTTGGCCATCAGGTATGGTCCACGCCTGGGGCGAATTTGAGGGAACTGAAAAATCAGTCTGTGATCCTCCAGATGTGTCTCCTCCGCTGTGTGCACTTATGCATATAGGTGTGTCCTTATATTTGCTTATAGACTTTACTTTTTTATTTTATTTTATTTGTGTTAAAACCTCTTTTGTTGGCACCCATGCTTATAGAAAACAGAATTCCTTTTAGAAAATGTCTGCATTACGTAGTCCATAAGTCTTATAAATAAGAATTAAAAATTATCAGGAGGCACTAGGAAAGGAAACTACCTGTTTTGAATGAAAAATAAATATGTACAAGAAGCTTAGTGAAATAGGAAACAAACAAACAAACAAACAAAACAATGGTGTTGGGTGAGGTTGAGTTCTCAGTTATTATTTCCAGGCAAACATAGTGAATTTAAAAAATGCAGACTCTTTACTGTCTTTTCTCTGCAGTAGATCTTGCCTAAAGTCCATGGAGCAAAGTCTATACAGTTTTGACAAGGAAGCAGACTACCTGGAAAATCTATAATCAGTCAAAAACCATTGATGTGTAAAGTGGTAGGACGTATTTCTCTAATACTCAAGAACTCAAAAACTGTATTATCCATACACCAGTCCCCAAAACTCATTGCACATGTACTCAAAACTCATTCCAAGAGGGTACAAGTTAAGATTGTGACTTCTTGATTTTAACGAAAAAACTAAAACAAAGAAGTGAAGTAAGCAGTGATGGTAATGCAGAGAGTAAAGCATCATCCATGACACGTTTGTTTTACAGTCAGAAACGTTGGCTGCTGTTTAGTCTGTCCAGGCTGTAATAGCCAAATGCCATAACCTGGGTGGCTTCTACACAATAGAAATGTATTTTTTACAGTTCTGGCAGCTGGAAGACCAAAATCAACGCCGGCAGATGCAGTGTCTGATGAGAGCTTTGTGGTGCAGAGGGCTGTCTTTTTCTACAACCTCACATGGTGGAAGGGCTGGGGGCTCTGCGGGGGCTCTTTCATAAGAGGAGTAGTCTCATCCCTGACGGCTCCACCCTCATGACCCAAACACCTCTGCAGGCCTCATCTCTTAACACCACGACACTGGGCCTTGTTTCCACACGTGCATTTGGGGGAGACACAAACATCCAGTCCACTGTGATCTCTAAACACAGAGTTAAACCAATTGAACATGACATCTAGTCCTAGAAGTGAATGAAAATGAACCCATATTGAAGCCACTATAAGAAGCCACCCTGATAACTGTGGATGCCAGTTAGACAAAGAGAGTTACATCTAAGTAATTGTTGAAAATGTAACAATTGTTCAGTTGGCTAGGTGGACAGGTTTGTGATTCTTAAAGAATGTCATAGTGGGATTAAGTGTCTTTATATTTTTTCTAGGTGGTGGAGATATTCTGTACCACTGGTAGACAGACATTTTACTTTTCTTAGTCGATAATCAATAAAATTACACTTTTTGTTAAGTGCATGAAGTATATGTCACTCCTAGCTAAGTTATGACTATTTATCCTTTGATCAAACATATTTCAACAGGAAATGGGGAAGGACAGAAGCAATGATTGTTAGTAACAAATGCCATATGAAATAATAACTTTTGTGTTCCTATACATGACTCATCTGCCTTGATGGTCCTGTCATATCTATTTTAGTATCTTTTATTCCTTTTCTAAAAAGAGAAATCATTTCAGAAAAGTATCTATTATACCTGTAAGTACTGTGCATTACATTGGTATTTTGCTATTATAAACTTTCAATCAGCTTGTATCTGAAGAATGATTTCCAGTATTTTAAACACAGAAGTGAATAATTACCTTTCATATTTGGATTTTTTTCTTCCTTTTATCTTCTTTTTCTAATTCTACCTAAGTTTTCATTTTGTAAACAACATGATATATGTGGATGAATATCTAATTGCAAAGAACATGTTTTTACACACTTCCTAATGTGATCTGCATGTAGAGGGCTTTCCATCCACATGCCTTTATTCTCAACTATCTAATGCTTTAAGGACCAACACATGGAAACTTGTAATAGTAGATAACACTGCACCATCATGCCAGGGGCCCTGCATACGAAATAAAACGTCTGGAAATTTCAAGCCTGATTGAGTCTTTGATTTCTATGGCATGGATATATGTCTCTATATTAATTGGATAAATAAAAGGTAACTTGGCTTTTAACTTCCTGGCACACAAGCACTCTTTTCAAGATGATGAGTTATTTATAGGCAAATAATTTAATTGCCAAGGTTAAAGTAGAGACATACACTTTGGTGACAGTTTGCTCAGAAAAATTCAAAAACAAACTACAAATATTATGTAATATTGACAGTATGATATAACTTTGAAAATGTCTCATTTGCAGTTGATACAGAAGTAAGCACATTGTCCCCAGGGGCACTAGAGGTGTCGCTACAATAGAATAGATGGCAGTCCCTGTCATTCCCTGTACATCCATCATTTTCAAAGTTCAGGCCAAACATAGATTTATCCCTGATGGATGTAGTTCTAATGCATATATATAAATATAGATCCGTAGAGATGCTAAGTGATTTCCCCCTTTCCTGACCTGGCCTAACCCACTGTACCCCTCACCTGCTTTATCACACTAGCTTTTCTCTAATGGCTCCTGTAACCCTCTTCTCCTACCCTTCATTCTGTTCTTAATGCACGTATGTGATCAGTGATCTCTTTAAACAGAAGCCAAGTCAGGTCCGTCCTCTGCTCGACGCTGGGGGCTTTTTATTCCACTTGGGTAAGTGTTAAAATTCCTGAGTGACCTCTACATAGGATGAACCTGTGTCCCAACTTGTCTGAGGCAATCAGGGTTACACTGGTTTTCCAATCATAACTATTAATCTTCTTGTTCTTAACAGTGCTTCCTCTTGGATCCTAAATCGTGTGACCCATCTCCCATTGGTCCCTATATCATGTGCTTCTTTCTGGTCCAGCTCCCTCGCTGTCCTCATTGTTTATGGTTTTCCCTCCACCTCTTCCTTCAAGGATACCCTCCTCTTTGCTATTTTTTAAATCATGATGGAAGACCTTTCGTCATCACTTTTACACTTACTCCCCTGGGACTTTATCTCAGAGTTTCTCTCACAGCACTTTCAAGCCTTTACTTACATATAACATTGTCAATGAACCTTCTCTTGTTTTCCTATTTAAGATGTGATTCCATCCCCACTCCAGCACTCCCAATCTTTTTTCTCTACTATACAATTTTTTATTTTTTATTTTTATTTTTTAGTTCTCTTGGATTATCGTTCTATCTGCCTCCATCAGAATGTAAGGTCCATGTGGAAAGGGATTTAGTTAGATGTGTTTATTCTACTTTCCTAGTGACTTGCTTATGGTAAATGCTCAATAAAAATTTGTTGAAGGAATGGAAGAATGACTTGAATGAATGATTTAATAGGTGTATTTTTAAGAATTATACTTTTGGCATCCTGTCTAACACTTCTTTGCCTAGCTCAGGTTCCCAAAGATGCTTTTATGTGTTTTCTGAAAGTTGTAGAGCTTTTATTTTACATTTAAATTCATAATCTATTTTGAGTTAATTTTTGTATAAGAGTTTGTGGTCAAGTTTTGTTTCTTTGTTTATGCTTTGCTTACTATTTATGTATTTGTTGCCTGTGTATGTCCAATGCTCCAGCACCATTTATTAGGAATATTACCCTTACAACTGAACTGTTTTTGCATCTTTGTCAAAAATCAGTTGAACATGTACATGTGGGTCTATTTCTGGGTTCTCAGTCTCAACAACTGATTTTTAAATTGTGTCAGTCTTTGCCCTTGTGTTGATGTAGGGACCCTTAGGGGCTTGGGTTGAATTAGCTTGTTATTGGGTGTTGACAGTTTACATCTGGGCTTTTATTTTGCTGACAAATCCCATTAATTGTTTTTCCACACATTGCAATCAAATTACATTTTTTAAAATATATATCTTGTAGTTGTTTATTATTTGGCTAGAGGATGATACGGTTGTTTTTTAATTTGTTTTTTACCTTTTCTTCTGATGACTTGCTGTTGTTCTGGCACTGATTCAGCACGCCACACACGACCATATTAATGATAACGTTTTACACGTCAGCATCTCACAGTGCGTGTTGGGGACAAGGACCAGCTCTTCCTGTTGGATAGTCTTGCTTATTTCCACAGGAAAATCTCTAGTAAGAGTGTAAACTTGGGTTGTTTAGTGCATGGATTCTAAATAAACTGAAAATTCTACTTTAGGTGCATGATGCACTGCCGTATGTTGCCCCAAACCCACTCTGTCTGTGATACTTTAGCTAATTTGTACCAAAATGATGTCTTGTGATTCAGCCAATTCCAAGCCCTCATGGCAGAGATGTTGAGTCAAGCTGAAGTATAGACTTCGTGTCTCTATATTTAACAAGAACTCCAGGTGATTCTGTTGCAGGTGTCCTCAGGTTAATGAAATTTGCCAATATCAGGACTCCAGGAAGTTACTTATAGCTTGCTGTAAAACCCAAATTCACAACAGAAATGCATTTGTTTATAATTTCTTGTATGTAGAGAATATGAGGGCTTAATAAACAGGGTCATGGTGCTTTAGCAGCAGGCATCCACCTGCACTAAACTATTCAGGAAAGTGTTTATCACCCTCATATTGCCAAAGAACCCAGATGCCAGAAAAATAGGTCAGTTGATCCAGGAGAGCCCATTCATTTCATCTCCTATAGGAAAGCAAAAAACGCAGAAAGGTTAAGAAATATGAATCTTTGGGTCAGGATTCCTGGAATCAGTGCTGTTGTTACTATGAGAATCAATTTAGGAACTGCACCCAACCTCTCTAAGCTGTTTATTGACTTATATGTAAAATCAGACAAGAATAAAAAAGCCAATCTAGAGTGCTAGAGAAGTTTAAGTTAGGTAACATCTAGAAAATGCAGAACAGTCAGCACGGGACAGAGGAGGTGATCACCGAACGTTGATTGGATGGCATCTGATTGGATGGCATCACTCAAGCCATGTATGATTTAGAATAGAAATTGAGATTTAAAATCTGTATTCTACTCTTTGAGTAGAATCTGTATTCTACTCTAGTTAAGGTTATTCATTTAATGTCAATGAATAACTCTTGTGGCCTTTCAGTGAGACAGTTGGTAATATGACAGCTAATGTGTCAGCTGCCTCAGATACCAGCCAAATGGGTGCACTTTGTCTCAAATCTGAAAGCTTTCTAGGAAGTCTCTGAATGACCTTGAGAAGGTCTCATCTGACCAGAGAGACAGTTTCTTCAGAAGAACTCAGACAGATGTTGGATTTCTTTCTTAGCAGGGATTCAGAAGGGTCTGAACCCAGTAACCGCAAAGGACTTTACGTGTAGCCTGTGTCTCTGGTCTCCTGAACCAAGATTAGGGAGCTGAAAGAATCCACTAGACTCTAACCTTGGGTAACATTTCACAGAAAAGATAAAGTGATGAAAAAATATATTTCAGCATTTGAAACAAGCTGAGATCTGCTCTACCCTGCTCATTTTCTCAAATATCTACAATCATCAATAAAGTTGCTCATCAATTGTTGGATGGAATAGTTGGCTAATTGGAAAAAAAGAGTAGGCCACATCATTTAGAAATTTTGATTAGGAGGAATTTCAAGTATGTGCAAACTAGTATAAACCCCAATGCACCCCAAACCCAGGTTAAACAATTATCACCTCACAGCAAATCTTGGTCAATTTACCTACTTTTGTCTGCACCACCTTTTGATATTTATAGCTTTATTGAGTTACAACGACATAATAAAATACATATAATTAATAAACACAATTTGAAGAATACTGAAATACATATAAACCTGTGAACCCATCAGCACAATTAATATAATGAATATTTCTTTCACTCCCAAAGTTTCCAGTTGCTACTTTGATTCCTTCTTCCTAACTTTCCTGTCCCCTGCCAACTCTTATTATGAAAACACCATTGCTGTACTTCTTGTCATTATAGATTATATTTTATAAAATGTGCTTTGATTGTGTTATCCAAATTATACCTCTGGTTACAAGACATTAGTGTGTATTTTTACTCTAATTGTTATCTAGATTGTTAAAGAATTAGGTTTTCATATGCATATGTATGAAAATATACTCAAAATGGAGTCACTTATGCTAATATAACATATATAGTTTTTCTTTCCTTTTAGAAAAAGACTGCCTTATATTGGTCTTGTGATCATGTGGGAGATAAATTTACCTAAACACCCTGCAGATCATCTAATATTATGTGTATATAAAGCCCACATAAAAGAGAATAGAACCAAGAACAACCATTTTTCAATTATTTTAACCATAAATACAAAAATACATAAAAGTAATCAGTGTTTCATATACTAGTGTCTTTGCTATAACAGATTCTCAAATATTTTTTTTTGATTCTCAAATATTTTAAACAATATACATATATATTAATTTTGTAAGAATTTATGTAATTGTATATTTAACTAAATTTCAACTTTAAAACTGCAACTTCACAGAATCTTGACGAAAATGAGAATTTTCAGTAAAATTTATTTTTATAAAATTTAGTACAATTTCACTAGGATGAGAAAAAATGACTGTAAAACTAATTTTGAAATTTATCCACCCTGACATTTACTATAGTCTCACATTTGTAGTTAAAACCCATTGTGATTGTTCTTAGGATTTACATTAAAAATGTTTCAGAAAGTTTGAAGAGAATAATTTTTCCCAGTTTTGAGTTGTTCAAGCATGAGGAAATGGCATTTCATTGACATTTAAAAAAGATTCTCCCTATGAATTCAAGTGTTTCAAAAACACCTTATTATAAAACATTAAACTATGACTAGAATATGAAAGGCTGGTTTGGGGTAATACGATATACTTTTCTGAAAGCTTGGTTTCCAGTAATGATACCTGCTCTCATAGAGTATGCAGCAAAGTTCCTGAATTGCATTGCTTTGATTTGGTTGGTGTTCAATCATTGATGGTGAATTAAACTTGAACCATTTTTAGATACACAGATTTATTACAGGATTATATTATATAATAACAGTGCTAATATTTATAATCCATCATGTCAAACGCTGATTGCACATATTGTATATTTTATAATGTTAAAGAAGAAATCCACAGGCTCAAAATGGAGTCACTTAAGCTAAAGTCCATGATACCAAATCTAGATTTAATAACTGACCCAACTGCAGTTTCAACCTTCTCCAGGAATGTAATCTTAATCAGACAGCCTGGAATTTTCTGGTCGGTACCAATGAGGCAATCAGGCATGCGGGCCCTCTAGCTCCCAAAGGAAGCTGATAAGACCCCTCCTTTCATTAAGGGAAGGTAATCTTACCTGAAATAACCATTTCCTTTGCTAATAACTTTCTTGTCCCGGCTGGTTTTTGCCAATAAAACTTTCTGTATTGTAGAGCTTCTCGGGGTCCCTCTTCACTTGCCACATGGGATGCTGCCCGATTTTTATGAATTGCTCAGTAGAGCCAATTAGGTCCTCAAATTGATTGATTGATTTTTTGTTCTTTAACAACATTAAAAGATTAAGAATATTTTTTCTATATACATAGTTTGACATAAGTAGTTAGGTTATTTATTTAATGTCAAGTTCTGCAAAATAACTTGGATATTATTAACTTGCAAAATTTTGGATATTATAATTTTTTGAAAAGGTTTATTTGTGCAGTTGTTATTTTTTTTTTTTTTTTACTGGGTTTTAATGTCATGATGATAACTTAGTGAAACTAAAGGAATCATGGAGACGTGTTACTTACTGTGTAAGAAAAACAGTATTATAAACATTGGGATCAAATAGATACAGGTTTGAACTCACCTCTACATTTCCTGTGTTGTTATAACTTTTTATACTACAGAATTGGAGAAGGTAAAATATAATTAAATATGTGTATTTTACATTTCTTTGCAGATACATACCACATTTTCTTTTTTTAAATTAAAGTTTATTGGGGTGACAATTGTTAGTAAAGTTACACAGATATCAAGCGTACAGTTCTGTATTACATCATCTATATATCACATTGTGTGTTCACCACCCAGAGTCAGTTCTCCTTCCATCATCATATATTTGATCCCCTTTACCCTCATCTACCACCCCCCACCCACCTTACCCTCTGGTAACCACTAAACTATTGTCTGTGTCTATGAGTTTTTGTTTCTTCATTTATCTGTCTTATTCTTTTGTTGTTTTCAG
Source organism: Rhinolophus sinicus (assembly GCF_036562045.2). Classification (NCBI taxonomy): domain Eukaryota; kingdom Metazoa; phylum Chordata; class Mammalia; order Chiroptera; family Rhinolophidae; genus Rhinolophus; species Rhinolophus sinicus. Next base: position 113,609,248 of record NC_133758.1, read on the forward strand.
TTTTATATACCACATATCAGTGAAATCATATGTTTCTCTACTTTTTCTGTCTTACTTATTTCACTTAGCATTGTAATCTCAAAATCCATCCATGTTGTCACAAATGGTACTGTTTCACCTTTTCTTTATTTTATCCATTGATGAACTGAATATTTCCACAGCTTGTCTATTGTGAATAATGCTGTAATAAACACAGGAATGCAGATATCTCTTTGAAATAGTGATTTCATTTCATTTGGATATATACCCAAAAGTGGGATTATTGGAGCATATGGCAGTTTTATTTTTATTAGGTTGGTGCAAAAGTAATTGCTGTTCAAAAGGTTAGAAATAATTGCAAAAACTGCAATTACTTTTGCACCAACCTAATAATTTCTTGTGGAATTTCCACACTGTTTTCAATCGTGCTTGTACCTGTTTCCACTCTCACCAGTAGGGTCCAAGTGTCCTCTTTTCTTCACACCCTCACCATTTGTTGTCTCTTGTCCTTTTGATAATGGACATCCTTACAGGTGTCTGTATGTGACGTGTGACTGTAGATTTGCATTTCCCTGATGACTGGTCATGTCGTGCACCTTTTCACTTTTTGTTGGCCATTTGTATGCCTTCTTTAGAAAAATGTCTATCCAAGCCCTTTGCCCATTTTTTTATAGGTTGATTTGTGTTTTGTTTTGTTTTGCTTGTTATTTACTTACATTAGTTGATCATGTATTTTTAATATTAATCTCTTATCAGGTATATAGTTTGCAAATATTCCATTTTGTAAGTTGCTTTTTCCATTTTGTTGATTGTTTACTTTGCTCTGTAGATGCTTTTTAGTTTGACACAGTTCCATTTGTTTATTTTTGCTTTTGTTGCCTGTGCTTTTGGTGTCATATGCAAAAAGTCATTGTCAAAACCAAAGTCAATTTTAGATGAAATCTGCTGATAAATGCATTCAGTATGTTCCAAGGATAACTGGATTAATGATTTATTTAGTATGTCATGGTGCTTCCTACAGGTAAGGCCTCCTTTAAAATACTCATGGGAATTTAAGAACCCATGTTAACTCAAAAGAAGATACCAACTGATTTGATTTTTTTAAAATTTAAACATCAATTTTTTTAATCTTAAGTAATTTGACAGTATGGGTCTGCTACCTTACTGTCATTATAACATCAAGGTTATTTGGTTGAAAACTAACTTAAAGGCTCGTCATCTAATGAGGTAGATATGAAAGGACATTTCCTTGGAAATGAAACTATAAACACACCTGCGAGGTATATGGAGGGAAAAAATAATCAGTTTGAGTTCTTACTCTTTACAAGGAAACTCACTGAAAAATATACAGAGGAAAATAGAAGTTTAAAATAATTAACCGAAAGAAGACAACTTTAGATTTTTTAAATGCTTGTAAGATTTTAATTTGCTCCAAGTTGAAAATAAATATATTGCTGGTGTTTTAAGTCACATAATAAGCAATTATATTACACATAATAAATTCAGCAATGAAATATTATCAGTTAACAGCTGGAACTTATAAAAGTATAGCACAGTATGAACATAAAATTAGCTAGAATAAAGCATCTGCTGAAAAATACTATTCTGTGAAATTAAAGTTAAGACATTATTTGCCTTATTTAATAGATTTGTGAAAAAATAATGAGATATTGAAAAAGTAGGTGCTATCTTAATTCATTCCCTAAATTAGACCTTGGTTATAGTTTTGCACAGAAACATTCAGCATATAAATATTGCTAAATAGCCATAAACATCTATTGTGTATTTAACGTAAATTATTTGAAGATAAATTTTATAACTAAAGTAGTAAAAATGTGTTCAAAGTTTTGGAAACAAATTGCAAATATGGAATTATAATGCCTTCTAAACAATAGTACTCATTATATATGTATCTCCATCTTTTCTTCATGCTTGCAATACCTGCTAGCTTGACCTTTAATCTTCACTTCTTTATAGGAGAAAAGACATGGGTTTAATTTTCATCTGTATGACTTCTAGTGTAGTTCAACATCTTCATATGTTTCTTTGACCATGTTGTAGTGTATGTGTGTGTGTGTGTGTGGTGGGGGGTGTGTGTGTATGTAAACTTGCTATAGATGCCCTTCTCTTACTTAAGGCCAGATGTATTCACTTAATGATTACTAAAATAAGAATATTAACTACCGATATTGCAAAATGTATGTTTTACAATATATTTATCTATGTTATTATTTGCTTTGTATTTACTTTAATTATGCTACCATAATGCATACATTTTAAAATTAATCATATCTCTAAATCTCTTTATTTTGGGGTCTGCATTTCAACTTATGCTAATAAAGTCCTATAATTGTAAAGGATTATATACATTGTTATCTTTATCTGCATTTTGAAGTCATTTTCTAATTTCACTTTTATGGTATTAAATTTAGTTTTAATTTGAATTTATGTTGTTATCTGACTACCGTATCATTTTTTTTTAATTTTCTTATAAGTTATCACACTATTTCAGCACCATATACTTAGCCTTTTATATGATATACATTATAATAATCTAGGACTGATTACTTTCCAATGATGAAAATATGAGAAAAAGATGTTTAATTACAATATTTAATAATATACTTAATAATCTAGAATTAAAATAAAGTCTGTGGGTTGGAAAATCACTATAGTAAGAATAAGAAAATATTAAATATATAGTGATAATATAAGTATCAGAAAAATTTATAAGTAAAATAAAAAATTCTGAGTGAAACAGGCAGAATCACTTCATCAGACCAGTTAGCTGAATTCTTAATAAAGATCTGACAGTAACTGAAATATGAATATCAATAATGCAAAGTAGATATGTATCAAGAAAATGTTTCAAGAAACAGAAGAGAAAAATCAGAGAGGCATTAAAAAAGTTAGATTAAAATGTATCAGAATAATGCAGTTAATCATGTTATCTAAATATTTAAGTCCCTGAGTTTTGAAAATGCATAGTTATAAGCACATGTAAAATCAATAACATTATCCATAAATTAGCTCACAAGGAAATATTAATAAGTTCTTGCAAAATCTAATAAAGTAGAACATATACTTTCTGTCCTGGTTGCAATAAATTTAGGAATAGAAGTACCAAAGGAAAACACAGATATTGAAAAATAAAGAAAATCAATTTGTTTTGGTAACATAAGAATTGAATCTACAATTGCCAAATATTAAGAACTGTGATTTTGAACTGGTGAAGATTTTATGCCCCATGGGACATTGGGCAATCTCTAGAGATATTCTGGGTTGTTGAAACTGGGGTAAGGGGGAGAAATTCAGAGAGTCTAGGTCAGAAGAAGCGCCCAACATTGCACAGCGTGCCCCCCCCCCCACAACAAAGAATTATCTGACCCAAAATGTCAGTAGTGCTGAGGTTGAAAAATTATAGTCTAGAAATAAAAATGGTTACAGTTGTTTGAGGTACTCAGGAAAAAAAAAACATCAATACTCAGAGGGGAAAGAAAGTGTAAAGATTTTAATTGCCCTATAGTTACACAAATCCATGTCAATACGTGAGAAGGAATAGCTATAAAGTGGATTATTTTCTAGAATATGTAAGTGGAGTGAAAATAAAATCCAGACTGACCAGAAATCACAGAAAGAAAATAGTATGTCATAAGATATACATTTTAAAAATACAGATTCAAGAATATTTATGAAAAAAATATTTTAAACTATCAAGAATCAAGTAATTCTTTTTGTTTTCTTATGGTGGCAAAATGTGGAGGAATAATGAATTCTATACCATTTCCTTCTACAAATCCAACATAGAAGTAATTATAAAATGCAACAGATATTGCAGAAAAAATAAATAAGTAGAGCAGAATATTAGTTATAAATATTGATAAAAATGCCAAATTCAATAACAGTAATCTCCAAGAACATCTAAAACATTAATGTCATGAGTAAAAAAAATCATGATTAAAATGTGATTCCAAGTCAGGTAATTGAATGATATAAATAATCTTAATATAATAAGACCAAATTAAAAAAATTGAAATTCTTGATTTATTAAAATTTTATATATATTCGTGTCTCTAAAGATTCTAAAAGCTATAGAGAATGTCATATTCTATATACACATGCACACACATATGTCTATGAGTGGTAGAGAGAGGTACCCTTATCTTCATATTTTATTAGCTGGTGATAGAGAGGTTAATATAGACATTAATTTGCACACGCAGAGAGAAAACATCAAATAGAATTTATTTTCATATTTAAAGGAAATTAAAGTTAAAACTATTCAAAGGTAAATAAAAAGTATAAGCATCAATATTAAAGTTGCTATAAATATTTGAGTTTATGTTGTTATACTTGTATAACAGGGTAAGTCAAGTTTAACATAAAAATTTATAGTAAACAAAATAAATAATTTCAAAGAGTTGTTTAATGACAGATATATGCTACTTGAGATTGATAAATCAGTAAAGAGAGAGCACAGTTTCACTGGCTATATCTATATCTATTTATTAAGGTATATAAATGCAGACATGAATAAATAGAAAGGCACAGATGATCCTCAGGAAAAAAATAGTATCATAAAGATAAATTCATCTATCAATTTTTTGAAAGGACAAAGACAATTTTATCAGTATAATTTAGGAAATTTTCAATAACTCTAAGCTTTATTTAAAATAAAAATAGGTGTTAGAGATAAAGAGAATGAAAATGGGCAAATGTTGGATTATTCTTACAATCTTACTGGTTTGAAGAACCAGAGGAAAGAGTCAAGACAACCATGACAGCAATAAAAGCACAGGGAAAGGGCGTAAAGAAATCTGCACATTTCACATACAGTTGTGTACAACTCACTTTAAGTAAGCTGAAATTGAGGATCTATATTGCAATCTGTAGAACAATCACTAAACAAATAAGCAAATAAGCAGGTTTTGCAAAATGCCAACAGATAAAACCTATTTCCGAATAAATTAATAACACCTATGTCCTCTTAAATATATTTGGGAACAAAAATAGCCCTTTTGTTTTAAATTCATTTGTGTTTCTATGGTTTAAAAAAAATAACATCTTCTTCTATCTTTGTGTCTTTTCTTTCTTATGGTCCAGAAATTTTCATAAGCATATATTTTTGTAAATGTATAAGTTAAGACATAAAATAAGCTGCTAATTTTATAATCTATGCTTGGATATGAATCGGATCTTCTCACTGCTTACATAAATTCTAAATCTCTTATATTTACCTGGAGGACATACTAATTTGGGTTTATCTTATCATTTGATTGATCCCATCATGATATTTATTTCTCCACATTATGTATTTTCTCTGATTGTTGCTGGTCTTAGAAGCCCATGTCTGGTTTTTGCTATGGCCTGGTCTCTACCTCAAGGATACAGTCAGTCTGGCTTTCTCTGGGTCTGTTCTGGAGCTATTGCCTGCAGGTCTGAGGTCAAGTTCTGACCCATCTGCAGGTAAGCGCACCAGTGGTGAGCACTATCTATTATGGGCAGAAGAAAACTGCCAAGTCTTGATCTCCCAGGAAGACTCACTGCAGAACTGTGTTCTTTCATTTTGAAATATTCTCCATTTTCTGCAATAAATTGTATGGTTATCTGAATAAGAGTTAGGGCCTGAAAGAAGCATTACCTCACATGGATTTTCTACATGGTGATTCGTACAGGAAATTCTCACCTACCACAGTCACCTCAAAATCCTTCCATTTCAGGACAACAAACAGCACTGAGTATGTCTATTTCACTGTTGGATTTGTCTCTGTGCCATTAAGCTTAATGCTTAATGGTGTTTCTGTTCAGATTTTCTCTATTTAATTTCCCATAAACTTTCAGTTTTTCTTAGGATGGAATCACGGGTGATTGTCTTCATTGTGGTGCCACTTGCACCATATCATTTTGAAATTATGTGCCTATGGAATGTGAAATGTGCCTTTTCCAATTTTAGTAGCAGTATGTTTCCCCCCATTTTTAGCAGGTGTACTTGCAAGAGTCATCAGTTAAATTTAATCAGAGGCAGGGAGGGATAATACAATCTATTCTCATACTTTGATCTTTCCCAAAATGAAAAAAAAAAAAAAAGGTTTTTAGTTAAAATAGTTGAACTTAACAAATCCTTTAAGATATGATGTGATAATGTATTGTAAGACCATATTTTTCATTTCATCTTTAGTTTTGCACATAATTCTATCACTGTTCCATCCTTATTCCTACTGGAATAATTTTTCAAAAATAGATATATTGTCATTCTTCCTGTTGTTTTCAGTAAATGAGTAAGTGAAATGAAAAACTATCTTCAGTTGGGACAAGACAGTAGAATCAAATCCATTTTTACTAATAAAACCAACCAGTCAATTACACGAAAATTACTGTGTATTTTGAAGACAACATGAGCCAGCCCACTGCCTGACAAATGATAATTTCTATCTATATGGACATCACTTATGCAGATCTATGCAGAAATCAAAGGGAATTGCCTTTTCAAATATTGAATCATATAGATGACAGTACAGAAAACTTAGAAAGCAGCAGCCTTCGGGGTAAAGAACACAGGGAAATTAATCATTTATGTGCATGGGGAAATAAAAATGGGGAAGAGAGAAAATTTAGCAAACTCGATGAGTTGAAGCTGTTGATTCAAACTTGACATTCTAATGCAACTTGCATTTAATCAGTGTTCTCTGTGGTGGGGGTATATGTGTATTCTTGATATTCCTATTCACAGATGTACAAAGAGAAAACGTTCTCAGAGGAAACTACTCTAAGGTTGGAATTAAACCAGACTTAGTTTGAATAGAGAAAGTAAGTCCAGGAATTACTGAATATTTATTTTATTTTATTATTATGTTTTCACTTACAGTTGACATTCAGTATTATTTTATATTAGTTTCAGGTGTACAGCATAGTGGTTAGACATTTATATAATTTATGAAGTGGTCCCCCCATCACTATATTTTTGGTGTCAGAGAAGAGAATTCCAGGTAGGCTAAGATAATCAGCAATGATTGTGAACACAATATATCATATCAGTATTTGGATTAGCTTTTGAATTACAAGGACAAATGGATCAAGTCTTAAGTCTTTAATAGATTAGTTTTATTATGCTGAGATGTCTTTTTCCCTGTTTTTCTACAAGGAGATTACAAATTCGCAAAGCTCAGCTGCTCTCACTTTAAACTCTTGCTAAGTCAGAAGGTCCGCAGTCCATCAATGTCTCTAAGAGCTCACAAGTTACATACAGTTTTATAGCTTAACCTGCTTTCCCACCTGCCTAAATTATCACCTTCATTTATTCTTGTTCTTTTTCACTATTACATACTTATTGACCACATAATGAAAATTAAAAATGTAAGCTCCCATGCCATTATTGTTCATTTTAGTCTAATTCCTCCAAAGTTCATCCTTGAATTTTATTGGCTTTTCAAAGGTTAAATTAAAGCTAAGTATAAATGAATGTATGCCTTATGTTTACATTAATTAGGTGTGAATTTGCTATACTCCCCCATATACACACGGATATCCATGCTCACATTTTCAAACTTCCAACCATGGAGACAAGAGGGTTGAGGTGTTAGGACCAGTGATAAATTATAGTCGCTTCTCTGATGGTAAGATTACTGTATTAGCTTCCTGTTGTGGCTGTAACAAATCACCACAAACTTGATGGCTTCCAGAAAGCCATTTTATTATCTTATTGTTCTGAAGGTCAGGGTCTGAAATAAGACCTGTGGTCTACAGTCAGGATTAGAAGCAGGGCTGCATTCCCTGGGGAGGCTCCATAGCAGAGTCTGTTTCCTTAACTTTCCCAGCATGTGAAGGCTGCCCACACTCCTTGGCCGCCTTCTTCCATTGAAAAAGTCATCAGTGTTGCCCCAAGTATCCCTCATGTTCCCATCTCTTGCGTTCTCTCTCTTCTGTCAACTGTTTCCATTTATAGGGGACCTTGTGATTCTCTACAGGGTCCTCCAACCAGGAAAATCTCTCCATCTCAAAGTCATCGATTAACAACTGTACCTCACATGAATCATTTTTGGGGTGCCAGTGTTTTATCCACCGTAGTTGACATAGGTCTATTTATCTATAGATTAGAATGATCTTGATGTTTCTCTTTCCCACAATTTCCCAAAGAATTTCCAAAAGTACCATGGGGTTTAAAAAAAGAAGAAAAGTGTTGGAAGTGAGGAAAATAAGTAGCCCCATAATTAGAGTATGCCTTATTGTTTGTTGACTTCTTGCTTCTGATAACAAAGGAAACAAAATGTACAACAAGCATTTATCTTTTTCTACAGCCAGAAACACAAACAGATACACATGCGGCTACAAAGGTAAAAGAAAGTCCTAGGACTAAAGGTTTTCTCAGATCTCTAAACATCTTCCCAGTTCTTCACTAATTACTACATAGAATTCATTCAACATTCTAGCGACATTTTTCTAGATTCTTTGAGATACTTTCTGTAGCCAGCCAGGTTTGTATGTGAACAGAGAGCTTATTGCTCCTTTTTTAATCTAGAAGAGTGTATTGGTTTTTAAAATTTCCTTCCTGGTGCTTATTTGAATTTAGTTTGCCTCTGTTTTTCCAGTTTCTTAGGAAGGATGGTTGAGTTATTGACTATTGGTTCCATATGAGGAGCGGCAAGCAAGAGAACCCTTTGATTTGAAGTTCTAACTCTCCAAAGGAAAGTCTATTCTTTTGGGAGGAGATTGGGAGGTCTTTCTTATCATCTGTTCTTTCATCCAGGTAAAATTTTGAGCCAGGGCTGTGGAATGGAGGTGGGGGATAACGTCAAGATTTTTCTCTGAATGACACCCCTTCCCAGAGCTGAGAGCTCTGTGGGATTATAGCAACCTAGGGAGATCAGCGTCACTTACAGAAGAGACTCCAGAGAGCAATCTCGTACTCTTTCTGTAACGTGAGGATACAAGAAATCAGCCATCTGAAACTCACAGGAAAGCCCTCACCAGAACTTGCCCATGCTGGTACCTTGACCTCATACTTCCAGCCTCTGGAACTGTGCGAAATAAGGTTCTGTTGTTTACAAACCTCCCAGTGTGTGGTGCTTTTTTTCAGCAGCCTGAGCTGACTGCGACACCAGGCTCACACAGAAGCTACTATGTCCCCCTTAATCTTGTAACTCTTCAGGGTTTTATTCGCTGCTAATGCTTTCGAGAATATGCTACAAAAAAAAAAAAAAAAAAAAAAAAAAAATTCACTTTTCTTTAGTGGAATGCTGTTTTCTGAATTATTTGGTCCATATTACACATATGGGAAGCTTTGATATAAAACTTAATAAACTAATACTTGTGAAATAATGTATTTATCCATTTAACAACCATAATGGTTGTTAAGCTGTGATTGGGGACCAGAGTATACAGCAATGAAAATGACTAAATTCTTACCCTTACACATTGTATGTAATAAAATACATAAACAAATGAGTGAATAATCAATTAATTAACACATAATAATATTACAAAGGACAGACATTTTGCACACAATAGAACATAGGAAGGCAATAATGAATCATTCAAGCTACTATTTTTACATAGAAAATAGTTTTTGAGCGTGGACCTAAAAGAAGTGAGGAATAACCCGTAGGAAGAAAGAGAACTCTCTGGATAAAGGGGAAATTTTAAGAATTTATGAGCTAAGAATTTTTGAGCAAGAGCAGACATGTGATGTCTCACAGACACGACACAGTGAAACACAAGTCAGAGAAGTATCTTGGAACCAGATGATGCTGGAAACGAGCAGGTGGGGTCTTGTCAACCGCGGCCTAATTTTGAATTCATTTTAATGTGACAGGAAAGCATTAGACAATTTCTAGAATGCAGTAGATCAGTTAACGGGATAACTTGTTCTTGTTATGTTTCAAAGGGAGTGGTCTGGTGCCCTGTGGAGAACAGAGCTGTGGTAATGCAGAGAAAGAGGGTGCTGACTTCCCCTAGAATGGTGAGAGTGTGGGTGGTGAGAAGTGCTCAGAACATTGATAAACTTCCAAGAGCCAAGCGGTGCTGCCAGTAAGTTGCTGGTGGGAGTGAGGAAAATGGAGGATTCATGGATACGCCCAACTATGGGAAGATGAGTCCTGTCCCTGGAGGAACGAGAACTCTTTTTACTATGAGGAGATACGTGGGAGTGGCAGGTTCAGAAGGAAATTAAGGCTCTCGTTTGGAAACAAGTGGCAAATGTGATCTCTAGAACCAGCGATTTGGGGTCAGGAAGCTAACATCCCGTCGTAGCCAATGAATACACAGGCTCATGTGAGCTGAAACCAGTTAAAACAGTGTTTCTGCAACCGTGTCTTTCAGTTGCAATATTTCAGTTGTGATAATTATTCCCAAAGTGACTGCAGCTGACAGACCCTAAAGAATGAAAATCTAGAGTATGTTATCCCATCTAGCTCGTTTGGAAGCCAGAGAGGATCCTGGTGTGATTTAATAAGGACTAGGTCACCTAGAATGAAGTACTTCTTGAAGCAGAGCTTTGTTTTGACAGGCCCGGCTTTCTACCACAACAGCATGCATTTGGCTTAAATACAGGAACTGTGGGAATATTGGATGCTTCTAACTGCAGCAAAGATGCTGAAGAATAGGGCATAAAAGAAGAGACGACCGTCTCAGGCCTTTGTGGTCTCTGCTCAAGGCAGAGTCAGAACCTGAGCTTTCTCTTCCATTATTAAGCGCATGCCGACCTGCTTAATAACTGGGCAAATTTAGCCAAATGTCAGAGAGAATCTGGTCTTGAAGGCTAAATTACAATGGTAGCTTCCACTCTTGCCATGACTCTGAGTCAAAAATTAGGTCTTTGTTTAGGAATAAATGATACTCTCAAATTTTGAAATAGAAAGATTTGACAGGACTGTACTCCAAATGCCATCGTCCCTAAACCCCACTGAGTTCCTTATGCGCGAAGGCAGACATTTTGGATAAAGCTAGTCATTTCCGGTTTGAGGCCCTATGTTTGCTTTGCAAAGACACCTACACTGTCCTCATGCATCAATCTCTGCAAACCTTAAGCAGCTCCCAGATCTCTACGTAGTGCCAGACAGCAGCCTATGAAGCTGCATATTCAGAAGAGGCCAATTACAGAGTCAGCCTGGAAGAAGGGGGTCTCACCAAGATAAGTACAGTTTTTTTTGTGTGTGTGTTTTTTTTCCAATTTATATCATCAAAACCCGTGCACGTGTCAGAGGATGACTTCCAATGCTGTGCAACCTGGCAGGGAAAACAATTTTAAACAGTGGGCAAGAGCACCCTCTTTCAGACAAAACAGGAAACAAAATGTAAATCATACCACAGGAGGAATTTCAGAAATTATCAAACCTAAAAATATGAAGGGTAATGATTTTTAGCAGCTCCACAATTAACTCCCCGACTTGCTTTGTCCAGAGAAGAGATGGTCTAGGAGAATGAGTGGGACAATGCGGCTGAAGGTGTTCAAAACGCCAATGGTTCGTTCTATAGGCGCCAAAACTACCCTCCTGATCACCTTCCTGAAAAAAGAAAAGAAGCAAAAAATAAACAGGAATTGGTCTTAAAGGCTCACCTCCCCCTCATCGCGGAAAAGTATCAATTTTCAAATCTTTTCATCTTATCTCCAGATGCTTGTGAACCCCTAAAAGGAATTTATCTAAAGTAAACCCTAAGAAGGAGTTTGTCTACTAAGATGAACTCCCATGGTTAACAGCAATTAAATTCAAAACAAGTTTGTGCCTGTTTGCTGACAGTCTCTCACATGCGCTTCATTCCAGGAAGCGTCACAGACAGGACTGTCAGCCCCTCCCTGCGCTCTGTGCTCTAGGAAGGTTGAACTGGGTTGGGCTTCTGTTCTATTTTCACTAGTTTTTGTCTGCTCAGTACTCAACCCTGAAATACTGCTCACACTTTTATTCTCTGGCTGGCTTTTAATTATCTTTAATGACCCAGCTACAGCACCTGGATGACAGGCTGACGTGCTCTGAAAGCCCTTTCTGCTAGACATGCTCTTAACATTTCCAGTGCCCAAAGCAAGGATACACATGAAGACCCACATACAATCAAAATATTTAAAACTATAAGCTAATAAAGTGTTCAATAAAAAGTACCTCAGATTACTAGAATAACTCAAAAAGCAGCATAATAACAAATTTAAAACTATGTGCAGATCTGTACTTAATGTCAAAAATTGGCAAAATATCAAAGATTGTTGTGTTTGTTTATTTATTTAATTATCATAGTTTTTTTATTATACATGTCTGGAAATTCTATTTATAGACAGGAGATAGTTGAATGAATAGTAAAATAAATACATAATTCATAAACTTATATGTGTTTATTTCATATAATTTCTTTTACTTTCAATGTAGCAAAATGACAAATTATATTATTATCATCAAGATATGAAGGTCTGACAATTAACTTCATGAGCTTTATTGCAACGATGTTGCTAACCTTTTTTGATATCAGAGGTATTATTCATTATGAATTTGTACCAAGTGGACAAACAGTTAACCAAGTTTACTATTTGGAAGTGCTGAAAAGGCTGCATGAAAAAGTTAGACGACCTGAACTTTTCACCAACAATTCATGGCTCTTGCATCACGACAATGCACCAACTCACACGGCACTGACTGTGAGGGAGATTTTGGCCAGGAAACAAATAACTGTATTGGAACACTCTCCCTACTCACCTGATCTGGCCCCCAATGACTTCTTTCTTTACCTGAAGATAAAGGAAATATTGAAAGGAAGACATTTTGATGACATTCAGGATATCAAGGGTAATATGACGACAGCTCTGATGGCCATTCCAGAAAAAGAATTGCAAAATTGCTTTGAAGAGTGGACGAGGCACTGGTGTTGGTGCATAGCTTCCCAAGGGGAGTACTTCAAAGGTGACCAGAGTGATATTCAGCAACGAGGTATGTAGCACTTTTTCTAGGATGAGTTTGCTAACTTAATTGTCAGACCTTCGTATTTATGTAATATGTGTTCTATTGAAACTAATGGTGAAACTGATTAAAGATTCATATGTATATTCCAAATGTACAACATTTGCATGTATCTTCAAAAACACTGCTATTAAAACTTAAAACATTTTATATAGTAGGTTTTCAAAGTTATTTTTCTTTTAATATTTAAAATTGCTGATTAGAATAGCAAGGCAAATATAAATTATAAGTAATAAATATTTAAAATTTAAATCAAATGTAAATAGAGCTAATATTTTTCTTTTTAACTTTAATTAGATTTTATTAAATATTTTATAAACAGTCATTCACTTTCAAGGTCAATGTTAAGACTCATGTAAATAATCGATATACCACTTTTAAGCATGTTTCTGATAGAACTACATTATGCAAATTTAATAGTATATAAGTTGTTTAATATTCTGAAATACTTCTGAGGAGTATTTCTTATAAGTAGCATAAGTATAATAGATTCCTACATAATTGATTATCATTTCTGAGTAATGCACAGCATCTGTTTTCCAATTTGTGGTTCCCAAGGTACTCAGGAATTAGTGTGGTCATCACAAATGTCGTGATTTATGAAAAAGATTTAACAAGTTGGGTAATTTATTGTTCCTTTTAACTAAACACATCTGCCAATCAAACCCTCCCAAACTTGCCATGCTGCCCACTCTATGAACCTGACCTATATAGGGTTTATTGTAATTAATTGTTGGTTGACCAGAAGTTCTTGTCATCATCTATCTCTGTTGGTACACGTACAATGCACAGGCTTTCATAGCACTGTTTTTGCGGGGAGACCTAGGGTGAGAGACATGGAGAAGCAGGTGCCTGGGGGGCCGAATGGTGTTCCTCACAAGCATGAATGTTTACGGGATGGATCTCATTGAGAAGCAGTGAGCGCGAGATCCTGAGTAATGGTGCTGCCTGTGAGGTCTGCATTCCTTTATTATCTACTGAGCTGTCCATGCATTCAATTGCTCAGTAACTTATTCACTTATCCGTTCGTTTGTACAAGGAATGGTGACTGGTGGGGCCGTATCACACATAGAGACAAGGATAGGCGCCCTTCTTGTCCATGTCTAAGGGTTGTAGTGTCCGTTGAAACCAGGTAATAAAAGACATATTTTTCAAAGACTTACTTCACACTAGGAACGTCCTCATGCATGGCAATACGATGTCTCTTACAAGTTGATTGTCATAACAACTCCATGACACAGGCAATCTGAAAATCACTCAGGACCCACTGAATTAATACATGTGAGGGTTGTGTTAAGGAATCTACATTTTTAGCCAGTTCCTTAATACTGAACACAGTTTGAGAAACACAGCCCCACACCACCACCGACTTTGAAGCCCAAGCCATGTTTTATTCCCTTTGCCTACTGTGAGCCTGGCACATTGCATGCGTGGAATAGCTGAAGTCTGGGTCAGTAATAAGCCAGTCTGACTCTCCATAAACAAATGCTGACTGATGCCTCTCATGGGAATGGTAGCAGGATATTCTTTTACTAAGGGGAGAGGTTAGTTTTCACCAGGCAAAAGGGGAATGTCCAGAGAGGTCAGAAAAGAGTGGTGGCAAGTAAATTCTAAAATGAGAGCAAGTCTCTACATAGTTATGATGTTTGCCCCAAATTTTACTTTATTAAAAAAGAAAAGTCACAGAAGCAGTAGATAGAACAAATTTTTATTCTGTTTTATGATATTAATATAAATCTTGGTTCTAAGTTGGAAAAAACAGATTTTTAAAAACTTAACATGGGCAAATGAGAATTGTATTTTAATTAAGCAGGTACATATTTTATTTTAAAATCATATAGTTCTCTTTTATTAACTAATGTTGATTGCAGAAATAAAATACAAAAATTAGAAAAAATATACTTATATACATATATGTATGATTATCTATTTACTTCTGTACCTATCAATTCTGCATGAATTTTTATGAAAACTATTTTAATATATTTAGCATACTTAATATGAATTTATGCATACATTTTGTGATTAGTTACTGTACATTCCACCATCAATTTTAATGTATAAACTATACTTTTATCAAATTCCATAATAAAAGTTTATCTCCAATATTTTACTACTGCATGTCTTGTATCTAAAATTTCTCCAAATGTCCATAATTATGTTCTTAAGATAAATTTAAGTGAGATGGCTCCCTCAAGAGCACACACCCTTTTAATGTCTTTGTTATGTGTTCTCAGGTTGCCATTCTACAACCTTACACTATTTTCAGTGCCATTGTCAGTGTCTGAAAGTATCCTGGGCTCTCATTCTTGATGTATCCATCTTCAAAGTAAGCCTTAATGCTTTCTTGGCACAGCCTGGAGCAGGAGATGACCTGTAGGGAAGAAAAATCACATAAAAGGCTTTGATCACTTGATGAACTGTAGTTGTAAGGTCTGTTTTGGACCACATGACGCAGAAATAAACCTCTCTGACTTTGTGTAAGGAGCTGCTTACCTGGTTTTGTTCCCTCTCTGGGCCAAGATCATAACTGCGCTAGTCAGAGAGTACCTGTGTAGCAGTTATATATGGTCAGTGCTCCTTGGGGATAAACAAAAAGGAATTGAGCCAAGGTCATTGTAATTTCCGAAAGTTATTGCAGTTCACAACCTAAGTCTCCTGGGTACGTGTCCCGTGTACACCTACAGACAGTGCACTCCTCACGGTGCCGCCACAGGACAAGCAGAGTCCTGCCTCTGAGCTTTGCAGCTGCTCTTCCTTCTGCCTCAGAGGCTCTACTGCCAGGGGTCATCCACTTTATCCTTTCAGTCTATTCTCATTGGCCAGCTTCTGAAGAGATTTTTCTTATCGCTTGCTTTAGAGGAATGACGACCGAATATTAAGTTCAATCCTTCTTCACTCAGAAATAATAAAAAACTGCAACCAAGATAATAGACTGAGACTCCCACCGATCTTTCAGATTCGGCCCAAACGTCTTATGTGTCCCATATCCTCTTAGTCTAGATTGGTTTGTTGTTTTCTTATATTGCAGCCCTTATGCTTTTTTTAAATTAGGCAATCATTTCAAATTCTCTTAAAGTATTTAATGTTCCGGAAGACAATATATTTTTCTAATGTTCTCTCTACCTTTGAATCATACCCAGAATCACATCAGCTCACCCCATTTTCATTACCATCATCCTGGACTGGCACCATCACCTCCTACAAAGACCATTGTAACAGACACGTAAGTATTTGCCCTGCTCAGCGGGGAGAGCTAGTGTTTAAGGCTCAGTCCTGTGAAAATTTCCCTTCAAAATAATTACAAGTCCTTCCAGAATGCATATTGACCACTGCTCTTTTTCAAACAAACCAAGGACTTTCTCTCTTAGTTTTGCATTTGTTAAAAGTACGTTTCCTCCTCTATATTTCTAACAGTCCGATTTAGCAAATCCTTCCTGCACTGCAGGGTAGTCAGTGACTCTCTGCCGGCTGATCCCACAGCACAAGTTTTTCTGCTATCCTTCTTACAGTCCACCTCCTTTTCAGATATTGGAGGCAAAACAATGACAAAATGTGATCCAAAGATACTATTTTCAAAAAGATAAACTCATGACTCTCATATAAATAAAAAGTAAATGAATGAATACGTGTGAAAAATGTTATTTTATTTATTATGTTAATGAGGCACCCAGGAAATTATTACAGCAGGTGGGAAAAAAGCTAAAAAGTACATACAAATACTGGGGGTGCCAAAAAAAAAAAGTATACACATGACTTGTTTCACCTTTTGTTATTGGTAATATTGAGTATTGCAATTTTAATTGTTTTTTTTTTTCTTTCTTTCTTAAAATGTGTATATATATATTTTTTTGGCGCCCTCTGTAGATGACCAGGGATGATGAAATGAATTTACACATTGATAGTTATAAAGTACTCTAAGATGATCAAAGGTGCGTACAACTCAGAATCAGAAAGCTGGGAAGGCTTTCTTGGACCAGAAGTCAGCAAACTTCTTAAAGGGCCAGATAGTAAATGTTTTGGGCTTTGCCAACCATGAGGTCTCTAATGAAACTACTGGGCTCTGCAGTGGTGGCAGTAAAGCACCTATGGCAATATGGAAACAGATGGTCATTGCTGTGTTCCAATAAAATTTATTTACAAAAATGGGCGGCTGGCCTGCAGGTGGTTTGCTGACCCCTGCACTAAACCAAACCTGGCATTCCATAGGACACAGCTGTAGACTGAATGTTTGTGTTCCCTCAGAATTCAAGTGTTGAAACCTAATCCTCTATATAATGTTATTTTCAAATGGAGCCTGGGGGGAGGGGTGGTTAGGTCATGAGGATGGCGCCATCATGAATAGGATTAATACCCTTATCAAACAGACCCCAAAGAGCTCTCTTGTCTCTTGTGTCCTGTGAGGACACAGTGAGAAGATGGCTGTCTGTGAACGGCCCCCAGCACAACCTGACCATGCTTGCACCCTGGTCTTGCTTTCTCCCCATTTCATGTCATCTTCCTTCCATTACTTCTTTAATCCCAAATGTGTAAAAGAAACTGCATAACTGTCATTCACTGGGACACTTGAGACCGTGCTTCCCAGCCTGTGGTCAGTTTGACTCAATTTAAGTCATAAAAGTGCTGTGCAAGTGTGGATGTTTCTAATGTCGACAAAAGTAAAGGTGAAAAAACAAAGGGTGGAAAATAAAAGAGGTGCAGGTTCCATCTTATTAAATACCCAACTAGATGATATTTCTTAAATATATGTATTTCTTTACTCATTAATCCAATACTTTGCAATGAAAAGAAAATGTGAGCCACATACAGAATTTTAAATTGTGTAATAAAAATATTTCAAAAAGTAAAAGGAAACGAAATGATTTTTGTGATATATTTTTCAAAGCTTAACCCAGCATATGGAAAATATTAGAATTTCTCTGTTAGTTATATGCATATAATAAAATATTTTACATTTTTGCACATTTCAATATTTGGTATGTATGGAAGTTTCATAAAGTGTACAGTTGAAAAGTAGAGTCACATATCCAATTTGTTCCAAACATAATTAAATGTTTTCCAGGAACTGAATTACTATTAGTTTCTAAATTGAAATTAATTAAAAGAGAATCAGTCCTTCAGTCCTACTAGAGCCATTGCAGTGCTCAGTGGGCACGTGTGCTGATGGCTTCTTTCTGGACACCACTGAGCTGCCCTGACTCCCTCCTGTTTCTCTCCCTTATCCTCCCCTGCTTGAAAGCAGGCGCCAGGTGCCATCAATCTAAAACAGATGCAAAAGCAGGGGGGCCTGAGAGACAGCAACGAGGAAGAAGCAAATGTGTCTGATCCATTTCAAATAAACTAAGTGAAGCCTAACTTTCTGCAAAGTGACAAAATGTAAAAATGATGGTGAGGAGTTCTTGAATGCAGGTGTAAATGGGCACTGCACACGTGTGCAAGTCTGCACGTTTGGACCTGCTTAACCATCTCCAGCAGCTGTATGCAGCATCCACACACGGGAGTCAATAGGCCTGGATTGGAATCCCAGCTTACCCCACTAGAGCTCTCTGATCTTGCGGTAACTGCGTTTATCTGCACTTCTGGGTTGTCAAGTGGAAACCTGCACCTACCACTCCAGTTTGTTTCGACAATTAAGTGTCTGATGGGAGAGGCGACAGCTTTGAAAACCATTGTGTTGATAACCTTATAATTGCCTCCTCCACATGCTCTTCTTTGTATGCAAAGCCCTTGGGACAAGGGGCACTTCTTATCCGTCCCCAAAGCCTCCTACTGATCTCAGCAATCTCAGCAGGACCCAGGATTCCATGAAAATCCATTCTCTTTCAGGATAGATGCATAATTTCAGGATGCTTCAAAGGAAAGAAAGACAATGGGAAAATGACACCGTTTAATGGTCCTTTCAGGTCACCAGTTAATAGAGCACCCGACATATCTCTGAAAGTTTTCAGAGTCACTCAGGAAACAGATTGCTGGCTCCTCTCCTTGAGGCAGTTTAGGCCACACAGATAGGTCCCTGGGAGACCCTGGGCTCCGCATCCTTGTTCATGATTTAGCTGGTGCTTTAGTTCAAATCATTAACCTCCCTGTGCTGCAGGGTTTGTTGTTGACATTTTGGTGGTGGTGGTTGTATTTGCATAGTAAGGACATTAACGGTGTCCTTATAACTCCTAGAAACAGTGTGAAAATCAGATACTCATTTCATGTTTGTAAAGCTCGCCAGGGGGAAATTTGGTTTTTGTTTGTTTGTTTGTTTGTTTTTATTTTTGTTTCTAGTTGTGTCAGGGGTTCCCCAGGGCTTCTATTATGGCCCCAAGCCAGACAGGCTCACCTAGGACACAATACAGAGGATAAACAGAAGGTGGATTATGGTTGTACAAAATCAATCTGCACAGAGCCTCCCTCCAAAGCATTCTCACAGCCTGCTCTAGGCTTTGCACATCCTGACCCTGTGCTTTTCTGGAAATAGCAACAATATGGAAACTGCTGTCCAAAGCAGTTCAATGGCAATTGGACTTCTCCTGAAATTGTTAATGCCTTATTACAATTTTTTTCAGAGCAAAAGTTTATCTATTAAATGTGTATTTTATAAAAGTTCATCAGTGAAGATCATTATGGTTTCCTTAATTGAACTTTTAATTAGACCACAGAGATTATGCTAAATGTTTCCTTTGATTATGTGTTGAGTACTGTGACTCCTTGCCCTCTAGAAAGAGCAGAATTGACGTTTACTTCCTTATCTCCTTGAAGGCATTCGGATAAGGATAATTTCATTAGCT
Source organism: Rhinolophus sinicus (assembly GCF_036562045.2). Classification (NCBI taxonomy): domain Eukaryota; kingdom Metazoa; phylum Chordata; class Mammalia; order Chiroptera; family Rhinolophidae; genus Rhinolophus; species Rhinolophus sinicus. The sequence goes on from NC_133758.1 coordinate 113,628,938, forward strand.
CCTGCCTAAATGCTGTTTCATATCCAGGCCCCAGAGCTAAGAGCTAAGAAAATGGTTTTCAATAGACTGCACAATTTAGTCTATTCATGTAGACAAATTAGATTAATCACAAAATTTAGGAAAATCCTGCAAAAATCCATAATTATGAACAATAAAAATATCTTTAACATTTGTGTGAAAAAGATGATCACAGTAAGGAAAATAATACTTGTATAACTGATACTCAGAAGAAAAGTGTGATTTCTTGTCAATTTTGAGTGAGTTTGCCAATGGGAAATGTCAATTACATGCTGTTTTTGCCTTCAGATATTTGCTTCATTATCCACGTAATTAATTATTTATTCTGTTAGTTCAAACTGATTTCCCTTTTCATAACAAAAAAGTACCTTGAAGTTGTACTATTCTTCTAATATTAATGTGATCATATCACACAAATCAAACCTGAATACGATGACAAAACATGGAAGTTTGACATTAAATGATGGACAGCTAAAAGTTTGTGAAGTCCAGCTGTCAAGTTGCTAAAACACATTAGAGCAATTGGCGTGATTGAATTTTAATGAATCATAAAGAGAAAACTAGCATAAACTGTTAAATATGTTTTGTTGGATTTTGATTTAAAGGTGAATTCTTATAAATGAAATCAGGAGGCATTCTGGACTCAACTTCTTATCCCAAATCTGTGGGTCAAAAGTATTTGATCTCAAAATCTGTATTTAAAATTTCATGCCATGATATGGGTACACATTTACAAAGTGGGAAGAATAATCGTTTTAAAGTTTTTAAAAGAAGTATATACTGCATGGAAACTTTTCTACATCAGAAATCATGAATGTATATTAAATGGTGAAACTTAAAACATATGTATTTAAGGAAGATCATACATTATTATATAATCTTAGAATAGTCTTTTATATTCGCGCTGTAGTGACACTCACTCAGAATCTAGCCTGCATAGGGACTGTCTCCCTCTGTGCATTTATTTGTGTAGCTATTTTTTCCCCTTGTTGTTAGAAAGGCTTATCCTACAGAGCACAGACTGGTTTGTCATCAGTGTATGCGAGGACGACCTAGCTGAATTTTATTGCTTAATGCAGGAACCCCCTTTGGGATGATAGGGAGGGTATTTCTTGCTCTTCTGTACCGTTTTCCCTGACACAAGCAGTTGTGGCACATCCTCCTGGTGCCCACGACAACGTATAACTACGAAAACTAGAAATTGTTTTTAATTTCCATGCCATAATGATTTATTTGAGGTAGGGAAGGTCTGAGGGAAACTAACAGGTAGTACCAAGACTCTGTATCTGCCAAAGCCAAAGTTTTGAAAACTGCATCAAAGAAACTCCTTAAAAATGTCAGTAAGACTGAATCCTTAAACTCATTCCTTTCACTTCCTGCCGCAGACTGGGCGATAAAATGTCCTCAGTAAATCGATATGGGTCAGGGAGCCTGAGAGGTCAGCCTGAAGCTCATTTGCATCCCCTTTCTTCCTGCACATCAAGTGGGTGCTGGGACTACGAGCCGCGCTCAGAGGTCCGCACTGGCCTTCCAGGGCGGCTGGGCGTTAATCTCTCACTATCCAGGAACACTTTTGAGACAGCAAATATCTGTATTATATTTACCTGTCTTCTATGCTCTCGTTTAATGACACCAGCTATAAATGATTCTCAACAAAGGTGTTTAATGTTGCATTTTCATTTGGAGTATTGAGACTGAAAAAGAAGGAAGGAAGGAAAGAAGGAGTGAAGGAAGGAAGGGAGGAAGGAAGGAAGAGAGGAAGGGAGGGAGGGAGGGAGGGAGGAAGGAAGGAAGGAAGGGGAGGAAGGGAGACAGGAAGGGAGGAGGAAGGGAGACATTGTGGAAGGTTGAGGGAGTAGAGAATGGAGAGAGAAGGAGACAAAGACACAGGGAGATGGACAGGCAAGGAGACAGGAAGCGCTGTGTTTTGCCAGAGCTGTGAGAGAAGAGAGCACATTAGTATTTCTCCTCGCAGCCAAGAACGACAGCTGGCCCAAGTCTCTTTAGGGATGTCAATGCGAGTGATTCCTGCGGCATGTAATCTCCGCAACCTCTCTCTGCCATCCCTGAGGATTTAGCCAGTTCCTCTCTTGGCAGAGTTCTTAATGCCAAATCTAAGCATGTGCTTAATTTGTCTCCAGAAGCACTTTGCTCCAGCACGGACACATGCCAGAAACAGAATGGGTGGATTCTTCACAGAGGCAGTTTTGTGTATTTATACCGTAAATATTTATTGAGTCCCTACTATGTGCTGGTAACTGCTCCAAGCTCTGGGGGACACAGCACGGGCCTGAATCTCTCTTCTCACAGAGCTTACATCCGACTTGACCCATACATCTCAGCAGAGTTTTTGTCAAAATAGTTTTTGTTTAATGGACAGTTTATCCATGTCAGGGACTCTGCATAATTAGGTTTACTTCAGATACAACAAGCAATCTGTAATTAAAAAGCAAAGGCATATGAGATCAAACAATTAAGTTCATGGACTTGTTACAGCGATGTTGCTAACCTTTTTTGATATCAGAGGGATGATTCATTATGAATTTGTACCAACTGGACAAATTGTTAACCAAGTTTACTACTTGGAAGTGCTGAAAAGGCTACATGAAAAGGTTAGACGACCTGAACTTTTCGCCAACCATTCATGGCTCTTGCATCACAACAATGCACCAGCTCACACGACACTCACTGTCTGTGAGGGAGTTGTTAGCAGTAAACAAATAACTGGATTGGAACACCCTCCCAACTCACCTGATCTGGGCCCCAATGACTCTTTTCTTCGCCCAAAGATAAAGTAAATATTGAAGGAAAGACATATTGATTGCATTCAGGACATCAAGGGTAAGCCAATGACAGCTCTGGTGGCCATTCCAGAAAAAGAGTTCCAAAATTGCTTTGAAGGGTGGACTAAGCACTGGCGTCGGTGCATAGCTTCCCAAGGGGAGTGCTTAGAAGGTGACCGTAGTATAGTCAGCAATGAGGTATGTAGCACATTTTCTAGGATGAGTTCATGAACTTAATTTTCATATCTTGTATGTTATTCAGAGGGTTTTGTACCCATAACTGTGCTAAGCTTTTTACAAACTAAATTATTGAAAACTCAAAACTAGTATTTGTTTTCTAGGTGAAGAAAGTGATTAAGAGGCAGCTTGTTCCAGAGTGAAGAGTGCCCATCAGCTGAGGAAAGCGGTGCTTCTAGCCTTTGTGCAGTGGGAGTGACTACCAGGCCAGGTCATAGCTGAACTTCAGATCGTCTTTCTTTCTCTACTCGCTCCTGTATTTTCTGTGACCACTTTGTTGGTATCTGTTAATGACACCAGGTTCCTTTTGACAACTTATCTAACTGCTCTAATGCAAGCAGACACAGACTGATTAGTAAAGAGGTGTCCTACACTAGGCTACAGAAAGCCCAGACTACTCAGATAAACTCAGTGGGTGCCTCCAGGTGTCCAGACTTGCTGTTTTTCATTCGGTGAAAATGATGAAGTGACTGAATTTTGGATGCATCCCCGGGAAGGGATGTGGGCTCAGGGGAGTCTTGATGTTAGTGTAAACTATTGCTGCTTCTCTATGGATTAAACGGACTTAGTCTCTTGTTAAGTCAAAGGCCCGTGATCTTCTCAGCTGCAAAGCACTGATGGGATTCCTGCCAGGTCACGTGCACAGAAAATGTGCTACGTACGCCCAATATATGAAGTGGGTACTAGGCCCATCTCTTTATATGAAGCAAGTATATTCTTCATGTAAGCAGACATGGCAAGTCTAACAATATGTTCTCAGGTCTATTTAAAACTTTTTGAAAAGTTCTAGTTAAAACTTTTCACTTCTGCAATATTTTGCTAGTGTCATGCTGAAGGAAAACAAGAGGCAAACCCAAATGATTATTGGGATTATGATAAAGCAAGTAAAAGGTAGTTGGGACGGGGAGAAGGATAAGGCAAGGCTCCGGGAATGTAGAAGAAGCTGAAAGGAGCCATAATAATGCTTGTTGTCTTCGTGGAACAGCACGTACATTTATAACTTCTTGATTGTTACATGGCACAAATACTATGTGACATAGCCAAAAACACAATGGAGAGCAGAGATAAGCATTGTCCAGTAGACTACGTGTTCAGAGTCCCTGACATAGACTAAATATTTTATATTTAGAAATAAACCATACTGGTATTTGAGAATGAAAAAAAAGGACAAAATTGTAATATGTTTATTCATATAGGAACCATATTGAAATATGCAAAACAGAAAAAGGAAATTTAAATTACATTAATATAAATCTTAAATATATTTAATGCTTTTAAGAATTACTCAATTAGAATGTTGTTTTTAATTCTCTGGTATTCTAAGAAATAGAAAATTATAAATATTTATAGAGACTTAGAACATATTATCTAAATTTTGAATCCAAAATGAGACAGATAGGATGACAGTGGCAAGAAAGGCAGAGAGGGAGAAAGATGCTCAAGGACATTATTACTTTATCTAATATTGAGAAGCTTCAATGTAGAAAGAATAGAACAGAGCACAATTACAATGTCTGGTATTAATAGGCCCATTAAAGATAATTTTTTAAAAATTGACTATTTTAAGGGTGACAACTAACTAAACAAGAGCAACTGGCTACTTATCAAATATAATTATATTGATGGGTGGGTTTCGCTGACTTAAAAATAAGTAATCACTTAGAATGGAAGAGTGTACATGGAAGTTTGTTCAGGTAAATCCTGGTGGTTGGTTAGAAAAATCTATGTCAGTTATCTAATCATGGCTGATTTTATTTCACAATCTAATTCTCACCTTGGAAATCTTTATATATTTGTTTGTTCTGTACTGGTCTCAGTCTATTCATAACCAATGGTGTGACTGAACCAGCATTTGTGATTCTTACTATGATTTCAAGATGCCCTTTAGCAAAAACCAGGAAACTTTGAAAATACAGAGGGTGCCAAAAAAAAAAAAAAAAAGTATACATATTTTAAGAAAGGAAAAAAACTATATTAAAATTACACTGATGGTAACCACTTAGAGCACCTCTTGTAATTGCAAAAGTCAAATATGACATGTATTCATCTTTTGTTATCAGTATATATTGAGTATTACAATTTTAATACAGTTTTTTCCTTTCTTAAAATGTGTATACATTTTTATTTTTTTTTTTGGTACCCTCTCTATAGCTTTATTTCCTTCCTATCCTTCAGGATACTTTAAGATTTAACTATGAAATACATCAGATCAGAAGAAAGTTGTATTATGCTACCTTTTCAGAGAATTATCTCAGCAGAAAAATGAGACATAAGTGTATACACAGAGTCAACCATGCTGTCCTTGCAGAAGATATTTATGTGTCCTGATAAACTGACATTCTTCCATATGATGAAAAACACTAAATAATAATACTGATGGTCTCCTTTCTAATTACCCATTAACACTAAGTGACTTTATCTTATACATTGACAAAAGCCATGGACTTTACATTAAACATATCTGGAAGTAAGAAATAACTTCTTTGACTTGAAAACATGGTGTTCTCTTTAACTCTGTGTGTGTATGTGTTAGTGTGAGTGTATGTGTGTGTGTGAGTTTTAAGTGAGCTAAAAGAATATGCCCTATGCTGGTGTCTTTTATTATGTATCTGAATATGAGTTAACTTTTGTGTCTGCGTTGACGTGTGACTTGTGCATCAACATGTCCAATAACAAAGAAATGTGCACCGAAGTCTCAAGGAGATCACTTAAAGATTATCTGTGTTTTACTATGTAACCGAGAAACGTAATGAACAAAAGCGTTCCAAATATTAAAGCATCAAGAGGAGTAGCTAACACAAGATGGTAAAGGAGCTTAGCCACTGAGCCTGTGCTGAGCTTCAGATGAGCAGATGGTGTGCCCAGCCAGGCAGGCGGAAGTAATTTTGAGGGGACATTCCAGATGATTTAAGGGTTGTCCTTACCCCGTTAATGGGGGAGCCCAACTTTTGACATTGCTGGAGAAGAGTCGTGGGATCCCAGCACAGCTTGGTGGCTGAGGACGTGACAATAGGGCTCATTTTCACCATCAACTTGGTTGTCTTGGGCATCAGGTTTTCCTGCAGTCCTGGGGAATCTTAATGCTGGTTCCTACCACGGTTCAGAAAGTATCCAGGGTGAATTTTCTCCAAGGGAGAGATCTGGGAAACAGCCACCTCCCTTAATTGTTTATCTTATATTTCTGTATATACTGATTTTTTTAGTAAATGTATTTGAACTGGTACTAGTAAGTGAAAACAAAAATAAGGGTGATAGGATGGAATGTTTAAGCTGAGTTGTTTTGTGTAAGGGAAGTGCATTCAGGCCAGGAACTGCTCCTTTCCACCCCTTTGGGGTTCAGGATGTTCACATCACTGACTTACCTCCCAGGGTTCCTCCGATAGAGACGGAGACAACAACCACTTCAGCGACCACCAAGAACTCGCGCCTATTAACTGGAGGTGCTTTCATGTGGTGCAAATGACCCGTCCCTTATCGCAAGTAATCTCGATTTGGGTAACTTCATGAGAAACCTTACTGGGAAAACAAGAAAGGACTGGTGCTCAGCACTCCTAGTCTAAGAGTAAGTATCTCTTAAGTAACAAACCAGATAAGTGCACACACAATGTGTTTCGAATGTTTAAATAAAAAAAGCTAATTGGATAAAATGAAGTATTAAATAGGCATAAAATATTTCCCATGCTTATGGGAAATAGGCCAAAAACATATTGAAAGGTAAGAAAGATAGTTTAAAATGATTTGTATTGGGTCTTCATAATTGTTAAACTTGTATACGTAGTGATAGAAATGGGAAGATATTCATCAAAATGTTAAGACTCAGTAATATAATTATAGGTGATTTAAAAAATTCTTCTTTATATATTTAACATATTGTTAGAACTATGAAAATGTATTAGTTTCATAAGCAAAAGCATTCGAGCTCTTTCCCTTTTTCAAAGACAAAAAATAAATGAAGTAAATAAACATGTAAATCAAATAGTCTTGAAATGACACTATTGAACATAAAAATTATGATTTTTATAGACTAAGACAACAAAATGTCTTCTTAGGTTTATAAGAGGGTAGGCACTTGTCAGTCAAGCATGTTGCACCTGTTTACGAGAAGCTGGCCCCCTTGATCGTGCATGTGGGACTAAAACATGCCTCCTGTTTATCATATTCTGGCTCAAATGGAGGACTGGGAAAGTGAAAAACCCTCCCAACATTAGATATTTAGAGGAAATTCCAATGTTATGGAGAAGTGCCAAACTCAGTCCTTGGTTTTAAATTATCCGATTTAATAAAGTACAGAATATTGATAATTCATTCTATATGCAGTTCAAAAAATACACAATACCTAAAATACAGAAGAAAGCTTTAGTTTTAAATCCCAGGGCTTAATAGACTGATAGTTTGGCTTTCCTGAGCACTTTACTATGCTTATCTCAGTAGCCTAGTAAAATGTCTTTGGAAAACCCTTACCTGTGGTGACATTCATACTTCAGTATTATCTTCACATGTCACATGGGCAAATTAGAACAGGTGCAAGAACTGTCGATTAGAAAATCAAACGGGCTGGTACCCTCTATGGTACATCGTCTCTGTGTATATCTTCATTACTTATGTAAAATAAAGCTCCAAAATATGCCCAGTAGCATAAGTGTTTCTCCAGCCTCAGTGTGTAGGGCAGTAAACATGGGAGTATGTTAAAATACTGCTTTCCGGGCTCTGCTCCAAGATGCTGGATTAGCAAATCTAGAAGACCCTATAATCTGCAATTGTAGCAACACCCCCAGGTAATCTAAGGCAGGGATTCAGAAGCCAAAGGCTGAGAATGTTGTTCTGTAGATTTATATAGGGTCCCTTTCTTGAATGTATCCACAAAGACTTATTTTATTGAAATGGCATCAAAGTAACATTTTCTTTCTTTATCGATTATGTCTTCTTTTTGTTTAGGTACATATTATAAGCAAAGCATTGTTTGGGACACTATAAGGAATAAAAAAAAATACTAACTATCTAAACAACTAGTAAATTACTCTGTAACTTATAAATGAGTGCATACTATAGTGTTTTGTAGGTAAAATGGAGTTATAAAAGCAATATCATGGAAACTAAGAGATTGGTTAATTCCATTTGATTGGAAACAATGGCTCCATGGGATAAGAAACAACTGATGAGTTCTTCATTCAGGAATGGCTGTAAAATTTTGGATATACTCAGTTCTGTCTAACTTATACTGGAGAGTGAACTTAAATGTGATTTGTTTTGTTTTTGTTTTTTGACAAGAATCAGAAGAATGTTGAAGCATCATTCAAGAATGTAACTTCGGAGTTTAGAAACTGTGGACATATCTGATGTTTCTTGGGGGGAGGGTGAAAGATTCAGTGTTGTGTTTTAGAAGGAGATTTCTCATAACCAAATGGATGGATCAGACAATGGAGACCAAAAGTGGAAAGGGGCTGATGGTCACAGTAAGAATGGGGATATAAAATAAAAATATATATAGGGATTCAATTAGGAAGTAGATTTGAGGAATGTTGTGACTGATTAGATGTGAAAAACACACACAAAAAATGGGGGGTTGAAATATTCTGAAATGTCTATCTTAAGTTTTAGAAAAGATTAGTGTATGCCATTAATCTAGATGAGGGCATTTTAAGGGAAGTTGGAGGTGTGTGATAAAAGCAATGGGGCATGCTGAATTTCGACCTTATGCCTTTTATCACACTATTGCCTCTCTATCATGCTTAAGTGAAGAGCATCTCATTATCCAAGACCCAAGCTAAGGATGGAACCTTTTTTATTCTATGGAATCTTTTCTAGTGTTGCATTCCTGATTGAGAAGCTGCATATTAGCATAGTCAACAAAGCAGAAACAAACTGAAGGGGAGCCGAATAGGCCACCCCAACATGTGCCACTTTGGCATGTGGGTTGTTTTGACCTGAAGGCAACCAAGCCCCAGCGGATTCAAGAAAAATTTTACCTCTTCCTCAACTATTAAAATAATTTAGATAGGGGACTGCCCTAGTAAGAGAGCTATTACTAGAGATAACCTTTCATCTTAATGACCTATCTGTATGACAGGACCAGCATCTACTTACCAAACACGTGCTCTGCTTACCATCCTCTGAAATACCGTCCTCCCTTTGGAAGCCCGAGAGCCCTTCCCACTCCGTAGCTCAGCATGGCGGACCTCAATGGTTCAATTGCCTTTGGTCGCATATTTTTATGGGGCCTTCCCTTGTACATATGGGATTGATTTGTTTTTCTCCTGTTAATCTACTCTTTGTCAATTTATTATACCAACCAAAGAACCTGAAAGGGAAGAAAGGAAATTTTTTCCACCCCTACAAAACTCTATAATAAACTCTATTGAAGAGGATACCATGTAATGAATACTGAGGATTTGTATCCCCTCAGAATTATCACATGAAATATTTGTCTCTTATCTTTGCAGACACTAGAGAAGTGAGAAATAAGAGGCAGGATTATTTTGCATATCTCTTATAAGTAGTTTCTCTATCCTAATTAGAAAAGCTCGAATTACACACACACACACACACACACACACACACACACACTTGTAAAAACATACTGTGAAATTCCCATTTTCTGAAAAGTAGAAAGATGGCTATAAAGATTTTTTTTTTTTCATTTTTAAGTTTCTTATATTGCTGTGACTTTGATGTCAATATTCAATAAAGCACCTTCTGGTGCTTTTGATATGAAAATGTGATTGCTATTGAACATTAAACAAGGGATGCTGGTAATTTTATGACAATTATGTTTTAGCTTTCCATACCAAAACAATGATAATCGAATCTCATGCTTGAGAACTTTAGCTGATTGTCATAGGAAGAAGCATCGTGCCACCAATGGCGTAATTATAGAGGAACATTAATGGGATGTTTCACCTTCCTCTGAAGGGTAGGCGAAGTCATTGTAACCAATATAAGGCAGCTACGGGCTGATGGGCTGATGCAGCTTATCGAGTCTTGTGCTCAGATGTATTTGCATTATATTCCATTTAAATACCGTGTATTATAATTCAGTTACATTTCCATGTTTAAGGAAATGACTTGATACTCCCATCTGCTACAGAGTATATGGGTCTTCTGAGAATAGGAAAGAAAAAAACTGCTCTTGGATGCCATGTCACATATCCTTAGAGTGAGATGTGTTCTTATTTGTACAGGATTCTATGCAAAATTTCTGCTTTCATTAGTTGTTGTTGTTGTTGTTGTTGTTGTTTTTTGTTGTTGTTTTTTATCTCCTACCAATAAAATTCTTGAACCCATGTCACTGGAGAAGAAAGATCTTTTCTATTCTCCATGAAAAAAATGGGTCAATGCCTGTAGAGACACCAGATAGATAAGAAGCTATGTAGAAATCAACACCAGAGGCTACCATAAAATTTATTTTCATAATATACTAAAAATAAGTGATGCAAGAAAAAGTTTTCCAAAGTCTGGTCTTCGTTTTAAATATTGCTGTGAGCTTTGTGTGCCTACCTGTGAAAATAGCATATGCAAACTAGCACCATGCCTAAACTAAGCAGGGATTTTTGTGTTAAATTTTAAAGGTGATTTTGCCAGCTAAGATTTCAACATGTGAGTTAGGAGATGCTTGTATAATACAACACAAGCATGTCTCAGTCTTAAAAAAATATATATCTATCTATCTGTCTATCTATTTATCTTAAAAAAAAACCACAACTAACGTTATTACATTTATATTTGAAATGTAGAATGAAGCACAGACACGTGGTGATTTCTCAGATTTCATTTGTCTAATGAAATCTCAGTCTCCCACGTTGAGTGCTAGCGTATGAATGCAGATGGACTTAATTGCTCGCTCTTTTCTTTCTTTTTCTCTCTATCCCCATACCGCACCTAAGGGCCTATAAATATGTAAAGAACACGTGTTCAATAAGTGGTTGTCATCTGGACGATATGAGACTTTAGTGGTTAAATATTGAAGAGTGGGATGGAAAAACTATTAAAAATGCAGTGTATTTAAATGGCATAATAGAATATACTTTGGCAGGGAAAATAAAGAATATCTATTTTAATCTTTTCATTGATTATTGAGGAAACTGAGAGCAGGGAAGGTTTTCTTCTTGCCACAAATTAATTTTAGGATTATATTGCAACAGATTAAATATTTGAAGCAGGGACTTTTTTAAAGGAATCTCAAATGTGTGCGATTGTGAAGAACACATTTTTTTCTTAGATTACGTATAGTATTTGGGGACAAAATGAGACCACAATCTAATATCTGAAATACATTGAAACTTCATTATGTGCCAGGCACAGGGCGGGCATTTTACACATTATTTCAGATCTGCTGGCACCAAATTCTCAAGATATTCACCAGAGAATGTCTTGACTTTCTTTTCACTCTTGAAGCACATGAAGTGTTATTTTAATCCTTACAACATCCCTACATGGCCGATATTGTTCTTATATTGTGAGCTAAATATGATCATTTTGTCTGTTTTATCCAGTTTTGTCTGAATTCCAGCCTCAGTTACATTCCTTCTAGATGATTCTGAACGTCCCCAAGAAGGCCCACACGCCTAGTGTGAGACATCGACCTTTACTTCATTCCCGAGGTCCAGATAATGTCTTGTCAAAGCAAGTTCTAACGGCAGAAGTTTGAAGTCTGTTGCCCACAATGGGGCACTCACCCACATACACGTCTGAGCACTGCCAATGTTCACTGTCCCGAAGCCCATGTCTTTTCCTGAGGGGGCTGAAGCCTCTGGTTCACTTCATTGAAGGGTGATGAGAAGCTTGGCCCCTGGCTTTGCCTGGCAGGCCTCATGGGAAGAAGCTGATGCCTCCACTGCAGCCTTGGTGTGCAAAGCCCGTCTGGCACAGTTTCTGAGGAAGTCGAGGATTCAGGACCCCCGGACCTGCTCTGCTCACATGCACGTCTGCGTTCCAAGCCCACGCACCTCCATGTGGAAGCCTCCTCACTGGGGGCCTCAGCTGTGTCACTTTACTCTGACTTCAGAATTTTCCCACCCCTACCTCTTCTTCTCTCCTTCCTCCTGGTCCCCCCACCCATAAAAATCAGGGGCCTTTTATTAAGGGCTCACTCAACAGTAAGATGACCCCCCCATCTCCATTACATGTCTTCTGACCCCCACCAGGTGCCAGTTAGCAATGGGACACTGAGGGGAAGCTTCTCTGTGCCTCTTGCCTGTGCCCTCGCGGTGAGTGAGTTCTTCCGGGCTTGATCGTTGCTTTCAGTTGAACTTGTGTTAATTGATTGCCCACCTGTGAGACCATCAGGTTGTGACAACTGACATGCGTGCTGAGAACTTGCCACCCATCCTCCCCCCGCCCCAAGCTTTTGATGTGAAAGCTTCTGAAGGCTTTTTCTTCTCACCATCCTGCGGCTGGTTCAGGGAAAAGCTCTTTCTCTTTTCGCTGACTGTTTTATTGGCCGCCTTCCTCACCCTTAGACTCTGAGCACTTGAGGCTGGAGCAGAGGCCAATCTATTTGGCAGGTACAGTTTTGAGTTTTAAACCGCCCCTTCACCTCTGGTCCCTTCTTTCTTGAATTTATGTGTGCTTTTTACATTTTCTTCTCTCTTGAAAAATTTTGGCCAAGAGCTTTCATAGAAATGTATGCCCAGGATTCTCTGGTTCGTTTGTATTTAGGCATAGATTCAGCTATGCCTAAATCCAGGGGAAAATCAGCTCAGATGAAATCTGGATCTCTACTATATTAATAAAAATTATTGTGTTCTTACACAGCGTTCCCATTTCAAAAGATATTTCATATCATTTTCTCATTTCAGCTTTCAAACAACTCTGCAAGGGAAGTGAGAAAATACTATTTTCTATACAGCAGATAATGACCAGGCTCAAAACCATTTAGCACCCAGCTTACGGCCCTAGGGTTTGTGAATAATGGGCCATGGGTTTGAATTCAGTTCTGACAGATAAAATCCATTTTTATTTCAACTTAACCACGCCATGCTGTCTTCCGGATACATCAGTCCCAGAACTGAAATAAGAAGCAGAGTTGATTTTTTTTTTTAAATGATAGGTTTGAAAAGTGTGGGTTCGCAGGAAAGACTGTGTAAAGTAGCACATCTGGTTTCTCTGTCAAGACCCTGCATAGAACACTGGGGAGAGTTGCACAGCAAGTGGAAGATACAATTTTATTTCAAATGACAAAGAAATTCCGCAAGTAACAATCGAGTGAACTCAAACTGTAGGAACATACTGGTTGCACCCGTGTTAATGACCGTGGACTGTGGATGGCTCCAGGAATCAGCTAACAAGCCTGCTACACACACACTTTGAGATCAAAAGGAATAACTTTGAATTTCGCAACTCTTTCTTATATCCACAATTCATGTCACAAGAGGAAGTATAAGTTAACAGATGTTATGAACACCTGAGGACATCTCCTTCGATCGAAGTTTTAGTAACTCCCTCGGATATTTCTTGGTCAAACTACCATACTAATACATTATTCTCAGTAATACATGTAGAATCAAGTCACTATTTTATTACTTATGAATACAGTAAACATGTGAAAGGGACACCATGAAATAGAATCGCGCAAAATTAACCTTAACTTTAAAATGTCTACATTTTACCTTGCAAGCACATTTAAAAAAATATGTCCAATGAAACAGATTATCAAAAATGGTGAGACCCACTTGAGGTCTTTATATTTCATATCTTTAAGGGTAGATGTTAGACAATGCCTCCTTCAAAAAGCACCTGTTTTAAACATTAATTATCTTTCCTTTGGTGTATTCTTAAGTAATATTTTAGACTGCTAAAGGTATAAACATTTGCTAGCAATATCAACTCATAAAACTAATTAGAATAAATGTTTCTAGCATCTGCTAATTGTTCTCTCATTCCTCTTATACAAAGCTACACATATGATCCATCTAAACTCTTTATTACAAAACAAAAACAATTCCAAAGTGGAAGAAACATCTGTCGCTCTGTTATTCTGGTAACTGTGCGAAAAAGATTTAACTAAATAGATATTTCCAGTGGTCGGGGAGTCAACTTATTAGATAGTTCTAAGTAACAACAGGTTGGATTACTTAAACGTTATTTATACCACTACCCCCATCATTCTAACCTTCAGGTATTTTTTCCAAGTTTTTAGTTTGTTATACTGCAGAACCCAAAATAGATTTTAGTCATTACCTTTTGTGCCCACTTAATAAAGAATTTTATGAGACTCATTCATTCTTTAATTCACAGTTCATATTTTAATATCTCTTCTGTTTACAATTGATTTCTGGGAAGTCACAATTGACTAAGAAATAAGAAGTTAGCCCTGTCCTCACCTAGCTCAAAACCAAAAGGGGAAGAAAGATGAAGAAACGTGAAATTTTGTTATTTGATAGCAGTTGAGATAAAGGTATTCAGAATGTGCTGGCTACTAACTCAGTCTGGATAATGGGTTAGAAAGGGATCACAAAGGAAGTAATACTTAAGGGCATGTCTTGAAGCTACAGCGTGAGGGCTTCCTGATTTGGGGCATAAGCGTTTATCATCACGAAGCTGTACTCATTTGCTTCTGTTTGGTCGATGGCTGCTTTCACACACTACAGTGGATGACATAAGTAGTTGTAAGCGTATCATGTGGCTCACAACGTGGAAAATATTTACTAGGTGTCCCTTTAGAGATGGAACGTAGTAAATATTTCAGACTTTGCAGACCAAGAGGTTGCTTGCTGCAGATATTCAATTTGGCCATTAGAGCGAGAAAGACTATGGACCATCCCTGAAAGAAAGGATGTGGCAGTGTTCTAATAAAACTTGAATTACAAAATCAGTCAGCAGGCTCAGATTTAGTCATTGGAGCAGTAGTTTGTGAACTTTTGGCCTAGAGAAAGTGACTGTGGCTATGTATATAGAAAGGCATTTTACATAGGTTTTCTTTTTTTTTTTTTCATTTTTAATACCAAATGATGGAACTAAAACAGGGAAATAAGATGATGAACACATATTTTGTCATACCTAAATTCATGCTTTGATTATCATTTTGACCCCCAAATTTACTTGCCCAGATTTTTAATTTACTGTCTGTAAGTTTCAATGTTCAGAAACGTCACCAAAAATATTACAATGAGCACATAACTACCCTTCAATTACATTCACTAACTACATATTTCTCTCTCTGTTAGATGTTCTAACAATTTATTTCTGCATACTTTCAAATCTATACTCTAAGAATAAGTTTATTCTCCTGCATCACAACAATGGACTACAGCGAGTAACAAAAAAATACACCCATGAACCCTTAACCCAACTTCCTCCCAATGGCGACATCTTGTATAACTTGTATAACTATAGTAGAATATCAAAACCAGGAACTGACATTGGTGCAATACTGTAAACGAGATTACAGACCTAATTCACTTTTTACCAGAATTTACAGAAAAACATTTCTGCACAAGTGTGTAGCTCTATGCATTTGATTCCATGTATAGATTTGTTTAAACAGTACAAAAATCAAGTCAGAGAATTGTTCCATCATAGCAAAATTCCCTCAGATTACTCCCTTATGCTTGCTTCCACCCCTGCCTCTGTACCCTGTCAAGCGTTGGTGCATTCTTCATCTCTATAGTTCTGTCATTTTTTAAAATTGTTGTATGAATGGAATCATACTATATGTAACCTTCTGAGTTTTTTTTTTCTTTTTTTTTTTTTCACTAAATGTAATGCCCATCCAAGTTACTGAATGGATTCATAGTTTGCTCCATTTGATTGCTAAGTGTTATTCCACTCCAGGGATGCATTATCAGATTTTTTATGCCTTTGCTTGTTGAAGGATATTTGAATTGTGTCCAGTTTGAGGCAATTAGAGCAAAAGCTGCTATGAACATTCATGTACTGGTTTTTGTGTGAACATAAGTTTTTGTTTCTCCAGGAAAAATGCCAGAGTGTGATTGCTGACTATACAGTAAGTGCGTGTTTAGTTTTATTTAGTTTTTTACAAAAGGGAACTTCCTAAACTATTTTCCAAAGTCACTTTTACATTCCCACCAACAATGTTTACGGCATTCAGCTTATCCGCGTCCTTGCCGCAGTTGTCACTATTTTTTAAAAGCTATTCTAATGTAGTGATTCCTTATTGTGGTTTCTGTGTGGACCCCCTAAGAGCAAGGTGCTTATTTGCCATCTGTGCATCTTCTTAAGGGGAGTGCTTGTTCATACTTTTATTCGTTTTCTGACGGGGTCACTTGCTTCTTTGTTGTCTAAGATATAATTCTTTTCTCAGAGAAGTGGTTTGAAAATAGTTTCTTCCAGTCTGTATCTTGTGTTTTATCCTATTAACGGTGTCTTTTTCTGAGACCAAATTTTTCAATTTTGATAAGTGTAGTTTATCAGTTTTTTTTTAAATGATTATGCTTTTGGTGTCATGTCTAAGGATTTTTACCTTGCCTCAAGTGCTAACATTTTCTTTTATGTTATTTCTAAAAGCTCTGTTGTTTAGAGTCTCACATTTAAATGCACAATTCATGTTGAGTTACTTTTTGTGTAAGATGTGAATCTTAGCTTGCGGTTATTTTTATATGTTTGGCTTATGGATGTTCAATTGTTCTAATGCCATTTATGAAACGACCATATGTCCTCTGTTGAATTATATTGGTATCAATATAAAAAAAAAAAGGGCATATTTGTGTGGTTCTGCTTCTGGGTTTCTGTTTCATCGATCTACGTGTCTGTCCATGCACCAACACCACACAGCGTTGATTCCTGGAGCTATGCATGGTAAGCTTTAATACCAGGTAGAATGATATCTCCAAGCTTAGTATTTACTTCTAAATAATTAACGCACTCTCGTAATTTCTTTGCTGGAATACCTCTGAGAAATCCTGCCTGGAGACCTAGACTGATCAGCATCCCAAATTTAAGGTCTTTTGAACAGAAAAACTCATAATCTGTTTCCACATCTGGAATTAACCCAAAAGATATATGTACACATACAACTTAACTTGGGATATGATGTGAATCAAAATGATTAAATAATTAAAGAATACCTTATTTATAAAGTAGCATCCTCCACAGTCTCTAAAATTACATTGGAGTTCTACCAGTGCTGGTGCCATGAAAGTAGGTCTTCTCTCAGGCACCAGCTGCCATGTACCAGGGCTTTGCATGCACATCTGGGTTTGACACCGCAGATTTAGGAATTGGCTTTGTTGGAGAAAAGAGGACTTGTACCAGGCCAAGATCAGCTAAGAGGAGGAAACACAGGTTCCCCACCCTCCCATGACTCCAGACAAGCAAGGCGGGAGGGGGTTGTTGTCTGAAGAAACCTCAGCTCTGTTGACACGATAGTCAACATTTTCCCTTGACATCAGGCAGTGGTGAGAAAATGGACTTTTCAGTGGAAAAAATGATTAGACTTCTTTAATGACATGCAGTCCAAGTTTGGGTGATGGCTCTTCATTAGAACATCATCCCAGCACCTGTACATTGTGGGGTCCATTGAGTGTGACACTGTCTTCTGTGAGGAGGAAGCCACAGAGGCTGTGGAGGCTGTTTGGTTACACTGCTCTCCTAACCGTGAATACCACCAATCTCTGGTAGCTATTAGGTTTTTGTGTTTTGTTTTGTTTTCTTTTTGTAGCTGGTTGCAGCAAATGAGAATGTAGGGGAAACTCAGTAAGGGAGCATTGGAGGTGCTATTTATATGATTTAGACTTTGAGTTAGATGATTTAAAGGAGGTGAAGAAATCGAACTTAGAACTGGATTGTACACTGTCAGGATGCAGGACAAGTTTGTGATTGAGTATCTTAATAATTTTTATCTAGGAGATGGGAGGATTAAAGTGGGATTAGAGTTGTCATTGGTAAAGCAGCAACAATCACTCAGAGACAGATAGAAGATAGACGAGAAGCCAGAAGAGGATGTGTAGTCATTTTCGCTGTTTGCAGGGCGGGCTTGTCAATGTCTTATTCTGAACATCGCTTAGGTGGCGATCAGGACTGTTTGTCTTTTCCTCAAAAGCTGAACAAGACACTTAATGACCAGATGGAGCAGAGGAACTCGGTCATTTCCTTTATGATCAGGCCAGGGACAATACGGGATGCTTTTGTATTCAGATAAACACAATTTTCTTTGAGTAATATGAACTGATTAATAAGTAGTTATTACGGATTATTTTACTTAGTTGTTTCAATATTTGGTTCCATTTCATGAGTGAGGGTAATGGCATGTATAATAAGGTATAATAAGGTGAGGTTTCCTTTTTTGGTTATTCAGTTCTTAGACTACTCATTCACAACTGAGTGCCAGAATATGATGGTATTCGTTTCTTGAGGCTGGTGTAACAAATTATCTCAAACTTGGTGTCTTAGTAAAGTAGAAATGTATTCTCTCACAGGTCTGGAGGCCGGAAGTCCCGGTTCGGTTTCACTGGGTGGAGATCAAGTTTTCGGCAGGCCGTACTCACTCTGGAGGCTCTCGGGAGAATCCTCTCCTTGCTGGTTCCAGCCTCTGGTGGCTGCCGATATTCTCATGCTTGAGGCTGTGTCACTCCAATCTCCTCGTCAGTGGATACACTGCCTTCTCCTCCTCTATGTGTCAAATCACCCTCTGTGTCTCTTACAAGGATGTTCATGATTGACTTTAAAACCCACTCAGCTAATCCAAAATAATTTCCCTATCTCAATATCTTTAATTTCATTGCACCTGTAAAATCTCTACTTCCTTATCAGGTAACATTTGTAGATTGGAAAGATTAGAACCTAAGACCTTTGAGTACTCACCCTTCAGCCGACCGCAGTGGCTGTCTGAGTAACTAGAAGAAAGACATAAGGGCCGAATACTCTAACAACTCAATAAAACAACTATCCAATAACGTACACAATTATGACACCAGCAAATTCTGCAATCAAAAATTATCTCTTAGTCAGAGGTGACAACAGAGAATTCACGATTAGCCATAATTTTAAAAACAACAAGTTTGCTCTTCTTAAATATATCTAGATGATTACCCTTAGTTTCAGTATTTTGGGAGTATAAATATTTTTTCAGTGTAAACTAAATTTCTGCCTTGTACCATCATTTTTCAGCCTAAAATTT
Source organism: Rhinolophus sinicus (assembly GCF_036562045.2). Classification (NCBI taxonomy): domain Eukaryota; kingdom Metazoa; phylum Chordata; class Mammalia; order Chiroptera; family Rhinolophidae; genus Rhinolophus; species Rhinolophus sinicus. The sequence continues at coordinate 113,648,048 of NC_133758.1, forward strand.
CATAGTATTTGCATATAATTCTATTAAACTTAAATACTTCAATTCAATATCAGTCCTGTCCAAACTGTATGACAGGGGGAAAAATTGAAAATCTCATGAAGGTGTGTTTTCTTAACTTTCCTTGGCCTGAAAACAATGAATAATTCCCACACATATACAATTAAATATATAATTTCCAGCCAAAATTACTTATATTGTTTTTAGTGACTAGTTTGACTAATTATATTCACAGGGAGAGGTTTATGATTAGAAAGGAATCTCATTAATTTTATAGTTTCCACAAAAAGAGCCAATGTAAAATAAATAGTATACTTACTCACAATTATTGACCTATTTATCTTAGATCAGGGCCTTGTTCCTTACATTCTTACTTATACATTTATGAACGATTAGTGTTCAACACGTAATCAATACATTGGGAGGAAACCCCAAGGACTAATGTCAGGCTAATTAAAAATGATGTGTGCTGTGGTGTTTTGAGATCCCCAGGGGTAGACACATAATTGATACATGATCTTAACCAAGCATTACCAAAATGGAGCTAATCATGTCACTTAAAAGCAAGTAATGGATATTGAAACTAAATTGCAAACATTTATTTGAAAACTCAATGAGTTATTAGTGCAGAGCCATTCATTGTATTTTAACCCAGTGGGGTAAGAGGGTACAGTGAACAATGTATTTGTGGAGTTGCTAAGGGGTCTTCTTATTCCATGTCTATATACACAATCTCCTCCACGGGCCAGATTTATCCTAGAGAAATTATTGGTATTTTCTTTCCAGGTGACTAAGTAAAAAAATAAATAAATAAATAAATTCACCTCATAAATAAGAGCCAGATTGAAAAAAAAAAAAAAAATCTTCACATATAAAGCAAGAAGAAGGGTAAATAAATCTTGTCAATATAAATAATTATTGTCTTAAATTATCTACTAAGACTCAGTTAATACAAACAGAAATCACACAAACCGTCTTTTTTACTAGAAAGCAAACAACTTTAGTTTCACTTTTCCTTTCACTATGTGATTGTTTTCTGTTAGGGATATCAGCTATATATTTTATTGGCTATCTTTTCCCTATCGCCTGGCACATAAACACTGGATGAACTCATGCAGACAGCCGCCTAAGAGCCATTACAGGAATAGTACTGGATTGAAACCAAACCCTGAAGTGTGAGTCCCTTTAACTCATTTTACTCCTTATGCATTCAAGGCTCTGCTTGTGATTCGCTTTTGTGCGTGGCAGCCTCCTGAGAGATGGGGAAGGAGCTATCTGCCTGCGAGTGCTAGCAACCACTGCAATCTGAATCGCCTCAGAGCAATGCAGCTAGCCAGGTGATGATGTTTATGTGAGAAACAGTGGGCAAGAGAGGCCGAAAAAAGACAACTACATAGATCTGGGTGAAGGAAACCAGCCATTTCCATGCAGCGCAAGTCCGGAATTCCACTTACAGATAGTATGAGTTGACCTGGGGTCAAATCTTATCCAAAGTTTCAGTGAGTGTTTTGCCCTTGGGGAAAGAAGGATGTGTGAATGGGCTGGATTTCATGCCCTATCTGGAAAAAGTGTTTTGTTTTTTTTTTCTTTATCTGGTTACCAGGAATGATGTTATGCCTTGGCTCTTGTCTTCTTGAAATGAAGAATTCCATCACGAGACAGAGTTTGTGCAGCATAGGAGAGCAAGAAGTTGATTAGTAAAGCAAGTACACTCTGAGATATGGAAAGAGCTGACCCAAGAGAGGGAAGTGGCCTCTCCTTATGTTGTGTGAGGGTTTTAGCTGTGGTTAGAATTGTCTCCCCGCTCCCTGTTACCTTTCTCTCTCTGTGCTGAGGTGTCCCATCTTGCCCTCTGGTTCTCAACGTTGCCTCTCATGGGTAAGCATGAACCTGTTAATTTCCCATGGTTTATCTGAGAAGCTTGTTAAAAATGGTCCTGAGAAGCAGGATGTATATTCTGATAAGCGAGATGGTTTCTTTTCCTCTCCAGCATTTTTCCTTCTTCTCAAGACACATCTTGTTCTCAATATCCTACTGAGCAAGCAACATGTTTGTGCCCCAAGTGAGAGCAGCTGCAAGGGGCCCTGACCCAAGTATAGGAGCAGCTGCCAGGGGCCTCCTAACGGGGCTAGTTACTTCTTTTCCTGCTCATTTCTATCTTTCTGCACATCTACCCTATCCTTCACCTTTTCCAAAAGGTTGAGTTAAGCTGCGACTAATAGTTATTGAACGTACTAGCCATAATTCCATTTGGTCCACAGATATCTGAGAATAATAACACATACATATGGTGGTAATTGTCTAACTTTAATAATAAGATTATATATAATTAATTTTCAAGTGGAATCAAAAGTGCTCCACTGTAAGTGGGGCATAAAGGTTAGAGGGGGTAGTTGACTCCCTTTGGGGGCTAAATGGATGAATCTATCACTAAATGAATTGTGACTCCTTGATAACTGGCTAGGAGGCAGATATTTTTAACTATGAAGGGTAATAATAATGTTTTGAAATAATCACATTTAAGAGATGAGATAAAAATCATTACAAAAATATGGTACCAAAATCCATTTTAACAATTCAAATTTTTAAAACCCTGTATGAAGAGGGTTTGAAAAACTTCAGTATTCTCTGCAGCCTGAAAATGCCTTGGAAATTTTCCAGGTAATTTGAGAACGGAAAGATAACAAAAATAAATCAGTGCCTCACTCTCTTTCTCCATCTTCTTGCTTCACTTTTTCACAAAGAAAACCTAAAACAAGTTCAACAATATCGAAGAGCTGCGTTTGTTCTGTCCATTTTTACTTAAGTTATTTTATATGTGGCACTCGTAGCAACAAGGCTCTAACTCTTCAGAACCAGCCTGTGGGACTGGCAGACGGTGAGCCTGTATGGGTGGCCCAGGAGAAGCTCTAATTTTGTGGGTCGAAGGAGCCAAGGTTAGCCACCATTGTGAGTACGATTTGCTGCAATCATTTCTGTTCTTTCATAAGCAGAGCCTCTGTTAGGAGTCACGAGTAGAGAACATATTCTGTACACAACACCAATTTTTCAGGAAACAATTGAACTAATTGCCACAGTATTTGTAGGCTGTAATTGAGTATGCAAATGCCATCTCTTGGACATGATAACATTAGTCAGGTTGAATTACCAAACCGCTGAACACCATTGTCCAGAGTTCAAATGGGACATAGAAAATGAAATCTGGAACAGGCTCACAGAATTAGAAAATGCATGCATTTCAGTGGGTGAACTTAAACCTGTTGATACAAAGAAAAGTTATATTTCCCCTCCTCCACCTTTTGGTCCTTTTCTGGCCCTGAACACATTAGCTGATGCCCACACGCATTGGTGAGCACCTACTTCTTTACTCAGTCTACCAATTCCAGGGCTAATCTCTTCTGCAGACGTCCTCACAGACACCCAGAAACAGTGTTTTAACTGCGCTCTGGGCCTCGTCAGCTAAGTCAACTTGACACAAATAACTAACCATCACCGTATCTTCTCTTCAGTTCAGGACTTCTCCCACTGCTCTTGCCCTGGAGTATTCCCTGCCTGGCCTCTCTGTTTGAGTTACATCCTACATTCTGCCATATCCTGTATCATTCTACTTCTGTTCCCGTCTCACTCCTTTCCTTGGCAATGTAACCTCCCTGAAGCTGTCTTCCTGAGATCAGCAGTACTTTGGGATCAATTATTCCCACGGACACGCTGTATCTCCTATTCGGCTAGACCTTCCCACAGCTGACCTCAGGTAATAAGTTCTTCCCTTGGGGCCTCTTGCACAGCAGCTTCATGTTATCCTTTTCTGAGGACCTCTCTGACCTGTAGTTCTTAGCTTCCTTTGCAGGTTTCTCATGCTTTCCTCATTCCTGTGGCCATGGTCCCTAAGCATTCTGACATAAGCACAGGCTACCTGAACATGCCATGCCATGTGGGGACAGAGTCCCAGAGAGCAGTTTTCAGGTTCTTGGCCTCACGTGGGAAGGTCCTGGCTCGGGTAGTAGATGGCCATCAGCTGTGACTAGTTGACTATCAGCCATTATTGATTAGCCATTAGCCACAGATATAACTGCCATGGCTAAGCTAGCGAGTGTGGATTGCAGTTAGTAAGTGGGGTCGGTTGGCAGAGAAGTGGACGGCAGGTTGCGGATTGTGTGGCTCCTGCTTCCTGTGTCTCCAACCCAGCCACCAGCGAGACTATAGTGATATGACTCCCCTATCTATGGCTCTGTGGGTGTTCCTTTTTGGCCTCACCATGTCCTGTGTTCTTATGTGAGGAACGGGACCAGAGACCCTGCGTGATACCCCGCATTGATATACCACTACTTTAGACAAAATTCCAAGTTGCTTCCCATGACTTGTGGTTTCCCCTACAAGTTTACTTCTTTATCGTCCTTGAGTTCTATGTTTTAGTCACAATGTCTTTTTTTTTTTTTTCGTTTCCTTAAATGTCCAAGTCATCACACATGACTAGAAAATGCTTTTATGTAATTTTCTTTGGTATTTGTCCAAGTTCCAAATTAGGAAACACTGTTTCTGGGAAGCCTTCGCAGCTGTCCTCCACTGAGTTAGCCACCCTTGCTACGGACTTCCACAATAGACCTCACCTTCCGTTGGAGAGACTCCGTCCATTACTGTAGCACGTAAATTGCTTCTATCATTCTGTTCCCCCTGTACACTGCCGGGGCATCATAGGAGGTTTATGTCTCTCTTGTCAACTTCCCTGTCTACAGTACTAAGCAGAGCACCTGGGACATAACATGGTTAATGAATACCTGTTGAATAAAATGTACATTAATGTTATAGAATTGAACTGAGACATGCAGTCTAGAGCGAATGAGATGCTGAAATCTTAGAGCTGACATGAGTCAGTAGAATTGGATCACAAATGCCGTATCTGTCTTGCTCCTTCCACTACTAAATCGTTATGGTATATTTCATCATTTCTAATCTATTTGTTTCATCACATCTGACTTACCCATTACGTAAACCCAGTGTTTCTGGATATTATTGTCATATTGATTGAAAAGAGCAAAATTTGTACAAAATATACCAGAGTGTTAGCCCCAAATTATCTTTTTTTATGTAAAAAGAATAACCTCAATTTTAATGTCTTGCCTTTAGAAAACACATATCCTTGTAATTTAAGAAGGATTCACACGTGTTTTTCTAGCAACACAAAAAAGTACACATTTACTTGCTGTCTACCAATAAATGCAGAAGGCAACTATAATCCGTGGTCCACTTGCTTTGATCAGTAAACACAAAATGAAGGGTAAGATGTTTACCTAAGCCAGACTTAAAATACAACATGTGGATAGAAATGACCTGTAATACTTCACAGGTGACTGTCCGGTGCATCTAGAATGCTTCCCAGAAGCCAGGAAACACACTGCCTCCGGCTTTGCTGCTCATCCAGGGACCACTGGAAGCCAAAGGGGCAGATGCTGCAATTGTCACTTTCACAGCTGTTTGCTTCTCTCCATGAGTCCCTACATTAGCTCACTCAGGAAAAGACAGATGGGAAAAGCTTCCCAGTATATGAAATAAGGTCTTACTGAAGCTCGCAAATGCCTTCACTCTTACAGCTGAAATTTTCTTCAGGAAAGGAATCCACCCAGAAGAGAACCATGGTTGTTGTGCAAAGCTGTGATTTGGCAGGTGATGCTAATATTTTGAAAACTCTCACCCTGAAATTGCCTGGAAAGATGAAATATATGACCCTCCATCCCCTGCTGCACACAATTTTAAATAATGCTGATATGAAACTCACATCTAAATGCATGTGCGTCTTCATCAACCGTTCTCACCCTCTGGAAATGTTTACCAACGCTTTGGTAGTGAGCTGATGTTTCCCTGTGGCTCCTCGCATGTTTCCATATTTCCATACATAGAAATCGATATGTAGAAAGTAGCTTAGGAGAGAAGTAGAGTCCTGGCCCTATTTGGCAATATCCCAAGAAATTCGTTACGTAGTGTAGAAAATATTTTAAATATTTAAATCACACTCCTCCCACTTCAAATTCCTATTAACGTGAACAGCTCCTCTGAATTTTCTTATGAATTCATATGAATGTTCTTTACTGTTTTGCCCTATTAAGAATGTAATTTTTGCGAGAAACAATGTCTGTTTTGTTTAATTTATTTACAGTGTGTTGTATTGCCTAGCACAGAGTATGTCCTGAATAATTATTTGTGGGTGAATGGATAAATATAAGAACAACTGCATCTCCACAGGAGTAATTCTAATTTCTTTCAATTGATGTGTTCACAAGCAGAAAACTAGGAGTAGTTTCCAAAATATCCTTGTTTTATTGATATGTGGAGACATAGTGGGACCCACTGTCAGTCACTGCCTATTGCCACCACTATGCCAAGTAACCACTAATCAATCTACTTAAGGTTGCTACAATTTTGACGTTTCTGGACATTAGGTTATACAGATGGATCATACAGTATGTGGTCTTTTGTGTCTGTCCGCTATCACTGCACACCAAGTGTGTAAGGTTCATCTCTGTTTTGCGCATATCAGCCCTTATTCCTTTCTTCTGAATAGCATTCCATTGTATTAATAGACCACACCATGTTTATCCATTCACCAGTGGGTGGGCATTGAGATTGTTTCCACCTTTTAGATATTATGAATAACCCCACTGTAACTGCTCACATACCAGTCATTGTGTGGATGTCTTTTCATTTCTCTTCAGTGAAAGTCCAGGGCTGGAATTGAAGTCATATAATAAATGTGTAGTAAACTTTCAAAAACTGAAACTGTTTTCCAAGGTGGCTTTGCCAAATTACATCTCCAGCGACAATGTATGAGGAGGGTTCCAGTTTCTCCACGTTGTCACTAACTTGTTATTGTGTCTTATTATTTATATCCTTCTACTGGGGAGGTCAAGTGGTATCTAGTGATTTTAATTTGCATTGACCTAATGAATAATGATGTATAATTTATTTTGTTATATGTTTTGACATTGCTATAGTTACAGCTATATAAAGGTGTGTTAAACAAACTGAGGGATAACAGTGGTTTTCTCTAGACACTGAAAGTATAACTGATTTAATTTTTTAATTTTTTTTTTCTGTTTTAAAATTTAAAAAATGTGTTTTTAATAAAATGGGGTTGTAACATAAAACAATCTAGCATATTTTTTCTTCTCATCAGATTATAGAATTTAGTGTTAAAAAGCTAGTGTTTTTCAGGATGAACTAGATCAAGCTGCTCCATTGTTGACAGTTGATGAGCTCATATGTATCCTTTCAGGACATCCATTAATAACAATGTTAGATTTTTTTGCCAAATCTTAATTTCTCAATTGACTTGGATTCTATATACTTCAACTACTTATGGGTCAGGCTCTATGCTCTAGTTCTGGCACTGAGCTCAGGTGTTAATTCTTTCCCGAAGTCTATATTTAAAAAAATATTGCCAAAATTGGTACCAGTAGCAACAACCTTCTGCAGACTTCTGATTGTATGTGGAGTTAAATAAGGCTAACTATGACCCTTACTTTTGAATTAAAGTTTGTGAGTGAATTAGACTCCTCCCTCTGCTGAATTTATCCTAAACTTTCATTGTATGTCTCTCTTTATGGGAAATATTTGTTAGTCAGCATAGAAATACAAAGCAATAAAAAAGTATAGTCAAGAAAAGATTGTGAGACGTTTGAATCAGAAAAACATTCTAGTTAGAGAAGAAACATAAACATACTTTTATTGTAGTCCCTTTTCCATTCCAAATTATTGTAAGACACAAACACAAAATGAGTAGTGAAAAATTTGGTAATATACATCAAGGAGGTATTGGTATTAAAAATGTGGAAGAGCTGAGGGCTTTTCTTATCTTTTTATTAATGGAGTGAATTTTAACTATTGGATATTTTTATATCTATTAGAGGAATTTTGTGGCTTTTTTGGTGCTTTGGGTAAGAAGCACTGTGACGGATGCCTGGGGACCTAAACATCCAGGCTACAATTTACGTCTGACTATGGTCCAGAAAAAAATGGTGAGAACCTTAACATTCTATACCTGCAAGGATCATTAAGAGAAGAATGGAGGTAGGATGTACATAGAGAATTCTTCAGAAAATCTTTGCCCATTTTGATATCGCTTCCCCTGCCCTGATTCTATAGAGAGAGAGGCACAAGACTCTCAAAATAGAATTAGCAACGGAAACTAGGTTTGGTCTCAAAATGGCATTAAACCTCTCAGCAAATAAATGGCTGTCAGAAAGAACAGCCAATCTCACCTACGAAATTGTTTGAATTTTAACTCTACTTCTTAAAGTTTAATTCTTGTAGAGCCTTTGTGGCTGCTGGAGAAGAAAACATCTCACCTGGTTTTCCATTTGCTCTGTAGTTACTCTGCCAGTTTTCCAACACAGAGGCTTCTTGTTCCTTAAAAAACAAAGGGTGTTATGGACTCTTTAGCTCATCCTTTGTGTGGTTATGTGTTCCTGTTTTATTTCCTTTACACAGTAATTCTGTTAACTAGTTTTATTTGTATTCTCTGTGTCTCTACAACATTAGTGACCTGTGGATTTATTTTGCCTTTAATCATCTACTTCTCTGGGGCTTATCACTTGAAAGAAAAATCCATATGCTGCCTCTGACTAGAGGTTGTTTTGTTTGAGGAACTGAGGCAATTCTTTTCAAATCTTACTGTGCATGTTCTTACAGGCTTAGCACACACACAGGAGGCTTTAAGTTTGCTAGAAGACCTAGTCTCTTCAAAGTCCCTGCAGACCAGGTACACAGACTCAGCATAAGCGAAGGTGGAATGGATCTTCCTCATGAATCAAAAGGATAGCATGATTTCACGGGTCCAATATTCTTCTTTTCTCATTCGGCCTTCAGGCAAAATCGCGTGCACTAAAGTGCCCTATGGACCTAAATAAACGAGTCTCTACTTTAAATTCCTCATTACTCCACGCCGTAAGACAGCCCTCAAATGATGACACAGTGTTTCTGTGGGAGCTGCCCTTGTCTCTTCTACTACAGCAATACAGCAACAGGCATGACCGCCACATGTGCTTGTTGCTACTGACATAAATATGGGCAAACTGAGAAAGCTGCATGTCTCTCTAACTGCATGGATGTTGCAGGTGCTTACACACTGTTAGAGTTCAGCTCAGACATTGGGCCTGTTTTATAGGTGAGAGACAGGAGACACACTTAAGCAAGTCCAGATCTTGGTTAACTTGTTTACTTAACCATTATACAGCATATATCTGAACGTTCACCGGGCTACATCCACCTTTTCAGTTCCTCCCTCCCTCCCTCCCTGTTTCTAACTACACACCACACAACTCAGCCATCTCCTTGCATTTCCACACATAAAAGTATCGAATGATGACCTGTCCGTGAATGCTTCGTCAGAACCTCAAGCACAACTCACCAAAATAAAAGCATCAAGACTTGGGGGCGGCCGGATGGCTCAGTTGGTTAGAGCACGAGCTCTCAACAAGGTTGCCGGTTCAATTCCCGCATGAGATGGTGGGCTGTGGCCCCTGCAACCAAGATTGAAAATGACGACTGGACTTGGAACTGAGCTGTGTCCTCCAAAACTATATTGAAGGACAATGACTTGGAGCTGATGGGTCCTGGAGAAACACACTGTTGCCCAATATTCCCCAATTAAAAAAAAAAAAAAAAAAAAACATCAAGACTGCTATTTATTCTTCCCACTTCTAGCTGTGGTCACCCAGTTGAGTCCATATCCCTTTAGGATGCATAGAGCATATAACTTGTACTCTCTTAAGAGTGCATATGTAGTTTTTCATTCAAACCAGGACACTTTTGATTAAAAAGGGGCACAAATTGATGAGGTGTAAGCAAGGTCAACTGACACTATCCCCGGCAAACCATCGTGTACTCAAGTGGTCCAACTCAGATCTGTGGACGAGCTGTGTGCAATGCCCACACCGCTCGCTCACCTCACCCCAACAGCTATTTCAACTACACAGTCCGAAATTAGGTTCTTATCTGTTTGTCTCCTTTTCCTCTCCAAGTCATTTTTTCCAGTTAACTTCTACTTATCCTTTGTTTTTGTTTGCTTTTTTCTAAATTATCTGCAGCAAAACGTCCTCACGCCTTTTGTATGTTCTCATAGAAATTTGTGCTTGCCCTTATAATAAAATCTATCAAACTGTATTGAATTCTCTTTCTTCTAACTATCTTCCCACTAATCTTTAATTTCTTGGTCTCTCAGTCACCATAATGACCCTAGTGCCTAGCACAATATTTACATCAATATGGACTCTCAATAAGTACTTCAGGCATGCTAAATTAATGTGACACTGATGGTGATCAGGGTGATACGATTGCCCAGATACTTAAATTCCCTTTCAACCTAATTAAATTTCAATTCCTCTACTGGGCTTAATACAATCCTCCCCTAGGCAGGTCTTTGTGCATGCCATCACTGGTGATGCATTATTCTCTTATTCTCACCACGTTCCTTCACATTTATCAGCCTCACTCATCGAGAAGGGTTACAGTACCACTGAAGGGAAACTCAAGATACGTTTAATACGCGTGACAACAACACTTAGACAAATGTGATCATAAAACTATACTTTAACCCCACATTTTAAACCAGAAAAGGCTTTTTGCTGTATTTTCTTTGTCCGAGATATTTTTAACTTGTTGTAACTTTTTAAAACATCTTACAGAAGGGGACATTTTCACAACACTACCAAGATCAGGAGAAACAACTGAAAGAGTGAGAAAGGGCCCCAGACTGGAGGCATCTGAGAGAGATGGTGATGAACCACCTTTGATTCCCTGATCCAAATTAAAACGACTTCTTTACGAACACCCTGTGGCAGTTGGTCTTACGTGTCAACCACGGGCTGCCCAGATATTTAGTCAAACACGATTCTGGGATGGCTGACGGTGTTTCTGGGTGAGATGAGCATTTGAATCAGTGACTGAGTGGAGCAGATGGCCCTGCTGGTGTGGTGGGCCTCATCCAACACCTGGGACGCCTGCGTAAGAACAAACTCCGTCTCCTGCGTGACTATCTTTGACTTGGAGCTGGGATAGCAGTCTTCTCCTGCCTTCAGACTCAGACGTGGACGGGAACTCACACCGTCACCTCTCCTGGGTCTCCAGCTTGTCCGCTCAGGGTACATGGTCAAGTTAGCCATTGCTTATGGGTAATAAACGTACCTCTCCCTCTGCCCCATATTCTCTCTCTCTCTCTCTCTCTCTCTCTCTCTCTCTCTCTCTCTCTCTCTCGCTGTCACTATTGAATATACATACATACACACACATATATGTATAATATATATATATATAGAAGGATATACATATAGAACAACGATACATATATATACCTGCACGTGTTCACACACGTTCTGTTCCTCAGGAGAACCCTAATATACACTCTAACGCCGTTGCTTCTTCCTCCTTTATTAAGTTCTTTTCAAGTATAATCATATGGGTTAAAATAGTATAACGATTAACACCAATATGCACTCAATCCTCATTTGTACTAGCTCGGGTGAAATAAAATCTAGAGAAAATTAATCAGTCGTATTCCTTGGTTTCCCCTTTGGTTTAAGAACCCAGCCCTGAAACGGACACTCGCTGTTTGCTCATCATCCCTCCACAGCTCTGTTCCTTTTCCACTCTGAGAATGCAGTTTCCCATTTCAGCTGCTCCTCAGGCCTGGGGTTCTCTCCTTCCCTCTGTCTGTTGACAGTCTTGCTTTGCACGTCACTGATAGAGGAGAGGAGAGCTGAGCCCCCCATCCCTGGTCCACCACCCTGGCCCTCTCCACACCCACAGATGCTTGCCCATCCCCCACCCTGCTGTAATTGAGGTTCAAGTGTCTGAGCGCCACCCCCCCACCAGCCCTGGTGTCCCTCCCTCCAGATCTTCTGAAGAACCCTGTACCGCTGAAATATTTCCCCTGTCCTTCCTTAAAAGAACATTTTAATACAAAGTAGAAGCTCCTTCAGCACTCACATGGGCCTGCTTTGCTTTGTAAGTTAACATCTACCGAATGGTTTCTCCAGTCCCTGCCTACACTGCCACCCCTCCTAGTGTCTTCCAAATCAATTCAAGTTTTGACCTCCAACACTCAAAGACAGTTTCTCCCCTCAAAGTTAGTGGTGGCCCATCTCTTACCCTCTCGGCAGCAGCCAGCATTGTTGATAAATCCCACCTTCTGGAATTCTCCCCTCAGAGTCCCTGCGTCTGACTTTTCTCCCACCACGATGGGTGTTTTTCTCAGACTTCTCTCCTTCTCCTTCCTTTCCTCCTCTAAACACTGCAGCACTGCAGGGTGCATCCTGAGCCCTCTTTTCCTTACAGAGCCAAAGAAGTCCTGCCCACGTGGCATGCAGAAGAGCCAGACAGTGAACACCCGGGTTTGCAGGGGGAACATGAAAGCAGGCCGTTGGCAGGGCACCAATCCTGAAGAATGGGAAGCTGTCACTTAAAATCCAAACCAGTTGGGTTAATGGCTTTTCATCAAAGGTTTTTAAAAGGCAAAGCTTGAGGGTGGGGATCAGAGGCGGAGCTGAGGGGTTAAGTTTTGAGCAAACCTCAGTGGTTTTTCTTTGTCTGATTAATTTAGCTCCCGACATTACCTTGTCTGGAGTCTTCCTAACTGTGGTAGGGTGAGCTGACCAGGGTATGGAACCACATGTTTGAAAACATCTCATGATTGTACGTCAGTGACATTACCTTCCAAGCAAAAGGCATAGGCTGAACATCTTGTGACCATTGCTGCTGTTTGAGCTATCACACTTCATGCTTAACTAGCTACCTTTTTCTGTTAGGTTGGAGCAAATGTAATTGTGGTTTTTGCAATTATTTTTAATCATTTAAACCGCAATTACTTTTGCACCAACCTAATATTTTCTCAAGCAAAATGTACTGTTAAACATGTTTCCTACTTGCTTTAGAGACAGGCCTCCTCGACATGACTAACATACTTTCTTAATCTTCAACTATAAGCTACGTGCCGACCAAAGCAACTGAAACATTAAAGCTTATACATATATCTCCAGGCTCTGTGCTCTAACACCTAAACACGTTTGCTCTTCACTGTCGGTTTCCTTTTCCATCTGTCTTTTCTGCACAGGTGAGCTCATGTAGCCCATGACTTTAAGTACCACATAACTGTTACAGGGGAGCTAATATGTTCATAGCTTCTACTTTTATTTGTCTAGCTTCAATCCCTCCACTGACTTGCAGGCTCAGGTTTTCAACGGCATAGGTGGCAGCTCCACAGGGGGAACAAATGTGTGTACTCGAGGGAACATGACCAAAATGTGATTTCTCCAAATATTTTCCCTACTGTGACTTCCCATCTCAATGTATGGCCTATCACCATTGGTTTCTTAAACCAAAAAGCTAAGACTCATGGACACTTCCACTTTTGAATGCAGTCATCCAGTGCACTAGAGAGTCCCACAACATCCACCTGCAAAACATTCCCTAAATTTGTGTGCGCCTTTCAGATGCATCAGTTCCCTTTCAGACCAAACTCCCCTCTTCTTTTGCTTGAGATACAGTATTGAGCCCCTCTTGTTTCTGTTTACTTGCTGCCACTACATAATCGACTGTCCACACAACAGCCAGAACAAATCTGTTTAAAAGTATCGATCCCATCAGTCTTTCCTCTGCCTAAAACCCAAGGTTCTTGGACTAAAACCCGTTCTCTTCCCCTTGGCCCCGATGCCTTATAACACTTTATCACGTCCCGTGTCTCTGAAGGCGTGTCCTCCTCCCTCTCCACTTTAGCTCTACTGGACTTATATGTGGGCCTCAAATAAATAAAAATTATTCCCAATGCAGGTGGCTTGCCCTTCCTCTTGCTTGTCTGGAACATACTTTTCCTTCATTTTTACACAAAAAGCTCCCTTTGAATGTTAGCATCATGTTTAATGAGGTTAAATAGGTAACTACACAACGTGGGCAAAGCGGGGAGGTGGGGAAAGATGCCATCTTGAAATCTCTGTTTTCAGGGAAAAGACAGGAAGGAGCCGTCAGGCAGGGGAGTGAGAGGGCTTTGCTCTCCGCAGGCTTCAGTGTGGGATCCACAGAGCCAGGGCAGGGGCGCTTGGAGGCTTGGCACATCTCGGGACTGGAGCGGTACTGTGTCAGGGTCCCACGTTGGGTGGAGGTAGGAGTCAGCAACACGAGAATGGGTCAGCAGGTTGGAGTCTCGCACGTGGGTAGCTGGGCCCTGATTCTTCGCAGCCAAAGGCTCTAGCAGGCAGGGCGTCCCCAGGGGCAAAGGAGACCCTGCCGACGCCCCTTGGGCCCTGGAAGACTGACTGAGGCCACGGCCCTGTGGCCTCTTCTCCCAGCTCCCCAGCTGAGGCTCTGTGCCCTCTGCTGGCACTGTCCCTGTGTGGTTGGCGGCAGACAGAAAAGGCTGGATGTCAGGCCCGGGGTCAGTTTCCTCCTTGCAGATGTAGCTCCAGCAGGGAAGTCTTCTGTTCAGAGGCCCTGGCCTGGGCACAAAGGAAGGGACCTCTCCATTTTTGATCAGAGGCTTGAAGGCAGACGGCCTGGACTCTGGGTCCCGAGACCCACTCGTGTATTCTGGGATCTCAAACCAGAGAGGTGCGTCGAACTTCCTGCTCCCCTTCCTGCACTGGCTGAGACCCCTCAGCACCGTCTGCTTGGCCCTGGGGTCTGGGCACTCAGTGAACGGATGCCCTGCGGAGCGGTCTCCTTGCCCCGGGGATGCACAGGGGCTCTCCCTGCGCTCAGGAGGCGCGATCTTGACGGTCACCGGGCTCCGGATCGGTCTTGCGTGCCTAGCCCTCCTAAGCCCCAGCTTCATGTAACTCTCCCAGGAGCAGGAAAGATGCGGCCCCAGGATGGCCTCAGGCGGCAGCTTGGCAGGATGATGCTTCTGAGCCTCGCTGACCACCCTCCGGGTCTTGGCTGGCTCCCAGACCGGTATCTGGGGCAAGGGTCCAGTGTGGACACGGTGGCCCCCATGGAGGCCATCCCGGGCCAGGGAAGGACCAGGCCTCCGGTTAGGGTGCCTCTGGGCTACGGGTGGCAGCGAGGGCTGGGGCGAGCTCAGGTAACTGCCCATGGGAGCCGGCAGCGGGGAGGGCCCATCAGGGAGGTATTCCCCTTTCAGAAGTTCCCGCTGTCTCCGGACGTGGCTACACGTTAAGCGCCCAGGGCTCAGGTGACCGTTCAAAGCGCGCGGGCATGGGCACTGGAACTCTTGACATCCTGGTCTTCGCGTGAGTCTGGCGCCAGGGACGTGGGCGACATCAGCTGGCACAGCGGCAGCCTTTGTGCGACCAGTTATCTGAAAGTCTCGGCCTCCAGCCTCTGTGCCCCTTTCTGGCAGCAAGACTTTGGCTTTGGAGAGAGGTCCTAGGAACTCGCTTTCTCATAGTGTCTCTCTCTCTCTCTCTCTTTCTCTCTCTCTCTCAACATCTTTGTTGAGATATGTTTCACATACTGTAGAATTCACCCAGTCAAAATATACAGTCCTATGGCTTTTGGTACATTCACAGATATGTGCATCCATCAGCATCATCAACTTGAAAACATTTTCATCACTTCAAAAAGAAATCTGTATCCCACACCTTCCCATACACCTCCCCGCCCTCCAGTCCTGAAGAGCCATTAATCTCCTTTCCCTCTGTGGAGATTTTCCTACTGTGGACTTTGATAAAAATTGAATTCAATAACATGTGGTCTTTTGTAAGCAGTTTCTTTCACTTAGCATAACGTTTTCAAGCACCATCTATGTTGTGTCAACACCTCACTCCTTTGTCTGGTCCAACGTTACTCCATTGTAAGGGTAGACCACATTTTCTCTTTTCCCATTGATGGTCATTTGGGTTGTTTCCTCCTTTAGACTGTTACGAATAATGCTATTCTAAACAGTCAGTATACAATTTTGTATGGACAACTGTTTCGTTTCTCTTGGGTGTAGAATTGCTATGTCACATGGAAACTGTTGAGCATGTTGAGGACCCACCAAACTCTGCTCCACAGCGTCTGTACTGCTTTAGATCCCCAGCCTTGCTTCTGTTTTTGGACTTGACATTTAGAAGGAGAAAGTATAACAATTCCTGCAGTTCATAAAAATTTCAGATAGTGTATTGACAGAAGGCCTCTCTCATTATTGTCAGAAAAAGAATGAAAACAGTTCACTTGAATGCTCTTTTAAGGAAAAATAAATAACTTGTTTCTGTTTCAGTAAATGTGGTGCACACTTTAGTCTTCTAGAATAGTTGTTAATGTTACTTTGTGCAATTTGCCTCTGAAGGAAATAATGACAGTAGACCACAGTTTATATGTTAGCACTGACAATACTGATTTTATGAAGACTCTCCTATAGTTTTAAGTTTCCATACATTCATATATAGATTCTCTTCTCTTTGAAAGTTAATGCAATTTCTCTCTTTTTTCATTTGTACTGGTAATCCACACAGACACACATTTCCAACGAACAGCTGAAAAGCATTTGCCTACAAAAACAATGTCTGAAGCACTTGGGAGTCTTGTTCAAGGAAGTGTGAATCAAGCTGTTCTCCAGAGCATTTTCTTCAAAGGCATGTGCAGACAGGGCTTGCTGGGCGAGCCAGCAGAAGGGCAGAAAGCGGAGGCTGGCAGAGGCAGTACACAACCCAAGAGCAAGCAGAAGGTCCTTTCCCGTTCTGAGAGGTGACAGGTGAATGAATGCTGAGGACATTGAAAGGAGCTCAATGAGAAATGATCATAAGGCAAAGAAGGGCCACTTGTCAGGGAGGCGGGTACGACCAGCCACGGCGTGCTGGAGAGTGAGACCCATCACCCTTCACACTCAGTAATCATTTTCATTTCCTCCAGATTCCTTATTTAAGTAATGATCCCTCAGTAACTAATTTTGAAAACTGAAAGAAAGCCCTATGCTATAATTTTCTTCTTAATAGGACATTCCTTGATCATGATGGCAATGGTTTTCATAGCTAAGAAGCCTCTTAAGATGGTATTATCATCACGTCACAGTGGACAGATAATACAATTGAGTGTCGATTTCTTAAAATGCATGTTTTTCTTCCCAACCTCTACAGAGTCTCCCATATCCTATTTGCAATCCAACCCAGTGGGTGTCATTTTGTTTTCTGGTGAAACTCCGCTGGAAAAACCGCATTCTTTCTCCTGGTGAACTACAGGCCACCATAAGTTAATCACCTTGAAATATTCCTTCATTGGTATACCAACGTGTCGATTAGCTAAAAGTGATTCTCGTGGACACAGAACCTGTCTGTCTCTTCTCCTTCTCACACATCCAGAGATACCAGGTTTCTTTTGGTTAGTTGACGTTAGAGATTAACGTAGGTCCCTGGTTCTGGATTAGAGATAATTTTGCTGTCCACCACACCCACCCCAGGGACATTGGAGGAAGTTTCTAATGTGGGTTGGGGGTAAAGTGGGGATGTTACTGACATCAGTGGGTAGAGGCCAGGGGTGCTGTTACAGTGCACAAAATAGTCCCCACCCTCCCAACAAAGAATGATGTGGCCAAAAATGTCAGCACTACGGATACTGAGAAACTCTGCTCTATGCCCTTCCCTTAGCTCCCCCTGTTATTAAGTCATATAACTATGGTACCTTTCTCAGAATTACAAAGTTACCATCGGATTAGTACTATCAAGCAAACTTCAGACTCGGTTGGATTTCATGTTTTTCCTTGAAGACCCTTTGCTTTTCCAGGAACTGATCTACACAGTCCCCTAATTTCTTTTTTTTTTGGGGGGGGCACCTTTCCCTGTGCTTAGCGGCCCTTCATACGTCTTCCTTGGAGAAAGGTCTACTCAAGTTCTCTGCCTATGTTTTTTAACTGGGGTATTTATCTTCTTATTGAATTATAAGAGTTTGTTCTATATTCTGGGAACAAGTTTCTTATCAAATATATGATTTGTAAATGGTTTCTCTCCTTCTGTGAGTTGTCTGTTCACCACTTTGAAGCACAAACTGTATTTTAATATTAATAAAGTAGAATTTGAAATTTTTGCCAAATCCAAAGTCATGAATGTAGATAGATAGATAGATAGATAGATAGATAGATAGATAGATAGATGATAGATAGATAGATAGATAGATAGATAGATGATAGATAGACCAATACACTCACAAAACATAATTTTAATATGTTTTTATGAAGAAAGGTCCCTCAGGAACCACAGTCATACTACACCCCTATTTCTTTGGCAGATTTAGTTACTTTGTGTTTTAATTTTTTACCCTGTAGTGGATCATGAACTTTAGAATTAACTCAATACCTGTTCTTTTTTACTTAGATTACTAACTGCTTAAACTTATAAGCCCTCCCAGTAGGCAATTAACCATTTAGGTGGGAAACTTCAGAATTTAACATCTATTCAAACTTCACTTTTTAGTTTACTTTCAGGAAAATTGGAGACATGTGTTAACTGGTTCTGCAGCTAGGAATAAACATCCGTAATTATTCTAAAGATTGTCATAGAATTCCTTACAACTCTCCTTATTTATTCAAGCTGGGGTTCCTCTGGATTTTATTTTGACCTCAACATCAGTGTGTGTGTGTGTGTGTGTGTGTGTGTGTGTGTGTTTCATAATTCATTCCATCAATTTTTTTATCATCTACGAGTTCCTTAAAATATCCGATCTGCTGAAAATGCCCCATGTCATTTTCAAATACTGCTATCAATATTCTACAATTTTCTTGAATTTCTTGTATCTCATTTTAAGAGAAGTAAAGTCAGCATAGGTGTTTAGTTCTTGTGTCTTTTAAAAATATATTTTGAACTTCCACATTCTAATTCGATCCAGTATTCTAGTTATTTTAGCGACTAGTGGTTCTCAGACTCGAGTGTACAGCATTAGAATCACCAGGAGGAAATGCTAAACAATGGTGCTGGGTCCCAGCCCTTGTAAATCTGGATTGGTCCCAACAGTTTCATTTCTGACATCTTTGTAGGGGATGCAATGTGCCTGCCCTGGGACCACACTTTGAGAACCATGCTTATAGGCTTAATTGTGTGTGTATCTGGCTTTAGAATCTGGAATTTGTTAGGGTTAAACACATGTAAGGTAGATATTGAAGGGAAAAGGGATTATCATTTCAATCATTTGTGAGAGACATGTATAGCTTTAGGAGCATTTCTCAAAATTTAATGTGCATTCAACTCATCTGGAGATGTTAAACTTCAGTGGGTCTGAGATGTGGCCCCAACGTCTTTATTTCTTACAGATCCCAAGCTGTCTCAGGACTAGCAATTTTGGTCATGAACTAGGTGATCATTACAATGCAGAACCTCAGGCACCATCCATTACGCCAGCTTTTGCATTTTTCATATATACACGCATTTTAAAGCTTGGGATGTACAGGTCTAGATCCAGAATTCTAAGCCAACTGCATATTAAAATGTCCTGAAAAGCTTCGTGTCTTTCTAATCTGTTTACATGGTCTGGAGAGGGTTCTGTGAATGTTTAAGGTATGTTTCACAAGTCCTCCCGGGAACTCTGATTGTCAGCTCTGGTAGAGGATGACTGAGCCAGCTGACCTCAGGCCTGGGAGCATGGCCTGCTATGGATGCTGTCATCTCACCTGCTGGCCACCTCTGATCTAGTCGGCACGCCTGACTGGGACCGCTTCCTTCCACCCTGCTTCACATTCACCCACCGAGGTTTTACTGAGTTAGAGAATTATATCCACCCATGTAAAGGTCTAAGCTTTGATGAAGAATTTAAAATCTGACCGTTCCCTTACTATATAATGTGACTACGTCTCAGGAATGCAGGATAATTCATACTTAAATCCATATTACTATAAAGCCAACCCTGAGCCTAATAGGGGGTACATGTATTGACACTTAACAAATGCTTATTGAAAGCATATTTCCTGCAGTTTGGAAAGGTCCAATATTTACCTTCCATTCATGTACTTTGCTTCTATAAGGAAATTTCCTTTTAGACTATACTTCTGGTATTTTCAAGCATAATTCCACACCAATGCCTTCTGTTTTTCTTTTGTTGTTGTTGTTGATTGAACTTTATTACGTATCCAATAGTTTATTAAATACATATGAAACAAAATGTGTGCTTTCTAATGTCTCATTCAGGTAGAATTCTACAATCAAAACTGTTAGGTCATAAAATGAACATAGAGGTGACATTTCATGCTGAGCTATTTCTTCCTGGATGTGAAAGTTTTAAGGGCAAAGATTACGTCTCTTGAGTGCTGCTGTAAACAATATCTTCCCTGACATGTATGTTCAACACTTGTTAAATGAGAAATTCACCCCAAGGTACTGTAAGTGAGAATTTTGATCAGCTCACTGTAAAGGCGGACAGATGACAGAGTGGATGGCTGTGACAGGGTTTGTCTGGAAAGCAGGGACTGACATGCACAGCTCAGTGAACTGCAGCTACTTATGTTCTTGTAACTCTCCCAGATCCATAATTCAAAATCTCACAGCTTGCATAAGATTCATCAGACAGAAAACAGTAATTACAAAGACATAATGAAGGGGTGATTTCCAGAGAAGGCTCTTTGGTACGTTGGATGTCACAGTAGGAAACATATTTTTGTAGCTTTTAGGAAAGATGAGCACCACAGGTATTGGCGTTGTGTGTGTTCTTTCCCAGCCAAACCCTCTTTTATTAGGATCATTTCCTAAGTCTTGGGTTCAACTGAAATTGAAAAGTCATCCTAAAATGCATTAAAAATAATGGAAGTCAAGAATGATTTATCATCACATGTCATGCATGTTTCTTGTTGACTTGCCTACGGAGAGGTATCCTCATTAATGACTCGTTTTGAAATATTAAATAAAGGAAATTTGAAGTATGAAATAAAGGAAATTAAATGGATGACACAAAACAGTCCCAGGGGCTTGGCTTTGCTCACATTTAACTATTATATCAACAAAGTCATATCTACTAAAAACATAGTGAAATTTAATAGGTTAAATGATGTCAAAAATATAGAAGCTTAATATTCTGTGGCTGATGGTGTTTTGTCATATTCAGGGTAACGATGGCAAAGATAAAACACATAACAAATATATGCTACAGTTTATGCTTTTATGGCTATAAACCGTATAAACTAAATAATTGATTGAATGTTCAGGCACTGGCTATATTGATTTACTTTACTACAGGTTACCCTGAATGCCAAAATACTGGGTATTAGATTCTTCGCTGAAAAGGATTAATTTAGCAATTCAGGACAAGATCATTTGGTAGGAAGTTGTTCGATCAACGTTTGTTGACCAAACCAAAATTATTTGGAAAAGGAATTCCATTTAACACGCAAATCCATGTGATCAGTTTTTCTTTTAAACTCATTATATTAATAATACCCACCACCTCTCTAGTTTGATCTTCAGATTAATGATTAGAATCATGTTTATAAGTTACCTTTTTTACTGTCTCAGTGAGAAGAAGAGAGAGACGTCTTTATAAATTTTGGAAGATGTCTGATTAAATTTTGACATTGTATGATTCCTGATATAAAATAAAAATGATGAAATTATAGCTATAATCTATTACTGTAATTCCCATAAAACTTATTTAGCTCTGAGTTATTACTCAAAAGTACATGAGTTTGTTTCTTCAGTTACAATAATGGGCTTCGACCAAATTCTTATAAAACATTTGAATGAATTAAAATGAGTGTTACAACATATATATTTTAAGAAAATGTATCAAGAAGTATAATATAGGGTGGCCAGGTGGCTCAGTTGGTTAGAGCGCAGTGCTCGTAACACCCAGGTCACTGGTTGGATGCCCACATGGGCCAATGAGCTGTGCCCTCCACAACTAGACTGAAAACAATAACTTGACTTGGAGATGATGGGTCCTGGAAAAATACACTGTTCCCCAATATTCCCCAATTTCAAAAAAAGCATAATGTAAATTAATACATTCTAAGCATTAATACATAGATTTGTTATATTTTAAAGTCAAACTTTAAAAAATTATTTCCTTTGTCTTAAAAATATTATGTCACAAATCAGAATACTGAGCTCTTTGAATGAAATTCCAAACACTCTTCAAAAAGACAGTGATGCTGGATGATGTAGTCTAAGAAAATATAGATCCAATTCAAGATATTAAAAAAGTCTAACACTGTAGAAGATAACTGATGAATTTAGTTGTTAATTGTATGAATAAAGAAATGAAAGCAAAGATTATCAGAATACTACTTCATCGCTTTGAAATTAGGCATGTTGATATGACTCCCCATGGATAATAGCCTGACAGCTAAGAGAAAAGCAATAGGCATACTGTGTCTGGAATGCAGAGGGGCATCTGACAAGATACTTCCAAGACAAGCTCCTCTTATCTCAAAGGCAAGATAACTTTAAAATATTTGTCTTTTCATAAAATTAAGTCTATACATTAGATACAAATCTAAGCATTGCAAACAAACAACCAAAACAACCCAGACCACACAATCACCAACGTTCTCAAGTGGCTAAGGTGGTGTAAGCAGGAAATCGAGAATCCTGGTGGACGGCAGAAGCTGATGGGCTCTAAGGAGTTACTTGGTCCTTATTGATGTTGGTGATGCAGAACTTTTGTAATTAATGAGATCATAAGGCAACAGTACAGGACACGTAGAAACAAGGAATCCTGACACAGGTTTGCAGAAGACTAATGGGAATTTTCACCATCTGCATGCATGACAAAAATCATCGTAGATGAATGCTAAGCTAACGTCAGTAGCATGGAAATAAGTTAGACTAGTGATTTACAAGTGGAATGTCAGGACTTTCAGAAAAGAAAAAAAAAATCTGTAGGATAAGTCACAG
The DNA here is from genome assembly GCF_036562045.2 of Rhinolophus sinicus. Taxonomy (NCBI): domain Eukaryota; kingdom Metazoa; phylum Chordata; class Mammalia; order Chiroptera; family Rhinolophidae; genus Rhinolophus; species Rhinolophus sinicus. The sequence goes on from NC_133758.1 coordinate 113,670,832, forward strand.
CTCTTGGCTAAATTATCCTGATGAAAGTCCAGGCACCATGCTCGTGATGACACCTGTGCAGTCCATCTACTTTTCCTCCTAAAAACATTATAGTTTTAATAAGCAGGGTGCATGTGTGTTAACATGTCTTTAGTAGAGTTTCAACACAGTGTTCTAATAGGGTCAACGATACTCAGCATAGAAGCTTGTAGTGCAGTGGACCTGACCCCAAGGCCTACAAGAACCAGGAAGATAAACTAAGAGGGGAAAGACATGTAAGAAAGTAAGCCATGTATCTAAAAATGGTGCTCTTTATTCTTTACTATGTGAGACATGGCAATGCAATTAGAAGAAAAATTGCTCCTGACATGTCCTCAGCATCATTAAGACAAATGGCAGAATGGATTCTAAACCCTACATAAAATGACAGTTTTCATATGCTCCCATCAATTGTTGACATGTAAAATGGGACCAAAGTGATACTTGGCTTCTGAGTTGCAAGAGAAGCTGAATATGAAGGATTTGGTATTAAACCTGTCAGTATTTAAATGATGACAATATTTTATTGCAGATATCTTCTCTTTATTTTATAGTGTTTTCCCATTTTAAATAGATGGTTTTTATCTGTAATGAAATGAAGTTGATCTATATTTCTTTTATATGTTACTCTTTTTCTGTACTTTCTTACCCCCAGATTAAAAAGATATTTTCCTACATAGCAGTTTATCTAATATAATTCTTCATTAAAGCCTTTCAATATTTTATAATTTATTTATGAAGGTCTTTCATACCTTGTTTAGATTTATTTCCATGCCTTGTGATTTGCTTCTATTGTGAATGGTATTATTTTAAAAATGTTTTTATCAGACTTTCCTTTTTTATAGGAATACTGCTGATTTTTGTATTGCCACCTTGTATTCAGCAACATAGATAAATTTCTGAATGCTAATCTTTGTAGGGTCTGTTTTCTGTAACATAATCAAACCATCTCCAAATGATAAAAGTTGCTTTTATTTATATTCAATCTATATGTCACATACTTCTCTTTTCTTCTAGTATTAGCTCTCTAGAACTTCTAGCAAAACATTTCATTGTTAACCAATTTTCATCTACTTTTCAAATATACGCAATTTTTAATCTATTTATTTCCTTATATCTGGTTCTATCTAAAAAGCCACAACATAATAAATATTTTATTTCTCAAAGTTTTGTGCTCTTTAGAATGACTGGCTTAAACTTTCAAAAATTTATATTTTTTAACTGGTCTTATTTTTATGGAGTTCCAGTTTTATTGCATTGTTGGTAAAACGTTCTGTCTTATGAGTATATTGCTTACCTCTGTTTTTCTCTTTTTCTCTCTCTCCCTTCATCCTCTTCCTCTTGCTCCATGCTATTGTTAAGTATTATCAATTTTATTAGTCTTTTCAAAGAATAAATTTGTATCTTTACTGATACTTTATCATACATGTGTTTTCTGTATCATTATTGTTTTTCTTTTTTTCCCCCCCACTTATTAGCATTCTATTTAAGGTTGTCAGTCTTAGGGGAAAAAAAAAAAAATAGGACACAGTTAAATTTGAACTTAGATAAATAACTGGTTTTTTGTTTTTGCTTTTTTTAGCGTAAACATATCCCCTGCAGTAGTTGGGAACTGCTTGTACTAAAAAGTTATTTGTTGTTTATCTGAAATTCAAATTGACCTGAGTGTCCTGCATTTTATTTGGCAACTCTCTTTAATACTACTTCTTTTCAGAGTAATATTCTGTTTATTATCTTTATTTCTTGAGGTAGATATTTAGACTATTTATTTTTAGACTTTGTTTTGTTACATTTGCATTTAAGACTATAAACTACATCTCAGTACAGTTTAACGTGTCCTAATTTTATTATCATTGAGTTTAAAATATTTTCTAATTTACTTGGTAAATATATTTACACAAAGATTGATGAAAGCACATTTGTGACAACACAATGGGAAACTACTCAAATATCCATTGGCAGTGAAGAGATAAAGAACTATTATTTATACAATGTACCATTAAAGTAAAATTTGAGAAGAACAATTACAGATAAATGCCATAACCTGGATAAATCTCAAAAGCATTAAAAGAAGCTCCAAGATTATACTGTTCTGACCAGGCAGGTAGTAGCTGGAAAGGCACGTACGGATTTTCTTAAGAAGAGGGAAATGTTCTAATTTAGAGGTGAGTCTAGCAATAAGTGTGTACATTATAAGAGTTGTATACTTATGATTTGTATTTTGACTACTTGAAAATCATAGTTTTTTAAGGGCAATGAACAATAAAGTGATAGACTATGATTAAAACAGGGAATGTATCAGCCATTGCTGGTATGAAAGAAAAAGATATCACATTAAAAATAGTAAGTCTTATTTTTCTTTGGACAGCTTATTTAATACTCTAAACCACAATAAAAGAAATATTAAATTCAGATAAATTTATTTAACCATTATAATTTGTGAGGCATTTTGATATTTCTACTGTACTTCCTCCCAATATACTCTGATGGTTTATTATATACCAGCTTTAAATATAAAATAGCAAAACTAAAAATATGATAAGTAATTAGTTAAGGATGATAAGAAGAGAAAAACAGGTTTAGTTCTATATTCTTGAGTTTAATTCTAGGACTAATTCATTCATTCCACAAACATTGGTTAAGCATCTCATAGTTTGCAATGGTCCATACAAAAAGATGGGTTGACAGTTTTGAACAGACAATCCATGATCATTGTTCCATAAAGCTTAGAACTTATAAATAGTGTTAATGATATTTAATATAACGCAAAACACACGAATGGGAACTGAACAATGAAGAGGAAGAAAACCCTTCTTTCACCCTGATTTGATATTTTTGTAAATCTATGCAAACATTTTTTTTTTAGGATACAACCTCACTCCAAAGGTTATAATATCTCCAACTTACTAAAACACAAAGGTCAAAAGTTATTTCCAAGTTCTCTCATGTTACACTATTATTATCGACTTGGATTTAAATCCATTAAACATTTATTCAAATAGCCTCTCAAAAAAGAAAAATAGAACACAAAAGAAAAAGAGTTGTCCAAATGGTCTTGCGGTAGTTGGCATGGCCTCGGCATTCAACCAAGGATTGCATTGCTTAGCTTTCCCATCACCCGGAATGTAGTTTTCCAGCGTTCAGACGCAGTTCTTCAGACCTTCAACTCTGGCCTGCTTTACCGACCATCACTGGCTTAAACCCCAAAGCTTATTCTTCCCAGGAAGTAATCTGCCCCCGAGTTCCTTGAACTATAAGATACCACAGTGACATAAATTATATTCTCTCAGTAATCTCCCTTTATCTGATTCTGTACTCATTTGACAGTCATCCCATCATACCCTTTCCTGTCTCCTGCTTTATTTTTTCAGCCACATCCATACTAGGTTCCAAGGTTCACTGATTTAATTGTGTCCTGAGTTAATGCCTTTGATTGTCCTTTGTCTTCGTAGTCCAGCAGACATAGAGCACCCACAATCATCCAACATTATCTTAGGTTTTTGTTCTTTGTGCCGCTCATCCTTGGTGGCTGTGAATATTCCTATGATTACCAGCTCCATCACAATTTCATGCTGTACAACGTTGGCCAGGTTTCTGCAGATACTTGGCAATGCTTTTCCTCATCTCTAATTGACTCATTATAAATCTTCTCTTAGCAGCTGTTCAAAAAAATCTCCTCTGCTTTCATATTCCCAAACAACTTCCACACCACGCTCTGGATAGAAGTTCTAGTTCCCATTTCACTATGAAGATAGATGACGCTCTCCAGTCTGCCATCTGTATGTTTCTAAAACTAAAAAAAGAAATTCCTCACAGCATTCCCATTGTCATCATCTAGCTTCGGCTGACACCTTTAGATACTTATAGATTCTACTTGTTGCTTTTCTTTCAATTTATTTAGTGATCTGACTTAGCTATGGTTTCTCACACTTGCCTCTGTTTCCCCCGCCTAGAATTTTATTTACTCTTTTCTCCATTTATCTCTTTCCAACACATCTAAGATTTAGCTCAAATGTCACTCTCAAAATGCTTCCCCTGCTGATTTAGATGCAGCTTCCCATAGTACCAGCCCTTTTGTTAAAAAAAAAACAGTTTGAACACGCCCCTATTGCACTTGTCTCTAATATATTCTAAGCAATTTGAAGGACAAGACTATTTTCCTTTTCATAATTTTTTCAAGCCAGTCCCACTGCCTAACATATAAAAATGCCTAGTAGATTTTTTCTATAGTAACAGCGTCACAAGACAAATCCTCATTTTTGCTCAAGCCAACATCGATTTTCTTCCTTCCCTGTTTTCTAATGATACAAATATATATATGTAAAATTACTAGGGCTGGAAGCTGACATTACATCATTCAATATGTTTCTTTATCTTTTCTAATGTAATTTATTCATGATATTGCTATCAGCTTTATTTTCATAAAATAGGTCAAATATCTATGCACTAATTAAATATTTTAATGGCTTCCAACTTTCTAAACATACATTTATGTACACACAAAAGGTCCAACTACTTATTTGCATTAACCATATCTACAAAGTGTAATCAAAACAACATGGTGAATGTTTAAATTAAAAAAATATATATTACAGTAAAAGATACATTGCTAATAAACCCCTCAAAATACTCCCCTTGCCTCGAACACACTTATCCCATCATTCCTGACACTTTCTGAAGCAGTTCTGGAAGTCTTCTTTTGTGAGTGTCTTTAGTTGTGCTGTTATGGCTGCCTCAATGTTCTGAATCATTTTAACTTTGGGGAAGAGCCAGAAGTTGCACAGTGCCAGATTTGTTGAATAAGATGGACACACCATAATATTTTTATTTGACAGAAATTGCCATATACCAGAAGCGATGTGTGACAGAAAGTGTTGTCATGATGGAGAATGAAACCATTTGCCCATTTCGTCTTAATGCATTGTTTGTGATCCATGATTTATGGCACACTTTGAAACACACCTTCTCTCAATCGTAGCTCACATTTGCCTGACTGCACTAAACAAGTTGAAACTTGTCACACACTGTTACCAAGGCTCGATGTGCCGCTTCCCATACTGAAGATCCTGCCTTTCTGTTGGATGGCACTCAGCAGCAGCGTTCATTATATTGTTTGATCACACCTGGCAGAATTCTAGTCTGGTGGTTTTACTTTCTTCCAACACTTTAAATATTTTACTCCACTCACTTCTTGCTTGCATGATTTCTGATGAGAAGTTCACCATAGTTCTTACCCTTTTTCATTTATAGTTAGTGTTTCATTTCCCTCCTTTGGCTTCTCTCAAGATTTTTTCTTTTGTTTTCTGTACTTTGAATATAATATGTCTAGGTATAATTATTTTTAATTTTTATTCTGCTTGATGTATTCTATGCTTTGTATTCTATGGTTTGGTGTCTGTATTAATTGTAGAAAGTTCTCAACCACTATCACCTCAAACATTTTTCTGGTCTGTTCGCTTTATTTTAATATTCTTATTACATGTATGATAGGAAAACTTTAAAAGTTTTAACAGTTCTTGGATGTTCTGTTTTATAATAATAATTATTATGATGATTGTTATTATCATTATTATTATTAATTTTCTCCTTGATTTCAGTTTGAAAAGTTTCTATTGACCTGTCTTCAAATTTACTGGGTTTCTCCATGGCCATGCCAGTTCACTGAGGACCCCAAGGCTTTGTTCATCTCTGTTAGAGTGTCTTTGATTTCTAGCATTTCTTCATTTCATTTTTAGTTTCCTTTTCTCCACCCAGAGATTCTTGAATGTTTTCTAGTTTATCCCTTAGAGCCCTTAACATATTAACCATAGTTAGTTGAAATTTCCTGTCTGATAATTCTAACATGTGTATCATATCTGAGCTTGGTTCTAATGATTGCTTTGCTTCTTCAGATTATAGATGCTCCTCAATTTATGATGGGGTTACGTTCCAATAAACCTACTGTGAGTTTAAAATACTGAAAGTCTAAAATGCATTTAACCTACTGAACATCATAGCTTAGCCTAGCTGGTTTCTACTGAATGTGTATTGCTTTCACACCATTATAAAATAAAAAAAATAAAAAATCATAACTTGAACCATAAATCAGGCACTGTCTATATTTTTCTTGCCCTTCTTGCATACCTTGTAACGTTAAAACAGGTATGATTTTTTTGGAGGGAAGGGGTAATAGGTACAGAGTTATATAGTCTTTAATGTCAGTTTTTATATCAATAATTCTTGGGAATGTGCTCAATTTAATGTTAGCTATAACTGTAGGAGTCAGAGGGGGTTTCAGATTCAGATTCTAGTGGTTTTGTTTTTGTTTCCTTTATTAACTTTTGGCTTCTCCAAGTACTCCTATGAAGAAAGCAGCTGGGTGTTTCAGCTCTTTCTGCTGTTATTGTACAGGAATCCTACCAGGATTGCTGCAAGGTGTAGGGCAGGGCTATTGTTCTAGAATTATGATTAAATCAGCCTTGCAATGGTCCTGTGTCTCACCTTGTAAGTGATTGTGCAGTGGTATAGTTCACCTTCCGTCTCATTTGGTTAGACCATAAGGTTAAATGGGCTGGAGGTGGAGAAATGCCCTTCTTGCAGGTGGGATAAATGTCTTGTACAGGCCTTTAACCTGATGAGTAAGCCTTTGTTAAGGCATATGTGGCACATTTCACTGTGGCTGCTCTTCCCCTCCCCAGCCAGAGCCAGGAGAAATCCTTCCCAGACCTTTCCTGGGTAGAAGTCTGATGCAATGCCTGGTGTTTAAACCCACAAACATGTGGAGACCTTACGACTTCTGACTGAGTGGTTTCTCTCTCATATTTGTCCTTATTCAGCCTCCAGTAATTCTTCACAATTATCATTGAAGTGTTCCTGAAAGGTTAGAATTCCAGCAGCCCCAGGAAAACAGATCTGAGTTGGGACATCCTGGCTTCATCCCTTTTCCCAGATTTTGGGATGATGGTATGCCCTATAATTTCCGTTCCCTGATAGGTCCAAGAAAAGTTGTTGATTTTTTGTTTTTATTATAAGGGCAGGGTGACACCTTCTAGTCAATTTAAATGTCAAAGCTGACATCAGATGCTTATCATTTTTAGTATAAAACAATTTCAAAGATCTATTTGTATCACTGTAACACTGTAATGGAAACATAGCTATTTGTTAAAGAATAATTCACTTTATTTTTATACTTACTTTCCTATTTTTTAACTAACTGATGATAACAAGATTCAAATATGTCACAAGAATAAACTCCTATCTCTAATGACAGTCTTTTTAATGTATTTTTTGCGGGTGTAATACTTTGGCTTACTCCTATCTTCAGTAATCCATCACATTTTATCTAGGATACAGGTAACTTTATTTCATCAAAAATCAATTTGCCATTTTAATATTGGCACATTTTCCCCACAGCAATGACTTCCCATTGCGAAGCAGAACGAAAAAGAATATTTCTATATGCAGTTAAGGTCTGGAATTCAGAATCTAATTCTTTGTGTGTAAAATTCTGCTTTATGAACTGTTATTCCCATCTTTATAGTGCAGTTTGGAGGACAGTGACGTGGTGAGTTGTTTCTTAATTTAATGAGCTTCAATATACCACCACCAGCTGCCAAGTAATTTGTGGAAATGCATTATCATTTTGTGTATGTTGTCCTAAGAGAACAGAAGTAAAATGGCTGTTTGTTAAGTGTGTGGCAAAGAAACATCAACATCATTTTTTAAAGTACAATTACATAAGATCATCTTTTTGTGTATGGATTAATTAGCGCAGAAATACAAAAGAACTATTCTTATGAAATTGAAAACGTCACCAATTAATGTCCAAATTAACCATAATTTTTTGGCAATAATTTGTTGCTTGTTTCCAAAATTAAAAATGGGAAAAATGATTATATAATGACTATGTAAAACTTTACATTCTTAGTTTAAAGTGTCCACGACATAGCACATTATAGCCAAGATATTTCTACGTTCACATCTTTGAATGTGCATGTGGCAGTTCAAAGCTACTCTATATTTAAACAAACAAACAAACAAACAAACAAACAAAAAAAGAAAACGGCTTCAGACCATTTCTATTTTCTGTGTTTTATGGGTCTTTTTTTCCTTGCATTGTAATTCACAAAATTTGAAATTTAAAGCTAAATGGGCAGATTTGTACCTCTACACATTTATATGTCACCCTGTTTTTGGTGGTGCTATTTGTGAGGACATATAGTTGGCACAGTATAAGGAGTAAAAAAAGGTTTATCTCGAGAAAATATCACAGAGGTGACACTGATAAGAATTATTTCAAGAAGTTGGAGATGTGAGATACACATGGGAATGAAGACATTGCATTTGGATGGTAGAAGGGATTTCATTTGCATCCTACCATATATGAACGTGCTTCACTCTAGATTAATTGGTTACCTGGAGAATTTGATAACAATTACAACAGGACACTTTAGCTGCTCACATGTCTTTGAATGCCTCACTTAGATTGTCTTTATATGTAATCTTTGAAAACAGTCAATACATCTTCTCTTGCACACAATTACCTTTGTTTTTCCTCCTCTGGTCTAAAAGCACACATTGGGGAAACCATCATGACTTCTTCTTTTTTTTTAATGTTTTCAACATACTTTGTAAATTAGATGCTCAGTGCTGGAATACCTACACGGTATGACCATTTCTTTAAATAGGCAAAGCCTAGGATGAATGATGACACGCGGAGGTTCAGCCTCCTACTCATCACCGGGGCTCCATCACTCCTTTGTCTCCTGCACATAAGACTTAACACAGCTGGCCAACTGCTTATCTTTAAAATGTCCTGCTTACAAGGTTGGCTTTTTGGCATGTCTGGGAACTTGGATTTTAGGAGGGTTCTCACCATTCTCAGAACTGAAAAGAGTGGCTCACTATGACTACACTGTTTGTACAAACAATATGGTTTCTGCTATTAAAGAAAAACATTTTAAAAGAAACTTGTTAAAGCATAGTAAGGAAGACTTTGTTCAAAGGGGAAGACAATCACCATAGATAGAGGAGCGACTGTGATGGAATTTTTTGCAGTGGAGGAGACAGATTGGGTTTAAATTCTGAATATATCATGGACAAGTGGGGCTTTATAGCCAACGAGAAGGGTGGGAGTCAGTTAGTAGAAATTACTAACAAGAATCACCAGGTGTAAGGAGGGTTCTGGTTAAACCAAGCAACAGGATTCTTGCTGAAAGAGGCCCAGGGTGATCAGACATCAGCTGTGGCATGGTGGGGGGATGAAGAACCTGATTAGATAGCAACAGCCATCAGATAAAAGGATGGGGGATCCATGTTAAGTTAGTTTTTGTGACTAGTATAAGGTGTGTGTCTAGATTCTTCTTTTTTTTTTTTTTTTGCTTGCAAATGTGCAGTTGTTCCAGCATCATTTGTTGAAGAGACTATCTTTGCTCCATTGTATTGCCTTTGCTCTTTTGTCAAAGATCAGTTGACTATATATTTATGGGATCCTATTTCTGGTCTCTCTGTTCTGTTACATTGATCTATTTGTCTATTCTTTCACCAATATCATACTGTCTTGATTACATAGCTCTATAGTAAATCTTGAAGTTGGGTAGTGTCAGGCCTCCAACTTTGTTCTTCTGGTTCAATATTGTGTTGGCTATCCTGGGTCTTTTGCCTCTCCATAGAAACTTTAGAATCAGTTTGATGGAATTCACAAAATAACTAGCTGGGATTTTGATTGGGATTGCACTGAATCTATAGATTATGTTGAGAAGAACTGACATGTTGACAATATTGAGTCTTCCTACCCATGAGCATGGAATATCTCTGTATTTAGTTGGTTCTTCTTTAAATTCATTCATCTGAGTTTTATAGTTTTTCTCATATACGTGTCATAGACCTAATATATCTTTTTTTAGATATATAACTAATTATGTTATACCGAGGGTGCTAATGTAAATGGCATTGTGGTTTTTATTTCAAATTCCATCTGTTTTTTGCTGTGTATTTGAAAGTGATTGACTTTTGTATATTAACCTTGTATCCAGCAACCTTGCTGTAATACCTTTTTAGCCCCAGGAGGTTTTGTTGTTGTTGTTTGTTTTTGTAGTTTCTTTTAGATTTTCTACATAGACAATTATGTTGTCTATAAACATAGATTATTTTATTTTATTAGTCCCAATCAATATACTTTTTAATTTCCTTTTCTCATCTTATTGCATCAGCTAGGCCTTCCACTATGATTTTGAGAAGGAGTGGTAAGAGAGACATCCTTGACTTGTTTTTGATCTTAGTGGGGAAAGTTCAAGTTTCTCACTAGTAAGCACTGTGTCAGCTGTTGGTATTTTGCAGATACTCTATCAATTTAAGGAAGTTCTTCTCTATTCCTAGTTTACTGAGAGAGCAGTTTGTGTGTGTGTGTGTGTGTGTGTGTGTGTGTGTGTGTGTTTTGTTTTGTTTTTTAAATGAGCAACAGTGTTACTCTTGTATCCTTTTTACTTTCAGGGGAAAAATTGAAAATTTTACTTTTTGGAATGATGTTTGTTATGGGTTTGTAGTAGATGCCTTTTATCCGATTCAGGTAATTCCCATCTATGGCTGCCCTACTAAGTTTTTGTTTGTTTGCTTGTTTGTTTTGTTTTGTTTTTAATTAAAGATGTCAAATATTGAAAACAATATACTCATTGCAAACCTATTGAAACTTATCAGAGAGTATGTGATCAGAATACTTTTTAAAGGATCCTGCATTCTTGCTATCCAGAAATCCAGCAAGATTCTTCAAAAATGTCTCTATATAGTAACCTAACAAAGGAACTTATCAGAGGACACATCTTCAGCATAAATAAATCTCTGATCTCAAATTTCTTATCTTTCCAGAATCTGGAAATGAATCAATTTTATGAAGAAGATATTTATGATAATGTAATTTTCTAGCTTTAGATTATATGAGAAGGATAAGTGAATGTCAGGTTTGTATTAGGGTTGTTTTCCCTAATGAATACTGTTATATACTTTCTGCCTTTGAGAAAAAAATAATGTACAGGAGCTATTAATGATCAGTATTCAAAAAGTAAGAAAATAAATAAATATGTAAATAAATAAATAAATGGTGTTAAAAAGTGAAAAACAGACTGTTGTTTAAAGTTGTGCTATATTTCAGAGATAAGTTTATATTCTCCTTTATAATTTTTCCAGGTAATACAATGCGGTTGAATCAGTTGAATATGAACACTCTATTCTACTATCTACCTTTTCTCATTATCTCCTTAAGCATAAGCCGGGAAATAGAACTTAAGACTCAGAAGCATCCAAGTTATTTTCCAAAATGGGCATTAACAGCACATAATTTCACTACTGATATCTATCTTCAAAAGAAATGTCGAGATTATGCATCTACCTTGGAAATGGAAGTAATAAATGAGGTTGGAAAGCATCAATGCTAGCATTAATTTTCATGTTTTTTTTATTTTTCCCAAAACAAGCAAACAAAAAATGATTTCTTTCACTTTTAGTGCCTGGTGCTAGGAAGAATTAAAAGAGATTATTTTTTAATTGAAAGAGACACATTTCTGGGCAAGGATGGCATTCAAAACATTTCCTCACCTTCCCATATCTGTCACTCTATATTGATGCCCAAAATGGAATCTCTTCTATTCCTTCCAAAAGTCTCTTATCCTCAATAAGTTTTAGTTAATGAATTCAGTTAATATTTATTGACTGCCTATTATGTCAGTATCCAGAAATCTCCAGCTATATTTTTGACTTAATAAATATGGTTCTCTCTTTTGACCCTTTTACACAAATTATATACTATTGGGCATCTGCCTTTTAGGTCTAATTGCTACTTTTATATCATTATTCTTCTTTCAGTCAAATAGCCTCATCCATTTTTAGACAGCTATACAATCTTTTTTATTTTGCTGTCAGCATCTCTGGACTTGAATCTGGAAAATTTTATTTTGCTTTTAAAAAAGTTGTTTCCCTATTATTAAACATTTGTAAATTTGTTTCCCTATTTAACATTTGTAGATTTGTTGAGATTGCTAACAGCGATGTAAATATAGAATGGCATCATTAATAAACAAATAGTTGTTCTTTTTAAAGTATGATGATAAAATTGTGCTGGGAGTATATCTAACACAGAAATTTACTACACAAGACTTAAATACTTGATAGAAAATAGCTAGTGTTGTTATAAGCTTTCTGGGACAAATATTGGTATCTTTCACTCAAAAACTATTTTCAGTTTACTATTTTAAAAAGTTCACAGATTAAGAGGTTAAATGGAACAAACAGAGTTATTTAAATATCAGTGGAGGCATTACAAAATCAACGGTCAACACCCAAAAGTTCTAAATTAATTGATTTGGTTTAAAAAATATTAAAATTGCTACTTTTCCACTTTCAATTATTTAAAAGAATGTATAGTTTTCTAAATAAATAGCTAATTACTTTAACTGTATAAAACTGAGGTGATTATATTTGCACACTATTCATGAGGATAAGAGAAAAGAAAAGTATTTTGATGTTCTTAGAAAAAGAATGCTGCAGAAATACAAAGTAATTAAATTTTTTTATGAACCAAATGCCAACAGCATAAATCCTTGAATATAAAATAATGATACTGACAATTACAGTATTTTTGTAGCCAAAGATCTTTTGTTATTCTAAGCTATAGCAATTAATAATTATTAATGTATCCAATGTTAATGGGAAATATTTTCCATCAACATTTGAAAAGTAGCATATTATTCAAAAAAGCAAAATATAGTATATTTAGTACATTAAAACCTGATTATAGCAAGTTTATTACTCTGGTTTCTTGTTTAATGAACTTATGTTTCTACATTACATTGTTAAGGTATTTAAAAATAACATGCTAGACAGAATACTATATTATCCATTTCAGTCCATTTTATAATGTTATTAGTGTCAAGAAAGGCTCCTTATTTTCATTTGAAATACTCAAATTTTCAAATGACTTACTGAAAAAGTGATATACAACTTAAAAACTCAATAGCTTTCATCTTTACTGGAAATATAAGGAAATATTTTGAAATTGAATAGGAATAATGACCACAGAAACCATACAAGTAACACCAACAGCTGAAGTCTGTTCTGGGTGTGTGTGTGTTTGTTTTCTAATGCAGCTAATGAGAAGTCTTAGCACAGCACCATCTATGCTGACATTCCATCTCGCAATGCCTGCACCCTCAACACGCGTCACAAACAATAATGATGCAAGCTGGAGTCAGACAGCAAGAAATAAAACTTGACTCCTGTTTTTGACCCATCAAGTTCACAGTTATATTTTCACAATGTGAGACGAGAGGTCACACAGAATGAGAATCCACAGAACACAATTCTGGGAGAAAAAAAATAAAATAAAATGAAGCATTGTTTTAGCCAATGTTACGATCTCCTTAGGACTCTGATTAAAACCTGAAACACCATAGAAACATGGGGAAAATAAGGCATTCTAGACACTTAGCCTAATTATCAAGAGATAATTTACTCCCTGACAGAAAGTACACAGCAGCTTGTTATGCCCTGTAGACCCTCCCCCCAGCTCGGGAATCATCTGAAATCTATCAACCTTCAGAGCACACTGCTCGTCACAGAGACACAAATTAGATACACATTTTAAATATGTTTATATTTTAAAATTAATCAAATGCCTTTTCTCATTTGATAACGCAACCCCTGCTTTGACTTCTCCTAGAACTTCTCTGTGTCTTAATGTTTCACAATGAAAAACAGTGAATATACCACATTGGGGGAAAAGATGTTATCTTCCGCGGAACCTTTTCAAGGCTCAAACATAGCTCAGTTATCAAATTAGGAAAGAAAATACCAAAGAGTAAGGATGGTAAAGCAAAGCCAGAGCAACTTTGCATTTGATACCGACTTCAGTCGCATAACCTCTGCCTGCTTCTCCATCTTCAGCTGCCCTCACCAACCCCTTCTTATGCTGCAGTACCCCACATCGCTGCATCTGTTGTAGTCTTGGCTTGCACCCCAGAAGACTGGATTTCAGTGAGGGAACCGCATAGCTGCTAACTGCAGTGCACCCTTTAACCTGGCTGAGTCTTTCAGTATTATAGGTAGACCCAGGTTCACTGTGCAATTGCCTTTTCCTGTCTCTACTCCAGGGAGTTTAGGGCCCCCCGTCTGCATTCACCTTCAGGAAGCCCAGGAAAAAGTATCAGGTACATTGGAAGTTACCCAGGGAGGGCTTAGTGGTCTGGAAACTGGAGAGTGATTGGGAAGTAATACAGCTGCTCCTTCTGCCTGGTTTTCACTGGTTATGTCAACCATCAATCATGCCTGTCAGTGGGCACAGCCGGCAACAGCCTTCAAGTCACAGGAACCTGGGTCCACAAATTCAGTTTGTATACGCCACCGTATACAAATGGTGTACACCATATACAGCCTGTATATGCCACTAAGTACCTATCTTCCGTGTCTTAATGGCAAATATTCACAGAAACATTGAAGGTTATAAATGAATTGGCCCTCCAGAGTCAAATGTCGAGTCCTGAACTACCGTGTTTCCCCGAAAATAAGACCTAGCTGGACAATCAGCTCTAATGCATCTTTTGGAGCAAAAATTAATATAAGACCTGGTCTTATTTGACTGTAAGACCGGGTCATATAACATAATATAATATAATATAATATAATATAATATAATATAATATAATATAATATAATATAATGTAATACCCAGTCTTACATTAATTTTTGCTCTAAAAGATGCATTAGAGCTGATTGTCCGGCTAGGTCTTATTTTTGGGAAAACACTGTAATCATCTGAATCATTTTTATTCAGTCAGGAGCTGGGGGTGTTCAAACACCACAGTTTCAGGACATCATTCTCTGACTTGTGTGTCCCCAAACTTCCTCTGTGGAAGCCCTGACCTTCAAACAGACTGTATTTGGAGATTTGGTCTTTAAAGGGGTAATCAAGGTTAAATCAGGTCATACGGGTGGGGCCCTAATCGAATCGGGCTGGGGTCCTTATGAGAAGAGGAGGGGGCACCAGCAATGTTCACACAGAGGAAAGGTCACATTAGGACACAGCATCAAGGCAGGAAGGCCGCCTACAAGCCAAGGACAGAGGCCTCAGCAAACCAACCCTGCACCTTAAACTTGGACTTCCAGCCTCCAGACTACAAGAAATACATGTCTGTTGTGTAAGCCACCAAATCTGTGACATTTGGTTATGGCCGCACAGCAGACTAACTATGTATGTATAGTGGAAAGCGTGCTGAGAGAAGGTAGCATGGCAGAGCAGCAGGAAAAAAATACATAAGTGGTAAGGAACAAGAACATGCTCATCTGGATTTGTTTTTCTAGACGGTGTTGTTCATTTCTTCATGTGTCGTCTCTTTCTGCACTCCGCCTTCCCCCTTCCCACTCCCCTCTGTTACAATGTTGTGTAGAAGTTCTTTAATCCTGGAATCTGTGCAGACACTGTCTTCTGTATTCTGGTTTCCCCTTTTCCAACCATAATATTAACATTCATACCGGGTTGGATCTCCCCAAATCAAATACATTTTATAAAAAACTAAATTAGTGTACATTTGAACAAACCCTTCCCCCTTCTTAAATACTGGCCCCATGACAGCAAAACATGGACACACTTGCCGCGCTGCCATTGAGTCCTTGGTCTCTTCTTGCCCGCCACTCTCTCCACGCCATCTCCGTGGCCTAAACCAGCAAGCTCTAAACAGTCCTGCTTACTTTTTCTTCACAATTAGCTTTCCATTTCACATTCTTAACTGCCTCGTTATCCTTATTGTATCAGCAACAAAAAATGAAGCGCCACATACGATGTTAAATCTCATCGCTTAATAATACGTGAGTGGCTGTTTTATAAACCTTTGCAGAGACTGACAACAAAATGGTTTGGCAGGACCAATTACTGCTTACTACATTAATTACCCAAATGTGGAGTTCCTATGCACCCACGGACAAGCAAGTCCTAGCTTAGTCCTACTGAGCCGCTAGTACTTCTATGGGAAGAATTTTTGGTCACTAAGGGGAAACAAGCAAAATGTTTTTAAAAACCTACAAGAATATAGCAACTGCATAGATATTGCTTTTGTTTCTCTCCATTTTTTTTCTCTTGGATTCTCTTGTAAAATGGAATTACACCAATGATGAAACATCATTAAATATTTAGAGAAACTCATAGGGTAGAAGCGTATCTGTCAAAAGATTTGGCTGTAAGTTCAGAACTTGAAATATATGATGCATCCATGTCCCCCTAGAATATCCTAAGGACTGATCATGCAGAGTGAAAACTGGATGCGTTAGTGGGTAGGAGAGGTTTTGTTTGTGGGAGGGACCGAGATGAAGAGAGACAAATGCAAAATGTCAGAGAATTCAGAAATAATGGGGCTTTGCAGACATGAACAGCAGTGGATCCTATCACCTAAGATATTATTACTGACATGGCATAAATGATATGAAACTTGTTATCTCTGAATATCAATAGATACGTAACCTATTGTTACATAAAATTTTCTGGGGCCAAGAGATGGTAGGAAGAGGCTGACAAGTCCATTATTATATCTAGAGTTTATTAAGGGAACTTCCGTATGAACCACTCTGAGGTGGCAGTCAGAACACATGGCTATCCTCCATGGCAGGTGGCAGGCGCTACATGGTCATATAGGACTGGGCAGGATGGATGGGGTACTGGGACATGATCTGCCCCACATATGGGGACAAACACCTTACATGCTTGCCCGAGGGCTGGGCAAGTGCCTGTTCCAGGAGCCAGCGCAAACTTGCCCTCTGTGGGGTACAGGGGAGGCGTCAGACAGTCTCTGAGGGGACTGAGGGAAGCAACCTCTGTTCTGGCCCGGGTCTGCATGGCTCTAGCCCAGGGCCTGGTGGTGATCAGGGGACAGTCAGGACATGGACTAGTTTCTCCTCCACGCCTATGTCATGTTAATACATAAATATATGGAGAACAGCATTTGTTTCCTGTTACTATTGTAACAAATCACCACACACTTAGTGGCTTAAAGCAACACAAATATACCCTTTTATAGTTTTTCCGAGGCCAGAAGTCAGAAATGAGTCTCACTGTGTTCAAATCAAGGTGTGTTGAGGCTGCATTCCTTACAGAGGCTCTAAGGGAGAGCCTGTTGTCCCACCTTCTCCAGCCTCCAGAAGCCGCCAGCACTCCTTGGTGGTGGGTTCCTGCCATCTTTGAGACCAGCAATGCCACCGAATCTTCCTCATGCTTCTCTCTCTCTAGTTCTGACTCTTTTGCCACCATGTCTCCCATTTAAGGACCCTGGCGATTTCAGTAGACCTACTGAGACAATCTAGGATGATCTTATCTTGAGGTCAGCTGGTTTGGTAAAGGGCAACCTTACTTCCCACCTGCCCTGTAACACAATATTTCAGCCTCTGGGAATTAAGGCCTTGACAGCTGTGGGGAGCATCATTCCACCTATCACAGTAGCCTGGACCATTTGTTTGTTCTATTGGAGGATTTTCTACTGGTCCATTTGGCTGTTATTCTTGAAGTCTGTCCTCTGACCATTTTTAAAAAGACATATCCACTCATTCTTTTTTGGCTCAGCTGTTGAATCTCAGAGCACTGACCCTGAATTTGGAACAGGGCCCCACATGTTTCCTTATAAATCTCCTCAATGTAACATATGTTCCGGAGAAGGCATTGCCAGAGATTTTGAGGTCACAGACCGGGGAGTAAAAAAAAAACCCACAAACAAACACATCACAGGATGCCAGTTCTTACCACACTTTCATTAACATTTTCAGACAAACTCATAAGGTGGAAAAGAAGAAAGATAAAGCTTAAGCTGAATTTATCTTATTACATTCAAATTAGAAAATGTGATGGCAGTTTGAGTTCAATGAGTACAAATTGACCCTGAGGACTCCCCGAAAAATTCTCCATTTGTAAGAACCTTATGGTAAAGGGAAGCAGTAGCTCTCAGAAAATAGAGAAGAAGTCACAGCCCTGGTTATTAATTACTTCTTACTGAATAGGAGCTCATTACTCCCTTCTTGAGTTTGTTTCCTTGTGATACTAAACTACCCATTCAAGGAACACTTTTCATAGATTTAGAATCAAAGCATAAACCCACCACTGCACCCAGTACCAGTTGGACACAGGCGGGGTTCTGGAGGGAAGAGAGCTAGAGGGATGGCCCAAACACAGCTGGCCTTGTCACGCGTCACAGCAGAACACCCCTTCTGGCCCTCATGGTTGCTCATCCTTCATTCCTCACTCATTTCTCAGCCTGGATTCTCCTCCCAGCACGTGAATTGTTCTCCAAAGACCTGCAGTATGAATCCCAATAAATCCACCCTCTATACTGTTTCCAAAGGATGGATTATAAACCTGGTTAGGTTATGCTCCAGCGTTAAATGCTTCACTTGTCTGTGTCTGACAGGGTAAAATTCTAAGTCTACAGTAGCACAGAAATCTTTCTATGAACTGGCACTTGACCTCTTGGATGGCTTCAGTCCCCTTCTATGCCTTCCACAATCTTTTCTTCCCATCTCCTGAGTTGTTTGTAAATTTGGGGGCATGTTTTGCTGTTTAGACATCTGTGCCTTGGCACATGGGTCCCTGCCAGGATGTTTATGGCAATCGTCTTACCCTGAGTTTCTTTTCTATTAATTTAACTCCTACACAGCTTTCAAACCTCAGCTCTAAAACTACCCACCATTGGAGACTCTGATTTAGAGATTCCTTATAGGGGTTGCCTTTGCAAATGTCTCTCACAGCATTTAGAATTCAATCATTTGCTTGTACATCAGCCTTCTGACACTCTAGGAGGACAGAGGACATAACCTATCTTTCTTTGTATTGCTAATAGGTTGCACATTAGCTGTCACACAGTAGGTGCATTAATACCTACTGATTGATACAGACATACTGCATTGGGAGGTAGACTTTCATATCTTCTAATTTTTCTATTCTCCCTACCTCAGATCCCAGGAAATATTAAATTTACCACTAAGGCTGTTGTGTCATTAATGTTGAAAATAATAATGTCAATGACAGCATTTCATAAAAAACTAGTTTGTAAAGCTTCTTACTAAGAATAATATACAACTATTTTTTAGCCTGTGCTGGCACATATTAAAAAGAAATAGACAATTACACTCTAATCTGTGTTATCATGTTATGGTAGGGTTGGCTCTTAAAGTTGAGTAGAGTTTCCTCTTAAAGTACTTTTTAAACAGGTCAGATCCTCAGCAATTTGTTGGAGAACGGAGAGATAAATGGAAGAAAGGATTTTTCAGGACCCTAACAATCTCATGTTTTTATCTGCTATCAGGATTAAAATAAGTCAGACAACAAACAAGCTCTTTCTTTTACAATTTCTCCAACCACTTAGGTTGAAAAGACTTTGGGACCTAATCTCTCCACACTCATTTAACATCCAGTTCTGACTGGGAGTTACATATTCATAACACTCAGCTCTCATCAGTGATCAGTACAATGAAACTAAGCTTTTGTCCCCATAAAGAAAAAGAAAAAAAGTACAGTGTAACAACGTTCCTGCAGAGCAGGATGGTAGCTGATTTAAATTACAATGAGGCTCAAGTAAAAGGCATGAAACAAAAACATTCCATGAGGTTTGCTGACTATAAAAGCTTAAGTCAAAGGGCAACTTTCATTCCTGTAAATGCCCCAGGTGAGTGCACGTCATACCCAATCAAATGAAATGGAGTCAGAAAATGTTATAGTTGAAAAGAATAGTTCAAGTTACTGAAACAACCACCTTACTTGTCCTACAAGAAACTCAAGTCCCCCACTTTCACCACCTCTTGAATCCTTCAGTGGAGCCCTGCCAGGCCACAACAAACACACGTCCCTACACTTTCCATTTGTCATCTATTGTCATACAACACATTATCACAATTTAGCCCCTTAAAAACAAGAATCATTTATTATCTCACAGTTTCTGTGACAGCAGCTTACCTGGGTGGTTCTCTGGAGGTTGCATTCGGGAGGTTGGCCAGGGCTGCAGTCATCTAACGGCTTGACTGGGGTGGGAACTCTGCTTCCCAGGAGGCTTGTCGATGTGGTTGGAAAGTTGGTGTTGGCCTCGGAGGCAGGTATCAGTTCTTCACCACAGGGACCTCTCCGCAGTGCTCATGCTATGGCAGCTGGCTTCCTTGGTCATGATTGATCCAAGAAAGGCCAAGGTCGAAGCTACAGTCTTTTAGGCCTCGGACATCACACATAATTCTTTCCACGGTGTTTTATCAGTGGCACAGGGCAGCCCTATTCATTGTTGGAAGGCACTACATACTGGCGTGAAAACCAACAGGCAAGAATCGCGGGGCGAGGGTGAATCTGACAACCACATTCCAATGCCCTTTCCCAGGGTTCCTTATTTTCCCTGTCTTATCTGACTTTTCCCAGTCATCGTGTAAGGGGGAATGCGGGGAATCAATAATGCAGCTAAACTTAGCAAGTTTGCAGTTAGATCCGCCCTGATATTCAGCTGTTTTCTCTTTGTTTCTCCCCTCACTGTTTAACTGAAGAACTCTGTTTTGTTTCCTCTCTCAAGGCTGCCCATACCTCCTTAATCCATTTAATCAGCAGAATCCCAACCTGAAAAGAGCAATTTCTTAATCCTCAGGCACTGGGACACCAGAATCTGTTTTGCAACTCTCTTGCAGTTTTTACTGGTGACACATAAAGCCCCAGACCACGATGGCCAGTCCGAGCCAGGAGTCCAGAGACAACATTATCTTAAAACAGACCAGATCCCAGGAAGGATATGAGCCTTCGGACCTGCCTGACCGACTCCCCCTTCCCTTTGTTCTTCTTGTTTATCCATAAAACCTTCTGCCTCCTCTAGGAACGGGGAGATGGCCTTTGCACTGGAGTCCGCCAGCCTCCCAGAATGCCAGCATTTGGAATAAACCTGCTTTTCTTTCCACCAACCTTCTCTCTTGCTTTTTAACTTTTTCAAGTGGTTGGCAGCAAGACTGTGGGGGCAGAGCCCCAGAAAGTAGTTTCCAGGCTCTCGGCCTCACATAGACAGGTGCTGGCTCAGGTAGTAAATGGCCAATTGTGATTGCATGGCCATCAGCTGTGGCTAGTTGGCCGTCAGCTGTAATCAGTGAGCCATTGGCCACTAATATAACTGCTGTGGCTACGCTAGAAAAAATGGGGGCTAGCAAGAAGATGGTGGCTGAGCCTGCAAGCAGCAGAGTGAGGCTTGTGGATCATGTGGCTCCTGCTCCCTGTGTCTCCAACCCAGCCGCCAGCGAGAATATAGTGGTATGACTCCCCTACCTATGGCTCCGTGGGTGTTCCTTTTTGGCCACACCATGTCCTGTGTTCTCTTGTGGGGAGTGGGAGCTGAGACCCCACAGGCTTCCCTGCACAACACAGACCCTTAGCGGGTTCCCTGTCACTTACATTGCAACCTTCTCAAGTGACGGCAGGTCCCTTCCACCTCCATCTTTAATCCCTACGCCAAAACTTCTGTCAATTACAAAGTTGATTAATGGGTTGAGTCTGTCCTACTCTCCGTTTCTGCTTTTAAACAATTCTTCCTTCATACTCTTATAAAAAGGACAATGCTATTCTGGTTCTTGTCAGAAACCAACAGGTCATCAACCAACATGTCAGTTACTCCCCAACGTTCCTAAATTTTCTGTCATCTGCAATGGGATCTTTTGCTCCACCTCAAGCCCTATCATTGTCTGTGGAAAATAGCAAACAAAATCTCCCGGAGTCTCAGTTCTTTAACCTTGTTGTCCCCAAATAAACTGGTTTATTCTACTTAAGTTACACATTCACATGAACAAACCTTAGAACTCCAAAATCAGGTCTCTATCACCCAGAAAACTGTCTTTCCTTCTCCCCTATTTGATCACTTAAAAACAAACAAAACACACACTCACACGAAAACAAACACAAAGACCGCTCACTCTATTTTGGAATAATTATAGATTTACAAAAAGACGATAAATACATTGTAACCTTAGAACCACCTCAAAAAGGCTCTGTCCTGTTTAACTGAGACGCTGAGCTGCTTTTCAGACACAACAGATTAAAACCACAGTCATGCAGCAGAAGCCTGTGTAGAGAGAAGAACTTTGACCTCCAGCTGCACCTGGAACCAATATTTTGCCCCACCCCCCAAACAAGCAGGGAACC
Source organism: Rhinolophus sinicus (assembly GCF_036562045.2). Classification (NCBI taxonomy): domain Eukaryota; kingdom Metazoa; phylum Chordata; class Mammalia; order Chiroptera; family Rhinolophidae; genus Rhinolophus; species Rhinolophus sinicus. The sequence continues at coordinate 113,692,997 of NC_133758.1, forward strand.
AAAGGACAGGGCATAGCCTGAACTTGAACACCTGAGCCCTTTCAGAAGGAAGGGGCCGCTGTCCAGGAAGACCCGGTGCTGAATCTCCTTACCATACGTGGCCAAGCTCCAAGGTCCTCCAATTAAAACGTGCCCGCCAGCGCTTCCCCGTGCCTGTTTGCCCTAAAGCCTAAAAATCATGCCCTGGACCCTGGATCAGGGTGCTGGGGCTTTTGAGTATTAGCTTCCAGTTCTCCTGGGAGGTGCCTGTGAAGTAGCCAATCTCTCTCCACTGCGTTTCTCGGTATTAGTGTTTGGCTCAGCCAGTGTCAGGTGGTTGAACACTTTCTGTTTGGTAACGATATTATTGGGTTTGGTAGTATTTGGTATTTGCCACGTTTTTGAAGTGTAAAGTTTTTATATTTACCCTTTCCATACTGTATTCTTTGGAAGCAAGTTACTAAATCCAGACCTCTTTTCAGGGACTAAGGATTAAACTCTACCTCTGCTAGGGTAAAATATCTATCTATCTATCTATCTATCTATCTATCTATCTATCTATCTATCTATCTATCTATTATTTACATTTTTTCGGTAAGAAAGAGTTGTCTCTTCCCCACCATTTGTGTATATATGTATGTATATATCCATTCATATCATGATGGACTCATGTATGTTTTTATACTTAAGTTTATAATCTTGTTAGCTCATTTGTTTTCCTAACTACCCCACATTTATGAATATGATAAGGCCATCAATTTGTTGTCTTTAACATTGTCCTTCAATCTCTCTTTTCTGACTCAGATACTATAGTTGGCTGTTTCACTAAATTCTTATGACTATCTCAATTTCTATTGCAGTATTTCTTTTTCCTTGCATCCATCTGTTGAATCCAGGGTTGCATTTACTGTGCTGAAAGTCCGAAACAAAACAAAACATTAAAACTGCACAGGGACAGACTGGAAACTCTACAAATTAATTGTTAACAAAAGAAATGGACCTTCAAAATTTCTGAATAATCATAGTAAGTTATACTAGTTGATTTTCCCATTTATCCCAGCGATGGCTTCATTTTCAAAATAGACTTTATTATTTTGAGGTAATTTAAGTGTACGAAAAAAATTTATGCAGAAAGTCCAGGGACTTTCGAAGTATTCATTCCTCTTTCCTCACATAGTTTCTCCTATCGTTAATGTCTTGCACTGGTGAGGTACATTTGTCACAATGGATGAACCGATATTAATACATTGTTATTAAAGTCCACAGTTTACAATTTGTTGTATAGTTCTTTGAGTTTTGGCAAATGCATGATATGGATGCATATCGTGGTACTCACCATGATAACATCACACAAAAGAGTTCCACTGTCCTAAAATGTTCCCATGCTTCACCTCTTTATCCCTTTCCCCCACCCACTGAACCCCAGGCGACCATGGATCTTTTGATTGTCTTTAGAGGTGTATCTTCTCCTGAAGTCATACAGTTACAATTATACAGCATGCATAGCCTTTTCAAATTGGGGTCATCCACTTCGCCAAATGCATTGATATTTCTCCATGTCATTTAAGCTTGATAGCGCATTTATTTGTATCACTGAATCATACTCTATTGTACAGACAGATGTGCTATACTTTATCAATTCTTTTCCCAAAGGACATTTTGTTTTCTTCCAAAATTTGGCAATTGTGATAAAAAAGGGATAGAAAATTTCTTGTGCAAATTTTCATGTGGGCAAAAATTTTCATCTCATTTGGTCAATACCTGTGAGACATGTTGCTGAATGTTATTTTATGCCCATGTTTAGTTTTGTAAGTAACTGCCAGACTGTCTTCCAAAGTGGACGCACCATTTTGCTTTCCCACCAGCAGTGAGTGAAAGTTCCTGTTTCTCCACCTCCTCACCAGCACTCGGCATTGTCAGAGTTGCATTTGGGCCATTTTAATAGGTGTGTAGTGGTTTCTAATGTTGCTTTAAATTATAATTTTCTATGCACATATAGTTGGGCATTTTTTGTATGCTTAGTTGCCATCTATATGTCTTCTTTGGTGAGGTGTTTACTCAGATCTTTGGTTCATTTTGTAATTAAGTTGTTTATTGTCATATTGCTGAGTTCTAAGAATTCTTTATGTATTTTGAATGCAAATTCTTTATAAGATATGTATTTTAGAAAGATTTTTCTCCCAGTTTGTGACTTGCCTTTTCCTTCTCTTTATAGTGTGGTTTGCAGAACATAAGTTTTTAATTTTAATAAAGTCCAATTTATCAAAATTTTCTGTCACAGATCGTGCTTTTCGTGTTGTATGTAAAAAACTCAAGATCATCTAGATTCTCTCCTATGCTACTTTGTAGAAATTGTATAGTTTGCTATTTTACATTTAGATCTATATTCCATTTTTCTGAAAAGTATAAAGTTTGCATCTAGACTTTTTTTTTTTTTTTTAATGTGGAAGTCCAGTTGTTCCAGCACCATTTATTCAAATAACTATTCTTTTTCCATTGTATCGCCTTTGCTCCTTTGTGAAATATCAGTTGTTCATATTATGTGGGTCTATTTCTGGGCTCTCTATTCTGTTCCATTGATGTATTTGTCTATTACTTAGCACATTGACTTAAAAACTGTAACATTATAGTAAGTCTTGGAGTCGGCAGTCTTCTGACTTCATTCTTCTTAAGTAATATGTGGGTTGTTCTGGGTCTTTTGCCTTTCCATGTAAATGTTAGAATCAGTTTGCTGATGTCCACAAAATAACTTGTTGCAACTTTTATTGGGATTGCCTAGAATTGGTAGATCAAGTTGGGAAGAACTGACATCTTAATAACATTAAGTTGTCATATTTATGAACATGATGAAACATAAATTTATTTAGATCTTACTCAAATTATTTCATGTTGGTTAAGCTCTGGTAAATAGTTCCCTTCGGGTTCAGTCCTCTATTTAGAAAAGAGAAAGCTCTGGACATATTTGAAGATGGTTGCTTTTCTACTTCCCCACCAGAACCACAGCGGAATTTTTTCTCTTATCTTCCCCATGAGAACCAGATGTCACTCCTGGAGGTAAAACTCATGAAAGTGCGGGTGCCCCTAAGCCTGAGCCTCCAGGAGTTTGTACTCTCCCAAGTTAGCCCCCCTCAGCCTCTAGCAGGTTGTTACCTGATAAGTAGAGATAAGTATCTCTACCCAGTACCATCTCCAGCAGCAATGGCTGGTGGTTGATTCTCCCCATAAGCTCGGATTCTCTGTATCCAACTGTCTTTCCAATTTGGGGAGTTGTGATTCACACTGAGACCTTAATTATCTAATAGATCTGAGGCAAGTTGTTGATTTTATTTTAGTGTTATGGGGCCAAGAGTAACGACTTCCAGTCTCTTTACATGTAAGACCATAAACCAGAAGTTAAAATGACATTTTTAAACTTTTTCCACAGTCTTGAAATAACTACTTCAACCCTCCTCACAGCTCAGTGTCAGTAAAATAAGGTTTCTCTTACTTCATGCCCTTTATCAGGCACATTTATCTGTTTTTATATGAATTCTTTACATTTCCTTCCCTTTTATTACAATCGTGAAACTCTTTTTTTTCCTTTCTACAGCTAGTGTCAACCCTTAGGATTTTCACCCCACATTATTATCTTATACATTGCAGAATTTATGAGCAGTTTATCAAAATTGTGTTATTATTTTGTATCCATACTTTTGGCCGAGATAGGCCTATAATTGACTTGATCTGTTTATTCATAATACTTTAATATATGATTTTACTCATTTCTATGTATTATTACCAGAGGTTTACTTAATTTTAACCTTGTAAAACTACCAATTTTTAATTTCCCTACTATTTTTCTATTTCTTTACATTTAGTTCTTTATTATAGTCTATTTGATATCAGTGTTTTATTTTGTAAACCTTTTAACTTTTATATTTGAGTCTTAGCTTATTGATTTTTACCATTTCTTATTTTTCAGCAAGTTTTTAAGCATGTGAATCTCCATCTAACACTACTTTAGCTGAATACAGTTTTAAATGCTCTATTTTAGTCATTTAGTCTTAGTTTTCTTTTATATTTTTGTTTTGATTTATATTTTTATCCAGAATATACTTAGAAACATGTATTTCTCTTTTTAATTCACAAAGATTTATTTTTGTTATTGATATCATCTGAATTTAATTGTGGTTAGTGAATATGGTTTGTTTTATATCTATTTTTGGAATATATTGAATTTACTTTATGGGAAAAACATAGTCAATTTTTATAAATGTCTCATAGCTGCTTGAGGAGAACCTATAGTAAGTATTGGGTATGGGGATACTGTCATTATATTAAGATTATAAAATTTGTTACGTGTTTTCTACTTTTATACTATCATTTATAGAAAAGCTTGACAATCAAGCTGACTCAGTGACCACACTAACAGTATATGTTTAAAATGACAAATTATTTTTTCTCTCAAAATGACATTAATTTAATTTAGACATGATATTAAATTCATTGTCAAGTGGAATGCAACGTCACAGCAAGGTGTTATCAAGAATAGACGTTGGTTGAAAAAAATGATTGCAAAACTGCTCTCCAGAAACGTTCAGGCATATGTCACTCTCCCTACTCCTAAGGTAAAGCTCCCCATTCCTCCTGATTTTACTGCGACTCCTACTTCAAGCCCCTTTTTTCTTTCTTTGAGAAACCTAGTGCAACCACTGCCCTCGAGGTTAGCATTTCTCTGTGATGGAATTTTCTCAATTGTTTGAGGTCTTTGTCAAATTAATCTTTCCGTGCCTCAGTTTTTGTAAAACAGTTTTAATAATACTACCCTACTTTCTGAGATTCTTGTGAAGGTTAAGTGGGATAATATATGCAGAGCACTTGGAAGAATGCATAGAACATAATGATGTAATGATTCTTAGTTATTATAAGTGATCAGATTTTACGATCGTCATCTCTGAATGATTTCTGTTTTCATGGCTTCCTATCGGTATGATGATTTCTCAATGGCAGAAATCGTGGTGCACTTTACTTTTGAATTAGCTAGGCTTGGTAGGATCTAGTTTAAGGTCTAGAAATTGTCTACTGCCATTGACCTAATTGTGATTGTGTCCAAGTATTGAGCTGCCAACCTTCTTATTGACCCCAAGGATGCAGTTATTATACCTGCATGGGTCTGATTCATCACTTATTTTCCTACTGGAGTTTTATAGCTTTATTATTATTATTATTATTATTATTATTATTTGTTTTTTGGAAAGGACTAACACCATTAACTATTTCCTTCTAGCAACGCTGTCTTGCTACCCAGAGAGTGAGCTGTATGTCTGAAAAGACGAATAAGTACAGTTTCATAATTTCATTTTCATATTTTTTATGATCCCTTGGTTCTCTTCTCTAAGGACAGAGTGATTTAGAATCACACGATGCTCCTGAACTTGGGTCCCCACTGCTACAACTGGCTCTCATTGTACAGGAGCTGACACACAGGAGGGCAGTGTGGAGAGAACAGGATTCCACTGGGGCTGGCTTTCAAGGAGGCTGAAATTGATTTTCTAGAGTGAAGAGAAACTGAGGTAGCAGAAACTCTTTAGGAGCCGGGCCATGAACCAATGATGGTGACTGCCAGGGTCCAGTCGGAGCTCCTCTCCATGTAGACCTCATTCCTCTCCGCCGGCAGACCTCGCTTACAGCACAGATCCAATGGTGGAGCTGGGCAGGAAACTCATCCAAGTGTGCCTCCTTCTGCACATTCTTTGGCAGGGTAGTCTGCACATGTTTGCTTTCATGTCCCAAATTTCTGGCCAATTTTTCAGGAAAGGAGCAGAATGCAGTTGATTTTATTGGCAGTTGTCAGGGCCAAGGATGGATGTCTAGTTTCTCTTTGGCCTGGACATTATGACAGATCTGTGGGGTAATGTTTCTCATCCAGGCATCTAAGGCCAAGCATAAGGAGCACAATGCAAACCGTTTGCCTCGTTCCCCTTCATTGGTATGATTTATGGCTTTTTGTTAAAGCGGGAGAGAGAATTATATTTTTATTTGAAGATGGTGCAATCCATTGTTTAAAAGTCTTTAAATGTAAAGGAATTATTTCCTATATTTTTAAAGAGGAAGTAAAACATCTGGGAACCAAGTTTTATTGCTTAAACATATGGTGTTTCCCTAATAGGAAAAAATATATTACCAAATAAAACAACAGAAAAGTTATAATGTGTTTAAGATTAGAAGGAAATAGAAGCCCAATATTTTGAAACCAAATGAAGTGAGAGACGTTTGCTATTTAACGAAACACAGTCATACATCTAACACACTAAGAAGTACATATCGGCAGAGAGTAGGGAGCTAGAATTGTGTCTTGGAATTATTTATAGGAAACAGCCATCCCTTTGACACAGCCATTGGTAATCACGGGTGACAGTAGTGTTGGACACAGTTGGCCAACAGGAAAACGTTACCTTGATCATGAAATAATTAGATAATAAGAGACTAATGTGCCGCTTCTTAGGGAAGTCAAGAATTGAGAATAAAACTAAATGAACCACATTGAAAACAAGCAAATGAAGGGCAGATACATTCAGACACACTGGCCCTGGGGTGGCATAAGCGAAGGAAGTCCCCACAGTGCCAGGACAGCATCCAGCCAGGAAAAGAACCAGCATTTCCCAGTCTCTGCTGCTCCCAGGACACAGCCAGCACCAGCAAATGGGAGCTACAGAAGCATTCATTTAGTCATGCCCAAATCAAGACAGAAAGTCACCATGTTTCTTTTTTAAAGACGAACAACCAGTTCTATTTCTGCTACATTTATGAACTGTCAGGTGTACACCTACCTCTCACGTGACTAATCACAAGCAACGGGCCCATTTCTGAGAATCACATCTCATCTGCCACCAGCAGATGGATTGCCTGTCGAAATGTCTGGCCCTGGGTCTGTTATATGAGCTTCCATAATTACAAATCACGGTTATTAGTAGCTATTTTCTGATTGTAAAGAACAGAAGAGCATCCATTTGCCTAGAATTCAGGCCCAAAGTCTGCCCAGACTCAACTGAACCAAGACGATGAGAGGAATCTTGGATAAAGAATCAGGAGCAGTAGGATAAGAGTGGTAGAAAAGAGTGTTGAAAGATCGGAGAGCGGCGAGCCTGGGAGAGTGAAATCTCGGGCCACCCAATAGCTGTCTCAGGACTTGCAGAGGAGGGATTGTCCTGGCTTTGGATCCTAAGCTTCAGTTATAACCAGTGGGGACAAGTCATACATGAAGAGATTCAACTCGCTGTAGGAAAGAATTTGATTGTAATTAGAACTACTTGGAAAATAGAGTGGGTTTTCTCATAATATACTCAGCATTTATAGAGTATACAATAAGCTAGAACCCACTACGGGACACTCCAAGAATTTTGTAAGATCCAGAGTTTTTTCTATTGATGACAAAATAAGTGTTCCCAAGGATCTTCCCTGGTGGTGTTGGAAGTATGGGGGTGACCACAAGCTACTGAAAGGGCACTGGGCCCCAGGAACAAGACACCCAGCTGCAGGAGGATTTTCCGGGGAATTTCTGCACAAGAAACAATGACAAAAACAAAACAAACAAACGAAAATCTAAAGTGGCTGTTGAAGTTCACTGAGGCATTGGCCTACAAGTATAAACGGAGAACACTGGAGAGTGGCACCGCAGAGAGCAGTGCAGGCTCCCCAAAATGGTTGTCCCCCGCCAGCAGGCCTTGGGAGGAAGTCCTACTTGTCCTAGTCCTCTGGCTTCTGGCCCCAACCAGGCATCTCTGTCCATTTAGTTTCAAGGAATGAAGAACCAGTAAAAAGTGAGAGTGATGGTAAGACAGTAGGAAAGGAAAAATGCAGGTTACCCACTGATCATACCACTGCGAGAAGAGAGAGGAAGAAGAATTATATCCAAAGGCTGATCCAGGCGGCTTTTATCATCTTACTTTTCAACTAGTTACATTCTTAGGAAGAATATAACAATTAAAACATTTAAAACAACAATTTGAGTCCTCTCCCTCTCCATGTACTTGTGTGCCACTGGTAACTACTTACACATCTTTTTTTTTTTTTTTTTTTTGGCTATAGATACATATTTATTTATGTATAGGGTTGGGCCTCTGCTGTTTTTCGTTTGTTTGATTGTTTGTTTTTGTGTGTTTTTCTGTTAATGGGATCAAACTGTATTTTTTTTTTTTATGCATTTTAAAAAATTACCACTGTTTTGAGGACTTTTCATGAGTGGCTCCCTATTAATGCATACCTACTTGAAGATCTATTAATAGACTTTATTAGCTTCTAAATATTTTCTTCCAATTAATTTAAAGTATTGTCTTTCATAGTTAAGTTTTTAATTTACCTGGAATTAATTTTTCAGTTTCTTATGAAATGAGGATCCAACTGACTTTTTTTCCCATGCAGAAATCATTTGTCACAACTACCAGTAAATCTAGCATTTACTGAGTAGAATATTAGTCATCGTTGATCTTCAATGCCTCCTTTGCCACCTATCAAGATTAGAGATACATGGATCTATTTGTAGACTTTCCTTTATTCCATTTTATAACATGGGTTATTTATTACAAATTTATAGTAGATAATACCTGGTACAGGTAATATACTTTGATTTTCTTTATGAATGACCTTGGCCCATATGGGGGCTTTGCTCTTCTCTTTTAGGGGTCAGTAAATGCTATCTGTAAAGTGCTGGAAAATAACACTGGTTTTCAGTGAACAGCATGCAAATAAAACAACCATCCTCACTTTCCGATACACACACCATGAGAACCCCAAAGCCTTAGGCACCAATCAGTGACAGAGGCATCGGATCACAGGACAATGGTTTTGTTTAAAAGTGTTGGTCCAGCAAAATGCTAGTTCTGAGGAATTACTATGAGTTCCCTCTATCTTAGATTTTACCTCTAAAAAAATAATTGACTTTATCATTTTTAGCAGGTTTAGATGTACAGAAACGTTGAGTAGGAACGACAGAGTTCCTACATACCTCTCCTCCCCACTCGCCTTGTTTCTCCTATTAACATCATGGCGAGTGTAGTGCATTCGTGACAGTTGATGTTTGTCTTTTTTTTTTATTTTAATAATTGTGTTTTGACTCAGCATGTGTGTGAGTGCTGTGTGAGCAGCGCTGCCTGTATGGGGGGTAGACCGGAGCTTCTAAGTGGTGAGTGGTTATCTTTGAAATCCTGCCTGTGTGCAAATTTAGTCTGGCTTTCTGCAGAGCCATCTCAGTTTATCAGCGTGCACCTCTAAACCTGATCACCCTTATTTATGCCCCACTAACTCCTTTACTCCTTGGAACCTCCCACTTTTACACTGTATAAGGCTCTGCCTTTCCAAGTTCTCATCTCTTCTCTTTCTACACTTTAATTCCTCTAGTATTAATAGTTGATGTCTCACCGTCTTTGAATGCTTCCTCCTCAAATATCACCTTCCTCAACTTTCTGAACCTGAAGGTTCTCAGTGCATTGGCCAACCGAGGTGCCACCAGTGGACATGGGAGTTTTGATGTAAATTTCTGGTCAGTGGGAATGTTATTTGGAGACAGAGCTTGCTCAAGGATTAGATGTATTTTCTTGCTCTCTTTTAAATCAAATCATATAGTTGGCCAGCTGAATGGCCTATGCGTTAGATGAATTTTGGTTGGTATTTATATAAGAAAACTAAAAATATTCTGGAAACACTATTCTCTTTAACTGACAAAGCTTAACTTCCTCAGATCAGAAGATTTCCCAGAGAGATGCAAACATGGAGAAACTTTCTTAGCGTCGCGCTCCCTTCCTGCGCTCCCCTAAGGCAGCTCAGCCAAGCCATGTAAAAACGTGTTGCCGTGGAAGGAGAGACTGTGGCATCACAAATAGCAGTGCACAGGGGAGAAAAAACACTTAGCAAACTGTCATCCTTTCTTGCTTTGTTTGCACGGTTTTGTAGAAACTCCTAAATTGAAAGTCTGTAATTTTGACCAGAGGTGATAGTCGAAATTGTAGGGATTGCCGCTGAAAAAGATCTGAAAGCTATTGCTCAAGTGAAGCAGCAGTGGCTTCTGGTAGTGATATCTTTAAAGTAAGAAAAGAAAGGCTCGCAATTCCCGGTGACAGAGCGATGTTTGCAAGAGCACAGACTTGTTCTTTGCGATTATACAACAATCAAAGCTGAGGTTCAACCCAAGCGCAGTCACACGTCAGAAATAGAGGCTAATGGAATGGCAGTTAGAATTAGTTAAACATCTGTATTACGTGAGAGTGGGGAAAATACCCAATTTTAGAATCCTAGGATTTCTAAACAGAGGCTACCTCTAAGGTCATACCATTTGCAAATGCATATCTGAAGAAGGTTTCCCTAGTAGAGATATTTAGAAATGCTGACTTAATTAAGATATGAATCAGATAAATAACAAACCGTCTTTTACAAGAAATATACAGTAACTTATCTGTCATAAATTACTGATATTTGGGTATCTTTACCCCAATAATCATTGTATCTGAAAAGGTATAGCACACATAATATAATATGAAATACAACCCACGAATATGCCAAGATGAGTTATATTGACAAATGGAATCCATCACATTTAAGTTAAACTAAAAGCAGAAAGCAAAAGAAAAGAGAAAAGCCTTAGTTACAAGAATGAAGCAAATAGTTTATTTTCCCAGCACTTGCAATGCATATATTTATTAAAAATACTATGTATGTACACATCACATACTGGGGGTGCCAAAAAATGTATACAAGTGAACACTGTGGTCAGCATTGCTCAAGCAGTAGTTCACCATAATCAGAAGTGTCTGGATGCTGATGGTAACCACTTTGAGCACCTCTTGTAATTGCAGAAGTCAACGTGACTTGTATCCATCTTTAGTTAACGGCTTATATTGAGTATTACAATTTTAATACAGTTTTCCTTTCTTAAAATGTGTGTACATTTTGTTGGCGCCCTCTGTATATCTGCATGTCAAGGTGATGGCAGGGCCATGTTTCATTGAGCAGCTCTAGAGCAATAACTTCTCTTGCTTCTTCTGGCATCTGCTGGTTGTAACCATTCCATAAAGTGTGAAAAACAAAGGGCCTATAGATTAGAAAGAAAGGAAGAGAACTTCTACCACTTCAGCAATAACATGACAGCATATGTAGAATATCTGAAGGAATACACAAAAATACCTCCTAGAACTAGGAAATGAGCTCATCAAGCTGACGGGTAACAAGATCAACACAAAAAAAATGAATTTTATATTTTTGCATATTATCAATAAAATTGAAAAATAAATGAAAATAATATGACTTTGATGTACAATAGTTTCAAAAACAATGAAATTCTTAGGTATCAATCTATCAAAATATAGACATGATCTATATGCTGTAAACTACAAAATTCTTATAAAAGAAATAGAGCATCTGAATAACTTGAAAAGCATATTATTTTATGGATTAGAACACTCAACATAATACAGGTGTCAAGTAACCCCAAATTGAAATATAGACTTGTTGCCATTCTAAACAAAATCCCACGATGAATTTTTATAGACATAGTCAAGCTGATTTTAAAATGTATGTGAAAGCCAAAGGAACTGGTACACCCAAAACAATTCTGAAAAAAAGGAAGACTGTTAGAAAAATCATTTTACCTGGTTTAAATACTGACTAAACTGACATAAAGAGAGTGTGGGACTGGTGAACGGTAGAGGTATTGATCAATGGAACAGAACAGAGTGCAGATAAATAGGCCCATACAAACATGGCCAATTGATTTTTGACAGAGGTGCAAAGACAATCCAGTTGATCAAAGTATTTTCTTTAACAAATTGTGTTGGGACACATGGTGGACAACTATCCACACACACCAAAAGAACTTGAACCTAAACCTCACAATTATACAAAAACTAACTAAAAATGAATCATGAGTTTCAATGTAAAATAAAAATTACCCAACTTTTAGAAGAAAACAAGGAGAAGATGTTCCTCTGGTGGGTAAAGGGTATGAGACACAACATCAAAGTCAAAATGCATTAAAAGCAATAATAAAATATGTTTATTAATGTTAAAACTACTATCCTGTGAAATGCCTATTGAGAAATACTTAAAAGACAATTTTTAGATGAGGAATACAGCTGAAATATAAAATAATGTTGAATATCAACAATAATTAAAAAAACAGTCACGGGCATGTAAAGCAGAGCATAGGGAATATAGTCAATAATATCGTAATAACTTTGTATGGTGTCAGATGGGTAATAGACTTATTGGGGTTATCACTTTGTGGGGTATATAACTGTCTAATCACTATGTTGTTTTGTACATTTGTAAATTAAAAGAAAAACATTTTGAATTTACATATCTGACAAATATTTTATTTCCAGAACAAATAATTTTAAAAACTCTCAGAACTCAAGGTAACTAAACAACAACATATTTTTTAAATGGGCAAAATGTTGAATAGATTCCACCAAAGAAGATATACAGATGACAAATAACCACATTAAAAAAACATTCAATATCACTAGCAATGCAAATTGAAGACCACAATAAGATACCACTTACACATCCATCAGAGTGACAAATCTGTAAAATACATCCTGAAAATACCATGGATGGGATGTGAGCAATGGAAATCTCACAGAATGCTGCTGGGGATGTGAAATAGCAGAGACACCTGAAGAACCATTTGGCAAGTCCTTGTACAGGTAAACACATACCTGCCGTGTAGCCTCCCCATCTCACCCCTAGGAATTTTTCCTGCAGAAATGAATCCTTACATTCACACAAAACTCTGTTCATGAATAGCAATTCTACTTATATTCTATTTGCAGCAATTCTACTCACAATTGCTCCAAGCTTGAAACAATCTCAATGTCCTTCAACAAGTGAATAGATAAATGTAGTACATCCGTACAACAGAATACGATACCGCAATAAGGAGTCAACTACTGGTGTGCTAAGCAACTGAAATGTATCTCAAAGGCATTATTCTAAGTGACAGAGCGTGTATGCAACAGCGAACACATACTGTGAAAGTCCATGGAGAACAGATCAGAGGCTGCCAGCAGGTGGGGGCAGCGGGGGGAGCAGAGGTCGTTCTCGGAGTGATGGGCTGTTCCGTCCCCAGCGTGTGGCAGTGAGCACACGAGTCTGTCACTGTGTTATCAGTCGTGCAACTGCACACAAATCAAGTTTGCTGTATGTTCATTTTAACATTTTCATGTTAAAACTTCTCTTGCAGGACAATCGTTTTTCTTCTCTCACTTTGAGTAACAATCCTCTGTTGCACTTAGAACATTGTATTAGGTTGGTACAAAAGTCATTGCAGTTTTGCAATTATTTTTAACCTTTTAAACCACAATGACTTTTGCACTAACTTCATAAATGGCCCTTTTGCAGCCTTAGATATGCTTATGGGGAAAAAAAAAAGAAAACACACATACACGTAAGAATTCCATATAAAATGATCAGGAGAATATATCTACAGTCCGTGAATAGAGGTCACTTATTCTGAAAGAATAGGGTCTGAGATAATGAGATTTTACTCTGCCTAATGAAATACCTACTGCAGGCCGGAGTCTTATTTATTTTTTTTCTAATACTCTAATATCGACATTGAATTCCAACTCAGGCACCAGGCTTATCATTAGCTCAAATAACTCTGCTAATTGGTTAGGTTCCCCTCGCACTATCTGCTGGGCCATAACTCCTAGCATTTTATGAGAAAGTCACACAGATGTCTTTCTCGTTAACCAGCTCATCAAACACAGAGAACCCCAGAGAGCACGTCCAGAGCCCTGCCCCCAGAGGGCCCTCACAAGGGGCGAGGTATAGAAGTGGCTTCACTCCAGAATGAGGCTGCCTTCACGCTCTGAGTGCTGACCAGCATAGCTGTCCTGCTCTGTGTCTGCTGTGACCCCACTGGCCTGGCTCTGTGTGAGTGCAGTCAGAGCACTCTGTGTTCACCAAATCCTGTCTCCTTCTCCTGTAATTCATGGTCTTCTAGGGGCGCAATGCTTTGGAATTTACATGTAATTGTGCATTATCATATTATGAGTCACTCTCATTTTTTCTTTGCAATTAAATCATTATATATATTTTTGAAATTTGCTTCTATGTGGGACATGTTATCTATGATTCATTTCAGAAAAATAAGTGGGGCGTTGCACAGCCTTGTTGGACAGTCGGGTAGACGGGCCAGAGTTCTGACTACAGCCTTGTTTTGTCCTGTGGTCCTCTCATGGCTTCCTGTGGTGACTGCCTCACTGAGACAAATAAGCAAATAAGGCTTGTGACACGTGTCCTCCTTCCGAAAGACAAATATTAAAGATGCAATTGGCCCTCTCGAGGGAGTGGCGCATAACTCCCTGGCACTGCAGTGTGAGCTGTGTCTCAGGGTTTTTTTCTGGGGAGGGCACACAGGCTGCCCCCAAATATTCTGTAACGGCATACTGATTACTTAGAACTGAAGTGAACTGAAGTGGCTTGACAAGCAGCTGGTGCCAGAAGGCATGTTCACCCTCCCTTGTCTCCTTAATGCAGCGAATAAATCCCCCACGGCACGCACCCTCCTTGCATCTGGAGATGCCCTGATCACTAGAGTTTAAAAAAGAAAAAAAAAGAAAAAAAAAAATATCTATATCTATATCTATATCTATATCTATATCTATATCTATATCTATATCTATATCTATATCTATATCTATATCTATCTATCTCCAGGGCCGAAGGAGCCAGTATAAACAAACCTTGTTACCACTTTCCTAATTTACTACCCAGCCCACATCTTGCTTAGTTCCTTTCTAGTGAGCACTTTTTGTTTTGTCCTGTCGATCCACAAATGTACTGGTTGGTGCATGATTTCTCGGGACATCGTTTATGATTCTCCCAGGACACATGACACTGGTTTTCTTCTCCTGCTAATCTGGCTTTACATCAATTTTATTATTTGTCTGGCCAGAACTTAAGAAAGACAGAGGGGAAAATTTTTTTCCCCCTCAATACTTCCAAAGAGCACAGTAAGGAAAAAGTTAAAAATAAGGAGTGAACGTCTGAGACATACTCTGTCAGCCAGACGATCAAGGTTAGTTAGTGTTAGCAGGTAAGTCAGGTTGATAGCATATACCCTTGATAAAAATAAGAATGGCATTCCACCTGTGTGGCCTTCTTACCCCAAACTTTTAACCCCCTTGGATTCGTGCGAAAGAAATAAGACAAACCCCAGTGAGGGACATTCTACAAGGTATGTGATTCATACTCCTCAAAAGTGTCAGAGTCAGGGAACACGGAAAATCTGAGAAACGTGACAGTCCAGAGGAGCCTCAGGGGACCTGACTGATGCGAGGTGGAACTTGGGGACAGAAAACAAAAATATCGGATAAAAACTAGGTAACTCTGAATAAAGGATGGACTTTATTAAATAATAGTGTATCAATACGAATATGGGTTCATTACCTGTGACAAATACACCAGACCCGTACAGGTACAAGCATCAGGAGAAACTGGGCGTGGGGTTACACAGTTACTCTCTGTGCTATATTTGCAACTTTTATGTAAAACTAAAGTCATTCTAAAACAGCTTATTAAGAAATCTTATCCTTTCTCCATTTCTATTCCCACTATGCCACTTCCTCTATATCTGTTCAATGTTAAGTCTCAATCAGTAAACGGAAAACTTTTGGGGTCAGTGGGAAAACTGATTTCTCCCTTGTGACTCTGTTCCATTGCCTACAATTCCTGTCAAGTTGTAACCACAATGTCTTTTTTGTCACATGCATTTCATTCTCTGTATTATGTCATTTATCTAAGGAAGAAAATTCCTTCTTGTCTGGACTATTGCAATGACGGCCTACCTGCGGCCTGGATCACTTCTCCTTAATGTCTGGCTGACTCAGGTTCGTCCACGCTCTCTACTTAACTTCCCTCCCACTAGCCCTCTCGCTACTCAAAATGACCCGCTGCAATGCCCCACCAGATCTATGCTTTCTCACCTTGAGATTACAATCATTGACAATTTTTCTGTCTAGATCTCTACTCTTTCTAATTCCATCAATTCTGCTTCCAAAATTGCCCTCTGCATAAAAAAACATTTCCAAAGTCCCTCGCCACAAACAGTATAACCCTTTCTTTTCTCATAGTCCTTTCTAGTTTTACCACTTAATATAGCAAAGGTTGTGTCTATGTTTCTTGAGGTCAGGATGTCTCTTATAATGCACCATGCACATAACTGGTGCCTAATAAATTTTTATTGAAAAAAATATTTAGTGAGTCAATAGTTAAAAGGGTAAATAGTGAAAAAATGGATGGCTTGGGCTTATTGGTTTATACTCACTGTATTTTGATAGATTTTCTTAGATTCCAAAATGAGCATTTATTAATTTAAAATTAGAATGAAACAATACATGTCTTGCCGACTCAGTTTTGTACTATGTACGCACATCTTTTTACCTTAGGCTTAGGTTCTGTGCTGGGGGAGGGAAGAAACTGACAGACTGGAGAGGGAGGTGGGGGTGCTTGGTAAACAGGGAATGAAGCCTCCTTAGAAACTGGATGAGTGAAACATAAAAAGACTGAAAATGTTACAAGTGTATTGATACCTGAGCGCTCCTTCTGCATTAGTCCCACTGAGTTACATTTGTGTGGAAGCTACTGACAATAACTGACAAATATTCTAGAACCCAACTCTTGTTTCTACCAATCCTTTTCATATTATTATGCAGTTGTGATTTAGTAGTATCCAATTCAAAATTCCTTCTATGGATGACCATTCATTAAACTCTTGGAAAAGTAAGCTCTAATCTCAGTGTTAGGAATGACATCCTCTGACACTTTGTTGTTGTTCAGACAACATCGTATTTTGCCTCTTTTACCCAACTAAAGAGAAAGTTTCAAAAGGACATACAAGTTTCAGTCAGTTCTCTGCTGGCAGGGATTCGCTTAGAAACCATCAAAATGCTAATGACACATTAGGAACAACACCGATTGTAATACTTTTGCATAAATAGTGTTTAGGAAGATTATTAATTCAAATGAAATCCTTTGTTCAAGGAAACAGAAAATGTTCTTCACGCACCAGCATTTGTCCTGTACACCCTACTGGCCCCAGCAAGAGATGTTAATATGTTAAAAGTTCCCTGATGTTTGTGGTGTCGAGAGACAAGGCATATTGCTTCTTTGATTTCCGGATCCGATGTGAGTTACCTATTCAATCTTCTGTGCATTATTACACACAACATGCCTGTCATGTACCAACTTTAGGATGTTTTCTTAATGTAGGTATCTCAAGCCTAACGCAATTAAAGCAGCCTCATTGGGGAAAGCGGGGCTGCCCACAGATAAAGGCAAAAAATGAAAGAGCTTGATTTTCCATTAAAATAAAGAGCCAGCTGCAAGAACATAAGTGAATTGCACCCTTTTGTTCTTCTGCCAAGCGTGCACATCTGAAAACCCTGCTGGTTTTCAATAACTCCAGCACACAGAGCTTGCTGAAAACTTCCAGAGCACAGGTGAGTTCTAAGGGCAGGTGGGATGATAGCGGAGATTCTGCTTCAGTGAACAAGTTCTTTCCTCTGTGCTATGTACATGGCACTAAAATCTAATCTGGAAATTACAGTGCATCCATGCTGAGTTTCTGCCACTAGGTGAACCTTATCTTATATCCCAAATCCCACCCACCTCTTCGTTTTTAAACAATCTCATCTGCTAACAAAAGAGAAATTGCAAAATTTTGAGGGTAAGTGCTTGGGTATTGGAAAGCAGAATATGGATCCTGCTGCTGTAGGAAAATTGCTATGCATTCTTTCCTTAACCAGATGCTGAGAGAAAGATAGACGAGAGAGAGAGAGAGAGAGAGAGAGAGAGAGAGAGAGAGAGAGAGAGAGAGGCCTATTTTTATCCTTCATATAATCTGAGGGCAGAGCTTGGTTACTTTATTTTGAAATGCTACATATGACCAAAGGTGGGAGTTAGTAATGAAGGAAGACAGAATACCAATTTCAGAAGGATCTCAGAAAATAGCACACCTGTAGGGCAGGCATGAGTATGAACTTGCCCGTCCAACATAGGAAAGTGAACCTGTGGTAGGAACTCAGGAGAAGGTGTTTTATGGTATTGGATGCAGGGCTCATGTGCAAACACTTAAACACCCCTTCTCCCATCTGAGCTGGTGCCCAGGTGTCTGCTTAATTTAAAGTCATGTAAGGACTTTTTAATCCCAGTGTCTTCTACCATCTGTCTAATTTTTTTTTTTTCCCCAAATGCATCAGTCTTTTTCTTTCTTTCTCTCTCTCTTCCCCTATCTCCTTCTCTCTCTCCCCCCTCTCTCTCCCTCCATCCCTCCCTCCATCCTTCTCTCTTTTCCTTTTTTGATCAATTAGCTAGCTCATGGATGTGTTACCAGAAAATCTTCCTAAATCTAATTTACAATGTTGGCAACAATATCTGGTGAGTGAAAGTACCATTAATATTTCTCTTTTCATCCTTTACCAGGAATTAGGTAAACGGTATTAAAAGTACAGAGATCCATACCCAACAGGCAAGTACAGAGGACAGTATCACAGGTGGTCATGGAGGTCTCCATCGGGGAGACGGAACCACAGACATAGAGGGCCCTGGCTGGCAGGCAGCATCACCGAGTCTTGGAGTATGAGGAGGGCCAAAGCAATGTGCCTTAAAGAGTCCTTTGGGTACAGTGTAGAAGACATAGAAACAAATGAAAAAGAAATGAAAACTTGGCAGACATTGGCAAATAGAAGTCTTTCAGAGCTAGCTATACCATGAAAAGTATCACCACCACTTCTAAGATGCTGAACAATTTCCAGGACAACAGAATGTTAGTTTGAGTTCTGGAAAATGAAACATCCAAGGTGAGAGAAGCACAAGACACCCTTTTATAGTTGAGAACATAATGTTACTACTTCACATGTCAGCTATGCGTGTTGGAAGAAAACTTAGTCCCCAGCAAACAGAATGACCTGCTCCACCTGGGATCATGGTGGGTCCTCTGGAAAGTACTCCAGCTATGAGACAAGCCCCAGGATTGCTTTCTGAAAGATTTACAAGTTCCTCTTTAGGAAGCTGGGCTTCCAGAACAATGAGAATCATTCCAAGTAAAAAAAGCAAATATCTGCTATTCCTCAAGACAGGTGTCGACTTGAGTTTGCATCTTCTAGTTCAAGTAAAGGTAAGTCTACTGAAAATGTCTTGTCTACAACTGTATCTGTCCACCTCGATTTAGAGAAAGGTTTTATCAATATATGAAAATGTGCTACATTGCATAATTTGAAACCAAACATTTTTCAGGGGAATCTTTCCAATTGGAAAAAAAAAATAGATTTGCGTATCTGCTAGTTAAACATATACATGCCTGAAAACGTAGGACACACTGTTTGTTGATGGGACAGGGAGAAAATTAACAGCACCAAAGCTAATGCTCTGGAATGCTTACTAAAACAGGTCATTTTTTAATCTAAATCTGAACAACCTGAACTAAGGAGAGATTTGCAAGGAGCAAAGAGTGGAGCGAAAACTAACAGAAAATTGAAGTCTATATCAACACACAAAGGAAGCAAAAGTGAAAATTAAAATGGAACAACAACAACAACAAAAAACAGCACTATTTCCAAAAAAGAAATTGGATGGATCTGTTAGTTCAAGCAGTGCTTACAATTTCAATTTGACAGTGGATATTCATCTCAGTCTTTTCAGGTAAAATAAAATGAGCAAGGATTCTAAAAGGGAAGAAAGCAAAATGCATCTGAAATGAATGTCTGTGAATCAGGAGGTGACTCTGATGACCTCTATTTGCCTTCTGAAAACACTTGCAAGTACATTCAACATCTCACCAGCGAATGACATAGGAGCCCACTCACCAGGACTCAGTCTAAACAAGCACTAAAATGTACTCATGAAAATGTTGGAGCACAGGGGATTGACAGCAATCGGTGCCCTAATCAGTGACCTCCATCAAAGCTTTCTACAGGACACTGTAACCCTTTGTGTGTGTGTGTGTGCTTTTGTTTATTTATTGTTTTGATTTTATCATATTTGTTAAGGTGGCAAACCAACAACAAAAACAAACAATCCAATTAAAAATGAGCAGAGGACATGAACAGACATGTCTCCCAAGAAGACAAACAAACGGCCAACAGACATAGGAAAAAAAATGCTCAACTTCAATAGCTATTAGGGAAATGCAAATCAAAACCACAATGAGATACCACACCTGCAACCCTTTTAAAAGACGTTTTGAGAAGACTTAGACTTCTCTGTGTTGTCCAGGTTGAAAAAGCGAAGATGCATAAATCAGAAACATATACACAAGGATTTCAAAGAATTTCATTGGGGGGAAATTCCAATTTTAATTAGCAAATCAGTATGTTCTCATAATCCTTAACCATAATAACCATTCTACAGCATCCCAATGAAACCCCAGACATTTTCCTACTGAAATAGCTGCACTGCTCTATCTCTAATGCACCAGAAATGACCTGGGCATATCCTATTCAAGACAAGCACTAGCTAGCTGCTTTGCTTGGCAATTCCCAGAAGCTGTGAGGCAATGATTAATTTTTAGCCAACCATTTTGGATATTTCATTTCCTTCAGTTTAAGAAAAATGATGCCTAGACTGTCCCTGAGCACATCTCCCATCTACGGGAAAGTTGTTGTGTTATCCAGAACACGGCCTCAGCCCAGTGCCCTAAACACTGCATTTTCTTGAAATGATTTTTAACCTGTTTTTACTTACAAATCATAATCTTGCGTTCCCTGAAATCTTGATTGTCTTTTTAAATTAGCTAAGGAAAATGACGTTCGAGAAAGTATAATACAGACAGGGGAGGCCATAGGATGCAATGATAGCAAACTACACACGCTGATTGCAAAAGCTGTCGCTCGTATTCAACTTGTGAGAAAAAACCAGATCAAATGAGCCAAGGCACATTATGCAAAGTTACTGCAGAGATCAACTACTGACCCTCACCCCCTCTGAGATCATGTCTCCTGTTGCTCTTGAGGGTCATTTTGAGTTTCTTGTTTGTATTGACTCTTTCTTTCTTTCTTCTTCTTTTGTATTGCTTTTATCACTGCTTTCTAACTCATTTACGCATTCATTAATTTATTTATTTGTTCATTCTTGCAATAAACAATTATTGCAACAATTATTGCCAGTTCAGTACGTGTCAAACCCTGTGTTCTATTAATAAATGAAAAAGTATCACATTATTAACATAAATGTGTGATTTCATCACAATTTATGTTATAATAAGGTAGCTATCATATTCAATTTACTTGGAGAGTTTAACTTAGAGGAATAATCAATTATGAATTAAGATTTCAACATAGTTCTCTCTGTTCAGTTCCAAAACACACTGAGATAATTAGCTCATGGCCTAATGGAAAGAAAAGAGGCCTGTAAACAAAGAATTCCGTCTCTTAAATGCTGGGTAGATTTAGTTACAAAATACAGAGAGAGAGAGTGATTAGCTTGTTTTATAATGGAGAAAGGACCTTCAGTTCAGTCTTAATGGATCAGGACTTATTTATTAAGAGAGAAAAGTGGAAATGTACTAATTCCAGAAGAAAAAGGGTAGGTACAATACAAAGATATGGGGGAAAAAGACTTATTTGAAGACCTGTGAGCAATTTAACATGCTAACGAGCAGTATTCCTGGAGGCAGGGGAATAGTTAAGAAGAACAGGGACAGGAAATTGATGTCCTCCATAACGGGCATTAATCAGGTCAGCCTGTCATAACAAAAGACCATGGGCTGGACAATTTCAACCCAATTATTTTCTCAGAGTCCAAGAGGCTGCAAGTCCAAGGTCAAGGCTCTCCCTGAGGCCTCTTTTCTTGGCGTGTAGGTGGCCGCTGTGTTACTGTAGCCTCATGGCCTCTTCTTTGTGCATGTGCCCAGACGAGAGAGCCGGAGCTGCTCCGTGCCTCTTCTTATAAGGACACAGTTCTATAAAATCAAGGCCGCTCTGTTGTAACGTCACTTAACCATAATTGCCTCCTTCTAAGCCCCGTCTCTAAATACAGTAACAGAGGGGACTAGGGCTTCAGCATGTACATTTGGAAAGGACTCTGTTCAATCTATAGCATTCCACCCACGGTTCCACAATTTTCATGTCCTACCTGCATGCAAGATGCACCCCCATCCCAAGAGTCCCTCAGGTTTAAACTCATTCCTACGTCAAGTCTAAAGTCCAAAGTCTCATCCAAATAACACCAAGGTCAGGTGTAGGTGAAACTTCATGACCCTGACCCTCCAATGACAGCTTGGGTTGAGTTTTTGACAATGGAAATGGAGAAAATGAAGCAGACAACTGTTTGAGGTCAGAAGGAAGTAGAGTTAACAAGATTTCAGGACTAGCTGGATTGGAAGAATTAGAGGAAATGGAAGTGGACGAGATCACTGGGTGTCTAGCTGCGATAAATTAGTGCATGGTGTTAGCATTGACCAAACACAAGGGAAACAGAATAACTGCGGGAAGGTAAAGGATATTTTGAGAAGGCACACGCAACTGCCGCCTTCTCTTTTTCCTATAAATCTCCAAATCTAATGCATAGCTAATAGAGCATATCAATGTACTTCTTGCCTTTTATCAGCCCTTTCTGACCCCATCTTTCTAACTACAGGGACCTTTATTTATATGGGTTCATGACAAACTATACTGTGAGTCATTGAGAAAATAAATGGCACTATATTGTAAGATCTTGTTTAGCAGGTAGAATTTTGGAATTACTCTACTGCCCTCGGTCAGAAATATGAAAGGTGAGCTCTTAGCTCCTTTCATAAACTCAGCTCTGGCCTCCATGTCACTGGGACTGGGCTTCACTCTGGCTCCTGATGGATGTTTCAGTTCCGCTGGACCCGAAAATGGACTTCTGGTCACTGATGGGCAGGCTTAGCAGGATGACCTACCCTTCTCCTTTGCAGGAGTTCGCACCTGTCCCTCTCCTTTTGTTTAGAGGCTCTGATTCTGTTTCAACTCAGGTGGCCATCTCCTCCCACTCTCTCCTGCACACACACACACACACACACACACACACACACACACACACGGTTTTTTTTCCCACCAAAGTGTTGCAGACCTCAGAGCAGCCACCACCCTAGACTTCGATTAATTCTCTCTGTAGAGAGAATCCCTTCACTGAGGATGCCAACACATGTCAACACAGGTTTTCTTTTCCCAATTTGACATTATTATTCAAACTGCTTTGGAGTATTCCTAGGGGCGTCTTTTATGTTTTAATCAATGCCTATAGTTGGAGGTCCTCTAATTTCCTAAGTCTAAATTAGCCAAGACCAACGGTATATTGATAAATACTATGGTGATTTACTTAAATATTTACTTTAAGGAAAATTTTGTTTCTAGGCTCTGACGGTCACAAGTTTGGACCTAATTTGTGTATTTCTGTTTTGCTGTTTTCTGAGCCATAAGAAAACTTTAAGTTTTGTAAAACATGCCAAGTTAATAGATAATATATGAAAAGAAAGCTCCACACAGATAATTTCAAATATTATGGGAACAAAAAATGGTAAATTACTTGTTTTTTCTCATATTCTTTTACAATATGTATCAAGCATAGTCTTTAATTTATTATTATGTGAACCTAAATTATAGTGAATAAATAACTACTGATCGACAGGCTGTTACAAATCACCTGCAAAATGCATATATTAAATTAAATATTTTAAAATAGATAGTAGTAAATGTGCCATTTTGGTTGGTACTCAGAGCTTGCATTTGCATTGGACGAAGCTGACGATAATACTGAAAGGGAAAGTATTATTAGGAGGACCATTATCTCATTTCAGATTATTGCTTTAAAGCAATTAAAATTCTAATAGTTTTTCTGCTCTTTTGGACTCAGGGATGTATAAAATAAGAATATTAATGAATAACGATTTACCCTCTAGAAAAATATTCCTTTAGGGTTTAAAAATAATAACTGTGATAGGTACTTTCAATACAGGTTTCAGAATAGGGTTATATAGGATATAATTTGATTGCACATTTTTGTGATTTGGTTAAATATTTTGCCCAACAATTTTTATGTGTACCATTATATTGTCTAATAGGAATGGATGTGTTTAATTATTGCCATAAATGTTAGTTCAAAACAAAGTACAGCAATACCAATTCTGTCTATTACTAAAAAGGGTGGGAAAAAGGAAGAAATACAGAGACTACAGTAATCATAAAATACTGATAAGTACTTTGTGAACTCTAGAAATTAGAATTTTATATTATTCACTTTTCCTTTTGAAGATATTTAGGGTTGTGGTAAATATCTTTAAAAACATATTAGTTTTTGAAATATTTTGTTCATATAAAACTTACCAGGGTCATTCTTAGCCATACATCTTTCCAGAGAAAGCAAACACAAGAGAGAAATTGCTGAGAAGACAGCTGTTACCAAGAAGTACTTTTAAGTTTAACATCGATCTTTTGTTTGAACGATGATATTTATTATACTCGGTAATGCAACACAGAGGTTGGAAAGCAGTAGACATTTATGTTTCCACCTGCCTCTCATGCCTGCCCCTTCTGGTGCCAACATCCAGGTCTTTCTCTGAGAAACCACCTCTTCACCATTCTCCACAGTCCTGGTTGGACTCCTCAGCCAGGGATGGCTGTCTCCTGTCCAGGCCAGGCCAGGGCAGTGGGAATCACCTCCCTTTCCATTTCAATCTTGGGCCAAGTGGAAAAAGAAAAAGTTGGGATTTGATTCTAACAAGGCTGCACACACAGGAGGGTTCTCCTGGCTCCTGTCCGCTCTAGACATGGGTTGGGTTTTGGGAAATCCACCACTGGGAAATTAACTATGCATTTCCTTCCAATAATGTGTTCTTGTAAGTTAACCAGAGTTGGATTCAGTTGCATTTAATCAAATAATCAGAAACAACACCCTGAGGGTACACAGTCATTCCTTCTGAAATGCTTAGAATAGATTCCAGGTTCCAGAAATAATGGAAATAGAGTAAAATTAGGCCCCTCCACTATAAAAGGGGAGTAGGCACAGTGATAAAAATATCTTTCATGCTACTAGAATTTATGGGGAGTAGAACCAGAAGCCTTGTCTCTACTCAGATCCTTGCTACACGTGACCTGGAGTAAGCCATATAACCACGTTCCTCATTATTTCCCTTTGGTGTGGATGACTAAGACAGTGCCTTATGGTTCTAACACACAATTTTTGCTCAATAAAGATTTTTAAAATAATTAAAAGTATATCCTACCTACCATTTAAGTAAGAGAATTGTAGTGCACATCTGTCATTCTCTTGTTTCCTGCCTCATAAACCTTATTCAGCAAAATGACCCATCCACCCACAATCTGCTATAGAATCTGAAAGTGCCAGAGACAGACTTCAAGCAACTCCTTATATCAAGGATAAGGGGATGTAACGAGCTGAACCCAATCACATGTACCCATCTTTAACTCTGAATCAGGACTAAGGGAGGCATAGAGGCAGGGACCACAACAAACTGTTCTCTCCTGACTGTGGTATTGCAGGGAAAGAGAAATCTTCGGAGAACACTGGGAACGATGCTAGCAGTGGCGTCAGCGTTCTACCGCAGAAAGGCACAGAGGATGCATCGCTAAAAACATTGGTTAACCACTGCACTGTAATAAGATTCACACTTTAAAGAAGAAAATGTTTGCAATAACACTATAAATTGCAAGGAAATAGAATAACCTATTAAACAATAATAGTCCGTTCTCCCCTCCTCCTGCTAGAAGACTACCCATCCCTCTGCCATTGGCCTCCAAAGTTTCTGCTGAGATATATTCCTTTTAATCTTATTTAAGATCCCTTGTATGTGATGTCATTCTTCTTGCTGCGTTATTCACGTTCCTCTACCTTTGACTTTCAACAATTTGAATGTAATTTGTCTTGGTGTAGATCTTTTTGGATTTATCTTATTATAAATCATTAAGCTTCTCATATTTGTATCTCCACATTGTGCTCATTAATATTGTGTGTCAAATTGATTGGGCCATAGGGTGCCCAGATATTTGGTCAAGCATTATTTTGGATGTTTCTGTGAGGGTGATTTTGGATTAAATTAACATTTAAATCATACACTGACTAAATCAGATATTCCCCCTAATGTGGAATTAAAGGTATATATATATATATATATATATATATATATATATATATATATATATATATGTCACCCTCCCTCAAGTAAGAGATTATTCCTCCTGATTGACAGCCTTTAAACTGAGACATAAGCTTTTTCCTGCCTTTGGACTTGAATTGACCTCATATAGGTTAAGAGACCTACACAATAACTTGCAAATTAAGTTTGCTCTACTCCCTCTAGAATCAAGGACTGAGATCCCACAGTCCCACACTGGCAACACAGACTTCAGACCTCAAAACAGCTGGCAGGACAGAGAAGGGGTTGGAGGCAGAGGCAATTAAAAACACCACAAAGTTTCCTTAGCATTTTTAAGTTGTATTTTTTCTGGATTCAGCTTTCATTTGGCTGCTGTAAACCTTTGACTATTTTCCAGAGTTCTGACAGTGTTGTTTCTGATGATTTCTGCTTACTTCTTGATGTTTCTGTGGGGAGACAAGAGATTGGAGCTACCAACTCTGCCATTTTGCTGATGCCACTTCTTGGTCCCTCGTTATAGTAATATTTTGTGCTTGGGTATAAAAGTTCCTTAAGGTTGTGGTTCTTCTTACAGTTGCATATTCCAAAAAGAGTTGATTTAAGTGCTTTTATTTTGTGGTACTCTGTCAAATTTATGAGGAATCACCTCCCAAAATGTGCAACAATGCAAATGAACTAATAAAAGCTACTATAACAGCAATACATCACCTCTGAGTCAGGAAAGCTCAGAATACAAAACACAAAAAGTCTCTTTCATCTGTTCTCTCTTAGTTAATCCTTAAGCCTGCATTTAAGGAGCAGCTCATTAAAACTGAGGTCAATAAATGCCACTGACTGTTCTAATGATTGAATGACTGCTGGACTCTCATTCTCATCACTTGTTTCTTATATCACTTAGTGTGATTTTTTTTTTTTTTTTTTGCTGTAATCTAAGTGTATTTTATTTCAATTTAAATTTACATACATTTAATCAGAAAAAAACTTTCTAAATTATATAGAAATGGGTTTAACATTCAAAGTCAAAGTTCAGTGATTAACCTGAACCCATGCCCAGTGCTATGGCAAAGCCAAGGTCTTAGGTTTTTGAGGACCTTTGTCATGTTCTTTGTTTTACAATTCCCTGTACTTTCTGAAATGGCTTTTTATCTTCCTATCACTATTGCATTTTTTATAATGTAAAAAAATAGAGCTTTTGTCAATAACACACAGAAATAACTAATTTTGACTAGAACCAAAACCACTGCATTGGCATGTATTAAAAAAAAAAATCTGGATTCAGAACAGAGTAATAAATAAATGAATGATATTATGTCAAAGGGAAGTTACAAATTGATAATTACAAGAACCTACAGAGAAAATCAGTATGACAGATGAGAACCATGTATCTTTGGGGATAAAATGTGAGATAATTAAAATGGAAAGTCTTGAAACAGCTAAAGAAAAAGATTTATTTAAGGAGATATTCAGAAGTTAACATTTTTTTCCAAAGTGTATTTACGTATGTTAACCCACATTGGGTATTTCTACAAGGAAACAGAAATTGGAGATTATCTCCAGTGACCAGCATAGATCACATATACAGAAAGTGAAGTAGAGAGTAATCACCTTGCTTGACCAAGGTGAAGGTGCTTTTAGTGAAAGAATTACATCCATATTGTTGGCCTTGTAATAGCCTTTGAAGCATTTTGAATCATATTTTGGTTTAAAGGGGGAATTTGGTAATATTCCAAGTCTTCAGATCTACTTTGTAATAGGGTACGTTTTGTTGAATGGCAGAAATATTCAAGGTTACAAAACTTCAGGCAAGAATAACAGCTATGGGACTGGTTTCTGGTCTTAAATTTCTTATATTCTACTTATTCTCAAAAGATATCTTAACTGTTTTCTCTACTCATTTTATGCAGAAGTGGCCTTAATTAGCAGTCCCCACACCTCAGAAGGACCATTGTGTCTGATGCTAGTTGCCCACCACTGTTTAAATGTAATCCTGCCCTATAGATGGGAGAGTTTACACAGGGAAAGAATTAGCTGACATAAGCTACAAACAAAGCACTAAAGCACTGTCTTCCCAACAGGAATGCGGAACCAAACCTTACAAAAGAGCACAGCAGGGGAAAAAAAAAAAGGAATAGGCGAATGGAGGGTTAGGGTCCATATTTCTTAAATGAAATTAGCTTAAAGGGGAAATTATTGTTGTAAATGTAGAAAGTGATCATTGTAACAATAATGATGATATTTGAAGGTAACATTTCTTTCAAGTAAAGCTGAAACTACATTAGGAAGAACTCTTACAAATGAGATGGGTAGAATCACTAAAAGGATTTACTTTAAAGGTCAATATTCAATTAATGTAATTGCTGGGATACTGACATGGGGCCTGATTTATGGGTATTGGTAGGATAAAAATGCCCCGTTTTTAGAAACCAAAGCAGTTTTCATAGTTTACGTCATATGCTACAACCTCATACATCCAAATGATTGGGACTGAAAGTGCTGTGTGATCTGGAAAGGCCAGTCCCACGTGCACAGTACAATGGGCTGTGCCTGCTGCCATAGAGCCTTTGTAGCGCTGGAGTTTTGTAAGAGGTCTAATGTGTGTTTTAGACCCTACCTCAGAGCGGCTCTCACTTCAGTAAGAGCTGACAGATCTGAGTGTGAAAAGGTAATGCGCTCAATAAGTCAGTAAGTGGGATAGGGTCACTGCAATGGGACCAAACAGCTACGTTGCATCTACTCAACATTCAGTGAATCTTTAAAAGCACAAAGCCAAGAGTTCCTACGTTTACCCAAATGCTACTTATTACATACATGTGAATACCTCATTTGATGATTACAAGTGTCACTTTGCAGGGATGGGGACAGGAGCTAAGAAGCCTACCTTTATTTAGCCTTTGGACACAGAAAACTGGAGGGGTGCCTTTGGTCATGTAATCATCCAAAGTAACTGGCTACTGTAAGAGTGTCCTCAGTAGAAGTGAACCAGTTCCATAGCAGGGCTTTTAAAACATATCTAGTGGTGAAACAGGTTATTCAAGCATTTGGTGGTAGAAAATTATAAGCAAATAAAGTAGAGCTGCTTCGATCAAAGGGGCTTCGTATACCCAGAGCCCCATTTGTTCACTAGCTGGCACTTTGAAAATAGTGGGTCTATAATAATCACAAAGTTTAAACCTCTGTAGTTCCTGCTGAAAATAAAGGGGGCAGGGGGAATCAAGTACTAGTCACTAGACAATCTCTCAATCTGATTTGTCAGTTCTACTCTATTTTATTGAGCATAGTATCTGACAAATTTAGACTAGCTCCTGTCAGGTAAGGAAGTCGATAAGTGCTTATAAAATGATGACTACCTTGTTCACTTCCCAGTAATTATATGCACGTCATCTTGCTCTAGCCCTCATTACTAAGGATTTCAAAGAGACTTAGGATGCACTTTTTTTATTTTTACCCTCAAGGAGGTTGGAATAACAGGAGTAAGATGGTACAAACAACTGACAAAACAAGCAATATCAAATGCATACTACGATGTAGGGAAAAGTAAATTGCTTTGGGTCCCAACCACAACAACAAACAATGCTAATGCAGCATTTGGTAACACTGCCTTGGGGGCCAGTGGAATCAAGGTGAGACTGTACATCTTAAACCTCCATAAACTCCAGTGGCCTCCCCTGTGAGGTAATGATTTCCTCCTTATGTGACGACTACGAAGGAGAAATGTGAAATGCAATGAGGCTCTTAGTCTGCAGTGGCCGGAAAAGAGGTGGTTCTGTTGACAGGCAGTTTAGATGAGGAAGGGAGGACAAGATTTGGGATTGTTGACGGTGAGGTATAATGGAAAATCCATATGGAACTACAAGGTAGCTCCACATGCAGAGCAAACCATTTTCAGAACATTCTGCTATCCCTCTATGTTGTTTTATTCGGATTCATTCTCCCACAGCCACGTTCCGTCTCCACCCTGCCTCAGATGTTGAGTGTGGTGACAGGAGGGAGATAAGCAAAACCATGCATGTCTGGATACAGAGAAATCCTGATTCCAATTTGCTTCACTCATTGCTCCATCGTTTTCTTATTGGTGGCTTATTTATTTCTTCTTGGCCATGCATATTTAATTAATACCCTTTTACTGCCAAATTCATTTTATCTCTCCCCAGACTCTAGTTTTTCTTGCTCTGCTGGCGTTTCTCTTGAGTGTACAGATTTGAACAAATAGTATTAGTTTAATTTAGCACACAATTAGTGAATTATATCTAGGCATTGTAGATGAATCCAGGGATACAAAGACAAAATAAGATATAATTTTTGGCATCAACACATTTAATGAGAATATTTTGAATTTTGTAATCCAGCCCTTAACTTTTTCTGCCACATAAATTCTATACTAACATTTTCTTCCTTCCACTATTGATTTCTACAAATACACATTTAACTCCATCTCAGTATGCTCTGGATGGAGAGTCCTTCCTTGGGCTTTGTTGCTGAGAACAGCAGGACATCAGTGATATGAACTGTAAGGTTGGAGGGAAGACTCAGGTATTGGAGGTGGCCGCTATCTGGGAAATAGACTTGCCGGTAGAGCTGGTCTGCAAAAATTGCCAGGAAGCTCAGTAATGGTGTTGAAATGGTCATTTTTAGATTAGGGGACACCCTGGCCCCAGCCCATATGTAGACAGCACTCAAATGTCTTCACCTAAGGAAAAACCCCACTGGAAGTGAGTCACATTGCTAGCCCCTCTATTCCAGCCCTCACAAATCCCCTCTACTTCCTTCATGTTTAGGAGGCCTCCTGAACACATGGGGACTTAATCACTTCTCAGCTTAATACACATACAGAAGTATCCATCACTAATGCCTAGTGCTACCACTCATGTCCTTACAGATGTGTGTAGTGCCTTTGCAGGTCCTTGTGTCACAGCCCTGAGAGCACTGAGGTCCTGGCAATGCTGGGAATAGCAAGAGGCAAAAGCAACAAGATCAAAGGAATTTCAACAGCAGAAAGAAGTTCACCAACCCAAGGGCATTGCGGGGCTAAGGCTGGCAAGCAGGCTGGAGCGTGAACTCAAAGGGCTCAGGCCGGGAGAATGAGAGGACCAAGCCCAGCCAGGGTGCAGGAAGAGCCATGTCTTAGGCTGAGCAGAGAGTCAAAGGTGAATCAGCTCCATCCCTCACTCAGTCTAGAGCCTCTTACCCATTTTCTCCCCAGTCCCGGCATTCTAGTTGCATTAAATAAAATATATTTGTTTCATAGCTAAAGCTGTTTCAAATATTTGAGCATCTTAGAAGCTACTTCTAAACATTGTAAATATTGAGGTTAACAGACTAAAGGAACTTAAACCAAAGTATCAAATTAATTGCTTCTTGAAAATTGAGAAAATGAATTTAGGAATATGTAATTCAGGATTAAGTACTACAGAGAACTTGTTTTAATTAGGGCATAAGCATAAATAAAAGAATACATGACTCACCCGAAGCTTTGAATGATTAAATCTGTCGAAAATGAGTGTGTTTACATGTCTTCCATCAGTGACACTGCAGATATAAATGTTTGCTGAAGGCCCAGAGCCGTTCTTGCTTCTCTGCAGCAACCTCTAATCCCTTCGGCCGGATAAGGTTTCCTCCTCCCTGTAATACTAGGAGTGTTTGTCCAATTACCGTATCACATATGGACGTGAGATTAACAGGGTAGACTTGGGAATCAGTGTTATTCAAACTCCAGCTCCAACCCTTCCTAGCTCTGTGGCCATGAGATTTACTTAATTTCCTTAAGCCTCACATGTTTATCATCTGAAAAACGGGGATAACAATGCATCAGGTATTATCAAATCTGATATTCAGGCACACCAACCGTTCACACATTGAATTGTTCTGTTTGCGGGGCTCTGCCACTCTGGTTGCCCAGGACCCCTGTATCCGTGTTACCCAGGCAGCTAGAGCATGAACAGCTGGCCTAGGATGCAGATGTTTCCAGATTTTAACCTTCTGGTTGGCGGTGCCCCTGCCTTATGAGTTGTTAGATATTTTTAAATATCGCCCCGGCTTCTTGCCAACATTAAAAGGACCACTGTTCCCACAGTCCTGAGCACTTTCTGTGATTTGAGGGAGGTAGTTTTTGTTGTTGTATCAAAATATGATTTGTCGTTTATGATTAGTGTCTAAGTCTGTTCACTTCTCCCATTTTATTGTGATTTCTATTAGGGACACATTCTCTTTCATTATCTCGGTGACTAACACAGTGTTTCGCACAGACTAGGCACACAGTAAGTGAACACTGAATTAGTAAAGGAAAATTACCAATTTATCCTGCCTAATGGATGTGCAGTTTTGTAAATAAATTGTCTTTTTGAGCAACCGTTTTCTATGAGAAACCGTTTAACTATGAGCGGCTTAGTACCTGGGAATACTGGCCTTCATGTCATTAGTGGGGGAATAATATATGGTCTTACACATGGTAGAATCTTTGTGAGAAACCAGATGTGAAATAGCAACCATCTTGAGTAGGCTATAAAAAGTTATGTGATTGTTTTATTTTGGTTTAAGTATTGTGAAGTAAAGACATTTACAGCAACAATGGTTTATCTTCAGATAGGACCTCTCAGGTTTGAGTTGGATTGATAACATCAAAACATGACGATATGGGCTCAGCCTTGCACAAACTCATGATTGCCGTACAACCAGGTGTAATATGACTATGCTAGATCGATGCCCACAAACCAGACTGAAATACCAACTACATTGTCAACATCTTATACACAAAGCGATATATAATTAGCAAGCAATATGGATCATTATGTTCAATGACTGAAAAACACTCTCTAGCAAATTCCTACTGGAAGTCAACGGTCAGGAAGTTGTTAAAGAAACATTGATGGTGCTACGATAAAAGATGCAGAGTCACTTTTATCCACCTTAGCAATCACAATGGCCACTGATGTGAAACAAAAAACCTCACTATACATCTTTCTTCCAATCCTCTTTAGGCCAACAAGTCACTAAATCCTGCCTATCGTTGGTTGCTGGGTTCCAGAGGACAGCATGAAAGAAGAATACTGCTCACCCTTTATGGAGGTAATTGTTACAACTTTCAATTGAACCATCCCTTTAATCCAATGCTGAAACTAGGTGATCTGTTTATCACCCTGCTCTCTCCTCCTTTTCTCTCCCATCACTGCCTGACCTTCCTGTTTGTTCTAGCTTTAACCAACACTCTCTGTGAAGGTTCCTCACTGACCACCTTACCTGCTCCCCATCTGAGGAAGCACCCCACCTCTCCGACTCAGGTTACCGTTATTGATTTTTGGTCCAAGTCTAATAACCAGAGTCTTTATGACTTTACAGCTCTCTTCCAAGCTTCCCCAGCTAGAACCCAGGATTGACCCTATATCTTATTGAAAAATGTCATGCCAGAATTACATATATCATCCACGTAAGCACAATTCCTACAATTATTCTATAGTAAGAGAATTTTAGCTGTCAAAATGTCTGTGTTTGCTTTTGGATGTTATTATTTTTATCATTTTCTTAAATAAAAATTAAGTGTGAAAGTTTTATTTATGATAGGAAAGGGATTCCCTTTGGTAAACACATTACTGTTTTTATTTTACCATTTTGAAAATTAACATTGCTCCATTTCAGAAATCAAAAATGGCATCTTCAATGTAGTAGAGACTGTTCATAGGTCTCCAAACCTTCAAGTAAATGATTCATAGTAAATATTTAATTTAAAAATTAGTATTTTATATTATATATAAATGAGGTGATTATAATGATATAAAAAAATAGATGTCCTATTAAGTTGGTGACATTCTCCATTATTCCTCTATTTAATTATTTTTGCTATCCATCAATTCATTTTTAAAAAAAATGAATAATCCATAATTCTAAATAGATTTTGTTATACTATCATCTATTATCAAGCAAACTTCCTTTAATTTGCTACGTGCCTGTCTGCTTGGAACACAATCACACACACTTGTTTAGAACTCTGTGCTCCAAAGTTTTTTTTATTGTTATTTTTCTTGTAAATATACATGTCACAGATGTTATAACAAGAGTGTGTCAATGCTAATTAGACTTATCACAGCTGGCAGTTTCTAGTCATTTTTGCTGCCCTCATCTTTCTTGCTACATAAAACCTACATTTTAGAAACCGCTGATTGCCGTGACCTACTAAAGTATTCTGACACCTAACTGTATCCATGTCCTGATTTCCTGCCAAACTCCATGATTTCTGGATTTGATTACTCATCAATGTTGATTTCCCTTTAATAGTCTCTTCATGACTCTTTCTAAATATTAGAATGAAAAACTGGGCCTCGAAGTAAACATTCTTAACACTCATATGGTACTAAAAAAAAAAAAAAAAAACCTAGGAAAATGCAACATCATCCTTTGTATGGAAAGTTACGTAAGCTCCTCATTTAAATCATTATAGTTGTAGTATGAGGTCACAGTGTAGCATGCGTTTGAACTGAAAATTGGCTGGGGATGCCATCATGTAATGCACATTTGGTTTCGTGTTTGCCAAAAGTAGTTCAGAGTCTAGAAATCAGCAGAAGATAGTGCAAGGAAAGAACTGCAAAGATGCACAGTGTAGCTGCCTCACTCAGGACAGCACTGGGGAAGGATCTAGCCAGGCGTTCTAATCCAGCCATTTGTCGTCTGTGTCTAAAGCATCAGAACTGACATTTAGACTTTCGAAATCTAAACAATGAATTAGTATTGCTGAATTTCATCAGAAGGAACATTTAATATGACATGGACTAAATATGAGGCCAGCTATTATATCTTCTCTGAAGAAAACAACTGTTTAATTAACAACTTTCTCTGACAATAGCTGTTGAAATGATATACTATTCTTGGATTACTGTTTTTTTCAAATACATAATCACTTTTTCATTGCAAAACACCTTAAATAATTACCTGAATAGAGTGATATTTCAGATGAAGACACACTCACCAAAGACTCACACAACAGTTTGTGGTGAGAGACCATTACGAGGAGCAAATTGAAATGTGTGCCATGTCCAGATGAACCGAAATATTTGTTTTGTATGTTGACATGAAACAAAGGAGACGAAGCAGCTGCATTTCTGGGATCTTCAGTTTGTTGTAGGTACGTGCTGGTTCCAGAGGCTCCTAGGCCCTCTCATGTTTCATCTTTACTTTGCCTCAAGGGCATTTTTCTGTATTATTATTATTATTGTATATAATATATGCATTTATGTTATAAAATTATCTATCTCGATATATATGTCTTTATCTATATCTACATCATCTATGTCTATATCATATATATATATACATATATTACACATATACAGTTTGAGTGCAAGATGACCACAGGCTTTAAAAAGGTTGAACAATGCTTTTGAAATGCTTTCACCTCTGCTGCACGCCTCAAAATGGAATATAAATGCAAAGTAGGGCAAGAAAATTTGATGTCGCTTGTTGTTGTTTTTTCAATCCTATGTTTCCAATTCTTTTAAAGACAGAAGCAGCTTCTTCTAGTGTAACTCCCCCCCACCCACCGCACACACAAGCAAAATGGTCACTAAACACAGCTCTGTGTTGGACCTAAAAGTGGATGACCCACTCTCCACAATCTTGCTTGTACCCTCCACACACGTCCAAGTCTTCTCTTTCCAGCTTGACAAGTTCAGCAAAGGGTCACTACATAAACAAACTGTGGGTATATTCCTTTGAATAGTTATTACTTATGTGAACTCGCCTCCATTTTTCAGTTGATAACATTTTACGACGGTGTGAGCAATATCCATAATACTTTTCCCTGTAAAATTAAGAGAAATAAAATTTGAGTTGAATGTGCCAGCACATCACTTAGCAGGATCTTGCAGGCTAAATGCAAGTATTTTTACATATTGTGTTTACACACACAAACCCACGCAAGAGAAGCGTGTCAGTGTCCTAAGGTGCTTTCTGTCTGCAGACGTGTGTCTTCCTGTTTACCTCAGGAAGAAGGTGGACTGTTTTGCCACAATTCATTCTGTCCCACTGCTCTGCTGCCTTGGTTTGGGACTCTTTCTAGTCTTCCCCTGCATCGTTTTGACCTGTGGTTCTCTCCTGAATGTTAGAAGCACATTCCCTCACACTGACCTTGTTTCTTTTTCCTGATTCAGCAAAACCTATTCTGCTATTGTTGCTGAGCCAACCTCCTTTTATTTCAATATGTCAACTTGTCATCACATTTCTCATTTTCTTTTGTACAGGAGCCTCTGTTTACTAAAATTAATTTGAATTCACAAGGCAAGTAGGGATTAAAATGACCTTTTGTTCCCTAAAAAAGAATTCCCCCCCAATATATTTTCTCTCAGTAGTGTGTGTGCGGTGTTCCATTCTATCACGTATTAGAGAATATTTTCACATATCCACCTTGTTGTTCCTGATTGCTTTGGAAAAAGAGGAGTTATTTCAGAATAGGTTCTGGCATAAACTCAGAGGCCCTGATTTCTGCCTGAGCCCTTTCAATATTTCAACATATGTTAAGAAGGAAAAAATAGTTCTTGAAAAGGATAGAAGGTAAAAATTGGAACTAAGTGGAAAATTAGGCCTTTTTTTTGGTTTTAAACATAATTCTGAAAATTAAA
The DNA here is from genome assembly GCF_036562045.2 of Rhinolophus sinicus. Lineage (NCBI taxonomy): Eukaryota > Metazoa > Chordata > Mammalia > Chiroptera > Rhinolophidae > Rhinolophus > Rhinolophus sinicus. Next base: position 113,729,684 of record NC_133758.1, read on the forward strand.
TATTGAATAAAAATAAGTTATATAAATAAACTTAAATTTCAACATGAAATAACTTCAATTAAGAGGTGGAAAGACAGGAGAAATACAGTAATGCTAAAAATTCAGTGATTGCCAGGGTGTCCACAGGTGAATAGGTGAAGCATGGGCGGCGAGGGGGGGTGTGTGCTTGACTATTCTGTGTAACACTATAATGAAAGATATATGACGCTATACATATGTCAAAACCCATAGAACTTTTCTTTCTTTTCTTTTTTTTTAAATTTATTGGGGTGACAATTGTTAGTAAAATTACATAGATTTCAGGTGTACAATTCTGTATTACATCATCTATAAATCCCATTGTGTGTTCACCACCCAGAGTCAGTTCTAAAACCCATAGAACTTTAGAGCAGAAAGAATGACTCTGAATGTAAGAATTTTCTAAAATATCATTTAGGAGGTTGGGCAAGCCTAGGATATAATGTAGACTGTGACAAAAGAATCTGGCTGCATTACAAATACATGAAATAACCTCCCTGAAGGGAAGGGGGATATATTTTGACCTAAATAACTTTGGAAATGAGTAGAGACTGTACAACTAATAACAAAATGAAGTGCACATAATTTCTACTAGAGGGAAAATGTTTCCCCTGGGGTATGGAATAGTAATTCTAACCGGAGTATATACTGGGACTGAACAGTTACATAAGTGAGTGGCACATGGTGGGAGCCAAATCTCTCCGTGTAGGAGTGAGAGGCTACAGATAATTGAGGAGACAAGGGTGAAATGACCAATGAGGGAACGGATTAGAGTCGGAGACCTCGGTAAGAACTTGCTTAGCTTAACATAGAGGGAGATGGATGCATGCAGAAATGCTTATGGAGAGGCAGATACACACAGGTGGGTGCACACATGCATTTCCTTGTTTTGTCAGCTGAGAACCTCAGCAGTAACGGTCCAGCGGCCCCAAGCATGGCCAGCACCCAGACTCCGTTTCCAAATGTCATCCTCCAGTAAAGGAGCTGGGGCTCCTTGGGGAAACAGCTAATTCGATGGCTGGGGCACAGTGTACAGGAGAGGAGCCTGGAACATTTTGTAGTGCTCAAAATAGGACACGCTCAAAACAAACAAACAAACAAACCAAAATACGGCCCTGGGGAATGTCACAGGGACCCAAAAGCCAGATAAAAAGCTACCAATGATGAAAGCTGAAATATATAGTTCGAGCAATGAATAAATAATGCAATACTGGATTACATTGCTATGTATAAATAAATAAAAATCCATAAGCCCATGGTATAAATGAATGCTTTGGTAAATTTAAAAATGGGGGATAAGAGATAAATCTCCTTTTGCAAAATAATCCCAAATAATTTATGCAGAAACTGTCCCGTCAAGAAAGACTTGATAGATGAACCCGAGGGCGAGCTAGTGCTTTTTCTTCCATTTGGCAAGACCAGCCATGCAAATTAGACTGAGGTTTATTCAGAGGGTATGGACATCTATATTCAATTATATTTTCCGATCAAATGATTTTCTTTAGCTAACTGAAATATCCATGCATTTTACTCTCACCTTTAAGTCCCCCTTTAATTTGCTTTTCTCTTCAGGGGGCCAAAGTCATGAAGTTTACCATTAATCTGAGCAGGTTGCTGCTTAATGGTTTTAATTGCAGGACTGCCAGCGATCAGAGATCTCTGTCCAAGCTTTTCTGTTCACAGACAAAATCCCTTTTTTAAAAAGACAAGGCTTGTTTTTTCTAGAGAATAGTGCTTAAAATGACCCCAAAAAATTTGAACGCAAAGTCTACTGTAACCTGAGAAGGTGTTTTTACCCAGTCAAAGGAAGAGTGAAATGTGTTGTAATAGTTGATTCTAGGATCATTTACCTATCTGCCCTTCTCTCATTTTCCAACTTCGATTTGTTGTTTCTTTCCTGGCTGGCTAGAGGAACCAACATGCCTCTTTTCCTCCCAGGCTTTCAATGTGCACTCTAAAAATAAACCTGCCTTAATTAAATTGCAAATGCAATCATCAGGGTTTGATTCAATAAATGAGGCACGTGTTGGCCTTATGTAAAGTCTCTGTGAAGCTGCTTAGAGCCCGGGAAGCACGCCTTGGCAAGTCACCTGTCAGGCCTGGAGAACCAAGGCCAGCGCGTGGGTGCGCGCGGACAGGTGCTGAGACCTCCCTGAGTTCAGGGTTCTTGATTTCCAGAAGCGACGGAGAAAACACAGCTGTCCAGCGCTGCAGCTCACTGTTCCCAGTGCTTCCACAAAATCTTGGTGAGTTGGAGAAAAAGGTGCAGCTTTCCAACAAGACCTTGCGAAGGTCCCCGAGAGCTCACCACGGCCGAGGCCCAGCAGTTCCCAGTATGTGGGTCCAGAGCCGGGAGCCCAGGCTGCAGCCTGGAGCGGTCATGGTCACAGAGCCAGATCCCAGGTGCCCTGGACACACACAGAACTTGTAAGGAAACAGGTTGCTGATTGACGTGAGTAATAAAAACAGCAGCGAGCGCCTTGCTTTAGGCTACTAACCAATAACACTTCTGAAAGAGGCGATCAGAGCCCGGTGTGGTGAATGTCCATTTTGCGGCCGCTCCAAGGGGAGACCGCTGGTCCGTCTCATCCAGCTGTTTGGCATCGTTCTCGCATCCTTTTACAGTGGAAATGCACGTGTTGTCAGGGTCTTTGGCCTTGCGCTACACTGTGCAGCGCATCAGCTTATAGGTAGATGGAGAGAGTAAGGCCAGGTTCCCTGGAATAGGACCATCAGGCAGTAGAAGGAAATAAAATGACGCTTTACTATTTTAAATGGAAATCGAGCAGACAGATCGGTTGATTATTAAAGGTGACAATCATGAGGGAAAAAAAAGCACGAAGTTTCATCTATGCTTCAATGCATTGCTAAATAAAACGGTCCATAATGGGCAGAGTGGAATTTCTATGTGGCACATACATCTCCCGTATCTCTGTTGTGTGTTGGTCTTGGCAGGTCTGGGCTCAGGCCTGTGCTCAGGCCTGTCAATGCCCCTGGAGGCACGTGAGAAACTAGAGGCTTGATGTCCCCAGGAATCAAGTCCAGGCTGTGCGACAAAGATCCAAAAAACCAGGTGTTTCCTACGCAGCTGACAGTGGGCGGGGAGCCTTTCCAGTGTATGATTTCTCTCTTTAGGCACAGAAAGATAAACAGGGTGGGAGAGCTTTTGGGCCATGGGCAAACCAGACAATAGAGCTGTGGACAGGCATAGTCTTTTACTCATTTTCAAGAAATCATCATGGCCTTTCGTTATTTTGTAAGGCATGCTTCCAGATTTGGGGCAACCAAAGTGAACAACATGGAAAACGAATCCTGTCATCATGCCAGCTTCCACAGCGGGCACGTGTCCTGCCATCAGTCACTCACAACCCACTGTGCCACTAATGCAGCAGTGTACCAACTCGAAAGCTGAACAGCCATTTCTGACCATCTGAGAGAGCGTTGGCTGGATAATGGATATTGATGTAGATGCTGCTTATGGAGCATGAAGATTTATAGTCATTATATCATCAGAATCTAATGTAAGTTTTAGTGATCTAAATGCATTCTAATTTTTCTCTGTTGTAGTTTAACTATTATTAATCTTTCTACACATATCCCCACCTCCCATTTCTTTTGCCCTGCTCTGCTTTGCCATGCCTACCTTGTTACATTTTCCCTCGCTTTTATACTTCGTTTTACATATAGTCGTTTTTGCAACCAATAGAGAGGGGTATTTTTAAATTGGTTCTAGGATTTGTGTTTTGTAGAAGGCAGTCGTTTTTTTTGTTGTTGTTGTTTTAACTATCACCTTGGTCCAGGTTTCATATTTTTGTGTTTCTTTTCTGTTTCATGGTTTCATTCTTTCTGATATACGAACCCTGTAGGTGCAGTGTGTGTGTGTATGTGTGTGTGTGTGTTTGTGTAATACTTAATGCACATTTATTTTCTAATCATTAACATTAGAATTAAAGACTATATCTAGACTCTAGTATACTGTATTAATAAGCAAAAACAAAAACAAAACACAAATACAATCTTACTGTTGTTGGCCAAACTTCCTTGGCTCAGATTTTAAATTTTTAACATATTGTAGGACTTTAGATATAAGTATCTAAAATTTATAAGTATTAAATTCCTTTGTTTTTATAGTGTCACTGCACAAGTAAGAAGAGTTGTCTAAATTACGTGAATTTCCAGGAGGGATTTAGCTTCTCCACAAAGATGATGAAGGGTTGGGAAAAGAGCCAACCTGATATTATTTTGATATCAGCTTGGAAGTGACTCAAGAGGCTGGCAGGCTGGTGGAAATTTCAATTATGCACATTTTCTGTAATTTTATTAAGGTTAGGACAAAGCGAGTGATCAAATATTACTTCAGTTTACACTCATATTTTAAGTGTTGCCCCTTTTATGTTTTAGAATCTTGTCATAATCTCATTTTGGATGTGTTTACTTATTTATTCATTTCCATCTATTAACCTTTGACAGACAGAAGGTCATGTCCCATGAACAACAGATGGAGGAGATTTTGCCTGCATTTCCTCACTGTGTCACTCATTGCTGTCAGCATGCTTTCACCTGGAGGGCTGGTAGCTACAATTTTATGTGGTCCCTTCCTCATCCAGGCAACCTGGACAGAATATATATATATATATATATATATATATATATATATATATATATATATGTGTGTGTGTAATCCCTGTGGGACAACTTTATCTCCCTCAGTTTTCTTGTCTATGAATGAAATGTCTACTCTAGAGGATGTCATTTTTGCTTTGTTTTGTTTTTAATTGAATATTTGCTTTGCTCAGCATCCATGGAAGAGTACAGCATGGCTATATCTAGTCTCCCTCAATATATTGCTGCATACTCTAACAGAGGAAATGTCTGTTTCATAGAGGAATGCCTCTTCCATGTCTGGGCTGTAATATCTTCATGGTTTTCTGAGTAGAACCAGCAACTTTCCAGAGCCTCTATTCTCAATTGGTAGAGATTACAGTAGCTAAAGGAATTGACGAGTTTTCTCTCAGTATCTCTCACAGCTCTTCAGCCCCTCAAATGACAGGATCTTGACTGTATTCCACTAGGCTATGTCTTCTCAGCCAGTGGACAAGGAAAATCTGCAAATAAGACCTCAGCATTCTTCTACAAGTTCTAAATACATTTCTCAACTAAGTGAGCAATAATTATTATCCATTATTTTTAATTTATCTGATCAGCCTGGCCAAGATGCCTCTCAGAAATCTTTCCTATTTCTTGCCCACAAGTTTTACTGCTCTCGAGTTTGGATATTATGGTTGTAAGTGGGATCTGAGCTGGAAGGGGAAGAAAGTGAAGGCCAATAGGCATGAGCTCGAGTGTCATCATACTAGACTGGACTATGAAATGGGGGTGTGGGCACAAATGAAATTAGTTTATCCTGGAGCCACTGTTGCTTAAAAAGTAACAGATTTTGCAAGGAAAATCTCATTTTTCAAAAACACAATAATTTGAGACTATAGCAGTGTTGGCAGAGACATAGATTATTTTGACTTTTGGCAAATAGTCTTTCAATTTTGTTAGAGATAGATAACTCACATGGAAATATGTGAGCTGAAAAATAATACTGCTGATTATATGACTAACAGCAAATAGTAAGAAAAAAGTTTTAAAAGTATGCTTTGGAGTAGTATCTTTGGCTTATACTGCAAAGATGTACGTATTTATTTTTACTTGCGTGAGGGTGAAATTCCAAGAAAAAACCAATTGGAGTCGATAACAATTTAAAAATGATCCTATTATGATGGATAGTGTAGGATGTTAAATTAGATAAAAAATTTGAAGAAAAAAGCAATATCTTAAAACATTTTAATATCAATAAACACAAATCATTACATTTGGCTTCAGGGAAAAATACTATATGCTATATGAATAAAACATCATTCACTCATTAATCTCAGAAAAATTCTGATAATTCAAATACTGCACTAGGTGTTGGGAATATATACATTATGTGTATGCCCTGAAGGATTTCACATTTAGTGAAAGAGATGGATATACATGTAATCCAAACACTACAGGGAAATATGCGATAGTAGTCATTTCTACAGGTTAATCAGAAGGGAGGAGAATGGAGCATTAACTGTGTCAGAGAGGAGGAAGTCAGAGAAAGGGGTCCATTTGGGAGCATTGTTTTGTTAACTGGATGCCATGCAACTTTCCTCCCAGCACTGATAGTTTTGATTCTAATGAAAACAGGGACAAACTAACATTGATGGGACTGCTTGTATTAAGACATAAATGTTTATTAAGGATAATTACAATTATTGATAATTATTGAGCATTGGGTGTGTATGTAAATTTATGATCACATCTATAATTGACATTTTAAAATCGAAATTATACTAATGCCCTAATTCAGTTAGTGTCTTTTATCTTCAAACTTCCAACACCTCTCCCATCATCATTCTCAGAGGATGGACATTCTTTCCACCTGTCTGATTTAACTAAAACAATCACAAGAGAACACGAGAGAATCCTGCTACCTCATCTACCCACTCACCAGCATTAGAGCCACAGGCTTTTCGTGTTCTTTGTCACAAACCTAAGCTCTGCAGACTGTTGCCCCACTTCCTCTCCAGAGGACCACCCCCCCACCCACACAAATATACACATATTCAGTACATCACTCTAGCAACTATAACCATTCTGTCCTAAAATTATATATATATATTTATTTATTTTTCCCTCTCTACTGGAATATCTTCAGCATACAAACATGCTGGTTTTTTTTTTTCTTTTTTAAAAAGCAACAATTTAATTAATCTCAGATACTGCCCTCCTTCTATCTACCATTTTGAAGTAAAATTCCTCAAATAAATTATTTGTTCTCCATCTCCAAATTCTCTTCTCCCATTTTATCTTCAACCCACACCTCTTCATTCCCCTGTAAACGCCAAGGTCACTGATGACTCTCATGGTACCTACTACATTTAATCCAGTTTACTTAATGGATTTGCAGCCTTGGAAACAGGTGCTTACTCACTGGGGTTTCTTGGAAAGCCCAGTCTCTGGGTCTCCTTGTTTTCTACGTCTTACTGGTCACTGGCTACTCTTTTTTAGTCATCTTTCCGATTCCTCCTGCTGTCCCCTTTTAAATATTCTCAGTCCTGCTATATTCTGTGTCTATACGCCCTGTGTTGGTGCTCATGAAATCCTGTGGTATTCAAAGTCACAAGACTCCATGAGCATGAAGGCAGTGAGGAAAATACATGTATAGAAGAACTCTACCCTGCTCTCTGTACTTGTACATCCAACTACAGGCTGCACATCTCTTCTTAGTTGTCTCCAAATGCTCCAGGATGCCATGAATCTCTATTGCTATTTCCTTTAAAGCACTGTTTAATTTCCAGGTCTAGCTGAGGTTGTATTAAAGGGGATTGAAAAAGGTAATGATGATAGTGGTGATACTGATGGTGGCAGTTGTGGTGATGATGAAAATGATTGTTTTTTTCTTTTTAAATACATTTACTCATGCTAATAAGAACATTATCATTTTTCAAGTGAATAATTTAACATCAAAGCAGTTAAGTAAATTTTCCAAGGCCGTACAGCTAGAAAGTTACAGAGAGAGGCTTTGAACCTAAACCTATGTGATTTTTGAAGTTATCCTGAAATTATTCTCACTAAATGAGTGACTACCACTTTTTAAAAAGCAATTACAGCTTTGTCCTCCACAGCATCCTAAAAGTAGACAAAATAGACAAAAAAGAACACTAATATCTTGGGCCTTCACACATGAAAATCTAGCCCAAGTCCTGTTTGCTTTAGTGACTTTCTTAGCACATTGGAATATTAGCAACTTCGATCATTTTGCTTTCTGTTTCACATGCCAGTATAGCCGTTCTCTTTTTTCTCTCCTGTCACTTACCCCGCTCCAGTATAGGAAGAGATCCTCAGGTGACGGGAGGTAATTAATGAGGATTTCATGCCACGATTATGAACATGGGCTTTGGAATTTGAGAGTTTCATGTTTAAATCCGAATGCATCCCTTAAGAGTGCTGTAATTTTGACAAGGTATGCAAATAACCTGTCTCAGACTCAGTTTCTGCACACGAGGGATAATAGTGCCTGATTTGTAGAACTGTTGCTTGGATACAAGGATGCAATCAATATAAAGTCCTAAGAACACTCTTCACATATTATAAATATAACAAAATCATGCGCTATTGTGGAGAGTTTTGCTGTCTGCACCATTTATATAATAATATACTTGCAGTGAATTAATGGATGCTCGCTGGGGTACAGCGTCTACAAACCTCTTGTCAACACTTTTTGATCTTTTACTAGGTTTACCTCATTTACTGGCATGCGTCACATGCTCATGGGTAAAGGGTTCAATAAGGAATCTAAAAGGTTAGTGCACTCATGTCAAAAAGATGGAGGCATAGTGACTGAGCTAGAAAAATGTGTCCTAATTGATGTGTGAGGATCCAGGTTCTAGCGGAGGCTGCTCAGGAAATGCTTGTGTAAACGCTGCCCCTTGTGCCCAGCCCACAGCTGCACACAGACCACACTCCTGCCAGACACACATGGAGGCTCAAGTTAAGCCCACGCAGCATTTGGGCGTCCCCCCATCATGCATGTACACGACAACAAAAGAGTCCCTTGTCTCCAGTAATACTGTTGTTCAATCTATCTTCACAATCTAAGAACGTATTTAATTTCCCTTAATGGGATTAGCCATCCCAGCCTCTATTACAACACAGGACATAATTACCCTGCTTTAACTTAATTTATCGACCTCATTACCACCCTTGCCTTTCCGCTGTGATTACAAATCTCCTAAGAATTGAGAACTCTCTGAACAGTAGGAGATTTATTGTGATTTATTGTTCACCCTGGCAATCCTGAGAGCAAACTGATTTATGATGGTGGATCCCCACTGAGAAGAGCAGATTTTGGGGGGCAATGGAAGGCTTCTGGGGAAGTGTGCTTACTCCTCTCAGACTCAGGGTCACCGTTTAATATGGAGCCTGTTGCTTACTGCACAAAAGCAAGAAGGGATCCCAGGAGGACAAAACCACTAGGAATAACCAGCTCGACAATGTCATTTTTGCCACCGGGAAAGTAATTGTAGCCCTTTATTGGAAATGAAAAGTGAGGCAAGTCTTAAATATTCCAGCTGACATTTGTTTTCCTACCTCCCAGGGGACGGCTTTCACCCGTAGTCTGAACAGTCAACAAGTTACGTGGAGCAGGACTTGCATTACTAGTTTCCATTCTTTTTGTGACAAAAGAGCACATCTCCACATTTTCTCAGGAACAGTGATGATTTGCTATAATGATTCTTAGCCAGAAGATCAAATGCAGTGGCATCACAGCTGCCCTTAATGTCCAGGAGAAAGAACTGTGACTTTCAGAGCTCACGTTATTATAATGAGTGTTTACAGCTACCACACAGTGCATGCTATTAAATTAAGTCTTCTATCATTTTCACGATAGGTTTACAGTCTGAACTTTGATGGTGATGATGGGAGAAAGAAGATTTTGTTCAATGCAAAATAAGTTTTTGCACTGCCCAAATCAAGCCATTTTCTAGAGGCACGGTGACATGTTGGAGTTCTTCAGATTCTGTGAAAGAAATGGCAGCATCTGGTTTGGCGAGCGCTCAAGAACACATTGTGTTACTGCCTAGCTCTTGTGAAAGAAGCCAGGCTGATTCAGAAGATTTACCCAAGGACATAGGGTTGGCAAGCTGTAAAATGTTTCATAGTTTTGAAAATGGATCCTAACAGTGAAACCAGTAGTTCTTTTGTTCTTTAGCTGTTTTTTCTTTCTTTTGTCCATTTTTGTTTCTCAGCAGATAATGCCAGGTCTCCTCACAGAACTCCAGACACCACCCGATCTGCTGGGTCAAGCTGGCTTGAGCAGGTGCGGGTAGCAGTCATGGGACCCGAAGCTGAAAAGCGAGCCCAACGAAACCAAGGTTTCTGGAACTAAAGTAACAGAGCTGCCACGGTTTGCAATCCAGAATGCTTTCAAAAGCGCGAGGTCCATCCATGCGGAAGATGCTGTCTCTAGGCTAAATATGGATGCATACAGGATTGATCAATCAAAGTCTGCCAGGCTGAAATCACTTTCTTCTTCCTGCCCTCTTTCGTGGTCCTTATCTTAGGTGGCTTAGCTCCGAGATTACCCAGTCAGACGTGTAAATTAGACTTAATACCTATCTGTAACCCCTCTTCACCTTATTCTATAAAGTGCTTCAAATCGTTATTCTGGGAGGCTGATTTGGGGTTTCTCCCTGTCTCCTCATCAGGCCTGTTGCTTCAGAGTCTGGCCACACAGAAACTTTGGTCGGTGACATTTTTTTTCCCTTGAACTCATTCCAGTCTGCCGTAGAAAAGCTGCCAGAGGGCTCCATTTGGTACGTAAATCACTATTGACTTTTATAAATTAAGAAAAAGAGTTGGAGACATTTAATTGTGCAATGAATTTGTATTAGTTGTCAGATGCCCAAAATTCAGAGAGAGAGAGAGGGGAAAAAAAAAGATTCTTGCTGTTGTTATCTCTTCATACCAAAGAAAAGTGGTTGTGACTCACTGTGCGTAGAGTTAATGGAGTGTGTGCTGATGGAGAAGGGATCTCTCTCCCACCAGGACTAAAGGTTTGCTCCTGACACTCCTAGCAGCTCTGTGCCTTGTTTCCAAAGCCTTTTACAAATCATCATAAAAGAGAAATGATCTCAGAAGCACTTAAACCCTTTTTTACACCCACTTTTCCAATAAATCTCAAACACATTTTTCATTTTGATCACAGAAATGCAAATTTTCTGACAGGCAAACTACAGTATGACTAAGTCCAAATGGAGTACAGTACATTTACTCAAGTGGAAAGGATAATGCAATGAAACATAATGCAATGAAATGTAATGGAATTCACTCAACTTCAACTTCCAAACCAGGCATGCTTTCCTCATTGGCTGATTGTTTGGCACAGGTTTTCGCACATATTATTGTGAAATGATTAAACTAGTATAGGAAAAAAAATAATAATAATGTTCCCATACTGCAAGGACTTTGATATGCTTGTTTCTACTTAGATGTGTTTTTCCTGAAATTTTCATTCATCAGAAAGTTAGATTTGATAGTAGTAAAATAATTCCAACCTAATCGGGGATATAAGTTCTCATTTTTGGGAGGCTAGATTTCATAATAAGTACAGGACAGGAACTAAGCAATCTAGTCTCTCCTTGGTGTTCAGGATGATGGTTGTTAGGCAGCCTGCTGTTTGCAGAGAAAGAAAGAATTTCTTATCTACAGATATCTTCCATGCTGCCTGGTTGTCTGTTTTTCCATCTGGATTTCAGTGGTGGGGTGAGGCTTGTTGAGCAGCAGCAACTTCATGGGTGGCACACACCAACCCATATTGCAGTGCCAGGGTCAACATACACAAGTGGGCATTCCTGAAACAGGCGGTTGCTGAAACTGACAGTTGTTTCCTGGAGACGCGAGCCTCGTAATACCTAAGAGGCTTAGAAGCTTCATTACGAATGTTCTCCTTGACTTTCATTTTATCAAAGCAGTACATGCGCCCTAGCTGAAGTTAAATAGTACAGTAAATGGATTATAACTACAGGTTCTCTGTGGCACCACCTCCTTCCCTGTGCCTTCCTCTCCAAAAGCAGCCAGTCTTGCCTCTTTTTGTTGTTCAGTCGCCATCATTCTAAGTCACAGGAGTGAATGGCTGTCATGGATTCATTAATTTTAGATGTTGTCCCCCGACACTTGGTAGGGTAGATGGGGATTTAGGTCTCTTCCATTCTCATCATTTTGATTTGCCACCCTCATTCTCCTATTACAATTTAACATTTGGGGTAAAACAGTGTTTATATTATTAAAATGTATAGTGGTGTCATAATAGGGTTGCATTTACCTTTCTTTCTTCAATTTGTCCTGAAGTTATCTATGTTTTGCTTTTTGTTGTTGCTGTCGTTTCTATGTGTTTAGGCCCCTTTATACATGTTACTACATTTTCCCAACATCTCTTATCCTCTCGGTGTAATTTTCCTAAAATTAATAAAATTCAGGAAGCTGTGAATTCTGAATTTTCTGTGGAGATCTGACTACAAGGACCCTTCTCCTGCATCCTCTAGGTCTGCTCCCAGCTGTCTGCGTTGCAATTCCATTTACTGTCATCCTAAGTCACATAATTTATTTCCTGTATGTCAAGAATTCTCCTTTCTTGGTTTACACAATTGTTTGGGTGGAGGAGATCCTTGATTAGTTTCATCAAGTTTAAAGATTGTCCAAGGATGGAGGCTATGGTGATGACAATTCCATCCTTTCTCTTAAATTAACTGCTCCAAACCAGACTCAGTGTCCTCTCTGCCTGGAACACAATTGTCTCCTTATTCTCCTTTTTCACTGTCCTGTGGACAGTCCCTTTGTTTATCTCCTGTGTCGAGTCTCCCATTTTGGTGTAATTTGGTGAATTATCATAGTCTCCCTAATTTTTTTCCCCTCTCTGAGTTACTGAGCTATGACTTGAGAATGACATGATTGTTTTCCCATAGTTTTCAGCATTTCAGTGCCCTTCATTTTAATAAGAATCAATAAGTTATCACTAAGTGTGTCCTGTAATCCAGGCACTGCAAACTGTTACAACACTAGTTCATGGCTATTATCACAATATTTTGCAATTGTGAAAAGAAGTGGCTCAAAGAGATAAAGTAACATGAAATAAATAAGGTGCAAAGGCAAGGTTTACACCAGGTTCTGTCTGATTTCTTACCATCTTTCTTTACTTACTTTCCAGAAAACTGTAAACTAATATGAGGTGTGTTCAAATAACGGAATGATCCAAATTATGACTTGTTTATCAAGTTTATGAATGATAGACATTTTAAACTGTTAGTTTACCTATCCAGTAATATAATCTAGATTCAAATTTATGTTAAAAGCATTTGCCCAGATCAACAGGACTAAGATTAATATGGATAACTGGATCTCCAGTATTTGCTCACCTGACCTCTGGCATCATATCAGTTTCGTGAAGTCATTTGATAGAATTGTGGAAAAATATCTACTAAAGAAATCGTTGAAAATTTTAAAAACATTGCTTAAAAATGATTCTTCTGGGATTAAGTCTAGTCTCCAGATTATTTAGTTCTAGAGTGTTTTTGTGGCTTTTCAAATCATGATCTTTCATGCATCCAAGGCAATTCTTATTTTGGTGGGAAAGTTGCATTAGTAATAGTTTACATTCTGAAGGTAGTGGTGAAGAAAATGCTTCTGCTAAAAGGAATAACATTTGTTATCACTCTTTCCTGTTTCACAAGAGAAAAAAGCTTGTTATAAAAATAAGTCCGTTGCTGAAAGAAGAATGCTTAGAAACGTGTGTTAGAAAAAGAAAAAATGAAACTCTATACACATTGGTGTATGACCACTCTTTTTTTTATCTTTTTTAAAGCCTCAGGTGGAGAGAGAGAGAGATGCCGAGCCTTTGAAGGACTATTTCTAAAAATACTTACACAAGAACCCTCTTGTCAGCTGCTTCTAAAATGAAATCAAGATCAAGAAATTACATAATGTTGAGCTATATAAAATGAACCTGTAAACCATTTTATGAACTGAGATTTTAAATGTGAGGGTGGGCTTGGAGTTAAATGTGTAAGTATGAAGAGAATTCCTTCTTCAGGACTAACTTAGACTTTGACACTAAAGGAGCAAAAAGAACCTATTTGATGCTACTTATCTATTTTGCATACAAGATGCCTGTAAAATGCTAAAGTGTGTTTTCAGGTGTACGCCACAGAGTTGTGTTGTGTTCGGTAGAGTAGACTTCTTTGTTCTTGTCTTTATCTGGACATTAAGTATGGCTTAAGGAGATGTGTATGGGTGATAAGCTGCCAACGTGTGGACTTTGAGAGTCCATTTCATGTGTCAACTCAGAGGGTTGTTTTGACTGAGATTAACATTTAAATTGGCAAACTGAGTAAACTGATTGCCTTTCATCATATGTGTGAGCCTCAGCCAATCATCTCAAGGTCTGACTTGAACAAAGCCTGGCTTCCCCAAGCAAGAGGGAATTCTCCAGCAGACTGCTTTCAAACGTCATCTGTTCTACAGTCTCTCCTGGTTCTCCAGCCTTGGGCTCACACTGAAGATATGGCTTTGTCATCCTGCACAATCACATGAGTCAATTCCATGTCAATTAATCTCTCTTACTGGTTTTTCCTCTGGAGAACTCCGACTATACAAGTATTATATGTGTATCCACAGGAAGCATCACTCCCTCTTATCAAGCCCCTCCCCCAACCCTGCTATCCAGTGGGTCTCATCTGCCTTACAGATCGCCAGGAGTTTTTTCTCTTTATCACCTGGCTCACATGTCCTAAACTGGAAGCATATCACCTTCCTTATGCATTCGCTACCCAGACCTTCACACATCCATGACTTGTAAGCACTCTCCCTGACTCTTGTAATTCATTTTCCAAATCTTGGTCAGAGGTAAAATTTCTGGATCATACACGTCCCCTTCTTCCTTGTTTAAACACTTTAATGACATGTTTTCCTCAGGCTCAGTTCCAAACATGGCTCATGACAGTCAGTGTGACAGGACCTGCCCCATCTCTCACCACTTCCTCTCACCATGTTCGGATTCTGTGAGCTATGATACTTGTTGCTGGCACAGTCTCTTTCCTGCAGCCCTCCATGAATGGCTCTCCTTTGCGGGTGTTTGGTCAGGGTTCTGCAGAGGAACAGAACCAACAGAACATATATACACATATAGAAGGAGATTTATTATGGGTGATTGGCTCACACGATAATGGAGGCTGAGAAGTCCTACAGTCTGCTGTCTGAAAACTGGAGAACCAGAAAGCCGGTATGCAGTTCCAGTCCAGGCATGAAGGTCTGAGACCCAGGGGAGCCAATGGTGTAAGTCCCAGTCTGAAGGTTGAGAACCAGGAGTGCTGATATCTGAATACAGAAGATGAATGTCCCAGCTGTGCAGAGAACAAATTTGGGTCTTTCTTCTGGATGGATTGGATGTTGTCCCTTGCATTAGTGAGGGCAATCTTCTTTACTCCATCTACTGATTCAAATGCTGAGATCTCCAGAATCAACCTCACAAACACTTTCAGAAATGTATTATCAGCTATCTGGTCAACACTTAGGTCAGTCAAGTTGACACATAAAATTATCCATCACAGGAGGAAACGTGGTAGTTCTCCATTTTGTTCACTCCCATTTTCTCAAAACTTTCTCAAAGCTTCTTCCATAATGCCTAAACCTTCTTGGTGCCCTCTTACCACACTCTGGCAAAATGACCATCACACTTTATTGTAATCAGCTTACTAGCTGTCTGTATCCTTCACTAGACTTTTAAACTTCACAGTCGATACTGCCTGGCACTTAGATGGTACCACATAATTTTTTGTTTATTGAATAGATGACAGAATTTTATGATTTTCTCCAATTATGAGTAGTGAAAAAAGGATACTGTAATCAAATGCATGTTTTCTTTTTCTCAAATACTTAGTGTAGGGGTTTTAGAAGACAGAAAGAAAACATTCATTCTGGGATTTAGAAAATGGAAATTTGTACTGTGTTAATTAAGTTGTCAGGTCAGAGGTGTTTTTCACTTACATGAATGTGAGCGATTTTCAAATGAAACTCTTCCGCTTCTTGCTTGGTTGAGCATGCTGCTTAAGGAAAAAAGGCTGCGTTTTCTGTCTGATTTTTGTTCTTTTATATTTTTTTCCTGCCAAGGAGATTTGGGACACATAAATCATTAATGTGTGATTTTATATATTCTCGTGGTCAGTGATGAGAGAGCTTAAGGTAACATAAATCCCTTTTGTGGGTATTTACGAGATGGACTTTCTGAGTGTAGAATTCGGTGCATGTCCTATGGATGACCTTCAGACAAGAGCATGGTGGGAGCCTGTACATCTGGAAATGGACAGAGTCCATTTTTACAATCGACTTGTAGTAGAATATCCTAGCAGCAGCAGCAAGGGCCATAACTCTTCCATTTCACTTTTACAAGACTTGTTATTTTCTTAGCTAGTGAAGGAGTAAAAATGTGTCACCTGCCCATCACTGACATCCAGTACAGAACAAGTGCCACAGTAAAACTCTGAGGTAAATTTGCTCAGAAATAGTAGGAAGTGAAATTTTAGCTTCATCTATGAAAAAAAAGCAAAAAACCAAACAGCTAAATTCTTATGTAAACACGTGACAGCAATCAGCTTATGGTACTTGATATAACAGTCTAATTGTTCTTCAATTGTATGGATATTCAGCAACACAAATAACGTCATAGCTCTTTTTTAGCTCCATGTGTTACCATACTGCTTGAAGGTTAAAAAATATATTTCCCTTAAAATGTATAAAGTCAGACTTCTTTTCACTCATCTGATTCTTTATAACTGCTTGGTATTCACTGGATTTTAATGTAGTAATCCCAAGGCATACACACAGCAACATTCATTATTAGATGAGATGTCTAAATAGGAGAAATAAAGGACTACAATATTGCAATAATTTCAAAAAGTAATTCCATTTTGCAGAAACAAGATGCTAGGCTTAATGCCTCAAAATATTTCTATTTTGTTTCAATGTGATCACCTGAAAATGGCCTGACAGCAATACATGATATATAGTACCATTAAAAATTGAACCATATACCTTTACAGTTTTCGTACGAAATCAATACAAATGCAGCTGTTACACAACAGATGTCTGCGTGATTATAATGGCAGCTTTCTTACATGAGATCTCTCTTGCCTTCTCTCTCTCAATTAAAAACTAGGTGGCATTATCATTCCTCTTGCTTCTAGAACAAAAGAGATTTTAACAACCAATGAGGCAAGTTGACAGATGTATTGCAAGATCTGAAGAACACTGTTTGATACATCAGATGTTACTGCCCATGTCATGTGCTCGAATATTTGCTCCTGGTGGTCCGGCGCCCAGAAACACGCATAGACCGTGAGATGTGGTGTGTCCACGAGCAAGTCGTTTTCTTCCCATAATCACTGAATTAGACTTTCTAGTGCAATCTGGTTTTATATTCATCTCTATTCAGTTCGTAGGTGAAAAAATGCCATACATTAATATACAGTTATTCCATCTCAGTGAAGACAGCAAAACTGTTCAAAAATAAAGAAACCAGCAAGCAAGTATGAGCTAGCATGGTGAAAAATGGAATGATTTTTTTATTACCCATTCTTTTGGCCAAAACATGGCTAATGTGTCCTTTCTATCATTATAAACAGTGTGAATTTCTGGCTCATCCCTAAAATCTATTCCTGTAAGTGGCTTAGAAAGACAAAAAATTAGTAATTACCTGGGACTGTCCAGGTGGCTGCGGACACTGGGTTAGATTTCCTGGGCTCCCATCCCAGCTCTGTTCTGTAACTTTGAATGGGACATGTGCCTGCCCTGCTCCTCAGATGGCTGGTCTCTACAGTGAGGTTCACACCCATCCCTTTCGCTGCTGTGACAGTGAAATGACATTTCATATAAAACCCGTAGGACACCTCAAGCACACAGTATATGCTCAATGGTGATTATCTATAAGTGTCAATATTAATATTACTAGTGTTATATGTATTTTGAAAAGTCCACGGATATAAATACCATTCATTTGGCAATTTTCCTTCTCTCTAGGTCTCCTTGTCTGGTTGAATATTGTGCTTTTAGTGCTCTCATGAACTGAATTGTCACTTTTTATTTTCTTGGAAGAGGTTGTACAATAGCAGAATAATCTGTTCCTTAAAAGTTGGTTGAACTCAGCTTCGAAACATTCGGTCCTAGTATTTTTTTCTTGGGAGGACTTGTAGTTACAGATTCAGCATTTTTAATGGTTTAAGACTTCCAGGATGGTGTATTTTTTCTAGAAATCCTCCCATCCTGTCACACTTCTCAAATTTGTTGGCATATAATTTCTTATTAAACTCTTAGTGTCTGATGGACTTACATTCTTTTCCAATTTTCATTCTCCTTTGCAGTTACTTTTAGCCCACTTTTCCTCCTCCATCCTTTATCCCCAGCAACCTTGGTAAAGGTTTGTCTATGTTATTCATCTTTCTTAAAAGCAGCTTTTATTATTTTTTATTTCCCTTTGTGACTAGTTTTCTATTTCATTAATTAACATCCTTTTTTTCCCCTATCATCAGCTATTGTGAGTTATATTCTGTTATTTTTTCATCTTCTTAATTTTATGCTAAGCTCATGAGCATTCCCTCAGTCCTAGTTCCTTATATAGTATTTAATGCTATTACTTTCTTTTAAGCATCACTTTAGCTGCGTTCCAAAGTATTAGTGTATTCTACTTTTAATACTATTTCTTAGTTACAAGTTATCTTTTTACATTGTAATTTCTTCTTTTATCCCTGTCTTATTAAAAGCATGTGTATGTTTTTTTCTCTCTGCTATACTGGAACTTTTTATTTATCCCCTCTTTAACTAACTTCTAATTTAATTATTTTGTGGACTAATTAATATCAAATCTTTCATTTTGTTTGCCACTTGGCATATTGCCTACTAAGAAGTTAAATTTTGTAAATATCACATGGGTGCAGGATTCTATCTATATTATTCTAATAAGTAAAAACCTGTTAATATCATTATTCAAAGTATCTCTTTTCTAACTGAAGTTCATTCACCTTGAACTTTCAATAATTTAGACATGTTGAAAATTCCAATTTGATAGTAAATTTGTCAGTTTCATTTTCTATTTATATATTGTTTTATTTTTATTTTATTTAATTTTTTAGATTCTTAGTGCATTGTCCCATAACGATGTCTTTGTCTTGTCTCTCTTGTTTAATGTTAGTATAGTACAGAAAAGATTTTGATATTCATATGAGCTTATCTGTTTGTTTGTTTTTTCCTTCTCAGTCGTCATTACACACACACACACACACACACACACACACACAAACACACACACAGGTATGTTGTTTTTTCAACTTTCAGGTCCTTTTTAAAAGTGTCTTACTGAAGTATAATAGACATACAGTCAAGTTTAAAACTTGATGCATTTTTACAAATTGAACACACCCATGTAACCCACACCCAGAACAAAAACAAAGAAAGAAACAAACAAAACATGACCAGAATCCCAAACATTCACTCTGTGCCCCATTTCAATTACCACCCACACTGCAGAGTTAACTATTGTGACTTCTAACAACTTAGGTTGGCCAGCAATTGACATTTATATAATTGGAATCACAAAATGTGTGCTCTTTTGTGTCCAGATGATTTAACTCAATATTGTGTTTGTAACATTCCTGAATACTGTTGAATTTTCTCATTGTCATTGATGTGGAGTGTTACATTTTGTGACTGTACCTGAATTCCTGTATTCATTCTAAGGAAGTGGGAATTTGTGTAGCTTCTGACCTGGGGTTCTTTAACACAAGACCCCCAGGGATATTCTTGTGCACAGTGTTTCGTGATCCACGGTCTCATGTCTTACTGACATCACTTAAAAATATTATTCAGTGACGTTTTTCCCGCATCCTATCGGAAAATCTCCTTTTCATAGCTCTTACCTCACTGCCTTTTGAAGATGTTATTCAACATTTTTATTTGCTTCTATTGTTGCTACTTTAAATTTGTTGTCCTTCAAACTGGCATTTCTGTGAAAGTGACCTATCATTTATCACTGTCTGCTTTAATTAACTTTGGTTTTTCATTGCTATTCTGTCTATGGTTTCACTAAAATGTGTCTAAGGAAGAATATCTTTTTTTTTATAGCAGTCATTAATGCAAACCTTTATGAAAACATTTCAATATGAGAAGAACAGTATGGTGAGTTTTATTTGTTTTTAATTGCGGTATAATTGATATACAATACCATATTAGTTTTAGGTATATAACCTAATGATTCACCATTTTAAAACATCAGGAAATGAGGGCCACAATAATTTTAGCTACCAGCTGTCACCCTACACAATTGATACTGTATTATTTTCATTTTTCCTGTGCTGTACATGACATCTCCACGACTTGTTTATCTTATAACTGGAAATTTATACCTCTTGATCCCCTTCACTGGTGAAAGGGATTAAGAAAGAATTTCTTGTTTTCTTCCTCCCTTCCTCCATCTTCCTCCTCCCCTCCCCAACCTCATCCCTCTTTTTCTCTTCTCTCTCTCTCTCTCTCTCTCTCTCTCTCTCTCTCTCTCATAAATATCAGTTTGACCTTATCTCTAAACCTGCATTTCATATGTCTATCATCTTGTTGCTTTTTATTACACGCTGTATCATTTTCTTATATATTCTGCCAGTCCACTATTATTCTCATGACCTCAGCCTGATGTTTAATGCAGCACTTGAATTTGGAATTTTACACATTTATATTTTGAGCTAAACTTTTAAAATGTTTTTAGTTATTTTATAGTCTGCATGTGATAATGACGTGTTATTTATGTTGACTTTTTCTCATGGTACCTTCTTTCCCTGTGGGTTTGGAATCTTTTGTTGTGATCTTGTCTATGGTTGAAGTTCATCTTTGAAAATCCAGAGACACAAATTATGGCTGTTTTCTTCCAGGAGAATCTGCATTTGCTTGTCTGGAATCAAAGGGTATTCCCGCAGTGGGACTATTTTAGCCCACTTCCAATATTTCTAGTTCATTCTAAAAGTATCTCAAGCTGTCCTCTGTCACCTTGCTTTTGGCCCAAGGCTCATCATCTTGTTTATAGGATTCATATTGACACTTGCTTTCAGCAGCTCTAGTTTTCATTCAGATTACTTCTATGTCTCTTGGAGATTTCCCTTACTTTGTGGAAACCCATAAATGCAATGAAAAGTGTATTATATGCAGTATCGAGCTGTTCTGCGAAATGAAAATCCTTCTGACTATATTGGTATCTTGTTTTTTATATTGTGTGAAATGGATGGTGTCAGTTTGGTGCTTTTGTGTGCATTATAATTTTTATTATGTGTTTTACCTGTCTCAGGGTGTGATATCACACACATTGTCATCATTGATCCATTAATCAAAAGGAGTCATATGCCTAGGTATAATATTTAGCATAAAGTAGAACATATTCCTTCAGTAGGAGATGGAAAGATGGTTATTATGTAAAAATGGGCAGAAATTCTTGTAATGTATTGTTTAAAAAAATAATACAAGTAGCATTCATTGTCAGAGACCCAGCCTTCCATACACTCTGTCACATTCCCCACTCCCACGTGGCTGGGCAGGACCAAGTCACAAATTCAGACCAATGGGCTAGAGATGACATCACCTGTGTCTCATCTGGGAGCACACAGGACAGAGATGAACAGGCCCCACTGAAAAGAGCCCCCAGCTTGCCGTTTCCCCTCCCACATGACAGAGAAGAGCCATGCCATCACAGAAGCCAAGCCTGCTGAGCCATGTCACTGACAGCCCTGCCATGCTTGTCACTCAGACCTGTGGCACCTGCTCCCCTGAGCCGGAAGAGACATTGACATTTGAGAGTTGGTTCTTCCTACAGCAAGAGCCTAAACTGAGCAATAAAGTACAGCGTGTTTTTAGGGAGAACTCTGAACAGTTTATGGACATGAGTTTGTTTTTTTTTCTGAAATATGACATATTCATGTCCTCTCTCCACCTCCCACCTTCCCCTTCCAGGCGATGCAGTGCCGTGATGTCGGAGTCCTGTGTGAGACATGAGCTACTCATCCTGGATGGCACCCCAGACAAATACTGCAGCACTGTCATCCACAGCTTTATCCTCTGGGACATGACAATGATTAGAGTACCTGTTTCAAAGGATTGTTGCAAGATTGAAAATGGTGATTGCAGGTAAAACCTACATCACAGTGTCCAGTGCAAAATATTTCCTTTTGCGTGGTAGCCAGTGTTAGTCACATGTTAGCAGTTTCCATGTACATAGTTTACAGTCACCCTGGAATAGAGCTTTCCCAAAGAAAAAAATTATCTCACCCTCACCAGCGAAAAATGGAGCTTTCACTTAAGAACAGATGGGAGAGCTAACAGTTAACAACAGAACATGAAACATTTCACTCCAAAATTCCTGATGAGATTACACTCATGATACCTCTTACTCCATAATAACTTTCTTAAAATTTGGCCATTCCCTTCCCTTGAGCTGTCGAATCTCCCTCAGCTCAAGTGCCATCTTATTATATCTTCTCACTGGACTTTGCACCCTTTTCCTCTCTATCTCTATTCCAGATCTTTCCATCTAATATCCTTACATTCTCAATTTAATATGTGAAAGACCAACATCAATAAAAACCTTTCAGATTTCTGGTTTCAGCTTCAACATGCAAAAACTTGGACATTGTCATTCCTGTACTTGTAAGATGGGAAAAAAAGAAAAAAGGGAAAAATTATGGCTTTTCTTGAATCTATCAGAGGTATATCTTAGATGTGATTAATGTTTAAATCAGTAAATTTTGAGTCAAGTCCATTACCCTGTGTGGATTGGCTTTGCCTCCCCCCGTCAGGTGAAGGCCTTAGAAGCAAAGACTGCAGTTTCCTGAAGGAGAAAAAAATGGAGCCTCAAGACTGCAACATAGAAACTCTGAGCTTCTAACCTGCCTGGTTTTCCCTGAACATTTCAGATTCGAGGCTGCGACAAGTCCATCGAGTTGTCAGTGAGAAGAGTCCACTTCATGGTTCATGTACGTGACACCTACTTTCACACATGAAAAGGAGTTCGGAGAAAATGAGATGGTCCCATCTTAGAAACTATTGCCGTGATTGCAGTCGTATGACTCTGGACTGTTTCACCAGTTCCCTCCAGAACTCTAAATCAGAACAGGTAAGGAAGCAGAAAATGGACTCTCCACAGGCCTGGGAAAGGAAAGGGCATTATACAAGGGCCCACGGCATGCTGCTTTGGAAGAGCAAGCTTTGCCAAGTTCATGAAGTGGCCTTTTCCTGGGTTCTTCCGACGCTCATATTTCCCCCTTGCTCGGAGTCGGTGCCTTCCTGTGCTGTCGGCCGCTGCCTGGCCTTTAGCTACTATCACCATGTTCTGAAATGACCCGAGGCCAGCGAAGTAGCTAAGCCTTTCTCTGCAGTTGTTAAGTGTTAGGCAGGAGATGGCATGCCCACAGGGGCTGCTCTCCGGTCCCAGGGCTGGACCCGAGTGATGGACATGCAAGCATTCTTTAGTGAACTTATTTTTGAAATGTTTGTGACAAGCAGGAACATCTAAGGCACAAAACTCAGGGCAGGCCCCTCCTGCTGAGTCAGAGCAACAGGCCAGAAGGGCTGGCTTCTCAGTGCTGAGGCACTCACGCTATGTCACATTAGAGGACTTCCCCTGTTTCCCTGAGGTATGACCAGGGCCTATATAGGCGAGGACCAAGTAGATCCACTTGTGGATAATGGATATTTCCAACAGAAAGTAAGGGAGAAGGCAGAGTCTCCCAAGCAGTGCGTTAGCCTAGTCTTAGAACGTCCCTGGGCCCAGCATGAAGATAGTTGTATTTTAGATCATTACTTAAAATTACCAAAATAATGTGTTTTTTTCAAAAGTGATTTCATTTCACAGAGATTACAAGTTTACAGGGTACCACTATTAGAGAGATCCTGAGAGCTGCTTCCTGATTAAAGAAATCCATTTCTGGACCCTCAAAGGAATTTAATTATGTATATTTATGTAAATCACATGCAAATCACCCTGTAAATAAAGTGTGCAAGGGATAAGAGTGATGTTCCCAAGCTGTGACTTGTCAGTCTAAAGCTGTTTAGTAGAAAAGGATGTAAACCCTGATATAAACAAAAGCTGAATTATGGAAGATAAACCTTACCACCTACATTTCTTTTGGAAATAATTGGATTTGGGTGAGATAAGTAGTTTTTCTGGCTAACAAGATTGTAGTGCCTCCCTGGTTATCTTGAACACTAAGCAATACAGATTTTTCTAACACAGCAACAGTCAGCTCAATATGACATTATGATTCTCAGCATAGCTTTGGTGTGGTATTAAGGGGACTTCAAACCCCCTTCTGCCTGGAATTGGCCATGTCAGCACAGTAACCTTTCCTGACCTTCCCCAGGTGTCAGCTTTCCCCATCTGTATTGTCTCAGGGATGATGCAATGGTTCATTGTTGGAGCAGCGAGGCCAGGATCCCACACCACACCACGTGCTCCGTGCTTGGTCACAGCTCCTGTATTTATCTCTTCTTAAAACAACTGTATTGCAAACAACCTATTGACTTTGCCTGTTGGTTGTGCAGGCAAACATAAAAGATAAAAACTGTAAATAAAAATAACTTATAAGAAAAGGTGATCACACACCATCAGAACCTCTGAGGAAATCTTTACAAATACAAAATACAGAGAATTGGCTTGAAAATGGAAAGAGGCAGAAAAACCAGAGCCCCGAATCCCAAAGGGAGTGCTCAAAGCTCACAAGGGACAAATCTGCAAACAGGAAGCCAAAGAGCCCCTTTCTTTTCACATGTAAATCGGGTTAGTCCCTCACAACATTCCGTTTCTCATCCGTTGTCTCTCCCCAGGGTCTGAGTTCCCTCCAGACAGATCTGAACATCAAGATGGGTGGCCAGCGAGGGGAATGCTGTTGCTGAGCGCTAGAGCCCTGCTCCAGGGGCTTCCAGCTTTCCACCAGACACGGAAGAGTAAAAAGCATCAACGAAAGGCTGCCCTGCTCAGCAGGGACATACTTTTCCCGAGTCACCATTGTCCTAAATGCCACTTGTGGCGGTGGAACAGGAGAAGTAACCTGTGCAGCTCCTTCCAGGAATCCATTTAGTACTCATACAAGAATATGACGCAGCAGTCAAGATAAGCAGGCATATGAGGAGAGCCAAGGGCCTCCAGAAATAGACCAGCAGACCATAGAGCAAAGAGAGATAATTACAGTTGCTAAGAGAGTTTAAGCACATTTTAATAGTATCCTAAAAATACTTAGTTTATAAGCTATGTATAATAATGGATCTCAAACAGGTTGATTTTTTTCCCCTTGGCCATCCCCCAGGAGACATTTGGCAACACGTGGGGACACTTTTTCCCACTGGTCTCCAGCTGGTAGAAGCCAGGGATGCTGCTAGATATCGTGCATTGTACAAGACAGTTACACACACACACATACACACACACACACACACACTTAGAGAGAGAGATACTTACTAATAACATGGTACTAAAAGCCAAATCAGTGATAGTGATTTTGCTAATGAAAGCCAAGTATATCTCCAATAACTTAGATTTGAAGAACGGGGATATCAAAAACGATAGAGGGAACAGGTTAACCACCAGGAAGACAAGATCCAAGGTGTCTCAGGTCCATTAATGAGTGCACAGCAGCAGAAAACTGAGGAGGAAAAGGGGCATAATTGCGTGAACAGCAGAAAAATGATTTCCTCAGTTTAAGTTTGGAAAAGCCTATGGTGTGTCTCGCTTGACTAATAAAAATGTCTCATATTTGCAAAAGTCCTTCTGAAATGAAGAGTCTATTATGATAATGAAAAAGATAAAATCCTAAAAGAACTGAATGTACAGAAGTTGGAACAGGGTTAGGTACAGTTTACTTTCCCAGAAATTCAAACAAATGAGATGGCAGACAAAAGGCAATGCTTTTAAAATGCTGAGAGAAAATTAGAACTACACTTCAGTAATTAACCTAATAAAATTTGAGGACAAAATAAAATTTATTTTGGACATGCAAGACAGAAAAATTATTATGCAGAGAAATCAATATTTGCCTTGAATAATAAATCAAAATAAATTATCCTTTTACATGTTGACAACACAAATATCACAAAATACTAAACAATCATATTGTATTATCTAACATATTTATATAGTATTTTCCTAATTATTTGAATGCATACTGTATTCAATGGTTGATTTCTTCATATTGAGTATCAAGTCTTATTATGAAGTTGGGTACTTATTGAGTAAATGTATACATTGGACAAACATATAGAACCCAGCAATAGATTCACATATATGTAGGCATTTCATATCTGAAAAGGTAGCATTGCAGAGCAGAGATAATTAGGCAGTCTTCTCAATGAATGATTTGGGATCAATTGAATAGCCATAGGAAACAAATGAATCTTAAATGAATCTCCCTCATTTCATGTTTAAAAATAAAATTATAAGTGCATTAAGGATTTAAAGATAGAAGACAAAATAATAGAGTTTTTGAAAATACAACATACCATTATAACCTTGGGGTAGGGAAAACTTTCTTAAACAAGTCCCCCAAAGCACTAATCACGAAAAATAAAGAATAAGGAAATTGGAGCCTATTAAAATTTAAAATTTCTCTTCACTGAAGATGTTATAAAAAAGTAAAAGAGTGAAAAAGTAAACCACAAAGTGGGATAAGTGTTTGCAACATATATAATCCACAAAAGGCTCATAGCACGAATGGAAAATTAGCTCCTCTTATTCTAGATGAAATTGTCAGACAGTAGCAGAAAAAAATGACAAGAGACTTGAACGGATGATTCACACAGAGAATATTCAAAGTGCCAATAAACACACATAAAGGCACTCGATCTCATTAATAAAGAGAGAATACAAAGTACAATACAAAACGCAATGAGTTACCATTACAAACTCTTTGAAATACAGTTTTTCCTTTACAGCTCTTCAACCATCCCTTTATCACCAACAGCAATTCACTCACCTCACCTGGAATGTTTTCCAAAGTTCTCAAAGTTCTGACTTCTTTCTAGAAGACCTCACATGCCCTACATAGACCTGTCCTTAATGGCCATGGTCTCTGCCCACGTCCATCTCTGTGCCTGGCACTGAACATAAATACAAAGCTATATTCAGATATCTTTAGCAACTGTCTCAATCCTCAGTTCTAGTTATCCAATTTCTTCTTGTACATTGCATTTGTAGAAAATGCAAATAATTTCTGTTCATTCTTGATTATCTGTGTTTCTTGGAATCCTTTTTACTAGGTCTTTAAAAAAAAAAAAAAAAAGCTTGTTGGAGATCAACTTGTGCTAAAAATAATTGCTTTTGTTTGTCACTTCCTTTCTAACTTACAGGGATCTTCTAAGCTGCACATTTAGAATATCACTTTTAAAAGTCTCCTAATATTAGGACAGATATTACAACTGGAAATCATAAGATTGTTTTTCTTTTCTAAAACTGAAAGCTGCCTTCCTAAAGAGAAAGAAATAGGTCACGCCTTTTCTCCCAAGCAAGTTTTCATGTCTTCTCTTAATTCTGTCACTTCTATTTCAGCTTCTCTTTGTTGCACCTCTCTGTTCACAGTTCACAGACTTATTTTTTTTTTTAATTTTAAATAAATAAAGGAACAGAATGTTTTGGCATCTGAACAACAGATTTCAAGTTGCTGTCTGCGCTCACCAACATTTCTACTGGAAGCATAGCCTCTCTGCCTCTACTGCTTGCTGGGCAGCCATGTTTTGTAGGGAAGATCACCACTGAACAACAAACACACAATAAATCGGCCTGGTATTCAATAGCAGGCAGTCTTTAGAAGCCATGCCTTAAAAAGATGAAATATGTTATCATTTATGAACTAGGAAATGTGAAAAGATTTTCCCAATTGGTAGTTGAATCAGAGGTGAAGGAACAATTAGGAAAAGTTGACACATGGCAAGTTGAGTCTACATACAAGATACGGTTAAGACATAGGGTGGTTGAATTTTTTTCCCCTATGCTGTGGAAAGCAGAGCTCTATGTTTAGCTTCCTTGATTTCTTTCTTCTGTTTAGCTTTGGCAAAATAAAGCGTTTTGAACTATCGTACTAATTCTTCCATCATTTTTCTCTCTTCCTGTCCCCATCCCCTCTCTCTACCGGTCTCTCACTGTACTCCAATAACTCTGTCCTTGCCTTCAGACCTTGGGCGGTAATGTTCCAGAGCAGGTCATAAACCAGCATACAAATTTTCCCTTATGATTTTCCTACATCCTGCCCACACCTTCATAAATGATCATCTTATCTTCTCTCGTCACCCATTTTGAATATGCCATCTGCTTCCTGCCAAGACCTCACTTATTTATAAGTGGGGGTGGGATAAAGTATAGAGATTATTAAAATTGGGAGACCTCCATGATGAAATAATAACAAAGATGGAGAGTAGCTGCTTCCTAATAGATGACATGGTGTAGCCGAGGGCATACATATCATTTTTTAAATTGAAATATAGTTGACATACATATCATATTAATATTCTTTAAAAAAAAAAAAAAAAAAAAACACCGGCATGTTACATGGTTAATTAATGGCATCAGCAGGCCTAGAAATAAAATCTACTGATTTGGCTCACAGTGTATATATACACTTTCTTTTCTTAAAAAGAAAAAAAAAAAAATTCAGGCAGATCACTTAAGTCACTTGATTTTTCATGATATGCACAATGCAATATGCCTATCCAGATACTTGTTGTTTTTCTAGAGGCTGAGATGTCTTTTCAAATTTAAATTATATAGAAAATTGACAAGCACATTAATTCTACTCAACCATTCAGATAATTCCACTTTTCCAAATACAAGAAAAATAGGTGTGTAGAACTATTCTTGCAGTAAAAAAGCTGCTTTAGCTATCAGGTGAGTAATTATATTATAAAGACAATGAACCTTATAATCCAATTCAGATTTAATAATATTTCCCAACTCTTGAGAACAATTTCAAGGTATTAAATTCTATTCTAAAGCATCTCTAGTCTCAGGTTACCTATGAAGGAAAAAAAGACACTGGACACCTTTCACCAGAGATAACCACATTGCACCCTCATGAACAATGGATTTTACTTTTCAGATACAGCAAACATATTCACTTGACTCTCTGAGATTGTTTTATGCTAACAGCAGTTTTTATTTAATTTTCAAATATGTTCCACATGAAACATAAAGGAAGTCAGTCCAACAATAGCTTTGGCTGACACCTGCTATGAAACATGGTTGACGACATACAGTCATCTCTTTGTGCCATAAAACGGGTTTTATAGCATTATTATCTTTCACTAGCACCCATGCGCAAGAAAGAAAAATGACAGCCAAACAGAAGAGAAGCTAACATTTTTTTTAAATGTACGAATTTAGTGGTTTCATTAATCCAACTTTGGAGTGTGCCCCGTAAGTACTGAAGCAATAAATTTATCTGCATACATTTTTCTCACCGTGGTTTACATAAATTTGTTCAGTAGATTCTATTATCACTGGTATGAGGACACCCTACTGATGTCACTTTTGTCTTACACTCTGACATAACCCCATCACATATCTGCACGATTGTTTTTTTTATGTCTCATATAGTTTTGATGTCGTTTTTCATTCTACTAAGGGGCCTATTTTTTATTTGTATTATTTCACTGGGATAGCAATATTCTATTGAAATAATCATGGCCTAATCTTCTTGGACTCTTGAATGAAAGTATGTGATTATAAAATAATTTTAAAGGCTGTAAATAAATGCACTTTTGTTTTAAATTTTACTTTATTCTCTTTCTAGCTATTTTTGAAATGACGTTTAGAAATAAGAAAATCATATTCATCTGACATCCTAAATCAATCCATACTTGGGCATTGGCTAGTTTGGATGGGCATTTCATTGGTTAGAACTAGTTTTGTGGCAAAAATAAAGATTTAAATAAGTAATTTTCTTCCTGAAAAACAATATGTTTAAGAGAAGAGCGTAGCCCTAGTAAGTACCTGCAACAATCACATTCGCTGTTTTACAGAAATGCATCTATCTGTCTATCTATCATCTATTTATCTACAGAGGGTGCCCCAAAAAAATGTATACACATTTTAAGAAAGGAAAAAAACTATTAAAAATGTAATACTCAATATATACCAGCAACAAAAGATGAATACAAGTCATGTTTGACTTCTGCAATTACAAGAGATGCTCAAAGTGGTTCCCATCAGCGTCCAAACACTTCTGATTACAGTGAACTACTGCTTGAGCAACGTTGACCCAAGTGTCTACTTGTATGCATTTGTTTGTCACCGTGGTATATTATCTCAATTTTTAAAAACATTCAGTTCAGTGTTTAAAATAGAACCAACACTTTTTAAATTAGTGAGTGACTGAATAAGGGAGAAAAATACTTGGTTTGTAATGCTTGGTTTTTGTAAGAAGTATCACAAAAACCCCAAAAGAGTATAATTTACCTAGATATAACTGATGCTCTACAATGTGGGGACCAACATTCCAGGTAAATAAGTTTACTTAAATTGCTTGGTAAGACCCAATAAGCTGAATTTTGAGAAATTCTAGTAAGATGGACCAAATGGGAAGGCTATAGAAGACTAGTAAAAAGAGAGCAGGGATTCCACAGAAAAGAAGCAGAGACTGAGAGCTACGCGTGTAGGACAGCAACTGCCATCAGCTAGCAAACGTAATTATGTATTTTTTTTAAGGAATAAAATATCTCACATGTTTCACAAGACTTTTTGTGAGTATTTAAACAATATAAGAGTGTCTAGAAGTAACCTATTCAGAAACATCGATCTGATTAAAAAAAAAAAAAGTGAGTCAGAAAAGTATGTATGAAGACAATTGATACACACATACAGAAATTTGCAACTTGTGAGTGTCAGGAGACAGTACAGTTGCAAGGTGGGCACCGGAGCCAGCTGGGGGCTTGATGACACAGAGATTGCTGCACCCCATCCCCATGGTTCCAGGTGCATCAGGCTTGGGGACCATACATGAAAAACCACCACTTACAGTGTAAAAGCCAACAGAGTTCTCTGTACCTGAATGATTTGGTTCTGATTTTCAAAAGCAGGGCCCATTAAACTTCCTCGACTAACGATGCTGGTTGAGGGCCTACAGCCAATTTTCACTTTACAAAGAAAGTGACGGGATGTATGGATATGTATGCCTGTGGTTAAGCAGAATAGCTTGAACTCATGTGTTTATATTTGCTTTCTCTCACAACTTCACTGAAAGGAATAAAAGCATTCAGTCCTCATGGAATAGCAATTCTTACGAAGACGATCATAGTCCCCGAGGATATCAGTACAGTTTGTGGGATGGTAAGTGGATGGGTAACAACAATTGTCTCAGAAAACTAGAGGAAACTGAAACCTCGCTGCCTGCCGTGGGGAAAGGCAAGCAGCAAGCACACTCGGTGAGCACTGGAGGACTTGGGAACCGAAGGTACCGGAACATGTGAAGGCTGAGGTTTCTGACTGGCTCTTTCAAAAGGAAGATGGTCTGCAGGTGGAAATGCTGGCTTCATTCACAGGTTGGAAGCCCCCAGATAGCCTCCCTTTCTCCACACTGACAAAAAATGGGACATGGCTTTTTTGGGAATTGCATTAGAGAGATATGGGCTTGGGCACACCAGGCACCAAAGAAAGTAGGAACAGATGTGAATATCTGCGTGTGAAATGTTGATGACGCCCATCTCGCTCCTGCTGGTCTCCTACAATAGGGAAGCCAGGATACTACCGAAGAAACATCGTAGAAGATTCTACTCCGGGTTAACCAACTCTTACAAAAACAAACACTGAAAAATACTAATAATCTTAAATTTCCTCAAAAAGCTCACTTTGGCTTTGCCTTATCTCACTGTGGAGAGGACCAACATTAGGACAAGCCAATCACACACACAGCTCCCAATGTACGTCTTAGCAATTCTTTTCCACAATGTCAAAGAGCATGCAGTGATCACCAAAGAGTAGGAAAGCACTTCTAGTCTAAACACAGGGGCCAAAACAATGAAACAAAAAGCACACAGAGAAATCAGAAAATGCCATGAAACTTAAAAAAGACAGCACACAAATGCGAAAACCATCAATGCCATCAGCTATTTTATACATGAAACAAGATGCTATTAAAATAAAATAGAAAATGAAGACAATAAAATATAAAAAGAGAATTTGGGAATTTTAAATATGATGGCAAGAATTTAAAATTGGGTGGAAAGAAAATTAAAGTTAATAGAATCTCCTAGAATTAAAATAATAATGATAATAGTAATAATAATAATAGACAAAAGGAGAGCAAATTGAAGAGTAAAGATACAAGCTTAATTCAGAAGATTAGATATGTAAATAATAGTAGTGCTGGAAAGAAGGAAACAAAAAAAAAAGCAAGATAAACGTAGTCAGAGAAATAATAGAGCAATATTTATCAAAACCTTAAGATGAAAATGTAAAGATTGACAGGATTCATAAGTTTAATATAAATAATAAGAAAAGGATCTTATCCAGAGATTTGAGGACAAAGGAAAAGAAATCATCTTCTCCAGGAAAAGCAATGCAGGATTGCTGTGCTGGGTTGAGTAGCCATCAGAGATTTGTGGACCTAGAAAACTTCAGCTGCTCACAGGTAGATGCAGGACAAAAGGATGGTTTTTTATCAGGCGAGGACATGAGTTAAAGAGAGGTAAAGACGCTGAGGAAATTTGGAAGATCAATCATGAAATTCAAGCTGTGTGCTGAAGAACATTATTTCAGGAAGGTGTTGATACGCTGGGAGGTGCTGAAATCCCATGAGGTCTCAGGAGTGAAGTGACGAGGATTTTCTGCAGCAAATGTGAGTGAGAATGGTTGCTATGACTAACATGTCTTTTCTAAAAATATATAATAAAAACAAGACAAATAAAAAAATACACCACTCATATTATGGTACAGCACTCTGAAATTTCAGAACACCAGAAATTTTCTTTAAAAATTCTAAAATCTTCTAGAGAGGAGAACAAACAAAAAACCCTACAGAGGGGGTGGATCATTTGATTAGCATTAGGATTTGCAATGTCAAAGATGGAAGCCAAAAGACAATGGAGGAAAAACCTTAAAATAATGAGGGAAAATTATTTCCAATTGAGAAATCTATTACTATCTAAACTTTACATTGATTAAAGACATTTGAAAGCCTATACAGATCTCCAAATACACATCCCGTGAACTGTTTTTCAGAGCTAGTAGAAGATGCTGATCTCTGCTGTCCTCACCGCCACTGCCCAAAGGTCAAGGCCAAGAAAGGAAAGAAACCGAACCCAGGAAAGGAGATGTGGGTGAACAGAGGAGCAGGATGATGCGAAATGGAAAATTTGGGAGAACAGTAGAGCAATAGATCTAAAGACCGTCCAGTGAAGACTGGTGTAAAGGGATGGCTGCTTCCAAGGAAGTAAAAAAAGTTCAACCAATCAATTTTTTAAATTATTTTGAAATATTTAAATGCATTCACTTTTTTCAGATAATATAAAAACAATAATTTAAGTAACAGACAAGATAAGGCAGTTATTAGCTCCAAGTTAAAATATGCAAAAGAAAATGTAATTATGATATTGTTTGGTACAGCAGCCAAGCATATTCAGAGCGTCGTAACCACTGACACAACAACAACAAAAATATCATATAACCTATTGGAGTAGAGGGAAAGAAGAGTGTGCAAGTGCGATGTGTTGCTGTAGATGTGTATGTGTATAAAAGAGTTAAAACATTAACTTCCATATTAGGAAGACAATAGAACACATGTGAAACTGAAAAAGTAACTTCATAAAAGCTATGTGGAAATACGGACATACATAGCAAAAGAAATATTAGGTTGGTGCAAACAGTTTAAAAGGTTAAAAATAGCTGCAAAAAACACAATTACTTTTGCACCAACATAATGGTTAAAAATATCTGAATAAGATTGCCTCTCAGGAGCAGGAATTAAGGTTGGGAGGGAAAAGGACAGGAGAAGAAACAATTTTGTTAGAACACCGGTAATGCAATTTGACTTTTCAGATTTTCATATTTATTACATTGACTTTCATATCCGATTTATATTTTTATTTTAAAACAAATTAAGGACAACATAAATGAAGGAAAATTGATTTATAATTAAAACTATTTAATCCATATATATATATATATATATATATATATATATTAATTGAAATGAGTCATGCAGCTTCAATGGTATTTCCCCACCCAGTCATGTCATTTCCAAGAGCAAAAGAGAGAAAAATATAATTTATTTTAACTTTATAGAAATGTAAATCCACCTAATACCTAAGTATATGTGAAATGGCCATGTCATTATAACAAGGAAGTTTGTTATTAATCGTAAGACTGGGTTTGTGCTGTTATGAGAAATGAACTTGTTCTCCACCAGTAATTATTAACTGTTAAGTCTGAGATGGCAGCTGCAAGGGAGAGAAAATGTAGGTGCTGGAAATAGAACAATTGTATGATTTTTCATTTATCCTACGAGCAGCTTATCTCCTGTGATCAACTGCCTATGGAAAAGACTAGGCTGAGAATTTCATTTAAAATAAATGGCACCTTACCAGATGGCTCTCATTGCACATAATCCAACAGTGAGGCACAGAACTCATTAGTGATGAGAGAAAAGTCATGTAAAAGAGAATAAACAGATAAAAGATGGTCAAACCAAATGACATAAAGTCAAATGAATAAATGGCAATATTTCTAAACTCTCACACCTTAAATTTCTTCATATTCTCTTATCTCTCTTGCAAAGGGTGCGCAGAACAGTGGGTGTGCAGACTAAAAAGGGCTATTCAATAAAGGCAGAGATAATGTTATAAATGGCATAAATTATCTTTGTTTTCTTAAACATTCAGATAATTCATTTGGAGAATTTTCTAACACATGCATGAGCATCAGTAATTAGATTATATAATCATGAAATGGTTTAATAGAATATTTGATAGTTTAATTAGATGCCATTATTCTCAATATTCTAAATTTCTATCTTAAAATACTTGATATTTTCAGTATTGCCTTCTTAATGCCAGTTAATTATAACTATTCATATCTAAGTAGAATATTTTTTGTGGTCACTTTACCAATAAAATTCTTCTTACAAAATTATAGGGAATGGTACGAAATCTGTTTCTCCATCATTAGGTTTAGCTTGAACAAATGCATTTTTAAAGGCACAAATCAATGTGGTCGTTGTGCTTTGTTTTTTGTTTTGCTTTTTTTTTTTTTTTCTAAATAGTCTACTGTGTGCATAATTCTAGATTTCCTAGGTCTAATCCACAAAGTAAGGTAACAGAAAATAAAACTCAAAGGAAAAGTCTTCATTATAGTGAGATGTGGAAATAGTTAGGAAAGCATAATGAAGTAGTATTATTTTAACAGCATCCCCAGTGCATGCATAGAATTTGACAAGTGAGAAGGAGGGAGGTTATTTTAGACAGGCAAAGAAATGTGAATCAGGAAATTCCTATTGAGATCAAGAAAGCCTGAGTTTTATAACTCTTTGTTTTTCTATTTAAAACACAGTCCATCCATCTCCGTGGACGACAAGGCTAAAGTTGCATTTCAAGTCACATGAGTCGCACGTCCAGGACATTTCACTGTAACCCAATGTGGCTCTTGGTAAATAAGACATTTATATATTAAAAATTAAATCAGCTTCCCTGAATAGACAATATGCAATCATGGACTATGAGCAAAAGAATTGCAATTTAACTGCTGTTTACCAAGGAGAGAATGGGAAGTAACAGTGATCATGATTCCACAATACTAACTATCGGGGCCCCGAGAAGGTCACTCCCCAAAATTCCACAATAGCATCTTGATTATTCTGAATTGAACGTACTTAAGAAACTGCCAATGGAAGCAGAACACTGTAATCTCTCCCTCTATGTGTCTCGCTGAAAGCAGAAGGTAAATCTTCCATGTGAAAAGTATCCTTCCTGCATCTGGAAGGCTGAGACCCTCATCGCTAGAGTTAAGAAATCCAGAGCTGAAAAGCCTATAGAAACAAACATTGCTGCCTGTTTACTAACGTATCACCCAAACCCAAATCTTGTTTAGATTCCTTATTAATGAGCACTAACTTTTTTGCATCCTGTCAATTCCTATAGGTTTGTGTAAAATATATATATAAAAGTGCCTATTTTGATCACTTCTTGGAGCATGGTTTTATGATCTGAGACATTATTAATGATCTCCTCTATGGTAAAAATTTATTCTAAGCCAGGAAATTTACCCCCTGGTCTTTCTATATAGTGGCTGATCAAATTGAGTCACTATTGGAATAAACATACTAATGGGGATCCTATTTTCCAATGTCTAGATGACAGCTCTTTTGAATTGGAAAACATTCTGTATTTGAAAAAAATAGAGAGCTCTCATCATAATCAGCTACCTATGGGTATTTATGGGAGGATCAAATTAAAAAAAAGAACACAAAGAAATATAACGGCTAACCCTTGGGATCCCCTTGATAACAATGAAAACAACAACAACAACAACAAAAACAAAACAAAACAAAAAAAACAGAAATCAGACTTAGAGCAAAATTTCAAAATCCAAGCTGTATGTAAATTGTCCTTCTACTCCCTTTTATCCCCAACTCCCTGTCCTGGATTCTCCAAAAGTTCTTTTAGATTTCTGGGCCCCTAGTCTAAACTGTACGTCTCAAAACCCAACTCCAACTTTATACCTAGCTCCGGCATCCCAGACAAAGCTCTTAAGTCCTAAAAGTCCTTCAACTTCCCCAGAAAACCCCTTAAATTCCCAGCTGCCTGTCTTAACTTCCCTTTCTTTACAATACTTACAGAGGGCATTAAGGATGCTCCAAGCTAGGGGCATACAGACATGCATGTAAATACTGAAAGCTAGGAAATGAATTGAGCAGAAGCAGTCAGGAAGCCTCGCTTTGCTGTCTTTTACGACTGACTCCTACTTTTAAGGGCTTGATAAACAAGCCCTGCCAGCCTCAGACTTTCATTGCATAATAGATTGTGGGTCCCCACCACCTAGAATTCATATTCTCTGGATGGCAGCTGATCTTTTAAACTATAAAATCCTCTTACCTCCACTCTCTGAAGATCCTGCAAAGTGCAGAGAGAAATGAGAAAGATTAGGAGTTATTTGCAACCCTATTCACAGGTATCTGGATTAGCCATGAAGGGGCATACTTCCAGGGCATGATTATACAGTGGTTATCAGATAGGCCAGAGAAAACCCCCTTCACTGGGGAAAGAGATGGCCAGTACCTCTCCCCAGCCCTGCAGTAAATGGCCAGGAGGTAACTCAGCTGGAGCTGATATTAGGGCCTCATAGAATGATCCTGGAGGCTTTCCCACCCAAAATTATTAGGTCGAAAGTTATGTACTCAGAGATAATAAAAACGGCCAAAGCTTTTGTTGAATGTTTCATCCAAAATTTTCAGACACACTGTATTAATCCCAGAAGCCCAGGAGCATAGCATCTCCTCATTTCTGTTCTAGTGGAACATTTTCTCCCTAATATTAAAAAGCAAATTTAAAATACTGTAGCTGGTTAGCTGGGGCAACAGTTAAGCATACTAATGGAAGCTGCCACTCAACTCTTTGAAAATACTTTGCAGGAATGTAGAAAGAAAAAGGAATTGAAAGCTATCATTCTTGCTTTGCAACTTGAGTCTTTAGAAAAACAAAAGCTTGACCTGGAAGTAAATTAAAGCCCACTCAATGCCCTTTCTATTTGTCTTCAGTCAGTTGAAGAAATCAGGACTTTGGAAGAGGAGCTGTCCAGCACTTAAGGGAACAACTTATAATAATAATAAGCGCCCAAAGACACAGCACCCCCAAGAAGTTAGTTTTTTTTGTCCTCCTGAGGGGCATTTCTCCCTTAATTCATGAGACCAACCGATTCTTAGTTGCAGCCCACCATGAGACTTAAGATAGAAGACTGGGAACTGGGTTTCTTAACTGGCACTAGTGCCACTTTCTCTACCACCTGCTCAGGGGAGTTTTCTCTGTCATCTCTGATTCTACTCAAGCAATGAGAGTCACTGGACAGCCTATTTCCTTCTCCATGTATCAGCCCACCCCAGTAACTTTAGGCTCTCTGAACACTCATTATGCCTGCCTAATCGCCTACTGTTCATCAGTGAACTTTCTGGGGAGAGATTTGTTATGTAAATTTAATGCCACTATAAATTGCAATGAGAAGGGGATTTTTTATTTCTCTGCCCTCAGACAAAGCCCCAAATTTTCTTCTTTTTTTACTGGAAACTCATCCTTATTTAAATTTCTCTGAGGAGGATGCCTCTTGAAAGGATGTCCCAATTAGCCTCTGGGCCACACATGCAAATGAAGTTGGATTGCTATGGGGTGCTGAGTCCATATGCATTGCTTAGAAGAAAAATAAACCATTTCCCTGGATAGCCCAATACTGTCTCTCCAGAGACACCATATAACAGACTCCCTCTTACAGGGGGGTATATTAGTCTTTTTTTTTCACCCTGGGGCAGTTCAATCTTGTCAGTAAAGTAGGCATGATTCAATTTGATTCCAAGGGAACCCCAATCTACCCATTCCTATAGGACCTAAGAGCCATAAGCTCTTTTGTTATCCCTCCGCAGGCTGTGACAGCTACCACAATTCTCACCTTAATTTCTGCTGAGGCAGCCTGGTTTACAGTACTTGACCCTTGCTCAACTTTCTTTTCAACCCCACTGCACCCTAACTCACAGTTGCTTTTTACATTTACCTTCAAGGGAGACAATTGACCTGCACTCACCTACCTCAGGGATATTGTGAATCTCCCTTAATATTTTCCCAAGTCCATAAAGTGGACGTAAATTGAGCCTTTACTCAAGACTCACCCTTGTGTAGTATGTGGATGACTTTTTACTTTGTAACCAAACTGAGCAGCACACTCATAGTCACCCAGTTCTTCCAAAGACACTAGCTGAAGGAGGCCACGTCTGCAGATCTACACTCAATGGTGAGAGCCACTGTTACTTTCTTAGGACATGAGCTATCCCAGGGCATTCAGAAGCTTCCCCCAAATGCCGAGTCAAATGTATTCACCCCTGTCCCACAAACAAACAACAGTTAGAGAAATTTGTAGGGGCAGTTGGCGAATACGTCAGTGACTTCCTAGTTTTGCAGCCCTTGCTACACCTCTGCCCTTCTCCAGGTATCAGTCCAGGGCCCTGCGAAGCATTAACTTCCTCCAAAGCTGGAAAATTAGCTCCGTCTATACCACTGGCCCTTGGCTTACCTAAGTTTGTCACAGCTTTTCATTTATCCTGCCATAAAAATAACTGGGATTGCTAAAGCATTGCAGGACAACCTGTTGTCTCTCAGGTCCATCCCATCACACATTTCTCATGCCAGTTAGATCCTGTGGCAGCAGGCAGGTCCCTGTGCTGTGATGGCTGCAGTTACCACCCTGGTTGACAGAGCCAGGACTCTAACACTAGACTCCCCCATTCACTTCTATGTTCCCCATGCTGTGTCTACTATTTTACATGTCATGGTCTACAACACCTCTCCACATGGCGACAGACCATGTTTAGCTCACGTTTCCGTCACCTTACATTACTGTGATACATTAAATCCAGCTGCTTTGTCACCCCTCCTAATGAAGGAGAACCCCATCTGTTCCACATGATAGCCTTGAGACTACAGAAATGGCCACAAAACCACGAAAGGACCCCTGAGATATCCCTTTGAATAACCCAGACTTAGTTTTATTTTGTGGTGGCTCCTGCAAACAGAATTCCTGGGGAAACATAATAAGTGGTTTTGTCATAGTTACCACACATGAAATGCTTGAGGCGCCCTATTTACCCACAGTGAAATCAGCGTTAGCTGCTGAACTCATAGCTCTTACTGGCACCAGCCCACTAGCACAATGAAAGACTGCCACCATTTACACAGACTAAACGTGCTCTCCAAGTCAGCCATGCTGTTGGCGAAATTTGGAAATCCCATGGATTCTTAACTTCTGCCAGAACCCTGATAGCTTGCCCCCAGCTTTGGGCACACAACTGCTGCCCTATTACAAGCTTTTAATCTTCTTTCTAATATTGCTATTGTCCACTCTTCAGCTGAAACTGAAAAAACTAATACTGTATCTTTAGATCATGACTGGGCTGACAGAGCTGCTAAGTATGCAGCTTAAAATGGACCCCCTTATCTTTTCTCCATCCAGTTTTTAAACCTTCTTTCATTACTGACTGATGCCGTGTTTCCCCGAAAATAAGACTTAGCTGGACCATCAGCTCTAATGTGTCTTTTGGAGCAATAATTAATATAAGACCTGGTATTATGTTATATTATATTATATTATATTATATTATATTATATTATATTATATTATATTATATTAAAGACCTGGTCTTATAAAAGACCCGGCATATTATATTATATTATTATATTATATTATATTATATTATATTATATTATATTATATTACATTACATTATATTATATTTTATTATAATAGACCCAGTCTTATTTTACTATAAGAGTATATTAATTTTTGCTCCAAAAGATGCATTAGAGCTGGTGGTCCTACTAGGTCTTATTTTTGGGGAAACAGGGCATTATCAGGCAAATGGCCCATAATCTATAAAAGACAAATGTTTATAAAAGGGTGCCAAACAGTTACCAGATGGAGAAGGTATTTAACCTCCCTATAACTGCTTTTTTTTTGACTGTTTGGCTTGCACTTATATCCCGTCCGATGAGATACGGGTGCAGATAAGGATAGTTAAGGAACTAAGCGACAGTTTTCCCCGCAGCCACAAACTGTGTGACCGCATTCCCAGTGCACCGCGTGTGAGCCTCACCAGACTGCAGAATAAGGCAGTGTGTCCCAGGCAGTCATCTAGGCCCCACTGCCCTTCGCAGCACTCCAAACGGGTTTGCCAGACTTGCTCCCAGCTTTGGGTTATTTCACTGTTTGGATTGTCTTAATAACTGAGATTAGTCGGTGTTTAGGCATTCTTTTATGGATTGAATCAGATGAAGGAACTCATTTTACAGTAGAAATAGACCACCTGCTTGCACGACTTCTGGGACATGAATAAAAAATTTAAAGCCCATACCATCCTCAGTCGTCAGGGCTAGTGGCATGTGAAAAGCTAGACAGAACAAAGAGTTTAGGAAACATCTGTCAAGGAACTGGACTTAAATAGCCACAGGCTTTGCCCTTGGTCCTTAGAAAGATCTGGAATGCTCCAAATAGGAGAGGTGGATTGACCCCTTTGAAATGGGGATTGGACAGCCTGTACCTAGCAGTATCTCTAAACCGTCTTTTCCTGGACCAGGGGAACATTACGGGAGCTTAATTAACAACTAGATTCTCAGAGTGGCTGTACAAAACTAAGTGGTACGCTTGAAGCCCATCACCACAGGTGAGAGAGGCGTGGCCTCTGCCACCGACAAGCCTTGTAATCCTCTGGACAGGAGACGGGTGTGCATCAAGGCCTGTAGAAGGAAATGCACACTTTCCCTCACTGGGAAGAAGAACCTCATGATTGCTGCTGACCACCCATGCTGCTGTCAAAAACAAACAAACAAAAAAACAAACAAAAAACCCTGGCTTCACGCAAACCACATGAAAATAGCCCCAGACCATCACTGTCAAGACAACAGAGGCCATCCCTACAGGTGACCTTCAAATGAGGATTTCCAGAGCCAATCCCATGCAGTGGAAGCAGATGGCATCATGATGTAGACAGTTTTCTCCAAGATCAAGAAGCTTTACTTTCATCTATTCCCTCCTTATAAAAACAACAAACCTGTACACACACACACACACACACACACACACACACACACCAATAACAAAAAGCACACCTTCTCTTGTTAATTGGCATTTTCCCACATATATTAATCATTTATTAGAAGACGGACTGAAGAACTTGTGTCTATCTATCCAGCCCTTGTCTCTAAGTCTTCACTATGGGCTCCTTTCCAACCCGTGTCTTGCTCTTTTAATCCTCTTTTCAACAGATCAGGCACAGACCAAACAGCCCTGTTGTCTGTTTACCAAATTCTGGCCACATTCACTAATGGATCTGATGGTTGGTGGTGTTAACATCTCAATAGTGCAAAAGAACCAGAACTAGTCTCTGCTCCCTCCGATGGGACCACCTGGCACTCTGAATATGAAAGATGGGTGACAGACAAGCTTGGTGACAGTGTCCATGGCAAGACGAACATGATCCTGCCTCCTTTTATGCTGAGTTATTTGGGCATGGGGAAAACTAGAGAGACTCAAGAACTGTCCCTTACCCACATGAAGACAATGGATGAAAAAAAATTCCTTTTGTATTGAAAACAGACATGACACAGGACTTTTCCAGGGTGACATGCCAGGGCGATACTGCAATCAAACTCTGGTTTTATTCCTCAGGTGGCATCTTCAGAACACTTAAGGAGATTGCAAGTGACACTAGCACTGCTCTTTTTGGTACAAATGTCTGCCAAATCGCCAAAAAATTTGGATGCCTTACAAGCCACCCTTGTGCAACTTGGGGTAATGCAGCTGCTCCCCTGATGAAGCTGCCCCAAACCACACACACTATGTGGGTGCACCAAAAATCTGGGCTTGTTTAGCCAGCTGACAGCTTACTCGGCCTGGTTCTATAGCTGATAATACCAGGTATTTTGCAATCTTTTCTGCTCTCACAGATTGACAGGAGCAAATAGAAATTGGAGGCATGTGAATATGAACATAAATCATGAAATGCTTTAGATCTCAGGAATTGTGGGTCACACGTTAACCTCTGCAAACCATACTGGTCTATTTTATGTGGCAATAAAGTATATAAAGGATTACCACCTATATGGTCAGCACAGTGTGGACTTGGATACCTGTCTCCTTCTGTCACTAAACACTCCACTCGAAATGCCAGCGAAATTATACACTTGGGCTCCTTTGTTCATGAAGTTGTGTCACATAAATGTTGCACTTGGGAAATTGTAGAAAATTTGTGTATCATAACTCCAAGTTCTTTTCACCTTTGAGGGTCTTCCTTATTTCCGAGCTTTCGAGATTATGAATTGGAAAAAGCAATCTTATCCCTCCACGGAAATGGAATAAGAGTTCAACACCATTATGCAATCTTCGGGAACACTTCAGTTAGAAGTGAACAGCTTGGCCTCTGTCATACTCCCGGTCCTTTGTGCCTTAAACACACTGACTTCTGAGAAAGGAGGAGCTTGGGCAATCGTCTGTGGAAAATGTTGCTTTCTGTGAAAACCATGTAGGACATGTAGTATCTAACTTAAATTGGTTCAAAGAAAGGATTAGTATTTCCCATCGGATAAGTGAAACAAAGACATTTGATTGGACTGAACTACGCCCAGGAATGCGGGACTGGTTTAATGGGGTAAAGAGAAATGTGCTCTGATTTGTTCTTTCCTGCTTTTTCCACTTCCTTCTACTTTGTTGTTTTCTCTCTGCAGATCTCTTACCACGCGGTTTCTAACCTACTGTCTTGCTTCACAGTCTCCAGACCAGCTTTTAAAACAGGAAACTTGCAGGGAAGTTTCATAAGTGTGAACTGTCAGGGCCCCAGGCAGGCTGCCCCCAAATATTTCATATTGATTATTTTGAACTGAAGTGAGTCAGGAAGTTGCCAGTGCAAGAGAACACTGACCTTTCTACCTGTCCCGTGAGAGCAGGACATAAAG
This sequence comes from Rhinolophus sinicus, assembly GCF_036562045.2. Taxonomy (NCBI): domain Eukaryota; kingdom Metazoa; phylum Chordata; class Mammalia; order Chiroptera; family Rhinolophidae; genus Rhinolophus; species Rhinolophus sinicus. The sequence continues at coordinate 113,773,028 of NC_133758.1, forward strand.
TTCCCATGTGAAGGGTGCCCTCCCTGACCTGGAGGCTGAGAGAGAAGACACCCTATCACAAGAGCTAAGGAACCCAGGGCCAAGAAGCCTGTATAAACAAACCTTGCTGCCCCTTCACTAATGTACCACCCAAGCCTAAACCTTCCTCAGATTCCTTACAAATGTTCACTAACTCTTTTTTGTCCTGTGAATTCCTCATAAATTTATTGTTTCTGTGTCTAAAATCTGTAAACGTTGCCTGCTTCTGTAATTTCTCTGAGCATCAATTTATGGTCTGACACATTATTAATGATCCCCTGTGTGCCCATATTCAATTGATTTCTCTCCTGTTAATTTGGCTTTGTGACAATTTTATTAATACAACTGCAAGAACTCAAGAAGGGTAGACGGGGGAGTACCCTCTTTGCAGCATCACCATGTCTTGCTGGGCAAGAATAGCAAAGGGAAACTTCCTGAAATAGATACGATATTGGAGAAGTGTCCAATGCACAACAAAATTCTGATTTTTCTCGACCATTTTCCCACATCTTGAGGAAGGAAAGCAAGGAAAGAATTCCCCGACTTTTTGCCACTGCATAATAAGAATTTCCACTGTCACTTTCCCTGTCACACGTTCACTATCAGAAACGACATGGATTAAGACTGAGTGTGACCAAGAATAACTGAAGCCCTAAGTAATAGCGGCTTAAACCCCATTGGGGCTTATTTCTATATAGCCGTAGAAATGTGCAGCCAGAATGAACACAACGCTTCTGCTCATGAATTCCTAAGGAGCCAGGCCTGCTTCCACTTTCCAGGCTGACATCCCTAGAACAGTCTTCATTGCTCAGTGTGAATTCATGACATTTATATTGCAAGCAGCGAGAAGGAAATGGTGAGAAGAAGGGACACACGTGGTGAGGCTGCTCTTGTTAAAGGAAATGTACCAGGAAATGCTCCATCACAGTTTCCTTTATATACCATGAAATCGTCATATCATCACAACAGGATACAAGTGAGTCAGAGAAACAGGGAAACCAAGTGTCCACCTAAAAACAGCGAACTTCCTTATGCTCTGCTACGACTTCACAGACATTACGATGGTCGTAGTTAAGCCTTATTATGTGACTCCCTGATTAATTTCTGTCTTGTAACTTCAAATATGTCAAAGGTATTGTCCTCAAAATTGTTTTTCACATGCTGTTCTCTCATCTAACTAGCTGGTATCTCTCTTTTCCCACCATATAGTGAACTCTTTCTTTCAGTGTAGTTCACTAACATAAGTCTATATACCGTGTTTCACCAAAAATAAGACCTGGCCGGACAATAAGCTCTAATGTGTCTTTTGGAGGAAAAATTAATATAAGACCCGGTGTTATTTTAATATAAGTCTGGGTCTAGAATAGAATAGAATAGAATAGAATACAATACAATACAATACAATACAATACAATACAATACAATACAATACAATACAATATAATTAATATAATATAATACCAGGTCTTATATTAATTTTTCCTCCAAAAGTTGCATTAGAGTTGATTGTCCAGCTAGGTCTTATTTTTGAGGAAACAAGATAGAATAATGTCTATTTATCTCCTAAGCATTAACTCTATTCGAATTTTATGTTTGTAATTGTTTGACTTTTAGTCTGCCATATTAACTAGATTTTAAGTTCACCATAAAACAGCCAACATTAACAATTCAAAAGCAAAAGCACAGGGCCAGACATAATTTAACGCTCAGAATTATTTGTTGAATAAATAAAGAAATGTGATGGGTAAGAAAGAGTAAAACAGCAGAAAACAGCAGTATGATGAAATATTTTGTTTTCCTCACTTAAATGTGAGTTCCCCCAGAGCTTGGAACTTGACCATTTTGTTCATTGCTGATTTTCACATTCTATCACAGAGCCTTCAACATATCAGTGTTCAATAAATATTCAAGCAGCAAAATTAGCAAATCAATGACATGCAATTTTTTCTTCCTTTAGTCATATCATACAATTTGGGAAAAATTTCTTCTCAATCTAAAGACGTTCCACACTTATAGGTGCATGTGTCCTCAAATGCAGTTCACTTTATACTTGACGAGTGTGTGTGTGTGTGTGTGTGTGTGTGTCCATATGTCCTCTCACTCTTTTCATTATCTAATGTGTTCATAGTGATCTGTATTCATATTTACTAATAGACAAAATCTGGAGACAAGATGGCTAAATTTGAAGTTCAGATTCACAGCAAGAGAGCATTTTCAGATACCAGCTCCCTGGCCATCTCCTGTGTGGAGATGATAATTAATTGGTTTACTTATTCTGGTTTTCCACATACTGCTGATGACTTTCTTACTGTGAAATGACACCGTTGAGAGAAACGCAAGTCCTAATATTCGATTGCCTAGATGTTTTCCTTATGAGGAGAATACCTTCCAGGCAATAATATGTTTTGATACTCCTTCCTCTATCTTTTTTCTTCCAGGTTATTGCTGACATTTATTATCTCTGAATGGATTTACAAAGTTGAGGGCAATGAGAGAACCCTATGAAAATGGTCTCAAAGGCATTCCCTACACAGTAGAAAACAGTTTCATAATTTGGGAGTTACACTTGACCCACAATGTCTTAAGACAATCCAACGACTAACAAAGTCTGTTTCACAGAAGGAAGAGAGTCCCTTCCTGTTGCCTGGCCTTGTATTTACTGCAAATTTGTCTGAATTTCTGTCAGAAATATGCCCATAGTGTAATTTTCAGATGGCTTGCCTGTTTTTCATCTTTTGACGATTATGGATTTTAGTAAGCAATTGGGAGAGACGGTATCAAAGGCTGTTATCTATATGCCACTTGTTCTTAAAATAACGTGGTAATCCACTCAGTGCTGGCAGAATCTGAGATGAGACTATTAACTCTGTCCACTAAGGTTTTTTCTGTCATACAAAAACTTAAGTGGTAATTATTATGTGCCAGATATGGTCCTGAACACTTTACAACTATTAACTCATTTAATTCTTCTAATACTATGACTGTCATTGACCTGTTTTTACAGATGGAAGAATTGAAGTACAGAGGCGCCGGGTCACTGACTTCAGAATCTGAGTTTTGAGCCCATCCATTATGTTGCTTCTCTCATCCTGTTTAGCAGACTCGTCTCTGCACACCACCAATGCAATGCTATTCATCACCGCCCATATCTCCAGCTACTTAGTATCTTTTTGTATGGTATACATTTTCACTTTTTTTTAAACTTATCTCCTTATGAGTGTCAAGTGACAGACATCATCTAATCTGATTTTTTTAAAAAATCAATCTTAACCAATTTTTATATGGTGATTATGTAGGGTAAATTTAATCCTACAGAAGTTGAAACAAAATGCTTGTCTGGATTTCAATGATGCAGACAACCGAATTTAATATGGGAAATAGAATTCTCTAAAACATTTTTATTGTTATGTCTCAAATGTTATAATTGATGAATTATATTTAAAATTGCAATTTCATAACACACTGAAGGCAATACAATGTAGGTATTATGTTAATCATATTTATTTGCATAAATAAAACTTCAATTTTTCACCAAATTAATAGGAAAAATTGCATGTGTGCAAGAGAATCTTTTAACACATAATTTGTTTCACACCTTTGTATTAATCTAGGTATTTAAATATTTCAGTTGTTTCCTAAATGGAATGGACTTTTTAAATATATCTCACTGTATGTTTAATGTACATGACCAAAATTGAAATAATAAATCTAACATTTCATAGTATTTGATTTATCTGACCCAGACTCCTCGGCATTCATCATTCTAGCCCAGCTTCCCCTTTTCTGCATTGGACCTGTTCCTTGCCCACCTGTTTATCTTCTGCGGGGGCATCCTTTTTATTTTCGTTTCCCTCATTATCCCTCTTTTAATTTTGTCTGCTCTCCACAATCCCAAAATTAAAACTTTGTTTGCCCCATGAGATTCTTACATTTCCTTCTGATCTCCTGCCATCATCTTTTTATTTTATTTTTTTCCAACTGTATCATGAATTACCGAGCAGGTTTCTATTTCAACACATATCTATTTAATACAATAAATTAATTTCATTCAAAAACAAAATTTAAAAAAAATAAAAGGGATACCGTTGCACTTGCACCCTAAGGGGTAACAATAATTCGTGCCAATTGCAGACTCACTGGGCAACTAACTACTGGGTGTGAGTGAGCTTTGTGCCTAAAGCAATGGGGGCAGAGCACTGAATCCCGTACAGTCTGGACCTCACAGAGCTCATCACCTATTTAGGAAAACAGGGGAAGACTTGTAAATTCTTGTGAATCAACTTTGCAGGTGACACATATCAACAGAAATAATTGTTTGAGTGTTCGGAGGAGTGACAGATCATTTCTGAGAACAGAGAAGAACGAGTATACTACAAGAAAAATAAATTAGAGTCAATTCTAGGAGGATTCAGAACTTGTGTTGGACTCAGATAGCAGAAGTTCAAAAGCAGAGCAGACCACCTGAATAAGCCCGTAGGTGCTGGGAGGTCCAGGGCATAAAAAAGGACCATTCTAGGTAAGATGTGACTGGATGTGGTCTTGAAGGTGCCAGGTGAGTTTTCAATGTTGAACCTGAAAGTCATGTGTCGTTTGGCCAAAACTGGAGAGAAAGAGGGGGCTTTGAAGCTTTGAACAGTGGAGTGACCTGAGCAAGTTTGGGTTTCTTTGGGGGAAGGAGGGGGAAGGAGGGGGAAGGAGGGGGAAGGGGCTGGTACAGGCTGTTTGGGAACGTCCCTCCATCAGCTTTGAGCACAATAAACCCATTAAATATGTTATTGTAGCAATCTCCAATGAAGTGATAAGGTAACACAATAGATCAATGGTAATGAGAGTAGAAGAAAAAGCCAGTAGTCTTTGTATTCTTTAAAACGTTAACTTTTATATCATTTTTGTTTACCTCTCCATGAGATCTTTTCTTTCAAAGCTTGTGTTTTGCTGACACAAGAAAACTGAAGAACTGCAAAAAGAATCCTGAAAAAGGGTTTGAATAATTAAAGTGCTGATTTTTCCTAGATTTGGTTTTTCCTGTGTTCTGCTCTTGACATTTATAAATTCTATCTTTGAGAATCATATATTGTTATATACTGAGTATTATGTCATTTTGCTCAATTCTTTCAAATGAAGTCTTCTCTTGACATATGGAAGCGATGTGAAAATGGCGATATGCATCTGAGAATATTATGTCACTAGTGAACATCTACAAGCACTGTGACAGTGTCACAATGCTTGATAAAATATGAACTATTTCTCAGCTTCGAGTAATGTGCTTTTCTAGTTTAAACTATTCCCAAGTTTAATATTTGCCTCTTCTCTAAATGTTTTCTACCTCTTATTTTTTTTAAATATATTAGAATGCTGATCTAAGTGATAAGAAGATCATCCATGACAGTCTAAATCTATGAAATTTACATAAATTATTTAAACTAAGTCCCTTGAGAGAGCACAGTGAATTAGGATGCTATAATCTCTGTCCATGGAAACACATTAAGTTTGCCCCACTCAAAAAAAACACCAATGGAAGTTTGATAGCTGTAGGCTATTTAACCATCTTGTAACAATAGGGAATAGGATTTGGTTATCAGTTTGGGAGTCAATCAGTGAAGTATTTTCTTTACTGTTAAAGAAAAAATCTTATGCCCTTCTGGAGTCTGTCTAGGGATTTACGTTCATATATGAATATAAATGCATAGTATACAATCAGTGAGGATTGTTTCAAATTAATATAAACTTAATAATTTCCAAGAAAAATTTGTCATTGACAACATTTTTCTTCCTAATTTTGAAGCTTGCATTGAAAACAATGGCAATGTAATTTTTAATTTAAAAGGTAGCCTCTGAATAGTTCTTAAAATGATAGAGGAAGATAAAATTACCTGTGGGAAACGCCAAGAAAACTCAGTAATTTGTCTAAATTTACACATATCTATAAAATACATTTCAACTAAAACTAAAATGAAGTGATTATTCCACACAGTTTTAAAACCAACATTGAAAATAAAAATCTGGATGAAAATGAAGAACTTCAGAAACCTAGGTTGTGTTTACACCCATTCACGTTCTTTCCTCTTTAATTAGTTCAGACCAGTTTCCTTCTCCTGCACTTTCAGGCTTGGTCTCCTCGTCCTGGCCTTTCATGTACGACCATACGACCCTCTTGTGACTATTTCTCTTTTAAGAATATGTCTCTAGAGGAGCTAGATACACAGTAAAATAGAGAGGAAGGTACAGAGGGTTCCCGAAGACCCCCTCCCCCAAACAGGCACAGCCTCCGCCATTGTCAATAGCATATACCAGAGAAGTAAGTTTGTTCCATTGACACATCATAGCCACTCAAGTCCATGGTTTATATTAGGATTCCCTCTTGGTGTTATACAAATGTATAATGACATGTATCTACCATTATAATATCATCAGGAGTTGTTTCACTGCTCTTGGTTTCACCTAGATGTCCCCGACCCCAAACCCCAACCCCTGGCAACCACTGGTTTTTTTCACTCTCTAGTTTTGCCTTTTCCAAAATGCCATGCAGTTAGAATCATATAGTACGTAGACTTTTCAGATTGGCTTCTTCCACTTAGTAATATGCATTTCATGTTCCTCCATGTCTTTTCATGGATTGATGGCTCATTTCTTTTCTGTGCTAAATGACATTCATTGTCTGGATGGACCACAGCTTGTTTATCCATCACCTACTGAAGGGCATCTTACTGGCTTCCCAGCTTTGGCGATTATGAATACAGCTGCTATAGACATCTGTGTGCAAGCTTCTGTGTGGACATAATTTTTCACTTCCTTTGGGTAAATAATACTAAGTGGGGTGATTGCTGGACTATATGGTGAGAATATGCTTAGTTTTGTGAGAAACTGCCAAACTGCCTTCCAAAGTGTCTGCACCATTCCCACCAGCAGTGAATGAGGTTTCTTGTTTGGATTTTTACTATTTTCAACGATGTGTAGTGATATCTCATTGATGTTTTAATTTGCATTTCCCTGACAACATGTGATGTGGAGTATCATGCTGTGTTACCTACGCAACACAATGGAGCAAATACATTTCCGTGGTATTCCTTAGGTCTCATTCCTCACGACATCCTGTTCTCTTTGTTCACGCTGAACAGCCTTTCCTTGCTTGAAAATGTTCCTTACTAATTGCTTATCTTTGCCATTTTCTTTCTGTTTGTTTGTTTTTAATTAAAGTTTATTGGGGTGACAATTGTTAGTAAAGTTACATAGATTTCAGGTGTACAATTCTGTATTACATCATCTATAAATCCCATTGTGTGTTCACCACCCAGAGTCAGTTCTCCTTCCATCACCATATATTTGATCCCCCTTACCCTCATCTCCCACCCCCCTCCCCCTTACCCTCTGGTAACTACTAAACTATTGTCTGTGTCTATGAGTTTTTGATTCTTTATTCGTTTGTCTTGTTCTTTTGTTGTTTTCAGTTTTATATACCACATATCAGTGAAATCATTTGGTTCTCGACTTTTTCTATCTGACTTATTTCACTCAGTTATATCAAACTGAAAATCTTCTGTACAGCAAAATAAATAATCGACAAAACAAAGAGGCAAACATCCAAATGGAAGAAGATTTTTGCAAACAATGCCGCTGATAAGGGGCTAATATTCAAAATATATAAGGAATACATACAAATTAACAACAACAAAAAAACAAACAATCCAATTGAAAAATGGGCAGAGGACCTGAATAGACATTTCTCCAAAGACATGCAAATGGCCAATAGTCATGTGAAAAAATGTTCAACATCACTAATCATCAGAGAAATGCAAATATAAAACACAATTAGAATGGCTATCATCAACAAGACAAATAGTAATAAGTGTTGGAGAGGCTGTGGAGAAAGGAACCCTCATACAGTGTTGGTGGGAATGCAGACTGGTGCAGCCATTATGGAAGGCAGTGTGGAGGTTCCTCAAAACATTTAGCAGACAATTACCATATGACCCAGCAATCTCTCTTCTGGGTATCTACCCAAAACATCTGAAAACATTTATCCACAAAGACACGTGTGCTCCAATGTTCATTGCAGCTTTGTTTACGTTGGCCAAGACATGGAAACAACCAAAGTGTCCTTCAATAGATGAAGGGATAAAGAAATTGTGGTATATATACACAATGGAATACTATTCGGGGGTAAGAAAAGATGAAATAGTATCATTTGCCATTTTCGTAAATACTTCATTTGTTTTCACTTTATTTAACCATTTTACATGCATTTATAGTCTCTGATTTCTTAGAAAATATTATAAAAATAATTACATTATGTAGATCCTGGTAATGGCATTAGCATAAATCAGTTATGTAATTTCAATGAAGATGTATCATATTTAGACCACCAGTTTTTTTTAATTAAAAAAAGTGTTTGACATAGAAGATTTCTAAGTTCTCATTTGTCTTAGAAATTATAAGAATTAAATATTACATATGGTTAACCTGACTGGAAACTAACGTTGAATTTTTAAACGTTAATATCATTATTTCAGTTAATTATATCATGTACAGTAATTAACTATTGTTGATTTTCCATTTGTAAGTTTCCAAAACTCAAAGTGAGATCCACACAAATCAATAAAACCTCTTTAAAAATGTCAGAAATCAAGATTCATTTTAAAAAAATATTATCAGTGAAATTAAATGAAATGCAGGACTTAAAATAAATATGAGGACACATTATCTTGAGAGAAGGAAGAAAGAACAGTTCACCACAATTTCCTCCTCTTTCTTTATTTAATCTCTGATTGCTTTGAAGAATAACTGGTATGCTACCGTCTTTCCCAGTATGAATAGAGGTGATGGCACTGACACAGCAGTTGCTTTAGTGGCACCGAGAAAGAGAACGGTACGATAAATTGGCCCTTTATATAGCAATTATTTATTTCATGACAAGTTCTGGGCAGAGAAAGAAGAAACAGGCTCATAGAATGGCCCTAAAATTGAAAAGGAATCTATTATATATCACATGCCAAAAAAGGAAATGCAGCTATGTGTAGACAGTCCTCCTTCCTCAGCTATTTTTATTTCAGGGAATTTAATCACAAACAATTATTTTCAGTTAGGTCTATAACTATTTTTTTTTTTTTTCAAATTGGAGAAATTTTATCATTTAACTGGAACAATACTGAAGCACAAAAAATTGAAAAGCTGACAAAGGAGAAAATGAAAAGAAGAAATTCCAATAAATAAAGTTCATCGAATATACTTTTCCCTTGTTTTATTTCCTAAAGCAAAGTATCACTATAAATTTTGTAAAATTGTCTTTACAAACTGTTACAGAATGTTTTGTAAAATTTGAACTTATTGTTCTTGTGGAGAGCAAGAACCAGAAGTCAGAAATGTTTTGTCCCCTCTTCTTTGTTTTCCACAATTTTCTTCAGTTATCTCTACTACTGTGGTTTCTTAATCTCTCTCTCTCTTTCTAAACACACTGCGGTATGCAGAATTTTTAAATGGCCCAATGACTTACACCCTTGTGTAATCTCCTCACCTTCAGCACGTGAGAGCTTTGTGACCGCAATGTGATACTACTTTGGTGGTTATGTTATGTTATATAGCAAAGGTGAGAGGACTTCACAGATGTAATATACCTTATCAGCTGATTTTGCATTAGCTACAGGGAGGTTTTCCTGGGTGGGCCTGACCTCATCAGGCCAGTCTTTTCAAGAAGATCTTAGCAACTTGAAGCAGCAGAGTCCTCACTGCTTGCCAAGAAGAAGTCACCATGATCTCTAGAGCTAAAATACCATGAATTCTGGTAACATCCATGTGAGCTTAGAAGAGGACCTGGTTTCAGGTGACACCGTGGCCCCACTTGACACCTTAACTGTGGTCTCCGACACCTTGTTCAGAGGACCCAGCTAAGACAGATCCAGACAGCTGGCAGGCAGAAATTGTAAGGTTATAAATGTGTGCTGTTTCAACCTCTGAGAGTGTGGTAACCAGTTACACAGCAATACACAATGAATACACATATATAGAAAAATGTGCCTAGATCATTTGCTCATTTGTTACAAACTTTAGGCACCCTTAATTCCATTTCTTCAGAAATAAAATCACGTAAAATTAAGTTTTCTGCAGGTTGAATAAAATAGTATATCCAGGAGTAGAAATTAATTCATATTCGTTAGCACAGAACTTTCTCTTTTCTTCCCTTCCTGTGTCCTTTGGCAGAAAGCATAGCGTCTCTGAGGAGTGAAAATTTTCTTGAACCCGTGTTCTAGCCATAGAAATTCCCACATATTAAAAATAATGCTAACAAGCCTATTGGCCACACACTGACTTTTAGAGCATAGAAGATTCTGTGTTAACCCACCACCTTTTTATGCAGAGATGAGCAATATGGTTGCAAATTTTGAGATTGTGAATTATACATGTGCATTGTGGGGAGGGAGGTTCCAAGATTTAGTCAGTGGTATTTCCCACACCCGAAAACTTCACCATTTCATTTCTAGTGCCTAGCAATCATCTGGTCCATAATAGGCATCATAGTATATGTGTTGAATCTATACGGCATTGGATGAAAACAAACATTTGACAAATTTGCATCTATTTCTTGAATGCCAAGTATTAGGGTATCTCTTTCTACAATGTGTTTTTTCATGCTAATTCCTTAGGATATTTATTTTATTGAAGTCATGCTTTCCATCATATCTTCTTTGATTATCTTTATTGTTTTCAATTACCTAAAGTTCTGGAAGATTCTAAGGATATATCTCTTGTCATTTCCATAAAATTGGCACATGGTATTTTCCTGCTCAGATGCTGCTTTTTGATTCTAACCTAATCTCTTCTAAATGCACAATATTAGGTGTGATATCAGCATCTGGTGCATCTTTAGTTTCCCATTTGGAGAAATGCGTTTGCTGGGAAAGCAGTAATAGAAAGAGTAATTTGCTGCCACGTAGAACTGGGTTTGACTCCTACAGGGTTTGACGCTTAACCAGTAGCTTGTCTTTGGACAATTAATTGAGCTTTTCTAAGTATTCATTTCCTCATCTCTGAGTTCCGGTAACAACAACTGTCCTGTAAAGTGGCTATGAGGATGAGAGAGCTTTGGCATAAAACACTTGATTGATGGTCCTAAATATCAAGATCAATTTCTTATCTATGGTTCCTTCGGCAGAGCAATGTCCAGTAGCCAATGGTTATCAGGTGAAAAAATAGAGAGATTTTTTAATCCTAATATGTTCTATAGGTTCTTCTCTCCTGTAGAGAGAGGAGAGCACCTCAAAGTCCTAAGGCTGTATCCCTGTTGTCTCACAATCCTCATTCCACCCTCACACCACAGCCTTTCACATTTAAGGATTTCTCCTTTCTGCTGGATGCCCCCCTCATCACATCTGTGACCTAACTTAGGGACCCAGCCCTATTGCCTGACAGGCCTGCACGCTGCAAGTCCCGTGCCCGCCTACCCCACTGACACTGAGCTCGCTGCGCCCTCTCTGCAATGTGACAGATGTGTAACAATGTCAACAGCTTCCGCTCTCGGTATTTCCTGTGGACGCTGCCCACACTCCTCCACGTCTTCCCATCTGAGTATTTCCATCCCCTTCTCATCTGCTACCTGGCTGCCTGGCACTGGAAGACATGCCACAAAAATAACAAGGGACATAAGGAGATCATATCTGGTCATTGCAGGCCCTTCATGAACTTGGATGTTGTTTAATGATCTTATTGGGTTTTCAACCGTCCACCTCACTGCCATCTTCTCAAATATTCGACTTTATGCTCATTTTTGTGCAGCTATATAATTTGAAGATTTGCATTTTTAATTTCTTAACTTTCGCTTCATTTGAAAAATTCTTGTGATTTTTACCTCATATGTTATCTCTTTCCTCTATTAGGATATTTTAGTATCTCTCTAATCTACCCCCGGGCCCCAGGCTCCGTCAGCTCCATTCCAATCAAAGCCATTGCCCTGTCATGCCTCTCTGTGTTGTCTGTGATCCGCAACAGCCCACCACATCCATTGCACCCCAAGGGGAAACTTTAATTTTTGTGTTTAATGGACAACTAAATGTTATCTATCTGTCGTGGCCTTTCCAGGATCCACAGCCATAGCTGCACATTGTTTTGTGTTTCAGAAACGTGTTCCTCTCTTTTAATTACTCTTAAAGTACACATTCATATAGTATACCTTTTAAAAATATACATAAGTATAAAATCTGATTGGGTACTGAAAGTCATGCGTTAAGACCAAGGGGGTTATATTTCCTGATTTACTGCTGTTAAGTCTTCCTTACATAGCAATTAGTGTCTAAATTAATGGCTTTCAAACTTTTCCAGCATATTTGAACTCTGAGCAAGTGCTAATAAATACATATTGGAAAAAAACTGAATACACTCAATTTGCTTTAAATATCCATGTTTCTATGCAAGACTTTTAAACTGAGGCTATTAACTCAATACATTTTAACCTATTAGATTGGCAATTGAGTGGACAGATATTCTGCTGTGACTAAAATGATCTCGTTTTGATAATCTGGTTAGTGTCAGCCACTATTTTTGACAAATCACCAGCTACTTGTGATCAGACATGAAGTAGACACCTCCTGCGGTGGACGTCATAACCGAGGGAAGGGATTTACTGTACAAAGAGCCCTACTCCATGTTTGATGTGTGACTGCTGGCAGCCTGGACGCCTCGCCCTTCCTCCCTCCCTCTGCCTTACATCAGAGCAGGTCAACATAAATGTGGCAGTGCTCCTTCCTTTGGCACCAGTGGGAAGAACAAACCACATGTGGGCCACTCCTGGCACACACATAAACCCTCACCCCAAACCCATCCTGTAACCAACATAAAAATCCCAAATCCTCTCCTGGCTCTTTTAATCTGTTCTCTTGCTGTGTGTGTAGTGTCACCAACCTCAACATCTGAACCAAATTTTGGGTAGGGGTTCATTCTGTTTGTGTGGGGTCTTTACAATATTTATAAATAAACTGTTGACCATGACAGTTAAAAAAATATATTGGAATCATGTTTTAACACTTATTATATGCAAGATATGTTGGAAGGCATTGAAAATAGCATGTATTTGTCAGACACATTTTGGACAAAAACGTAGATAAAACTGATTTAAATAAAATGCCAGGTGGGCACTAGACTACTCTGGGGTGGAATCACTTCGTAAATTATGTAAATGTCCAACCACTATGCTGTACATCTGAAACTAACATAAGACAATATTGAATGTCAACTGTAATGGAAATTAATATATAAAATAAATTTGTCTAAACCATCTGATTAAAGTAAAATGTATAATTCATTGGTATGGTAATAATTGCTTCTCCAAGTGGAAAGAAATCTTACAGAAGCAGGAACCACAGAAACATTACCAGTATGTTTGCAAGGTTGGGTTTTCAATCTCAGACGCTTCTGTCGATGTTGCCTTTGAACTTGGTTTAATCAGAATTTGATGCGTCTCTTTTGCTATCCTGACATGAAAGTCCAGGTTTTTCAGACAAATGCCACTACTGCAAATAAGATTGCTCTGAATCCCTGCGTGGCTCAGGTGCATCCTGTCCTTCCACAGACCAAATCATTCTAATGTCCTGAAGAGCAAGGTCACTGGCTGACATAGACTCACATAACGAGAGAGAGAGAGAGAGAGAGAGAGAGAGAGAGAGAGAGAGAGAGAGACTGACAAAAAAACAGACAGACAGTCAGAGACAGAGACAGACAGACGACAGAATACCAGACCCAGAAAAAGAGACAGACAGACAGACAACTAGAGACAGATAGACAGAAAGAGACAGCAGACAGACAGAGAAAATTCTCTCTTTGTTGCAGTTATGGAAACTTGAGGAGAGAATCTAATTCACTTTCATCACTTTACACGCTCACCCCTGGTACCAATCACTGTGGCCAGGATGAAGTATCAGGACTGACCCATCTCTGGTCAGCTGTGCCCTTCTTGGTCACTCATCATTGTGTTCAAGCTGGAGCATGGGGAGAGCAATCTCAGAGGCAGGAACATGTGCATCAATGTGGACACTGGGTGAGTCCTTTTGTGACAGGTCTCTACCACTCTTCAGTGTACTGCGATAGTAAATATCTGATTGGTCTCCTAAAACAAACTAGATAGTATTTTTCCCATATTGAAATGCGGAACCTAAGACTCAGGGAGATTTCAAGAACCTCTCCTGCATGGCTAATAACTAGGTGAGCAAAAATTTATTTCCCGGCTTTTATGATTCCAAGATTATAATTACCCTGATATACAGTGCCTCTTAGGGCTCAGTCACCTATCCCGGAATGAAAACTCCCATCCGAGCTGATGTTCGAGACAAATCACATGGCTACATGGGGACATATTCAGCTACAGTTTCAACTGTGGGTCACAGCCTAGCAGATATAAAAATAGAAAACTTGATTCTTCTTCTCTCCTTCCCTTCTCGTCTGTTAGTTCCTGATCTACAATGTATTCATCAAATAAACATCTTATGAGGCACATATTTTGAAAGAATCATACCCTACAAATGCATTTACTTTTAGAGGAGATAAAATTATCACTTAATTCATTGAGTTTGACCTACAGAAAAGATAAGTTGACTTATACAAAACCACTAACATAATCTAATTTTATAAGATGAGGTAAAGTAGGATATAAGAAAAAATTACTCTGGCATTTAGAAATAATGAAAATGTGAGAAGTCATTTTTAACCAAATTAAAGTCAGGTGTGTGTGTGTGTGTGTGTGTGTGTGTGTGTGTGTGTAGTTGTTGACATAAAAGACAAAAGCAAGTGAATGCTACATGTACTAGTAATTCAAATAGAAACCCATTACAAAAGACAGCAAGAATCCTTTTTCCTTTTGTTTTTGCTCTATCTCTTTTAAAAATTTATCAATACTCTTTCCTCACAAAGAAACGTTAAGGACCTTTCAAATTCCAAGTCACTTATTCTCCATCCTTTCCTTTAATTAGTGTCCTGGTAATTCATGACAAGTCACGCACAGCCCACAAACGCCTTTGCTGAGCTTTGGCCTTGAGATATGTTTTGTTTAAGAGAATGTGCATCCAATGATTTAAATAATATTGCCTTCTTCTATTGACATCTGAGAATATGGGACCTGCCTTGGTAGCTTTAGTGAATAACTTTAATGTTTTGTCCTGAGTATTGTTTTGTACAGTATTGTATTATTTTAGTGTATATAATGTGACTTTACATAAAAATGAAAGTATTAATAATTGGTCATTTGAATGTAATTGGGTTGCCTAAGTTATTATGATATTAAAATAAGGAGACTTTAGAAGGTTTCGTTTATTCAAGTATGATGGACATACAATGAACTGCACACGTTTAAAGTGTATAAGTTCATAAAGTTTGATCTACACATACATCCAGGAAGCCGGCACCACAATCAAAATAATGAATAATTAATCATCCCAAATGTTTCCTTGTACCCATTGGAAATATCTTCAGTTCCTCAGCGCCATTTATTGAAATGTTTATCATTTCTCCTATGAGTTACTTTTGTACCTTTGTGGAAAATCAGTTTTATATGTATAATATATATTTATATGTATAATGTATAATATATATATATAATATTATATATAATACATATGTTATATATAATAAATACAATAATATATGTATTATATATATATATAATATTATATATATTTTTTCTTTTCTGTTCCATTGAGTTCTTTCTCTAGTTTTCTGCTAATACCTCAATTTCTTGATCATTGTAACATTATGCTAAATTTTGAAATCATATAATGTTTTTTAAAAATCTTTTAATATGGTCAATTACATTAATTGGCTCTACAGTATTAAACCCCCCCCCAATGTTTTAATCTTAGAATAAACCCCATTTCGTCACGGTGTATTTTTTAAAAATATATCGTTGGATTCATTTGCTAAAATTTTCTTAAGGTATTTTGAATAGATGTTAATGAGGAATATCGTTCTCTAGGATTTCTTTTACTTTATGTATATTTTGTAGTGCACTTTCTAGTCAATATCAGAATAAGTCAGCTACACAGAATGTGTTGGGAAGTGTTCTCACCAATTCCCATTTTCTTAAATGTTTGGTACAATTCACCAACGGAAGTATATGGGCTTGGAGTTTTATTTATGACAAGGTATTTTGCTTAAAATATATTAAAAGTAAACATAGACCTGTCTGCTGCAGTGAGTGTTACTAGTTAATGACTCTCAAAGAGATTGCTTATTTCCTCTAAGCTATCAAATTTATTGGCGTAAAATAATTTATAATATTTTGTTATTTTCCTTTTGCTATCTGTAGATCTGATCACGCCACCTCTCTCATTCCTGGCATGGGGTAAATTGTGTCTTTAGAATAGTTATTTTAAACTCTTCTATGTTGCTTCTAAATATTTGGATACAATTCTTACATATTTCCATTATCCACTTCTAATATAATGCTATTACCTTTGGGAGACGTACATTGTATTATTTGAATCCTGCAATATACATTTAGACAAATGTTTGCTCCAGTGTCTTTTGTGGTCTTGACTTGAGATCTCAGTGCATTGCTTTCCCATCTACTTCATCTGAGGATATACCAATGTCATTTTACACACACTTTATTCAGTGTTGTCAGTCCACTCTCCATATGGTTTGCACGCAGACAAGCCAACGTGGAAACCTGCTCCATTTCTTCAGTGTTTCCTTGGGCATCAGAACTCCTACCTCACAAAGCCATTTGAGGATGTCATGTGAGGACATATGAAAGGCAACCAAGTCCTAACAGTATTCAGTCAGTGTACCTTTTCTAGGATAATTGCTCTCTCTTCTTCAGTGAGCTTAGCCTCTTGTAGTTCGCGAAGCCAAAGCTAGATTCCCCTATTCATATTCCAGACACAACATTTAGAGTCTGCCAAGTATAAAATAATCTTTAAAACAGGAAAGAAAAGCACCATAAATACGGTGGGGAAAGATTAGTTACTGCCATCACAAAAAGCAGAAAATAAGCACCCTAGATAGTTCGTAAACAAAAGCAAACATCCAAGGTCTTACGTATCACAGGCTGTGATTTGTGGGCACCTGGAGCCACAATTCAGAAGACTGCAGACACCACCAGTCCGGTTTTCATCAGTCTTTGCTGCTTGTTTCTGTTCACTGCCTCCGGTTTCATAAACACAAGCAAAGGTGGTTGTGGAAACACTGACTAATTATTTTTATTCCAAGATCACAATTTAGAAGAACTATTTTTTTCGTCAATGTATATAGACTATAATGATCTTAAGCTGTAATTCTGAATGTTGAAAGATAGTTATCACTTTGTCCTGTATTATGGTCATGTTGATGTACTTATGGTTATTTTTAACAGCTAGTTTTTATGTAGATTCCTTAAAGCCTACATAAAAACTGAAAATAAACTCAAGGCTCCAACTGTATTTTCCGTCTTCTCTTATGTTGTTTCAATTGCAAATAAACGTGCCACATGACATTATTGGCGACTAAGCGCTAACATTCTCCACTCAGAGGACTTTCACGGCACAGCGTTTATTTTCTGTTTACTTTGCTCCAATGTCGGGGAATTTCAACTGTTTTTAATTGGTCATTGCTTTCCCTGGGATTTGTTATATAATTTTTTGAACAAATTTCTTATCTTTGGAAAATCTTTAAAAACGTAGTACTTGGTATTATAAGAAACAAAAATACATAAATTTGGATTGATCTTGTTGCTTATTGAAAAATTGCTCTCCGGAAAGCACAGGACCGTTTATGCTGGCAACAGCAGTGTTTGAATACATCAGCGTTAGCCTGTCAGCAGTAGACTATATTGACTTTGTTTATTTTTGCTAACATAATGGGATTCATATTGCAACATAAATGTTATTTTTAGTAGTATTTCTTAAAGTGTTTTTTATTAAAATACAGCTGACATACAATATTATATTAGTGTCAGGTGTACGTCATATTTATTTATCAGTGCCCACCTAGCACTGTACAGTGTTATTACCACATTATCGATTTCATTCCCTGTGCTAAAGAAGTGCTCACCATGATGACGAGTCCAGCAACCATCTGACGCTGTACCACACTATCACAATATTATTGATCTTTCCCCCTTTTAAATTTTTTTAATTAGAGTTCACATTCAATATTATTTTATTAGGTTGGTGCAAAAGTAATTTCGGTTTTTGCTATTATTTTTAACCTTTTAAACTGCAATTACTTTAACAGCAACCTAACATATTAGTTTCAAGTGCACAGCATAGTAGTTAGAGCATAGTGGTTAGATATTTCTATAATTTAGGAAGTGATCCCCCTGACTAGTACCCACCTGGCACTATGCATAGATGTTACCATGTTATTGATTATATTCCCTGTGCTTTGCGTTCCCCTGACTATTTTGTAGCTACCAATTTATGTTTCTATATAGGTATATACTTAATAGTATTGCTATATAGTTATTGTTTACCTTTTGGAGATAAGATTGCCAGTGGATTTTGTTTGTATTAATCTATCTTTATGGTGTCTAGTTATAAAATAATACTTTTGATAATTAAAAGGAAAATGTTTAAAAAAATGAAAGTTAAAACACTTTCCTTAATAATACTAAATAATTGGTAGCTAAGAAGGTTTTAATTTCTATTTTTAAATATTTTCTTTTTAGTTATCAAAAATAGTATTTTATAACAAGTCACCTTAAAGATAGGTTAATACAAACAAAAACCACTGGTAATCTCATTTCCAAAAGATACATAAACAATAACTGTACAGTGATACTATTACCAAGTATATACCTATATGGAAACACAATATATATGTGTGTATATAAAGTTACATGCATATACACGTGATTGCATGACATGTTAGGTGCTATTTCTAGTGTGACCATACTCCGTGGATATTGAATCCTGTCAATGGATACATATTCTCGCTCAATACTGTTTTAATGACTATATGGTGTTTCACTGTACGGGGTATCTTCATTCCCTTCTCCATTCCCCTATTACTGATTATAGAATCATGAGACAGTGAGTATTTACAGTGGTTTTTTTCTAAGTTGTTGAACAGGAGGAAAACAACTTCACAAAACAACTGTGTGAATGATGCAATAGGAAAGTCCAGCCCCTGGTCGAAACGCTGAGGATCGGATTTTTGTGTGTGTTTTCCATCATGCTGTGTCTGTCTATATCCAAGCAGTTTCCTTTCAAAATCCCGGAAGTCCCAGGACACAGTTGTAGAGGGGGCTTGCTCGTCACCTAGCTGAGTGAAAGCCTGGCTCCCCACCCAGTGGTGCCAGGAGAGAGCAATATAGTCGTTTTTAGCATCAGCCACCTCATCTTATAATGAAGAAAAAAATAATAATGTGTCTCAACGGATTGTTCGGCGAACTAAAACGTGATGCATAGGCTGCACAAAGCTTGGAACACCAGAAAAACTCAATAAACCTGAGCTCTAATGAGTGCAGTTACAAATGGTATTATAGTAAACAATGGAAAACACAGTTTGCATACACCCCATATGAATCAGTAGGCATCGCCCAAATTTCTTAGTTAGGCACCAACATTTAGAAAATAAAACTTTCACTATAACTAAAGAACACACCCTCAGAAATTTTTAGGTATTATTTATAAAGCCAAATTTATAACTAAAACATGCTAAGTATATTGCCATGCAAGTCCCCCCCACCCCGCCTTTGTAGACAGTGGTACACACTATTGAAATGTCAATTGGGGGTCAAGTTGAAATCAGATCATTTTGCAGGGCTTAATCCAATCCAACTACAACAGAGAAATTGTCAGTAATCTGGGCGTGCTGCTCTTCTATAGGGATTAGAAAGAAAATTTATAAATATTTGTATAGATCTAATGCAGTACATGACTCTTGTTGTTTCTTGTATTTTCTCTCAACTTAGTTTTTTCACAATTAATTCTGCTATTCCCTGGGTACTCTTCAAAAAACTGAACCTGAAGGAAAACTGGAAAACACTGGGTAACAACTCTGGCCCTGGTTTTAAGTCCCCAAGTGCAATCAAAACGCTCTGGGATCTGTACTTGATTTTGTTGTAAGGACTGAAGCAAATGTATGCATGACAATACACTGATTTCAGATGGCTTTGAACAAAACCAGGCTCAGAACCAGCAGCTTCTCTGAGAATTGCTAAGTTCCTTCTTTTTCCCAAATGACTGTATTTTAAAGACAATTATATCACTAAAATTGTTCTAGAAAATAATGCTCTTAGTAATGCTTACAATAGAGGCTTAGCTCAGAAGAGCAATCTGATTAGAAATGAAAAAGGGGGGACCTATTGAAGTCAAATGTTCTTTTTTCAAATTTTGAGTATATATATATATATATATATATATATATATATATATATATCCCTTTCATATATAGTTTTGGGTCACAAAGATAGTCAGCTTCAAACCCTGTCTTTTGCTAAACTAAATGCACAATTTTGCTTTCATGCCCCAACAACCTGGGATTAGCATATTTAAAAAGGAGTAGCATTTCAGCCTCACTGTCTCTCCCAGCATGCCTTTGTGAATAGCATCACCTCAGAAGTTCACACACACACACACACACACACAATCCTGAATCAGCATCATTACAGGGCAGACGACTGTGGCTCCAGGAAAGACAGACTCTTGAGGGCTTTCCTTTCTCTCTTCTCCTCACCCCAACCTTTACGTAGGCTGCCTGTTGCTCTAATAACTGCTGATGCTGGTGGTAAATGGAGACCGAGCAGGTGTGGGCCTCTCTTGGTGTCCCCTCAGCCTGGATATCGCGAGATAGAGAGATTAAGTAGCTTTTCATCATCCCGGTTCAGAAGTACACTTTAGTTGTTTCTTCTCATTCTATCACATTCCTAGACATGTTGCTCAGTCTCACTTTTTCTGGGATTAGAACCTCCTGCCACGTTTATCACTGAGAAAAGTCAGTAGATAAATCCAGTGTCCGATGTTTGCCATCGTTCTCTCTCATTTCCTCCCCCCGCAGAAGTAAGGCTTCTCTAAATGAGGACCCTTCTTTAAGTTGCCTGTGCTGGGTGATGTGTGAGATGGGACATGAGGGACACACTAAGAGTGCAAGCAAAGAACATAAGGCCCGACGCACCTTTGAGTCCTTTCAGAGCCAGCATGTTCAGGCAGTCAGGGCCAGGTGCTTCCGGAAAGGCTCTGAGGAGACCAGTTAGTCCACTGCTCGCTGCCATAATTGTCAGTCTCCTCTGCAGACTTGTAGAATAAAGCTAAAGACATACTACCAACGTCTCAGTGCACACACAGAATCCTGTACACACTTGATCCCAGCAACATTGTTTGTCATCGCTTTCATTTTCCTCATGTTCTAAATGAAGAGATAAATGCAGACTGAGGGTGCCGCAGGTTTAAGGTGACAACGGTGTGTGTTCTACACACACAATGGAGGAGACACTACTTAAAAGTGGACAGAGGATTTGATGGACACAAGAGTAGACATTTTCCCAGTAAAGCAGATGGAAGAAGATACTGAAGGAGATGCAAGGGCAGGATAAGCAGCAGGAGAGATGGGAACCTGAATTTCTTGTCTGAGGAACAGTGACGGGTCCACAGGGCTACGCAAACGAGCTGCCAAAGAATCAGGCTCTACTGAGTAACCAATAGTTTTCCTTTAGCTTTAGCTTATGCCACGCCCCGTCCACCCCCTCATGTGACCTTTGTAATATATTTAATACGCATCTTTGTGATCATACATATTCCTAGAAAATGACTGTTGACTTATTTCACTTAGCACAATACCCTCCATGCCCATCCATGTTGTTGCAAATGGTGAGATTCCATTCTTTTTCATGACTGAGCAATATTCCACTGCATATATAAACCACATCTTCCTCATACAATCGTCTATGGATGGACACTTAGGTTGCTTCTGTATCTTGGCTACTACTGTAAGTAATGCTTCAATGAACATAGGGATGCATATTTCTTTTTGAATTAGTGTTTTGGCTTTCTTCTGATAAATACTGAGAAGAGGAACTGCTGAGTCATAAGGAAGGGAACTAAGTCAGCGAGAGAAAGACAAATACCAGACGATCTCACTTAGATGTGGAATCTAAGTGAACAAACAGAACAGAAACAGACTCATAGACACAGAGAACAAAATGATGGTTACCAGCTGGGAGGACGGTGGTGAGGAGGGTGAAAAAGGTGAAGGGATTAAGAAAACCAGCTGGTAGTTACACAACAGGCACTGCACAGGGAATGTAGTCAATAATGTAATTAATATGTATAGTGCCAGGTAGGTTCTAGACTTACTGCAGGGAGCACTTAAAAATTACATAGATGTCTAACAACTATGCTGTACAATAAAAACCAATATAAAATAATATTGAATGTCAACTGTAATTGAAAAATAAAAATGACTAAAGTTGTTTTATATGCCTACAATTTTAATGTATGTACATCATTATATATATATATATATATATATATATATATATATATATATATATATACACACACACTTGTCACTCTTTCTTTTATCCAGTCAGCATTGTGTTCAGCCTGGTGTCAAGTTGCTAAGTGTGCCTCCAGTCTCCTTCTCTGACTGCAGTGTGTTCCACCATCACTTTCCTGGTCAGTCACCTGGTGATTCATGGACCACACGGTCAGCTCCAGCTCCGTGATGACGACAGGAACCCCACACAAGCCCACCCAGCGATCCATCCTGAGGGCTTTGATCTTCCTAAACTTCTGTGCAATAACTAATCATGTCCATTAACTGTTCAAAGGTTTTCTTTGTTTCCATTTTATTATTCCCTATCCCCGGGATTTTATTACATAAATAAGTACACTTTTTAGACATTTAGATATGATACATATTTATCTCTGCCCTCCATACGTATAAATACCTTTTATATTTCTTATCTTTCATCATTTGTGTTGCCTTCTAGTAGAGATTCATCAACTGTTATCCCTAATCACTATTTTTTTCAGTTGTAACCATCTATTTATTCCGTTTATAATGTGTTTCCAACTATTTTATTTTTCATATCTGAAGTAGACAGTTTATTTTGATGGTTTTGTTTTTATTCATATTGCTAATGTTTTCTCTTATATCTTTAGACATTATAAATACCTTAGCCTTTCCACACATTTTCATTTGGGTATTCTGTATCATCCACTAATTTGTCAATCTTTTAAAGACTGTTTTGTTTCTCAGTTGTAGCTAATTTGGGTCGGTTAGTTCATGTCACCCTGCAGTTATCACCACGCCATCTGGCAATGTGTTTGGGGCAAAGGGCCAGTGACTAGTCCCTAGCCTGTTTTAAATCAGTCAGCTTCAAGACAGATGTGTTGATTGCTCTCTTTGCTATCTATGTGGCAGGTAATTCCTTTGGTTCAATTGACCCCTTTAAATTTGTCTTATATTTTTAAGGTAAAAGAGCATGGGGTGAAATCAGTCTGCCTTTATAATAAACCAGCTGTGTAATGGTTTGGGGGAGCAAAGGTAGAGAGAGAAGGTCCAAAGAAAATAGGTCAAATAATCCTTATTCCTAACAACAGGTTGTCCGTCCATCCTCACAAGTCTTTTTCGAAGCTCTGACATTTCTCAAAGGACACAAGCACCCCCCATGTTTAGTTATTGCTGCAGATTCCCACACAGAAGGATCAGACACAGATGTTCTCATTGTGTCACTGGGGAAAGACAAGAGCAAATTTGTTTCAGTTGTTCTCCCATCTAATCTGCACGCTCTGCGTCAGGCTGCCTTTTGTCTCACTGCCTTCATCCCAGAGATCAAGCAGATTTTAGTTGCTCGGCTCTCAGAAATTCTCAGTGGCTCCTGGGATTCATTTTCTCTCTCAGTTTCTCTGGTTTCCTCACTGTTAATTCTGGGGATCACAGCGCACACCAGCTCGCTGTCCAGGAATCAGAGCTCTATGGGGCATTTGGCTCACAGACGTGCTGACAAGCAAAGGCTTCTTAAAAACTGAACCTGAAGTCTACCAGTGGAGACCCACTTCTCACACAGCTATGGCTATTGCACGTTACCCAGCCCCGATCACTTGTCAGTGGTACCTCCCTGCTCTGGAGGAGCTGGGAGTGTGATCTGGGGTAGACGGCAGGCTAGATTAAGGAAGGGGGAGAGATGAAACTGAAGAAAGCTGGCCAAATGGAAATACGAAGGAAATGGAATCATAGACTGAGGAGGTATAAGGTCTTTGTTACTCACTGGGAGAAATGGGGACACCTGAGAAAAGGGTTGAGTCTGACCTGATCTACATTTCCGACAGGTCACTGTGGGTCAGGACCAAGGATGGGATGGAAGGAGGAAGCTGGCAGCCTTGAGAGCAGATGCAATGCCATTGCCCTATTCCAGAGGTGAGATTACGTCTAAACCGGAAACTGAAAACCTATAAATAAGGTAATAATGAAGTGGTATAGGAGAAGTAGAAGCAGGACTCAGCGACACACATCTGAGGAGTAGGATGCAAGCTCCCCAAAAGGCCTTGGACGATTGCTGACTTGTTTGACAGAAGACAGCACTGTAAATTTATTAAGATAGTAAATACAGATTAAGTGACAGGTGAGAATAGTCCAGCCAACCAGTGAAATTACTTGAATCTGAAGCAGCGTCTCAGGCTGCGACCCGTCCGCTTTCACCAGGAGGCCTGGGCGTCCCCTGACCACGCCTATGCTCTCTAGCACATTCTTCATGCGCCATGTGAAAGAAATTTAGTCATGACACACTTGATTTTGATGTTTACACAGAGTCATTCAATGGCTACACTTTGCCCTTAAAATAAAATCAACATTGCATACCCTGCAACCTACTCCTTTTTACAACCTTAAGGGTCCCCGCTCTTCCTGCCTTGCTGTGCTCCAAACACACTGCCTTTTTTCACTCATAGAACAGGCCTCGCCATTTCTGACTTATCATTTTGCGCTTCAAGCCACTTGTCACAAGGCTGGCACCTACTTATCTTACTGTCTGAATCTATGTCCTCAGGAAGGAGTTTTCTGGCTACTTAACCTAAACCAGAACTTCCTAAATGATCCCTGCACTATTTCTCCCCCGGGCACCTATGTGTTTTATTCTTCATGAGGATTACGAGCTTGTAACTGTTGTATTTCTTTTTCTCACTCGCTTGCTCATTGTCTCCTCCAATGTATCTTAAGCTCCGGGTGATACTTGTACGCACTGGCCGCGTCTTTCTGCTTTCCTGTCGCATGTCCCCAAAGCCACAACAGGGCAGAAGACAGTCATGTTCAAGGGACACTTCGTGAACAAACACATGAGTGTCCCATGTGCAACTCTTTTGTCTTAATAAGTTATATGTAAACTAAAGCAGTGTGTAAATAGTTGCACTTCACTTAAGAAAAATGAATTACAGCTTCTCAAACGTGAAGGTTACAAAACCAGTTTCCATTTCCTGGTACAAAAAAATATGCCCTCATCCTCCTACCATAAGTTTTTGAAAATACATTGTTTTTTCTTTCCTTATCCAATATGAAGGGAAAGTCTCATATGCTTAATTGTAAGTAAATCCATGTGCATTCTTCAATAGGACATTTCTCAGGTAATTAGGATTATAAACTGAATTGGGTTTGCTTTATAGTCTTAGACTGGAAATAAGGTCAAAAACAACATATATATATATATTTTAAATGAAGTGAAAGAAACACACGAATTAGAAAAATGTGAGAATATGTGACTGGCATAAAAAATGTGAACATAAGGAATGTGTATAAAGAGTAAATGAGAATAGAGGGCACTTATGGGCCTGACCTCTCCTCTCCAGGGGAGAGCACATAAAAGGAAAATCTCGTCGGCTTGTTGTGTTGTAGTCCTGTTTATTCATTTGCCTGCTGCCTGCAGTAGCAAGCACAGACACATCCATAAAGTATGTGATTTAACACGAAGTCACTTTTACTCCTAAAATGCAAACATAAGGAAAGTGCAATAAACATTTCCTGAACTGTGTGAACATATACAAAATAGCTTGTAAGCACCCCAGCGTTAGTAGAAACTGCATGCATATTTTCCATTTCACAAATGCTAGACGCCTATGTCTACCCTCCATTACTATTACCACCTGATTTACATGAGTTGGATGCTGAATGTTGGAACCAGTGCTTTTGAAAAATAAAAATTAGTTGGAGTCAGTCAAGGTGATACCATGGGAGGCTCTGAGCTCCCCCTCACACACACACACACACACACACACACACACACACACACACACACCCCAAATGCACAGCTGCACACAGACTACTTCTGTGAAAGAGGCCCAGAGCTAGCAGAGCAACTCGTACACACTGGAGAGTGAGATGGCACGCACCTGCAAATGGGGGGAAAGGCTGACACACTCTCCATACACCTGACTCCCTGCATAGTGTTGTACAATCGGGAAAAAACCTGAACTCCCAGCTTCCTCCCAAGGAGCCAAGGGTTTGGACCACACACCCAGCAGCACAGAATTACGGCTCCGCTAGAAGGATGGGCCCCCAGACACCTAACTCTGAAAGCCAATTGGGCTTGTGTCCATGGGGCCCACACACCATACAGCAAGCGAAGTAGTGGTTCTTAGCAACTCCACTGGCTTTCAGTGGTACCCACAGGCAACACAGATGAAGGAGGCCAAGCCACCCCTCCCTCGTTTCTTTCCCTGAAAGGAGTTTTCCCGCATCTTTTGAAAGCTATGGCCTGAGGACCAGGCTTCTACTTTAAAGAGACATCCAGGCACTGGTTGTGATCCTCTCCAGAGACCTGGGAAGCAAGCAGATGCCTCTGCCATGTTCTCCCTCCATCTGTGACAAGTCATCAGTAAGTGTCTACCTGGAAGGAACTGTACAGGTGTCTGCACCCCAGCTTGCACTACACATAGTTACTATCATATCATTGACTGTACTCCCTATGCTGTACTTTACATCTTCATGACTGCTTTGTAACTACCAATTTGTGCTTCTTAATCCTTTCAACTATTGCACCCTGCGCCCCCCTCCCCCAACTCCAGAAATAAATCCATCCCTATATGGTCAATTGATCTATGACAAAGAAGGCAAAAACATACAATGGGGTAAATACAGTTTATCCAATAAATAGGATTGGGGAAACTGGACAGATACATGCAAAAAAAGAAAAATGAAACTAGACCACCTTCTTACACTATATACAAAAATAAACTCAAAATGGATTGAACACTTAAATGTAAGACATGAAACCATAGAAGTCCTAGAAGAAAACACAGACGGTAAACTCTCTGACATTGCTCTTAGGAATATTTTCATAACCTTTTTAGTGCATCATAATTTCTCATAGAGCTTTGAAAAATACATGCGAATAGGTTCCATCCTACAAAACTATAATTAATAGGTTTGAAATTGTGCTTTTAAAGCTGAAATTTTTTAATGCACCTCAGGAGATTTTAATGTACAGTCAGAGTTGAAAATCATTATTGTAATAAAAGAACATAATCAGTGTCTTGGGTCTCATCCATACAGGAGAGTAAGTGTTTAACACACTTTTATTTCATTCAATAAGTATGAGAATGTTTGAGTGATACATAAACACTTAGAAATTTCCCAAGTTCAACTATCCTAGAAAGTGATGGAAGAAGATAAAATTCAACTTCTCTTTGGATTGCAAGTCTGTGCTGCCCCAATCCCAAATCAATACACTAACTAATAGGGAGGAGAACATGGGATATTTGGGGGACACATTTTAGTCAGGAGTCCAAGACTTACAGAAAAAGTCCTTTTCATAGACCAAATGAAAGGGAAGGAAGTAGCCATGAAGATTTTCAGAGCATATAAGGCAGATGGATCAGTAAATGCAAAAATCCTGAAATAGACATTTGCAGAACATGTTTAGGGAACAGCAAGAAAACCAGTGTGTCTGGATCAAAGAGAGTATTGGGAGACAGGTTCATAAAACTGAGAATAGGACATGTCGTGTTGCGCCTAGAATGTCATAGGATGGATTCTGGTGTTTTTTTTCTGAGTGAGATGGTCCACCTCTAAAGTGATCTAAGCAGACTAGAATCAAAACAGATTATGTGTTGAGAAGATCCCTGTGACCACCATTTTGAAAGTAAATCTGAAGTGTACAAGGGCGGGAAAAGAAGAAGTCACTGGCAATTTATTACAGAAGTATGTAAGAGGTAATAGCATCATTGTCCAGACTAGTGGTTACAGACGAGGCAAGATGTGGCTCAATGCTGGTTGTATTTGAAAGTAGGTGACTTAGAATTTCCTGATGAACCCAGTAGCTGTGTAGTCTCAGCAGCCGATAGCTCAGTGTTTACCATGATGTTGTCACCTGTTGGTCACCAGACTCATCTGAGTGCTGGTGATAATGTAGAGCCCAATAGTCCACCTTCGAGCAACTCTGTCTGGTGAAAGTTCATATTGGGCCCAAAAGGAAATTTACTTTCCTTTTTCACTGTGTTCTGGATGAGATAGCAAAGCCACAGAGAAGAAGTAGAAGGACGTTTCCCCACCTGTTCCCAAATGACTTATCAATCTTCTGCTCCTACTTACTCTCACACTCTTGCCATTGCCTTCAGTACGTCTCCCGTGGCATAAGTAAAGCCATTTCCATTGTTATTTCCAATTCTGATGATACCTCCCACGCATCTCTATCCCTTTAATGAACATAGCCCTGACGTGATGGAATAATAGTGGAGTTGTGTGAGTCGGCCAGAGCAGAATGGAATTATCATCCATTTCACTTCACTTCACTAGGAATGCAGTCAAATATGGCCGTTGCTTTCAACAACCAATGCTTAGCTTCCTAGTAACCCAGATAAAATGATATTCAGTATGGAGAAGTGATACTTACTCACAGTATGAATATTTTACCTTGTGTGTCAATCAGGCCAAGGAATCCCTGCCTTTAGCGACCTACCAACTTGTTTGAATTTGTTTTTCTTTACCTCACTTCTTTTGATTTACAATCCTGCGCTATCGTTGCTCTCTCATCACTTCTCTCATTTATCTTCCTTTTGAGTCTTTTACTAATTAAACCATGATCTTTTTTCCTATAGCAAAGTCTGTGTAAAAGTGATGACACATGTTTCAGTAGTGTGCCTGAGGGCTGTTTCTCTCCTAGTCCAGCCCTGGGGCCTCAGTCAAGAGCCTCCCTCAGTGGTCAGTGAGTGGAGGTCTAGCAGGAACCCAGATTCAGTTCCTAAATCTTGACAGAGGGGCGAAAGGCACTTTGTGTATCCCGTTGTTCCCTTTGAGTGCAAATAGTAAATGCAGGTTGAAAATGAGAAGAGCTCTACTGACTGAAATATTTGCAATCTCGCATATACATAAAGCTGAAAAATGGATTCGAGATAAAGAATGGAATTACAATTTCAAATTAAGAATAGCCATTAAAGGTGGAAAATTAGCATTTCTGGTAATAAATTGCATATTAACTATTAGAAAGTCAGCCTGTGTTATGTAAATTGGAGATAAAAAAGGTAAAACTGGTGTGTGCGTGCGTGTGTGTGTTTAAAGTAGGAAGGTTTTTTGCTGTATAAAACTGAAAACAACAAACGAACAAGACAAACAAATGAAGAAAAAGAAAAACACTCATAGACACAGACAATAGTTTAGTGGTTACCAGAGGGTAAGGGGGGAGGGGAGTTCTAGAAGAGGGTAAATGGGGTCAAATATATGGTGATGGAAGGAGAACTGACTCTGGGTGGAGAACACACAATGTGAGATATAGATGATGTATTACAGAATTGTATACCTGAAATCTATGTAACTTTACTAACAATTGTCACCTCAATAAACTTTAATTAAAAAAAAATAAAGTCTGAGGTTTTTCAAGCCTGTTCGCCACACCTGAAAGCCAGCGCTAATGTGTGAACTACGCACACAGCTGGTCACACAGGAGACCAGGAACCCACGCTTGTGCTAATCGTGTGTATGAATTTGTTGATTTTCCTATTTCTAGTGTGGCCATCTGTATTTTATGAGCTAGGAAGTGGCCTGTTGCCCCATTGTAAGTTTTACTCTAAATTTACATCTTAACACGTTTACAGTAATAGGAATCACACAAGTGTGCTCTCAGACCACAGTAAAATTAAGCTAGAAGTCAATAGCACAAAGATGCCTGGGAAATCTCAAAATGCTTGGAAATTTATCAACACACTTCTAAATAACACATGGTTCAAAGAAGAAGTCTCTAAAGAGAGTACAAATATTTTAAACTCAATGGAAATGAAAATACAGCTTATCTACATATGTGGGATGCAATGAAAGCAGTGCTTGGAGGAACTTTACAGCATTAAATGCACATGTTAGAAAAGAATGTAAGTACTTGGAAATAATGTGCTAAGGCCCTGAGATGTTGATTTTTTGTGTGGCTCTACCTGATTCGATCTTAGAGAATCCCCTTTGAACCATTTTAATTGGCAAGGTCTATATCAATCAATCCCCAACGTGTTGATGTGTGATGTGTCATTATTCCAAAATGATTTTCCGGTAGTGATGTCAGACATTCATCCAGCAATAGTTACGGTCCCTCAGAAGCTGAGCAGGCTCTGGAGTCCGGCATCCTGTCAGGCTCTCACGGTTCTCACATGTGTTGTAAGTACCTGCCCCTCCTATTCTGGCCACAGACTGGCAAGGTTGATCTCGACACCCAGCCATGCTCCCTGCTCTAACAGCAAGAAGTGAAACGTCTCCACAGAGTGGAGACCATAAACAGGTATTCTTCTTCTCCATGATGTTTGGTGAGTGCCTACAATTAACCAGATAAAGGCCTCACACCCATTTTAATCGAATAAACGTAGCAAACAAATAAAATGTGTCACTTACCCCACCACCCCATTTGACTGGCTGCGGGCATAGAACAGATGGGAGACACAAGGAACCGTGTGGCCTGAGAAGAGCACCTTGGGCCCAAGGCCTAACAGAAGGACCACCCCTTCCTTAAAGCTAGAAAATAGATGTTTACACTTATGGCCAGTGGAACACGTGGCTAAGCAAGATATCGATTAGGGTGATAGCCTGGAACCTGAGCTTAGGTGCAGGTGTAATTTCCTTGGCTTACACGCTGTGGACTTGGAGAGGAGACAGCTTTATCTATCCATAGCAGAGGTGATTGGTATCACGATTCCCATCGCACAAAGGAGGAACTGAGGCACTGAATGGTGAAGTACTGGCTTGGGTTCTGGAGAGAGTAAATCACATTTCAAATCCACATGTTGATCTGTTTGACTCTTTTTCTGTCACTGTGCCATATTGTTAAATAGATTTTCACACCGTTGATGAGAACTCAGGTAGAATTTCTTCCTCCCAATTCTGAGCACCCCCATATGGAGGTAACTTGGTAAGAGTTTCCTGCCATCTTCCCCTTCACATTCCACTGGACAGGTCATTGTCAGGTCCTCAACATGCTTAGAACTTCCACAATAACTATCAGTTGAAGAACCCAAACAAAATAAAACTGTGATAGTTGCACAGTTACATAAAGACAAGTTATTTTCTGCAGACACTTTTGAGCAATTGCCTCATTCCAAAAATTAGCATCCTTGGTCTCTCTGTATTGTAGTAGAGTCCTGTGATTTCTGTGCTTATGTGAGACATTGCTCTTCAAAACTTTATTTTCCGTTTCCACCAGCAAAGATTAATTTGAATTTTAATAGCTATTGCTAGTTATTTTTAAGATTAGTGATGTGCTTCAAGAACAAGAAAGTTAGAATCCATTTTCACTTGCTTCTCAAAATATATATATAAATGAAATTTCAACCTGGTGCCATGACCTGAGAACAAATCAATTAATATAAACATTAATAAATACTTTATCAGGCAAAGAACGGATAATAAGCTCCCGGCAGACAAAAAATATATAGAGTTCAATATATGCCATGATCACTAATGGAATATATGTTCTCAAATTTTATGTTTTCGAGAAGATCTTGTTCACCCAAACAATCTTAATATGACCCTATTCAGAAATGATAACACTTTTGGTTAGTCAAGAACTTTTCCTGGTTTGTCAAATTGCATTAGAAGGTGTCACTCATTTCCAGATCCGATGCTGGTTACGGAAGATGCCCAACTTCAGCAGCAGAGGTATGTTTCCCTGTGCATAGACACATTTAAACTTCATGGAAATTTTACTTTTTAAACTGGATTAAGCCAGACCATTAGCAAAGCTCTCGCAGGAACAGTATGATTTAACTTCCATACCATGTAAGATGGGTTTTACTTCAAGGACAGACAAAGAAACAGGCCCATGAGTTTCATTATTCTGTGCGTTTGTATGATGTTTCGCTTCATCATCCAGTTGTGATTGATTAGAAACACTGTTTTTACAAAAATATTCAAAAATAGAATTCTCACTTTAGAATGTTTTTAGAGTTACATAAAATTGGGACTATAGTACAGTTCCCCTATACACTACACCTAGTTTCCTCATTATTAATGTTTTACATTAATATGGTACATTTGCTGGGATTAGTGAACCAATATTGACACGTTATTATTAACTAAAGTACATGATTTATTTAGATCTTCTTAGTTTTTAGATAATGTCTAGAATTCCCCCCAAGATACATGACATGTAATTATCATGTTTCCTTAGGCCCCTCCAGACGGTCACACTTTCTTAGACTTCCCTTGTTTTTGATGTCCTTGACAATTCTGAAATGTACCAGTCTCATGCTTTGTCTCTATATTGGGATGATGTTATATGTTTTTGGAAGGAAAACAACAGAGCAAAATGCTATTTTCATCACATCCTATCAAAGGAACATACTATCACTCTGACATTACTCCAAGGTTAACTTTGACCACTCGACCGAGGTAGTATTTCTCAGTTTTCCATGGCACTCCTTGGATGGACGTTACCCTGTGCAGCCCACAAAGAAGAGGAAAAGAATTACTTCTGCATCCTTCCTTTGAGGGCGCAACAGCAACATAAATTACTTGAAATTTGTCTGCATGGGAGAGTTGTCTCTTGTCCTCCATTTATTTAGGTCTTCAGTCATTCAATTTTAACAGTCAGTGTCCCATGGATATTTATTTTACACCTTGGATGACGATCCAGCACTACTTTGTTTTATTTATTTAATTAATTAATTAATTTATTTATTTAGCTCAAATTATTCTACATGTAGCCACTGGAAGTTTATAATAAATTTATTTAATTTGTTTTTACACGTTTCTTAAATTAAAACTGAAGGTACTGACATCGATTGTGTTTACATAGAAAACTAGCAAACTAAATCCCCCTTCCACTCCTAATTTCATTCTACCATGTACATCAAATGATGCTATTGTTTTCAGTTAAGCCATTGAAGTACATTTATATTTCTACTTATTATAGTTTTTCTTATTTAAATTCTCTCCTATAGACACATTTCCCATAGTTGTTTAATCTTAGTTCTTCATTTCGGTGGCTCCACTGTTCACCAGCTGCCCTCCATTGTGGTCTCTGGGATAACTTTGGCTCAACTGCCCTTTCCTGTTAAATTAATCAACATTTAATGCTTACAGAGGCTTAAAGAGAAAAGTGTCATCTGAGAACAAATCTTTGTCAATGGGTGATTGCAGTGTTCACTGAGCTTTCTCTTTCCTGAGGAAACACCAGCTATGGAAAGGCAGATGAGTGTGCTTGATATGTGCCCCTTTTGCTTTGAATCAGCACCAACAGTTCATTCACCATTTATCTGGGGACTTTTGTGAGATGCCGACAAAGTGAGAAGAGTGGCCTACATGACAGAACATTATCAAAATGGAGCCATTGTCACAGGGCCGACCATCTCAGTTCTGATGATAAGGCGACTCAGGGCTTCCATGGGTGACTGCTGCCCTGCCGGCCTGAATGACATCATAAAATCGTTCCATAACCTATGCTTTACTAAGTATGGGGCAGGCACAGGTAACATAGGAATTACCAGAAATCCTCAGAATTCGCACCAAGGCTAGCGCACAGATTATTTAAGTATAGTTTTTCAGCATATAGTAGTCAACAGCCTTAGTGGCAAAATCTAGGTTCAAATTAGATTTGTGATTTCCTGAGTTCGGAGCTCAGAATATTTTCACCGTGTCATAATGTGTATTTGCATCCATTGCCATGTGAGAATGGCAAGCCACTTCATCAGAATGAGGAAGCAAACCAGTGCTTTACTTGTTCCTAAGCAAGGAGTCTGAACACGCTGACATTATCTTTGAACAATAAATGCTGTGTCTAAAAGAAGCATGTGGAAAGTCCGTAATTCCAGAGAACCAAATGAAGAATGCAAATCCCTTTAGATGAAATAAAACGTCTTTAACTGAGTAAAAAATAATAACAAACTTGAATTGCAAGCTGCCAAGGAAACTCCTAGTTAAAAAACGTACAGACATGCATCGTATTCAATCCAAATCTCAAGGAATTACAAGAAGTCAGTATGCCTCTTGAAAAAAACCTAATATAAAAATAAAGACTATTCAGAGTTCTAATTGTGAACGTAATGTATCAAATAAATACATTTCCTCTGATAATTCAAACTGTATGAGAAATTTTTGTACTGTAAACACTGCTGTGTTTCTAAAAACTAATTTTGTCCACTGCATTTCTTGATTCCTTGAGGCATTGGAATCATACAAAAGTAAAGAGTTCTCTTGAAAAGAAAAAATGTTGAGAAGATTTTACTTTTAACTCTGGTAAGGGAAAAAAAAGGCCAGATATTTTAAGAAAGCACCAAATGATAGCCACAACTTAAATACATATATGTGTGTGTGTGTGTGTATACATGTACATATATATATATATATATGTGTGTGTATATATATATTTGAATCTTACTCTATGTAGAATATCAAATAATGAAAGGTAGAAATTCAGGAAGATTGAGAAAGAAAGGAACAGTACGATGTTAGGAAATAATTACTCACTTATCTGGGTGCTTCAATTTATTATATTTTAATAGATAAACATACTTAAGAAGGATGCCGTCTAAGACGTTGCTAGTTATAAAAACATAAAAATCTGACCCTTAAATTATGTTATAGCTACTATGGAAAAAGCAAGGATATTATGAGTAATTGTAGGAACTGTAATTTGTAATTTGATAAGAAATGTACTGGGATGTATCAAGGTATCCATTAGCTATCGCTAAATAAGAAAACATACTGATAAAACAAAACAAAAGGAAAAAAAATCTCAGTGTTTTTTTTATCACTTGGCACCTCTTTTATCTACTATTTCATGACTGTGGAACAGAGATTTGGGCCAGGTTAATGTGAATAGTTATCTGCTGTTCTATCTGGGTCACTCATGTGGCTGCAGCCATGTGATAAACGGACTTGGGCTCAGTGGTCCCAAATGCATCACTCACGTGTCTGTAGTGTGGTACTGGCTGTCACCTGACTGTCTCACTCTTCACATGGTCTCTTATCTTTAGGAGACTAAACCAGATTTCTTCATCTTATGCCACCATGTTCCAGGCGGGAAGAGAAGATTTAAGTTCTTTTGGGGTTTAGGTTCAGCAGGCCCTTGTATCACTTTTGCTGTTTTCTATCAATCAAAACAAGTCAGGAGACTAGGGTTCAAGGATGAAGAATTGGACTCTGTGTTTTGATGAGATAAATGACTAAATCATATTACAAAAGGGTGTGTACACAGGGATGGAAGGAATCCCCGTGGCCATCTTTGCAAACAATCAATTATAATCAGTATGTGTTTGAGAATTACTTGTACATTTTGTTCTAGACTTCGGGAAAATAGGCATTGGGAACTACAAAAAACAAAACAAAACAAAACAAAAACACAAAACCTAACAGGTTTTATTTTGTGGAGCAGTTTTAGGCTCATGGCAAAATTGAGTAAAAATTACAGAGAACTCCCATAAATCCCCTGGCCCCACACATGCACAACCACCCCACTACCATCACCCTGAACCAGAGTAGTGCATGGGTTACAACGAACCTCCACTGACACCTCGTTATCACCCCATAGTTCACATCAGGGTTCATTTGTGATGTTGTTCCTTCCGTAGGTGTTGACCAATGTCTGACATGTATCCAACATTGTGGTAACATACAGAATAGTTACATTGCCCTAAAAATCCTGAGTGTTCTACTCATTCACCGAAAATGATTAAAATAAAACCTGTTTTGGGGAAAATATACATGGCAGTATATAGCATGAATATAACCACAAAGGCAATAATATATATTGGATGTCATTCTTTGGGGTCCTAAAAACTAAGGACCAGAGGAAACCTATAATGAAAATTATTTGTTTAAACATACTACCACACACACACACACACACACACACACACACACACACACACACACAGAGCTGTTAAGAAAAAAATAATTCAAGAACCATCTGACTTCACTCATATGTGGGAAATAAAACTGAAACTGACAAACGAACAAGACAAACAAGCAAACACAAACTCATAGATGCAGATAACAGTTTAGTGGTTACCAGAGGGTAAGTGGGGAGGGGGATGGTAGAGGAGGGTAAAGGGGGTGTCAAGTATATGGTGATGGAAAGAGAACTGACTCTGGGTGGGGAACACACAATATGATATACAGATGAGGCATTATAAAACGGTACACTTGAAACCTAGATAATTTGACTAACCAACATCACCCCAATACATTTAATAAAGATTAAAAAAAGAAGAAATAATTTTTCAAAATGTATTAAAAATGCTACCGCATGATCTTTCAGAAATATAGTTTTAGGTGGTTAACGCCAGGAGAAAATCTCTTAATGTTTATTAAATATGCAGAGTCACTCTGGAATACCTCCTGTAGCTCAGCAATCTAACAACTGTCACAGTTCTGGAGACGCACGCTCTGTCTCTGCAGATGTTTCCGAGGTTGACTCAGGACTGTCCCCAGTACCCAGCCTCCACTCGCTGCATGGACCCCCCACAGACTCTTTTTTTTTTTTTTTTTAATGGATCAGAAATTAAGAGGAATGTGCCCCTTTGGTCAGTCCATCCAGATACACTAGGGACAAATTACCCGAACAGCTTATCTGGGCACACAGAGCTTCATCCAAAAACAAAGTCTTTTCATTCAGCATTTTAATAATTAATCACGACACTCACCTTGATGTGTGCCAAGTGCATATTCCCCACGAGAAAGCTCAAAACACACAACCCGTGAATTATTTATACTTCCATATGGAGACCTAGTCTAGTACTTTGCAATTTCTAAACGTTAGCGCTTAATGCAAAAATTAGGTCACTGGTTAGGTTCCATTTTAAATCCAAGAAGAAAACCAACAAGTAAACAGATGAAGCTTATTCTACCACAGAATCCAAAAGGAAAAGAAATCGCTCAGGGAAAATTCATCTGACAGTCTTAATGAAAGAACTGTGCAAATTTTGATACTGTTTCCTGCTGTATTCTCTTCTGTGGGATTGCTTTTGTTTGTATGAAACTTTCATTTCACCCTTGTTTCTTTGTATTTTAGTGTGTTTCTTCAGCTTGTCAAATACAACTCTGTCGTGACAGAGAGCAGCAAGCATTACGCCTATAATTTCCAATTTCCCTGAGGTGTCTCATCGAAGCTGAGACATATTAGAGGACAGTAAGAGAACTTTTTTTTTATTTCAAAATCCTTGCTAAAGCAACCTATCTGTCCTTAGTTCCAGAAGTTTACTAAAACATTTAAAAAGCCAAAATTATGTGTTGTCATGATTTAAAAAAAAAGACAGAATAAGAAATATTATAAACCAGAATTTATATATATTTCCCTCAGAAGGCATTGCATTTCTATGTATTTCTATACAATCCCAGTGTATGCCCATCTACACACCATCACTCCTCAGTATAGCTAGCCTGGCCTTTCATTTCTATGAACACTCTCTCCTCATTCCAAAAAACACCTTTGCTAAAACGATTTCCAATTCCTGGAACTTTCTCTTTCTTTTTGTTATCTAATTAACTACCTAATGTGATATGTTTCATGAGCAAAAAACTAACAAACACATGGTTCATTTTCTTGAGTTAAACACACTAGAGACGGAGAGAGAAATTAAATAATGAAGACAAATAAATTAAAAAACATCGATCAATGGCAATACCTATAAGCTTCTAGATCCAACCAAATATATATGCAACAAGGGTGCCATTCACAAATTTTCTTATTTTCAAATGTACTTATTTGTCCTCTAACTTATTTTCTAAGAAATCAATAACCATAACTAAATCTAAATGGTAATGTTCTCTAAATTGCTTCTCCTTAAAATGAAAAGATTTTCAAAAGTATAGTTTGAAAATTTTAATTTATTATTTTTAAAATAAGAGATTGAATATTTAACATTCTTTATTTTAAAATATTTCAATATGTTTAATACCCCTTTCCCCCCAGTTGTTAATGTATTCAAAATTTCAGTCCCCCATCAAGGTAAACCCTGTCCCCCATTGTACTGTTTGTTTTAGAAGGTAAATAGTCTTTTTTATTATTATTAGTTACAGGTGTACAAAACAACATGATTACACATTTACACACTTCACAGAGTGATAATCCACCAAGTCTGCCCCTCTGACATTGTGCATAACTATTACAATACTATTGACTCTATTCCCTATACTGTACTTTACATCCTGTGACTAATATATCTGTTTAAATTATAGTTGACTTTCAATATTATTCTATATTAGTTTCAGGTGTACAGCATAGTGGTTAGACATTTATGTAATTTATGGAGTGATCCTTTCTGTTAGTCTAGTTCCCACCTGACACCATACATACTTGTTACAATATTATTTACTATATTCTCCATGCTGTCCTTTACATCCCTATAACTTTTTTGTAACTACCAATTTGTATTTCTTAATTCCTTCACCTTTCCCTCCACCTCCCCAACCCCTCTCCCTTCTGGCAACCCACATATGAAAAGATGCTCAATGCCACTACTTATCAGAGAAATGTAAATTAAAACCATGAGGAGATATCACCTCACACCTGTCAGAATGGCTATCATCACTAAATCAACAAAAATCAAGTGCTGGCAAGGATGTGGAGAAAAGGGAATCCTCATGCGCTGTTGGTGGGATTGCAAATTGGTGCAGCCAGTATGGAAAACAGCATGGAGATTCCTCAAAAAATTAAAAATAGAGCTACCTTATGACCCAGTAATTCCACTTCAGGTATTTATCTGAAGAAATTCAAAACACTAATTCAAAAAAGTACATGCACCCCCATGTTCATTGCAGCAGACTTTAGATTTAAAACGAGTTTAGCTGGTAGTTGTGTGGCTGTTGTCATTGCCTGAATTGAATTTTCAAAAATATTAATAAAATGTACCCTTTCTTATAGGATTATTGCCAGATAAAATGAAATAATAAATTTAAAGCATTGAGCAGAGTGCCTCAGATAAATATATCATCTATTCATCTGTCTACCCACCTGTTTATATCTTTCTATATCTATCCAACTTTTTCTACATTTCTGCTAGAATAAGAGACTGATTGGCATTTTTAAAAAACCCATCCTAAGTAAAATAAGCCACATTCCATGAGTGGATTAAATCTTTCTCTCAAATTTTCCATCTATGTTTGTTTCTGAGCTCTGTCAGAGTTGCCAGGATCAGAAAGACATATATGCTCTGGAATAAGAGCAGGCCAAAGATTCAAAGACCAAGGGGAGTTAACTAAAGACAGAGATCTCAAATTTTCTGGAGTCATTAGCTTCTTATTTTTCATTGATTTCACAAATTTCTTAGTTCATTGGGAAATATTGTGAGCTAAACCATCTTCAAAAGCAAATTTGGCCTGGGATGTGTTTGGATAGAGGCAGGTTTTGGCGTGTGGGGAGAGGGTAATATTAGTTGGAATGATTATTGTGATACAAGCATCGAGTGGCATTGCCTGGACAGAAGCCAGTCTCCTGAGGATGCTTCTGTCGAATGTTTCATAACATTTGTGGACTTTGTTTCCCTACAACGAGTTAAAATATCACAAGCCATTTATCACCATTACATGTGTGTGGCGTACGTATGTGCTGCCATCCAAGTTCACTGACAGCCCCATCTGTCATAACATAAGAGTTACACTTTTCTGGTTGCGTAGGCACACCGACGCCTGCGGTTTGGGAACAGTGACCCCGTACCTGCGGGATGACCTGAGTGCTGCGGCGCCAGTGGAAAGTCACGCGCTCTCGAGGAGAAGACGGCCGCACAGACCTTGGTCCAGCCCAGTTATCCTTGGCCTTCACCCCAGCCCATGCCACCGCCCACCGCCCGCCATCACTCTTCCTCGTGCACTAGGCACTTAATGCACACACAGCAGGAGCCACTGAACTCTTTAACACTGAGGAGGGTGTGATGTGCGCCCTCATGATTTACTGGGGTTCACACACCACTCACCTTTCCTGACGTGCACATCTGCAGTCACAGGATATATGATTGCGTACAAACCCTATCAAGTTCCAGATAAACCAGAGCTGAAAGAATACTGTGGGAAAGCTGGAGGTCAAGTGGTGCATTGGCCACAGCTGTCCAGCAGTTGGGGAAAGCCAGACAACCCTGGGTTGCTCTGAATTAGAGGAAATCAATGAGTCTCTGTGTATCACACAGATATGTGAGACCTGCAGTTCCACTGACTCAACACTATTTCATTAGAAACCTCAGCAACTTACGAATAATTGATAAATATTTGTGGACTACCTATGATATTAGAAGACTTTTTAAATCATATGTAATTCTGTGCCATTCCTTTTAAAGTAGCAACACAAATATAATAGAATACACCTAAATGATATATCACTATTTGTTTTCATCACTGTCAGACCTAAAAACATTTTTAGAAAATTAAAAAATTGTAATGACTTTGAGAACTTTAAGAAAGCAATTATTAGAGACTAATTTCACCAAGTGCTCTTAAGTGTTAGATGCCAAAAAATTACAAATTATCAATAGAAATGATAAGAGTAAAGAGACACAAAAAGATATTGTGCTGTCTGAAAGAGTTAGGATTTTTAATGTCAGAACTCAGAAAATGGAAGTCAATACTTAACTTGGGAAAACTATAATAATACATAGATAGTACTTAAATGTAGATTAATAAAGCTATTGAGGATTCTGGAATTGAAAACTGTGATAAAAAGTCTTCATCGCGATAACGTCAATGTGTTGGCTGACATCTTTTCTGCCTCAAATGCACCTCCAATTTAACGTATCCAGAACCAAAGGTGTGAATTTAATTCCAATAACTTCCAGAATTCTGATCTTAGTGAAAGACCCGTAATCTATTTCAGTTGTATATACCAGAAAGCTAACTTTAGTATCCTTACATTCCCTCATTTAATCACCTCCCTGTATCTTCTTTATCTTCAAATTGTATTGATTTTCCAGTACTGATATTTTAAAACTTCTTTTCACCGCTCCCCATTATCTCCTCTATCTTCAAGCCCTATTGATTTTACGCAAACATCTAAGAGATCGACACCCAATTATCTACATCTCCTCCACCCATTATTCTGCCCTCATTACAGTCATCTTTTTGTGTGTATGTATTCACTTTGTAACCCTTTCAAACAAGTAATAGCCATTAGCTTTTCGTCTGAAACATACATCTGACTGTGTCTCCCTGCAGCTTTTACAAAGTCAGTAGATTCCCAGTGCTCTCAGGATAAATACGTGATCTACGAGGTTCTGCATTAACTCTCCAGATTCATCTCACCCAGTCTTTGTTTTCTTTCCAGCCACACCAACCTTCTTTCTCTCCATCATGCTCAGCATACTTCCCTCCAAGTTGAAATTCAGGACTGCTCACATGTAGCCATCTCTTCAAAAGCCCAGGGAATGAGGGAGCTGGGATACCATTGTGCTCTTTCAGTCATGTTTGTTTGCGGTATTCTTAATAGATAGTTACGCAGAAATAGGTTAAGGTTATCATTTCCTTTTTATTCCACTCTCCTTGTGCCACATAGAATTGGAATGGCCACAAGCATTTTTAGAATCTAGGTAAAGCGAATAAGAATTGGTAATATGTCATTTGACTATGATTGGAAATATGTATTGGGACTTTCCAATGAAAAAAATGTGAAGTTAGAGACTTTTGATTTCAAAGAATACAGAGGAAACTTTTCAACATTTATAGATTTGTTAAATTACTAAAAGAAAATGCATCTAAAATTTAAAGATTATGAAGCATATACAAAGGAACAATTAAGTAGATAAATGCTATTCTGACATTAAGAGTCAAATTATCAAAACAAGAAAAATTCAATGAAGAAAAAAATTCAGATACAAATCAAGTATAGGGTAAACCATAACAAAAGCAGCAATAGTACTTAAAGAGGGGGAAAGGGATATTAAATTGACTGTTCACCAATAAACCTACTTCTTTCTGGTTTAGTTCTGAAACAACAAAAATAAAATATTTAAAAAATATATTTAAATACATTGCTGAATTCCATGAAATACATCAATGAAGAGAGCGTAAAACTCACAATAGGGCACTTAACACAGACATCGACGTAACGACGCCTTGGTGACAAGCTGATTAATGTGTATCATCAGTGCGAGAAACAGCATTAGTTCCTACAGAGGCCCATTGAACTGGCAAAAAGTGAACCTGAAAAAGCTTTTGAAAAATTTCTAATATCTTTTGAAATTGGAAGAAACCTTTGTAAATTCTCATATTAAAACAAACAAACAAACAAACAAAAACATGATTGTCCATGCCCAGAGTACAGACTAGATTAATTTTCTCTTGTCTCTATAAAGAATTGGAATATGGCGTTGTTCCCATAAGAAAATGAGGTCAAAAAGTACGCAGCCATGACAAACACCAATCTGCAAAGGCCGTACACTATATAATTCCAACTACCTGGCATTCTGGAAAAGGAAAAACCATGGAGAAGTACAGTGATCAGGGGTTAGCAGGAAGGAGGGAGGATACGCAGAGCAGTGAAACTATACTGTGTGGTTGTGTAATATAATGATGTACGTCATATGTTTGTCAAACCCACAGGCTGTAAAACACCAGGAGTGAACCCTAATGTAAACTATGGACTTTGGGTGTTAATAATGTGTCCATGCAGGTTCATCAGTTGTAATAAATGCACCGTCTGGGGTGGATGTTGGTAGTGAAGGAGACAGGTGCGTGTGGGAATTCGCTGTACCTCACATTCGATTTTTCTATGAAAGTAAAACTGCTCTAAAAAATAAAGTCAATTTTAAAAAGTATACAGCCTCAACGGTGGAGAATTGGTTCTTTCTGAAGGAATTCCCATGTGAGGACATTCCTATGATTTCTTGCTCGAGCACTGGCGGAAGAACACCTCACACTCATTAGTCATACATTACATTATAGCCGCTGAGTTTCTCTGTTGTACGAGCACTGTGAGGACAAATGAGGTGTGATTTCCTTCAATGCACTGCCATATGATTCTATCAAAACACCCATATAATTTCCAGCTTGCACGCTTTCTTGTGTACAGGGAGGTACCACGTCCATCTTAGTGGAAGGAAAAATTCTGAATACACGTTTTATTTTACTTGAGAGTCCTCTCATTTTAAATAAGAAGTTCCCCTCTAGAATAAGTTTTCTGATGCTTTGTTTTGAAGAGTGATTTTCTACATTACATACTCATCAGCCTTCTTTCTTGTTGGGTGTATTTCATTAATAATTTGTTCTGAACTGTTTTCAAAATATTTGCCATTAGTATCTGTATTAGTCTGGGTTCTACAGAGAAATAATGGCATATATATATACAGAGGGTGTCAAACAATGTATACACGTTTTAAGAAAGGAAAAAACTATTAAAATTGTAATACTCAATATATACCGATAACAAAAGATGAATACAAGTCACGTCTGACTTCTGCAGTGACAAGATGTGCTCAGAGTGGTTACCATCAGCGTCCAAACGCTTCCGATTACAGCAAATGACTGCTTGAGGAATGTTGACCATTTTTTGGGCACCCAAATATGAGAGAGGTTGATTTACTCTAAGGAATTGGCTCATGTGGTTATGCAGGAGAA
The DNA here is from genome assembly GCF_036562045.2 of Rhinolophus sinicus. Taxonomy (NCBI): domain Eukaryota; kingdom Metazoa; phylum Chordata; class Mammalia; order Chiroptera; family Rhinolophidae; genus Rhinolophus; species Rhinolophus sinicus. The sequence goes on from NC_133758.1 coordinate 113,816,936, forward strand.
GACCAATATTCCAGCTCAAAGGCACTCAGGCGAAGAGAAATAACCCCTCTTACTCAGACTTTTACTCATTCAGGACTTCAGGAGTTTGGATAAGGCCCATCCACGTTGGAAAAAGCAATCTGGTCACTCAGTTTACTGACTCAAACATTAATCTCACCCAGAAACATCCTCACATATGCCCAGAATAATGTTTAACCAAATGTTTGGGCATCCTGTGGTCCAGTCAAGTTGACACATAAAATTAACCATCATAGTGCCATATTAGGTAGGTGTTTGTTATGACTTCACTCTCTGCAACAGATGTGTTTCCAAATATATTACCCCTCTTCTCAAAGAGTGTGTGTGTGTGTGTGTGTGTGTGTGTGTGTGTGTGTGTGTGTCTGTGATGAATACAACTGATTTATCAAGTTTATTTAGGTGGAACTTGAACTCCTATAAAAGGTTTTCAGGTCTCCATTCTTTGAGGTTATTTCGATTTGCAAAACCACCTTCTTGTCCTGGAGAACGGGATCAGACTTTATCACGTGACACCTCAGAGAGTTACAGCTGCAAATGTTTCCCACATCAGCTACCTGGATGTGTTCCTCTGACAAAGGCCCAGTTGCTATCACAGCACCTGGGTGAACTCCTCAGACACGTTCTTGAATAGCAAGGCACCACCCTCTTAAGCCCTGGCTTGAGATATAAGAGATGACGTGTTCTTTCTGGGGCTCTTCTGAGAAAGGGAGACTCTGAGAAAAGGAAAGAAAGCCTCAGACGATCCAGGCTGAATCCACCACAAGCTGGAACTGCCTCTCTTTGGTGTTTCAGGGCTGGGAATTCACAATGTTGAAATTGTCATTTGAAACGATGGTATTGTAACAGCTATATAAGATGTCAGAGGGGTAATATCTTGGTGGAGGGGGGTTATCTTTTTGTGAGAGGCATAAATGTCTACTTATTATGTTGCTTTGTATACCTAAAACTAATCTATTTTCAAAAAAATAAATGATCCTGTAGAGAAAAAAATCTAATAGACTCATTGTATATCAACTGTTCCTGTGTCCTTAAGTACACAGCTTTTGAAATCCATCCCTATATTCCTCAAAGCTCTAACAAACTTATTAGTACAAGGGTTCTAAAATGTCCTCAAAGTCTGCAGAAAACAGTTTCAATTGGTCATTGAATTTCAAAATAGTGTAACACATGTCAGAGATTAGCGTCTAATCATAACATTCTTTGATTATTTCTCTGATTTATGTTAATCAGCGTTAAATAAAGTATTAAAGATGTCTTCTTTGCCCTTCAATAGACTGTGTTTATACTTAGATACCAACATATTTTAAGGAGATAAAAGGTAAAACTCAGTGTTTATTTGGCTCATATAATGTTTAAACCATTTGTTTTCAGTTTTGAGTAAACATAATTTTCAAACACACATTAAGGCAGACCAATTAATTTGATGAAAATTTCAGCCTGATTGCCTATTCACTAGAATTAATTGACAGGTGTAAAAATGTGAAATTAATTTTTAGACCAACGTTACTGGAATATGTATTTTTAAATATAAATCTTGGCTAGTAAATATAGCAGGCAAGAATCTGTATTGATCATAGTTTTACTTATTTTGGCTCATGTAATATGGCTAAAACATGAATTTAAAAGTCTCAGCTTTTTTTTTCTGTCACAGTAAAGTTTTACAAGATTATTCCATTGATGACTTTGCCTCTCTAGAGTCGACCACAATGTTTATTGGCATTTAGGTGCATGGGAAACTAGTAGCTTTAAAGTGGTACCAGTTTTGAATTATCAAAAGTAAAGGACATTGCATTTCTTTCTGGGAGTACTGCATACAGACTAATCAAATTAGGGGGAATAGACCATCATTTAAGTTCAGTCTTGATTCCTAAACCCAAGTGGATATGAGTTATGTTGCACTTTTATATCAGGTTAACCAAATTGGTATAGATGGTATGCAGAGACACCAGTAAGGTTCCCCTGAGTCTGGAAAGTGGAGTTTGTCTTCTGAGAGTTAAATTATGATGTCAACAAATAAAGGACCTGAACACATCTACACAAAACGGGGTTAAAATGGTGGAAACAATCCCACATCAGTGATACTGGGAAAATGTGTCAGTCATACACATTTTCAGAAGTATAGATAGGTCTAGATAAGTCTACAGAAGTATAGATAAGGAGAAACAAATTTCGGCATTCTCCATTCTCCCTTTTCAGGCAGAATGTGTGGATGCAGCCAGTCTGATTTTACGGCAAAAAGTCATAGTACTTTTGGGTACATGAACAGACCTGAAACTGAACATCTAATCTTCCCCACACACAACAAACCCACACCTCTTACTCTTTTCCTATTAATAGAAAAGATAGAGTTTCTAATTACTCAGTCCAATAACTTTGGAGTCCATCTTTGGTTCTCTGATTTCTCTGACACCCTACATCCTGTATCTTATGTGGCTCAACAATGAAAATATATCAAGATTCAATTTTGAAGTTATGTTTTCTTTTTGAAAACTAGAAACCACATTTGTCTATTACTAGTAAAAATGACTTTTTTTTTTAAATTACCCATTCCCCCATCCTCCTTCCTTTTGGCAACCATCATCTTATTCTGTACTTCTACGGGTCTATTTCTGTTTGGTTTTGTTTATTCTTTTTTTACTTATTCCACACATAAGTGAAGTCATATGGTATTTGTCTTTGTCTGACTAATTTCATGTAGCATGACACCTTCTGTGTCCATCCATGTTGTTGCAAATGGCAAGATTTCATTCTTTTATTATTGAGTAATATACCATACACACACACGTACACACACACACGTACACACACACACACATACACACACACACACGCAGCTATATGGCATATATATTTACAATATGTGATATATGTATGGTGTACTATATATTATGGTGTATTATATATATTGTATTATATATACATCACATCTTCTTTATTCATCTATTTAGGGGCATCTAGGTGGCTTCCATGTCTTGGCTATTGTAAATGCAGTGAACATAGGGGTGCATATATCTTTTTTAATTAATGTTTTTGTTTTCTTTGGATAAATCCTCAGAAGTGGAATTGCTGTGTCATATTGCAGTGCTATTTTTAATTTTTTGAGGAATCTTCATATTGCTTTCAATAGTGGCTGCACCAATTACAATCCCACCAACCCAGTGCACAAAAGTTCCCTTTTCTCCACATTTTGACCAGCACTTGTTTTTTGTCTTTTTTTTTTTTTTTTTTTTTTTTTTGGTATAATCGCCATTCTGACTGGTATGAGGTGATATATCATTGTGGCTTTGATTTGTATTTCCCTGATGAATAGTGATATTGAGAGTCTTTTCATATATCTGTAGGAAATCTGTATGTCTTCTTTGAAAAAATGTCTATTCAGGTCCTCTGCCCATTTTTTTAAGTTGGATTGATTTTGTGTGTGTATGTTAAGTTGTATGAGCTCCTTATATATTTTGAATATTAACCCTTTATTGGATGTATCATCGGTGAATATCTTCTCCCATTCAGTAGGTTACCTTTTCATTTTGCTGATGGTTTTCTTTGTTCTGCAAAAACTTTTTAGTTTGACGTAGTCCCATTTAGTTTTTTTTTTGTTTCCCTAGCCCAGGGAGACATATTCAAAAAGATTTTGTTAAGACTAATGTCAAAGAGTTTACTGCCTATGTTATCTTCCAGGAGTTTTGTGGTTCCAACTCTTACATCTAAGCTTTTAATCCATTTTTAAATTTTTGTATATGGTGTAAGAATGTGGTCAATTTTTATTTTTTTGTATGTGTCCCTCCAGTTTTACCAGTACCTCTTATTGAAAAAACTGTCTTACTTTATGTTATATCCTTGCCTCCTTTGTTGAAGATTTATTGACCATATCAGTGAGGATTTAATTCTAGGCTCTCTCTTCTATTTCATTTATCTATCTATTTTTATGCCAATGCCACACTGTATTAATTATTGTAGCTTTGTAGTATAGTTTAAAATCAGAGAATGTGATGCCTCCCATTTTGTTCTTTCTCAAGCTTTCTTTGGCTATTCAGGGTTTTTTTGCTCCATATAAATATTAAGATTAATTATACCAGTTCTGAAAAGGGTGCCATTCTTGTTTTAATAAGGATTGCATTAAATCTGTATATTGCTTTAGGTAGTAAGGTCTGCAGGAGACCTTTTGACACTATTAATCCTTCAAATTCATGAGTATGGTATGTTCTTCGATTTATTTGTATCCTCTTCACTTTCTTTTTCTAATGTCTTATATTACGTTGATGCAAAAGTAATTGTGGTGTTTGCAATTTTTAACCTTTTAAACTACAATTACTTTTGCACCAACCTAATAGTTTCCAGAGTGCAGGTATTTCACCTCTTTGGTTAATTTATTCCTAGGAATTCTATGATTTTTGATTCAACTGTAAACAGGATTTATTTTTTTTTCTCCTTTTGATTTATTATACAAATGCAACAGATTTCTATATATTGATTTTGTGTCCTGCAACTTAAATTCATTTATTAGTTTGAATAGTTTTTTTTTAAATAAATCACTCTTGTAACAATTCACAAATAATTAACTTTAGAAATTAAAAAATCTTATCTCTCTTATCACCTTATCATCTTTTGGTTTATTTGGATCTTTAGTTTAATTATTCATATAATTAAGTAACACAAAATTTTACTCTGTGTCTTTGTAGGAAAAAGAATCATGTATATTCACCCATATATTTACTTTCTAATTTACTTGACATTCATTTTGCAGTTTTAATGTCTTCATCTGGAATGATTTTTTTTTTTGTTTAAAGAACTCATTAGTGCATTTATTTAATGGGTGGCTGATGATGACAAAAATTTATGTTTGTTTTCTGAAAACAGTTTTATTTTCACTTTATTGTTGGTGGATTGTTTTTTTGGTGCTACATATAGAAACAATTTGAAAGTAAATTAATGTCAACGTTCTAAAGATGGCAATCAATTTTTTTTCTGACCTCTATCACTTCTGTTGTAAACGTGGTTTTTTTCATTTGTTGGTTGGTTTTTATCTGACTGCTTTTTATTATTTACTATGGGTTTTCAGTTTTCAGCCGATCAATTTTCCTAGCTATGGTTTGCAGCCACAATATATAAATCTATAGAAACAGAATGTAGATTGGTGGTTCTCAGGGACCGGAAGGAGGAGGGAGGAGTGGGAAGTAACTGCCTAATGGGCACAGGACTTCTGTTCAGGTTACAAAAACGTTTTGGAACTAGATAGAGTTGATGGTTGCAAAACCTTGTGAATGCACTAAACTCTAACAAATTGCTCAGCTTAAAATAATTACATTTATGTCATGTGAATTTCAGCCAAATTGAAAAATAAAATGCATTTTATTTAGCCATAATTGGTTTAGGGCTGCCCATGATAGCTCAAGTAACACACGTGTGTAAAAAAAAGCTTTGTAAATATTAAAATACTGTAACATATAAAGTACTATTTTTTATAGGGAAATCTTGGTATTTCCAACTTCACCACTTTCTGATTTACAGGAAATTTAGTGCAAACAAATACAACAATCCAAGAACTTGTGAAGATAAAATGCCCTGGGAGGCTTGTTTGTTAGTCTCTTAATTAACTGGTCGCCTGCTTGTCTCTTAATTAGTGGGTTGCCTGGCATCCTTCAATTAAGTACTATTGGAGTACTTGAGTACTCCTGAGTACCTCTGGTTATTCCCATTTGCAGTAGCAAAGAACTACTCATGATTAGCTCTGTTGCAGATGCAGTATCCATGGATGCCTCCTGGAGTGCTGGGTGATGACATTCTTCATGAGAGAAAGGAGGAAATAAAACCAGGACTTCCCTCTGTTGAGTATTTCCCATGTAAAAAACAGTCATCCAAGTAGTGCATCTTATGACAAGTAAGGACCCCACGGAGTGGCCATCTTGCTAGCCTCATTTTCCAGATGAGGAAATTGAAGCACATGCAGGTTACGAAATGCGCATGGTTGTGCAGACCCAGGATTGAAATCCTGACAGGCTGTCTCCAGGAACCATAATCCCTGCAAGTCTCTCACTCAGGTAAAGTCGTTCAGAAGGGTGAGCTAACACTCCTAACCAAGGTGTTCTAAGCCCTAAAACCTGTCGCAGCATAAGGCATCAGTAGTTGTGAAGGATAATAGCTTAATTAGGAAACATTCTTTCTTTGGCTGTATGGCATTTTGAATTTCTAGTTTCTGAGAAGCATTGCAGAGAAAAGTAAAAAAAATTGAAGACAGTAAGAAAAACTGTATTCAACTCATAAGCAGCAAACACTGATCAAATTCTAAGAAGGAACATCGCCAGAATTTTGAAACGATTAGGATAGTTAGAAAACAGAGGTCCATTGGTATGAGGCAAGAACAGAAATGGCCTCTCCAGGAAGGCTGGTGGGCCTGGGTTTGCAGACCAGGACGACTTACCCACTGTGGGACCTTGGTCAGTGTGAAGATCCAGCTATAGGATGATCAGGAAGATTAAATGAGATGATGCATGTAACGTATAATAAATCAATAACAAATAACAACCTGATGGGTGCTCAAAACATGGCTATGCTGATGGTGAAGATGGTTTTGATGCATTTGGACTCGGCTCCATACAGTGAAAAGGACTGGATCCTCAGGACTGCAGAATGCACTGTACCCCTACATGCCCAAATCCACCAGAACTGAGAAAAGCTATAGGTCGACCACTCAGTACTACAGGGCCTTGGAGGAGGAAAGTGACCCTTGGAGGGAGAGTAGGGTTTTACGCACAGTCCCTCAGAATCTCTCTTCCTATTCTGAACAACTTCCTGGGTTGAAACAGGTGTTTTCTCTCTGCATTTGAATCACCCCCATGATTAATAAATCATTCCAGTGGAGTCAAATGTCCCCAGCTCAATTACCTCTCTCAAGGATATATAGGTCAACTGCTTCTCCTTCTCTGTAAACGCCCAAGTCAAACAAAGGCCATTTCTTGGAATTTAATTCAAAATTATCTTCAGCAAGATTAAGAGTTTCACAGAGAGACTATGACTGATGACGACAATTCATTCTGAGCCCATTACATAAACCCGCACATAGAAAATTCATCCTTTCTGTAAAGAACAATGAAGTGCCTTAGGAGAGAGGTCCCTCAGGAGCCTGCATAAGCAGGTGGAGATTTACAGGGCAATGAAGGAAGAAGTGGAAACGGCTTTTCACCTTCCCCTGCGTGTGTTGATGGCTGTTCATGACACAAACCCTCCGCCAGCAGAGGCTGCCCCAAGCCCTGCTCCTGAGCAGCACAGCCATTGACTGAGGAGGGTTGTTACAGAAGACAGTGGTACAGGGAGAGCTGGGATGCTTCTTTGTTCTCCAGCGGCCTTCTCATCCACACCATAGCAAGCCTAGAACTGAAGACATGATGCTCAGCTTGCTCAGCTGTCATTGGGATCATTTGTAACACAGCACAAACTTGCTTCATAAACAGGTTTCTGCTCTTTCTTGACACGCTGCATAAAATATTCTTAGCTTGGGATTTTGGAAAATGATGATATGAGTTACTCAGATCTCTCAACGGCACCACAGGCCACCTGTGCTTTCCTGGATTGAGACTTTTATTTGACAGTTGTTTCTGGGTTAGTAATGGAAACCATTAACACAAGGAGACAAAATTACTCAAAGAGATGTAAACAAATATTATGGTTTTGTTTGTTTTTTTAATCCTAAGAATTTATATATTTTTGTTATTTATTTTTTCCCTTTACAAGCCATGGAGTATATTACCCTTAGAAAGCTTTTTGTTCTTTATTTTTTATTTTAACATCATGCTGCATATTTTCACTGTTGACTTTAATTTGCATTTTATGTTTGTAAGTTGTTACCAATGAAGAAGCTTTATTCATCGCTTTTCTATGCTTCCAATTTCATTCGGAGCCTTTTCACTTATCAGAACATTCTGTACAAATCCACAAAAGAAATTGCATCAGTTAATATCGAGATTATATAGATGCCTCTGAATGAAATTTGTAACCAGGAAAGTACTCCACAAATTAATTTTAATATGTTCACTTTCTTAGAAGAAACAGAAGAGGAACATTGCATAGAAAGTGTTTGAGGTTTTCACATTCAACACTGGAGATATTGCCAGTTTGCCAAGGACTCGGAAGGACTAGCATGTTCTGCTCATGCCCCAAGGGCCATTATTGGCAGCATCTATCTTCAATAATCTTATATTCTTGGCTTTTTTTTGTTTTGGTCTTCTTTTTTTCTTTTGTCATGGACCTTTACAATTTCCTGCAAAAACTATAGTAGGGGTTCCATGTCTATTGCATTAAAAAAAAAAAAAAAAAAAAAAAATATATATATATATATATATATATATATATATATATATATATATATATACATATATATATATATATATATAAAACGTCTATGGAGAAAAATGCCAAGAAAAAGCAATTAGTTTTGAAAACAAGCAAACCCAGAAAAGTCTTATTTATTAGTTCTTAGTGAAAATCACATATCTACCTAATAAATTCAAAGTTAATGGTGGCTGCTGAGGCCATTAACAAATCTACTTTAAAATTGGTGACTTCTGGCCAACTTCTATTCTTCAGGAATCCAACAATTGAGTCCTGCTTTCTTATAAATGGGTCAGCATGATCACTTGGCCCTTTCATCTTTCTGAAGTCGTGGGATCTCACTGTTGGGAGCACAAGTCATAGGCTGGTGTGTTCCCTTCGTGCCACAGGCTGAAGTAAGCTTCCCCAGCCCAGCCAGTGGCAAGAAGCACCTTCCCCTCACCACAACGTTTCAAAAATGCAAGGATGCCCAGTGCCTTAGAAGAGTCACCATGGAAGACAATAGAAAGTCTAATCCAATCTTTATATCTAACTCAACGTTCAGGAACTTGGGGAGATAGGAAGACCACTTCATCCAATTAAGTATGGCTACTTTTATTAAAATTATAAAAGAGAGACTGTAGGAATTCTGAAATTCTCCTGGAAAAAAACATCTGAGGTCCACGTACCTTGAGGGTGAGGGCATTGCGGGTGCCATGTTTCTTCTCTCTTAGAAACCTCTCATCTTTTATGTTCCGTGACCTCCTGTTCCACTTATGGTGGTCCTTTCTTTTCCATTACACCACTATTCACACTTGAAAAGGTCATGAATGAATTCACCCTCCGGGAGGACTTCAGAACATTCTCAACTTGTTTGCTGTGCATGGAGTACAGACACGAAACTCATTGTAAAGCTCAACCAGTCATGTGATTTTAATACCAGGATCATGACATCTTCCTTTGGAAGTTCATTTTGCCAAGAAAAACTCAGTGGATTTTTATCTCTTTGCCTCTCGATTCTATATGCCGGGAATTATAACCCTCGTTTATTTGGATTTGTAGTTTTTAAAGCTGGTTTGTTTGCATTTACCAATACTCCGTACCTACAATTGTCTTCTGTTAACTGAATGGGACGTTCTTGAGTTTCATATAACCAGGAATACTACAAAGGCAGCATCGAAATCTGCAATGGAAATCATTACAAGAAGCAGACTTGCCATCGCATCTTTAACCAGAATTACTTAGGGTCTGAATTTCTCAGAGGCTTTCTCAGAAACATCTCATTTTATTTGAGGTCCTGAATTTATTGACTTTTCTCCATTTTTAAAGACACTGAATTCTTACATTTTTTTCTAATGTCTTTTATTATTTCTGCCCGCCGGTTGATGCTTCTTTGCAGAGCTCATATCTTTATGTGTTTGTCCATGATACCTTGTAAAAAGCAGTTAAAACCAACCAATATGCAATATTACACTATCGACAGTGCTGTTCCCTTACTTTTTCTCACAGAGAGCAGCGCTCTTAGTGTATGTGTGGATATATTGCAAGTTGCAGTTTTGACTTACTGAAACATTTTAGTGTTAAGGAAGTGTAGGCATTTGGTATTATGTTTCTCACAACATAACCTAGCCTAGAATAATGTGGAATCAGTACCAGAAGGCTTGTCAGTCTCCAAAGAAGACATACAAATAGCCAGCAAGGACATGAAAAGATCCTCTGTAGCGTTTGTCGCTAGAAAAACGCAAATCAAAACTACATTGAGACACCACTGCCCAGCCACTGGGATGGCTATATTCAAAACAATGGAATATTACAAGTGTTGGTGAGGAAGTGGAAAAATTGGTATTTGCTGGTGGGAATGTAAAATGGTTCAGCTGAGAAAAACATTTGACACTAGTTCAAAAAGTTTACTATGGCATTATTATCTAATCAAGCATTTCCACTCCTAAGTATATACCCCCAAAAGAATTGACAATAGAAACTCAAATACATGTACGTATATTCTTAATAGTCCTAATAACGGAAATTTCATAATAGCCCCAAACTGGAAGTGACTCAAATACACATTGATGGATGGATGGATAAAGAATTGTGGTATATACATACAATGAAATGTCATTCAGCCATAAAGAGCAGTGAAATTCTGTTATGTGCTACAACATGAATGGACCTTGAAAACATTATGCCAAATTGAAAGAACTCAATCACCAAACCCACATATTATGTGATTCCATTTATGCAAAATATCCAGAACAGGGAAATCTATATACACAGAAAGTAGATTAGTGGTTGCCAGGGTCTGGAGGGAGAGCAGGATGAGCAGTGATAGCTTCATGAATACAGGTATTGCTTTGGGGGTTAAAATGTTTTTAAAATAAAGATGTTGGTTGCCAAACATTGTAGACATAATTAATGCCACGCAATTTGTCCACTCGAAGGTGATTAATTGTCTTATGTGGATTTTGCCCCATTAAACAGAATTCAAAAACCCAAAGATGTGTGGTCCATGCTTAGTAGTCAGGGGAGAGGTAGCAGGAGAAGTCAAGCTAAAATTGGAGGCGAGGAAGTAATTGTGACGTGGTATATCTGGAAAGACAGCTCCAGTGACAGTAGGATTTTACATGTAACAATTGCATCTTCCTAGAAAAGAACGATTGTTTTCTTTCAGTTTGATATCCTCATTTTATATGAATCAACTGAGCTGACTGACTAATCTTGGGTAAAATGTCCACCTTGGATCACTCATTGGTTGGACAGGAATGAGGAGTTTCAGAAAGGACACGGAAGTGGATATTGTGGCATGGTTAGGAGTGCCAACTGTGCCACTGGCCGACTTTGTGAATCCTGTGTGCGCATGGCAGAAGCACTTACTGGAAGCGGGGAGGGGAGGGAGAAGTTATCCAGAAAAATTGTTGCGGAGCATAATATTTACAAACTTTCCATTGTATCATTTCACAAGGAGAGTGGTCTCGGAAAAGAAAACAGAAAAATATAACTGTTAGAGAAGATAAGAATAGATGCATATTACTCTCTATTACAGTGACTCTAAGAAAATAAGTAGACTCCTACCTTTAAAAAATAAACTAGAAAATTATTTTGATACAATTTTCCAGGTTCTGTTTCACCAATTTATGAAATTAAACAAAATTTAAAGTATAATAATAAATATTGATAACTCAAGAATACTTTTCAAGAATACTTGGTGACTAACAAAATATGCATTTTATAATAAGAGCATATATAACTGTATTATGAGTACAATTTTATTTAACATAACTTCTAGTATCTCAAATCAAAACTTTTTTATGTTTATACATTTCTGAAATTTTGATTCTTCCTAAATGTGATGTATATAATCTGAGTAATGTCGTTTTGCTGCCGTTGTTCTTGAAAGCTCTGTATTAAAATAGGTATTAGATCTTAGACAGATGAAGAAGACACTAGATGGAAATTGCCATAAATAAGATCAAACCCCACATAGCTAACAGTGGCACACTTCTCATTTTGATTTTTTTTTTTTTTCCATAGCAGATTATCAAGGAGATCGAGACTGTTCTGAGTAAACTTGAACAGTGGAAGCAGAAGCTGCCGTTTCTCACTGCAGGCTCTGTTTTGGTGATACTAAAATGTTCAGAATGACAGTCAGTTTCCACCAGCACATCAAAGCTCCTTACCCTTTGTCTCTAAGGGGCTCTGAATCATGCAATTGAAGACCAACTGAGTGAATCATCCAAGAAATCCAACAAACCTTCATAAAAAAGAGAAACTGTTTGGCCCTTGTATCACCCATCACATGAAACATACAAAGTAAAAGATATTTCATAGTCATTGATGAAATGGGTGTGATGAGAAAGCTTTGTTTCTGACGTATTTCTCTACAGGCATTTCATTATGTATTGGAAGTTTCCACCTGAGAAGTAGCGAATTTGATGAATTTTGGAAATCTGAATTATGTGTTAATTAATAAAATTATTCAGTCAGAGGGTTCGAAACAGATTATGTTAGAATTCAAAACTGAGCCACTCCTTTTAACTTTAGCTAGAACAACTCTCAGATAAGTAATAGACGAATTGGAAGCAATATAAAATGTAAAGCCCAATGATGTCTTTATGTATATGGATTTATGTTTATACCTATAAGAAATGTGAGAGAAAGCTTGCTGTTTATGAAAAAATAGTGCAAGTAAATATTCACTGTCATGCCACTTGGAGAAGTTAGGCCCAAACAAGGGTAGGGTGTGATATTGGATGGTGAACTGTGTAAAAGATGAATATACATGGGCATCTTGTCAAAAATAGATTAGTATAAAGCTGTATGCTAAGCACAGGTTGTTTTTCTATTGTCTCCTAGATGGTAATATGCTACTACCATATGGTATAGCCTGTGCACACAAACAGGAGTCCCTCAGGAATACTTACATTACTATATGTCATTTATATCATGCTCCTTGCTTGATCTTGCAATTTTTTTTTTTTAACAGGACTCCAGGAGGTCATTTTCTTCAAATTTCAATTCACAATGAAGAAAACATAAATCAAGGGAAAGTCAGCAATTTAATACCATCCTTTTCATAAAGATATATTTCATACTGTACAGAAATTAATTAGTTTACAACATAGAAAATATATCTCTGCAGTAAGCAGATAAAGGATGAGCATGAAAAAACTTATCGTCTAGCGTAGAGATACATCAGATATATATTTTGGGCAAATGTTGGATGGCAAAACATTGAAGAAAACATTTGTCCAAAGTTGAGGCTGACAACAAATAGCACAATCAAAAATGAAATTCTGATGTATGCAAATAAATCAGAAATTTGATCTAAAAGTTATGACAGTGGTGACCTTCACGCTGCTGCTAGTATTACTATGTATTATAAGGTAGAATTTATTTTAGCTCATTTTTAATATAGGAACAATGATTTCTCAGTGCTGCCTGCAGTTCAATTGCTTCTGTGATAATATATAGACTTTCAATTTCTACTGAAGTTCATGGAAGAGAAAAATATTTTTTGGCTAGTTCAGCCAGTATGTATTACTGCTGCTGGTGAGGGTGCTACCAAGCTATCGTGCTCCCATCCACTCTTTCTGTAATTCCACAAAGTAAAGATTGATCTCTTCCTCAACTCCTTCCAGATTTGAAGGTTTGGTTGATGAAACTGATAGAATTTTATCAAATCAATCACACAAGTTGATCTGTGCTCACTGAATATTTTCAACAGTAAATGTAAGATTGCTGACTACACACACACACACACACACACACACACACATTTTAACACTGTTGTTACTATTTCTGTTCACAATACTTTGCAAACAATCTGGTTTCACTCTTTCTATTTAGAACTGTGCCACAGAGCTGCATAACAGACTTTCTGGGCAACACAATTATCCCTTATTTTTATAGCTGAGCTCAGCTATCTTTGCACACACACCAATTTCAGTAGATCTTCAGAATACTGAACTCTCAAGGCATCTTTATGTGGTTACTTTTTGTTCACTTATTTTTTATTGAGATATAATTCGCATCTGATAAAATTCACCCCTTCAAAGTGTACAATACAATGATTTTGAGTATTTTACAATATTCTGGAACTACCAACAAAAGCTAATATATATAAAATTTTTGAAACCCCCAAAAGAAACCTTGTACCCATTAGCAGTTAATTTCTATTCCATCTTTTTATCAGTTTCTGGTAACCACTCATCTGCTTCCTCTCTTTTTGGATTTACCTATCCCAGACATTTCATTTAAACGGATGCGTAGAACATGTGACGCTTTGTGACTCTTTTACTTAGCAAGTTTTCAAGTTTCATCCATGTTGTAGAATACATAAGTTCTTCATTCATTTTAGTTGTGGAAAAATAGCCCCAGGTCTGGATATACAAACTTCTGTTTATTCATTTAGTTCATGGATATTTGAGTTGTTTCCACATTCCAGCTACTATGAATAATTCTGCTATGATAATAATGTACGTATACTTGTGTGGAAATATATTTTCAATTCCCTGGGAATATTCCTAGGAGTGAAATTGCTGTATCATATGTTCACTCTATTTTGGCATTTCCTTGGAACCACCACGGTGTTTGCTAAGTGGCTGCACATTTTACATTCTCACCAGCAAAGTATGAGGGGTTCAACTCTTCCATATTTTCAATAATTCTTGTTACAGTCTGACTTTTTTATCATAACTATCTTATTGTGTATGAGGTTGTATCTCATGAATTTCATTTAGATTTCTCTAATAACTAATAATTTTGAGCATCTTTTCACGTGTTTATTGGTCACTTGTATTTTTTTGTGAGAAATGTCTATTGAGAGCATTAGTCCATTTGCTACTTTATTATTAAGTTCTATGACATTTTTATATATTTCAGACACAAAATCTTTAGTAGACATGAATTTCAGATATTTTCTCCCATATCATGGATTATCTCTCCAATTTCTTACTGGTGTCCTTTGAAGCCCAAAAGTTTTTAATTTTTATGACATCTAGTTTATCTCTTTCTTTCTTCACATTTTTAATCTGAAGGACTTACATTAGCTTTTTTTTTTCATAAATCATCTGCTAGTGACAAGTTCAATTATTCTTTATTTAGGAATTCTTAATTCTTTATTTGGTTTTGAGCGACAGTTTAACTGGATATAGAATTCTTAGTAGACAGTGTTTTCCTCTCTCACTTTGAATGTCATTCCACTGCCTCTGGCCTCCATGATTCTGAGGACAAATACAACATTGTTCTTTCGGAGGATCCCTTTGGTCGAATCATCCTGACAACAGTAACTCAAAGAACTGTGAGAATTATTCAACCAAAGGACCAATTTTCAGGGGTCCCCAAGGCTTCAGGGAAGGCCACAGAAATGGCTGCTCATCCCTTTCGTCCAGACATAAAAATAAAGTCCATGTACAGCTCCAAAAGTACCGAATGACAGAAGCTCTGGAGGTGTGGATTCTATAGTGTTTGTGAAACACTAGTAACAACAACAAAGTGAACCAACATTTATGAAGTGGGATTGAAGAGAGCAGTGGGGAGTCATTCCAGGTTGAAATCCCTTTGAAAGGGTAGCATAGTACCCTCAGAAAAACAAGGACTCTGGATTCAGAGAGAACCGTCAGTGCAAAACTGCGTGATCAAAACAGTACTTAGTGTCATTGAACTTCCAATATGTTTATGGCTTATAATGCATCTAACAATACGTATTTAATGAAAATGCAATGAAGACTCAAATATAAGTTGCCCAGCACAGATTTCATATTGAATAACTACCTAAGCTTTCCTACTGCCCTGCTGTGTACATTTGTCAAATGAAATGTGACATACATTTAATGGAGTTTTTCTTTTCTGAGTTTCTCTTCTGAGCTCTACTGTCAGCAATATAAAAATCCAAAATATCATACCCTTCAACAAATAACAATTTTCTGGCTCATTCTCTGTGTTTCTTTAATTAAATATAATATGGTGAAAGCTGTCTTGCTTATATGGAAACTATATGTGTGTGTGTGTGTGTGTGTGCGCGCGCACGCGCGTATATATATATATATATATATATATATATATATATATATAAATATAATTTTAGTCAATGGGCAGACCACTTACATCTTATATAGTGGTGGTCTCACAAGATTATAGTAAAGCTATATTTCCTGCAAGAAATAAAAATGGAAGGATATGTGATTCTGGAGGAAATTTTTTCTCTATGAGAGCAATAACTGTCTGGCATGGCAATAGATTCCCTCTTATTCACCGCACCTCGATTTTCAGGGCACAGATTACATCCCAATCGGTCAGCCACTGACCTGTTTTAGCACAGAAGAGCTTGTCCTGTTAATGTTACATATTCAGAGGGTGCTATATCCTCCCAGAACTAGCTCGATGATCTTCAGATAACATGGCTGTACATTCTTTGTTGCTGACCTGAGATCCTGCACAGGACACAGGTCCACAGGAGTCTCCCTAACACGTATGAAGTGCCACGGCCACATTAGCAAAAGCTTTCTGTGGTAGTGCGGAACCAGCCTCTCACCATACTTTGAAAATAGTTTGAAGTTGTAAGGATTTAAAGCATAGGTAAGCTTCATTTCTTTCATCAATTCCGCACCAGAGAGAATCCTTTGTGCCAGATAGGGTCGACGGAACCAAAACCAAATATCCCAAGGCAAAATATTGAATTCTCAGTTCTACACCCTCTCCATGTGAAACGCCCTCAAACAATGAATATCATCAGATCCATTACTCTGACCACTGCTCCAACATGCAATAGCCAACACCACATTGTCACGACAATCTCCTGTTCCATTATCTCCTCATCTTGATTTCTTATTCCTACTGATGCTCAGGGCTGCTTTGACTCCCTCCTTTGTAGTCAATGATATGGTGACGTACGCCTGACCCAGCCAGTTTCTCCTTGCTCTTTCCAATCAACCCAGACCGCACGCATGTTCATGGACCAGCACCGACAGCTTTGATGTTCTATTTCTGACACTTGTCAGAAGGAAACAGGGGGCAGGGGTGGGAGGGCTTGTGGGACAGTGTGCATAAAGTCTAGAATCCTGCAGAATCGTGTGCTAGGCCTTCACATTCACTCCCCACTCACGCCCTGACTCAGCCAAAGCAAGTGTACCCTTCTGTATCTTTTCTACTATAGCTTTTCTATGTTTAGATACGTTTAGAAACACAAATGCTTACCATTGTGTTACAATTGCCTACAGTATTAGTGCAGTAACATGCTGCACAGGTCTCTAGCCCAGGAGCAGCAGGTGGGACATCATACAGCCCAGGTGTGCAGTGGGCTGCACCACTCAGATCTGTGTAAGTGCACTCTCTGATGCTCACACAACGACAAGTCCCCTAACGACACATTTCTCAGAAGGTGTCCCCGTCGCTAAGTGATACATGACTCTACTCTGTGCATGCATGTTTGCTTGTGCATGTGTACATACATGTATGTGTATCTGTATATGTATATATGTGTATAGATGTATATGTATGTGTATTGTTTTTAATGGGAAACTTGCCAAAGTGTGGCATGTGCTCTAATAATAATTTATATTAAACCATTTTGGGGCAAATCATGCAGTACTCTGCCTCATTTTTCTCATCTATAAAATGAAAGCATGGATCTCAAGGAACACTCAGTCTCTTTGAACTTTCAGATTTCAATGATTTTTTCATTTTGATATCTACTAATTATACATTAAGATATTATCATAGAGCTATCGCAAACTGAAAAAAAAAGTTAATCTTCAGAAATTCAAACTACTTATTATAATATTGTTGAGGGGATTTCACCAGGATGTTACATTAGCTTCCGAAAGAGGAGAACCTCCCTTGAACAGCACCAGCGGGGCAGAGGGAAATCAGAGCCTTTGCTCAGTCTCACACGCATGGAACACCAGGCACGTGAGCTCCAGAGCATGGGAAAGGGTGCAGAAGTGAGCTGGAGAGCAGACAGTCACAGCGCACAGAGCAGAGTTTTCAGGATTTGTATGAATAATTTGGTGTTTTTATTTTTACTTAAAATGTATGTGTTACTTTACATTTAACATTTGGGACATATACATATACATATATATATATGGAAAATGTTTGATATTTGCATTCAGTGAGTTGAAATCTTGATTTTCCAAGGAGCGTGCAAGGCTCCCTTCTGATCCTGCCTGGCAATGGGCCCCATTTCCTTCGAATATGATTATTTCTCAAGCTACTGAATATGCTGATGGGCGTCGGCAGATTTGAGATAACGCAAATCTCTTAGAATACACAACTGAAAATTCTAGTGCTTTAGGCAGGGGAAAATAGAAAGTTCCAGACAGACCTCAGCATCCTACCTACCAGGAATCTTTAGTTGGAAAGTGCTAAGAAGCATTAGTGACAACTGAACCAAATTTTCTTTAAGTCTGTAAACATTGAAAGGTTAAAAGACCTGTAGTTTTCACCTCTGTGCCTCTTCAAGCTGTGTTCTGTACAGTATCTTTTGACATATACCCCCATTTATTAATTCTGCCTTCATTTAACTTTAAATTTCCTATGAAAGCTCTTTATCCAGTCTTAAAATTTATTAAGAACTTAACCAATGTGATTGGGTTTCTAGACTGTTTTCATTTACCCCTTTATCAACTCTCCTATTTTATTTTGAATTGTATTCATTTTTGTGCTGAGATCAACATGTTTGTTATTTGTTTGACCATACTAAGCATAATTGTGTGATAGTCTGTGTCTGATAAAACTAATACTTAGAATTTTTGTGGGTCTGTTTCTGCTATTGGGAGGAGTTACAGCTGGTTTAGATATACTTTCCTGTAGACTGAACAAACAGATAGTCTCCTCAGTTGCCGACAACTTTCTTAGGTCCTGCCCTAAGATTCCCCACCAAGGGGAAACTCTGACCTTGACTGCTGTCCACCGTTCAACTCACACCGCGTGTGGAATAGAAAAATGCCCTCACAGCAGACGCAGCGTCCATCCAAAGTCCACCCTAGACTTTCTCCGTTATCAGGCCCTCAGTGTCTTTAAGTGTGTGTGCACGTACACTTGGAACACATTGTTTCCATCACTTTTTATTGCTCTTGGTTGAAAACTTGATCTAGAAGGCAGAATCTAATCTATGCTTTACCATGATTCCTCTTATTAATTGATTTTTAAAGATTTTATGGAATTCTTATTGATTGTCAAGTAAAACATGACTTTCCAAAGAGGAGATTTAGAATGTTTTATCTCATGTTTCTCCCTTACCCCATGTTTGCCAATCATAATATGTTTATTCCATGAACATGACAAAACTTTCATACACTTTGGCCTTCAAAAAGGTTTTTCTCTTGGTTTGCCACACTGTACCACTTTTATTTCCCTGAAGATGAAGCATTCATAATTGTGTGTCTTTGTTTCTATTATCTGCCTACCTACCTGTCCATTCTACAGCACAATGTCAATATTACTAATTTAACATTAGTTTTATCTTTAATTATACTGTGAAAAAACATGTACTTTCTCCTGTATATAGGGCTATATGTTCGAAGTTTTGGGAGATACATATTATAGAAGAAAATGCTTATGATTGTGTCTCCTTGAGGTTGCATTTCTGATCACTAGTTTTCACTGTGTTCTCTAAACAGGTGTGGGTCACCTCTGTCACGTGCAGTGTTGCTGATGGCACCTCATAACCAGTCAAGAAGATTCAATGAACTGGGATGTTTTGGACCATGGCTTCCTGAAACACACAGCATGTACGGCTGGCTTTGGATAGTGGCAACCACAGCTCCTTGCAGGGTAGGCCCTGTGTCTCTGTGTCTGTGAGGTTAGTCAGCCGGGTGTTTCTTCTGAGACTAAGCCACCTAGCTCACATTTAAATGAGACTAATACGCCCGCCCGCCCTGCCCGCAGTGCATACTACTCTAAGTACAAACAGACTGCCCACGTGATGCAAAAAACGGCCACTCATAATGCCATGAGGAGCAACTAGATCAATGTTCATTTCAGTATTTATAACTGTCTGCTGCAGGGAACGTGAGATTTCTCCTGACTGTAGAATTTTAAAAGGTAGATCTGCCTTCTTGTGTGACATTTGTTTTCTTGCAGCCTGTGGACTTGTGAATGCAGTCTTAGAATTAGAAGAAGCTGTTACAGGGCCACTAGCATATACAGTTCTTTTTCTTTTCTTTCTTCTTCCTGTATTTTTATTTTATTTTACTTTATTTTATTTTATTTTATTTTACTTGACTGAGGTAAATTGATATACAGAGAACTGCATATATTGAATGTGTACGATTTGATGAATTTGGACATACGCTCGTAGGCTAACTCCCACAATAGCATCACAATCAAGACAACAGACATCCAACACTTTCCAAAGATTCCCTGTGTCCCGTGTGTGTGTGTGTGTGTGTTAGGAACAGTTAATAAGAGATTTACTCCCTTAACCAATGTCGCCATGAACACTAGGCTATTGTTAACAGCAGGCTGTGCTGTGCTGCAGTTCTGCAGAACTTACTCAGCCAGCACATCTGAAAACTTTTCCTCCTTGCAGTTCTGGATGGATCTCTACCTCATTTTGCCAGGCCAGACTTCACCCTCTGCTTCAGCTTGTAATGTGACAGGAGTTCCCTGCAATGTGGTGTGCTGCATTTTTAGATTATTCTAGTACTTGGACAAAATTATTTTTCAGTTCTCATTTTGAGCTCTGGAGTCATGTGGAGACATTCAAATTATTTTTCCCCCAGAGAGCACATCATCTGTTAGGATGAAAGGAAATATGTCACAGATATACTGGTGCTGGTTGAATAAACAAACAGGAGTTTATTATTTGGGGTATAACTCAAGCAATAGCCCTTATCTCAGCTTGTCACTTTCCCTGATTACACGTCACACTCCAAACTAAGTTAAACTCATCCATTTCTTAAAATGTAATGCTTGTAACAATCTGACTTTCCCAAAAATACTTTTAGTGGAGTAAAACATGTACTAACTTTTCCCGTTGATTTTATTTTTAGAAATAATTTATACCAGAATGAGATTGGACAGATATCCATCATTTACCTATATTTTCCTTTAGTTCTTTTTTTTTTTTTAATTAACTTATAAGCATCTAGAAAAGCAATGATGATTCACTGGAAATGTTAAAAAACAATCTCCACATTGAGGTCCCTGTTTGAGTATTATTTTAAACGTATCTTTATTTTCCTGAAGCAGAAAGAGGGCCAAGGGAGATAAATAGGTGATTTATAATCAAATAGATTAGACAGATTAACAGTTATCAAATGAACTGATCAACTTTTGAAAAGCGTAATTCAAATCATCAGTAACAAAATAAGATTACTTAAAACTGAAGCTATGCTAGATTTTTTCATTATAATTATATTTTTCTTTTTAGTCAGGATTTGTTTTCATTAAATTTATTGGGGTGACATTGGTCAATAAAGTTACATGGGTTTCAAGTGTACAATTCTATAATACATTATCTCTATATTGCATTTTGTGTTAACCACCCAAAGTCAATGATAGATGAATGTATAAAGAAAACGTGGTATATATACACAATAGAATACTATTTGGCCATGAGATAAAATACTGCCTTTTGCGACATGGATGGATCTTGAGATTATCATCCTAAACGAAATAAGTCAGACAGAAAAAGTCAAGAACCATATGACTTCACTCACGTGTGGATATAAAACTGAAAGCAATAAATGAACAAGATAAATATTATAAATATTTTTAATGCAAACAGGGATTATTAAAAGAATATCTTCAAGTCATAGTGTGACATGGCAGGTATACAAGAACAGAAGGCACGATTGTATTCCCAAAATCTAACAGAATGTGAGGGAAAAACATAATTTATATTTGAATAGCATGTTTTATCACACAAAGTGATTTTTGTACTTATTTATTGTTGTTATTATTGTATTATTGTTGTTATTGTTTTTATCGGTGAGGAAATTGAGGCAAAGAGAAGTTTGAAGTGATTTGGGGTCACATGGGGTATTTAGTATAGTGGCTGAGGCACAAACCCATATTTTTAAACTACTAACATAGCTTTACTTCTGCAGCACAGTTGCTTCTCTCAAATGTTAAATGTATTCATAATAGTAATTTTGAAATTAGCGCTATGGTAATTAAGTATTTTCAAATACCTAAAAAAAAAAAAAAGAAAAAAAATCAACTAGGCAAACGCTCTGATCGTGCGTATTCCAGTAATGAAACGAGGAATTACATCAAGGCTCCTGAAGAGGACTTTCTGGCAGTCTTTATGATGAGGTGCCTTGAATCCTGCACTTTGGGGTCAGAATTTTCTGAACAGCCTTAAAATGAAATAATTCTTGTTATACATTGATCGGGCGTAATTGTCTGCCTCATTATCAGCTCAATAAGATTCTCCTAGTGGTTCCAGGTTAAATCAAGCTTAACCAGGATGCTGCTGGGATTGCCAATACTGGGAATGAGTTATAAGAAGATAAATTTGCTCTTTTGATAAAAAGTCCTCACCTGTCCATTTTTTATGAGAAAATGTAAGAAAGCACAGTAACTGAGTGGTATCTTTGGCCATCTTAACAGCCTAATTGGACCATTTGCACAGATTCTATGACTGGTTGGGTAGGGATTGTTTAAGACAGCCAAAAGTAACCAATGTGGCCAACATATCCATTTAAAGGCCATTAAGCAAGACAGTGAAGAAGGATGGAAATACTAGAAGATGTGAGAAGCATTGCCTTCTATAGTTCCTTTAAATCTGTGTAAACAGGTGCCATGCTGGTGCTTGTATTAGGTTGGTGCAAAAGAAATTGCGGTTTTTGCAATTTTTTTTTTTAACCTTTTAAACTGCAATTACTTTTGCACCAACTTAATCCAAAGAAAAATAATGGCTCTGTTGATCTGTTTCCAAAACAATAGCTAAAAAGTAAAAATTATATTAGTTACATGAAAGTAACTTTTGTCACTGATGCTTTTAAACCTAATTCTTTAACTCGTATACTTCCTTCTTGGGGGGATGGGGCCTTTCTTTTGTTTCTGTTTGTCAGCGAGAGAGGAAAATGGCAGCATTAAGGTCACCAGGTTGCTCCTATCCCAGCTCAGTTTGCATAGGGTCCTAGGAGAAAGGATCCTATATTTTCCCAGTCAGTGGACCCTTCCTTGTAATGAAAACTGGTGTGAAGACAAAACAGTGCGTCCACTTTCCCTACCCCAGCCATGGTCTTTGTACAGTAACTTCCCTTGGCTGTTGTTATGGGGCACTCTACTATTGGAACTCTAGTAAACCTACTTTTACTTTCCCCAACTATTAGGTTGTTATCATTTGGGAGGTAGTCTACTTTCCTAGGAATACTTCCTGGGTTATAACACCAACGTGGTGGTTTTCTTCAACCGTATATAGGCAATGTCAGAAGCACACCATCACATTTGTTAAATGTGATATATCCCTTTTGTTAAAATGCAGTTTTTTCTCTTTCATTTGTAAGTTTTCAGTTTCCTCAGGCCCACATTTTCTCACACTTCTGTATAGCTTCAAGACTACAGGCTCTCCAAATTATTAGCTGTTGGCAAATGAATCTCTGAACAGACATAAGAGTGAAAATAGATGCTAATGTAGATGAAGAAGGAGCAAAATTCTGGGCAATATAGAAGTTGAGAAAATTAGGCTTTTAAAAATAAGGTTGGATTGTAAAAATCTTAAGAACAAGAACAAGATATGAATTTAGTAACCAATAAAAAAAGTTTCTTAAATATAATTTATAAAAACAAAGCAAAAATGTTTTTGAGACATCTGAGCTTCAAAGATAATCTCCTATGGACTGTATTCTTTAATTTCTAAAGTTCTATTATGATTAATAATTATAAATAATAATCTTCAAATGTATGTTTTTAATTTTACAATATATTTATTTGGTCACTTTGCTTTCTCAGTCAGAAAAATCTTAGAATAACTTTGTCTCTCCTTCCTTTATCATTAAGTACAGAAATCAATGAATTTGGTCAAATTTTCTTAAATCAATTTGTGAGCAATTTTCATATCACCAATTTATACTCCCAGGAATAAAGCTATCCAAACTATACAAAAATTGATATTTCCTTCTCATTACATTTCACTGGTATTGAGCAGACCTGTTTTCTTTTCTTTTTTTCCAATTGATTTGCTGTTCTTGAGTTACCTCATCACACGCTTTGCCCATTTTTCTACTAAGTCATTTCTTCTTGTCAATATAAGTGTTTTCATGGGCAAATGCTTTCTCAAATCTATTATTTGTTCTTTATTTGTGAAGTACTTTATCTTTGCTTTGGCTTTATATTTGAATAGGAAAACACACCCTAGCTGGTGGAAAGGGATGCATATAACACAAAAAAAGGTATATTTTTAAACTGGACATTGGAAATAGAATGAGTTTACTGGACAGAAATGGAGAACTCAGATAAAAAAATTTTCAAATTACAATATATTTTATATAAAACATATTGTAATTTAATATTTTATACATTTGAACATTGTACAATATGCTTTATATAAGTATGTATAAGTATTCTGCATGTATACATACTATACATATATAACACACAATGAATTAAAACACATATAAAACATGCTGAGGTATATAGACATACATATATAAGTAGATAGATAGATCACTGTATCTGATAGGAAACATCTGGTTGAAAACACAGGTATAAAAGCCAAACCTGGGACAGTCACTCTATTGTCAAGAGTCCAGAAAGGCTTCCTACGGGTGGTATTTGGCCATTAAAGAACTGGGTCCTTGAACAATGAAGACAGCTGGGAGGTGCAGCCATCAGGTTGCAGGCTGAGTGGAGGCTTGGGGGTGGGGCGCATACTGCCTGTGCCAGGAAGGGTGTTGTTTGTAGTGTAAGGAAGCCAGGAAGGGGGCACCTGTCAGGAAGGCTTTGTGGGCACCCTGGGCACAGCAGGAAACGGACTGCCTGATGAGCAGCACCAGTTAGAGCTGGGCATTGTAGCCCAGTGGCTGAACGGCTTGCCTCACGCCTGTGCCTACTGGGCAGCCCCACCTGGTGCTACGCTTTCCCTTCCTTCCTCTCTGGTGACCAGGTTCTAGCACATAAGAGCAGCTACTTCCACTCTTACATTTCAGAGCTGAAGAAGAAGATTTCTAGAGCTGCTGCATCGACTAGGGAGGCCCGGTATGTTGTCCACAGAGTGTTGTACCTTTACAGTAAAAAATAACTTAAAAAAATGAGATTCAAAATGCAATAATTTTCCTTTTCCAGGATTTTCCAGACATATTGCATCTTGTGGGACACACACACACACACACACACACACACACACACACACACACAGATGCAGAATGATCATTGTCAGTAGTTATTTGAATGGATGAAGGAAAAGGGCTAAGGATTTATACATCATTTTCAGAGGGATTGCTTTCTGGGGTAAAAAAAGGCAAATATAAAAATCACCCATTTATTCCTTCTTTCCACAGAGCTGGGTCTTAAGAAATGGGAACATAATACAGATAAAGGATGGATTATGGCATTTCCTAACCTGTATCCAGAAGGAAAAATAATAAGGCAGTCTCTTCTCTAGCCCAATTCACTCTAATTTGTCTGAGGAACAAATATTTAAACCAAAGGTTTTACGTTTCACCCTTTTTAGACCTGTCAAGTCTCTTAACAATTTTCTCCCTCAGTACAACTGAAAGAAAGATTTATCACTTCATACATACCACTGCATTAATCTGGAGTTCAATCAAAACCTAAAATTAGCTACTAAATTAAAATTTCTCTGTTTTTACCTTTCTCATGGAAAGTAGGTACAATTGCTCATGTAGCTTTGCAGTCATAATCTAAACTTTCTTCCTCTATTTAAACGTATCTTATAAAACTGGCATGGAATACAGAAAACAGAGAGAGAAGAAGAAACAATGGTCTAAAAATAATTGCTCATCGGTGGATTTGGACATAATATTTGTGTCCTAATTTCCTTTGTGCACTTCTTCTAAATGTCAAGTTCTCACCCATTAAAGTATAATCAGGAACTTCCCTCTAGCATCGCCCTGATGTTTCTCTGCATAACAGTTGTTTGATAATGAGATTACCATGAATGCAATTTTAGTAATATTTTCTCAAACCTTTAACTTTTTGAAAAATGGAAACATTTACAATCGTAACAACATTCTTTAATGCTCTTTGCAATGTTTAAATAAAGAGTGTCGTAGAAGTGCAAATAAAGTTCAAACACCATCACCCCAGGCCCCAGGCCCAACTCCCAGGTTCTGGTACAATCCCCAGGGACAGCTGAATATGAACGCAGTAAGCCAACCGTGGCCACACTCAGAGAGGTTGGGTTGGGAGACTGGAGAGTAAGTACAGAGACAGAAACTCCAAGGCTCTTGAGTATGTCGAGAGAGAACAGAGTCCCTACTTGAAGACGTCAAAAAGTACCGTGTTGCTGATACTTTAAAATAAGTCTTTCTCATTTTAAAAAAGCCAGTGATCAGGTATGTATACATGTTCTCCTTTTCAGAAGTTTCTCTCCTCTTTTTCCATAGCATGTAAGAGATTGTTGACTTCTGAAACCTAAAAGTGCCATTTTCTTAGGTGAGCAAACTTAGCTGTTACTTGACATTTCTAAGTCTCAATGTCTCCGTGACAAAGTACTTACGTCACATATTTTTGTGAGGGCTAATTGAGACAGGATAGTAAAGAACTTAGCAAAGTTACCTGCATTCAGTGAACTCACAAAACACACACACACACACACACACTGGGTAATATATATATTGTCAACATTCGTTCTATCTGTTATATATATATATATATATATATATATATATATATATATATATATATATATATATCTGACTCTACAGTTATAAACCCTACTTAGTCAACTTTGGATCACTGTTTATTTGCATGCTAATTGGGTCAAAGACAAATATTTTCTATATTTCTTCATATCTTTTCTGATCTGTGCTGACTTATGTGTTTCTATGCTCCGTTATTTGGCCCCCCTAGGGTCATATCTATTTAACATCATTGCCTACCCATTATGAAGTGCAGTCACTGTAAGACTCTGAAGTCAAACTGCTCCCCCCACCCTGAGAAAACCTGGGAACTTCACCTTATCTCTTTTTATCTCAGGTCTCATGTACATAAAATGAACATATTACTCACTGCTTCACAAATAAAGAAGAAAACAAATGCTTATCACAATTCTTGTCATGTTTAAACAGAAAACGGGAGTTAATTATGAGTACTTCTGTTATTGTTGTTACTATTATTATAATACGATAAAAGCAAACATTAGCTCAGGGTAAGCCTTAATTGTCTTGTTTCAAAGACAATTTCCCCAGGAGACAAACAAAAGACATTTTGACACCTACACATGGAGGCAACGTGTTGGTCAGAGACCGACTTTGCCTCCTGTCGACGGCCCTAATGGTGAACTCAGCTGACTGCAGTGGGATACAGCCACTGCTCAAGCTGATTCGGAAGGACTCGGGGAGGGTGCATACGCTGTCTTACTCACAGGCCACATGCAGTCCTAATGTTATAACTGGAGCTGTTTTTGGCGGCACTTCTTCTATTACATAGACACACACTCATTCCCCGGAAGAGTACTATTCATTGACATTCTCTACCCTCTTCTTATGTTCTGGAGGGGGACAATCTATTGATGAAGGAGACATTAAATAAGAGATTTCAAATTCACCCTTTCACATAAGGTGTGTTGAAAGGGCTAAGATTACTTTGTTATCCAGAGCCCTGAAAAATAAGGACGGCAGGAGAGTTACTCTGATGACCATAAACAACTCAACAGTACATATTTCAAAGAAATAAAACATCAGTAGGCTGTAGGCCAACATTGAAGACAAGCTCTGTCCTGTACTTCTCAGCTCTTTGGGGGGTGGGAGGCAAGAGCCCACGACAGTGTTTACTAGACTAAAAAATGTAAAAGAAAAAAAAGAACACAGAAATAAAACAAAAAGGGAGAAAAAAGCCTGTGGGCTGATATGATGAAACATTCATTACTTTGTGGGAAAGCAGCCAAAGTGATTTTATACTTCAATACTCTAGGCTGAAATCAAAGAGAATGGGACAGAAATGTCGATGCAACTCTGCACAGAGAGATCTGTGAAACAGGGCTCTGCAAAAGGATATTTTGATTGAGACACTTAATGGCAATTCAAACAGACTAATTACGAATTAAGGTACTAAAAATGCATGTGATTTCACTTCTGAGGCAACAGCTGAATTTTTATTTCTAGATGCAATATTTGGCTACTCATCATAGTATGATTGGGACAATATAACTTTATTGTGTAAGTGATTTTGTGCCAACAATGTGAAAACTGAATTTCAGAGCCTGCTTATATGCAAATGGAAAGCATTCAAGATATTGGTTAGACTCTGTTGGCTCTTTAGCATTTACAAACAAATCACATGAAAACTAATGTGTTTCATGTTTTTCCAAAAATATTGTTATTAGAGAGCATTATTCTCACAAAAGTAAACATTTTAATCTTGACTACATGCACATAATACATTATGTTCAAATTCAGTTTTCTTTCCTGGGAAGGTTCAAGGAACGGTTGTGACTATAAACCAGATAGAAAGCAATAACAGAAATTGAAGTTCTTGGAAATTTACATCTTTAAATCCCTCGCTATCACTCATGTGTAATTTATCTTTAACATAAAAATCAATGTAAATTTACATATTGTGTATATAGCTATATAGTTTAGATCAGTGGGATAGAAAGTGCATATGCGTGTGTATTTGAAGCATTATGGTTCTTTCTACGACATATGCTATTTTTCATAACAGATAGAATGAATGTTGGCATTCTAAAACCATTTCTTGGGCTTTATTTATAAATAATTATGGATTGTATTCTAGTTTTCAGTCTTTGTTATTATGTCTTCATGTACCCATAGTAGGTTTTTACTTTTTCCAGTTATAGAAATAAAAATAACCAAATAAGAAAGATATATGAACTTTCATCTCATTATACTATTAAGACAAATGAATCATAGTTTTTGTAGTTCTTCTAACAAAATAAACACACAAAAAACACTTGGACATTAGTTTAGAATACTAATATGAATACATTTTTGCTATTGATTTGAAAATAGCTAACTTTAATTTGTATAATAAAGTCACTTTAAAACAAAAAGCTGTAACCCACAAAATCCTATATTAATAAAAGGAAAATTTAGTCACTGTTCTAATGAGGGTAACTTTTGTTTTAAAAAAAGAGCCCACTAGTGGACTTCATAAATTATTGGAAATTTTATATAATTGAATTTTTAGACATTTGTAAACATGTCTGTTGTGTATCAAAAATTGAAAATGAATATGAAATTTTATGGAGGTTTTATATTAATATTTTCATGATAAATTAGGAACATGGTAACATGTATAGTACGTTACATAGTTAACAAAACACATACTCATGTGTCACATTGTCATAAAAATAAATGTAATTATAATGCAATAATTTCCCATGAAAACAATAAATTGATGTATTTATGTATTTATAGCTTTCGGGAACATTATAATTTGACCAGTTGTTTAAAAATCTGGTAAAAGTCAAACACACAGAAAGCCATGAGTGTCTTACTGCCAAAATTAAGAAACAGTAATATAATAAGTATATTAACAAAATAATTCTTACTACTATCTATGAAGACGACCATGAAAACTGAAGAAACATCCTGGCTCTAAATAGCATAAAACATTTAGATATAAATGAAAGAAAAATTACTCCAGTGCAATATACATTAATAATATTTTAAAGTGTCTTTCTGTTGGAAGAGAATGAGCTTGCTAAGAAATACTGCCTGTAAGGAAACCAGGTCTGACGGGAGAATTTTTCATCCATCAATAGGATGGTGAAGTAAAGAGTCAAGGGTTGGTGGCAGTCAGTTCTGATTAGTCAATACTTCACAGTACTTTTAAAGTTGTGCCCTATCACTTCCGTAATGTACAACTTGAAGCTTACCCCTTGTTAATTAAAATTTCTGAATTTCCCAGCTTTAACATTGTGAATCCCATTCTAAATGCCTTGAAACCTCCCTAAGATACTGGCTAAGACCTGCTAGATTTGAAGGTAATAAAACATAGTCATGAAAATAGAAGTGTTTGAAATCAAAAGACACCACCTTGGCAACTTAAGACTCATGCCTTACACAGCCACACAGGGTTAAAAACAAAACAAACAAACAAACAAACAAAAACACCTTTCTCTCTTGTCTACCTGATAGAATCCTATTGACTCTTCAATTTTGGCTTGACTATCACCTACTCCAAGACTCTTTCCCTGACTGCCTCCTCCCTGCTTATCCATCAGGGATATTTTCTCACACTTTCTGTCATGCTACGGATGTACTGTATCCATGCCACTACTGTCATTTGTAACTATATCTACTTCCCTCATTAGATTGCACTTTGGAAAAATTGTATCTCCTTTAATATCATATCTTGTCTCTTGGACATAACACCCAGTATAGAGTAAATAGTGTACAGATTCATTCTCCTCCATGATTTTATAGTAAAACAGAAAAAAAATTAACTGTTGTTAGGAACGAGTTTTAGAAGAAAAACAATTCACCGTTCAGTTAACGGTCACGTCACTGCTTCAAAGAGAGCTCTCTGTTCAGGAAGGAACATCACACTCCCCCTTTAGTGGCAATAAACCTGATCCCCCCCATTTTTAAGGTTAGATAAGGAGAAGAGCCACAAGCATAGCAGAAAGGATGCAACACACGAGTTTTCTTTCCCCTACAGGCCATTAATATACTTGTGAAATTAACTAACAAAGGAAAAACAGAGAAACCAACATCAACCAAAAAAATAATTAGCCGCAATCCACATTACAAAGTTCCTTTATACTCAAGAGGCATGAAACATAACAGCACTAAAGAGAAATTGTCTTTATAGAGTCTAAAAGTAAATGTTCATTTTTGCCTGAAAGTATTCATGTTACTGTGGAATATATAGGAACTGTGAATGTACATTTGACTAAAATATTAAGCTCAGTGTTTGCAGGTTTATTATAGTGCAATTTTCATACTGTTAGCACATCCTTTGATCGTATAAATGTTTAATTAAATATGTACCTCTGAAATAAATAGTAAATAATTTGTAATATGAAGGGTTATAGAATTGGGATGGCGAATAGAAGTTATAAATTATTTTGTATTACATTTATATTGATGTAACAAATCACCATGGAGTTCATGGTTTAAAACACCATAAATGTATCATGTTATACTGTGTTTCCCTGACAATAGACCTAGATGGACCATCAGCTCTAATGCGTCTTTTGGAGCAAAAATTAATATAAGACCCGGTATTATATTTATTATATTATATTATATTATATTACATTATATTATATTATATTATTATATTAGAGCAGGTCTTATATTATAGTAAAATCATACCGGATCTTCCATTAATTTTTGCTCCAAAAGACGCATTAGAGCTAATGGTCTGGCTAGGTCTTATATTCAGGGAAACACGGTAGTAGTGGAAGTCCCAAGTCTGCAATGCATCTCAAAGGGCTAACATCAAGGTGTCAGTAGGGCTGCATTTCCTTCTTGAGTCTCTAGAAGAGCATCCACTTCCTCATCTTTCCTAGGTCGTAGAGGCCAACTGCATTTACATTGGCTAAGGCACTTTCTGTTTTTATAGCCAGTAATGGTAGTTTGAATCCTTTCCACATACATCTTTCTGAGCTAGCTGGGATAAGTTCTCTCTTTTCAATGGTTTATTTGACTAGATTAGCTCAACCCAGACCTCTGAGATAATCTCCAATCTCAAGGCGCTTAGCCTTTACCACATCTGAAAAGTCTCTTTTGTGCCATCAGGTAACATAATCAGTGGTTCTGGGGACTCGGACGTGGGCATCGTGTGGAGACCATTATTATGCCCAACACATTACGGTTTACATTATTTACATTATGTATTACATCTTACATCCTACATTACATATAGAAGGAAGCATATTCCCACTTACATGTTCTTAATGCCATCCACCCATTGGAAGAATTCGTTATAATGGCAAATGGTGAGGGAGCAATTTTATTAATTTACTCTTCTCTATATCGGTGGTTCTCAAATTACGATTCCTGAAGAGCAAGACTGGGGCCTTTGAGAATTTGATAAAAATGCAAAATTTTGAACAGCATCCCCAAACTACTAAATCAAAAACTCTGAAAGTAGGTCCCAGTAATCTGAGTTTTACCGAGAATTCCAGGGACACTAATGTGGGCTAAAGTTTAAGAAACAATTTCTCTGCTCTGTAGAATTATAGGTTAGGAGAAATAATTTGATACAATCTTTCCAGAAACTATAAGAATTTCCTCATTAATGTCTTTGAGAGAAGGCCATTCCACAAATTGAATACTGTATACTTTTATTAATTTTGTATAATTAAAGGAGTCTGTAAGAATTCATTATGAGTCATGCTCCAGTAAGCTCTGGTAATAGCAGATTGTGTCTTCCCAACTGTGTTTTCAGTGACATCATGTGACAGTACCTGCATCTCAGTAGTGGCAGCACTTCACTGTGACACGCTGCATTTAAATGTGCAGTTTTATAAAGCCATATATTTACATATATGAATCATTGTATGAAATCTCACGTAAGTGGAGTTCACATTGATTGATTGATTTTTCATCTCAGATCTTGTATATATCAAATACCTCCGGTCCACGGTAAAATAACTACATAAATCAGACACAAGTGTCACCGCAATTTTAATGATCCTTCCTATATCAGTTAAGGTCATTTTCTAAATCATAGGGAAAATGTCTCCAGCATACAATCCTTATGAAAAAATATGTGCTGCAGTGGGGAGAGGAAAGAATCATTACGTGCAGATAGGAGCCATTTCTTCCCTGAGAGCCAAGGTAAGTTAACTCATACCTGAAAAGCTTCACGATTTACTCATAAAACTTTGGAAACATGGATCTGGGTAAGCGCTGGGGCCGTCTATCTCACAACAAGCAGCTCTGACTTCCCTCAGAAGGTTCCACGGGACTGTGTCCTCTTACAGACATGACCCAACATTTGAGTGCTTGGGAAATAGCTGTGCTGTGTGACACATTGGTCATTCCCTTCTTCAAATTATATGTCATTTTTAATGCCAAGCTCTTTTTTTTTCTATCCCCCAAGCTCATTTACTATTCCTTGTTCTGCCCTTCTCTTTTCTCTTAATCACATGTTTCATCAACAAGTAGTTGAGGTTTTCATCCTCATGCTGTTGGTCACATCTGACACTTACTATCACCAGGTAGCCCAGGCCCCTTCACTCCTGACTCCAGCTCTGTGTTTTTTCGTTTTCATGAACACTAGTCTTGATTCCCAATGAAACAAAACATGACTATCCCAAGCATGTCCCTTTCAAATTGACCATCTTTAAACATTTGTTCAACACATCCAGAGGACAGGTTGAGCACAGGACAGAACGCAGAAGAGGCCCGGCAGTCCCAGAGACAAATTACACAACCATGCATGGGGTCCAGTCTTCCATCCTAGCCTCAAACCTGTGTACACTCAGGAGACAAAGCCCTGCGACGACATGGATTTTCTCATGGGAGGCAAGTCCACCCACAGAGAATTAGAAGAGAAGAATAGTCGTTGAGAAGTATAGTCGGTGTATGTGTTCTCATCGACCCTGTGTATACTGATTTATAATTGGTTTTCTTCTAAATTCCTATAATGAGGGTCCGTATAATTGGAGCATTAAATAAAACATGTTAAGATTTTGCTCATCCAATCAATGAGTTCTGGGAGTGTTTTTATAGAATTTTTTTTTTATATTTCCTTGGGTGGTTGTGGTGAAACCTTGTACTGACTTTTATTCCCATAGCGATGTGAAGCCGCTGCAGAGCTGATGGGAGCGTGAGAGCCAGCCTCCAGCATGCGGGGCTCACAGTGGTGTTAATACTTGTGGTGAGCCTACTGTGTTTCTACTTTTTCAGGCACTGCTCAATACAAACTTGCTTAGTTCTTCTAACAAAGCCATGTACTCTATTACTCTTTGTATTTCACGGAGAAAGAGAAATCAGAAGCAAGATTTTAATTAAAACTTGCCCAGCATCACACAGATAAGGACCAGAGTCAAATCCACAGTGTGGTCCTTGGGTCCATAGTTAAAACCAGTTTCCATGGTTTAATTTTTTTAGAAAAAGAGTCTTTTTATATTACTCTTTGTCATCAGATTATCATCCCCCCATGAAACACTGTATCACATGCTTACAGCTGAAAACTGTTGTTTGATTATTTTATATCCCTATATACTTCTAGTGTCTTGGCTCAGCTATTATTTTTAGCAACATGTTTAGCAATATATTTAGCAATATATTTAGCATCTTCTATGTCACAGAAACCCAGGTTCTATGCTACCTGCCACTTATTTTCCTTGGTGATTTACCAACATTTCTCATCAATTCTTTTTTTTTAAGCTCCTCCAAAGCCACTCTCTTTAAAACTAGAGGAGATTCACTTTGTCAAACTAATTACAGAAGCTGAAGCTAGAGAGGGTTGCTACATCTTTTTTCATGTGCTGGGATCCTTTCAAAGTGCCACTTTCATTTGTACCTACAAACTTTAAAAGATACTCAGTGCACCCAAACTTTCTGGCTGACACTAAATGGAATCCTCAGAACCTGCATTGAAATCATGGGAGATAAGCTCACTCTGGGTGCCTTGTACCCTGATTGATTTTCGGATGCTCTTCAGCAAACCACTTGCCACTTAATTGAAAAAAAAAAAAAGAAAAATCTCCATTTCTTTAGACTGGGTAAGGTTCAGACTTAGAGTAAAGCAGATTTTCTGCAGATTAGAAAGAAATCGAATGCCTTAGAGAACGGGTGCAAACAAGAGGCAATGGGAAGTAAGCAGCCCGGCCCTGCTGGAGAAGCTGGGATCTCTCTGTTCGCAGCACAGGGATTTCCAGTTAGTGCTTTAGAACCAGCAGAGCTTCAGTAGAATATCTGAGGAATGACGTAGGGTCGTCAACATCATGGTTCTAGCAAGAACATTTAAATACACACATGCCCACACAGTCCACCAGCACCACGTCACATGAACACAAATTTTACAATTTACAATCTAGCCTTATGAAAAATTCACTACCATGTTTTCATTTTTCTCATTTTCACAGGAATACAAGAAAAATAAAACCCCTGTAGCCTCGGAGTGGGCAGAAGAATAATTGTTTTCTAGATCATACAGACTCAAAGGGAGTTCCAGATTCTGCTGAGGAAAGCAATTCGATACCTGGATCCTAGATTTTGAACATATCAGACATTCAGACCTTTGGACATCTATTCATTCAATAAATATTTATAAAATTTCTATTATGTGTCAAATTTCTATATGTAAGTCAAGAAATTTCAACTATATAAATGAGCAAGAATCAAGACATTATAGATCTATGCAGAGATGGGGATAACATACAAATTCTATGTGTGCATAGAATTTCAGTATAAAGTAAAAACACTGCAATGCATTTGACAGCGCTCACATTTCATGTGTAATTAGAATTCTGTGGCTCGAATGAGATCTGGGAGAAAATAGCAGGAAAGACAAGCGGGGACGTAAGAGATTATGTAGTTTAGTAACATACAGCTTAGCTGAGAAATCCACCAGGATCCTGGTGTCAGGGAATTCTAGTACAAAGCATCCCTCAATGTTTATTAGGAATTAAGGACAGAAACTGTCTTAATCATGCCATTTAAATTGACAGAAAGGTATAATTTTAAAGCAATGCCTCAGAATCTTAGATGATTCAGGAACTATGATATAATTCCAGAAAGAGAGATTGAAATGTACCTTTAGCATATGTGCATATATCTTGGGAAAAAAGCATGGGTTTGGGTATTATCAGATATGAATTCTGATTCCAGATGTCTTGTGTGTGAATCAACCTGCCTCAATTTTCCTTTCTGTGAAGGGAAACTTAATCTGCCTGTGAGAGACACCATGTTAACAAAAATGTCTAAAAAGTGTGGACAAATAACACACACACATATCTATTTGTATGGTGCTTAAAACAGGTGTGGTGAATAGATTTCAGCACGTGTGAACACCAATATTCTAAATGGAAACTGTTCTTGGGAGTGATGTATTAGGGCAGCAATTCAGCAGCTAGACAATCCATCAAATAGCTCAAAATCTACTTCCAGTATTATAAAAACAAGATATAATTATGGCATTCACTGGCAGAGGT
Source organism: Rhinolophus sinicus (assembly GCF_036562045.2). NCBI lineage: Eukaryota > Metazoa > Chordata > Mammalia > Chiroptera > Rhinolophidae > Rhinolophus > Rhinolophus sinicus. The sequence continues at coordinate 113,852,967 of NC_133758.1, forward strand.
CAATGATGCCGCTTTCATATGCAAAAACCATACACAATTCTTTCCAAACACCTTCTATTTGTTTCACCTTTCCATTGGTTGTAATAGCTGTAACCCCTAGGTGCCTCCCCCCCCCCCCCAATGATACGATGAAATCTGATTATCTTCTATTCAGACTTATTTTTCATGGTTTCTTTTCAGCCATGTACTTGAGATCTAACAAAGAGAGAACTAACATTGTTGCTAAGGGCAACCCAAAGAATGAATTCTGTTGTGTGCGAACAGGCTCTCCTCTTGAAAAGACTGTCAGTAATGATTTCCAGAGTGGACACGTCCAACAGGTAGATAGTGAGCCATCGATAGGTTGATTGCTCCTATATTCTCACCTCAAACCATGCACTTGTACTCTTTCCACCTAGGGAATAGCTCACAGTATACCAGAATTTTCCTGCATCTCTGCCCTGCTAACCCAGTAGTGGGAATTAGATTAATAATTAGCAAAACAGTTTATACCAGGCATCTGTCAAACACTTACAAATATTAACTCACTCAATCCACATGACTACTGTGTGAAGTAAGGACTATTATTATTATAGAAGATTAAAGTAAGAAATCAGAGAGACTGTAACTTGCCTCGTTTGTACCACTAGAGCTGGGACCTGAACCCAGAGATCTAAATGTGATGTGTGTAATCACCATGTTAGGCTGATGTCCAAGACTCCAGGTGAGGATTTGTGCAGGACCAGTAATAAATTCATCTGATTATATTTCAAAGTTATTTTTAAAGTTCTCTAATGATGCATGTTGCCCTTGTGTTCCACTTTTGCTTAAATTTAATTCTTTGGTTTAAGCTTATTATTTTTGACAAAACTACGTGGTGTCAAATCCAGTTGGAGTTGAGCTGACAGCAGAAGGTCAAAGGATAGCGTGAGCCTCATAGCTCCTACGTGGACACACCGCACCTCCCTTGTGATGACTGAATCACACGCCCAAGTGCTGGGCTGTAAACTGGTGAAGGTCACTCTGTAGCTCTTTGGGGCTAACGGCGGATGTTAGGGGGTCTGCCCTGGTCTTCCCACATGGGGGAGACCCACACCCACAGTCCTCTGATCCCCGCTGAGTTGGTGTGTCCCCCTGCTGCTGAAGGCCTCCAGGCCTGCCTTCGCTGAGGCCTCCCATGGTCCGTGGCCTTGAGCTTCCCTGAGACTCGGCTCCTCAGAGGTACTGAGTAAGCTTGCCATTTGTTTACTTCAAGCCAACTGTGATCAAAAACCCCAAACATAAGCTAAAAAGATAGCTTAGTGGAATCAACATCTGGTAGATAATACTTAAAGCCCCAGCAATCCTGCTTTTACATCCTAGTAGGGTAAAATCAATCTTCTCTTTACTGGGAAAAACACAGTAAACTATAACTTTCTCAGTGTGAGTTTATTGGTTTTAAACTTTTAAAACTCAATCATATTTGCTTTTCACAGAGACAACTGATAACTTTTGAAGTGATTTGTCATATTTTTGGACAAACTGGGTATGTGATGAAAATCTGTCAATATATTTTTATGACTGCTGGATCAAACATGAGCTTTAAGTCGAGAAACAGTACCTTAATAAAGTTTTAAAGTGTGTTTATTTTTATTATGAAATGATAAAAACAACACAATAAAAAAGGAAAAATAATGCCGGGTTTATTCCTTAATGTACATATAAGGAAAGTTGTATCTAAATTTGAAATTGATAACCAAATAAAATAAAATTATATAATTATATATATATATATATATATATATATATATATATATATATATATATATATATATATATATATAATTTTACATGTAGTTTTGTATAATTAACTGACTTTGAAGGATTTATTTTATTCAACTACATGGACCTTTTTTATTCTGAAATGAATCTGAGCAATTTTAAATTATTAGCATAGTGAGTCACTCTTTCTGATTAAATTATGCTAATTCAAATATCTTAGAGTAAGAAAATATTTCAGACTACTGGCTTCAATAATATCATATGCCTTCATTATAGGCTACTGATGTAACCTTATCTAGACTGGATAAGAGCACAAAAAACCTAGAAAAGTATTATATTGGAAAGAAAACAGCCTTAATTAAATAAATGTGTTATCTTGATTTCCTATAAAAGTAATCTTGTACTCAGAATTTTTCTAAGACATATATGATTATAGGAATATACAATTTGGAGTTCAAGTTCCAAAGAGAGACCAAATCTAATGTCCTTACGATGCAATATTGAAATTAGTACACATAAAAGGTAAATTGTAGATAAAAACTATTTAAACCAATTGGTTTTCCTTTGTACCTTTCAATTATAACATAAAGCTGGTTGAACTACACCAATCTAGCATGAATTTGCTTTTCCAAGTTCATGAGGCTGAATCTTACTTGTATATTTACCACATACAAATCAGCTTGTAAGGAGAATGGGCAGGATGGTCACACCAAATGAATGCGTAATTTTAGACAACATATTGCGTATTTAGTCTTCTTTCTTGTAGAAATAAGAGCTCAACGCACTTCTGAATGGCAACTCAGTGACTAACCCCTCTATCAAAATTCCTACAGTATTTCAGTAATTGGTGATCTTACATAGAAAACAAACAGATAATTTGGGAATAACTGGACTGATGCAGTGGTATGAGAACTACATATAATTTGCATAATTATATTTAACCGGAACAGCAGAAACCTATCATGATACATAACAACTATCACACCATATAATATGTATTAGGATTCTGGTAGTAACTTCTAATACAGCCATGGGTTGGTGAAAACCTTGGAGAAACATGACCTTATGACAAAACAACGACAAAAACAAAAAAGCACACAAATCACTCTGTTTTTAACTGTTACCTTTGCCAGCTACATTGTCCATAATCTAGTCCTCATGGAAAAGCTAGGTCCTTTGTTTAGGACTCTCATTATTTACTGTAGAAAATTCCTTCTCATTTGGAATACAATGGCTTCATGTCTGGACTTTAATGAAATCCTTTCCAATTATGCTTCAGTGCAGGTCTTTTCTGGAATATATTTGGAAAGAGCTTGCTTCCTATTGCTCAGAAATAGTGTAGTGGGGTGAATGCATCCATTCCATGAGCAGTTATCTGTGTCTGTTTATCTTTTCCCAACTGTAGGACAGGCAGCAAAATGTGTAAACATGGTGGATTCCATTATACTTCTTGGGAAAATCAAATGTGCCCACCTCCACAGCCGGCCACACATAGACCAGAGTCCTGAGGCCACAGTAAAGTGTGGTTTGGCTGTACATGTCCCACCTGACCACTCACTGGTGACATCAACTTAGCTGATTTAGCTGATGTTCATATCCTTTCTCTCTCAGGGCTTCGTAGGTCTCACTGGAAAAGATAAATGTGGTTCAAGAATCTGATTTTGTCACATCATACTTCAGGAGAGTGGAAAGCAACTGCTTCCTGCCACTCCCCCAAGACCTCAGGTTTCTGTGTGAGTGCACAAAGTGTTGCTTCAATTCCTCTCTGTCGAATTCAACAGGATCAAGGCAAACTGGTTCCACTCAAAAGAAAACAGGTGTGAAAAAGTCAGACCTGTGCCAAGATACTCATGACCAAGATGAAAATCTGGAGCTTGAGAGGTCACAATTGCATTAACTACATCAGACAGGAAGGGAAATTTAATGTGATTCTGATAAGAAGGGAAGTAAATGTGGTGAGATTTGGAGTCAGGCAGTTGCGGGAGGGGATGGGTGGATGGTGACATGTTTGGGAATCAGTCTAGTGACAATAATGGAGCTTTCATTGTCCTCCACTTAAAGATGATGTATTGATATGTAAAATCTTCTTAAATTGTCAAAACATTCCAGATACTTCCCTGCCAGGTGTAAGGAAACATGGCGTCCCTGGGTTTTCTAATGGAGGGATGACACCTCAAATCATGCTAAATACTAATGACCATACATCAAGCTCTTGCTATGTGCCATGCACTGTACAAGACGACTTTCTTATTGTATTTAATTTGGTGAATCTGCCTGAGAACCCTACGAGGTAGGTCGAATCCCCACTTTATAGATGAGGAACGTGAGGCTTCATAAATAAATACCTTCGTCTGGTAGCAAAGGGTGAACTGAAGTCAAATGAAAGGATTCCATGACTCAAGCTCTATGCTTCCATCTTTAATTTAATGTAATAATTGGGATGAAAATGTTATTCCTGGACCTCAGATCCCTATCATTGTATCAGGTATTACAAGAGTCCCAGAGAGAATTGCCTTCAAATAATAACTGTGAATATGAATCCAACGACTCATTTATTCATGAAATTCTGTTGTAGGAGATGCTGCAGCAGTGAATAAAAAGACAAGGTTCCTGGCCCAAGGTATAAGTTTAGAGTAAACTAGTAAGAGGAAACAGAAAGTAAACACACTTACATAATATGTCTGGTGGTAACCTAAGGGTCTGTTGACAGATGAATTGATAATGAAATGGGTGAGATAATTATATCTCAGGATTTCCTTCTTTTTAAGGAAATATATGTATGAATTCAGCCTTATATACATATGGAATTATACATATAATATATACATATGGAATTCAGCCTTACAAAGAAGGAAATCTTGCCACTTGTAACAACATGAATGAACCTGGAGGATATCATGCTGAGTGAAATAAGCCACATACAGAAAGACAAATACTGCATGATCTCATTTTCATGTAGAATCCAAAGTTGAACTCATACAAGCAGAGAGAATGGTGGTTACAGGAGCTAGGGCGAGGGAGAAATAAGGAGATATTGGTCACAGGATACAAAGTTTCCTTTATGAGGAATGCCTAAGTTCTAGAGCTGTAATGCACAACACGGGGATTATAAATAATAATACTGTATTGTATACTTTAATTTTTCTAATAGAGTAGATCTTAATTGTTCTCACCACGCACATACAAAAGTAACTATGTGAAGTGAGAAATATGTTAATTACCCTGACTGTGGTAATCATTTCACAATGTGATTCACGATATCAAAACATCAGGTTGTCTATCTTACATATACAGAATTTTTATTTGTCAATTATACCTCAGTAAAGCTGGAGAAAATTATGAAATATTAGAGCAAGTTAATCGTCAAAGAAGTAAAAATTTTCCACATGCACACCAGATAATCACTTTGCGGTATAACAAATTCATTTTAATTAATAGTCAAATCTAAAGGACAGAAATATAAGGGGGGTGGGAAAGAGCGATGCTATGCTGTCTCTAGTGCTTTCTGTGGTAAAGCTGCAACACCAGAATCTTATTAGAGGTGAGGAGTTTAAGGAGACTGCCACAAGAACATATTCAAACATGGTTTCAAACACTCTAAATTTTAAAAAGTTGAAAAACCACTCTCAAAATTTTCAGTAGGATTAATCATTCACAGCCATCCTTATCTCCCAGCTCACCAGGAGCACGCTGCTGGGAATTCAGAAGCAGACTATCCTGCTTTCAAAAAATGCAAATTACCATACCTCCTGTTATGGTCCAATAGCTCTTATGAAATTCAAAGGAACTTTAAGTATATCTTGTTCAATACTGGTCATTGCATACACTCTATCAGCTTCATGAGACTCGAAAAAAGAGAGTAAGGACTTTTCCTCTTAGAATTCATCATCAGACAAAGTCTGCTGTGAATTTGCTACTGACCTGGGGACTTTGCAGGACCTGGATCAAAATACCACGTGGAGATGCCTTTCTAATGGGAGGTATATATTCACAAATAGGGTCATTGCCAGTGTGAAAAGTTGTCATAAGTGGAACCATTTTAAAATAGAGCTAGGACAGTTGTCCCAAAGGAAATGTTTTACAGTTCTTACTCCTCAAACCTTTGAATGTTTGAACTGGGCAACATACACTTTGGACTGGGCCAAACCAACACTGTCTTACAAACAAATGTTTGTAAAGCTAATGAAATAGTGCCATTTGCGACAACATAGATGATCTTGAGATTATTATGCTAAGTGAAATAAATCAGAAAAAGTCAAGAACCATATGACTTCACTCATATGTGGGATATAAAACTGAAAGCAACAAAGGAACAAGGCAAACAAATAAACAAAAACTCATAGACACAGACAACAGTTTAGTGGTTACAAGAGGGGGAGGGATTAGGGGGAAGATAAAGGAGAGCAAAGGGAGTCAAATGTATAGTGATGGAAGGAGAACGGACTCTGGGTGGGTGGTGAACACACAATGTGACATATAGATGATGTAATACAGAATTGTACACTTAAAACTTAGGTACTTTTACTAACCATTGTCACCCCAATAAATTTTAACTTAAAAAAAAATGATGAAAAAGAAAGAAAAAAAAGAAAGAAAGAAAAAAGAAGCCACAGATTGGGAGAAAATATTTGCAAAAGACACATCTGATAAAAACAACAACAACAGAAAAATAAAAACGCTGATGGGAAGGTGGACATCCTGACCAGGACACTGGTCCAGGAGCACTGAAAAGTAACGATATCCTTTAGAATGAGCACTACCTCAGATATCTGTTTACACAGCCATAGAATAATCTAGCTTAGAGGCACCTATAGGAAGCCCTTCCTTGACTTACTAACTAACATCCATCAAAATCCCCTTCTACTCATGTAAGCACCCCCTTCGCTTTCTCATAAGAAGCCCTTGCCTTCACCCGTGAGCTGAGCAGTCTCAGGATTTCTGCCTGAGGTGCTGCTTCCTGAGTGGCTGTCCTCTTTGATCACAAATAAACATTTGTTTCCTCTCACTTCGGCCTTTAATTTTAAGTTAATAGCAAACCTAGGCTTCTGTCTCCTTAATTTACATTTAAAACATAGAATGAGTCTCCTCAGTGGAATACAGTCTCCTGCTTTAGAAGGTAAAGACTCAAAAATGTTGTCTGCAGCTAATAGTGACTTCAGGAAGTATGTGACCCTGTTATCTAATTTCTGCCAAAAATAAAATACCATAAAAATGGCCCAAAGCATCTGGTGGTTGGTGTACACTGTTCAATATTCAAAGGAATAAATCAACTCATAGCATAAATTACTTTGTTCTTTTACCAAAGGGACTCAAATCCCAGCAGGTCCACCAGCAACTGTGATACTTAAAACTGACATTGTTTTAGGCTTAAGACAACCAATTATAAGATAAATGATATATTTTGTTTGTTCGTTCATTTGTTTTTGCTAAAAAGTCATATTGTAAGCCTCTGTCAGGCATTGTTGGGGCTTTCGGTAATTTGGGTTAATCTGAAGTTGCTCTTTGAGGAAAACCGTTGGTTTTGCATAGAGAGACATTAAGTGATAATGCAAGTTTCAAAGATATTGTTTTCCCTGACTCCCTAAAAACTGTTCAATAATTATAAGTCTCAATTTGATTTGCGACATACACTCTCATCAAGCTCAATCTTGAATAATTTTGCTGATTAAGAGAAACATTGTCTACTTTTGCTCAAAATTCTGACCAAGTCAATACATACTTGAGTAAGAAAATGCTTAAGAATGGTTCTTAAAGCAGGAATGTGATACTTACAGTGTGGGTAGCTGGGAGGTGTTAGTCCTCAAATTTTCTTTCTGGTCTTTAACAGGACAAATACAGCAAAATACATAAACTTGTATAGCACACTGAGAAAATAAACTTTTTCTCAGTTGAATATAATAATTCAAAATAGGACTTCTAGTTGCATGCGTTTTGATGTCATTAATTTCTTTCATTTTGTAAGTATAGGTCTGAGAGGTGTTGGAAAAAATTGTCCTTTCACCTTAAAAGTGGGTTGAGAGCAGAGGTTTAAAAAGATCTGAGATTTTGGTGAAAATAAGGATTTTCTGTTTTCAGATGACCTCATAGATATGCAAATGAAATGGGAAATTTGTTTTGTGTTGACAATTATTCAAAGCAGAACATCGTCTGGCTTACTTGTGACAGTGACTAAAGTCAAACCACACCTGCTGCTGAAACGGAAGATGTCCACCTTTGGCAAGAGGTCCCACACATACATACGAATCAGATGAGGTGATTAGAGGGCAAAGCAGGCGACTGTGAAGGGCAGGGATGTCTGCACAAAGGCTAAGGGCTCGGAGGACCCAAGGTGAAGAAGTCAATGAACATTTGGGGGCCGAAAGACAGAGATCTTAATGATCAATTCTCTTAATGATGAATTTGCCTAAAATATAATTCTTTTTCAGTGTTGCGGCATTTCCTTTCATGTCCCATTCACTTTATACATAACATTGGGTTGTTAAGAATATTTTTAGCTATTGCATTTGTTAATATATATTTCTAGAAAGCCTTTTCAAATGGTTAGATTTTAAGAATGATACACTTATTTTGTATAATCTGGATTCTCTTTTTAAACACTGTCTTCCTAGAGTACTTAGGAATTTTAGCAAGTTTACATAAAGGCTGTATTAAACACTTAATTCTACTTTCAGTTTCATCTGTATTTAAGATCAATAAATGCACTCAAATTTCATCAAAGGTTATTTTTTTGCACCAAAAATACCATTATTCTTCATTGGGAAACTGGCTATCTAGGTGAAGAGGTCTACATGGGTACTTTTCAATGAGAATGCAGGCTTGCTGAATAAGTTTGAGTTTCTCTTTAATTTTTCTTGATTTCGCAGTAACTCCCAGGCTTATTTGTATAAGCACATTAGAGATCGTGCTTGGGACTTTTCAGATTAATTTCCTACTATCTTATAGCTGACTGATTTCCTTCTATCTTATATCTTATATTTGACTACTTTTGCCTAATTCACAGGAGATATTTCTCCAGGGTAGAATAGTAGTGGGTGGGGAAAGGGGGAGAGAAGGCATTCTATTTTATTGTCCCATTTGCCAGTTATAAATATTAAATCACAAAACACTGTACACTTTTACCTCACCTCATTCTAACACATACACAGAAAGGAAAAGTGAACAGTATCAGTGACTGATGGTGTCTGTCACTGCAAGTTGAAAATCAATGGATGCCTGAATTCCACCCATTCATTCCAACAAATCTTAAATTTGTCCTTGCCTCAGGTTTGATGTTAAATCTCATTTGATTAGTTTCTCACCAATATCACTTCAATGAGTAATATCATCAGAGATGCTTAGCTTTTCCTGAAGATAGGTATTAGTTCCTACCACATAAAGAATCGTTCCTTTGTAAAACCACTTATTAAGTTTGTCCAATTTCTGTTCAGTGACCATATGGTAATTTTGTTTAGGTAATTAGTTTCAGGGATCATTAAAAAAAAAGTATTTTCTTTTATTAGACATTGAAAACAGATACAACTTTCCCTTTATCCTTCGATGGCTGGAAAGCTTAAGTCATATTTTCTGTAAAGCTATAATAGTAATAGCTTATGTAGTGATGTATTTATTATCTCCACCCTGGAGCTTAAAACTTTAGTTCTACTTGTATTTTAATCATCAGAGGGTGATGCTTCTTTTTTATGTAGTTATTCAAGTCTTGTCAGTCAATCATACCTTGTCAATTAACATTATTGTTATACTTCCCTGGTTGTTTTTCATTTTGAGTAATTTACTATAAAGCCACAGTGCGATTTGCCACTTAGCACTCTCAAAACAGAAAATATTAATTCTTTAAAACTCCTAACAAAGAAAGGTGTAAATTTTCTTGTGAGAAAAAAATCCATTTTAGTTTAAAGAGGTTCCAGATGAAGGAGTGTGTGTATGTGTCTGTGTGTGTGTGTGTGTGTGTGCGCGCGCGCGTGTGTCACACACACACCACAAACCAGTAAACACACATTTTGAATAGGGTGAGCAGTATAATGATGTACTGAGCTGTGATGTTCTCTGTTCTGCAATCCAAATATTTGTTGAGGGTTGTATTTCCCCTCCCAGCACAGGATATGAGAGAGCTGCTGCAGTTTTCACAGGGCCGTTCTATGAAGCCTGTATGAATATTGAGGCAGTTCTTTATATCTGGATTATGACAAAACAGAAACGATACGCAAAATTACCAATTCCATGCTATAACATTTCATATAAACTTGTACTAGGCATCCCTGACATAGTGTTTTCAAATGGAATTGGTTAAATCCTAAACTCTGTGCACTGGAAACTATTTCCTTCTTCCTGATTCTGCGTCTCAAATGTGACTCTTAATCTACCTTCTCTGTCCTGTGTTTGCTGGAGTATGTTTGTATCGGGACTTTCAAAATCACAGAAGAGGAATTTTAGTCTTTTATTTCTTGGATGTAATTTCTATGTCACCACCTATTTCTGATCTTAATTACATAGATATCACTCCATTCCTGTTACTCATTTCGGTGTGGTCTTTCTTTGACTATAGGGCACTGCATCTCTCCATCCCTGTGTTCTTATCTCTATGATTTTCCTCCTAAATAGAGGGGTTTCTAATTCTGATTTTGACAGCAAGAGTTTTCATGTTGGTACTTGTTTGAAATGGTTCTTCCAATGGATAGAGCTTAAGATTCTGTAAAACTTCTCATTATTTCTAAACTGTCTCTATCTTCCCATTTAAATTTTTGACAGACTTAAAACCTGAATTGATTATAGAGAAAGATTTACTCTTTTTTCAACATTATTGTGTTTAAACCTTTGCTGATAACACTGAACTGTTACCAACATTATTTAGCAGAATAAGATCTAACCCCCGATTGTCACTGAGTCAGGCTTCCTGGTTTAACACCACATCGTACCTTCCAAGACCTCAAACAGATAGGGTCCCCATTGTGAGACACAAGCTTCATTAGCCACAGAAAAGTATTTCCAAAGCAAGAAAAAAATCCTGTGTCCTCAGCATCTGGGACCTCTCCAACTGGTAAAAAAGATTCAAGTTTGAATGAAAATGTCTATGGCTACTAAGCCAGAGCTCAGGCTACACTCACAATAAGGAATTTATGATGCATTGACTGCTTTTACAAATAAGTCTGGAAATCTCAGCAACTGAATCAAATAGAAAACTATTCCTTATTTGTGTAAAATCAGAAATGGTGCTAGTTGGTGGGCAGCTTGGTTCGTGGTTTTTCAGGACCTAGGCTTCTCCAATCTGTGTTCTGTTTTCTCAAAGACCTGGGACTCCTTGCCATTCCGTCAGGAGAAAAACAGCAGAGGAAGTAGACCTGTTTTCATCCTACTTTGGCCACGAATGAAGCACTGGGATCTACTCACATTCTATCTGGAAAAATGAATCACATGACTCTAATAGATGCAACCACCTGGGCCACCACATGTCTAGAGCTACGTAATAGAAAATGAACACAAACTTTGGTAGTTGCATGCTGTCTCAGCTGTGCATGTAAATTTTTTTTCCAACTCCTTAATTTTATAGGTGAGGAAACTTAACTTTAGAGATGAAAAAAACATGAATATAAATGATATGTCCAAAGTCAGCAAGATAAGTGGTTGCAAATACAACTGGGGGTCATGTATTCTGTCTCTCCATGTCGCATTCTGTAAATCTTACCATGATTTGAGTAGGGATTCAGTTCAGTCCATTAATAATAATAATAAATTACCTAGGAAGTGTGGTTTTCACAAAGGATGATAACTGGGCTGAAAAAAAAAAAAAGCACACTGTGACTAGGGTGAGCTTATAATTTATGTTCTAAACTGGGACACTTTTGAGATTATCGTGGGTAAACAAGACAGAAAAAAGAAAAAAGAAAAAAGATTTTTTTAAAGTTTAAATTTCCTGGCAAAATTCACCTAGGAAGTTTTTGTGGCAAATACTTTAAACAGAGATTTGATACTATATATGATTGTTCTTTTTGTTGTTGTTGTTGTTTTTCACTTTCCAGTCCCAATTTAGCAATTATGATTAATTATATTTGTATGTTTTATTGAGCACAAATTCTTTCCTATTGACATATCGGTTGATTAGAAAGGACTCAAAAATATAGTTCTAAGTAATCTGTAAAGAACTTGAAAGAGCAACTACTATAGAACAAAAGACTCTAACTGAACATAATTCTGGACAAGTTGTTTTCACATTGTGTCTCAAAATTTCAAAATGATCTTTTACTAAGAGATGGTGGAAAGGCAAAAGGTGAGAGGCAGGGGGGATGGGAGATACATTCTATCTTCGGTCTCTAAATCACCCCAAATATATAAGTTCTTTTAAATATGAAACAATAGAACAGAAAAAGTATTTGCTAAAAAACATGCCTTTATTTCATCTTTTCTGGGCTAGCCTCTCCACATGCCAAACATTGCCACACAAAGAACCTCTCCCTTAAAGCATCTGTAAACATTTGCAATTCCCTGTAGAATGCCAACTGTAGCTAACATATGGTGTTATCAAAGAAGTGGTCCAAAATGACTGCCCACACAGATAAATTCACTTTTAGCTGTCTTGTTATTCCAGTTTAATGATGTAGTGATGGCTAACTCCTGTCATATCTTCTAGCAGGAGAGAAAAAGGCTCGGTTTCAAAATCCTGTTTCAAGCACATTCTTTAGGCAAATTACACCATCATCTGTATTAATTTTGCTTTGCTATCACGAATTCTCATCCGATCTCAAACATAATTTCTATTTGTACATGTTGTCTCTATATGGCTGAGTATCCTGTGCAAACATCATCTCCAGACAGCCTGGGAGAGATGGAGGAAACTGAGACTCCATTTGGCACCAAAAGAGGCAGCAACTTTCCTGAGGTAACAGGCTTCTTTTCCTCATTTCACAGTTTATAGCTGGGTTCATGGAGATTTAAAATTAATAATTTAGTTTTATCACAGCATAATAATCCCTATTGCTAGCATAAAGCCAATGGAGGCCCAGGAATGTTGAACTTCACACTCTATTACATAGGAAAAGTGTTGAGTGGATTACCTCGCACAGTGTAATCACAACAAGGATAAAAACCAGGGCTGTGTGACCTGGGCTCACTCTGGGCCAGACCAGCATCTTTGAGCTTCGTTTGTTAGTTCACTTAATCTTCCCCCAAAAAATCCGATGAGTTAGGTGTGATTAGCAGCCCCATCTTATTGCTGAGAAAACTGAGGTTAAGTAAATTTCCCAAGGTGGTTATGCATCTAGTAAAAGCTTAAAATAGACACATGTACATGTATATGTCTAGCCTATATATCACATATATTATATATGTCACAATACATGCATGCTGACATATAGATGTATATGCATACTATATATTGTTTCTGATATTTAGCTGCTATCTGCTCTCGTTCTATGAAATCTTTCCTTAGAATCTCAACCATAATTCAACCCTCTTATTTCCTTTAACTTTCGTGTTACAGACTTTTGGACAGACATCAATCTTAATTTCCATTTTTCATTAAACTAAAGCCTGTTTTTCGTCCCCTTCCATTTCACCATGGTGGGGTCTAACATTTCTGGAATGTTTGTTGCGCTGCTGCCAGGATCCTTGTTCGTTGCTGACAGCATCCTTAGTAGGGCCCCACGTACACGTCGTGGGGAGCTGGTGAGACAGAGCAGTGCATGTAAAATTCTCCCAGACTACGCTTCCTAAGACTTTTATTTCTTTTCATGGGGCTCACAGTGCTTGAACAGGAAGTTAAATTATTTATTGAGCAACTACTTCTCATGCATTGTGCTAATAATGTTCATGGCAGTTCTTAATGAATGAATCCATGAAATGATGCTAAACTGAGACTCAGAGAGGTTAATATGTGTACTTACACTCACACAGCAAGGGAGGGAGAGGGCTGTGCCGTGTGGCAGTCTGCATGGCGGAGGGTGAGAAGGGCAGTGTGCTCTAAGCTAATGAAGCTGAGGCCACATTGCCTCTCATCTTCCCACCACCACTCCGCGTCCCGGGTGGGGCCTTTGCAACGTTTCCTTGGTCACGTGCTTCAACAAAATGTGTGAACAACGAGGCTGTCTTTCTTCCAATGTGCCCCTCCCTCCAAATTTGATAAGCTCCAGAGCTCAGGAATCAAGTGTGTGCCCACCAGTCTCCAATTCAATACCTTAGCCTGCCTCTCATCCCTTAAATCCCAGATTGCACGATTCTTGACGCCTGCCAAATAAACTTCACGTAGCCTTCTCTGTGTTTGTGTCTTGCTACACACACACACACACACACACACACACACACACACACGCGGTCGGGTTAACCAAAATGCATTAAGTTCTCAGAATATGTTTAGTTCTATTCTCATGTTATCACACTCAAAGAACTCAGACTCCAATTAGTGAGATCCAACCAAAGTTGAAATACATGGGGAGAGGGTATGCAGTCATATTGAGCATATTCCAGCAAATTTCCAGATAATCACATAATTCGTGCATTATACTGGGACTGGGTTATTACTATGTATGAATGCAGTGTTTCACATCCTTGTATAATTAGGCAACAATGGGTTAGGAATATAATTGCACACTCATTTTTCACAAGCCAACAGACTGTCTTTATGTAACACACCTTTTCAAAGTCACTTTTCTAAATATAACTTTAAAACTTCATTACAATTAGCACCCTTTCCAACTGCTACAGCACTGTTTTAGGCACAAAAGTTTTCATTTTGACTTCTTAGTAGGTTAAATCGATCTTTTACCTGAGTTGTTTTAATGAATTTCTTTCCTCTAGATGACATTTATCTGTGATTCCCAATGGCCACAATTGTTTCACAGTCTCCGTCCTATGTGTACAATGATGAAAAGAGAAACCTAAACCTACAATCAGGCAAGAGGACGTGGGGCAGGGGACCTTGCTGGGCTAATAATGACACTCCTGGCAGAAACAGTGATCATACAGACACCTTCTATTTTGGACGGGAGGGCCGAATTATCTGAAGCTGAAACAGCCCGAACATGCCCTGTTCTACCGCCATTGCTAGTTTGGCTTGGAGTAGGTGACTATGGTTGACCTTTGTCTCTGCTTAATATGTGGCCTCCATCTGGGAGGAAGGGGGGCATGGAGGGAATACCTAGCGACCTTGAAAAAAATGTGCAATGGTTTGTCTTGAGAATTGTTCAGTTGCCATGTTTAGCTCCCACATACCTGGCTCTGGTCCTGTGAATTCCCACTGCAATTCAGAGAGAATATTGCAGGGGAGATAGAACAGCCACCATGGCAGGGCCCACACAGTGAAGGATGACAAATGGAAAGCCGACTTGGAAGAGCCATCTGTTTTCCTCACCCGACATCCCGCACAACTTTTGTAATGGGATTAACATTATTCCTGCAGTTGGAGTCCCAGTGCCCCTGCTTCTCTGCTCAGGTGCTCCATTTAATTTGTTTTCCCTGTGATAGATGTGTGATTGGATGTAAGGCCGTCTGGGGAATCAGACCTGCATGCTCAGAGTGAAAGAGCAGGATAAAGAATTATGGGTAGAATGTTACAAAAGGAACATTTTTGCTCTAGTCATTTGGACAGGAGAGAAAAAGCAAGTGATATAAAGCTGGGTGCCCCTTTAAGGGAATTGTGCCCAAGGAGACTATTGCTTTTGCATATCCCTAAAAAACAAGAACTTGACCCTGAAATTCGGATGGGCCAGGGTAAAATATGAAACCTTCCCCCGCCATAGATGACTGCTTGATCCTTTACACTGGTGACTACCTCCTCTGCCCCTCTGAACCTGCTTCAGTTAAGGCAGAATTCCAATTCCCTTCCTATTGCTAACATACAGCAATACAATGAGAAAACAATATCTACAGCCCTTGATAAGAGTTTACTAGATGAGGTTAACTCCTGTACTCTGTGGTCGGCCTTGTTTGCCTATCCGTCACTTCAAAATAGACATGAATAATGTATTAAATCGGAGACATCCTCTATTGCTTATGTCTTAGCTGCCACTTACTTTATGGAGACGGGATGGTTAATGATATTAATCAGATTAATTCCAATGCCAGAGGGTAAATATGTGTTGGTGCACTATTTTTACAAATGTGGCTGGAGATAAGTGAGTGCATTTTACATACTTGTACACAAAGTCTATGTGAATTTTCAAACCACTAATATATGATTATTTTTCAATCATTTATGGCCTAAATGTGAACATTTAAAAATCTCATTAACAAGTCCTTTAGTTTTCTGATACTTCTAGGAACATTATTTTACAAGCTTCTGTTAAACTGGATTTGATGGGGAAATATAATATTGCCTTAAGAATATAATGTAGAAAAATCTGGGATGCATCAATACATATCTGCCTGCTTTTGTTTACTAAAATGTAAATATCTTAAGTATAATTAAAGTATCGTAATTACCATACAACCTACGGCTAGAGTCCGATTATGGTGATAATCATTGAAAAATGTTGTCTCTCCTCTCATCCCACAAGCTCAGCTCCGAGAGCTTCAAAATCAGTCTGATTCTCCTTTGCCAAGAGTTGCCTGATTCACCTGGTCTGGTTCAGATGTTCATTTTCTGGCCATGACAGCACACGGGACTTACTTGTCATTTCACACATTAACGACCCTAGAGTTGGTTCTTTCTAGTTCAACATTTATTTCCCTTTCTGTGCCCCTCTCCCAACCCAGGCAGACAGGGGCATGTCTATCACAGAACCTGAATTAGAGAGCTACAAAGTGTGTGATGAATAAATAAGTGAACAAATAAATGAACACTAGTGTAAATAAGTGAACTGGTGACTGCTCTGTCTCTGTGAGTTTCCAATCTCGTGCTTGTCTACATGAGAAAAAATAATAATGAAATGCAAATCAGAGTTGGGTTAAGTGATATGAAATATCTAAATAGCCATCAACTCTAACCATGTATATTTATTCTCCTTCTAAAGGAAATGATGTACAGGCACCTTGGCCCTTCACTGAGTAACGGCCTCTATGGGCCCTAAATGACCTTCCTACCAAGACTCGCAATCCACAGATTTCACCACATGTTTATGTTTGCTCAACGCACGAATGTCCTCTCTTCACTGCTTACACATACAAGCTCGAACGGCTGGCGCCTATTCAAACCTCATCATGCCCAGCTGGCTAAACGTCTATGGTGCTTAATGCAAACACCTATCCACACAGCTCAAGATGGCTTCCTGTGTTACTTACGAAACGTCAGCAGTCGGAAAAGGACAACCACAAATATTTTTTTCCATCACATCTATCTATTTAGCAACATGTGTGATGCCTTATACTCTCTCTTTCCTGTTATAAAGGAAAAACTATCCACACTTGTAGGAAAAGGCAACGCTTCTTGTGCACTAAGCTCCATTCCCTCTTTTTTGTTCAGCATCACTGTAGCAAGTCTCCATTCTCTTTTCTGTATTGTCAACTTTTCCTTCTCTACTGGATTAGTCCCATCGACACCAGTGGATGTTATAGCTCTTGTATTAGTTTCATGTTGCTGCTATGACAAATTAATACAGACTATGTAGCTTAAAACAACAGAAAATTGCAACTCAGTTCTGGAGGTCAAATGTTAAGTATTGATATGACTGGTCAGTTCTGGAGGTTTAGAGCAGAATTCATTGACCCCTTTCTTGCAGCTCCTAGAGCCTGACTGCATTATTTGACTCATGGTCCCTTCCTTATGCTATTATTCCAATCTCTGCTCTATCATCACATTCCCACTAAAGACTTTGATCTTCCTCCCTCCCTCTTATAAGGATCTTTCTCATTACACTGAGTGCATCCAGCTAATCCAGGATAATCTCTCCAAAGGTCTTTAACTTAATTGTACTTGCAAAGTGTGTGTTAGGGGAAAAATATAATAGGCAACACATTGACAGGTTTTGGGAATTAGGCCTTGGACATCTTTGGAGACCAGTATTCAGCCTACCATATCTCTCATCTAAAAGAACAACAAATCATCTCTTGAGCTCGCCTCTACAGGCACCTGTGAGCAGCACTTCACGTAGCCTACGGTCTCTTCCTTGATAACTTGTTTTAGGAGTTTCCTCCTATCTTCTTAGTTTCCTGTGATGGTTTCTCTCTTTATTCCCTTAACTTTACAGTATCTCAGGGCTAAATCTAGATCATTCATTGACTCATTCTATACTCATTTGCTTGGTTATGTCATCCAAACTTAAGATTCTAAACAGTATCCAATCTGAGAGCCAAGGTACTGAGCCTGAAGGTCCCCATTAACTCTCAACTCTTCTTTGACTCATAGACATTCAAACGACTGCCCAAAGCACAACTGCCTCATCTTCCCCTCCTAAAACCTGCTCTCCTCAGGTTCTTCCAGTTTCTTAAAAAACAACAACAATGACAACAAAAAGTCATTCTTGACTTTTCACTTTCTTTCACTTTCCAAATTCAATCATTTAGCACATCCTCCAGTCTGTACCTTTAGTAATTTACTTATAGTTCAAAATGGAATGTGATTAATCCTCACAAAAACAAAACAAAACAAAACAAAAAACCCACAAGATGTGTTAACCTAAACTGTCAGAGGTAAAAATCAAACAAACAAACAAAAGCATTTATTTGAGACTTGAAGGATTTGCAAACCTGGGCACACAGATTCTAGCAGCAACTGAGCGTCCAGCTAAGGAGTAAAAATCAGTGGTTTTTAAAAGGCAAAAACGGTTATGGGGAGTTGCATCAGTCATTCACAAAGCATTTTGGTTGGTGCTGGCAGCAGGTAGCTAACCTTGGCAAAACATAATTGATGGCTAAAGATATTGCTAAGTAAGAAATCTGTCAGTGAGGAGTTGCAGGTGTCCTTATAGAACTATGGAATATTTATGGTTTCTTCCCAGTTCAAAAGTTCATGTTCTGTCCGGTGAGGATGTGCATAAGAACCATTTCCTTAATGGCCTCCTGGCTCCATTTTTAAGTCCCTTAACATAAGTGACTCAATTTTATTTCCCATTTGAGAAAGGTAATATTAAGTTAAGAGTAGTAGAGTCCCTTGCCCAAGGTCAATAGCCAGCAAGTGGCTTGTTTTCCTTACTGATGACGAGGCACTTCCCAGGAATACTGACTCTCATTAGCAAAGGGAACCATGGTAACATGCTTTGATGGTTGGAGTCCTGTGTACAATGTGCTTTAGAAGAATAATTAAACAGGGGAAGGCAGGGGTGAACAGTAAGAGATGGGGTCACAAATGAAAGGATAATACTGTTTCAGCTTCTATAAACAACTTGAAAGGAAGATGGTGGCCGCAATGTGGTGGGTTGAGAAAGAAAGAATCTATTCTGTTGAAAGGAAGTTACCAAAACTAAAGATGTTTTTAGTCTCCACTTACTTCAGAGAGGAGATTCCTTAGAAGGACTCTTTCTCATCATAAATTTAATTCAAGTGCAATAATATAAACCAAAGGTATCACCTTCTTTCCAGAATATAATGTAATTTACTCATTTATGTCAAGCTCACAAGTACTTTTAGGCCCAAGCTTGCAAGCCTTAGTATCTTTGTTGCGTTTCTTCCATCTTCCTATAAATCTTGTCATCTGGTTTTCTTTATAAATTCTTAAAAATATTTACTCACATACACCTTCCTAATCTAAATTATATTTTATACAAAGATTCTCATTTTCTCACTATTATTTCTCCTAATTTGTGATTTGAAAACTGAAAGCCTAGAAGAATAAATAGTTTATGCAAGAAAACACTGTTTGATATGGTAAATCTGAAAATGCACATGCCCTGATTTGAAATCTGGGCTTTCTTATACCAAACCACTGTGCCTCGAATGATAACTAAACTCGGTAGAATGTCTCCCGTGCCTTCTTCCTCATCGTAGCCTCACCACAAATTCAGCTTTGCCATAATTTCAGCTTTACTACAGGAACTTTATGCGTTGGAATTTATACATCATTACGAGGTGACATAAAACATTTTCCTTGAGTTGTTTATGTGATTCTTATAAGGAGAGAGGGAAATAGCTAGAGATGCTGCCGATAACAAAAATGACAAAATGAGACATTTAAATTTACTTTTGTAGGGGAGGAAAAATCATTTTTCCTGTACTCTTCTAAGATCTTAGCTGACGCTCCCCCCATCATAAAAAAAGACAGATTAACAGTAGAAAAACATATGGAATGATGTACAGGCGCCCCACAAAGGTATGAGACTAAAAAAAAAAAAGTGATCAGAGCAGAGAGCATTAATACCTTTCAAACAGAGACACAAAGTTTTTTGATAAAAATTGACAAGACCAAGAGGTTTGGTCTAGGGTTAGCAAAATGATGAAGAAAGAATAAGTTTCGTTTATACAGCCTTCTTAACCCTAAATTCCCTGCCTCTGGTGATAAGGGCGCCTCTGCTCCCCTTATCAAGTAAGGTAACTGTCACAGAGATTTAGCTCCTGCTTTCAAGGGGACAAGGAGATCCAGAGTGTCCTTCTTGCAATGGCTGTTCCCCAAGTACCCTTAATTCAAAATAACCAATATGCCCAAGTCACATCTTTTGGGGTGACATATTCTGAACCCCTAAATTTTAAATTTTAAATATTCTCACGTATCAGAGCAAATAATTGTATTACTTTTGCTAAGAAGCAATCCTTAGGAGGGTGGAGCAGCCAGGGTTCAGCTCAACAGAAGAGGATTTTTCTAATTCTTTATCTCTAAAGGTGGGCCAAACTCAGTGAGAGAGTTCCCCATTCACGGAAACCTCGACCAACAGCAATCACAGCAACAGCCATCACCTCCCCACTTCCCCGCACAGGTACTGAACAGGATTCATTATGGCGCTGAAGGTGAGCGGAGTATTTTGGACAGTAAGACAAACTAGCCCCCAAGGAGAAACATCTAAAATCTAATTCTTAGGGAAATGGATTGTGTGTCTTGATATTCTCAGCTGTTTAGCAGATGAAAGCCATCTGTTGACCCCTTAGATCAGCAAGTTTGATGAAGTGGATCTGGTCTACCTACACAGATGACCCACTGGCCTCTGAAATACACATCTCCAGGGTAGAATGCAGGTTGCTGCCACCCAGGAAGAAGTCACCACGGAGTGTGAATGCTCAGATAATTGCCTCCTTAGTCAGAAGGAATCATTATAACCTATGAACTAATACGTACATCAGATAGCTACCCAGACAGGATGTGTGTAACATGCTGTGGTTCCGGTTGTACCTCATCGCTCAGCTATGATTATAACAGGCACGTATTTATTCTAAGTGATGGGTAGTGTAATCATGACTCATTCACATTTGTTGGGAAAGTGAATTTCTCACCCCCAGCATTATTTTATTTTGAGAGGATCATGTCATTGCTGGGGAAATACATAAAGTTTGCTTTTCTTTTATGATTTAAGGGGAAGTTGTTTACTAAAATCAGACATTGTCGTGCATCTGCTGTAATTACAGTTCCACAATTATAGTTTAATACGCTGTGAAACACCTATAGTACTCCAATAGTAATTCTGTGACAGCACAGACGGGGGGTGGAGCCTGTCATGTGTATTTAAACGATTTCAAGCTGCAGTAAGTTCACATTAATGATGGTTGAGTGCACACATGCCTCATACATTTAAAAATATTTAAAACCTGATTAACCCCTGGCTAACTGAACGTGCATCTTTCCAGCAAACAAGAGACAGAGTAGTGCACCATTTTTCAGTCCCCTGCAGTTTCCTTTTCTTATGGTGTTTGCACTCCAAATCAGAAATTGCTTTGCTTTTGCAAACTAAGAAAATCTCTTTGCAGTCTGACAGGCCTGACATTTATTCTGATTTGACTACTTGAATAGATACGTTTGGGCAAGGACTTTGAGCTCCTGAAGCCTCCGCTTCCTTTCCCCTAAAATGCCGATTGTAGTAGTAATATATTGGATGGGTTAAAAATGACGGCGTTAAGTTACATAACACGAGTAGCACGACACAGTAGAGGCGCTGCTGAGTATGGTCAATACTCTAAGCGATACCACAGCACACTGGTCGCTGCTTTCAGCCCAGCCTACGTCTGATCTTGGTAACACTGTCATATTACCTTACTTTCGCGCAATGATCTCATGGTGATCCGTGTGGTTTTTCAAAACGTAACACTAGCAGCTAGCACATGGTATACTTTTAACTATTCTGCAGATATTACCTAGAAAATAGCTCTCTAGACACCAACCTTGCAGGTATAATAGTGGCTACTGTGTATCTGACATGGCCTACGTCACTGGCCTGCAAAAGCTGCACTGTTGGCCGTAAGGAATGCCAAAGCAGCGGCTCAGAAAACCCATGCTACAGAGGTTTCTGCATCTCTGTCAACCGAGATAAAGCATCTGAAAGAAGGCCTGAGACTCAGTGCCTAAATGAATTGGTTGTTTTCATGCTCTCGCCACCTCCCGTTGAAATAGGATGGTTTCAGTATACAGAATAGATACACAAAACACAAAGATATTGTGGGTTCCATTCCAGACCATTTCAATAAAGCGAGTATTGCAATGAAGAGAGTCACACTTTTTGTTTGTTTGTTTGTTTCCTAGTACACATAAAAGTTATGTTAGACTATTCTGTAGTCTGTTAAGTGTGCAGTGGCATTATGTCTGAAATAAACAATGGACACACCTTAATTAAAAATACTTTATTGCTGAAAAACACTAACCATTCTCTGAGTCTTCAGCCAGCCGGTGACCTTTTGCTGGTGGAGGGTCTCACCTCCATGTTGATGGCTGCTGACTGATCAGGTGGTGGTTGCTGAAGGCTGGGGAGGCCGAGGCAGTTTCTTAAAATAAGATCACAGTGAGGTTGGCCATAGTGATTGACTCTTCCTTCCATGAACAACTTCTCTGAAGCATGTGATGCTGTTTGATAGCATTTTACCCACAGTGGAACCTCTTTCAAAAGTGGAGTCAGTCCTCTCAAACCCTGCCCTGCTTTATCAACTAAGTTTGTATAATATTCTGTTAATAAATCCGTTGTCATTTTAACAATCGTCACAGCATCTTCACCAGAAGCAAACACAGAGATACGAAGTGAGCAAAGGTTGTTGGAAAATGGCACTGATAGACTTGTTTGACTCAGGGTTGCCACAAGCCTTCAATTTATTTAAAAAGAAAAAAAGTATTTGGAAAGCACAACAGAGTGAAGTGTGACAAAATAAACTACACCTCTACTGCCCATCTACAATTCATGGTACATTGTCTCTACGCTGATATCTGCCCAGACAAGGGCTCACGGAAAGCACATCAGCAGTGAATATTTCTAACTTTGCCTGTCCAGTGAAATTAAAGTCCACAGATGCAAATGTCTGCTTGCATTAGTTAGAAGCCCCGGCACTCTGAATCTCACAGAAAAGCCAACATATGCCATATAAATTTTTGAGAAAAAAAAAACTCAGAAATACATTCAGATGATGGCAATGACCTTCCAATGCCAGGCATGTCTGCATGCTGGTAAACGTTATACAGGGGTCTCGCCTGAGGCACTGGGGACATGGGTTCTTTACACATCTACAGGAATTTACTGTGTGGGACTGGGTGGGGGAGAATGGATGGATCACTAGTTACGGGGTCACTCTAGCCATTCAACGTTATCAACATGTCCTTATTTGTCCATTTTCTCTTAGTTTAACAGCCATTTATGCTTTGGAACTGTGTGTTGTGTTCACTTGTTTGTTTTTAGTTTAGAAATTGAAACTGAAATATAATATTTAGATAATACACTTCAGGGAGCTAAGATCAACCATATGTTATAAGCCGTTTTACCTCATTATAAATGATGTGAATCTGTACCCATCCTCCTTCAGCTAAAATTGAAACTCCTACGGCAGAAATGTTATTGAATCGTTCTATATTTTTCTATTTCAATCCCCATGGCAAAAAAAAAAAAATCTCAAATGCTCAAAAAATGACTAAAATGTTATTTTTCCAACTCTGCATAGCCTGCAAGTAAAAACTATTGTAAAGTAAGATTACTAAGATAAGTTCATCATAAACAATATACATAAATATGCTGGGCCTTTATGGATGAGTGTTTAAAAACATACCATGTGCTTTCAAGAGAATATATCCGATGATCGATTTTCTTATCCACTGAATTACATGGGAAAATAGTATTTTAAAGATACATTTGCATTTTGATTTTAACCAAAGCTGGTCATAAACACCAGACATGGTTATGGCTGGTAAATCCCATACATTCGAGGACTGTCATAACAAATCACCACAAACTGGATGCATTAAACAAGAAACATCTACTTCTCACAGTTCTGGAGACGCGACGTGCAAGATCAAGGCGTTGGCTGGGCTGGTTTCTTCCACAGCCTTGTTCCTTGGTCTGTAGATGGCTGACTGCTTTTCTGTTCTCACACAGTCTTTCTAATGGGTAAGTCTGTGTCCTCGCCTCTTCATATAAGGACATCAGTCATCTCAGATTAGAGCCCACCCTCATGGCCTTATTTTAACTTAATTACCTCTGTAAAGACCCAGTCTTCAAAAACAGGCACGTTCTGAAGGAGTGGAAGTTAGAACTTTAACATATGAATTCGGGGGACATAATTCACCCTATAACACCTACAAATATGCTGGGGGGTGTCAAAAAATGTATACACATGGCTTGTATTCATCTTTTGTTATCGGTATATATTGAGTATTACAATTTTAATACATTCTTTTTCCTTTCTTAACATGTGTATACATATTCTTGGCACCCTCTGTACAAAGTTAAAAATGACAAAACAAGCAAGCATTATGCACTTTGCCCTCTCTTGTGATTCAGAGGACCCTTTGTACAGCTGACTCTTGAACAACCTGGGGGTTAGGAGCACCAACCCCCACAGTCAAACGTCTAAGTACCATTTTGACTCCCCTAAACCTTGATTACAATCTGCCCTCAGCATCCGTTGTGGGGTTGGTTTCAGGACCCCCGTGCAGATATTAAAATTCATAGATGCTCGAGTCCCTTATATAAAACGGTGTATTATAGAACAATACGTACGGTCAGCCGTCCACATCTGTGGGTTCCCAATAATGGGTTGGAAATATTATCTTCAATTCATAGTTGGTTGAATGCCTGGATATGAAACCTGGGGACATAGTGATCCCTTTCTATTTATTGGAAAAAGTCCATGTATAGGTACACCCATGCAGTTTATACCCAGGTTGTTCAACGATCAACTGTATTGCTTCTTCCAGTCCCTTAACCACGTGACTCAACCAAAGACTCCACAGCTCTGTTCCATGTTTTGTCTGTGCTTCTGCAGGTTTACTGTCCTCTGAGGTCAATGGGCCTTGTAGTGCTGCTACTCTCCACTCTGGATATTTGGGGCTTGTGTTCTGGGGCAGCTTCTGCCTCCTGAGCCAACACCGATAAGGAACGACTTAATATCTCCTACACAACCTGAGATCAACCTCCACTAATGTGTCTGTAATGTAACAGAAAAGAGTAAGACAAGAAGAGGGAGGAAAAGTAATATAAAACTTTCCACCCAGTATTGATTTCTGCAAACCAGCCTCAATGTAGATTCTCATGTTTTGTGCC
Source organism: Rhinolophus sinicus (assembly GCF_036562045.2). Lineage (NCBI taxonomy): Eukaryota > Metazoa > Chordata > Mammalia > Chiroptera > Rhinolophidae > Rhinolophus > Rhinolophus sinicus. The sequence goes on from NC_133758.1 coordinate 113,878,220, forward strand.
TTTACAGTACAATAGTTCCTCTTTATCCGTGGGGATATGTTTCGAGACCTTCAGTGGATGCCTGAAACCACAGATATACCAAATCCTGTATATGCTGCTTTTTCCTAAACAAGGAGCCAAGACATGGAAACAACCTAAGTATCCACAGACTGATGAATGGATAGAGAAAGTGTGAGAGGTGAGAGTATATATATAATGAAATATATATAATATATGATGAAATATTACTCAGTGATAAAAACGAATGTAATCATGCCATTTGCAACAACATGGATGGCCCTAGAAGGTATTATACTAAGTGAAATAAATTAGACAGAGAAAGACAATACTGTATGAGTCCACTTATATATAGAATCTGAAAAAAAGAAAGAAAGAAAGAAGCAAACAAAACAAAAACAGACTCTTAGAAACAGAGGAGAAACTGATGGTTGCCAGAGGAGAGGGGGATTCTGGAGATGAGTGACAAAGGTAAGGGGGATACAGTAAATAACATCGTGATAACTTTTCAAAGTGACAGATGGTTACTGGACTTACTGTGGTGATCACATCATAGGGCATATAAATGTCAACTCACTAGATTGTACACCTGAAACTACTGCAATACTGTATGCTAACTATAATAAATAAATAAACAAATAAAACAAATGTATTCTTTATGAGAAAAATAAAATTTACAAATGTTTGATTTCTGGGCTGTTCTATTTAACATGTTCAGACCAGGTTGATCTCATGCAACTGAAACCTCAGAAAACAAAACTGCAGATAAGGCGGGGGACCATTGCAGTGGCTGAATCGATAAGGCACTTTAAAAATAAATGTGTGGGCTCCTAAATCCCTTAGAATTTCCTACATGATAAAAATAATGGAAACATCTTTTGTTATAATACTGATATTGGTCTATTGTCCTTATCTCCTGAAATTACTCCAAAATCATAGAGGTGAAATGGGTGTCTTCATATAATAAGCCCCTTATTAAAATAAACTCATGACTGAGTTTATGTTAATGACTTTTGGAAAGCTTCTAAGGATGGGTGCTCATCAATCATGTGAACAGAGGGTTGGAATTTTCAACCCAATCCCCTGGCCTCCAGGGAGGGGAGAGGGGTTGAGTTGAGCTTAATCACCAATGACCAATGATTCACTCAACCCTGCCTACGTAATGAAACCTCCTTCAGAAACAAAAGGCTGGGGTTTGGATGTGGAAGCGAGGGAAAGTGGTGTGCCCAGGGACGGCATGGACATTCTGTGCCCTTTCCTGCTTACTTTGCATCTCTTCCATCTGGCTGTTCCTGAATTGTATTCTTTATAACAAACTGGTCATCCAGTTAGTCAGTATTTCCCTGAGTTCTGTGAGCTACTCTAGCAAGTGAATCAAACCTGAGGAGGGGTTGTGGGAACCTCCAGTCTACAGACAGTGGGTCAGAAGCACAGATGACAACCTGGACGTGCCATTGGCATCTCAAGTGTGTGTGTAGGGGCAGTCTTGTAGGACTGAGCCCTTCATCTGTGGGATGGGACACTACCTCAGGTAGAGTGTCAGACACTCAGGTAGGGTGTCTGAGCTGAGTTAATTTCTCAGTGGTGTTGGAGAAAACACATTAGAACAGTCATCCTAATTGTTCTGAGGCAAGATGACCAAGCATGTCAGAGTTGGAAGTTGCTTCTTCCACGTAGTTAGAAATTGTGCAAATGGTTTATCAATTCTATTTCCCATATACACAGTGAATATTTTGATTTTAAATGTTTTAGCTATTTTACTTATAACAGGCACTGTTGCCTCTCAAATTATCTGGACTGATTTTTGAGCACATAGAATTGTGCTTTATCTTTCAAAATCTGAGTGAAGCTATAATTTAATATGTCGGTACAGTTGTACCTGCCATTTCTAGTGAAGTGTTTCCATTAATGACAATGATATGTATACCTATGCCAAAATGTGATTTATCTCTTTTGTTTTATTTTATCAAAGTACTAAATAAGGGGAGACAGTAATTTCCTGGGAACATTAGATCTGATCATTTGAATATCATGACTCTCTCTGCTTGGAAGAAATCCCCATAAAATGTTTTCTATATGAGGTCTGATGATTAAGTTTGAGATCTTGTTGCAGTGATATTGCTAACCTTTTTTTGATATCAGAGGGATTGTTCATTATGAATTTGTACCAACTGGACAAACAGTTAACCAAGTTTACTATTTAGAAGTGCTGAAAAGGCTGCGTGAAAAAGTTAAATGAACTGAACTTTTCACCACCAATTCATGGCTCTTGCATCACAACAGTGCACCAGCTCACACAGCACCGGCTGTGAGGGTTTTTAGCCAGTAAACAAATAACTGTATTGGAACACCCTCCCTACTCACCTGATCTGGCCCCCAGTGACTTCTTTCTTTACCCGAAGACAGAGGAAATATTGAAAGGAAAACATTTTGATGACATTCAGGACATCAGGGTAATATGACAACAGCTCTGATGGCCATTTCAGAAAAAGAGTTCCAAAATTGTTTTGAAGGGTGGACTAGGCACTGTCATTGGTGCATAGCTTGCCAAGAGGAGTACTTCGAAGGTGACTGTAGTGATATTCAGCAATAAGGTATGTAGCACTTTTTCTAGCATGAGTTCACAAACTTAATTGTCACCCTCATTCATGGTTTAAAATCACAGGTTATCTTTCTACAATTTACATTTTATTTTGAATGAATTGGTCAATTCCAGCTCAAATTCTGCCTTCTTGAGAAGACCTGAACCTGACTTCTGAAGACAGTGTTCCTTCTATCATTTGATGACTATTACACTTACTAATAGCTCATTTTAGTTTAATATAAGTGATTAATGTGTTATAATCACGTATTCCCTAAAGGGAAACAGGCACTTTGTCACCATGCTGGAACCCAGACTCCACTCTAAGCGCATAAAAGTTGTCCCATAAATACTTGTTCATTGCCTGATTAAATAACATAACTTTACGGAAGCTACTTTGCCTTGTAATTATGCTTTATTTATTCTGTTATAAAAATGAGTTCTAATTTCTTCATTGAGCAATGGAGAGATATCTTTAAGAAACCAAGTCAGGAACAAACTGGAATAGAAAGTGATGCAGATAAGACCAAACAAACAAACAAACAAACAAATGAAACAACTGCCTTCCAGCTACACTCAGTCAATTAATGTGTCCAGAGCTGACCAAAAGATGATGGAGTTATTAAAGTTGTTTTCTGTAGAAAAGTGAGTTTAATTTTGTAAAGACCTCACAGTTCTCTTCCCATCATTGAGAAGGGATTTATATGTTTAATCCCTGGGAAAGCTGAGGAACACTATAAAATCTGCAACTGAAGTGTGGGGGATTTATCACATCATGTTTATGCATTCATATTTAGATTTTTAAATCTGCAGTACAATAGAGGTTCCACAAAGTAATCTGCCTGTAAATAGCAAGCAATTAACTAATCTGGGGATTTCTTTAAATATTTTGTAAATTTGACCCTCATTTGAAAATCTATGGGATAAATGAATTCAATCATCCTCCTAGAAGGGTCAGGAAAATATAAACAGAATTGAACAAGAGAATGACCCTATAATCCAGATAAAAAGCACAATCTCTCCTTTAAGTAGCTTTTTACTGATACTTGACACCTCAAAAACACACCGCAAACTGATCAAATCTTATTCTATAGTTTCTTTCCACTGACATTTTTGGAAGTTTATCAAACCAAGTTGAATTCAAGAAGTAAGCATGCAAATAAATGAAAAATTATTACTTTAATATAATTAATAATATAAACACAATTAATGTGTATAATCATGAACCATTTCATTACATGTGAAATAAGATGACATACATAAAATATGTATTTCATAAGAAATGCAAGGAAAATTTAATGGAAACACAATAGCAAAAATAGAATTAATCATTTTATTTGTTCTTGTCTGATTTGATTAACAGAAAATAAATAGCAATAAAGAAAAGCCAAATAAATAATATGGGTGATTTCTAGTTAACATATAAAAGCACAAAAAATGCTGGAAGAGAATATTTATATAGGAAACATCTGTGCAGCCTTGGGAAGAGACAGATCATATTGTGTTAAACATTAAAAGAAGAAAACTTGCAGGAAAAAAAGGAGATTTGAACCTATGAGATTTATAAACTTCTGCATTATGAAAAATAGGCCAATTAAATTAAAAGCTACATTAGAAAGATATGGATAGTAGGTGTAGAGATAAAGGGTGAATGATATTAAATCTATGGAATTGTTGACAATAGTAGAGAAAATATCCTAACAGAGTTTGAGGAAAGATCATGAGGAGGTAATTGACAAAATAAATATATATAGCTAACAGACATAAGAAAGCCTGTCCAAAATTCAAAGCCTGGGGAAAGTCAGAGAGTGTCACCAGATACACCTGGGAAAAGGTCCCTTGGTCCCCTCTGACAATATCATCCCATGCCTTGATTGGCCTCTGGGTTATCAGCTAAGATTGCTGCAAGAACTGATCAGAAGTTCTGTCCTGATAGAAAACATGAGACAATCTAATCTACTCAAAATTTTCTTGCAAAGCAGGCAACAACACCGTTTATTGGTTTTCTAAGTTCCCCAATTTATTTTGTAGTGAAATAATCCTCCACATTTGGTGAATCAGGATGTACGTCAGTGTATTAATGCGAATATATGTACCTATAGTCCAGAAACTCATTTAACGTGGTCGGGTGTCTCCTGAGTCCTCTGAGGCAGGACCCTGACTGGCTTTGTCCATGGGGACATCCAGCAGAACCAGGTGGGAGACTACAGAAGTTATGTCTGGACAAAGCTCCCCGCTCACTGCAAACTAGGACGTATTTGGTCTCGTGTCGCCCATTGTTCACGTATTAAGGGCTGTCTGGTGGAAACATCATGGGACAGTATTGCCCTCCCACAGACAGGAGCCTCCAACACTCAGCTAATGCCCATGTAGTTAAAAAGAGCCACCTGAACCATGGTGGTTGTGCTTCAAAGTGTTTGCAGGCAGGGTCATGTTGCTGAGGAAATAAAGTTGATCTCAGCTACTCAAGGATCAGGCAAAGAACTGAGTTCTGTTCTCATTCAGCTGAGATTCGGCTCATACGAAGACACACACACCATCTTATAAGTTGCAAAGTTAAAAATTATGATACCCACTTCTGTTATTGTTTATTTATTATTAGAAATTGACAATAGATTGCATATGTACTTTGTATGATGTTTTCTAAATATTTTAATATTAATGCTATCTCCAAAAAGGCAGTGGTGAGAGCATGTGTGTATATGTGTGTGTGTACCTATATTCTGAAGTGCACACTTGACAAAATTTTGCTCAGCCTTCCAAACCTTCTCCTAGGCCCACTTATGCACTTTATTGTAAAATCCAATTTTAGCAAGAACCCTGCTAAGTCAATTTAGTAAACTCCCCCCCCCACACACACACATATCTGATAACTCTTAATATCTAACTGGGTACTCATCCTCTATCAACCCCCAGGGGAGATCTGATTTCTCTGGCTGGTCTTCAGCAAAATCACGTTGGGTCAGTTTAGCCAGAATCCCCTCGTACCCCTATCTGACGCTTCCTCTGACTAAGTTTTCACCCACCAACCCACCCGCCACTGTGCTGTAAACCCCCACTTGCCCATCGTGTACTGGCTGCTGAACCCAGCTCTGTGCTGAGGCCTCCTCTCAGGTGCAAGAGTCCTGAATAAATCTGGTTTTACAGCTTTAACTACACACCAGCTCTGTCTTTTCTTTGACATTACACAGCCACGAAAACAAGCACTTTTACCAAAAGATTTCATTTTCAATGATGATGATTTATAATACAATGTTTGCAGTGTTAAATAAAGGCTTTTTTTCTAAACCAGGCCAAACCCAAGATTAGCTCAAGGGTATGTTTTACTCATTACTTGAAAGGAAAACAAAACAAAACAAAAAACAAAGCCTAAATGTGATTTTATAGGATTAGAGATTAACATTAAAATATTTGTTGTAAAATGCCTCTTTATCCTAGCATTTTGAAATACAGTCTCAGAACAATCTGGTATAAGTGACAAAAATTTCCTGTGAGTCTTCTGGATGTTAAGAACAAATGCTTATTTAATGTCATTTTACAATATAAGAAAATAAAGCCCATAATCTCAAATAAATTGAGTACACATTTCTCGTTTCCATTTTTTTCAATGTGAAATCTAAAGTATATTTTTAGAAGACAGTATAGTTACTATATCATTTTATAAAGATATACATATACATATATATTTTGTTCATATATTGAATATACTATGCATATTAACTATACTATATATAAAGTATAAAACATAGGTTAGATTACTAGATCTTGATTTAAGAAAATAATTTGTAAAATTCATCCATTGACTTTATATACATTATTGTACATTCTATCCACTTATGAATACAAAACAACTCATTAATTATTAGCCTACAATATTGCTGAGTGTCACTGAAAACAAAATGTTTCAAGAACTCTTCTTACAAATTTTATAGATTTGATCTGATTAAAAAATGAATGATGTCTATTTTTATTAAATACTCCAAGTGAATGATTTGATTGTGGTTTTAGACATGACATCTTCCTATGTAAATTGAAATTAAAAATAACTTTAGAGGACCCTCTTGGAAAATTGGAAGTCTAAGAGTTATACTTGAAAACTCAAGCAACAGACAAGGAGATCAAAAAGTGGATTTTGTGGAATACTTCAGCAAATCCAAGGCCATTCTCACTGGACATTCTACATATCATGTTTTTAGAATAAAATACTCACTGCATCATCACTGTTTAAACCACATTAAATACGTTAATCTATGAGTTTAAGTTAAGGTAAGCTTGCTCAAGACGGAAAAATAAACCCCAAACAACGGTTATGGTTACTCATATTTTTAAGTCCCTAAGCTACCTCACAGCCATTATATTTTGAGAACTCTAATTAGAAATATTTGGGTATTTTAATTTTAGTAGAAACGAAAAGAATAGCAAAGTATTAAGTTGACCTCAGTTTTTAAAATTTTACTTAACTTGAGGGTTTATGTTTTTTCTATTTGTTTTGTTCTATTGTTAAAAGTATCAATGGAATATTAAGTGTCCTGAAGAGATGATTACCTTTAATTTCTTAATCTATTCTATTCTTTTCATACTAAGATGTTTTACTCACAAGTTTCTTTGCACAGGTTTTCTTTCCTAATTCAGATGAATATTTTACCAATTTATAACTGACATGTTGAATATGATTAACTCACTGCCCAGTTATAACACAACTTTTTCTCTCCGCGTCATCTTAAATAACACTCCAGTGGGGGGTATTCTTTCCCTGCCTCTGAAAATGTTCTGGTAGATCCCATTACATTTTGGCTGATTTTGCTAATAGGTCACTATTACCTAATTTAAGTGTTTCGATTCATTACAAAAAGTATCCACTGTCATGTGATTCACAAGACTTGAAGCCTGTCATATGATTAAATGTCACCCTCAGTGGCACAGCAGGGGGAGGAGGCCAGGCCCCCTGCTCTCTACTTTCCTCAACACCCTCTCCGTAGCTGCTGTCTCCTGCCACTCCAGGGTCAAAGCTTGCAGAGGGAGCCAAAGTGGGGCATCACAGCTCTCATCAGAGTGAAGGTCAGATGGCTCCAATTTTCACAAAGACAGAGTAGCTCCATTTCTCCCAGGTCCTCACTTTTACAACTAAGAATATCCGGATATAGAGCAGAACAAACAAGTGCAGGAGGACTCTGAAAAGTGGAGAGGAGGAGGAATTCCCAGGGATCCACGTAATAAGGAATGACATCCTGACGGGTCCTCCAGGTTTCTTTTTGCCGCCTGTATTCTAGACAAAACACTCTGGAAGCCTGGAACCTGGAACCACCAACCGGCACACACAAAAATAGTTTTAAAAAAGCCTATTGTCCCTAGCCATAGGACCAGGACAAGAGTGAACCAACAGAATAAAAACTTTTCAGCGACAGCTACCCTATTCTTTTCAAATAGCAACTGAAACACGACAGTGCCCTCCAATTTGCCCAACGCTCCACTATTGCAGTAAGTGTGAGTGCAGAGCTGGTCTTTCATCCCACCACTGCAATCCACAGAAGTGGCAGTGCGCCAGTTCCCTTGCACAGTAGTGGCAACAGGCCAGGTTGGAAGCTGCCTTCCTCCTTCGATATATGGCATTATGAGGCAGTGGCTCTGGTCCCTTGCCACGGCAGTGCCAACAGGGCAGGGTGGGGAGCTGATTTCCCATCTCCTTCTTAGTAAGAGCAGGAAGCCAGACAGTCACTCTGTTGAGGTAGTGCTGGCAGAGTCCAACACCAGCTGAGTTTCCACCCCTATCTGGCATCAACAAACTTGAACATGCCTTTCAGCCACTGACTTTGCCTTCACCCATGGGGGTAGAGTGGCACAGAAGGGAGCTGAACTTCCAGCCCAATTTCATATATATATATTATAATACATATTATATATAATAATATATTATATATTATATTAAATATGTATAATATATATTTCATATATATATAAAATGAAAACAAAAACTATATAAAAATAGAAGAGATCAATGGTTGGCAGGAGTTAGGAAAGCGGAGGTCTGAATATGTAGGGGTGCCATGAAAAACTCTTTGGTGTGTGGCGTCCTTTCAAGGGTGTTGATTACACAAACCCAAGCATTTGTAACACCTCATACAACTGCATGCCAAAAATGTGAAATTTTTATATGCAAAATAGAAGTTTTTAAGAACATTAAAAAAGACGTAATGCGAACAAACAAGTGGAAAAGCAGTACCAAACAAGACAAGCATACCATAAATCTCAGGTAATTGTGCGGAGTTCTGTCTTACGGGACGGTGTGCAGGGAATACACACTGCAATCAAAGCAAGCGTTATTTTACATGCTAGAACTCTGCGACAGAAGTAAAGGTCAAATCTGCTGTCATCTATCATGGAACGTTTTCTACCTTTTTATATATCATCATTTATCAAATAATCTAATTAAGTTACTTAGCATATAATTATGTGAAGCATATCTAAAGTCATGCAATTATGTGTACATGAGAAATGATTTTTTATGTATCAACAAAGGATTAGAAAATATAAATGACAAATTACATGTTCTGGAACAACCAGCTCCCTTTATGACTACCATAAATATTATTCTGTTAAACTAAATTAAAACTTGGAAGAAATAAATTTTACGTCCTTGAAATTAACCCAAACGATGATAAACCACTTAGCAGAGATGTTCTGTAACTACAGTCTTTCTCTAAGCCAATGTGAGAGAGACTCTGGATCACCTTTCCCATATGCTTTCCAAGGCAGAAGCGATAGAATGTCCCTGTGAGCGAAGGGCCATCCGTGGTCCCCTCCAGCCCCGAGACCACTAAGTACAATCAGGGCCAAACTGGAACATACCCATGAGGGACCTGCTAGCTGCTGGCTATCTGCCGCAGAACACACTTAAACATTTCTCTCCAACAACAATAGCTCTCCTCACAGTAAAAATATTCTGTAGTAATTAGTCAAAACTTTGCCCAAGAAAGAAGCCACTTGATAAACTATTCATCTTCTCACACATGTTGGAAATTTGTTACTAAAACAAAAAAGTAGTTTTTTATGGCTTGAATTTAGGATGTCTTTTAAATCGAGATAAAACCCTCACCTATGTTTAAAATAACTTTTGTCTGATATACTAACATCGAAGAACTATAGGTCTGTTATCATAAATTCAGAATATACCTAGAAGGAAAGTAATACTTTTAATCCCTTGAACACAGAGCCAACATCTCTCAATATGTCTGTGGACTGAGTGTCCTAGAACTCTGTAACTTGCTATAGTCATTCAAAAATGTACTGTGATTGTCCCTGAGGATCTATTCTTAGGGGATGTAGTAAAAATGTCCACAAAGGTGTAGCCCATGACTAACATTGCAAATTTTACAGCTAATGTGCTACTTCTATTAATTAGCTTCACACATTCATTACATTATTTAAACTCTCTAGGCCTCATTTTCTGTGAAGTGGGAATAATAAATATACTTAAACTCTCCAGAGCCCTTTTGAATAACACAAATCTTGGGTTTCTTGGTACGTAATGATAATCACCAAATCATGGTGGATGTGTGTTATCTGGGAACAAAAATCTCACCATCAGCTTACAATAAAAGCCAGACTCAGTCCACCTGCTTTTACACTGTATGGATAGGTACATTTTATTGCCAAGAGGACATAAAACAATTTCTATGACTTGATGTATGCAGCATTCTGTCTTTTCATGTCCTGCCATCACAATCTCCCATGAAAGGTAATTCAAATACCATGTAACAATATTGTAGGTTGTGCCTTTTAGATCACCATCAATGAAGCAGAAATCCCGATAGGTGTCTACATAGGTGCCTGCGATGGTTAATTTCATGCATCAAGACAAGGAAAGCTGTCACTGTGACAGCCACACCCTGGACATAGCCTTTTCATCACATGCCCACCCTGAAGGAGAGACGCATGGTTTATAAAGGGCACTGAGTCTTACAGTGTGGCTGTGTACATCCCAGTGTCCTTATAGAGCATTTAAAGGTAGTTTACAGTAAACAAAGTAACAATAGCAAAATCTTTATAAGGTTATTAAGAGTTAGCAGGTGAAACAGATCAGGAATGGGCAGACAGGAAGCACTTAGTCACCACTAGCACTGATTGAATTTCTCTGATATGTCATCAGTCATTTAACCAACCAACTCTCTATAGAAGACAATATTCTTGTCAAAACAAGAAAGATGATAAACCTATAGATGCATGGTCTCCATCCCTCTTGAAGATTCAGGCTTTTAAAAAGATAATGGATCTATATAATCATAAAGGGACTGCTTCTTGTCTTAAGAAAAAAACAGTCATTCCATAGAATGGCACTTCAACCACAAAGTATAGGATCAGGCGGCATTGACTTCTTTTATACATTCATTTGTACTGTTGCTATTTTATATAATTACTCATTTTCTTAGACAGACTTACTCTCGCAATATATACAGAGGGTGCCAAAAAACATATACACATTTTAAGAAAGGAAAAAAACTGTATTAAAATTGTCATACTCAATATACACCAATAACAAAGGATGAATACAAGTCATGGCTATAATTTGCTTGGCACCCCCGGTATATTGCCTGTGTGTGCACCAAATGGTCAGTGCCCTGAATATAGGTAGTTATGTTGTTGATGGTCTGCCCAAATCTCTTTGGGTTCCTTCTGACCATTCTGGGAGCTCTTCCTCCAGCTCTGGGGGCATTTTATTTCTCCTGGCTGGCACACGCAGTTCTCGGTGGAGGGAGGTCTCAGAGATGCAGAAGTGCCTGGGAGTTTATTCTCCTCCTCATCCCTACCTCACCACCACCACTCCTGTAGTCTCAGGAGAAAACAGGCGGAGACTAAAACTCGCAGACTTTTCCTGGTTGCTGGCTTCCTGCCCATCCGGGCACTGTTACCATTTTGTCCAGTGGGCACTTCCTGATGAAACACGCGATGATATTGCTTCCTGAATAAGGAAGGTATGGGTGCTTAACTCGAGGAAGCTTCTAGACAAAGGGAAAGGGCGTCTTCTCTGTTCCTAGCCTAAGTTGAGTGTATAAAGATTATTGCTGGCCATTATGACAAATGCTTTCATTGCCTTGAGAAATTCTAACCTTTCTTAGGAATTCGTCAGTACACTCGATTCCTACATGAAGCTTTGTTTCCATTCTTATTTATCTGGGGTCGATGGAGGACACAGAGAAGACATTTTTAATTGGAAACTTTCATTTTCTCTTGCAAACCTTAATGTGGTGGCAGTTGCTCGGCCTTTGGGACTCTGAGCACACGCTGGGTTTCACCCATTAGCAGCCAGAACCCTGCACTCTGACGGCTGAAGAGAAACCCAACGCTCCCCAAGTAGAAATGAAACAACGTCAAGTCGAGATCACCTTTGCTTTCCTCTCTGTTACTTCTTGGCACACTGCACGTACAGAGTGAATGCCCATGCATAACCATATTTAAAATAGGTGACATTAGCAATTACAGTGTTCTAAATGCCACACAGTTCTTTTCACTCCATCCCAATCTCCACACTTCAGACACCTCCCCTCAGAATCTTCTGGTCCTTCTGGTGGAAAATAGCTGAGAACCTGGAATCTGGAGAAGTACAAGGGACATTGCAATTTATCCAATGTTATACCTTGTTTCACAGTTTGTTGAAGGCTTTGGAAAATAAGTCACTGATGGAATTAGGTGCCTCACTTTAGTCCTTGGTAAATTATGGAAAACACAGTTTTGTTTAATAAAAGGTGTTGGCAAAAGGCTCACACACAGATAGGGATAATGAAAAGATGGGTGTGGGTTTATGGACCAGGTTTATTCCACCAAGTTAATGTACAGAGATATGATCTCAAGTGATGTGTGACTCCAAGTGGTGTGGGGAGACTCCATCATTGGAAGAATGTAAATTGAGAGTGAGGAAGATGCAACTAGTAGGATTTGCAGGTCAGATGGGACTCGATCACGGACTGGGTATGACACTCAGAGAAGGGCTTGGATTATGTCATGTGGGTAGTGACCTTTGACAGCTGTGGAAACAGGGAACTATGTGATCACATGTGTGTTTTCAGCTGTTCACATGCTCTGAGAGCTTGCAAAGTCTGACAATTTTGACATATTTCACCCTAAGTTTTGAAATTTCAGAGGCAGGTGATGCTATTTCCAGTTGGGAAAAACCTCCAGAAACGTGTCGAATAGAAGGCATGCATTCCTGGCCTTAAATAGGAAGGGACAGAGTTATGAAATGAGTAGTGTGAATGGAGAACAAATCCACTCTGGCTGGAGTGTGGTGTGTTCAAGAGAATTGAAAGAGATGCAGTCTTGTGAGGTAAGTTGATACCACATTACATGGGAACCTGTTAGTTAAAGGAACAAACACTTTTTTTACGTATTCCTTGAGTAACCACTATGGAAAACAATTATAACATTAAAACTAGAATAGGCAATGTTGGGTGTATTTCAGCAACTTTTTAAAATTAAATTTAAACTTCTTCCTGCTCTTTCTCTATAATAAGCAAATAAACACCAAACTTGATCCATTAATCCCTTTTGATATATCACATAATATATCATGAATCATTCAATTTGTTTTGTAAAGATTTTGGGCACTGAAAGTCAGGTTGTGTTCCCAGATCTTGATCTCCTCTGCATCCAATTCTTAGGAAGAGGACACCCTGCTTTCATCTCAAATATCAGGTCAATCTAAAGCCCTTTAACACCCTCTGGCCTCCTTTTTGTAACTAAAAGAGTACCATCTGTCCTGAAGAAGAAAGCAGGACAGACTTGATTACATATTGTTAATTCCTTAAAAGTATGGAGAGTGCAATGTTTATATCTGTATCTCAGCTCCTAGCTTATTTCTGTATTAAAAAAATAAAAGTAAATATACATGTTAAAAATGGATGATAGAAATATTAAATTAAGTTGAAAAAGGAGTAGGTCACCATGGACTACAGTTGACTTTGTCTATCCACGGTTGTCAAGGTTTTCCAGGGCTTATGTGGCATACCATATTATATTCTGAGGATGTAGAAAATTTGCAGGTGCACCTTGGATAAATTTGGATCTGTTTTGAAGACCTGCTATTTAAATAAAACTCATCAAGTTTCAAGGCAGGGCTAGGATGAAATCGACCTCCAAATGAGTCTATAAAAAAACATGCAACTGAAGAGAATCACTGTAGTCATTGCCATTAAGATATACTTTTCTAGGTGTCCGGCTCCCCACCACCTTTAAATACTGGAGCTTCTCAGAGTTCAGTTCTATCACTTTTTACTCTATTGATTCTGCTCAGAAAATTTGTTTTGCCTCCACAGCTTCAGTTATACACCAATGACTAACAGTGTACATCACTGACCCATTTTGAACTCTTGACTTGAGAAGCAGGTCTATTCAGGAAGCTCACTTGGATTTTCACAAACATCATCTCATGCATTACATTTAAAAAGGAATTTCTCAGTGAACATTCATCCTGGAACTGGATACCAGTCTCCAACAAAACCACCTGGAAATCTGAGGAACACGTTGAAATTCTACTTCACACTCATAATGAGACCAGATTCTTTCAACTTTAGCTACTAATTTTCCCTCTAAACTCTTCCCTCTTTTTCATCTGCCTTAGTCTAGTGAGGCTGCTATAATGGAATATCATAGACCAGGTGGCTTACAAACAACAGAAATTTATCTCTCACAGTTTTGGAGGCTGGAGGCCCTGGCAGATGCAGTGTCTCGTGGGGGTCTGCTTTCTGGTCCATATACCACCTTCTCGCTGTTTCCTCACATGGTGCAAGGGCAGGGGCCCTCAGGGTCTCTTATAAGAGCACAAATCCCATTCACAAGGGCTGTGCGTTCATACCTAATCACCTCCCAAAGGCTCTACCTCCAATACCATCACATTGTGGGGAAGCACTTCAACATGTGGGCTTTAGGGGACACAAGCATTGGGTTCATAGCTCCCTCTTTTTTGACTCCAAATTATTTTGCCTCAATTACTGTGGTGGCCTCCCCACTCTTTTTGAATCCACTCTTGCATCTAATTCTTTGTTAATATAGAGAGGTGAATTCTATTTTTAAATTTTAACTTATTAATGAGTTATCCGATGTTGCTCAATTGTTTCAACATATTCCCATTGTTATTATCATAAACCACAACTTTCTCCAGTTGTCCTTGACACCGGTTTACCAGTGGTAGAGTTTATCACCAGAAGTTACTCTAGATAACCAGCAAAATCAAGCCACCATTGTTCAGATACATCCATTTCCTGAGAAGAGATTTGTGACATATGCTTTGCACCAACACAGAACACATGAGCCCTCGTTTAATATTTTGAATGAACCAATGTGTCTACACAGCTCTAAATGTCATAATTATGATATACAACTAGAACTGTTATGTTTCTTCCAGAAAAGAAAATTAAAATTCCAGTCAATAAATAGAATAAGAAAGCAATGTTGAATCTTCGAAAAAAAAGGAAGAGTCAAACTTCAGGTGGGGATGCCCGACTTTTATCTGAGAGATATGATGTGATGCCTTTCAGCCTCCACACATTTGTCGACCTTGCTGCTGAGTCAGGTGTTCTTGCAGCATGGAGCCAGCGTGGCCACCTGTCTGGCTACAGCTCCTGTGTAGGGGGCCTGCCAGCAGCCCTCTGGGCTTTGTCTCAGAACTATTAGAAAGCAATCATGGAAAGGATTCCACTTCACTCGAGAGCCAAGCTGGGATTTCAGGTGCTTGTCAACACCAACTACTCTGAAATAGACCTGCTTTCTGAATGGACTTCTCAGACCATTTCCACATGGCTGGCGTAACCCGTAGAGGCGCCACGGTTTTTAAAATTGAGACATCTTAGAGGGAACTGGCAGACTCCACCTCTACTTAATGTTTGGAGAAATGATCATATTCAGGACTGAATATGTCACCGCCAGATTCAGGACCTCTCTGCTAACCTCCATGAAGGTGGCAGGTTGGCCATGCGTCCAACATGGTACCCACTGACATAACATAAATAAAAACACTAATAATAGTGGGAGGAGGAGTCATGGTAACAGCCACGTCTTACTGAGAGTTCAGTGGATGGGAGTCATACTCTGTGGCCATGATCCACAGCTCACTGTTTGTCCCAAGTCTGTAAAGCCGTGCTATTCCTAACAGTCAAATGCACATACACTTAGAGGCTGAGCCACTTCCGTGACATGTTACACATGCTGCAGCTTTAGTTGATGTTGGAAGTCGAGTCTGAATGACATCTAACACCTTGTCCCCGAGCATGACATTTTGTTGTTGTCCCGTTGCTACCCTCCTCCATGGGACCCCCCTCATCGTGCCCCACAGTCTCCTATGCAGACATCCCCACAGACCTCTCTGTTCACCGCTCCTGCTCTCCACACCAGCACCTTCCCTATCAGAACTAAACTTCAATATCTTTAAGCCAAATTCATATAGGACATTCCCCATCCTGGTCTTATTTTCTAGAAGGTCATGCCCAGACTCCTATGCCTCCCTTCCGAACAAATCAAGATGTTTCCTTGAAATCTTTTACAGTTAAGGAATTCATCAACCTTCTAAACTTTCTTTGAAACTAGGAAGACAATCAACACAACTCAGGAAAACTGTCATCCAAGTGCTTCCGATTCTTGCACCACTGTGTGATGGGTCCTCCTCGCCATCTGTGCAATCATTGTTGACACTTGGTGATGACTCCTTCAGCGATCTCCACAACTCTTCATTCTGTTTCCACTGTAGAATCAGACCCTATCATTTGTCATTTACATTAGACTTTCTTCCTTTTCTGAGCTTTTGCGATCAGTAGCATTTTCTAGCGCTGTGCTTATAATAAATAGGAAAGCAGTGACTCAAGATGTGTGAGAATGATTTTTTTTTAATCCTCTTGATTTTATTTTCTTTGGAGTGTACAAATCCCATAGAAATGATATTCATGTCAGGGTAAGTTAACGAAATTGTCTGCAGTGTGCTGGATGGTGCTAAAGAGAAAACAGCTGCTCAGCCCACCCACGTGCTCACATCCTTTTATGTCTGAGACCTTTCCTTTTCCATTTGGACCAAGATGTGAAGAGAACAGGAAGGAAATTTAAATGCTGCTTTACATGCTTACTGTTGCCTTAGAAAATATTGGAAAGCTGTTTGCTAATTTTCCTTGTTATTATTATTCATTTTTAACTGTCATGTTAGAGGCTCCTTTAAATAATAACAATATTAGTAAACACATATATTCTTGGCACTGATATGAGCACTTTCCACATATTATGTGATTGAGTTTTTGAAACAACCTCATGAGATATTTACTTTTATTAATGACACATGAAGAGATTAAACAGCCTGCCCCAGGTCACCCTGCTAGCGACAGCTCACATACACACCAGGAATCCAAATTGAAAGCCTCAACTCTCAATCCTTATGCTATTCAGATATCACGAAAGTGATTTGAAATACCTTGATCTAATACAAAAGAAAAGTTTTCACCAAGCCCTAGATGTTTCTAACATCATTAAACTACTCATTTGCATCTCTTCAACTCAGCTGTTTCTGCACTAGCACAGAAGGACCAGTAGATCATAGCTTGCCCACCTTACCCACTCTTCTATCCTCTGTAATTAAGATAGTCCCTGACACGTGGCAGCTGCTTAATAAGAATTTGTGGACTGGAAGGATTACAAACGAGAGAGGCACTTTCCCCACGTTGGAGCAGGTATCTCTGAGGCTGACCACTAGGCAGGGTCAGGCAGAGTCTCTGCTGAAGTGGAAGGTCCACGATGGATTGAAGGACTTTTCTCACCAGGTGAGAGGAAGAATCTGTAAATGTTTATATTTCACTTTTGTATGTAAACAAAATCTCAACTGTTTGAAAACTTATAAGACATAGTCCTCACTCCACAGTCATTTTGATCCATGTTCCTCTGACATTGGGTGGAGGAGAAATTCATAACTGATACGGATTTATCTGAATTTTTTTCTTGAGTTCTTTTGTATCCTTGAAATTTAAAAAGGATTAGAAAATCTTTATTAAGTTTTCCTGAAATTCTTCTGACTTTTCAAAGCCAATTTCTTTATTCAATTTTACCAAGTTCTCTTCAAGTATCTATTTGATTATAATTCTTTTCCATCCAGAGTATCTACTATTTCAAAGTTCTTACGTTATAAATATTGACTCTATTCTAATTTATTAATATCTATTTTAATTTCCTCTAGAAATCAAATCTAGATATAAGGATTCATTTTTCATATTTCTGCTTTGTTCATTCTGTTTCTTTGTTCTAAATGTCTACAGCCAGACATATTTAATTATGAAAAAAATAGAAATAACATAATTTCAAATAAGGTAAATAACTGAAACCAAGTTAGCTAAAGGACAAAAATATTAAAACAGAAATGAAATTAATGATATAAACTAAACTAACATAAAACTAGTAAAGACTACATGAGGACAGTGATAAAATAAATCAATTACCATACAAATGAGTTTAGGAGAAATGCAACAAACTATTTTAAAGAATAATCATAAAAATAAAAATGGACTTCTTTTTCTAAAGGTAACCGTCACTGACACTTTGGAGTATTTTCTCTTCTCTTCATCTGTATGCTAAAATACACAATCTTGATCCTGAATATAGATTTTTTTTTGTAGCCAATTTTTTGTTGTTATGTACTTATGTAATTTCTAAATCATGCTGTCATAAATAATGACACATATCCTGTATATAATTTTGACATCATTTTTTTCCTCAGGGTGATTTTTGATAAGTGGAATTGCTAATTCAATAAGCATGAATTTGTTTTAGGCTTTTGATTCATGAAGCCAAGCTTTCCCTGTGAAAGTCAGGCCAAGTCACAATTTCACAGCCTCATAAAATACAAGATCATACTGCTTCAAATTATTATTTTTAAAATTTATTTATTTAAATAATTTAAAGTCTATAGTGGCTTCCAATGCTTAGGTCTCATTAGAGATAAGCCAACCCTCCTCGGCCGTATTTCCCTGAGGGGCAGTGGCACTTGGGGTGTAGGACGCCTTAAAGATCTGCCTTCACCTCTGCTGATCAGAACAGGTAAAACCAGACCTGAATATTGCCATCCTCTCTCTCATTCAGCCTCTGCCCACTGCCAGCTCTTTCTGAAGCAGTGGGTGTGTGCAGGACATCCTGCCAGTGCTTTCTGTACCGATTTCATTGCTGATGGGAGCCCCAGATATGCCCTGCTGGTTTTGCCCTTGATTTAGAAACCATAAACCCTCTAGGGACTGAATGACCTGCAGGAAAGTAGAGAGTCCGAGTGGAAACAGTTCAATACAGCTGGGACACACATGCCACTAGATGACACCGTGACAGAAGCAGGGAGGACAAAATGGAAGTCTAAATTTCAATACAGTTATTTTGATGTAAGTAATAATATTTTCTCAAATAATAATTTAAAAATTCAGGGACCTATCTTAAACTACATGGGAAGTTGGGAAAACAGGCATTTACCAGCTTGTCTCATGAGAGGAATAAGTTTGAAAAGCAGCAAGAAAAATCCCAGTTTGACTTTCATAGGTAGATAAAAACAGATAAAGAGACTAGTATGGCTTTCTGTAACCAGGTATGTCTCAAACAGATTGTGTGGAAATGGCAGATAACGAGAGACATCCAAACTGACAAAGTCAATATTTGAAGAGTGGAGGTCTCCAGGGTCAAGAAAAGCAAAATGGGCAGAGGTCCCGTTGCTGGCATGGCTGAATTGGACCAAAGCAGGAATGCAAATAAAGTAGCCCAAACCTACGGACTGGAAGAATTGGGGTACCCTCAAATACACGCAGGAATCGTCCTCTGCAGTCCAACTCAGATTTTCACATGCGGTGCCCCATGCTATTACTGAATACCCCATGTCTGCAACTCCCATAAGCCTCACAAAAGCATACACATGATGAAGTTATTTATGTCTTTTTCACTGACAGTGGGTTTTGCTTCCTTGAAGATTTCGAAATATGACTACACTCCCTGCTCGTCAGCTTTCCCACACTGTGGGGGATGCTATGCGAGGGCGTATTCCACTCCACTGAGACTGGCAAACCAGAGAGAGACATTGAGGTGCAAGCTAGCCTTCCTTTCTGCGCCATAGTGACTATCAGGTATGAGAGGGGCTCTACCTGCTGTGAATCCTGTGTCCAGGTGTGCACAGAGGGCCTCTCCCCTTTGGTGAGCCCTACATTGTAATTCGGAAACATCTGAATGCCACATGTGTTTCTCTAGTCTGTACTCAGCTGAGCATTCCCAGACCGAATGGCTGCACCTCTGCCGTCTCTGCAGGAGATGTGATCAGCATGGAAGGTCCAGATGCTCTTCTTCAGTGAGCAGAAATCAGCTTTAAAAGCAGCAAATACCTGTGTGTGTTTGGGACACCACTGCCTCTCATCTTGGGCGGGGGGTGGGGGGAGGGGGAGATACTTTCACCAAGTTTTCAACTTATTAGGTAAACTGGGCTCTTATTTTTCAGTAATTTATCATACTTTAAAAAGAGAAAAGTACAGAGAATTTGTGGCAGAACTGGAGTTGGGCAAGTTGGTAGTCAGGACTTACCTCTCCTTGTTTATTATATCTATTTGCTGTCTTTAACTACTGATGAATTCATTTGGGTTCCCTTTGTGTTTTGCCGTCCAGAATTATATAGTATTTGTTTCCATTCTTAACCCATTTTTATTCACAGGCAACACCTATGTTGGACAGTTTGCAATAACTGGCAGCTTTGGTCTGTATTCGGGCCTGCTGCTCAGGTAACTTGAGAAAGTTGAAAATTTAGACAACTTTTTTGGGAAAGGTTATGCCTCCAGCATTCAAGGAAGTGATTCCCTTTACAGATACCGAGGAAAAGGGGCAAGAGGAGGATGGGGAGGAGGAGGAGGAAGAGAAAAGGTTAAACAACCACATTAAAAAAAACACAATGTTTAAAGTAACAGAAGGTTGAATATCAAAAAAGTCTGTTGTAGAAACAATGGGATGCAAAACACACATGCTTTGGGTTAGATGAAACACAATTTTAAGAAAAGTAAGAAAGAATCAGACTTTCGCAAAGGAGTTAAGAGTTGAACATTGAGAGTTGAGTGTGTAAAATACATTCACACGTTAAATATCACAAGTACCATTTTGAGTTGTGATGCCTCAACTGCCTTTCCCTCCAGTTAACCTTTATTGTGCCTTTTGGAAGAGAATGAAATATCCCTCAATGTGGAAAGAACCCAAATCTCACATTTCCTCACTTAATTCCAGGCCAAAGTCTCCACACAGAGCAGGTAACATTGCAGGTCACACAAAAATGAAAAACTTGCTGACTTCACCAAGTGTCTATACTGTTTTAAATGTGGAGTGATTTCTAGACAGACATGTGCTGGATGTATTTGTCTAAATCTTGAGTTTGTAAGGGCTGGTTTCATGTAATTAATATTGAATAATCTTACATCTAGAAAAGGAAAAGCATGAGGTGTCCTCATTAGATGTCTCAATTTTTTTTCTTTTTTCTTTCTTTTTTTATGGAATGAGATTTATACCATGACAATGAGTTATGCATTTATTTTTGGATTTTTTAGATAATTTCACAAGCATTAAGAAACTTTTGCTCCA
Organism: Rhinolophus sinicus; assembly: GCF_036562045.2. Lineage (NCBI taxonomy): Eukaryota > Metazoa > Chordata > Mammalia > Chiroptera > Rhinolophidae > Rhinolophus > Rhinolophus sinicus. The sequence goes on from NC_133758.1 coordinate 113,899,395, forward strand.
CTTGCAGAAAAAAAACTCTATAAATCAATGATGTTCAAAGAAAATAACTTACTGCCCTTTGAATAATTTTTCTTATGGCAATATTTGTCAGATTTTTTTTTGTTGTTGTTAAACATAATTGGTTGGATTTCATATTGTGATTTTAGAAAACATATTTTTCCTGACATTAAATGTACTCCTGATAATGGTGAGTGTGCAAATCACAGTTCAGCACATTAAAAAATAAACAAACAGACATTTCTATTCTGATCTAGAAGGAACACTTTAAACTGAACTGAATTTGAATATATACAAACACACACTCATACACACACAATCTTGAATGTACCAGTTTTATTTTTAGTCTGTGAGGTAGATATGCAAGGAGGTTGTGTTTGGATTAGAATCCCAGAATTTGCATTAAAAAACAACATGTGCTGCACCTGCATTCTTCCCTAGAGTAATTTAATGTTACAGTTTCTGACAAGATAATTCCATCTTCACAAGGGCTGACTGTGGAGTAGGCTGCTGGGAGAAAATAAATGTGAGCCTACAGTGAGGTAGAAAAAATATTCCTAACTAAGATCGACTTAGCACATAAGCCAGAAAACTCCAAATTGGAAAAGAATGACAAAACAAGATATGGAATCCAAATCATCATTTTGTCTTTCCTTCACTTCCAAAGGCCTATGCTGTATGCACAGTGTGTCTGCATGTGTGCAAAATTGCTCAGCACACTTTGCAAAAAAAAAAAAAAAAAAAAAAGTGACTTTGCTGTAGGAGGAATATTCTGTAGCAGAATGGCAGCATTTTAGCACAAAAGGAAAAGTGCACCACAGTCTTGTGAGAGCACTTAGAAATAGTGAATTAAAATATAGCATTTCTTGCTTCAAGCAAACTAAAGAGATAAAAGGTTAAACATCAACTGTTGAAGCATAGAAAGCAGAATTTATAGGCAGGCATACTGACTCTCACTTCTGCTCATGTTTCTTTTCACCATTTAAAAATCCATTTTATTTTTATCTTACGTATTTTTACAGAAATTTCAATGAAGTTCCTAACCTATCCAGGAAAGTGTCAATCAGAAACCCTTCTCAAATTGAACTAGCGTGTTGTTTTCCAGCAGGAGATGGGCTTAGGTAACCTAAATGAGAAGCAGTCATATCTCTACGGCTGTCAAATAACCTTCATTTTCTACTTCCAGAGAGTGAAGTGAGTTTTGTCACATCTAACTACTCCTTATGACTTTGCCTTAAAATAGATTATCTCTGTGGCAATGACAATATAAGTGGGCAATACGCAAATAATTTTAAATTTTTTACTAAGAACCTAAATTATTTTGTAGTATCTTAGAACTTACATTTCTGAAAAAGAGATAGTTGACTAAGTAAGATTAACCTACCTGAAGAAAACGTCATGCTCAAATGATATCCCATCCCCAATTTTCTTCTTTTAAGTAAAGGTTTGCCAACTCAGCTATGATAAACTAGGTCACATTCAATTTTATATGAAGACTCATAAGTATACCCATTTGAAAACTATCTAGTAATTTCTGGTCAATCCGAGAGAAGAAAAGTTCTGTGAGACTAGACAGTCTGAACACAGTTCAGTCCCTCGACACTCCAAAATTATGTGACTCACGGCTCACTCTCAAAAAAGCAGGTCATTTGCCATTTTATAGATACATGTTTTAGTATGTAACTTTTCTTAAAATCCCAAAATGACCATCTTTGGTAGGGTTTTTGTAACCATCTCAGGCAACTCAATCAAAGCTGGAATCCTTTTGGCATCTCTGCTTCCTGAAGCAATACTTCTCATTACAGGTTATTTCTAATCATTAGACAATATTGTGAGACTGAGAAGCCACATGGTAAGGATTATTCTAGGGGGGGAAATGGATTTGCTAGACTAGATGAACTAGAGTTTGGAAGACTTGAGTCTATAATAAATCCTAACAAGAAAAAAAAAAAGTAATGAGAATTTCCAGCAAAAACAAAGATGTAGACAGAATAATGCTCATAGTATTTGAGACAGAAATAATGTTTATGTGTTGATTTGATTAAATATAGATATTGAGCAATATTGTGATCACTAAAATGTACAACATCAGTGACTTGGTTATAGTTTCAGGGAAGAAGGTAAAGGTTAGCATCATGATAATGAAAAGTTAAGATGAGAGATGGACAATAAGGTAGAAACACTAAAACCCTGTTTTTAAATTATTGTTTTCAGTTACAGTTGACATTCTTTATTATTTTACATTAGATTCAGATGTGCAGCATGGTGGTTAGAATTTGATGTAATTTATGCAGTGATCCCCCTGACTAGTCTAGTATCCACCTGGCACTATAACAACCAATACCCTTTTTAAAAAACAGGAATTCAAACATATTATGGGGGTGGGGGGGAAAGATGGTCTAGAAACAGATAATTGTGTGTATTGTTTATAGGAAGCCCTCAACAAGCAAAACAATATAAATATCACCCCTGGTAGAAATGGTTTGAATGGAGTAAATGAAGATTGTGAAAGCTGCTCTTAGAAGAATAAAGCACAGAGCTGAAAGTTCTTTCCTTGCTCTGCGGTCTGGGGTATGGCGGGGTAGGACTCACTACTGCTTTTCTACATCAGTTTGTTCATAATATTTGAGACAGAGAAAATGTTCATGGGTTAATTTGATTACAAATAAATATTTTTATAAATAAATAAAGTGGTAATTTGTGCTTCTTGACATTTATGTCTCCAGTCTTATTTCAAATCTGAAAGTCAATGAGGAAACATTCAAATCTCTCTTAGTTTTGTCTTAGAGAAAGTAGTATTTATTTTCAAAAAATGGGAACACAATAGGATTGACATAAATCACAGATTTCTATGTAGCTGGATGTGCCCAATAAGTGTTTCCATATCGTGGTCAAATAATTAATGAAGGTTAAAGTTAAACCACAAAGCATTACTAACTCCATCCCAAAGAGCAGATTTTGAAATGTGTTGATGCTCCATGTTATCAAGAAAAAAAACTAAACAAAAACAAAAACATTTTTGTTGATTCATGACATAGTATGAAATACTCTAAAGGAAAGATAATTTAAATGCCATGTGAAGATTACATGTTAATGACATGTTACCATGTGCCCTGCCCTAGCTCTTTAGCCTACAGTCAGTAATGGAGAATGGAACCCACTCTGGTGTGCTTTGTCATGAGTTTAATAAATAGATAGAATAGATATAGATGATATAGATATAGATAGATATAGATATAGATGATATAGATATAGATATAGATATAGATATGTGGGTAAATAGATGATAGGTAGATAGATATGGATGGATAAATACATATTTAAAAAACTAATTCACCACACGTTTTATATAATCTTGTAGAATAGGCTAAATTTGCATATAAATATAGAGAACTGAAAAGAAAAAACAGATATAATTTCAACTTCCCTTTGAGTGTAATAGATCTTTAGTAAATTATCTGTGACTGGACAAAGTATTGGTGCTAATGAATTCAACACACTCCTCTGCATCGTGGCAATGTAAAAATGTATTTTGACATTCTTCCCATTAAGTTGTGCAATTTATATCTCACCTCTTTGACACCGGGTGAGCTTGTGACTTCTTTGATTAACTGAGAATGGCAGAAACGACGCTATATAATTTTGAATATTGCTCATAAAATACCACACATCTTCTTCCTATTTCTCAGGACGCCAGCTCTGGAAGGATCTGTCGCCTGGGAGAAGCCCAGGGACTGACACTACTGTGCTTGACAATCGTAAGTAGCCTCTTCTACTCCCACCTGAGCTCTCAACTGACGGGTAGCACCATTTCAGGCCCGATCAATGAGCATCTTGGTCCAGCCCCATTGAGCTTTGAGATGATGGCTGCCCCAGCCTAAACCTGACTGAAATTACACAAGAGATTCCAAGAAGCTACTTCCCAACTGAGCCCTTCCCAAGTTCATTCCTGACAAAATCATGAACAAAATAAAATGGTAATTTTAAGTGTTTCGCATCATTGGTGACAAAGTAATAGTACTCAGGATTCCATTTATCTATGTTTCTTGATGTAGTTGAGAGAACTGAAAGAACTCCAGGTAAGGGGACAATGTGGCATTTTACTTCTTTTCTACAGTATGACTTCGGAGAAAAAACAAAACAAAACAAAAAAACAAAAACACTTCATCTAGGTCTTCACTGCAATATCTTCAAAAGGGAGTTCCTGATAAGATGTAACTCTCCATAATGTTATAAGACTCGAATGACATAGAACAAAGTGAAGCTCTCGGCAGCAGCCAAGTCAAGGTGGTGAGCTTGTGTGGGAAGCCAGTCAGGGTTTCTGACCTTTGCAATTCTACACAACGTGCCGACCAGACGCCCTGCACGATCAGAGCTCTGCACTCAGAGGTGGGAGGCCTGTTCCTCTGACTCCCTCTCTCAGGCTGAGGGCCTAGGCGCCTACATTTTATTCCAAGTACATGTGTTTAATTCTGTACTTGGACTCTCTGGAATAAGAATGAAAAATTCAAGGTTACCTATTATTTTCCTGCTTTCATTAACACAGATAACGAAGATGATTATACATTGAAAGCAACATTTTCCTCTACCAACCAAGACCGAGTCTCTAGTTAATGGATATAGGCAGTGCTCTTGTTCAACATTTACTGTGAAAATGTTCAAAATAGAGGAACAATTAATGGCAGCCTTGCTGGTGCAATCAACTGCAATTATCCATTTAAACATGGTTCTCTAACATTTTCATTCAGAAAAAAAATAGTTATGAAATTAGAAAAAAAACCTAAATTGTAATATTTTAAATGACACAATCTCGAATGAAAAAAAATGGAAATGATAACTCTCATTTATGTAAAGGAATCATTCCAATTTCAACTGCATTATTCATCAACTCTCCCCATCTTAATTCACTTTAACATAGCCTTTTTTTGTTGTTGTTAGTAGAAAATAGGTCAGCTGTCATTTCTCCTTTGACTGCATTTATAACAACACACAGGAACAGATTTTCTGTTTGCTTCCCGTATGATAAGATGCAAAGTAAACCATGCATAGGAAGCGCAGACGGTACCCTCTAAAGAGCTTAAAGCATTAGCAAAACAGATTGTTTTTCCCAGTGGCATGTTTCAGCTAGGACGGTACTTGCAAAATGTTAGTGTTAAGAACAGAAATTCACTTATATGTGTATTTATAATGCCAAGTACATGATTTTGAAGTGTCTTGTAGACGGCTGTTTATTAGCAAGACGCATTCACCAGCAAGGTAAGACAGTGCGCCCTCTCTTAGAACCAGATGGTTTAAGCTCCCCTTGGGAGACGTAAGGGAGCAAAGGAAAAGTCACAGCAGGCAGACCCTGGTAGAACTTAAACCACCTGACAAAGAAACGTGAAACTCTCTGCAGAAAAAGGCAACAAGGAATGTGCAAACATGGTGTGATTTTCATGATGCGAAGCTTGCAATGACAATGATGGTTTGGAAGATTAAGTGTCAATTTGAACAACAACTTACTCATTTAATTTAAAATGGATGATGTGTTTATAAGAATTAAATAATAACTGCACTGACGTAGGTCTAGTTAGAAGTTGATCTAGATTAAGATGGCACCTGGCATACTTGAAAATAGTTACACCATCAGACCAGGGTCCCTGGAGAACAGGTTACTCATCTTTCAAAATCCAATTCAACTACCAGCTCCTCTGGGAAGCTCTGCTGCTTATCTCTGCAAACAAAAGACTCTGGGAAGTCTTACTACACCAGTTCAATGCATGATACTTCTTACTTAATTTAATAATTTTAACCTTTCTTTTTCTACTTTAGAAAATATTATATAATCTCACTAATCCATCAAAATTCAGTTCCTCGGACTTCTATTTTTTAGAGATTTCTCAGTCTGTATTTTTAAACCATGACCTCTGCAATAGTTTACTTGTGTCCCTTGAATATTATCCATCTAATATTATATTGAGTTAATTTGCCTATAGTTCATAACACGAAAGAGCAAAAATGATTTGAGAAAGTACACATTCTCTCCTACCTAAACATAGAACACTGTGTCTGGATGAAGCAGCAGGGAGTTTGAATAAGTCAGATGTGTAGACAAAGCATGCTGGCTGCCATTGTAGACAGAGTGAGATAGCCAAGGGGCCAGATAGATGGGGAAATACATGATAGGTAGATAAATAGGTAGATGAATAAATAATAGACACATACGTTTAATGTATAATGAAAGCAACATCATGGATTGTTACATACATACTTGTATTCTGGAGAAAAAGTTTAATTATTAACACAGGCTATGGCCAAAAATAGTTTGATTATGTTTTTAAAAGATCACGTTATTTGTGCTAAGTACAACTCCCACATCACTAACATAAAAATGAAAATAGAGGAAATTATAAACAATGAAAGAAGATTGGAGAAAGTAAGACAAATCACGTTACTAATGACAGCAAGTATCAGTAGATTAGTCTAAGAACAGGTGAGGCCAACTACTTACTCTTACAGAACATGCACATAGTGAAAACAAAATCACAAAGTAAGGTAAAAAAAATGAAATATTGACAAAATATATAATGGGCAAGTAAAAGAATAATAAAACATAGATGAATATATTTTCATAATAAATAGAGAAGTTTTAACCATATAAAGTAATAACTGGGATAAAATATCAATGAAACAGAAGAAAATGATATAAAGAAATATATGGAGAGAGGCAGAGAAAAGACACACAGTGTGGGAAACTCAACACATTGTTTTCTATGGTTTCTTGTTTTGTTCAAATAACTTGAACTTGCATGACTTCATTAACTCTTGCATGACTTGGGCAAATTATTCAAATTATTTTTATTTGTTTTCTCTTTCATCAAATGAAGTCGAAAATAGCTTCTGCTTTATATGATTATTTTTGCAGAATAACGGAGATACATCATATGAAATACTTAGCACAATTCTTAGCACATTTTACTTACATAATAAATGTTAGTTATACCTAAATATATACATACGTGCGTGTGTTTGCGTATGTATGTTATGTAATCACCAAGGATATGCCCAAGCCATTTATCGCTTGAAGTGGGGATTTGAATATTTCTCTTCCATGTATATCTTAATATTTCAACCCTCTCAGTGTATTGCTTTTTTAAATTATTGTGAACATTTTGAAAAAATGTTTTAAATTCCAAAATTTATTTTTTATTTCAAATTGTTTTCCTTATAGTGTTAGTGTAAAGATTAGAGAGAAAAAACAAACAAACAACTAACATTAAAAATGGCACATGCTAGGAAAATTCCTTAGAAAGTCGATTTATTTCCCTCTATGTTTAGAAAGATCAAGTGCACTTGTATAGAACTTGGTGCCATATTTGAATGTCCACACTTTAAATTCTAGTACTTTTTCCCCACAGGCCAGAAATCATTTTTTGTGCAGCCTTTAGGAGTTTATACAGATGTTTCTGGAACTTCATTGCTCCTGGTCACATTTCAGAACTATTCATCCTTTGCGCATACCTTAAAGTCCGAAAGTCTATAAAGCAAGTACATCATTTTTTCCCATTAACTGCTTCCTTAGATTTCTTGAACTCTATACATGCATGAGCTGCCTGGCTGTCCTTTCTGTATTCCGCCAAATCTGATTAAAAGAACATGAAAGACCTGACCATACTTTCAGGACAGCCAAACCACTAGGACAATTGAACTACATTCTTTGGAAGAAATAAAAACCAAATGTACCTTTCATTGTCAAATATAGTAGAGCATTATGTGAGGAACCCGGAGTAAAAGTGCTCTAATCTACCTTATACGTTGCAATTTCATCAAACGGTTGGGTTATATTTTTAATATTATTTCAAGAGAAATATTGAAGCAATAATTAATGATACTTTCAGCTCTTAATTTTGCATGCAAAATGACTATTTTGAAATTGTAAATAGATGAAAACAGAAATAGTGATGGGTATGGGCATGGTATTTTGTGTCAAATATCTGTAATAAACTTTTCAAAAATAACAAAGTACCATAAGAATAATAGAGATTATACTATAATGTTAAAAAAGCAAGATGGTGAATTTATTCACAGCTACATTTTGTTTGCTTTAAATGTAAATAAAATTAAGACTCAAATTAAAGACAAAGATTGTCAAATTGAATTAAATATATATATAATATGTATATATATATAATATGCCATTTACACAGATAATACTCTAGCTAAACAGAGTCAGACATGTTGAAAATAAAATGGACGTGTAAACCATGGACAAACCACAGAAAAGTAGACTTTAAGGAAAAAGCATTACTGGAGTAGAAGAGGATCATTTAATTAGTAAATTATCAACTTAACAACAAAAAAATGACAATTCTAAACTTATTTGCACATAATATAATAATATAACTTAAAATAAAAATAAAACAATAACATTAAAAAGTAAACGATATAAATTTTAGAAGTTCTGTAATTAGAAGATTATGGAACTAAAGGAGAAATAGACACATTCCCAACCATGACACTTGATTGAATTAGCAGAAGTGAGTAAAAGAAATAGAACATTTGAACTACACGATTTAGAAACTTGACTGAACTTATAAACACAGAATTGTACACCCAAGAGAGGAGAACACACATTCTTATTGGTGCATACGGGCATTGGACAAAATATCACATTCTGGGCAAGAAAACAAGCCTCAGTAAATTTAAAAGCATTAAACATCAATCTATTAAAATAGAAATCAATATCAAAAAAAAATTAAAATTTTCCAAACATATGCAAAATAATCTATACACGCCTCAATAATTTTAACTCAATTAGAAAGTCATAATTGCTATTAGATGATATTTGAGCAGAATATTAATTAAAATAAGACATATTAATTCTTGTGAAATGCTTTTAGAGCTGTGTTTAGAAGGAAAATTCTTGTTTTAAGGACATGTATTAGAAAAGAAAAAAGCTGAAAGTCAATTACTTAGATTCCATCTCAAGAAGCTAATAAAAGATCTCAGCCCGGGTTTTGTCCTAGCCAGATACCTTCCTTGTAGAGGAGGCAGTCTTACTTCCCATAAGCACAGTCATTTCTACCCACCTATCAGGTGAATGATAAAAGATAGAGCTTGGGATGCCATTATGGAGACATGCATGCTTGTAATTGTTATTAGAAACACTGATTGGGGAATTTCTTTATGTAACATATAAGATATATGTACATGCATCTTCATCATCCCTTAAACTCTGAAATACAGCATCATTTGTAAGCAAGGAGGCATACAAAGAAATGATCATGTGTGCACTTTGGAAATTTCACCGAAATCAATTTTAATGTTTCTTAGTCTGGTTTGTAAACTCAAAATCCTTGGATTTTCTTGCACTATACTCATTTTCATTAAGAAATATACATGGTGTCTGCATGCTTTCACATACTCTTTCTGAAGACAGATACACACACAAAAAGCCTAATTAAACTTCAAAGAGTTTTTTGGTACGTCTTTTTGTTGTGAGAAAGAATTACGATTTTTTCATTCTGTGTGTCGCAGGGTTAGCTAAACCTGAAATAAACACTCTTCTTAAATACTAAAATAACCTTATGAGGAAGTTCTGAGTTTCCAAATGAGAAATAAATATTTGCAATCTGAGGACCTAAGGGCCAGGTAGCTAGTGAGGATTTGAACCAGAATCCGTGGGGAGGGTATCAGACTGCAAGGTCCACCAGCTCATCACTGTTTGGCATTGTGATACATGGAAGCAAAGCAGACACAGGTTTTACCTAATTTTGCTGCATCACACAAAAACCTGAGACAGGCCTGCAATGCCGTGTGTTCACCATCTGGTACCTCACTGTCCGCACCACATTCTGAATGCCAGTGACCACTTGGGTCTCTGAGACTCTCCACTGGCTGTGCTCTGGGCTGAACAAGCCCTTCTGATGGCCACACATTTCTTTATAGTCATTAAGATCATCTGTCCATTTCCATCCCCAGGCTGCTGAGCAGAGAGCTCTCCTGCCCCTATTTATAAATATCTTCCTGCTTTAATCCGTACAGTATGCTTGCTGTTTTGAATCTCACAGGTTAAGCTTATTTCTCCATTCATGCTGGCCCCTGGATATGGTTACTGTTACCTGCCCCAGGACTCAGCACTTCAGCTAAGGTGAGAGCAGAGGTTCAAGGCTCAGTGCGGGTGACGCCAAAACTTAGCATCATTATATTAGCTGGGGCTCCCTTCCATGAACTGTCTAATAAATAAGGTGATTAAGATTTACTTGTGGATTCAGCTTGAACACTGACTTTAAGAATATGACCTCCACCATATAAAAGCTAATCCTAGATTCATTCTGCATAGTTTCCAAGGTGCTGTCACATACATGACCTCATTTATTTTCCTAACTATTTTTAAGGGAGTCATTGTCCTTTCAGTTTGTAGATAACGAAAAGAAGCTCAAATAAAGACCAGGGATGAAATGAGCTGCCGTCTTCAAGAGCTGGAGAACCTTGGGAAAAAGTGGAGTCTTTCTGAGCGCTTCTAGTCAATGAGAACAGTACTGTCATGTGGACCTGTTGACAGAATTTAGTAAAATAGCTTGTGTCTAAAGTGCCTGACATATTATGTTAAAACAGAACTTGGCCCGTAGTGTGAGCTGAACATAGGATGACCTTGTCGTCATGAGCAACTTAAGTCCATTATCCTTATAAACGGCAGAGGAAGACAAACATGCTGGTCTTACCGCTCCTAACCCACAACCCATTGTGCTCCGTGCCTGTGGTCCTTTATAAAACGAACAATTCTGATGTCTTAGACATTCAAACTTTAGAAGCACTATTAAATGGTATTTGAAAGTGATATATTTTTAAGTTTCTCTATAATTAACGCATCTTGCGGTGAATCATGCAGCCTGAATTATCCCACAATGAGAACACCCCAAGTCGCTGGGAGTGTTTTCATTAACTTCCTTAATGACCCTGTCCCTAAATTTCCACAGAAAACTCAGTCTTGAGGAACAGTGATTTCATCCCAGCCTAATAAATATGATTCTAAAAAAAGTTGTTAGACTCTAAGGTCATGCAATGACTCCATGTAACCTACTTTTTGTTTTGTTAACTACGAGCAGTCTTGAAGACATCTCGTTCTCAACAACACAATCTATTAGTAACTGTCATGCACTCCTTGAAATGACAATTCGGTCTGATGTGATGAGTCCTTTGAATAATGTGTTTTTAAACGAGTTGGTGTATATTCATGTAAAGTTGCCATCCTTACGACTATCTAGTGAATACTGTTTACATTCAGTAATGCTCTATACATGGGATGGGGGGCAGTATTTACCATTTTTTACCTTGAGGTTTCCCCAAGGATCGTTTGGAAAATACGAAGACTTCATCAGCTTGAAAATGATCTTTGTTTAGAGTGATTTGGTAAGAAAAAGCTTCCTCTTTTCTGCAACCTCTTTGGACAATAAATATGATGTTCTTTAAGAACGAAGAAGCACTCAGAATACGACACGGTAAATAACAGTTGGAGAACAGTTGGGACACATTTTTAAAAAACTCATTTGAAGTCCCCAGTATTCAAAGTCAGACTTAATTAAATTGGATTTTAATCATTCAGAAAATGGAAGTAATTCTAGCATATTGCATTATTCAATACTTTACGCCGTATTATTGCTGCTGAACATACCAACTTTAGACTGCCGTGAAATCATGGTGTATATATATGTGCGTATTTTTAATAACCATTCATCAACTATTTTAACCAGCTAGGAAAATAATAAATTTGAAAATATTTTTACTCCTAACGAAAGATTTTTGTTTTCATTTAGAGATTTTTTTAAGAGGAATAATTCAAAATTTAAGATAGCAAGTATGACTAATCAAACAGATAGCTTTTATTCTTTTGAAAAAAAAGGTACATCATTCATCTCTCAGATATGGGAAACTAGCAATTGCATTTCTAAAGGATGACCTTCCCCTAAGTCCAAGGTCTTAAAGGGTCCTCAAATCAGAACCAACAAGAAATTCCTAAGAAAGCATTGTGAGCTAAAATGCATGGAAAGCAAGAATGATAGAAAGGGGTGAGGCTTCAGGAGATCTGACTGGTGGGGTGACGATGCTGTTTCCAGGGACAGAGACCTGGACCCAGCTGGCAACAAAGGGATGGGTGTCAAGTGGGGGAAAGCTGCCTAGCTGCCTGGGGGAATGGGATTATATTGTCCGAGCCAGGTCTGCCCAGCCTACCTGCTCCTGACGCCAAGCCTGAGCATGAGAAGCCCACCTTGCCCCAACAGCATAAGGCGCATAGAGAAGACCAAACCTGGTAGTGACACCATTCAACATCAAGGGAAAAGCTGAGCAGCACAGATAAGGTGGGACACCGTTAAATGTCTAGGTTTGCCTCCCAATCCTCACAGACAGCCTCTCCATGGCTCAGAAAAAAAGGAGGAAAATTGGACTTCTCACACAAAGCCATATTTGCTTGGATTTTGAAAAATAGATATATGACATTTCTTAAACTTAAATGTCATTGAGCAGTACATATTGCCTACATATTTTGAGGAATCTGCAAATGGAAAATGGAACTCTTTGCAGATTCTCTTACTCGTTACATGCCCTCATATTTAGGGGTCGAGTGCGAGAGAGAGAGAGAGAGAGAGAGAGAGAGAGAGAGAGAGAGAGAACAGACAGAGATCTCCATGTGAGGACACAGCAAGAAAATGGCCTTCATGCTAGGGAGAGGGCCCTCACCAGGAAGTGAATCAATGGCATCTTGACCTTGGACTTCTAGCTTCCAGAACCATGAGAAACAATTGTCTCCAGCCTGCGGTATTTTATTATAGCTGTCTGAGCTGGCTATTCTAACAGGAAACAAGATATGAGGCAAAAGTTTATAAGAGAAGAACAAAGTAAATAGAAAACACTAATTAATATTATAAAATTAAATCCTAGTTACAAAAATTGCTAAGTTTGAAATTATGTATTTGAGAACAGAGATGGTCAGACAGGACAAATAGGGGAGAAATGATAAGACTTTTACAAATAAAAACTAATAACGATCTAGCACAAAAAGATTATAAGTACTAGGAAAATATAATATACAAAATAAATATAAACCCAAAGAAAAAATGTTACAGCAATCTGATAAAATACACACCAAAAATATACTACATCTGAGGAAATACTGTATCTGAAAAAACAATACTTAAAGGAAAAGATATTAGTAGCTACATTAAAAATTACTTAATTTAAAATACAGTCCATCAAAATGTATAAAATCTATTAAATCCAATGTACCTAAATCATAGCCTCAAAATATACAAGTTTAAAATGAAGCAATTACATAGAGAGTTTGAGAAATCCACAAGGATAAAAGGTTTTCATGTTATACTGACATGAACTAATAAATCAAACTGAATTCTGCAATGTGCATGCCATATATCTACGTTAGAGTTCATAATAATTATAAGCGATACAAAAGGAATACTTTCTATAGCAGGAACATTTCTACATGCTTTGAATACATAATTTCTCTTAGGAGTCACAACAATGCTATGATGAAGATACTACTATTGTCATCATTTTTATAAACAAGAAATGTGAGTCTTGAAGTACTCCAAGGTGGCATATCAATAGACAGTTTAACATTAATAATTTTATTCATAAATTAACAGATTGAAGTTGAACAGCAAGAGGGTCTAGACTCTGACACCCAAGCAGCCACCAACTCACCCAGTACCCAGGACTTGCTTTCTAAATATCACTCTTGAATAAGAGGGACCAGTGTGTCTTGGAGAAATGGCTGATTCTAGGATTGGTGCAAGCAGGGAAAATACAAGATGAGCCCGGGCAATCTAATAGTGCCCAAAATAAGAAAATGTATGAAACGAAAGGATGGGCAATGCCAAAAGCAGCCTGCTGGAAGCAGTTCCTAATGGTCAAAGCTAAACCAATTCAAGCAACAAAACCAATAGAAACACTATAGAATTATAACCCAAAGAAACAGATAATTATGAGCCTATAGTGATATCAACAAATGATTGAATATATACATAAATGGGGGAGAAGAAACAAATCTTCTTTACAGACATGTTCCAGAAAATATATGTAAATATGCTCCCCACTCCAGGAGGTGGGTTTACCTCTCTCCCCACCCCTGCATTTAGGCTGGATGTAGTGACTCGCTTCCATAAAGCAGAGTATGGACAGGGACAAGCAGTGACTTCACAGGGGAGAAACCTGGCAGATATTGCCTTCACCAAGCAGTCAATTTCACACCATCTGTAATAAGTCATAATGCTACCATATATCTTCTGATATCTGGCACCTCACTTTGTAATATTCTCTCTCATAACCCATAACCATAGTCCCATCATGACCCACCCCCAAAAAAATCAGAGAAACCCAAATCGAGGGACCACCTACAGAATGTTTTCAAAGCTGTCAAGATGACAAGTAAGAGAGCAACTGTCATGACAACCAAAGGCAATGTGGTATCCGGACTGGGTTGTGAAACAAAAAAGGGACATTAGTGGACCAATGGGTCAAATCTGAGTCCCATCTACATTTGAGATGACAGTGATGTACCCATGCTGTTCTGAGTTTTGAAAAGTACATCCCGATCCTATAGAAACGAACAGTACTGGGTGAAGGGATGACCGAGATCCCCTGTGCAGTCTGGATATGGCACAGTCTCCCCAAATGCAGAACTTTATTGTAAAAGTTGAACAAGATGTCCTTAGATACAGAAAAACACCAAAAGAGCATTATTCAAATATTACACACCCAGTCAAGATAACTTACCTTATCGAACAGGGAATTAAAAGGAACATTTCAAACCAGAGTAAGAGATTGTCTAAACACATGTATCAAGCATAAGGAAAATGATACCAAAAATTAGAGCTACGTCACATACCGGAAAACCACTATTAAAACTTACAAAGTAAGAAGTAACCTGGGATGAGACCGCTTAGCATAAAATTTCTGACAGATACTGCTATCGAGAATATTGTTTTAAAAATTCTTATAAAGTCATATAATAAGCAACCAAATTATTAGGATGATAGGTAAAAGATATCAAAAGGAAATTGACAGAAAAATAAATTGAGATGAAATTTGCAAAGAGACGTTTTCAATAGCAATTGTTTAACTGTGAATTAAATGAAGTAGTATGTTTTTGACCCGATTATAATGGCAAAACATTTAAACAACAAGTGTGCATGGATGTGAGCGAATGGAAATGTTTGTGCAAGTTTGTTGGTGGCTCAAATTGGGTGAAAGCCCTTTGCCAGCGACTCGTGTGCACCTACCTAGTGAACGCAGCCAACTTTATGTTCTCGGAGGGTCAGCAACCTCGCGTGCGTGCTGGCTCTGGAGGGGGTCTTACCTTGGTTCCAGTGGAGACAAAAGCACTTATGCTTTATTAGCCGTTCTGAAAAATGAAAAACAACCGGAATCAGTATGAAGGGGAAGTGAAAAAAATAAATTGTTCTTGGTATCCTGTTATAGTGGAGCTCTAGTCAGTAGTTCAAATGATTAAACTCCATTGCATGTATCATTTGCATAGATTATATAAATACGGTAAGGCAAAAAAGAAAGTTCCAGAATAATGAGTACAACATGCTATAATGCTGTGAATCATAACAACATATGCTGAATAATATGCATTTTAGTGATACACCAAGAGGGCAAAAGTAAACATATCTTCCAAACCTATGAAGTAAATACGCATATACAGTAAGTGTTGATATCGTGTGCTATGTGCAGCCTTTTTATGTTGATTTTTTAAGTTTCCTGAATTTTGCAAACATTTTTAAAACTTAATACAATAAAAATGATTTTCTGCCACCTGATTTACTCTCCTTTGCTCTTCCCTATATACTTTCCTTCTTTATTTGTAATCGCACTAAGAAACTCAAACATATTATGTACAGAAAGATGCATTGAAAATAGAAAATATTGTCTTGAGTGTATATAAAATTGTTCCTTGCTACATTTAATATTTTCCACATTAAATAAACACAATAAACAAATTTGAAATAGCATACACACACTTTCACTGTCTTGTCTTTAAGAAAAAGTTTATATTAAAAGGAGATATTTCTGAATCTTAAGCAATGTATTATTTATTGTAAACATATCCTTAAAATACATTTTTCTTAGTTATAGATCACTTATAGTTGTTATAAATATATCCAATTATAACTGATTTTCCTCTTTATTGGACAAAATCAGACCTTGGTATGGAGAAGCATTTGCTGTGCTATGACTTATTTTGAGAGTCTACCTTAATTCTTCCATATTTTACTGACCATAAAACCCCTGAGCTGATGGTACTGTTTCCTATCACTTCTTTTTTTGCTCTTGGTCTCCTGCCAGCGAGTGATGGATTGTGTTAGTTGTCAGTGTCAAGTTGTTATCCACAGAAAAAAAATAATTTATAACACTTGCAACAATCACACCAAATCCAATATCACCATTTACATTACTGCTGGAGTCACACGGGCTCAGCTTTGTTTGTGAGTGGCACCTCAGGACAGGCGACTGGAAGTGACAACAGTGCCCAGAGCGTGAACAGATGAGGGAATACAAAAATGGGCAGGTTATGGTAAAGGTGGTCATGAGAACATGCATTTTCTGGATTTAAAAAATCTCCCCTGGATGGAGTTAGATTTCCTACAGAAGAGGGTGCATTATCTTTTTCGTTATTTCTTACAAGTGAAATTATTCCGTTATTGCAGATAGAAAACAGGATGTTTGCCACCAGCCCGGAGAGCTTTTCAGCTAGTTTTGATGATGCTGGTAACTGGTAGAATAGAAGCAACAACAGGACTGGGGAACAAGACCTGCCCTTAGATCACAGCTTTCTTGTCACCTGGATGACCTTGGACAAATACACGCAGCTCAAGCCAAGCTTCAATCTCATCAGCTTCAAATTGCAGACAGTAGATAAGTGATTGCTATTGTTCTTTTGCAATTGAATTGCATATGATTCTTCCACATTCTAACATTTAATTTAATGAATGTAAATGAGAAGCAGAGAGTAATGAAACACCCTTTTTTTTGGTTTTGTTTTCAGTTTCCTGCAGTGGTGGTCTTTACTTTCTTCATTAGAAAGTTAAGACATGTATTTTATGTTACTACACAGTGTAAACACACCTAGTCGTTCTATCATCTATTGTCTGTCTATTTATCTATCTATCATTTATCTGTCAGGAAACCAAGGCTTCACAAACCAACTATCCTACTTTTTGTGACAAACTCTAGGTTCTATTATAGTTTATTTTCATTAAAGAAAATCTTGTTTGCAAACTGCTAAACCAATTTCATTACCCTCTGATATGCAGTAGATTCTGTTTGAAGAACATTCTCCTGGATGTTCCTGGATTAAGAGTCAAGTCTCCTTGTGTGGATATAAACCCTTTCTTTATACGGACCTTCCCTACCTTTTCAGTGTTACCTGCAGATCTTTTCACAGCACCTCCGTCTCCAGTACTGTTCAAACATACACATACGTACATACATGTACACAGACACGTGCATACAAACACACACAACGCTATTTATTTGCACAGAGATTTTCTTCTCCCTCGGATTTCCTTTCTTCTCTAGCAAACTTGGATGAATGAATAGTTTTTAAAGTGTTATTTGTCTGTTCAAAAAAGTAGGGGGTTTGAAATTAAAGAGACAGCTTGTTGTAATCTATTTTTAAAAAATATTTCTATGTTGATTATCTTCCCTTTGGGAGAAATGATATTAGGGCCCTCTGAAGGTTTAGTAATTATGTTTGGCTCAAAATACTTAATCACAAACAAGACTTTATATTATCAACTGACACCCTTTCAAAAGAATGTTTTCGTTCAATAAAATGATTTAAGTGGGTAAGATAATGTCATTGAACCATTCTCCTACAAAAAAGATTTAGGGAAAAATAAACCAGTGAATAATCTCAACCCTACTCACCATCAGATGTTACAGCCTGAGGCAAGGAGACCATCAAGCAGCTGGTGTGTTTTGGGGACAGAAAGTGGACGGCCCCTGTGAATACTCGGGGAGTGGGATATAGACGGACAGCTATCTTAACAATGCGAACGCAGAGAACCTCTCTAATCCAAACCCTGGAGAAGCTTCAATCAGAGCACTTGGGAGTGTTAAACGTTGCAAAGTGGCAGCTTTCAGGTGGAGGAATCATAGGACTAGGTTATTTCTATCCTTTCCATTTCGTCACTTTGCCCAATATGGGTGTTATTTAACAGTAGTTGATTCAGTTAAGAAGGATGGAAATATAATATGTAAATTTTCAAAGTTAGTCAATAAAGGTAATTAATTCTGTGAGATTTTACTTAAAATGTCTAATCCACATAGCACCAGCTCTGGGTACATTCCAAGATGCTGTAAATAAAATATTCAGTCCTTTTTCTGTGCTACTTCTGTATGCTACACATGCTTGTAATGTCATATTCACCACACTGACCTGAAATTTAGAGAATAATTAAAATATAGTGATTGGAATGACCAATTCGAGTCAGACTTCCTTGAATTACCAATTAATAATTTATAATATAATATATAACATAACATAATATAAATAATGTAATTAATATAATATAATATATATAATAATAGGACTTAGTTTTGGTATAGTTATGACATTGAAGGTCATGTAACTTTCAGAAAAGGAGTCTTAGGATAAGACAGAGCCACAGAATTGTCATTTCACATGTTTCCTTCCCGCAAAGCAGTAAGACCAGGGGCCGTCTGCTTGCACTCTTTACTTGGGAGTTTTTGAGGCAACATATCTTTTTCACAGGGTCTGAAGAGCAAATCAAGCTTTCCTGGGGCGTAGGGCTTTGCCTCAATAACAAAACCTAGGCCCCACTCCACCTTTTACTTCTCACCCAGGACATCAGGGCAGGGCTAGCATTGTCACCTATAGTACACATGCCGGCAAGACCATCTGTGACACGCTGTCCCTTTTCTGCTTGCCAGTGGGCGTGTAAGAGGCTTGTCTTCCCTTTGTGTCCTGTGTGCCTGTGACGCGGAATGTGGCCGACCCACTATCTTTCCGTCTCACCTCCATGGGTCTGGCTACTTGCTATCTGTGTGCATTCACCGCTCTGCCTATCTTTCCCAGCATACTGTTCACATGTGACCCAAATTTTAAATTCAGAAAAAGAACAGTAACTTCTACTTTGGCCTTAGGTCCCTAGAAATTTGTCATTTGGGTTGTGGGCTGCAGTCCTGATGTGCTGGCACAAATAAACCAAAGGGTCAATTGTTTTCCCTTAGGCTACTCAGGATTTGGGCGTGCTAATCAGCCACATTTTGGGAGGGGAAGGAGGGCAAGTGAAATGCCACACCTCTGTCAATCACAGTCATTTATGTATGCATCTCATTGTCCCTCAGACTAGGAGTGAGTCCTTGCTGGACAGGAATGGTGAAGCCCTCACTGCTTACTCCCACAGCCTGCCATGGTCTGTACACAAGCCTACTGACACTGAATTGAAGAGAAGGCACAGAGAGAATGTTGCTTGAAATCTCATCCACCATGCAAAAGTTGTATTACCACTCTTTTTCAATTGTTGCTTATCTTTAATGACCTTCTTAACTACACTACACATGGACAACACACATCACAAGAAAAGGAAGACAAAATCCTATCATGTAGAGGTGGGTGAGGGCAGATTCTCCATTATCTCTCGGCCCTTGAAGAAACTGTTAGGATCATCATTAAAAGTATATTGTAGAGATCAAATATACTGTGAATATAGGCGTTCAAAGAGGTAGATGATCAAAAGCCTTGGTGGGGAAAGAATTATTTGGCTGATGCAGTAAAACATCTAAGTTCCTCTTTACTGATCAACAATCAACCTCCGAAAAATATAGCCTCTCTTCACCTATGTGAACGTGGCTGTGGCAGACTAGCCTGATGTGGCCCCTGATTAAAACGGAGCTTCTATTTTAAAGATGAGTAACATCAAAATAAAAACGAAGAGGAATAAATGAAGCCTATATTGTGCTTTATACAATCTCCATAAGAAATGTTTCTTCTGATAACATTTACTGAAGGAGTAAATTGCTCACTGGAATTCAGCGTCCATTAAGGCTCTGATTTAGAACAGCATCACTTATTTTCAATGCTCATTAGGGACTGGGTTTATTTGAAGGATTTTACCTATACATATTCAAAAATCTTCTTACTGATGAATTTATTTTAAAAGTCTTCCATAAATGCTCTGGTAGGATTAGTTTGAACTCGCACCTATTTTTTTCAAGGTATGTATATGTCCTACTTGTATGTGTGAAGGTTAACTGGCACTGATTAATATGTATTCCTTGGAATATTAGTGTGTCCAAAGACATTACTTTGTATTTTGTTTAAAACTATATTTATGGACAAGTAAATTTGGTAAATACTATGTTTAAAAGAATGTCAAACCATTTCTTTACTTGAGGACTCATTTCTTCACAATATGAATCCTACTGAAGGCAGCAATGCATTAAATGATTTCAAAAATCCTTTGCCCAGAGAGCATTTTGCACTAAAACACCCAGTAGCATCTGGGATGGGTTAAACAGTGACCCCAAACAAACATGCCCACCTCGTCATCCTTGAAACTTATAAATGGTACCTTATTTGGGATAAGGGTCTTTGTAGATGTAATTAATTTAAGGCTCTTGAAATGAGATCATCCTGTGTTACCAAGTGGGCCGTAAGTCAAATGATAAGTACACATTATGACACAGACACACAGAGAAGACACCAGAGAAGATCCATGTTAAGACAAGCAGAGAGATGCAGCCACACACCAAGGAGTGCGAACAGCCACCAAAGGTGGAAGTGGCAAAGGACAGTTCCCCTCTAGACCCCACAGAGGGGGCAGGCTCCATCCACACTTTGACTTTGCACTACAGACCTCTTAAACTGGGAGAGAATTTTTGTTTATTTGTTTGTTTGTTTGTTTTAAGCCACCCACTTTGTGATAATGTGTTACAGCAGTTCTGGGAACTAAAACTGTTATCTATAATAAGTATTTCTGTAGACATTTAAACATGGATATCTATTGTAAAATTGCGTCAATACTTAATTTCTTTTTAAATAGTTGTATATATTCTTTGATGATTGACAATATATAAAATCTTGACAATATTAACCCTTTCCAGATTTTCTTTAATATGTTTTATGTTTATTTCTATATATAGCATAAGTATGTTATATATAGATATACACACAACTATATAAATTTCTATCTATAACTCTGCTAACAAATGTTTATCTGAAGAATATGTTATCCTATCGTTGATATTTATTTATTTTACTTTCTAAAATAATAAGGCAGATACAAAGGAGCTTATTGGTCAGATAAAGGAATATATTTTAGAATATACTAGTAGAGTAGGTAGAGTGTGTCCATTTTTTAGCAGAAGTATATGAGTTTAAAGAATATTTATTAATTATAATAAATGGTCTTTCTTAAGTCACAGGAATTATTTTTACTCGATTGCCCACTTAGAAAAGAAATTGCTTTTCTTAAAACATAAATTGCTATAAAGCATTTGATGCGGCCTGCAACATTTGTATATCTGTGGAGAAATATTGCCACATTGGATTTATAGGAAAACACTAAGATAAAAAGTGTTAACAATAAAAATGATCATGGCTATTATTTGAGTGATGATCAGGTGATTGGTCTGTGTTAAGTATTTTACATAAAATCTAGCATTTACGAAATAGCTGCAGGGCATTATCATATCCATCATCACATCAGAAGTCAGAGCCTCCAAGAAATTAAATAATTTTCCTAAATTCAAATCTTACATGTGCCCTAAGCAGAGATGTAAGCCCTGGTCTACCTGAAACCAAAATTTTATACAAAGTATTTCCAAATCTGCACTTCCGTTTTTTCCTTCTTTGGGAAAAACCTATATTCTCACATTGAAATTACAAATATGTTGTGGGGATAGCTATTTGCATCCAAAATAACACGAGAGAGAGAGAGAGATCCAGGATGGCGGAGTAAACACTGTGCCCACTGCCTTCCATAAACACATTAAAATTACAACTAAATTATAGAACAGTCAACTGAAGAACCATCTGAAGTCTAGCCAAGCAGAAGTTTTATAACTAAGGGTATAAAAAAGAAGCCACATTGAGGCTGGTAGGAGAGGCGGAGATGTGAAATGGGCCCCAAACCTGCATGTGGTGAATGAACAGCAGGAAGGATATCTCAGCTGTGGAGTTCCCCCCACCCAAGGAGAGAGGAATCCCAGCCCCACCCGAACCTCCCCATCCTGGAGTGGTGGTGCCAGGAAGAGGAGCCCCCACAACATCTGGCTGTGAAAAACAGTGGGGATTCCAACCATCCAGCTGGGATGGAAGGCTGCAGGAAACCCAGATGTTCTCTTAAACGGCCCAAGCACAGACTCACTCGCTCGCAGGCACTCACCTGGGGTTCCAGTGGAGGAACAGTGACTCAGGGGGCATATGTGGGGGAGACTGAGGTGTGTGGCTCATAGTGAGGGCTGGAGGACAGTCGGCACTCTCCCTGTGAAGAGGCTTCCTCCTGAGCAGCCGGCAGTAAGCAGTTGCGGTATTTTCTGTGTTGAGCCCGCCCCTGACATTTACGGCCAAATCTGAATCTGATTGACCTGATGAGCTCCAGGGCCCTGCCCTACTGACTCACTGGAACCCCGCCCCACACAACTCCCCCAAGCTGGAGGCATTTTCTCCTTCAGCAGCCAGCCTCTCCCACATTGCACTCTTCCTTGGAAAACTATCAAGTCCACTGGCCTCAGGAGGGTGGTGACTGGCCTCAGTGAGCTCTGAGACTTTTGCTGAGTAGCTCCAGGCTCAGCACTGGCACCAAACCAAAATTTACATTAACCTGGTGACCACATCTCTTCCTACTCTAGTAACTCCCTGAGATTCCGCCCCACCCAACTTGCGTACCTCATGAGGCTTTATCAGCAGCTGAACCTTAAGGGAGCTGGCAGGTGGCAGCAGGCCTTGAGGTGTCCTGGCTTTTTGTGGAGCTACCCCAGGCCCAGTAGAGGTGGCAGCTGTCCTCAGCTCACAACATGGCCTCTCCCACCCATCTCCAAATTTGGTGAACAACTGCAGATCACTGTGTAGATTCTATCAGGTAGTCCCCAGACAGTCACAGGCAGTGAGTGACCTGGGCCTGCACTGGAGTCCCTCCCAAGAGGTCCCAGAACCAACATACTTGGAGGTTGCTGCATAACACTGCCTAATTAGACTCACAAGTGGCACACACAAAAAGTGGTCTCGACAGCCACCAGAGCCCACTGGGGCAAATCTCACTCAAAAGGGGTTAGCCTCCCTCCTCCTACCCCCGCACAGCAGCCCATAAGCTGTGGACATGGCCAAACCCCACAGCCAATCAGTCTGAGGGCCAGTCCCACCCACTGACCTGCCAATAGCAATCAAGGTTCAACTATAACAGGAGGGCACATATAACCCACATAAGAGACACACGTGGAGCACCTGGAGCAGGTGACCAGGGAGACCATACCAGGGCCCCACAGGGCACCTACTACATAAGTCCACCCAGCCAAAACTGGGAGACATAGCTGATCTACCTAATACATAGAAAGAAACACAGAGTGTCCGGCAAAATGAGGAAACAAGAAATATATCCAAAATGGAAGAACAGGAGAAAACACCAGAAAACAAACAAACAAACACTAAATGAAATGGGGGCAAGCAACCTACCAGATACAGAGTTCAAAACAATGGCTATAAGGATGCTCAAGAAACTTAGTGAGAACTTCAACAAAAGATAACAAGCATAAAAAAGGACATGAAAACATAAAAATTATAATTGCTATTATTTGAGTGATGAACCAGTCAGAAGTAAAGAATACAATAACTAAAATGAAGAATGCACTAGAAGGAATCACCAGCAAACTAGATGAAGCAGAGGATCAAATCAGCAGTTTTGAAGACAAGGTAGCTGAAAACATTCAATCAGAACAACAAAAAGAAAAAATAATCCAAAGAGTTGAAGACAGTTTAAGAGACCTCTGGGACAACATCAAGTGTAACAACATTCACATCATGGTGGTACCAGAAGGAGAAGAGAGAAAGCAAGAGATGGAGAATCTATTTGAAGAAATAATGACTGAATACTTCCATACCCTGATGAAGGAAATAGACATACAGCTGCAGGTAGCACAGGGAGTCCCAAACAAAATGAACCCAAACAGACCCACACCAAGACACATTATAATTAAAATGGCAATGATTAAAGACAAAGAGAGAATCCTACAAAGCAGCAAGAGGAAAGCAACTAGCAACTTATAATGGAGCTCCCATAAGACTGTCAGCTCATTTCTAAACAGAAACTGTAGGCCAAAAGGGATTGGCACAAAATATTCAGTGTTGAAAAGCGAGGAACTACAACGATGGATACTCTACCCAGCAAGGCTGTCATTTAAAATCAAAGGACAGATAAAGAGCTTCCCAGACAATAAAAAGCTAAAGGAGTTAATTACCACCAAACCAGTATTACAAGGGCTGTTGGAGGGACTTCTTTAAGATGAAAAACAACAACAACACTTTTTCAGTTAAGTGGGAAAAGGAAATAGTCTCATTTTCCTCCCATTAGGCAGATCTTTCTTACCAGTTGTGAAACTCTGGCCAAGCTATGTAATGAGTAAGAGTTTTCAATTGGCAAAAAGGATCAAAATTATGAATAATAAAATGTCAATAGCTACCAACCTATCAACAATTACTTTCAATGTAGTGGATTAATCAGAAGATATAGGAGGGATGAATGGATAAGAAAATAGACTCTTACATACCCTGCCTACAAGAGACTCACTTCAGATTGAAACACACACAGAGATGGAAAGTAAAGGGATGGAAAAAAATATTTCATGGAAAGAGAAACAAACAAACAAAACCTGGGGTAACAGTACTTACACCAGACAAAATAGATTTTAAAACAAAGGCTACAATAAGAGAAAAAGAAAGACCCAGTAATCCCACTTCTTGGTATTTATCTGAAGAAACACAAAATGCTACTCCAAGGGGACATGTGCATCTATATATTGTTTACAAGGGCTAAGATGTGAAGGCAGCCTGGGTGTCCATCAATGGAAGGATGAATAAAGAGAAGGTGGTACATACATACAATGGGATATTGCTCGGCCATGGAAGGGAATGGGTCCTTGCCATCTGTGGCAGCAATACCTGGATGATACTGTGCTGAGTGAAGAATGTCAGACAGAGAAAGACAGATGCAGTGTGATTTCACTTATGTGTGTAATCTAAAGAACAAAATGAACAAGCAAAACAGAAACAAACCCATAGATAGAGAGAACATTTTATAGCTGCCAGAAGGGAGGAGGGTTAGCCGGGTGGGTCGAAAAGGGGAAGGTATTGAGAAGTACAAATTGGTTGTTACAAAGTAGTCATAGGATGCAGGGTAGAGCATAAGGAATATAGTCAATAATATTGTAATAACTATGTATGGTGTCAGATGGGTACCAGATTTGTTGGCGGGATAGACAGGAGGGGGGTTGGGGGACAGGGTGAAAAAGGTGAAGGGATTAAGAAGAACCAATTGGTAGTTACAAAATAGTCCTGGAGATGTAAAGTACAGCATAGGGAACCTTGTCAATGATGTGTTAATAACTATGTGTAGTGCCAGCTGGGTACTAGACTAGTCAGGGGATCACTTCTTAAATTATATAAATGTCTAATCACTATGGTGTACACCTGAAATTAATATAAAATATTGAATGTCACCTGTAATTGAAAAAATTAAAAGGGGGTGGGGGAAAGATGAAGGGGAATAAGAGTTCCAATTTTCAGGTATAAAATAAGTAAGTCATGGGGATATAATGTACAGCATGGGGAATATAGTAAATAATATTGTGATGGCACAGTTTGGTGTCAGATGGTTGCTGGACTTATGGTGATCACTTCTTTAGGTATATAAATGTTGAATAGCTATGGTGTACCCCTGAAACTAATATAATATTGTATGTTAGCTATAACTTTTAATAAAATCTTAAAAAAGAAAAATATAACAAAATAACAAAAAAAAACAATAAGACATATTTATCTTTTTTATCCCAATTAAAAAAAACAACAGTGATGTTTATACATTCAAATTTCAGCAGTTAGTATAGAGTGTGTCATTTCTCTGACTGGAACACTCTCAGGAAGAATCCTTGTGACAGAAGTTTGCAGGGACTATGACCATAGTTATTCGTTACTTGCACTTGACAGTAGGGATTTTTCCAGACTTGGGATGCAATGTACACTGTACACATTTGACAAAAATGGAATACTTGTTTTTAAAGAAACACATAAACAACTTTGTGTTTAGTACATTATTAAAATAGAGGACAAAAGGAACATATGCTTAAGCACCTTTCTTTTTTGCAAGCAATCTGTTGGAAATCAATAATTTCCTATGTACACATGAAGAAGATACTGTCTGCTTTGCCTTTCAGAGTGCCCTGGGTTCATTCATGGCTTCCTGCCCATTTGGAATCATGCTGTTCTAATGGCTACTAAGAATAAGTCCCAATTCCCAAGTAAACACTTTTTCAGTAAAGCGGGGAAAGGAAATAGCCTCATTTCCCTCCCATTTAGACAGATCTTTCTTACCAGTCCGGAAACTCTGGCCAAGCTATGTAATGAGTAAAAGTTTTCAATTGGCAAAAGGAAACAAATAACCCCCAGTTAAAACCCCTTTGTCTCAATAATTCTCCACAAGTTTAATATTTCTCTGTCTAAAAGTTTTCTGCCCCGGCCACTTCTTTGTGTCTCATATCTCTGTGAAGCTCCCATATGGTTGTACATAATTAAATTTGCTTTTCTCCTGTTAATCTGTGTTTTTATTATAGGAGATGCTCAGCCAGGAACCTAGAAGCGTAGAGGGAAAATTATTTTTCCTCCCCTACAATATTCTCCCAGACCTTACCAGTATTTGCAAACTACTCCAGTTTCTTTAGAGCAAGCTGCTTTCCTCCCTTAGTAAGTTCAGAATGTTAGCAGCTCTGTTCATCTGGACATCTGGAGAAAAGGTGGGGAAGACCCTAAGATATGTGCATGTTTCCTAGAAAGATAAGGACATCTCCTCAAGCAACAGGCAATTCCTGGGCCATCGGGAAGTATTCACCTAACAGGGAGGTGCCAATCACTTGTGCAAGATAAGACGGTTTGAAACAATGGGGGGTTTCAAGAAATTTGGAGGGATCAACCCAAATGTCCTCATTCGATGTGTCAGAGTCCATTCTTTCCCAACAAGGACCCTGCCTTTGGCATGGAAGAGCTGCCTTGGTTGTGGGATTTTCTTTCTTTGAAGCTCAGCTCCTTTCACCGTTAAGCCCTAAGTCTGGTCCTCAACTTTCCCTGTCCTACAGCTTCAGGATGAGAGTCTCTCTATAGGCAGTCGGTGAGGCCCTCCTGCTTCCACATCCCGTGTTTGACCACCAATCGGTCGCTCTCACGCTTAGCGATAGCCACTCGATTCCACTATCCTTACTGTTCCTCTTGGTCTCATATTTTCTCAAATGCCAGATTGTACAAGCCAAGGCAGTTCTCATCCATGGTATAACACCACAGTTCATAAACAGTGAGCCTCTTACCAATCACACGCTAATCTTGTGCCAGGGACTCTGTGTGCCCCACCTCCCACCAGTGGGCTTTGTAATCACTAGCTGGGTGGCACCTGGGCCAGGTCCAAAATTCCATTTTAGCCTCTTCATTGGATATTTCCTGGCCTCGAGTGCCACAATTTAGTTTCCCGTGGCAGCACACTCTGAGACTGAAATTAGCAGATAGTATGCTTATTAGGTAGTGTGATTGGGAGCAGTACCTGAAAAGAGATGGAAGGTGTTGCCAGAGGAGAAGCTGAGTCACAGTGCAGCCCTACAGATGACTGAGTCACACCCACGGGAGGTATAGAGAACTGGGCTAACAATGTCCAGACGTTGGGGTGGAACACCTGGGCCTTTATCTCCCAGGTGGTTCTGATGTCGAACACAGACTGCCTGGGAAAGGAATGGTAAACTTGAAATTGTGAATCTCCAAAGAAGACTGCACCTGAGGGCTTTCATTTGGCAGCAGACCCAGAAGCTGAGGAAATGGCTTTAGTTCCCGAAGGGAGATCTCAGTGGCACGTAACAGCTTCCCCCAAGAGTCCCTGCCTGAACAGTGTCTAATGCTGAAATTAGAGAGGCATGTCTTGTATGGTAGGTATGTAGACACTAGCTGTGCATACCATTGTATCCACTTAAGTCTGCAGTTTCCAAAACATCAAGCAAGCAATGTAGCACAGGTCACCATGAGCTTGTCTTTTTTTTTTTTCCTTATGAGAACGCCACTGATTTTGGAAGCATTTCTATGGCAGTTCGGAGCCACAGTGTGGAGGTTTCTTGCACCATCTGCATGTGCCTCTTCCGAAATCTCTGTTTATGGAGAAGAATGCCGGCCATTCTGTCTTCAGAAGGTACATGCCATTGTGTGAGGAAAGCAGCCTGCAAAGACGGAAGTGTAGTGATGAGAGATCAGTCAGCAGCAGGAAAGTTGGTACTTCTGAAACGACAGTGCAAGTCAGTGAGAAAAGGGCTGTTATAAATTGCGTTTAGAAGGCCTGACTGTGCACTCGGTTCAAATTTAACACTGATGTAAGAGGACCCCACGTCCTAGCTCCCAATAAAATCATGAACGGTAAAATAAATTGTCTAAAGTACTGCTTATTGGATATGCAGCAAAATGAACAAAAGCTAGAATGTAAAATTTGATTCTGGATTCCGGGTTGCACTGTTTCATTCTTGCTTTCAGGCTCAGTGCATGTTAAGTGTACCCAGTGAAGATATTCAGGAAAATATCCCAACCCATCAGCAACCCAGGCATCCCTTCAGTGACAGTGGGAGGGATGGGTGGTGTTCAGCCTGTAGCAGTGATATTAACCCAGCCACATCCAGTCTTCAAGATGCCAAAGCCTGCAAATAGAGCCCTGATCTTAAGTGACAAGCAATGTCTGGCCTATCCTGAAAGTGACCTCCAATCGCAAATTTGGAGAGAGAAAGCTAGCCTCGTACTACACTTTACAACTGAAGAATGCCTTAAAATAAACACTAGAACTTTACTGTCTGCCTTTGGTTTCAAACCTTCTATCCAAAGCCGGACATTTTCTAATAAATTTATTTCCCAAACATTGGTTGAGGGCTGTCATTGTAACTTGAATATACAAAATTCATGTCAAGTTTTTGTTTTTATATCTCTTTCAAGTCAACTGCAGATATTTTTCAATTCCAAAGAACATGGAAGGAAATGGATACAAGCTAGAGACGCTGTTATTTACTAAAAACATAGGATAGAGCAGTTGCCTATGCTATAGGAGAGACAATGTACAAAGTTTCCTGAGAAAAGCCTCACACACTGTCTTGTATTTTATGTGCATTAGCCAAGATCGCCAGCCAATCAACTGTTCTTATCCTCACACTCCCAGCAGCCTCCTCCTGATACACAGAACAGGCACCACGTCCTCATTGCCTGTGTCTCACGTGACTCACAGCTGGGCCCAAGAGTAGTCTTGCGTGGCAAGTCGGAACACGGGGTCTGTAAAACCCAAAGGGAAGGCTGATTTCAAACATCACCTCTGCCACTTTCTCAACATCTATTAGTTTTCCTCCTCCTGATACAAAGGGAAATAAGAGTGGTTCATTCCTAGCAGGATTTTTACATGGATTCAATGGGTCAATATTTATAAACCATGAACAACAATGAAGGTTGGTTACTTCTATCACTTAGTGTAATTTTCAGCATTTTACTTTTATGAAAAAAAATGTTAAACCTTAATTTGTTAATTCATGCACACACATGTGCATATAAAATGCATGTGTGTATGAATTAATATGTAATATCTTGATAAATTAAAGGATATGTTAAGCACTTTAAGATTTAAATAATGTCCTCTACTCTGTCAAGTTGGATCTGAACCTATTCCACTTTTATAAATGAATAAATTTTTAGACCCACTCTAAGTTATTTTAGTCAGCCTCTGGCTTAAGAAGAGACGACTCTACAAGTATAAAGTGATTGGAAAATAAATGAAGCAAGTGATTAATAATAAAACCAATGAAGCCTGAGAGAATTGTGCTTGATGGATGGTGTGTAAGTCTGTGGAAGTGTGTGACGGCCTCTATACATCTGGCAGGATCCAGCATGCTCAGCTGGAGCCACTTGGAAGAGTCATAGTGAGTAAGCAGAAGCTACGGATAGCTACGCCCAGAACACTCAGATGTGAAAGTGCCACTCCATTTACAGTCTGCCTGGAGGATTGAAAGGCATGGTCTTCCTCTCAGGTGTGCCTTTCGCTCCTTCGGTCCTGAGTTACTACCTGGAGAAGTTGGAGGGAAGCCCGTATTGGCTAAATAGAGGATGCTTTCAGGCCTATCCACAATGAGATTTGCCTCCCCGTGAGTTATTGAGCACCCTGTCAGAATGCATGCAAGGGCTGCATGGCCATTTGTCAGGAAGGTTGGAAAGAAATTTTCTGTATTGGGTTCAACTCGATATCCAAGCAGGTCCAAGTGAATGATAAGGTTCTGTGATTCTAAATCCTGTCAAGGTCATGAAGTGACTAAACACAAGTTACACTTGTGAAAAATACAACTAGAAACAAAGAGTTTTGCCAAATAAAGGAAACATGACTTTCGTAGCTTCCTCAGGGGAAGTTTTTCACAGTGCACCTCCTGGTAGAAGACAAAGAGAGCAAAGGTCGGCCGAGATGAAGGGAGCCCAGCGGGTTCAAGGCATGATGTGGATACGGAGGACAAACAGCACAGAAGGAGGGGTGGGCTGGGGAGTTCGTCCTGACTTGGAATTAGACTCCTCTCATTATCCTTCAAATTGCAAATGCTGGCCTGGAGGTCTGTGCCTGGAAGCAGATGGGAATATCTGACCAGTGCCAGGTTCTCTGCACAGATCACACGTCACCAACACCGATTCAGATCACTGTTCCATATGGGTCACCTTATATGGAGATACATAAAAAGGAAACTATAGGATATATTTGTTATAAGAAAAGCTTCAGTGGGGTATCTGAATTTACTATTGGGTAGCATCAATTAATATGAGCTAAGGAAGTGACTGACTTCCATTAGTTAAAAATAGGTATAATGACCATATTGTCTGGAGTAAGAGTAATAGGAATAACTCACACTTACTGAGCAGTTCCCTCAGTGAAGCAATGTTAGGTAAGTGCTTTGAAGGTATGGAATACTCTCCCAGTAACTCAGCGACCTGAGTGCTACTGCACCCCACTTGCAGCCCAGGGGCTGGGGTTAGGTACGCGAGGTTCCCAGTCTGCGAGTGGAGAAGGCCACATGAAGCAGCGTTGGTCTGGTGTGAAATCCCACGCTCTTGGTCACGTTTCAGGACTGCTTCTTCACTGAGTGTGGTCAGCAAAAAACTGAAGTTATATAAAAGCTGATTCATTTTTATTTGATGTCATTCTCTATGTTTTACATCAACTCTCTCCTTCCCTTACCAGAGTCAGCATCCTCTTTTCATATAACCTCCCCCCATTAAAAAAATAAGTTTCTTTCTTAAGGAACTATGTCTATTTTTATTGATGTATGTCTTATGTATTGCTCATGTTTAAATTCTGTTGTTAAAAAAGATATTGCTAAATCTTATTAAGACTGCTCAAGCATTTCTTAATTTTTTTATGGATTGAATTTTTGTACATGGTACTCTAATACTCTTCAAATGTCTTCATATGTAAAACATAGTCTTTCTAGGTTTGCTTTGAATATCTCTTCAAAGCCTTGATGCTGAGGGACAAATTTTAGTTCCAGCCAAAGTGGCATAAAGGTAGCAGTGAGGTTCCCTTGCTTCAGCACCCGGAGACGTGTCCTTCTTCCGTTGTGGCTGCCTTCACCCTGCTTAGCTCCTGTAAAGGGGAGTGGGGAGTCAGCACTTACAGAGATACTGTCACATTTTTGGATGATTTATTCTAGATTCTAGAAATCACCAGACACTTGAATTATTTTTTAAATGTATTACACGTAAAATGGTGCCCATTCAACCAGGACTCTGCTTACCAGAACTATTGCTGTTGTTACCAACAAGATGTCACCGGTGAGTAGTAGACTATTTTACCTTACCAGACACTCCTCTAAAGGAAAACAAACAAACAAACCTTGTACTTTTTCTCAAGAGACTTTATGAAGATAGTGTGGGTAGTTGAGAGTAAGTGACCTGAATATAAAAGAAGCACATACAGATTAGCACGAAAGTCAGGTATACCTAATTCTGAGTTAACTGCCGATATGTGAGAGACATCGACATTCATTTCCACTTCTATCTCAGTACAGAAAAGTCAAACAAACCTTTCCCTGTGAAAGACTATATCCATTAAAGGTTTATTTTAACATCTTAGTTGGATGAAACTCTTCTGTGTGTCTCACACTTTGGACCAAAGTTCTTCTGTTGTTGGCTGTTAATTATTTTTGCATTATCAAAAATATGTATAACAAACAAATAAATTTAAAAAACAAAACAAAAACCTATTTTTGTCTGCAGTTTTCCCAAGTCAGTGAATATGCAGATTTCTTACCAGTGGCCCACTTGTGAATGGAGTGACATACTCCCTCTATAAGGCCCATAAGGGCAGCCAATTCCCATATAACAGGAGATAAAAACTGCATTCTCTCTGCCTCAGTTTTAATGAATTTCTAAGATAATTGGTACAAATTACTTCTACGTAACAAAATGAGGCATGAGGCTACCATGCCAGAATACAAGTGAAAAGAACCAAATCTGGCTTTGTGACTCCTAGACTCTCACCCACATTGGAGGGTGGAGGGCAGTGTACAGGAGACTGGAGGGAAGATTTTGCAGGAAATCATCCATGAGCGGACAGACCCACCACTCACCATGCAGGGTGACGATGGGATAGCGCTCACTCTCATCGAACCTGGGAAAGTTCCTTGAATCGACCCAGAGCTTGATATGCCCCCTATGGCTTAAGAGACTGAGAAGACTTGTTGGTCTCTGCTTCACACCTGAAAAATCTAACAAGATACTGCGGTCCAGCAGAGAGAGTGCAACCCCCACCCAGCATGGCCGCAGGCTCTCTCTGACTCCCGTCCTTGTTCTATTCCTTGCATTCATGTCTACCGTGTTTCCCTGAAAATAAGACCTAGCCAGACAATAGCTCTAATGCGTCTTTTGGAGCAAAAATTAATATAAGAACCAGTCTTATATTATGTTCGATAAGACCCGGTCTTATAGTAAAATAGTGATAAGAGAGTTGGTAGCCAAAACTACTGTGCAGAGTATGGAGAGGGACGGCCTCATGTGGGTTCTCTGAGAAGTGTGCCCGGTTTCCTTCTGTTACACTCCAGTCCGTAAGGTGAGCTGTGGTGTAACTGTTTAACGACCAGTAACCACTAAAACTGTAAAGATGTTCTCTCCTTATTATTAAACAGTAAAATGCTGGCAACTTGGAAAAATATCCTATTGGAAAGGTTAAATCCTATTGAGAAATTTAACTTAATCTGTTTTTTTTTTAAGAAAGTTATCCCTTTTGTCACAACAAAACTGTCACAGCAAAACTGAAATGAAGGATGCAATAGGAAGTGCCAAGTCTTGTCAGAAGCCTAGAAGGGAAGTTGTTTAGTGGGACCAATCAATTACAAGTGGCTTCCTCAGCATCTGATGGCCCTTAAGATTTTAGCAAGGTTCTACCTTGCCCTTGAACACCTTCTTGATGAAATGTCAAGTGTCCTCATCAGCAGTGGAGAGCGGGTCAGGATTACTGTGTCATCTGCATAGTCCCAGAGTGTGTGCTGCAGGCTGAGTTTATCTGAAATGCAACATTTTGCAAATGAAGTCTCAAGGATTTATAAAACGTGAGACTGTTCAGCAACTCTGAGAAACCTGAGGGCAATGATAATTCAAAAATGATTAACTTTCATGTGTTTAACTATTTTGTTGGTGAACTCAAAACACTACACTTCTGATCTTCTTCCTATGTTCCTAACTTATAGGCATTAGTTAAAAGCATAGTGCTGTATAACCTTTCCAATTAAGAATATGCAGAATACAATTTGTTATTAAGTAGCATGAAACAATGCTATCTTTATTTTTTAATTAAAACATGACCTTTGTCTATTTAAGTACATTTTAAAACAACTGATATTTTGAAAAGTGTCCTTTTCTCAAATGCAACATTTTTATAGAAGTGGAATTTAATTCAAATTATATGGATTTAAATTGATTATAATCATTCATCTGAAAGACACAATTTGATATTTTCTCTGCCCAAAAAGACAGATTATAGTGATGAATATATGTGTCATCCACACTCACTCTGACGCTTCCATAGATAAACAGATTTTTATTTGTAAATAGTAAGCTTATAATACATTTTAAAATCAACAATTACTGTGTATTTGCCTTCAGGCTACTTTTGGTTGCCAAAGTCTATTTAACTTCTCTAGCTGTGAAAATTCAATTCAGAATCCAGGTATTATAGTTGATGATGATGACAGAGATGGTAACTGCCACTTACTGAGAATGTACTACACATTTGTCTTTCTATTAAGCATTTTCTACTTTGTGCTGCATGAGACATACCTAGAGAAATTTTCAAAATGTAAAAAAAAAAAAAAAAAAAAAAATCATGTAACATGTGCTTAGCTCTCCTCTGAGACCAGCTGAAAGTGAAAATCCGGTGTGGGGTCCAGACATCTGTGTTTTACGTTCTTAGGGGATTCTAATTCACAGGTTGAGAACCACTGACCTAAACTGCATTGTGCATGGATCACCTCACTTAATCCTCAAGTCGTCACAAGTTAAGTCTATTCAACAAGTCAAGAAATCAGTATTTAGAGAATTTAAGCAACTTGCTCAATTTCTTACAGCTATTGACATGTGGCACCTGGATTTGATACAAGTTATTCTAAGCAAAGCCTTTGAGAAGTATTTTGGTGACATTAAGAATGAAGAGACTTGATACGCCCTCCACATGTGTATTTATTTTTAGTGAATTCACTGTCATGATAGATAGATGGTAGAAGAAAGAAAGGAAGGAAGGAAGGAAGGAAGGAAGGAAGGAAGGAAGGAAGGAAGGAAGGAAGGACAGGAAAGGGGGGGGGAGATACGCATGTGTATATCCATATACATCCATAGATTAGATAATAGATGACAGATAGATAGATGATAGAGGGATAGATAGACTTGGTTAACTTCTCTGATGCATCCAAGCATGAAGAATCAGTTTCATTTACCTGCTTTTTATCTTTTATTTGCCAGTTAGTTTTATGAGAGTCACCATTTTTGTCTCAAGTTCAGTATATTACTATTCACTGGCTGGTGGACTCTGCTGACCTAAGCTAGTTTTGCTCATGTGTGTGCAGCTGGTTCACTGCCAGTGGGGGTCTGGTGGGCTTGTGTTGGGAAGCTCAGCTGGGAATGATTATCGCAGAAAAATCTACTCCTTGTGCATTTCATCACCCCCTGTGACCAGAAGACTATCCCAGGCTCAAGTCTCTCATGGTGTTGACAGAAGCCCAAGAGTACTAGAAGGAACATGTAGGGTTTCTTGAAGTGTAAGCTCAGAAACTGATACACCTTTACTTCCACCTCATTCCATTGGCCAAAGTAAGTCCCATGGCTGAGCCAGGGGTAGAGTGTGAGGCATGATGGAGACACAAGGCAAAGGGCAGGGACCGAGGAGAATGAAGGGTTGGAACCATGCATGCGGTCTACCACATGTGACTCCCCACTGCCCCTAAAGCACATGTCAGTTTCCTTCCCATGCTCCTATCACCTTCCATGTGCTCATGTCGCACACCCTGCCTCCCTGGGCTCTCAGCATGCTTCTCCTCTCCTGTTTCATCACAGCCAGACTTAGATTTTAGCTTTTCAAGTCCCCCATTCTGTTTAATCAGAGCCTGTGTACACCCTATTTCCTGGGGTTAAAGGATTATACCCTGTCTTTGTCTGCATATTTTTCAGTCTTCAGTTTAAATATCACTTATTTAAGAAGATGAGTGCAAATCCCTAGGTTGCTTCAAATTTTTTGGATTTTGATTGCTCTCTGCATTTTCCTCATGCATTTACTTGTAACTGTGTTAATATTCCCCTCTCTAATATACCATGGTCCGTATGGTTGCAGAATGTATGTGTTATTGTAACTTGATTACTCAACTGATTAATTTTCTTAAAATGGCCTTCAACATTTATTTTTTTTTTTATACCTGGTTCTACCTTTGTTACATATCATATGTCTTTCATTATTTGTCTGTTTTTGATGAAATCTTGTCTCAAGAAAATGACAAAAAAAAAGGAATATTTATTAAATACGTATTATATGCTGAGATATTTTATACTCTGTGGTATTTAACTGTCTTAGCTATTCAGAGTCCTGCTGAAACAATTTGGAATTGAGATCTTGAGAGGTTAGGTCACTAATGCAAGTCACCAGATTAACTGTCATATGTGGGAGGAACCCAGATCTAAAATGGTGTTCCTCTTCACCCTGATTTTAATTTCCACTCTTATCAAAAGAGCCCATGTTTACTTTTCTCCTTCCTTTCCAAATACAAAAACACGATTTTTCCTTCAAAATTTTTGTACACAACTCAATACTGTCCTCACATAGTTTATTGATGAGCCAGTTTTTTACTCTTTGAGAAAAGAATATACCTTGATTATAATGAAAGGAAGTTTGTAACCTAACCACAGGAAATAGTTTATGAAATAAATGCAAACAACATTGCCACCAATGAATAAAGTTCTCTCAAACTCATTGAAAGGAGAGAGGAGAATTTGAGTGCCTTCAAATCACACTCATGTGATCAAAATTCATAAGTCAACATATAATCAATTTTTAAAATTAATTTTTCACCTCTATGGTATTTAATTAAAAAAAAAGTTTCACAATTCTCCAAGAGAAAAAAAAAACTTATATTAGGAGACACCAATTCCCATAAAACAAATCTATACAGTCTCAGTAGGCAGCACATTTCTCACTTACTTAAAATCTATTGGGTGACGTTACAGCTGAGCAGCTGTCTGATCTCTCTCTTCTGAGTGATGAATTCAGGGACCTGAACACCTTCCTTCAGGTGATATTACCATACTTTTATTCCACATGAACAAACTAGAGACCTGGAAAACCCAGTGGGGCATTTTAGGGTCACTGTTCATTCCCCAGGATCAGACACAGAGTCATCTCTTTGCAGCAAGCTGAGAAGTGAGAGACCAGGGGGTGAGTGAAACTATACTGTGAGGACCAGGATTCAAAATCAGGTGACTATATGCCAAATCCCAGAAAATTTCTGGACATTGAAGTACATTCCCAGAGTTTTAATGAGGGAATAGACTTTACCATGCTTCTCCAAAGTTATCAGGTCATGGTTTTGCTCAATTTTCCTAATGACCAGCTGCATTTGGTCTTCCCTTGATCGTCACTCTAGCTAAGAGATGGGCAATGTTCTAGTGACGAAGTTAAATGTCACTCGGGAGAACCTCACTGTAACACTCTGCCAGGCATGCACGTTGGCTTCCACTAATAACTGCAATTGTAATACGGTCTTTCTCTGTGCCATGCATGTCTTAAGTGCCTTATGAATACGTTTTTATTTAATCCTCAGAGAAAAGGTACAGGACAGTTTGGTGTCCTTAGTTCTATTTGCAGGTGAAGGAATTGGAACTCAAAGAAGTCAATTTCTTGCTGAGGGTCAGAGGTCCTTCGTGATGGAGCAGAGGTCCATGCCCAGCCTCATTTGTGAGCCACGGCTGTGATGCTTCACTGGAGCCCATACTCTTTAAAGGCCTAAGTGCTGGGCAGGGTGGCTGTTGAGCGACAGAGGCCAAAGGCTTCTCAGCTATTAGTGTAACACTTCTATCGAGCATTCCCTGCTCTTTGTTGGGGTTGGGGAGATCCCTGCTATGTGAGAGAGCTGGAGACCAGGATGACGTAGAGATTAGGGTGCTAGATGCCCAGAAAAACCTGGTAGCCAATAGAATTGACAAAGGAGCGTTTCTTTGTCCAAACATTCATGAGCTCCTGGTACTAAATATACAACAACCTAAGCAGTCCCCCCTCTCTACAGACATGATTGCACTTGACAGCCATTGTAAATTCACTGTTCTCACCCCCTCCCCAAGCAATCGCTGCTTCTAATTCCCTCATATATAGGCATATTTCATGACAATTTCATGCATATCCTAAGTTATGATCACTATGATTTTTCGTCAATTGGGTGTGAGAGGCTGGAGCAGGGTGTCACGGGAGGAGGCACGGGCACGGGAGTGGCTACCCAACGCTTGCTGGGAGTTGACGCCTGTAGATACAGTGATGTCACTGAATTACGACTGAATTACACACGATGACAAAAACTCTGGCTAACAAAGGATGAGCTCACTGTGCCGTTCTAACAACTCCAGGCCTTCTGATCGCCCAGGATCACTCACTCCAGACACAATAAGCCCTTCCCCTGGGGGGCCCAGGGGGCCGCGCCCCTCAGCACCCTGCCGCTGCCACCACCAAAATTTCTTACACCTTCAGTGAGCATCACACGCATCTCTGAGCGATTCTTTATTCACTTCATCTTTTAGAAATCACATGCCACTTGCTACAACATTTAATTTTATGCACCTTCTGTTTTGAATTAATGCAGTTATTACAAGGATTGTATGTACATTTAAGTCTGTCATCGGGGCAGAAAACTACATCCTCTTTTTACACCTCTGAAGTTTGAATTGAATCAAAGGCTTGCTATCTCTTTCACATGTTGCTGTCTCAAAGTGTTTTCTTCGGACCAGTTATATGATGAATCTGATGAAACTGAGGTCGTTCATTGTGTTTATCATAGATTATATAAATCAATAGATAAAATGTGTGACTATTTATTAATTAGCAGAATGGTATGTACTATGCTTAATGCTTCTACATTCCATAGATGCACATTAACAAAAAGATAAACAGAAGAACTCAGAATCATTTTACCAAAAATGACAGATGTTGAAAGAACTATGCCTGCACTGTTCCTAGTGTGAGTAGATTCAGAAAGAAAAGGTTTTGTTTTGATTTCAGCAAACAAATGACAACATTTCTCATGGTAAGGAGATCAAATTAGGTTTGGTTATTGTACCTTCAGATGAATCACCCTCTATAGGAACAACCACAGCCAGCCAATTGTATTGTTCTTGCAAAATGAGGGTCCGGTCAGCAGGGTTTTATGATCACCCATTCTTTGGGATGCCAGCAGACACAGGATCCTGGGAATTTAGAATAGAACAACTATTTTTTTTTTTTTATGTCAACTGGTCAACTGTTGATTAATTAGGTAATTTTAAAAAGTCATTAATTGGGTTTTAGTTTTCCACTTTGTATTTTCAGTTTTGAATGACTGGACCGCTGTTGATGTTTTATTCTGTCCCATGCTACAACTCACGTAGCCAAGGAGATTGTGGACTTGTAGTCCATGAACCAAAGGGTGGAGAGGACATCCTGGGTGTACTTCAGGAGAGCCAGAAGTGTCCGAAATGGCAAGCAAACATTCTTATGTCCACATGAACAGATGTCTGGTGATAAGGTTCATGGTTTTAATCAGACTGTTACAGAAATGTAATGTGTGATTAAAACCATTGTTTGAAAACCTCCAAAGCTCCCAATTAAACAAAAAAGAAAATAGTTTATTGTTCTGGACCAAATGTCCCACCTATTCACATGTTTTATCCTTAATCCCCATTGTGGCTATATTTGGAGAAGGGGCTTATAAGGAAGTCATTCACGTTAAATGAGGTCATACGATTGGGACCTTTATCCTATAGGGATATAATTTCATGTATATCCTAAATTATTATTGCTATGATTCATTTATATTATTATTGCTTATAGAAAGAGACACCAGAGGGCTTATCTCTTTCTGTCTCTCTCTGCATGTGGAGAAGAAAGGGCATACGAGAACAAACCGACTGTCTCTGTGTACAAGCCAGGAAGACAGCCCTTACCAGACACTGAACCCCACTGGACCTTGATCTGGGATTTGCAGCTTCTAGAACTGTGAGAAATGCATTTCATTTGTTTAAGTCACCCAGCCGGTGGTGTTGTGTTATGGCAGCCTGAGCAGATTAATACTGTTTATTGATGAGAAAGTGGAAAGACTGATTCTAAACATGGGTCACAAGTGCTGTCATTCCCATGTGATATTATCTACAGAAAGTCCATGCTCCAAAATGTCTTGTGCATTTTAGTACTTAAATGGCTTAAATTCCACAATTAAGAATTATCTTTAGGCTTGTTGCCTTCCCTTCTGATAACCAGACATTCAAGAAAGAAAGCCAGGTTTCTGCGTATTTCTTAGAGGTGAAGAGATTGGCAGGATGCTGTTAGAGAGTGGAGAGGTACAGATATTGTGGCTGAGATTTATTGGAGACCCCTTCCACCCTTTTCACTATTTGCCTTCTCCCACCTTGACGAGTGGCATCCTGACAAATTAAGACCAAGAGTATCTCTTTATCTTCCATTTGCTGTAGAATACAACTTACTCTACTGCCAATAGTTTGAATGTGACATAACTGTGTTCTGAAGTGATAACTCAAGCTGGCCTTCAGAAATGCAATTACATAGTTGCTTGTCAACAAAGATGAATACACTGCTGCATTCCCAATGCAAACACACACACACACACACCACCACCACCACCACCACCACCACCACCACCACCACCATGCATCTTATGTATAAATGGCTTTAAATACCTCATTTTAATGTGTCTTTTTTTCAAATGGATGACCCACATTTCTTCTTCCCTGACAAATATAATAACCTTACACTACTCAAATTATAAATGGGTTTCATAAACATTTATAAAATAATAAACATGTTTCTGGAATCTGTTGTTATTTTAACTACTCATTTTTTATTTTTTTTTGGAAAAAAAATGAAGATAATCTAATTCAAGGCTATATTGACAGAGCCCTGAAAGCCTTTCAAAGTTGGACTCTATAAGCAAAAATAAATATGACTGCTATTGATGTGATTGCTACAAAGACCCTACATAAAGATGTGGAAACTATCATGCAATCCAGAGACGTGAGGAAGTTTAAAATTGTGTCAAATTCCAAAGAAGGAGATTATTGAGCTTTAAAAAATGGTGAAACAATTTCTGTGAATTTTCATATCAAAATTACAAAACATTAGAAATGAAAAACACACCTAAATGTGAATGTAAAGGAAAGATGAACTATTTAATATCTCCAGAAAAATCTCTCCTTTTAAGTGTGGAAGGTTTAAAGCCTGCCCTTAGATATGGCTATGTCACTATAAAATAATTTGGGGGGGAACTTTCCTGTGTCATAAATGATTTCAGAGAAAGCACGAATCTGGTCATGAATTGATCATTTTGATTCTGCAACCACTTGTTTAGTGTCGACTGTGTACAATTCTGGGCAACTCTGGGCCCTGATACTATGAGAGTAGCACAAGGCCAGTCCCTTCCCTTCTAAAAAGGCTGAATTTTAACACGCTCAGAGGAAGCCCACATTGTTTAAAGATGTAGTGGAAAATGAGAGGGGTTGTGAAATCTCGCTCTGTAATGCGTGTCAGTACGATTAGACTCAAACCCTCCTAGAATGAGTAGATGAACGCAGCCCAATGGACAGCTCTCACAGACGGTGCTTTCATTTGAAAATACTCCAACCCTAGAGCTCCAGAGCTGCTCTTAAACACAGCTTAATCCCATGTATGGCAGACAGAATCCATTCTCTCTTCTTCTGTCTCAGCAGACATGGAGAAACCGGGCCAACACACTATCATAAAGCTGCACACACTTGCAGATGTATCATCACAAAATCTACCACAGAGATGGGAGCTGAGGATGAAAATACTTCTTGTATTCCAAGAATGACTAGTGCAAATAAATGCATCCAAAAGACTCACTATTTCAAATTAGTTTGCATGGATTAATTTTTTAAAAGATTTCTTCTATCCTATTAGAAATCACATACATTTAATGTTTTGCGATATTAAAGACTTTTCATGTAACACATTTAATTCACTGGTTCTAATGTACATTTCATGTAATAATTTGACTTTTCTCATTGAAATTGCCTCCCAGTTTTAATGCCCTCCCATGTTGTATATGGTTTTAAGCTGTAAAACAGTTATTTTGAGCTCTTTATTCTAAAAACTTAGGGCATCCCTGATTGAAAATACATTAATATTCCAGGATCCTGCCCTCATTTAGAACCCAGTTAGAATGGCTGGGAACATGCAGGTTAAAGTGGTCATTACTTCCCCCCAAGTGTTTCTAAAGCAAGTGGTACTGACACCTGTTTATAAGCAGCAATTTACAGGAAACTACTTGACAATATATGTGTTCCTGTTCTTAGTAAATGTAGACTGAAGTTTCAGGGAAAAGGGTATATCCTCTCAAAATTACTCTCAAATGCTTCAGGGAGAGAAAGAGGGAATAAATGATAAGACAAATTGTGCAAAACCTAAATGGCTGGTGAATTTCAGTACGGGATAGAAGAGAATTCACTGTACTATTTTGCCAATTTACCCTAAATTCAAAATTCTATCTAAAATCTGATAAATCCCTATTGGGATGGAGTTTGTAACAACTCTAGGAAACAGAGCAGAAGAAAATGGTGGAATCCTCACAATATCTTAGGATCACGATGTAGGAACTGGATGGCAGTTACTACCGTAAGAAAACTAAAAGAAAAATGGACATTAAATGGCTTTGTGTGTACAGATGTGTGTCTTTGTTTCTATGTTCAAGTCATATGTATCTTAGTGTGTGTGACATCCCTAAATGTAATCCACACACACACACACACAACAATGCAGTCCTTACAGCTCCACTGGGTTTATTCCAACCATAATGCCTGTTCATCACTTAATTATGAGGACACGGCAGCTCAGAGGAAGGCAATTAACCAGCTCTACCTAGAACTGACTCCACACCCAATTGGTTCAAAATGCATGCCTAATTCTTTCTCCTTCCTTTTGCTTCTTCTACTACATGATACTGAGAGTAACACATGGAAATGCCCTAAGTCTCACGGACAAAGAGACACCAAAGGTTGTTAATGCTTCACAGAAGAACATTCTTGTTCTCAGAAATGCTCTACTTCAGACCAAACCAACAAACCTGCATGCCACAGATGTTTGAATGATAAGTCAGTATTATGATTTCTTTATGACTTATATTTAATTTGAAAGCCTACAGAAATTCTGCATACGTAGATTGAATAACAGAGTACAGTGTGCTGATTACAAAAATACCGTAGGTGTTGAAAATCATTTAACATGTAACCATAACTCCGTTTAAAATTGGGATGATACAATATTTTCTTTTCATTTCTTAAGCCACTGCAGAACCAGAAATACTAGTTTGGTGTCTACCAGTAATGTAGAGACAGCCTAGTTGAAGGAGGACGTGTTTGGGGGTGAGAGGAAATCTATACACCATTGTTAAATATCAGCATTGTGTATTTCTCTGAACTTCCTGGTATGCTTTTCT
Source organism: Rhinolophus sinicus (assembly GCF_036562045.2). NCBI lineage: Eukaryota > Metazoa > Chordata > Mammalia > Chiroptera > Rhinolophidae > Rhinolophus > Rhinolophus sinicus. The sequence continues at coordinate 113,942,898 of NC_133758.1, forward strand.
TTTTGTGTTAACATCTGAAATATTTATTAAGGACGATGTGGTTTGCCATATATATCTTATTTGTTATTATATTTTGGGCTGAAATCAGCTGAATAACCCAGTTAGTGTTTTCAAATATGTTATTCTTTGCTTTACTCTAGTATGTATGTTGTTACTCAACACAGTAGCTTGTTCTTGTTCTTTTCTTTTGCCTCCATGATGTCAAATTTCAAAGCTGTTATCAGCCATGTTTTCACCCTTTGTACTTTTCTGTTCCTAAGCTTCCAAATGCTACGAGTCCATCAGAGCTGAGGAATGAATTAAATTAAAGAATATTTTACACATTTGATATCCATGATCTATTAATTCCTGTTCTCTCTAATCTGTCTACCTCATGTGGAGGATTACAGAGAGAGTCGATTTAAGCATGACATTGTTTTCTAGTTATTGGATTGGAAATCGGTCTTACATTAAAGATACTTTTCTTTCATTTGTGGAAAGGTTAAACTACAATTGATGATTCAAAGTCAGGTATTGCATTGCCATTGGATTAGCAAACAAGTAGATCAAAAGGAAAGAGAAACAATATTCACTAGATTGCTTGGATAAGAATGTGGGAGATGGGACAGACAGGTGAATAAATAAGAAAAAGTAATTAGAAAGACCCAAAGACAGAAATACTAGGAAGAAAGGGCCGATAAAAAGACAGAGTAAAAAGTGAGGAAAAACAAAGAGACAGAGCAGACAGTTAAAAAAATGGTTCATTTGAAATATCCCTCATTATCCAAGCTTTAAAAAAATGTCCAAGGCTGATTTGATTTTACCATTTTCTTGCTTGTTCCCCAGTTTTTCCAAATCATCCCCAATCCCCTCTTCCTCTTGCAAACTTCAATTTGTTCTCTGCAACACTGGTCCCACCACCCAGATGTTTCTCAGATGGAGCAAAGAGACTCACCCACCCTAGCTTTTCATCCTCCGGGCTGCACTGCCCTCTGCTCTTCTCCAGGCAGTAGGCGGCTACATCCGTCTGTGGGGTCTACACCCTTCAGGGCTCCACAAAACAGCTGGCTCTGGGAGAAGAGTAACGTTTTGGAACAACTGGCCCCTATCAGACTGATTTCTCTCAGGAAAGGAGCCTTCTATGGAATCTAAGTCCATCTTCTTGAGAAAGGCTTTCAATAAACTGGAGTCATGGGGATCAAGAGAAGTGGGGCGAGGCCGTGGAAATCAGCGCAGTCATGAAACATCACATTAGGGAAACTGTTTTGTATTGGTAGGTCCAAGAGGTGCGGTCAGAGCTCAATACAGGAGCTCATGCAAATAGAAACTGCATCGACATTAGAAGAAAGTTGAGTGGGTGGAACTGGGGGTGGGGTGGAGTGAGAACAGAGAATTAAGCAAGGACACACAGAAATGCTTGTTTGTTGTTTTCAGGTGTCTCAGAGAATGGTTTGAAATACATTTTGGACCCCTCTTGGCCTAAATTAATCGAATCGTTCTGAGCTACCCAGAGAATGCCAGGCGGAGGAAGAGTGATGCGGGCTGCATTTCTACTGCACTGTGGCTGGTGGGTGTGAACGAGCCTGGGAAACCCTGGGGCTTGGGGTTGAATCCTTATTCAATGCCCCCTTGTAGCTGTGTGAGGTGGGGCAAACTATTCCAACGCACAATTTCAACTTACTCACTTGTAAAGTGCAGAATTAGTCATATCATTGCTAATAGTGCTAAATTTTAAAAACAGAAGTGAAGCATCTCCTGAAACCCTTACCCAGTGGACAAGGAGCAGTGACTGAGATCGCCATGCCACTTTTCCCCAGCCCCTGTCTCTTGCCTGACTTCCGTTCCTTGGTGACTTCTAATTGGTCTGACACAGGACAGACAGACTTCACAGAAGCGTACGGCTACACCGAAGGTTAGCATGTGCCTAGGTAGTTCTCTGAGAGTGAGTACAACACACAACAATTTGGCAAGATGACATAACACTCTACGAAGTCCCAGCCCTCTTCAGTTTTCCACGCTTTCTCTCTCTACCAGTTCCATCTCAACCTATTCTTTAGCTCATTTTTTATCAAACTTTCCCCACTTGCAAGAGGCCCATGCTTTGAGTGAGGACCCTTTATTCCTAGTCAAAAAGCCACTGCATCGAAGGATACAATGCTTTCTCTAGTTCCATTTTTCTATATTTATATATTGTATATTTCTAGGTGTATGATACTGCTCTCGATAAAATGTAAAATGCTGTATCCTAAAGTCATAGGAGTAACTGACAATATGACATGTGCCGGATAATGGTCCTCCCCAAAATGTGTATGTCCTAATCCCTGGAAGCTGTGACTTTGTCAGGGAACGTGCCAAAGGGAAATGAAGGTTGCGGGTGGAGTTAAGGTTGCTAATCGTCTGACCTTAAGGTAAGGTGATTGACGATCCCTTATGATGCAGGCCCAATGTAATCACTAAAGTCCATAAAAGTGGGAGAGTCACATACGTGGCAGCATGAGAAGGACCTGGCTGGGTGATGCGGGCTTGGAAGATGGAGGGACCTGAGTCAAGGAATACAGCTGGGCTCTACAAGCTGTGCAGAGCAAAGGGCCGGATTCTTTGCTACTATAGATCCTCTGGAAAGAAATGCACCCTGACGACAGCTTGGTCTCTTCCCAGTGAGAGCCACGTCAGGTTTCTGGTCTGTGGAACTGAGACAATAAGTGGGTGCTGTTTGAAGCCATGTGGTTTGTGGTGACTTGTTACAACAGAAGTAGGAAACTAACACAGGACAGAGAAGGTAGAGAAAACGTAGAATGACTAGGATTTCACAAAATGATCTCACAGACTAAATACTCCTAGTACGTGAGGGAACTATTGCTTTTGCTTTGTGGATGCCAGCCCAAGGATGGGCTGACTCTTGAGTGACTGGCAGACGATCTTCACTGACATCTTGGGTTTCTTTTTCTGTACAGAGGCAGGCTGTGCTCTCTTGCAAGCACACTTCCAGCATGCAATAAAAGAAAGCTTTGTATACTGTGATTAGAATGCATTTCTATGATGCTTGAGAAAATATAAATAGAATTATATAATTTATAGTCATATAATGATAGAGTAAAATACATAGTATATAAATAAATTATATAGAATACCTGTATAATGAATACTTGTGCATGTTATTTATTTATATAAATATAGTATTCACATATATAAGCAAGATAATTACATTATTTTATACAATGGCAACAAAATGTTTGCAGAGACCACATATTATCACTCTAAGGAGAGAAATAAACTGCATTGCAGTCAAGTAAACATCCTGTGTAGCCAAACAAGACCTACAGCAGAATAAGATAATTCTTTCTGCTGGATATATTTCCAGAATACTTTAGGCTAGAAAACAGTGTTTTCACACGTTAATGGACATGTACAGCACAAGATTTAAAAACTGCGGTGTGGGTGAGATGTCTGGCAGCACACTTATAATTTTAAGACTATTAGAGAAACTATTTTACAGATTTCATTTGTTGACCACCACAATATCTCACTAGACCCTAATGGCTGATATTAAGTAGGTAAACCTATGACAACAGAATACATAAAAAGTTTCAATTTCATGATGCGATTCTAAGATAATAACCCTTTCTAGTGTCTCCTAAGTGTTCATCACAAAGAGAAGAGTCTCCATACATTTCTGGCTAACAAAGCCATCATGGAAATCATTGCAATAAGATTAAAAGCAGAGAGCAAACCCTTGGAGGAGCGATAGCTGTGAATTTAATTGCTGGATATATCCTCACATAATTAAGACAACTAAGTGTTTTACATTTTCCATTAAGATTTAAATATCCAAAAATGCATATATGTTGGATTTTTAAGTACACAGTTTGTCACAACTGAACATATTAAGGCTGAAATATGTACCTTTGAGAAAAAAAAGTTTGCATGGCTATGTTATATATGAGTTCTGACAATTAAGTTCGTGAAATCATCCTAGAAAAAGTGTTACATACCTCACTGCTGAATATCACTACAGTCACCTTCAAAGCACTCCCCTTGGGAAGCTATGCTCCAACACCAGCACCTAGACTACCCTTCAAAGCAATTTTGGAACTCTTTTTCTGGAATAGCCATCAGAGCTGTCATTGTATTACCCTTGATGTACTGAATGTCATCAAAATGTCTTCCGTTCAATATTTCCTTTATCTTCGGGTAAAGACAGAAGTCACAGGGGGCCAGATCAGGTGAGTAGGGAGGGTATTCCAATACAGTTATTTGTTTACTGGCTAAAAACTCCCCACAGGCAGTGTCATGTGAGCTGGTGCATTGTCGTGATGCAAGAGCCATGAATTGTTGGCAAAAACTTCAGGTCGTCTAACTTTTTCACGCAGCCTTTTCAGCATTTTCAAACAGTAAACTTGGTTAGCTGTTTGTCCAGTTGGTACAAATTCATAATGAATCATCCCTCTGATATCAAAAAAGCTTAGCAACATCATTACAATAAGTTCGTGCACTTAATTGTCAGATCTCATATATCAGTTGGTTACAAGTTTTTTGCAGATTTGCTTTAACACATTTATCTTTATATGAACTTAATGTATTACATTAAACAATGTAGACAATCTCAAAACACAGAGAGACACCAAAAGAAAATGAAAATTTCTATAATTGTGCTACTGAAAGATAGTCAAAGTCAATATTTTAAACATTTTTTAAAAGTTTGTAGTGATCCTACTGCATCTTAACTTATTGAGTCATTTTTTGTGTGGACATTTAGGGTGTTTTCTTTAAAAGAGAAGTGTCATTGTAAACAACACTGCGAAATGCCCCACACAGCTAACTCTGCGTCATTGCCAAGGTGCTTGAATGGGACTGGCTTCCAAGAGTGGAATTGCCAAGTCAGAGAAAATGTACAATTTAGAAACGTTGACAGTCAATTTCAAACTCTTCCTGCCAGAAATATTTATACGTGTCCTTTTACCTGTAAATTCAATAACACTAAAACATTGTCATTATGTCTCCTTGATGGTGTTTTCTTTTGTGAATTGTTTATATCCTTTGTCCATTTTTAATTGGGATTGTTCATGCTTTTTGTTTGTTAGAAATTTTAAATATTGTGTATGTTAATGGATATCATGAGTGTTATTTGAAGTATTAAATATACTTGAATTGTTGGTGTTTTAAAACATAATTTTACATCCCTGTATACTGTGTACTGTTAAATAAGATGATAACTATGATCTTGGCCTCTTTTGTTATTTATATTATCCTTTTGTTTGTTTTCGTGTGTTTGCATTTGTGTGTGTGTATAGAGTGACAGAGAGAGACAGAGAGAGAGAAAGCGCCTTCAGGCAGCGCCAGGCCTGGTGAACAAGACAGAGCCCCATCCAGACCCTGATCCTACTAGGCTTATGCTTTATTTCCAGGCTCTTAAATCTACTTCGTGAAGTGACTCAGACCTGAGGTTTATATGGTTATAATCTTGTCTATGGGATCCTCAGGCACTGCTCGTCCTTGTCAATATTTTCATGACATCTCTCAAATATTTACTCTTCAAAATGGATTCTGCAATCATTTTGTCAAGAACAGAAGAAAACCATGATACTGAGAGCTTCATTGAAAAAGTAATATATAAAAATAAAGTTGAGGAGTACTGACATGTTTGAAATAGTGATGTTTTCTACCTAGGAACGTGGCATTTCTCTCGGAATTCAAGTCTCCTTTCATAAGCCTGGGCCAGGTTCTACCATCTTTTTACAATATTCTTTTCAATACTGTACAATGCTCCCTAGATGAAGCATAACAAATACATTTAGAAGGATGTAATCTTATTATCCTGCGTTTAATTCCTAAGATCTCCTCCTATCTTCTGCAGATGCCCTCTCTGATCACTCCTTCCAGAATAGCATGGGTCTGTGGTCCTCACGCTCGGGGTCTGCTGTCCTGGCATCCTGCCCAGGCTCTGCTGGGTGCCTTCCCTCCGCCTGCAGGCTGGGGTCTGCACAACTGCCCACGTTGCTGCCAATGACCTCATACCCCTGAACTATTAGTGTCTCCCCATAGAAGACCTGTCCTATGGTCAACATTCTCTGGACTTGGTTTGTCCTGCTCTAGATAGCAGAAATCCCTCTCCGCTTCTCATGGTGGCTCTTTCAGGAGGGTTCCCACAGCAAAGGAAATCAAAATTAATTTATTTACAACCGAGGTCCCCACTAGGGGTAGGGAGGTGTGGTGGGGCAAAGACTGTTCAGAAAGCTTGGCCATGAATCCAGAGACTGGCTATGCCTTGTGCATAAGCTAGACACATCTTTTCCACTCACATCCAGGCCTTGCCTTACAATCTGGCTCACAGGGCACGATAACAGCTATCCCTCCTCCTGATTCCTTTCATATTCCCTATGTTTCTAAACTGCAGCTTGCAGGCAAGCAGAGCACGTCTCAATGATTCAAAGTTCAAATTCTCCTTCCTACCCTGACCAAAGACGTCTGAGTGTCCTGTACCAGCAGTAACCTATCGGCTGCACTGCTGGGCGAGATTCCTCATGGGCCCCCCTGGAGGGAGATGCAAAGTCCGGAAACCCTCCACAAGGGCACTCTTGTTCCACTATGGAGGTCTAATTAATTGATTAAAATAGGGGATAAGAAGAAATGTCTTATGCATGTTGAAATGTCTTATGCTGTACTTCCCTTAATCTGTGACTTCATTTTTAAACATCTGTGTATTGCATTCCACAGTTACACATAATATACGTATGTAACCATCCCACATTGATGGGCACTTAAGCTGTTCTTGTTCTTTACTATTAAAAACAAAGCAGTATCTTTAGGAATATGTGACATATAAACATTATACGTGGGGAATAAAATGTTTTAACTAATTGAACTTTTCATAAACTCAGAAGACATGATGAAACGTTACACTGCAATACAGGAAATGTCATTCAAATGTGATTCCAGAACATTCTTGTTTGACTATCTCAATGGTCATTATTGTGGGCCTAAAGAAAATAAAATGCAATCATAGGATGCTGTTTGTTTACGTAAGAAACTGTATTAAGTTATGATAATTATGTGTCCACTGTTCATTTTTAGAATCAATCTATAAAATCAAATATGGTACAGCAGGTAATATGAATAGTATTAAAGAAAGAGTTCAGAGCATGGGAGGGAGAGGCGGTAGGAAGGGCGAGGTGTGCTAACAAGAAATAAAAATAAACACTCTTGGCTTTTTTAAAGAGCTGGGAACAGAACTACATCGTGGGAAGAAAATGATGGGGCGAGGCTGCTGGAGGAAGTGGTGAGGAGACAGACCTTCCATGAGTGTCCTGGGATAGAAACATCATTGTTCTGCGTATTGACCACAGTTTACAAAACGAAGGCCAGCCAAATCGGGGGCAGAATAAATAGTTGATTTTCCATTCTGTTCCATCTGCCTAAAAGCGAAGCTAGGGCCAATATGCTGCCATTGGGATGACTGGCAAGGTCTTTTTTAGCGTTTTAGTTTCCAAATTTCTCTTTTGTATGGCCTGTGGTATTTGGAATTTGGAAGAGGTTTCATGAAAGGCTGCTAGCCAGCTGCCATTTTGTGCTAGAAATCTTTTAAAGGATCTAAATTTAGTTGAGAGTGCTAGTCATTCCAAAGATGTTTCCTGGCATAAAAGAATTAAACTCAAGAAACATTTTTGCAACTGGAGTCTAGACACAATGGCAGACCAATAAAGAGATATATTTTATACATTTTCCTTCCTTTGTGTGTGTGTGTGTGTGTGTGTGTGAATTTGTTGTATTCTTTTTCTTCTAAAACTACCCATTTCATCTGTTTTCCTTTTGTCTTTGCAATTCTGAAAGTAATGAAGCATAAAAATGTGCTCTACTCGGAAAATCTCTAACGTATTTTTTCCAATTTTTTTTTTATTGTAGTAAAATACACAAGCATAAAATTTACCCCTGTAAGTGTACTGTTCAATGGCACTAAATATATTTATAATGTGTGATGCTCACCACCATCCATCTCCAGAACTCATATTTACAATATTTCTTATTGTAAAATATTTACAATATTTCAATATGTACAATATTTACAATATTTCATATTGTAAAACTACAACTCAGTCTTCATGAAACAATCACCTCCTGGATCACCTCCAGCCTCTGGCAAATATTAATCCACTGTCTGTCTCTGATTTTGACTATTCAAAGTATCTCCTATAAGTGGAATTAAATAGTATTTGGCTTATTGTAACTGGCCTATTCCACTTAGCTTTGTGCCCTCAAAATGCAACGGTGTTGTAGCGTATGTCAAAATTTCTTCCTTTCTAAATCTTAACAATAGTCCATTATATGTGTCAAAACCAAGCTATGCATATCTAATAAAACAGCAGAAAGATGAGTCTATTGCCAGGCTTTCAACCTGTGAGTTGGGAAACTCAAGGGTCCTGGAGTAATGAGTTCAGAGTTGTTCACAGACTGAGGGGCATTTATGGGATAAATGTGGAAGTTACTTGGCTTTTTCAGCTCATTGGTTGCTTAATGGTATTTCTTATTGGGGTCAGGGTGACTGAGTCAGGGAAGCAAGGAAGTCCAAAGAAGGCATGCACAGACTCACTTTGAGGATTGGTTTCCTCTGTTGATTTCTGAGAAGAGCAACAAATACCTGTAAGGTTAGGTTAAGGTTTTGTTGTTGTTGTTGTTGTTGTTTGTTTGTTTTCAATGAGACTGTGTTGACAGTCTCCATTTTGTCCTTGACATAAGTAACTCCATTTTAGTTTGGTTCTACATATGTATGTATGACGTTTTGCTTTTCCATTCATCTATCAATGAACACTGGGTTACTTCAACATTTTAACTATCGTGAATAATGCTGCTATGAACATGAATGTATAAAGACCACTTTAGAACCCTGCTTTCAATTATTTGGGTATATATCCAGAAGAGAAATTGCTGGAGCATATGGTAATTCTATTGTAAATTTTTTGAGGAACTTTCATGTTTTTCACAGTAGCTGTACCAATTTACATTCTCATCAAAATGACTCCAATTTCTCCACTTCCTTACCAACACTTGTTGCTTTCTGTTTTTTTTGTTTTTGTTTTATTGTTTGTTTATTTTAGTTTTCTGGTAGTAGCCATCTTAATGGGTGTGAGATGGCATTTCATTGTAGCTTTGATTTGTATTTCCCTGATGATTAATGATGTTGAGCATCTTTCCATGCTTTATTGGCCTTTTGCATATATTCTTTGGAGAAATGTATATTCAAGACTTTGCCAATTTTTGAATCAGGTTGTTTTTTTTGTTGTTGTTGTTTTGTTGTTGTTGTTATTGACTTTCATGACTTCTCTATATATTGTGGGTATAAATCCCTTATCAAATATATAATTTAGAAATATTTTCTATAATTCTCTATGTTGTCTATTAACATGTTGATTGTGTTTTTTGATGCACAACATTTTTCATTTTCATGAAGACTAATCAGTCTTTCTTTCTTTTGTTGCCAGTGCCTTTGTTGTCATATCTAAGAAATCACTGCCAAACCCAATGTCCTGAAGATTTTGTCCTTTGTATTCTTCTGAGAGATTTATTGTTTTAGGTTTTACATTTAGGTCTTTGATCTATTTTGAGTTAATTTTTATATATGGTGTTCAACTTCATTCTTTTGCTTGTGGATATCCAGTTTTCCCAGCACAATTTGTTGAAAAGACTGTTTTCTCCATTGAATGGTCTTGGTACCCTTGTCTGAAGTCATTGGACCATATATGTGAGGGTTTATTTTGGGGTTTATATATTCCATTGGTCTATACATATGCATTTATGCCAGTGACACTGTTTTGAATACTATAAATTTGTAGTAAGTGTTGAAAATAGGAAGTATGAGTCATTAGACTTGGTTATGCTTTTTCAAGATTGTTTTGACTATTTGAGGTTGCCTGAGATTTCAGGTGAATTTTAGGTGTGCTAATGGCATCCTATCTGGCAAAGATAAATGACGCAGGAATTGCATTCATCACAGTAGCAATTATGCCAGATTTGCACTGACATTGTACCCAGTTTTTAATCCTCATTTAGGATCTGTGTCTGACTATACTTAGCATTTTATGGTAGTGATGTTAAACTTTACATTTGACTTTGGGTATTTATTAGCAGGTACAGTGGTGTTTATTTGGGAGTAAGGTCTTGACTTTATTTCCTATAATGTAATTTGCTCTCTTGTACCTTCCAGTTACCATCTACAGTTACAACTCTTGGAGTCAGATAATAAAATGACCTGCAGGTCAGTGCAGTAAAGACATTGTGACATTGACTGATACGCTAATAGCTTGTGAAGCCTTCCTGTGAATAGGATCACTCGGAAATGTTCTTCCCTCTAGTACTTTATACCTAGTTTGAGATACTGAATTCATGGTGGTTTCCCCATCATTTAGGATGAGTGCTATTTTTCAATTAAATGGCATTGGGAGATGTTTTGCCTTAACAGATATTGTTGGAACAATCAATAAAATGTTCAGAGGGTTTGGCAAAAAAAAAATATTCCTATTTTGTTGATTTATTTTAAAAATCCTAAAGTTATAGACTCTGTTGAACCTAGTAATCCCCTCTCCACCATGGACAAAGCTTAGTTCTCTTTAAAAATATGTTTTGTATGGTAAAGTCCATGTGAAACGTTCTGTAAGGGTTTCAGTCTCTGTAGAAGAGCTTCCCTGTCCTTTATGTTTCTGTAACACTTTCTCAGGTCTCTAGTCATGGAATTATGTATGGACGCTTCTATTCATGTCCATTCCAGCACAGTAAGTAGCACTCAGTGAATGTTCCATCAGTGCTTAATCCCGATCTCCAACCACCTACAGTTTTCATTTCAACTTGGATTAAAGCACGTCAAGAATTGAATTACTTAAATCATCTAAATTTAAAATCAGTAAAATCACTTATATTCTGAGTTCAGTATTTATGAAGTTATATTATTTAAAAAATGTGATTAACAATAAAGGACAAAAATACACCAGCAAAAGCTGCATTCATATTTTCCTACTTCAACATGCTTTCCACCAAAATATGAAAACACGCATATTATTTTAGTAAATTCTCAATACGACCAGGGTTTTATCAATATAGTGAGGTAACTTTTGAGGCTGAATTTCCATGTATTTGAAAGTTGGCAGAAGATGCCATCCCCCAAATATGCCACTCTATACAGATGATTTTGAGCTGAAGGCAATTGAGGAGAAGCAGATACGAGGAAAGTTCCCGGAACTCCCCCCTCTGCCTGGAAGCAAGACAACATTTTCAAGGATCTTCTTCTCTCCTCTCTTCCAGGAAGGACAAAAGTTAATTACTCTCCCGTGACAACTTCAGGTCCTATTACCCTGGAAATGGCACAGAGGAATCTATATAACAATCTTTACTAACTAGGCTTTATCTACCATTAACTTCACATAGATTTACTTTTCTATAGTTTACCACCACTGGAAACCTTAAAACTGCTTTTTGCTAAAAATTTAAGTATATAAGTATATTGTCTTGTCATTTCTCTATGAATTTATTGGGGTTTTTTTGCTGCTGTTCAAGTTGCTATATAAGCCTGAATTCTAAGCCACCGCTTTGATACCTCATTTTTCCCTGGGTCCCTCACATGTACACACGAGGTATGTATGTTAATAAACTTCAGTTTGCTTTTCTCCTGTTAGTCTGTCTTTGTTACAAGAGTCACAGCCAGAAGCTTAAAAGCGTAGAGGAATAATCATTTTTCCATCCCCTATATATTTTAATTTTCTGAGATATTTGCCCTGTTAAATTGTCTTGTCAAAGTGGATCAACGGGCCAAAAGAATCAATGTGATCTTTAAAAAAATTAAATTGTTCATTCCTGTTGCCTCAAATCCTTTTATTTTATCTAACGCACTTGGGGTACCTAATTTCACTGACTAACATTATCTCTTACTTTAAAACTTTTCAACTCTAACTTTGACTTCCAGAATGTCTCGTTCCTCTAAATGTTTATCTTTCTTAATCACCCTTACTGGTCACTGTCTCTGGCTCTCTCCTTCTCTCAGCTCCTCAGATTCTCCCTGGATATTTTCTTTCTCTACAATCAAATCTTTGGAAAGGAGCCATAGCAACATACTTCCAGCTACCATAATTCTCAAGGCTCCCTGTCTTGACTGCTAGTGCTTTTATGGCCTGCACCATTATTCATTTATGCATACACGCATGTTTTCATGCTCTAGGCCAGGAATAAATTTCAGAACATCTCAATATTGGCCATGTAGAAAAATTAACTTTACTCTCTTTGCATAACTTTTGTATGTTGCAAAAGTTCTAACTTAATTTTCCAATTATTGATTTTAAGATTTTTCAGACTAATAAAGGATCTGGTAACTTCCCATGAGCTTACAGGAAAGACAAATCTTTTTTTTCTTTTTTTTTTTTTTTCTTTCCCATGGCAAGAGAGAAAGTATGTTTTTAAGATTCTAAGCTTTGGGGGGAAAAGCTTGGGCTCTGACAAAACTTTATCTGGTGTTATCTGTTTCCCCCTAAATATATGTAGGGATACTTACAATAGTTTAAAAGTAAGTACCTCACAGGCCTATTCCCCTGCAGCATTGTGTGTGAAGAAGCAGGAAGTGAATTTACTCAAACAATATAACATGGCCTTGGAAAGCCCATGGAATGATACTGTAGATTATCTGTAGAGGAGGGAACACCCTTTGTTACTCAGCTTCTCAGCTGGGGCTCTGTCACAAATGACAGACAAGAAGAGAAATATAAACAGAAGTTTATTGACATGAATGTCTCACATGTACGTGGGAGAAAAGTCAGGGATGAGGTAAGTTTCAGAGCTGGCTTAGAATTCAGGCTTAACAGCATCATCAACAAAGAACAACACATTTTTAGAAAAGCAGCAAACCGAAGGAACATGTCCTTGAGTTTCCATGGACAACAAATTGTGGGAAGACAAATACATGGAAAGTAATTGTAAATAAAGGCTAATTAGTTTGTTATTTCGGTTCCTCTGGTGCCCTCTGTAGGCTGATGAGGACCTCAAATTGTCTCCGGTGATTAACTTCAGTCTTTCCTGGTAGAGAGAGGACGAGGCACACTTCTGAAAATATGTGTCCTGCTTGGAGACAAATAGACAGAAAGCAAGGACCTTTTTCCACATCTGCTGCTTAATTGCCTTCAGTTCAAAATAATTCTTATGTCAAAGAGACATATTTTGGGGAGACATATTCTGATTTCCTTCATATTGTTATATGAATGAAAGGGATCTTTTCTTGATTGGTGAGTCGTATAATTTGTGGTGTTGTTGGGGGGAGGGGGGATGTGTGTGTGTGTGTGTGTGTGTGTGTGTGTGTGTGTATCTGTATGTGCCTGCGTATATCTGTACTTCTGTGAGTGTATATATACACGTTTGTGCCAAAGACAGAGATAACAACATCTGTCTGCTGCCCTGACTGAGCCTGGTGACCTGTGTTGGGAGGACTTTCTCAGGAACCATTCTCTGTTCTTACTGTCAAAGGCACGGAGACCCTCTGGTCAGCTAAGTTCCTGGCTCTAAACAGGTCCCATGTCCTCTTTCGTAGCCCTTCTCAAAAACTTTACCCTTCAGAAGCCATCATAATTACTGCCCGAGCACAACTTTGTCACATGTCATTTGATCACTTTTGTAATGCAGACTTTCTCAAGTCCTAACAACCACTAGGCCATAAAATATTTTTTATAATTGTCATTAACGAAAATAAGGAAGCAACAAGATTATATGGAAATTTCAGGATGTCCTTGTCACTGCTTTCCTAAGATACTTCCTGGGGGAGGCTGAAAGTCACAGGATAGGAACTGATATATGCGGAGCTTATATAAATAGCCACAGCAGCTCAAAAGTATCTCCAAATATACCCTTCCAATTAAGTTACATCTTTGACAGGCTCCTCTTTGGAAATTAACACCTTCCTGAGAATAATTTAATCAAGTAATCAGATTGCCTGAAATCTAATTGAATTCGACAATATGTGGAAGGAGCCTGAGACTGTTCCTAAGCATTAGAAACTTTCCAAATTAGACTCAGGCAGGAGTGCAGCGGGGTTTCTCAGAGGTGGCTGAGGCTGAGCTGCAGCTGAGCTGCCAGCTCTCTCACTAAATTGAGTAATCCCAGATAGTGAGGGAGGGGACTAAGAAGGCTCCCGCCATTGGCAAGTTCTAGATAGAGATGGAGAAACATGGTCCCTGAATTCTATTTTGCCTCTTGTCTCTCTTCTTTTGTGAAAACAGGACACACATAACTGTTAGAAATGGAGCTGATTAATTCATGTATTTGTATTTCCAACTATCTTCCAAGCATTAAGGAAATCCTTACCATGCATCAGGCTCCCAGCCTGTTAACCAGTGCACATGGGGAAGAAAAATAGAAATTTTCTGAGCATCTGTCCTAGAATTTGGCTCAGAATTGTTTTCCATCTTGCTCTGTTTTTCCATTTTATTTGTACTGAGATATTTTTCTTGCTAACAAATACTTTGAATTTTTGTTTTTAACTTGTTAGCTTTCTTCTGGGGTATTTTCTGTTGTCTTGATTGATATGCCTTTATATATTAACAATATTATTATTGATGTTTTATTTTACCATCCAAGTCTCTAACCTTTCATCTCCCATAAATGGAAGGTTGTCAATGATCCAAATAACAAATGATTGAGAGAGACAGTGAGGAAGTTCACAGAGTGGATGGTAAGAGGGAAAAAAAAGGAGGTGTCACGGCTTCCTGGTTTCTGATGCATGTATGACAGAATGGTGATCATAATAAATTTGTTTTAAACCGGCTGAGTATAAGCAGTTATCTATAAGAAGTGTCAAGCAGTTCATGACAAACCAGAGCTCCCACAATAAACCTGGACTACAGGTGTGGACTTCTAGAACTTGCCATATATTCCCTGCCCCCTTCTTCCTTCACTTCTCAAAGTCCCCTTCTGAGCTACTGTTACAAATCATTATTTCATAGAGTTTAGAAGCAAAAATTAGGTCTGGTTATAATACATCTTAAAAGTTACAGAGTCAGCAAAAAAATATATATAAACAAAAATAAATAATGATAGTATTGGGTTATAGAATAAAATAAATACCCTGAGTCTATATAGATATCAATAAGTGAGTGAATAAATAAATACAAATCTTCCGTACAGAAGAATTCCAAATGTTAAATCTAGAGGAAACAGGGAAATAAAATATCACTATTAAAAGAGAAAAATAACATAGGCTCAGAGTATCTCCCTCAAAATATGCATTATTTACTGTACTGGTTTTAAGATATGTCCCCAAGATTTTTGATATTCCTCTATTTGGGAAACGAAGCTTAATTCCTCCTCTTTGAATGTGAGCTAGACTTAGTGACTTACTTCTGAAACATAAAATATAAAAAGGGGAAAAAAATTAACATTGCAGTGAAGAAACTTGGCAGACACCACTGAGTGATCAAGGTTAACGGCACCAGAAATAAATCATATCAATACCATGTATTCCATGATATGACTCAATGAAAAGGGCACATCATATTTATAGTATTCTTCTAAAAATGTATAACCCCAGTTGAATCATGATCAAATATCAGATAAAACCAAACTGAAGGTCACATTACAAATGCCTGACCATTATTCTACAAAAGGACCAATGGCATGAACACCAAGACAAGACAGAGAAGCTGTTACTGATTGGAGGAGACTACAGAGCAATGATGATTAAATGCAAAATGGCATCCTGGATTGAATCCTGAAACAGAAAAATTATATCAATGGAAAAACTTGGGATATTGGAATATCTTCTGTGTTTCGGTTAGTATTTTACCAATGCTAACTTCTTGATTTTAAAATATTTAACATGGTTGTGCAAATTGTTACTAAGAGGGGAAGCTACATGACAAGTATATAAGACTTCTTTTTACAATCTTTGCAACTCCTCTCTATATCTGAAATTAGTTCAAATATAAAGTTTTAAGAATATTATATAACAAACATTACTTCTTCTGGTCATTATAAAATCAATAGATATGTGATCTAAGATCCCTTTGGTCATGTCCATCAAATTAAAATAGAAAACAAGAGTTAAAGTTTTGACTGTCCTTACAAAAGTGAATAAATAAATAAATTAACTAATTAATTAATAAACCTTAGGGAGCTCTTCAAACTCTCTTATACTTCACTTTTTGGAGAGGAACTGTGGTTAAGAACTAGAGAAAGGGAGGTGAAGTGGATCACAGACTAGAGACAGTGGCTTTTGCCACTGAAGCCCTTGTTAGAATAAAATAGGTGGAGACTCAAGATACCAAGATCTTACAATAGCCCTGTTGCATCTGCTGAGGGTGAGATGGTGGCTGAGAACCGGGTAAGACAACAGGTGTCTTATTGGATCTCTTGCACTCTGACCCAACCCCATCGTGCAGAGTTCCAGTCTAGAAGAGGGGGCAGGAACGTGCCATAAAGTAGGAGTTGAGAGCAGAATGTCCACAGATCATGACTTTTGAATGTAACTGTGGGACAAGTTACATTGAGACATAGACAAGACATTTCACTTTGACCTCAGTGTTGTCATTTAAAAGGTGAGTATGATAATAAACCCATGAACAAGGGTATACAACAAGGAAGACGATACCGCAACTGAGGCATTGGGGACACTGAAATCACCTTCTCTTTCTAAGAAATGTGTTAGATAAAGCACATTTCGCATATGTAGGTAACAATAATTCTTACTTTGCTACAGTATGAGGGTAAATACAGTGCATATGAAAGCCACATCAATTAAAGTGTTACCATGATTTACAAGCTGTCATTTTGGAATTCTATGATGATTCGCCCCTGTTTTGTTATTCTTGTAGCTGGGTCCATTTCTTCTTGAATAAGAGGGTTTTCATTCAGCCCTGCCTTAATTTCTTCTATCTATAGACACTTGAGGGTAAAAATGAATTTTCTATGAAACAAGGTTCATCAACACCTCAGAAAAATGCCCACTGAACATCACATCTATATCAGATCACCCACAAATTCTTATTCCTAATCCTCAGGTGTCTTGGATCTAACCTACAACTGTCGACCTACCCAGAGGAGCAGAGCTGCTATACACTCTTCTCTTCACTTTTCTGTTCCTTTTTCATCTTTCATTTGTTTCATTTTCTCTTCCTTCCTCTCTCCCTTTCTTCCTTCTTTTCTCCCTGCCTCCCTTCCTTCCTTCCTTCCTTCCTTCCATGCTTCCTCTCTTCCTTCCTTCCTTCCTTCCTTTTCTTCTGTTTCCCCTTTCTTCTGTGAAAGCTTTCATTGTTATGATTGCAATTGCTGCACACTGGGAAAACGAAGGTTGCAAATGGAGTGGAATTCTGCCTTAGACAATTACTGAGTGCTGTTCAATGACTCGGTTACTCATCCAGCGTTAACACAGGACTAGGAGTTGCAAGTTTCTGATCTTGAGCTAGAAGTTGAAACATAATTATTGAATTGAATTAGTCTGAGCTCTCCTTTCTTGATGGCCCATTATTTCTTAATATTAATAAGAGAAATAGTTGAAGAGGATCAAAATGAATAAGCAGAAGAATGTTATGAATTTTAAAATATAAGATGTTCAAAGTAGTTCTCTCTAGTGTAACAATCATGGCGATGTTACAAATAAAAGCCTCTAATATATGTCTGCAGTCTTTTCTTACTGAGGATAAAATTCATGTATATTTCTGGTCCTTTGCTTCAACGTATACCCAGTAATTCCTGTTAATAGGCACTAAGGGAGCATATTAGTTATTTCATAAATCATTATTGATTAAGGGAGGAGAGTGGGAATTTGGAATAGAGCCTGGAAGGGAGAGAACAAAGGAACTGCTCAAATAGAAGAAAGCAGCAGAGGCGGGGCTTGACATGGAGCCCCAAGTAAGTGGGGCACTGGAAGCAGAGAGTACAAACCAAGAAGCAGCACGGCCTCGCCTGGTTTAGTTCCAGGAAGATATGCAGCCTGTTCTGACCTCCAGCCTCTCTCTACCAGGGCTGCTGGCGTCTCTGTCCTTGTCAGATACCGACAGCTCCGCCTCTCTCTGCTCACAATCAGTGTGGACGCATGTGCAGTCTCTTTCGAATGATATAGAATTACTGGGGCATATAAAGTGCCTGCCCTCCTGTAGCACTGCATTTTTGTAATGCGTAATCACTGTCTCTACACTTCTTCTGAGGAGCTCCAGACAGCTCCTAATTCTCTGGTGTAGTCAGATGAAAAGTGGAAGAGAAATGTGAGTGTCAGTAGAAAACAAGCAGGTGAGAATTTGCCTGCTCAACAGGTTATCTGTCTATCCTGCCACCTTCCTCTTCAAGGTCCTTCCACACTGTCTCCAGCAGTAAATGGAAGGCTAGGCTTGCACCCAGCGCCCCAGACCCGCCCCCACGGTCCTTCATTACATGACTATATTCTCAGACCAAACACTCGGCACTCCCCAGTCTCCATGGCTTTGCTGGTGTTATGTCCTCAGCCTTCTGGAGTCCTGTCTGACCGAGACAGTGCTGACCTCACTTTGATTCTATCGTCAAATTCACTTGGCTGACTTTTACTTCTTTTAAGAAAGTTCTAGAAAAGGCACCCCTTATGCATTCAGATAGACTCTTGGTGAGCTTTCCTCATTGATCCTCCAGGAGTGCTCAGATATTTGTTAACCCCACGATGATAATGGTTTGAATTCAAACTGGGACATCCCTACCCCTTGCTTAAAAGAATCCTGTCAAACTTGGTGCTGGGGGACCCAAAAGAATACCCATATTTGCTAATACGACAAATACCCAACACATACCCACTTCTAACCACACTTCTACTGACAGGAGAAGCGGAATTGCCATCCACAGCAATAAAGTAATTTAAAAATATTTACTGAGTGTTAACATTTAAAAAGCAAATAATTTAAAAATTAAAAGAAAATAGTACAAGAAATTGCAATCATAATTAAATCACCAACAGAACTATCTCATTCATCTGTTCAAAATATCGACTAAGCATGAAAGGACAGTGACCTGATTTGCCTTGTATCAGTGCACTTTCAGAGGGAGACGGACTGATTATTCTTGTGTTCACCAGAAGCAAATTAATCTAAAATTTAATTTAGAAATATTTAACGAGTGCAAAATAAATAACCTTTATGTTGGTCTCATTGCAAATTCATATTTTTAAAATCCTTGGGTACTATTGTATATCTACCTAGTGATTCTACCAAGATGCTATCATCCATCCCATAACCGCTGTTTTCCTCATAGCCCTGAGGCACCGCGGAGGACTTCTGGGATTGCCTGTGGCAAATGGGAGGCTAGGCACAAACCGCAGGATGCGTTCACCTGGACTTCAACTCAAGGGCCTCTTCTTACACTTCTCATATACTTCATTTCTGCATATGATTTTGTCCTGCGCCAAAAAAAAATAACATGCTGTTTGAACACAACACACATAGGACACTATCTGTGTCTAAGTAAATGGAGCAAAAAGAAAGAATCAACACTAGGAAGTCAGATATTTGGATTCTGCATTATAGAAAGAGTGAAAGGCCTTTAAAAAACAAAAGACATGAAATCAGATGGATGGGCTGTAGCAATGCCACTGAGCTTTCTAAATGTCTGGGCCATGTAGAGAAATGCAACCTCTGTGTTAGCGCAGGTGGCCATTTATCAGCTCCACACCAAGAATAAAACCTTTTCTTTTTCTCCTTCTAATTAATCCATTGGGCACACTTTTCATGTCATGAGGCATACACTTAGTCCATTACTAATGATTTTACTTCATCACTTTAAAAAAACTTTTCGATTCGAATTCAGTAATTTCCCCACAAATTATGCTCCCTTATATGTTATATGGATAAAAATATACTCCTAGATAACCAAGAGCATCTGTTTTATACGGTCCGCATCATCCTGTCTGCTAGTCTCTCCCCCCCTCTCATCTCTTTTCATGAAAGATAATTCAATTCTTATATGTATTTGATTTATTGGGGCTTCCAGTGACAGAAATGGTCACATTAGCTGTAAAATGTTGCAGTATATTTCACATCCTATAGACCAATTTATGGCAGAGTTCTTTGTTCCTCTCATTAGTTAGCTTGTCATATTAAGTTCACCGTTTTCACACAAGGCAATAAATAATCAAGGGCCCTGTGTTCTGAGCATTAATTGTCAGGCAGACACAATGAAGAAAAGACTGTCCCGCCCCTCATGTGGTGACTGACACTCTTATTCTCCGCATTGACCCCCCTGACATCCCCTGTGGTCTGCAAGGCTGGACTGGGTGCTGCAAGCGCCATCTCCCATACTCCCTGCCACACTAACAGCTTCCTGTTAGTCAGCCAATGGGAGACCCTAGAGGGAGAACGGGAGGGAGTAAGAAGGCACTTCTTTCCAGTGTTCTCTTTCCTGACCATGAGGTTCCAGCATCAGCAGGTTTCCATCCTGTTTTTGTTTTTTCTGTTGTTTGTTTGTTTTTTTAATTTATTGGGGTGACAATTGTTAGTAAAATTACATAGATTTCAGGTGGACAATTCTGTATTACATCATCTATAAATCCCATTGTGTGTTCACCACCCAGAGTCAGTTCTCCTTCCATCACCATATATTTGATCCCCCTTACCCTCATGTGTTGTGTTTGTTTTACTAATCCTCTGAGCATCTGATCCAGAATGTGCTCTCCTAAAGGTCCACCACTGCGGTACAGCCTCTGCTGCTGGTTCAGCCTTTCAAAACCTGTGGCACTGTTCCCTGTATTAAATACCCTCTGTCAGAAATGCAGAATCTTGTTTCTGCTTTCCTGGCTAGACCCGGAAAGATCTAGCCTTCAACCTTGGGAAACACACTCATATAAGTTAAATGGTCTCCAGTCTCACAGATAGCAAGCAACCTACCTACAGAATTCCAAGCATGGAATGAACTTTATAATTTATGTATTTTTTTTCAATTTGTAGATGAATTTTGAGTTTAAGTTTAGGCAGCTTACACAAAATCATTCAGCTACTGAGTACTCATACCACAACTTAAATTCAGTTTTCTGCACATACTTTTATTTGAACTTAATTCTCGTGTTCAAAATGCAGGAGGGTGATCCAGAAACACACACACACACACACACACACACACACAAAAGAAAACTCTAAAATAAAGTCATTATCACTGAGAAGTGAGTTAAGAATTTTATAGGGAGAAAAAGCAACTAGTTCCTTCACATTCCTCATTTTGTACATAGCGATTCACTCTCCTTTCAACATGGCCATGACCAACCTTTTTAGTAATGAGATCCCAGCGACACAGTCTCCAGAACTCCACAGGTAGAAAGCAGAACTGAAGAGATCAAACTGAGGTGAAAATGAATCCATTTCTCCCATTGAACTTCTGACCAAATGTGAGCGCTTCTCATCAGTTAGACCTCCCGACCTGTGCACTTTTCATGCTCAACGAAGCTCCCTTCAATTCGTCCCTCATTAAGCTCACCTAATCACCCCCCGTCTTCAAAACACAGTTCCCTGGAACAGATTGTGTGCAAGGTTTTGATGCATAAGCCCCACTGAGCATATGCTTAATGTTTCAGTATTTCAGAGCAATTAGTGATAAGTAACTTTTCATGGTAAATTTTCCATTGTTGACAGATATATTGAATCTTCCTTCCCTGCAGTTCTGCTCACATTTTTTGACCTTGAATACTAATAGCGACATTATCTTAAATAAATATATTACAATTTTTCTGTTAAAGTCCATGTGTTTCTGAATGAAAACAAATGACGCATTTAATAAAGTTATTTGAGAGTCTATTACCTAATTGAAAGAGAAAAAAATAAATGTTTGGATTTTCCTGAGGAAAGGAGCTCCTATAATTTCTTATGGGTATTGCAGGAGTGTTAGCATATGTTTTTACTTATTTACGTGCAGAAAGGTAAAAGATTGTTTTATTTGACCTTACTTTGCATATAAAAGGGAGAGGACCATTGCACCCAAATTCACGCCAATAACTTGATAAGGCTGAGATTTTAGTTTAGTTTTGTTTTGATGTTTTAGATATGAGATATCAGTTCAGCTTAAGAAACATAATTGCGATACTTAAAATTTCAAATGAAATGCACTCATTGAAAGATTTTCAGGAGAGAGAAACTGTTGCTAGTTTTTCTCTTGGTAATAGAGTACTCATAGAGCGAGAGGAAGAAAGCATCAAAATGACTTGGGTCCGAAAGTCCTGTCAGTGGACAGCCATCCAGGCTTAGCCAGAAACTGCATGCAAAGCTAAGTAATCATTAGATGACTGCTGGTTCTTGTGTCCCCTATAGAATTCAGGATACGGTCACCAGCAATCACTTTGATACATCATCTCTCTCCCACCCCACTGTTAACATTTTGTCCTCCAAGTACACACTTTCATTGGATGACAGGAGGTGACAGCATCTAATTCAACCCGTTCAGCATTTCTGTCCCTTCACTGTGTAGAAAGCATTTGTGCTGATTTTAAACAGGCTCATGAAGGTCTACACAGCGTGGCTATATGACTCAGAGTTTAGGAGCTGGAACCTGGAGCCACACTGCCTGCCCTCTGTGCTTTAGTTTTCACTCGTGGAAAAGGCTGACAATATCAGCACATCCCTAATAAAGTATTGTGAATATTCAGTGAATTAATTTACATTAAAAACTTAGAATAGTGCCTGGCTGGCTGTGTCACTTTAAAAAACAAAGTGGATTCTGAGTATTAGCCTTGCTGTTATTGCTATTATTTTGTAATCACATGCAAGATTTCCAATGAATTTATTCATTTGATCAGAAGTTTGCATCCTGGAAAATTTCTTCCCATGAAAAATTTTTGATACATTGGGGTGAAATGTCTTTTGGAAAAGATTATATACTTTTCAAAGAAATGTAGAATTACATTTTCTATCCTAAGTGTGATTTATCCAACCTATGAGGAGTCACATTCACATTTGTCTTCCCATCCTCCATGGTTCAATCTCAACCCTGGAAGTATTTCCTCTAAGTTCATTACACTGAGTTATTTTAGGGAATGTTGACACTCATTTTTATGAAAACAAAAATAATTCTAATGGTTTTATATGATGCCATTGGTTTCTTTAAAAATGTGGATAGCATTTTAAAAATATGTCCAAACATTATGCTTAATAATAAAATAAAAAGGTGTAGTAGAAAGGAGGAAAAATATTAGAAGAATCCTTCCTAGCTGCCTGCAGGGGTTTGCATTATGGTGATGGAAACTGTGTAATAAGCTTCTTTCAAAAGACCCCACAGTCTCCATTGGTATCTCTCCACGGCCACTAATGTCACAGAACCTGGGGTGTGAGGCTGCCTGCCCTTTTGATAAGAAGCAGCAGACTGTGCACTCTTCACTGCGCGTGCGTCCGTCCCACTCTCAGAGGTCTGCACTGCCTGTCCCCTTAAAGAACAAAGGTCAACTGAGTAAATTTTAAAGATCTTACTGGCTTTATTCAGTAACTCATGAACCTGACAGCATCCAATCTAGCGGATAAGAAGGAGTTCTGAAGAGCCACACAAGGCAAGAGATTTACAGGCCAGAGTGAACAGGAATAAAGCAGTCGTATTTTATATTGGGCATTGGTGATTGGTTAAAGTGAGGTTACTTCCCTCATATGGAGCAAAGGGAAGTCTTGCAGCCAAGTCAGGCAACTTGTGCTCAGCACACAAGAGATGGTTGGTTGAGTTAGGCCTTCCTTTTCAGGGAGAGCCAATATGGAAATTTAGTTTTGTTTGCTAATGTGGAGCTTAGCATAAGTGACTCCATCTTGGGCCCATTCTGCTTACTTTAACATACCCCACACTAGTTCACAGTGAAACTCAGGAGATTGCTGAGCCAGAAGACAAGTCCAATGTAATGCAATCCCACCACACAAGTATTTGTTGACTGTTTACTATGTGCTAAGCTTGGTATTAGCCACTTCTCAGGTAAGACTAAAACTTGTCACTTGACCATGCTGGTCTGTCTGATCCTGACTTCCTTTAAAATGGATACTTTCCAAGAAGTCTTCACAGCCTCACACTCCAGTGGGTTTCAAAACCAGCTTCTCTCATATACCCAAACATGTATTTTCCTCTTTGTGTTCCTTGTAAGTCAGTTGGAAGCCTTGCTACATTTTCATGCAAATGCTGACTAGTAAGTATTAATTGCATTAATTCATCATTAGTGCAAGGGACAAAATTGTTTTTTAAAGAGAAACTAACTTTTGCTCCTTTGTTTTTCTAAAGGGTAGAGGATGCCAGTGGGTAGCGTAATTCCATAGACTTTGAAACTTATCCTCAACATATGGTGTTTCTGTCCACTTACAGAAACTTTGGGGTGAGGGAAGAGTAAGCATAAAAGCTTCACATTTCAAAGCTACAGCATTCCTTTTTTGCTGCTCAGAAGTGAGGCCCAGACCCGTAGCCCTTTGTTTTAGCAGAAACTTTAAAGAATCTTTTGATAGACAAAGGCAGACACAATATGAGTACAAAGTCAAGAGCTCCATTTCTCTACATAATAAAGAGAAATGACAGCAACTGAAACAAAGCAAGAGTGAGATTAAGAGACCAGCTGAAACAGGAATGGAGGAATCAGAGATGACCATGAAACATGTAAGTCCCAGAAGAATTGGGTAATAGAATCAATTTGATTTAAATTGCAAAGAACTCAGTGACCTTAGCTAACATTTGGGTTACACAATTGAACTATCTTATCATGACATGTACAGGCTGAGCAAAACGTTCTCTCCGTAGATGGAAAAATTCAGAATTGAGTCATTTTGTTTTGCTGTTTAGTAGAAATAAGATTAATGAGAAAGGAGAAGGTGTGATCATCTTTTTTCCACTACATCTTTGTACATGTGAAAAAGACAAATCAAAATCAGCGTAATGTTAACGAATATCAGCTTGGTATATACATATATATGTGTAGTGCTCCTATAATATAATTCCAGTTCTGTAAGAATTTATTTTTTTATTTATGGTTTTAAAATACTTTCTTGTTATAAAACAATATATTTTAGAAATATTTTTAAATCAACCAGAACTTCCTTTTCATGGAGAAAAATCGGTACTTACAGATTTTAGTTTTTGTACTATTTTCAGTTTCCCTGATATTATTATACTTTAAATAATACGTTTAAATTTTAATGTCTTAATTGGCTGCTCTTTTAAAAGTAGTACACTTTTAATTTATTTTACAATTTAAAAAAAAAATTTGAAGTTCTTGCCCCTTTAGTTCTCTTCTGTGAACTCTAAGTTTTGTAAATCATACTACTATATTGACATTACCTCAATTTAAATGTATATACATATATATTCTTTTTTAGTAATTACACAGTCTTTCTTTCCTATAGGTTATGATTTTTAGCTGAATAAAACAGTAGATGTAATATTATGATCGTGTCAGTAGTAAATATTGCAGAATGTGCGATGTGATTAAAAAGATAACAATATAAACCTATGCTGTCAAATCCTGCCAATAGAAGAAAACTAGAATAAAAGTCAAAGTCCAAAGATCTTTCCATTTTTAAAACTGCCTCTATTTCTAGTTCATGTATTTCATAAAATAATATTTCCATATTGCCTCTGAAATTTGATGGAATACACACACATACATATAATCTATTAAAAAAGAGTATTCAGGACTATTGTTAAAATGGTAAGACAGACATTATGTGATGGGTGTAAAGACCACTGTGATGGGCTCCACAGAGGGGGAGAGAGCTTGGGCTCAAGTCCAAGTACAGCATGAGCAGTGGGAATATATTGCCAAGAAGCAGGGTTGGAGCCACTGGATGGAAAATTACTAAGAGGAAACATCAGGGTAAGGGAGATTCTGGCTAAAACAACTGTTTGGGGTCTGTGTGAGCCCCCTGAGAGTGATGCTATTGGTTAGGAGTGCCTGGGGCACTCACCTGGGTCTGTACTGCCTGTGGGGAGATGTCACAGTCCCCTCCCCTCCATGGCAGGGACTGGTCCCTGTGGTCCTTATTCTGACTGCAGGATGCACCTCAGCAACAACCTTCAGGGAACTTTGCAAAATGAGATTTGTTGCTCACAGGTCCTGAAGGGAGCAAGGCAAGGTTGTGGGGAGAGAGCAAAGGAGGGGGAATGGACCTGGGACTCTGCCACTGGGGTCAAGTGGGAGGCAGGGTTTCATGAGTTCACTCTTTATTGATGAATTTAAAACATAGGAGTGGGAATTAAATTCAAGTACAGGAAAGAAAAAACACAGTAACTCAAGTGGTCAGTCATCTAGATCACCTAGGGCTTTCTAACAGGGCACCTTTGTGGATGGGGTGCCTGGTTTCTTATCTGGTTGTGTAGCTAGTCGCTGTGTCATCCAGCTGGCAATATGTTTATTTTCTGTCCAGTGTTACTGACAATTAATCATTTATCATATGGAAATCATTTATCGTTACTGATCCTTCCATGCTGTTTATGTAACCAGTTTTACGTCTCCAGAAATGCTAGGGACTTCTGATGGTGTTTGGAGCTGTGTAAACACAAGGCTATGTCTGGCCTGGGTCTTTCATCATCATCGGCCTTATTGAGTGGGCCATCTCATCTGTGTCACTGCGTAGGACAGGGCAAATGGTTACTCTTGTATCTTCATTTATTCCTCTGCAGTCCATCACGTTTCTCTTTCTGAATCTCCACGTTCCTTAATGTCTCTCATACATTTTCACCTCTTCTATCATCTATGTTGGGAGGATGATTTCTTAACTTGATCTTTCAAATCATCAGTCTGTTTAGTCTTATCACTCTATTATTTACTCCATTCATTTGTTCTCTTTTTTTATTTTTATTTTCCAGAAATTTTGTGATGTTTGATTGATCCTTTTTCAGAACAACATATCTACAGCTTATGGATGTAACAACTTTCTGAATCATTTGAATTTCTGGTCAACTCCTCTTCTTGTGATAGAGTGATTTTTTACTAAACATATTCCCTGACTTGGAAGTTTGAGGACTGGTGTAAAGATGTATTTTCTTATTTTAATGAGTGACTTTTGGAAAGAACCTAAGGATGAGAGCTGGTTGCCAATGGAGCCAACTATCTGATTAGGGGTTGGGACTTCTAGTCCCATCCCCTGACCTCCATGAAGGGAGAAAGGGTTGGCAATTGAATCAATTGCCCATGACCAATGGTTTAGTCATTTATGCGTACATAATAAAGCATCCATAAAACCCAAAAGGATGGGGTTTGGAGAGCTTCTGGGTTGGTGAACATGTGGAGATTTGGGGAGAATGTCATGTGAAAGTGCCACCCCCTTCCCCTTACCTTGCCCTATGCATATCTCCCCTCTGGTTGTTCCTGAGTTATATCCTTTTATAATAAACTAGTGATCTAGTAAGTAAAATGTTTCTCTGAGATCCATGAGCCATTTTAGCAAACAAACCGATTCCGAGGAAAGGTGTTGGGAACCTCTGATTTATACCAGCTGGTAAGAAGCACAGGTGACAACCTGAACTTGTGATTGGCAGGCTGAGTTGGAGGCGCTCTTTGGACTCTCCAGTGTATGACCAGTTGGTTAGAAGCACAGGTAATCACCTGGAATTGAACTCAGAGAGGACTGCTGGGGAAAGAGGGGACTGAACCCCCTGAATCTAAGGAATTTGATGCTGTCTCCAGGTAGATAGTGTCAGAATTGAGTTGAATTCACCCTGCTGGTGTCTGAGAATTATTTGCTGGTGTTGGGGGAAAACCTCCACATTGGAAATTTGGTCCAGGAGTCCTTTTTAAAGAGGATCTTTAAAACAGAATGAGAGTAGTATTCCGTTCGTTAGTTTGCATCTCTTTTTAGTGGAATAAAGAAGCTTCCAAATAAAATTCAGATACACAGATTACTTCCTTATAAAATTCTTTACCAAAGACAAATAAAAATGTAAAATGTTTAGAACTATTTCTCTTTAAATCACCCCTAAAGACAACTTGAACTTGGTGGTCTTTAATCTACTATTCTGCTACCTCCATCTTATGATCATCGATTTTCTACCTCTGCCCCTCTGCCTCTCTTTCTGATCAACTCTCTCCTTTGGCTCTGCCAGGCACCTGCAAAGCTTCACATGCTCTTATATTTAAATCTCCTTTATAGCAGACTGAGTCCCTATGGATGTTTTCAGCCCAGGCCTCACTCTGAGTTGACAGCTTATGTCAAAGAATTTCAGAGCCTAAACAATGAAAACAAATATGTACAAAGGGATTTGGACTAGCCCTAGAAACATGTAATCCAAAGCTATCAGAGATGTATCAATGGTTTGAGATGTCAGTAGGAACCTCGGTGGCAAAAAAAAAAAAAAGAAAAGAAAAAAATGCAGAGTGGGAAGACACTGAGAAATTTAGAGATTTGGAAAAACTATGGCTTTGGACATCATATTTTGGAGGCTATTTCCATTTTTCTTGTACAAATAGGTTGAACGCTAATCCATTACTAGAACACTTACAGAGGCTTTAGAGATAGGATATTAAATCTTTACACAACATTCAAAAATACAGCCTGAAGAAAATGTGACTTCAGCTTTTTACTCATTTTTTGTGAATGACCTTGAACCAGAAATAAGGGGTTAAATATACATACAATTAGAGGAATGTACAAAAAGCTCTGTTGCCAATCTCCTCACAGAACATCTAGATAGAATTTTAGAATCAAAACAAACAAACAAACAATAACCCAGAAAACCTCACAGGAGACTGATGGCCTTCCAGACATAGCAACCAGATGCTCCCACCTGAGCCATTAAGCACAGTGAAGGGTAATGCTTAATAAAAACACCTGTAAATAATATAAACCAAAAGGACACTGGAAAAACAATCGTCCCGTACTAGCTAAAAATCTGAGGAGAAAAAAGAAAGGCGGTGATTAATGAAAGTTTATATTTAAGGGTGAGAACGAGGTTTGTCCTCCTCTGTGAAGGAACCACAGTCCAGTTTCCTATTTTACTCCTAAACTCACAAGGAGAAATCCCTCTCAATATTAAAGGACAACCTTGCAAAACTGTCCCTGATACAAATACTGCAACATCAACCATAAACGCTGCCATTGTCACAGCTCTCTTCAGCATCAAGTGACTACTCGTCCTCTCCCCATGGCTGTCCCCACTCACCCCTCAGCAGGAATCATTTGCTCCTGTGACCCCCCCACTAGCTTCCTGGTTTGCAGTCTATTGGGAAACAGAACCTCCAAGACAAATGCTCCTCCAGCATCTGAGATCCTTGCGTCCTCATTATCAGCTTTCAGCTCATTTAGACGTTGCGTTTCTCATGTATCTGTGTCTGAATTAAGTACAATTTCGATATCTCCACAAAAGGTGAGACATCCTGTGGGGAGAAAATCTACTCTGTTACACTCAGTGCTATCTAAGGCTACATGTTTTATTTTTACAGATCTTTGTTCGGCTTTCTTCAGTGTTGCTGCAGATCAAGATAATCAATAACTGTTTGGCTTTTTCTAGGAAGTTCAACAATTCACCTGAACAGTGATGCCTCTGAGGTTTACTGAGGCACCGCTCTCTTTTCCCCGGGTTATTAATCAGGAGTATAAGGAACCTTAAATTTCTCTGTGATTCCACCCTTACATAACATGTAGGTGAAATTTTGTTGTATTCTAAAGTGACCACTAAGATTCACTGCTTTCTCTCTCTCTCTCTCTCTCTCTCTCTCTCTCTCTCTCTCTCTTTCTCTCTCTCTCTCTCCCCATATATACTGGGGGTGCCAAAAAATGTATACAAGTGACATTTTGGTCAACGCTGCTCAAGCAGTAGTTCACCGTCATCAGAAGTGTCTGGACGCTGATGGTAATCACTCTGAGCACCTCTTGTCATTGCAGAAGTCAAACGTGACTTGTATTCATCTTTTCTTATCAGTATATGTTGAGTATTACAATTTTAATATAGGTTTCCTTTCTTAAAACATGTATAGTTCTTTGGCACCCTCTGTGTATGTGTGTATGTGTGTGTGTGTGTGTGTGTGTATACATATACATATATACTTGAACCTGTTGAAACTATATAGATATGGTTTCAAAGAAAATGAATGATTTTGTCTGAATGAATATATTGTGTGGGTCATAATCAATTCTTACTATAGTCTCAATATTTGTGTCCCCTTAGAAGTTATATGCTGGCATCCTAATCCCCAAGGTGATGGTATTAATAAAAGGGGGCCTTTGGGAAGTAATCAGGTCATGAAGATGGAACCCACAAGAATGGGGTTAGTTCTCTTATAAAAGAAATCCCACAGATCACTTCACAAATTACATAAATGTCTAACCACTGTACTGCACACCTGAAACTAATATAGAATAATATTGAATGTCAATTGTACTTGGGGAAAAAATGGAGAGACCCCACAGAACTGCCTGGCCCCTTCCATCGTGTGCGACACAATGAGAAGCCACCAGAAACAGGCCCTCACCTAAGCATGTGGGCCTCCTGATCTTGGAGGCCCACAACTGTCCCTGATACAAATCCTGCAACATCAACCATAAACGCTGCCATTGTCACAGCTCTCTTCAGCATCAAGTGACTACTCATCCTCTCCCCATGACTGTCCCCACTCACCAAAACTATAAGAAATAAATCTGTGATGTTTGTAAGCCACCTGGCGTATGATTTTGTTTGTTTGTTTGTTTGTATGCTTTTTATATAGCAACCTGAACTAGGACAGTTCCGAAGAGTAAAATATCTCCTTCCTGATAGATTATAAATCACTCAAAATGTTTCTAGGCTGCTTACTAATAGGCCATTAAAAGTTTGTCTAGTCCTCACTGGCTATTATAGGCAATGGATTTCCATTTCTTTCTATAATTGCCAAATATAAGCAACATTACAATTCTTGGCGATTGAATCTCCCCCTAGAACCTAAATGAGAACGGTATTTTGTGACTGAAAATATCAGGTCTTCAATGTCTTTCTACTCTGCCCTTCTGATTATTGTAAATCTTTACACCTATTTCTGCATAATCCATCTGGACAAAACCTTGATATTGTGACTCTACTTCAAAAAAGTCTTGATATACCAGTTTATTCCTTCAGTCTCTTTTCTTTTTTTTCTTTTTTAGCTCTAGGAGAAAAATCCTATTCACCTTGCCTAAGGGCTATGATAGCAGCAGACAAATAAGTCACGATTTCTACTGATCTAAATTACAATCTCTCTTCAACACTATGACCTCTTATACTACATGATCCTTGTTGTTTACTGAAAATTTACATTTTTCAGTATGCAGGCTTAGCTTGTATGGAATTTTAATATTTTCTTCCCCATACATTTCTATCCCTTGTAATAATACCTTAAAGTCTGTTCCTCTTCTTCCTTTTCCTGAAGAAGAGAAATCCATGGCTCCCTTTCCTCTGATTGAGAGTTGACTAAGCCTTGAACAGATTTATTAGACATCTCCTGCGAACTCCAGATTTAATCTCGTTTGTTGACAGGTCATATCTTAAAACTGAAATAGGAAACACTCAGGCAAGATATGCCTTAACAGATTTCATTTCATCCCTAGAATATTACCCCAGCCAGAGTAAAATTTGTTCATCTGGCAAACCCATCACTCTCACTGCAGACTGCCAATTGAGGAGAGGTACTATATACACAGAAAACAAGTATGCCTTCGGAGTAGTCCATGATTTTGAAATGCCGTGGAGACAAGAGTTTTAAGCCTCAGCAGAAAATAAAAATAAAAATGGTGAACATATTAAAGAACCATTAAATTTTCGAATATGTTTGAAGAATATTTCTATCATAAAAGCCCATTTGAGAAGGGGCAACATGGAGGTAAGAAGAAATAGCATGGCTTCCTCATTGTATAGGTAGGCAACTCCTAATAATACCTCAAGAAGTCAGATATTTGGAGAAGTCCAAAGATGTTATGGAAAGAATGCTAAAAGTAATTAAAATACTAAACTTATCTAAAAAAAATATGTAGTGTTCCTGAGGAACTCCAAACTCCCTCCATTGATACAGCCACCCTTTTTGCTGGCACTAGTAATAGAGAACGTAAAGCCTTGCCACTTACTCAGAAACCTTATTGTTTCTATGGCCCTATCACCTTCAATCTTCAGAAGTCAGAGAGAGTCAATGTCATGTTAAAACTCAAACTAACAAAATGATAACATGATCTGGAACCCTAGAGCTTCATTAACTGAGAGTGTGACTCCTGGCTGTCATGACCGTGAGAGAACCACATTCCAGCCCTCAGTGACTCTCATTGTATGAACTTATTATATGTTACTCTACAAGGTATACGTGTCACCTGATTTTCAATTCTACCTCATTTCAGGCAGACATGGCAAAGAACTATAAGTAACTCAG
This sequence comes from Rhinolophus sinicus, assembly GCF_036562045.2. NCBI lineage: Eukaryota > Metazoa > Chordata > Mammalia > Chiroptera > Rhinolophidae > Rhinolophus > Rhinolophus sinicus. The sequence goes on from NC_133758.1 coordinate 113,975,143, forward strand.
GTATATACTTGGTCTCATTACCAACTGGTAAGATCCTCTCAAGAAGGTTTCTGCCCTGGAACCATGTTGAAAAAGACCATCTGAGTTACTTTTGACCAATGCTAAAGGAATTAAATATGAATGCGTAGATTCCTCAATTCATGTCCCCCACGTAAGAAGACATAAAGTTATACCCTTCAACATCTATACTGCCATTTTGTCTGGGGATGTATAGCTAAAAAGTTTTAAGAATCTTTTAAAAGCAGACACTCTTCCTAAGCGGACAGCTCCCATCATGAGCTTCAGATCAACAAGCGTCATGACATGAGCAGCTTCTGCCCAAAACCGACAGGACATGAGCCAAATGCTGATCATGCTTTAGCCGCAGGTTGTCACGTGCTTTAATTTGAATGTTTTTGTTTGTTATTTTCTTAGCTATTTTTTATATCTTTATTGGTTTAAGGCTCTGGATTATAACCAAACAGTGGTTATGTCTTAACCATAACATTTACAAGATCCCTATTCTTGTTTTCTGCATTCTTAGTCATTTTTTGGTATGAGTCCAATATCTGGCTTTAATTGTGTGTGTGTGTGTGTGTGTGTGTGTGTGTGTGTGTGTGTGTGTGATTTAGTTAAAATATATGTTAAAATGATTCATACGTTTGCATACATTTTTTTCTTACTACCCACCAGCTCTTTTTAAATGATCAATGCTTTATAATTAAATATTTGATTTCATCAGTAATTGGGCTCAATCACTTTTTATACAGCAGTCAATATAATAGGCCAGATACTGAAAATCTAAAACTATGTATAACATCACATTTAAGGAAGGGAGGCTTCTGATTTCACCAAAACAGTAGTCAGAAACCATTTCTAGCAATGAGGCTCTATAACCAGACTTGTGCAAAGCAAGGCTCAGGAAGGAACAGAAAGCAGATAGTGTATATTTAATACCTGGCTTATATTTACAGACCTTACAAAGAATGCTTACAATGTAGGTAAATCTTCTGATTTATCTCAAATCTAACTCTTCATGTACTTGATATTGCTGCTTTATGTTCTTCTATATAACAACACCTGACAACCTCTGAGTCATATCACAATTATTTAAAAACAAAAGCAAACAAACAAACAAAACCTTAGCAAGTTCATGGAGGTAATTTGGCCAGGAGAGGTTACTGGGAAGCCACAATGACCGTGCTGGATTTGTGAATACCAGCAAAACTTATAGGAGCTTTTATCTTTTTTCATTTAATATCTGTCTTCAAAATAGTCCTAACATCACTCAGGGTACATTTCAGCCAACTCTTTTCCCCTTTTAGCACAGGAAATCACTGGAGAAGTTGACTCAAGAAAGACAAAACTGCTTCTCAATTTTGATCCATGAACTTAACCTTTCAAAGGGATTTGTAGATGACATTCTGCTGTCTTCAAGCCACCTGATATTTCACATTTAAAAAGCCATAGCAAATGGGAAAATTCTGTATAGCAGGGGAACTAGCAAATGTCCAGAAGACCATAGAAATCTCAACTGAGAAATTCATAAAGTAGTGCAGGCATTGGTTTAAAATAAAGGCTCCTGAAACACTTCTCAAGGTGAAAGATGTGCTTCTTTGGGGAAGAACGTTGTATTGTAGTGTTCTTTCCATAATCCTTATTTTTTTCTAGGAACTTCAAGGAAATAAATCAAGAAATAAGTGAATTATATAATTAGTATTATATTCCTATATATATTTCTGGGAGTCTTTTGAATTGAGGATGGAATCTGCTCTTGTTTGTTTGTTCATTTGTTTAATTCGGAAACTTCTAGCTCGTAGATTTGAAGTGGATTACAACTCTGATCATAACCTTTCTCTCAGTACTTGTTGGTGTTACAGTATCCACAGGTGTCATTTTCATATTCTTAAATGCTGTGGCACAACCACTGATTGGTAAAATAAGTGAACAAATAATTACCCAGCAAAAGAGCCTAATGTTTATAGCAGTTGAAATGACCCCCATTGGAAATCTGATGTACCATAATGGCTTTTCAAACAACAGTTTGTGTTAGTCAACTAAGGCCACCTTAACAAAATACCACAAGCCAAGTGGCTTAAACACAGTTCTAGAGGATGAGAAATCCAAGGTCAAGAAGCAATCATGATTGGTTTCTGGAGACATCTCTCTTCCTGGCTTGTAGATGGCCTCCTACTCTCTGTGTCTGTACCTGGCCTTTCTTTGTATGTGTGTAGAGAAAGAGGGGAATCTCTAGTGTATCTTCTTCCTTTTATAAAAATACCAGTCTTATCAAATCCAAAACTGTTGTATCATAAATCTTTGGTAATCCTAGTTAATTCACTAGATTGAAATACCTACATTTAACCACTTGAGCCCAGACTCCAAAACCTAGTAAATACTCTACTTCTGACATTCTAATTTTAAGATACAGCTAACACTCTATCAAGGTGATGCCATCCCTTACTGTTTTGCTAATGAATATTCTGGTAATATTTTTGGAGGGAAGTCTATACCTGTAAGAATATTTTTAAAATTTTTCTATACCACTAGTTAAGTGCCTGGTTCAGTCATAATTTCCAAGTTTATAACATTTTCTTAATGTTTCACACAGTAGCATATGTACCCATCAGTCACCTTCGATACTTTTTTAAGATCTATAACACAGAGGTTTATGGGTAATATCTGAGATTGCTGAACTGCACCAGAAAATGATCTTTTTTTTTTCCTTCCCTCCTCTCCTTATATCTCAGTTTATAATAGCTAAAATCCAGAATTGCAATGCTTCACTTGGGCAGCACATATTGTCATTTTATGCTTATTTACAGCCAGTTAAAAATCCCAGACTTACTTGGAAGCTCTCGGTATTACAGATCATTATTAGACCTTAAAAATGTTTAAATTACCAGTGGGAGCCAAGCCACCACCCCCATTACAACATCAATGAGGACAAAGTATGTAGGTGGGGACTAGACTCGTTTATGTTCAGATTCACCCTTGCCTCCCCTGGTTGCAATGGGTCCCAGTGGGAGCTTCGCTTATGCTCCCACTCAGAGGCAAAGAGACAGCGAGAGTTGGTGTCTCTCATTGAATAGGAGGGTATTAGTGCAGACAACTCAGGAGCCAAGCTTTCACCCCACCAACTACAACAAGTCAGTGTAAATCAGAGCCACCATTTGGCCAAAGTGGTGGAGCCCAGCAGAAGCTGAGCAGAATGTATGGCTACCTGGACTTTGGACAACACCTAACAGAGGCACTATTTGCTAAAACTGAAAAAAAAAAAAAAAGAAACTATAGGAAAAGAAAACATAAGATTAAATAGTACTAAAATCTCATAATATATACAAAATATCCAGAATAAAATTGAACGAAACCTCTCATCATACCAAGAACCAGGAAATTGACAACCGTAGTGAGAACATAGTAAGTCAACTGGTGTCAAGACAGAGATTAATCAGATGCAGGCATTTTATTGTATGTGTTTCAAAAAAGTCATCATATTTTATACGACCAATTAAAAATCATCTTGAAACAAAAGTGAAAAATATCAGCAATGAAACAGAAGGTAGAAATGAAATAACAAACACATGTTATGGAAATAATGCAACGCCCTAAGTCAAACATTCTTGGGATGGGCTTAGTAGTAGAACAGAGACAAAAGAGGACAGAGTCATTGAACTTGAAGACAGATCAGTGGAACTTATCTGAACAACACAGAGAAAATAGGTTTAAAAAAAAATGAATGGACTCAAGGGTCTGTGGGAACAGGGTATCGTGGTTATCATCACAATCCTAAAGGAGAAGAGAGAGAAAGTGGAATTAAGAAGTATTCAAACAAGATGATGTAATACAGAATTGTACACCTGAAATCTATGTAACTTTACTAACAATTGTCACTCCAATAAATTTAAAAAATAAATTTAAAAAAGCAGTATTCAAACAAATATTAGCTGAAATTTACTCCCCAAGTTTGGCAAATGACACGAATCTACAGGTTCCAGAGGTTGAGCATACCCCAAATAAATTAAACAAAATTAAATCCATGCTAAGACAAATCATAACTGACATGCTGAAACTAAATACAAAGTAAAAGTCATGAAAGTAATGAGAGAAACTATTCACAATTTATAGGGGAATGCAATTTGAATAACAACACATTTCTCATTTAAGTTATGGAGGCCAAAAGAAAGTAGCACAATATTTTAAAAGTGCTGAAACAAAATTGTAAAGCATAAATTCTATACAGTTATGCATCGTGTAAGAAATGCATCCTGAAGCAATTTTGTTGTTGTGCGAGCATCATAGAGTGCACTTCCACACACCTAGATGGTACAGCCTACGGCACACCTGGGCTGTAGGTGGAACCTTTTGCTCCTGGGCTACAAGCCTGTACAGCGTGTTACTGTACTAAATACTGCAGGCAACTGTAACACAATGTAAGTAGTTGAGTATCTACACACAGAAAAGGAACAGAAAAAATACAGTAGAAAGATTAAAAATGGTACAACTGGATAAGGCACTGACCATGATTAGAGCCTGCAGGACTGGAAGTTGCTGTGGGGGAGTCAGTGGGTGAGTGGGGAGTGAGTGTGAAGACCCAGGGCATAACTAAGCACGACTGGAGACTTTGTAAACTACTGTCCCACAAGCCCTCCCCCTGTTTCCTTCTGACAGGTCCAAAATAAAACATCAAAGCTGTCAGTGCTGCTCCATGAACAGGGATACGGGCTGGACTGATGGGAAATATTAGGGAAAAACTGGCTGCATAAGGGTCTCTCACTGTAGTGACTCCAGGAGGGAGTGGAAAGTGGCCTGAGGATCAGTGGGAATAAGAAGTCAAGACGGAGAGATAAAGGAACACGGGGTTTTCAAGGCAAAGTCGTTTTGCACGTTGGAGCTGTGGTCGGATCATGGAACCTCATGGTAGTCATAACAAAAGGGGGTGTTTAACGTGAGGAGGGTGCAGAATTGAGGACCCAGTATTTTGACTTTGGAAAGTTGTTTTTGGTTTCACTGATCCATCTGGCACGAAATGCTCTCTCTGCCATTGAATTGATGTGTATAATATACCTAGACCTTTACTTGCAATCACTTGAATGGAAATTTGGAGGAAGAGGCTATCTGATAGTGAAGTTTAATAAACGAAATGTTTGCTTAACTTGATAAGCCAGATATTTAAAAACTACTCAATAAAAAACTCTGCACTATGAACTTTAGAAAGGATTGTAATTAAGTGAAATACTAGTAAATATTGATTCTTTCAACAATAGGAATATAAACAATAAAAAAGAACAATCCATTTATAAATTGAACAAAAAAAACAAAACAAAACACACACACATAAAGAGACATTTCACCAAAGAGTATATACTCGTACACGTAGAAAATCCGCAAATGGAATGTATACTTCATAACCATCAGCTATTGGATTAAGTCCACAACAAGATATCACAGCATATCTAATCAAAATGGCTTACATATAAAATATTTTGGTAAAATCACCAAAGTGGTGGTAAGAATGCCAAGAAATTGGACTTATAAGTTGTTGAATGGTACAGTCACTCTAAAAAGTGTAAGGTGTTTGCTTCCAAAGCAAAAATGCTACCTAGACATTGCACCCTTGGACATTTATCCCAGTGAAGTGAAAACTTAAATACAGAAGAACCTGTGTGCAACGTTCACCACACTCTTATGTTTAATGGCTCCAAATTAGAACCAACTCACATATCCACAACAGATGAATGCTTAACCAATCAGGGTACATCCATACCCTGGGAACATTCTTGGCAATAAAAGGAAGGAACAATTGATAGACTCAAAAACTTAGATACATCTCAGGGGAATTACACTGAGTGAAAGAAAATACAGTCTCAAAAATGGTACTGTATGACTTCACGTATTTATGTAACATTCTTAAAATGACAGACATGAAGACATGGAGAAGAGACACGGTTGCCAGGACAGGACAGGGAATGAGACGGCTGTGTTATGGGAGAGGAGCACGGGAGCTCCTTTTGGTGACAGAAATGTTCTGTATTTGATTATGATGGTGATCAAAGGAGCCTACGATGGGACCACATTGCACACTCACGAGTGCTTGTAAAGTTGGTACAGTGCAAAACAGGTAAGTGGAGTAAATCAATATCAATTTACTGGCTGTGACGTTGTATTACAGTATGCAAAATGTCACCATTGCAAAACTGGGTGATGATTATACGGACTCTCTCTCTGTATTATTTCTTATAACCGTGTGTGAATGTACAATGGTTTCAAAATAAAAACTAAGACATAAAAACTATTTAGGAAAATCCAACTAATGCCTTTTTCGATTGACGCGGTTGTGAATTGGGATGTCGTGGGCTGAGAAAGCACTTTTATCAAAGGACAGAGCTGCAGCCTGTGGAGGTGAATCCCGGGTGCTCCGCTGAATAATATTCAAGCTGCCATCATTATTTTTTATGTTTAGCTCATTCACCTCAGTCATATAATCATTCATGACAACCCAGAATCATACAAACAAAAAGAAGATTTGTAATTAGTAAACATCTATAGCATGGAAAGGCTGAAGGGTATAAAGCTAAATAAAATTAACAATGTTATTATAATTAAGCTTAATACACAGAGATAATCTGGTAACTATTACAACTGATGTTTTTTTGTTGTTCAAAATCAAGTTGTTTGTTTTGTTTTGTTTTTTCCTATTTGACATTCTGCAGACATTACAATGGATTCTGCACACTTAGATTTTATGGTGTGGGTTCCCTGATTTGATGGCACCCCTGACATATCCTGCAAAAATAGGAGACAGTTTCCTTGAACTTATAGAAGGATTCTGGACAATTATAAGAGTCATTTATTGATGAAATAATTCACAGGTATCGTGTCTTCTAACTCACAAGAATCCAGAAACCACAAATTCAAAATCCTAATTAAAGAAAAAATGAGTCTGCATCCCTGGATTGAAAGCTAATGTAATAAAAGTTTCCAAAGACTAAATAATATCCATGCTTTGGAATGACTGAGCGACTTTATTCTAGTATCTGCTTATTTTTACAATGCCAAGCAAGATACAATAATTAGACTACAATAATTAGACATTAACAATGAATAATCACATTTATTTGAAAAACTACTATATCTATAAGCAAATAATGGAGAGGATAATGAAGAACACCTCTTATCAAAGTTTACTGCATATTAGAATCACTTACTTAGCTTTTAAAATTCCTCAGGCCTTTTCACATCTAAGACCAATTCAATTTGATTTTTGGGGGGTGAGATCAAGCATCAATATTTTTCAAAACTATAAGGTGACTAATGTACAGTAATGTTTTAGAATCACTGATATAGAGAACGCCATTTTCAGAAGTGATTTGAGCTCCAGAGGAGCCATAAATCAGTCTCTTCTTCAAATTAATGAGAAAAGAAAAGCAGATGCCAATTTCTCCTCATTTAAACACAAAGGAATGATATCATTCTAGAAATTCAAGAGAAGAGGTTGGCCAAGAGTAACCAGTAATTGAAAAATTCAATAAAGCATTAAATGTAATTAATTTCAAAGTTGAAGAGCTTGAGACTCTAGATTGGAAAGCGTTATGTGTGCCAGAGGCTGATATAATTCAGTGTTAGCATGATAATCTCAAGATCCACCCATGCTGTCGCAAATGTCAGAAGTTTATCTTTTCTTATGCTAAGCCAAATGAGCCAGACAGAAAAAGTCAAGAACCATATGACTTCACTCATATGTGGGATATAAAACTGAAAGCAACAAAAGAACAAGACAAACAAGCAAAAACTCATAGACACAGACAACAGTTTCGTGGTTACAGGAGGGTTGAGGTGGGAGGGTAGAAGAGGGTAAACGGGGTCAAATATATGGTGACGGAAGGAGAACTGACCCTGGATTGTACACTTTAAACCTAGATCATTTTAGTAACAATGTCAACCCAATAAATGTAATAAAAAAATTTTAAATAATTCCATGTTAGAGTCTTTCGGCTTCTGAAGTTGCAAGCAGGTTTGCCCCGAGTACGTCAATAGAAATAAGGGACTATTTCACTTATTCCAAACTTGTTCATTCTTTGCCTTCTTATCGGGCTGCAACAAAGGGATCTAAATTGTGATAGCTCTCATTTGTGATATTTATGGAACAAATGGGAAAAACAATTTTTCTACTGAAGGATAAGACCAATGCATTTTTTCAGCCTCTGATAATAAAAAACAAAAACAATCCTTTAAGATTTATTTTTATATCAGCTTTAAATATGATTCTATTGTTTTGTCCACTTTTGTCATTACAGTTTTCCCTCCAAAAATTTAACAATTTTTTTTGTTAAAAAAACAACCTGTTTATTATGACATGTAGCCCACATGAAATGTTTGATTAAGAGAAAATATATGTTTGATTAAGAGAAAAACAAACAGCCACACAGTTTAAGAAATAAATTATGATCAGCCTCTTCATTGACTCCTGTATTGCTGGCACTTTCTTCTCCCCAGTGATAATCACTGTCCTGACTTGTGATAATTATCTCCTTGTTCTTATTATTAATTACTTCTGTACTTCTAAATATATTGCTCAGTTTTGTCTGCTTTAAAACTTTATATAAATGAAACTATAACATACATATCATTCTGTGACTGGTGTTTTCTGTCTAGTGTTGTATTTATGATATTTATTCATTGATGCTTTTAGTGGTTGTTCATCAATTTCCACTCTTGTTTAGTGCTTCCATGTATAAACAGAGCAAAATTTATTACTCAATTTTAACATTAATGAACATTTATTTCCATTGGTTTTGCCATTATGAAAAATAATCCATTACACCATACAGACACACACAAATATTTAGAGATGGATCACAGACCTAAAGGTGAAAAGTAAAAATATAATTCTAGAAAAAGATGGAAGATAATGTTTTTCTAACCTAGTGATAGAAAAATATTTATTAAACAGGACATGAAAGACATAAACTATAAAATGTGTTAAAGATAAATTAACCACCAGAATGAGAGCTGATTATTAAAAACTCAAAGAAAAAAATTGATAAATCAAAGTACATCAGAATCAATAAGTTTTATTTATCAAAGTTCTCTTTAAGTGTCTGCAAAGACTTCCACTTGGGGCCAATATGAAATAACAAGGACAAGATTCACCCTCCTTCCTGATTTAAGAAAAACAACAAAAACCTGTAATACTGAGCAAAATATTCTATATCTTGATCGAGATAAAGATATGTAGATAGAAGATGGATAGATAAATAGCTGATAAATAGATAGATATAGGGAGATGCACAGACCCCACAAAGCTAAGTTCTATTCACTGTGTAAATGATAGCTAAAACCTTTTAAAAATAAAAGAATGTTCTGAACCTTTCACCATTAAGTGCCATTCACTATAGTATTTAAAGAAAATCCTGTTTTCTCTGCTCACAACACTCAGATACCAAATGTGCACGGGGATTTCCTATACCCAGACAATTCTCCAATTCTCTGTCACCTCCTCGGTGTCTTATAATTCATTTCCAACACTGACTATCTGGAGTTAGCACAGACGCTACAGGCTGAGGGCTCAGTCCCACAGGGCGGTGCCAACTTCAGATGACAATCACAAGTCCTCGGTCCCCATGGTTCCAACGCTTCTACCCAATTTGACCACAAATCAGAAGTTCGCATGACCGCGTCCTGGGGCTCCATGATGTGTTATAATGGTTTCTAGAACTCAGGGAAGCACTAACATATTCCAGTATATTAAAGAGGACCTAATAAAGGACAGGACACATGAACAGTCAGATGAAGAGGGACATGGCACACGGACTAGAAGGGTCCCAAGCACAGGAGTCTCTGTCCCCATGGAGCTGGTGTGCCACCCTCCCCGCACGTGGATGCACTCACCAACCCGGAAGGTCTTTGAGCATATTGTTCAGGGTTATTTTGGAGGTTTCCTCCTGTGGGCATGATTGATCATTAACTCAGTCTCCAGCCCGTCTCCCCTCCCTGGAGGATGGAGTGTCTGGCTGAAAGTCTAGGTTTCTAACTATGCGTGGTCTTTCTGGTGACCAGCCCCATCCGGAAGCTGTCCAGGAGCCCAACAGAAGCCGTCTTATTAGGACAAAAGATGCTCCTAACACCCCATCACTCAAGAAATTAAAAGGATTTTAGGAGCTCTGTGTCAAGAATGAAGGGCAGAGACCAAATACACATATTTTTATAATGCCTCAGTATTATTTGTGGAGGGAGATACTCTTTATAAAATTTCAAAACTTGTCTTCTCTTCCTAGTTAGCTGAGTTGTTGTTGTTTTTTTTTTTTTTGAATCATTAAGAGTTGTTATATTTTACTAAAATTTCTTCTATCTTGTTCAGATCACCATACCTGCTAAAGTGATAAATTATATCAATTGCCTTTCAAACATTAAAACAAACTTATAACACTAGGATAAATCTAATTTGGTCTTGGCTCATTATCATTTTTAATATAGTATGGAATTTGAAGAATAATATTTTACTCAGATTTTTCCCCTCCATGTTCATTCATGTGATCAGATTGTTGTCTTTCCTATGCCTTTGTGAGTTTTGATATCAAGATTATACTAGCTTCACAAAATAAGTGAAAAAACATCCTGTTTCCCCGAAAATAAGACCTAGTGGGACAATCAGCTCTAATGCGTCTTTTGGAGCAAAAATTAATATAAGACCCGGTATTATATTATATTATATTATATTATACTATAGACCAGGTCTTATATTATAGTAAAATAAGACCAGGTCTTATATTAATTTTTGTTCCAAAAGATACATTAGAGCTAATTGTCCAGCTAGATCTTATTTTCAGGGAAACACAGCATTTCCCCAGTTCCTCAAATCTGAAAATATTTTGGGAGCTTTAAATTATTTGTATCTTGAATGTTTTATAGAATTGTCCAGTCAACTACTTCAGTCTGGAATTCATTTTTGTGGCAAAATCTTAACAAATGATTTTCTACTTTTAAGTTAAGATGCTATACAAATATTCTCTTCTTTCTGAGGTATTTTGGGTAGTTAAGAACTTTATATAAACCTTATACAGCTGACGTCAGTAACCGTTGCTATGGAGTTCACAGGTGAGCCGTGAAAGGATGGAAACAATTTAGCACTAAGCGGTTTACTACAACCTAACCAGTAAGACATGTAACAGTTGCATAATCAATGAGGTAGCAGAAGCCTGTTGGAACATGGACCTTGGTGCCAGATGGAGAAGATACCACTTAATGTTTGATGGGAGCCACGGAGATGTCAATTACACCTCTAGGCCCAGTTTCTTTATATGCTGAATAAAAATAACAATAAAATAACATACACTGTAAGTGCAATACACATCTTCCCAAGTCTTATCAGTTTGTATGTGGAAAAATTCTCACATTCACATTACTTCCTAAATTTCATAAACTATTGTCACTTACTTTCAAAATGTAGAAGCATTGACAACCCTCAATTTTTGCTATGTCATTTCTTAGAACGTACAAAGGTGTATCATATGAGCCATTAAACTTTTCAAATTCTTCCATTCTTGGCCTGCCTTTGGTCTATTTTGTCCTTCATACATTACAAAGTTGGTGTCTACCCACTCCCATCTAGTGACTAATGTGTCAATTCTGAAGTTTGCAACAAAGGTTTGATTTATCAGCGTTCCTGAGGAAATAAAAATCCTCCTGGGAGAAAAATGGGGCCCTATATTCTTTGAGATACTGTTATGCTAACACCTTACGAATTTCCATAGAAAAATGGGAAGAATCTGTCTCTTTCACTGTATATGAAGGCTGCTGTAACACACCTCTGAGTCCCCCAGAGGCCTTATATAAACACCATGGTCAACTTTCTCAGAAAATTTCTTTTTGTGGGGCTAGCGAGAGGATCAGGCCCCTGTCAGAGCCCACACTGCTTACCCCCTCCATTCCTAGGTCTGTTAAAATACTAATGAACACAAAACCAAATAGTACCAAAACAAACACTCTACAGTTAAAAACCTGAATCAAAAAGAATTTTTAAATGGGACCCATACACGAGCTAACGCAAGTCTACCTTCCACCTTAGGCTCCAACGTGACCCCACTTCGTATTAGAAATCTTGTACGTAAAGCACATTGTTAAGTGACCGGCCTAATGAGGGGCCTCAATCAACAGTTGTTGGCATTGATGTCATAAATGGTACTAAGGACTTTGGGACAAAAATGCAAACTATGAAAGTCAGTGAAAGACCTTCTTTTTTTTTTTAAATTGGGATTGTAGATGAAATTATTTAGGAAAAGGTAGAAATTCAAGTAGGTTTGTCCAAACAGACATACTTGCAATTTCTATTCAATCATCCCTATCCTTCAGGGCATCCATTAAAATAATTTTAATGTATTTTTATTTCAGTGCTACTCTCATGTTTATTTACAGAGACTCAAAAATCTCAGAAGCTCATTGGAAAATAATCATTTTGTCAAAAATCCCATCATTTTGAAAGAAAGGAATGATGCTAAATTATCAGTGATAAGGTCAGTTTGTGGAAGCACAGGACCTCAGGGGCCCGTGTAGTGAATCTGATCCCCATAAGAACTCATTAGCTTCACACAGAGAACCCTAGTCCTCAAGCTGGAGACTGGACCGCTGACATTAGCTGGCCTTCTGACACACATCTGCCACCAGGCATGAGGACACAGGCTGAGCGAGGTCAGTCAATTCCAAACCACCACAGAAAAAATAATTTGCTGCACATGGTTTGCTGGTGGCGGTGGAGGTTCTTCTTCTTCTTGTTTTTTCTTTTTCTTTTTCATATTAAAAAGATGGCATTTGCAGGTCTTAACTTTTCTTCAAAGAGGGAAAACACCAGAAGTGTGTTTGTTTGTCTTTACCGATAGCAAGTTTTGCTGATTTCGATGAAGGTTGAAAGTAACATTTTGGAGTTAAATTATTTGCCTCTAATGACCAATTTCTAGAAATATGTACCCTGATTGTTAGAATAACAGACCATATAGGCTGTTGGACACAGCTTAGTGACCTAAAGCTAAAGCCACAAAAAGGAGATCAATATCTATGTAAAAGGAATATAAAAGTGCCTACAGTTAAGAAATTGAACTCGTGCAGCTGTTGGCACACTTATTTTACAGCCTAGCGCTTCTGTTCTAAAGACATGGACACAGCTCCACGTGCTTCCGTGTCATCTGCAATGTCCTGGGGAGTCCCTCATTTCTATTCTTATTTGTGACCTGTGTCTGAAATTTGCTGGTAGGGGCCAAGGTTCCTGTGGAGAGCATGGGTAAGCCAGGGGCTTTGCTAGGGCAGTTATCCAAGCATCCAACTATTTAAATAGAGATAGAGTCATCTGGTCAGTGCTGACCTTGCACTCTGTCCAGCTTTACATGTTCATTTCTGCCTTGTTACATTGGTCAGTGTCTCCAGAGCTCAGCTCTGAGGGTAGTTTCGAGACTTCTTTGCTCTGGCTTTTCCAGTTGGTGTTTTCCCAGGAAGGCTGACTATTCCTTTTCTTCTTTGGGTGGTACCCAATTTCTTACAGCTGCGCCAAATAGCTTAAAGCTCGGATGAGCTTTGATATGATCGTGCAAATTAAAGGCAGACATGTGACCGGCATATCCGCACCTGGTCACAGTGACCCAAGCTTCTGGACCTTAGGCTGCTTCAGCGTCATGAGTCATGATGTGAAACTGTAGACACATCGTTCTGTTTGCTTGTTCATTTTCCCCCCATCACTGACATGTAAGCTTCCTACGGGTGAGGGCTTGGCTTGTTAACCCCTCTGCTCAGCTCCAGGAACACCGCCAAGCATCCATTCGGCACTCGGGCAATTAGTGCTGAAAGAAGAAAAGAATTGGAAAGACCCATCTTCTGGCTCTGCCATCTTCTTTCATATCTCTGGTATCTCCGTGAGACAGTCCCCTCATGCTGAAACATAGAATATTCTGACCTCACATCCCTGGGGGTTCTTACAACAGCAGGAACCTAATAAATGATGAAATAAAAGCATTTTTTTTCTATAGGACTTTAGTAATCTAGTCAAAAAATTTAAATCACTACAATAATTTTATAACATACTTTTGCTAAAATTCAGTTACATCCTTAAAGGTGATTACTGGATAAATGACTCAACGATGAATTCATACTAAAGAATGAAAAGTAAATGTGGACACTCACCATGTGACCACCAAGTGGTTTCCTTTTCTTTTTTTCTGTTTTTTTTAGAGTTGTAAGATTTATCGGCATGAAGTTTTTTTCATAATATTTTCTCATCATTATTTTAAATAATTATTTTGGAATAATTTTAGGTGTACTATAATGTTGCAAGGACAACATCAAGTGTTTCCAACTACTCCTCATCCACTATCTTCATTACCCCATTTCCTGCACTTTCTGGAATTATCATGGTATATTTGTCAAAACTAAGAAACTAATATTGGTACCAGGCTATTGAACTTTAGGCATTATTTGGAATTCATCAGGTTTCCATTCATGGGTTTTTGTTGTTGTTGTTTTTCCGTTCCAGCATCCAATCCAGAGCACCACAGTGTATTCAGTTGGATATAGTCTCTTTTAGCCTGAGCGTTTCACAGTCATTTTTTTGGCTTGTTTGTTTTGTTTTGTTTTGTTTTTCATGACCTCAATATTCTTGAAGAGAAATTTCTAGGTGTCCTGTAGATAGTCCCTCAGTCTGAGTTTGCCTGTTGTTTGATCCTGATCAGACTGGCATGTGTAGTTTTGGAAAGAGTGTAACACAAGTGAAGTACCCTTGTCATTGCATCGTAGCAGAGGGTACATGATGCTCAAATGACATCACAGATGACATTAACCTTCGTCAATTGGTTAAGTTAGTGGTTGGAAGTTTTCTCTATAGTAAAGTTCCCATTTTTCCCTTTCCATACAGTATTCCTTTGAAGTGACTGGCTAAGTCAAGCCTGGCCTCAAGAGGGAGGGTATAAAAATTAAGACAATGGGCTTATTTTTAATTGTTACTGTTTTGCTACAGCTTGACTAAAGAAATAATAATATGGGAACATGGGACCCGGGTAATAATTAGAAACCTTTTTTTTGGTGGCACATAAATAAAATGTAGCTGGAAATACTAAATGTGAACTAAGTGAACACACATGAAGGCTCCTGTGACTCAAGAAGAGCAAGGCATGGAGGCAGCTGGGTTGCAAGGTCAATGGCTCCATGACTGCCTCGCTGTTCTTTCCTGCTGATTCCCACTGAGGCAATCTTTATTCTCTGATGGGGTGTTCTCCCGTTCTCCATTGGGCTGAAACAAAATGGCTATGTGTTGTTCCCGTGGTTTCATCTTTACTGATTTCTCTAATTGATAGAAACGAAAAGAGTCTTGTTATCTCTGACCTCATATTTCACAATCCCAGGGATGGGGTCTGATTTTCTTAGCGGGAGGCAGATTCTCTGATTGAGCTTCAGTGAGCTCTTAAAAGATGGGACAGTTTACAGAATCCACTGAGCAAAATCTAAAAGAAGATGGCAGCTATCATGGATAGAGTGGCCAAAGGTGTATTTTCTTGTAGGGAGATTTAGGAGAAAATGATGCTACCAAAAGAAGGGGTAGGTGAGCAAAGCTTGCCAGGCTGACACTTAATAGTTGCTTATTCCATAATGATGTCTTAGTCCAAGAGAAAGGTGTAAAGTGCTGGTCTCGAAAATGAGGGTTAGGGGTCATGTGCGTCACACAACCTAAGGGTTGGTCTCTGTCAAAATGTGTATCTCACAGTAATATCTATAACTATACCATCAGTTCAGAAATACTTCCCACATTAATTGTGAGAAATAAATTTACTTTTTGTAACTGTATATATAAAAATGAAAAATCAGGGAAGATGAGTTAGATCATGTGCTTTATAACTCATTAAAACACTTTATAATACCTATTAAATAATACCCACCAAGAAGAGCAATGGAACACAGAAAATATAAATTATAAAAATACATGAAAATAAGTTTAAGTGTAAAACATTAGTACGCAATATTCACCATGATCACTATGGCATAGTAAAAACATAGAAAATTTTAACATTTTTAAGTAGGTATGATTACTAAATATGTAGTAATTCTTAAGTAGAAATAACATGTAATTTTCACTGAGTGAAAATGGACTGTAACGAATATTGGATATTAATAAATCAAAAGTTTAAAAAGTTACATGACTAAAAATTCATGCTAAAAAAACTCAACACAATTAACAATTAATTGTAACAATTAATATTGCCACTAAAATTATTAATCAAGTATATATTATGCAATTAACATTTAAATTAAATATTTAAATATAACACTGAACATTAACTAAAACAACATTCATTGATTACTAATTAATTAATCAATTAACACTTAATAGCAAGAAACTTTTATTCAGTCTTATAACTAACATGTCCATCTAAGTGATCATTTGAACCAAGAACCAAGAATATTAGAGTAAACATAATAGTAAGACATTAGTAATATGTATGGCTTCACTGAGCAAAATCTAAATCTCTAAAGAGTCACAGTTGAACAATTTTGAGAATATGTCAAAGAGTTAAATATTTTTCTTATGAAAGAAAAACAGTTTTAGTACTTTTAAGAAACAACATATTTTAAAGAAGTATTAGGATGAAAGGCACAAAAGAATAAGAAATAAATTAGAAAAATGGAAATTGAAATTTATATGGACAACTAAGATAGTTCTCTCTTTTGTTTGTTTGTTTAATTCCCAATTCTCTCTCTTCTTCCAACTGAGTCATTTCTAGACTTCTATCTTCATGATCACTAATTCTTTCTTCCATCTGGTCTACTCTATTTAGTCAAGATTGAATTTGTAATGAATTAGAACTTTTTAATTTAACTATACAGAGATTTTCAAAACTTTCCAAGCTTACAATTTATTTTACAACCCCTCATTTTTACAAGACTTTGTTAAGTAAGCTGGTCCTTCATTTTCACTCAACTCTAAGACCCATTCTGTATACCACTTCCACTGTGCACCTTCTCTGGACTCCCACTATATATTTTTTTCATTTGAAAAGATCATTTAAAACAAATAAAAAAGCAACAAACACAAAAACCACTTACCATGCAGTTATAAAGCATTGTCAGTGTATCCACCTGACTGGACAATTCAAGCATTAAATAGTGGCCAGTAAATTCTTTATGCTCTCTTGCTAGCATGAAAATCTATGACTATCTTATTGTAATTTGAAAGAATAGATGAAGATATGACAGCTCTTTCCAAGTTAAGTTATAGATTGAGTGCATTTCCAATTAAAGCCTAATGGGGTACTTTGTAAAACCTGACAAAACGATTCTAAAATTCATTAATAAAATAAATGAATAAGACTAATACATTCTGAAATAAAAAGAATAGTAATGAAGAAGTAAAGATCTTATCAGATATTATAACCTAACATATATCAAGAATAATTAAACTTACACTGAAGGAACATAAAAATCAGAAAAAAAAATACTGAAATAATGTAAAATAGAAACCAAAGATAATATGTTTAAAAAATAGTGTATAAATCAAACTAAGCAAACACTTCAAAAAGGAAAACAATGTCATGATTGTTCTTGAAATAACTGCACCACAAAGAAGCATATAAAAACTAAATATCGAAATGCAATACAATACGGAATGTAAAAATACAGAAATACAATACAGTATGTAAAAATTATGGTTTTATCTCCTCTTTTTTAAACTATAGAGTTTGTTTTATTACTTTAAAAATACTACCTATGGATGGATGTGATCCCCGGGAAACAGTCAGACTGTGAACTGTAGGCCTGACATCAATCTATTATCTCTCTCTCTCTCTCTCTCTCTCTCTCTCTCTCTCTCTCTCTCTCTCTATCTATCTATCTATCTATCTATCTATCTATCTATCTATCTATCTATCTATCTATCTATCTAGTCTATCTATATATCCATCTACCTGTCACCTAGGTGTCTAAAAACTCACTGTGATCTACGATGACTGGTAGTCAATGTCAATGTTTTAGCTAACAGACTTAATGAAATGCAATTCGTTTTTTTGGAGGCCTTTCATACCATTTTGGAGTCATCAGTCTTTACGTATCTGCATTATATTCAGGAAGCAATACATGTGGCTCAAAAACAATGCATGTAGACTTAATCATAGTTTCAGTGCCATCTGTTATAAATGTTGTATTTTCACTAGACTTTACTAGACTATATATTATTCTTAATGTTTACCCCTTTACTAGGGTAGTATTTAAATGGAAGATTATATACAAATACATACACAATTTTTATTTTATAATTGTTGGCACTAAAAGAAATATTCTATATGCAGAGATGGTTATGAATTCTGTGCTATGGACCCAGGAAAGTGAAGCAATCAAATAAATCACTTAGATCTACTGATTTTAGATCCAGAATAGTGAGAATCACTTAGATCTAGTGATTTTCAGATCTAAGAACAGTGAGAATAGTGAGACGTGAGGCCCCCAGCTGCATATCTGCAATGACTCACATGTGGCAGAGGACTTCTTAGTTCTGCTTCCCAGGGGTTCACATCCAGATCACATAGGTCCCACTCCCATGTCTCCTCCCCCATCACTGGAGCCTCTAATCTTCCGGGGGGAACTGTGCACCTGAGCAGACTTGAGCGAAGCACCTCTGTCTTGTTTTATGCTTCCAGTCAAAGCACAACGGGATCCACCCAGGTCTCCCATGCTTAGGAAAGCTGAGTAATTACGGTTACTAAATGTAACTCACATGCTTCTGGAGTCATGCCATTGCTCTTACTTTGTACATTTGTCTTATATTATCTCAGAGTGATTTCAGTGTAATTGATGTTAAGTCTCATATAAATTGTCTGTGAGTCATGAAAAGAATGATCTCAGGAGGATAGTGAAAGTGCTAGACTAGGGGACTGTGTAGGAAAAAAAGTCTTATTAGAAAGAATGAAAACATTCAAGGGGGGGAGGTTAAGGCAGGAAGACTATTTTAATCCATTGCACAGAAATTTGTTCTGGCAACTTGGCCAGTGAAATGTACTTGGGGTAATAGCTGACACGCGAAAAGAGAATATTGAAGGTTCCGCCCTTTTAAATCCCCAGCTACCAATATGGAGACGATACAGGTGGCCATGTTAAATAAAACCACAGGAAGGTATGAGCAACATTTAGACTGAAATAAACTCTACAGTAATGCTTCTAACTGTGGTGACGGGCCAGCTTAGTTTGTTTATGTGCCTGGTCTCAATTTTCAGTCATTTAAAAATATATACATAAAATCACGTACTTGGATAGTCAAATGGCTGAAAATGGTTTCTAAATTCTTGTTCTTTTCTACTGTTGTATATTTTTGAAATTATACATAACACATGTTTTAAAATACTCCACAGGGTTAATGGAAAATATTTTCAATTTATGCAAAATTTGAATTGTGAGGACCATCAAAATAAAAGGTCACGTCCCTGATAAAGAGTTCTGCTCGGCAGCAGCCAGCTGCACCTTCATCTTCTCTTCCACTGAGAATGGTCTGGCCCGGCCCCTGTTCTCTTTCAGGATGTTCTGCAGTCATACTTCCCTGTGCTTCTCAGCTCCGTCACTTCTTCTCTTAGATGTTTGACCTCTGGCCCTTTACCTTCCCTGTCCTAGTGCTCAGTCTTCTGTAAGGCCTTCATCCATTGCTACTCTTCCTCCAGCCTGGAGTAGCTGAGTTCATTGATCCTGAAAATCTTCATTTCTGCCTCCTTCTTCTATGAGATAATACCCTTTCTCCTTATTCAAACTCATTTTAATGGGGTTTTCTGATATTTTCAGTCAGATCCCTTCTGGTACCTAATATCTAGAGTTAGAAAAAGGATTTTGAAAAACCATCATCACTTGAATTAAGTAATCAGCAGAAGGTCACAATATCATGCTGACCTTCACCTGAATCAGGCTCTGGGGAAACTGGACCCTGACTGAGCCCGGAGGTGTCAGGGGACATATCGTGTATTCTTCCTTGTGGCACAAGGACTGGTTCTAGAGCTGCAAGGAGCATATGGGGCTGTGCCCAGCGTTCCAGTGTCACATAAACAAATATCCCTTGAGAAAAACCAGACATGAAGAGCAGTTTCCAAAACAACCACAAAGCTACCTACCAAGGAGGTGAAAGATTTCCTCTGGAGGAAGGAGTCATGAGATAATAGAGTTTGGTAGCTTTGTGGCTGCTGAAGAAAGATAAGCTAACAGATGATAGGGACTTCTGGAATGAGGCAGAGTTGAGATCAGAAATAGTAAAGGCAGGACTGGTCCAGGGACTCTGGCCCTGGAAGCCCGGATCCACCCACTATTGAGTATTGATGCACGCTTGACCCTGTGAGAGCAGGGATGAGTCTAATCGCAGGGGTGTCAAAACTGCACCCCGCGGGCCAACTGCAGCCCGCAATGCATTGTTAATTGGCCCACAGCAAATTCCAAAAGTATATTTAGTTTACTTAAATAAACCGGTTGAGGCAATCGTACTTTACCTCGAGTGAGTGGCCCGGCTGTTTGTGTATTTTACCGCCTATGGCCCTTGGTGAAAAATGTTGAAAACGTTTGGACACCCCTGGAATGGAACAAATGTTTCAAGGAAAGAGGAAAACTAAGAGTTGCCACAAGGGAAGGGCTGGAGACTCAATCATGTCCCGGTAATGCTCAAGCATTTTTACAATATTGAATTGGAGGACAGGTCTTCCACAGTCTAGAAGCAAGGATCTTAATTATTTGTTATAATTATTTAATACTATTGATTTATTTCTAGGGAACAGGAGCTTATAAAAATCCAAAGCAACATTTGTTCTGAAGTTTAACTTTCAAAAGTCGGTGATGATAACATCAGGCTTAATATTGTCATTTGGCCCCAACTTAAAGATTTTAGTTACTTATTATAGGAAGATAATGTAATATTAAGGCTAGTTACAACATTTTCTCTAATTTCTTCACCCTAACACACAGGTTGTTTCTCTTTTCCTTTCCTGTGCTCTCAATTCACCACCAATACGCAAGACTGGTAGTCACATTGTATGACCAAGTTGGCTTACTCTTTTTTCAACTAATTTTGTCATAAGTACATCATGACAGTTGTCCATGATTTTCAAACTTTCATCATGTAACAGCTGTAAGATATTAAACTAATTTCTTATTCCTCACACTTCCAAAAATGCTCTTGTAAAACTCCTTATAGTGCAGTGTTTTGTCTAATACATTTGGAACTAATACGTTATGGAAATTCCAAGATGAATGTCTGTCAGTAACGTATTGTGACATAATCCATCCCAATTAATATTCTAACCCTGGCATTGGAAATTTGGTAAATTATTTCACAACTTTCCCAACACTAGATGTTACATTTAAAAATATTTGTCTAATTAATTTATAAGAATGTCACCTCCATATTACATTCACGTGCATTGTTTGTGAAGTTGGTGGATTTCCTATATTCCACAAATCTATCTCCTATCTATCTATCTATCTATCTATCTATCTATCATCTATCTACTAGCATCTATGTATTTTGAGTGTGTAAATTATCTATTCTGTGCTAACTCAAACTGTTGCTTTGTAAAAAATGCATTCTACCTGTTTGCATCAGTCCGGTACAATTTTGCCCATCATTCTATTTTGAACCTTCTGTGTCATCTTGTGTCCTAGACAGAGCTGACACCCAGCTAGCACCCATCAGAGTGGCCATCCTTACTGGTTGGCACTGATTAATTTGTTCTAGATAAATGCCATCTGCATCATACAAGGTGCTACATATATGAATTCCTCTGCCGGTTTAGTCATGTCTCTTAAAAATAATCTTTAACTTTTTTATTTGAAGAGGGTGAGTTGAACTATTTGCATTTATTGTCATACTATTAGGTTGGTACAAATGTAATTGGGGTTTTTGCAATTATTTTTAACCTTTTAAACTGCAATTACATTTGCACCAACTTAATAGTATGTTCTTTAATCTTGTCATCTTTACAGAATTTATGAAAATTTTCCATTCATATTTTTTCGTTATTTCCTTGGTTCTCTATGTTTCAGTTTTTAAACCATATTTATCTTTTATTTCTTTAGAGATTCCATGATTCTCATCCCAGAGAGATACAGCTCTCTGAATCACACTTTAGAAAATACTTCTATGTCAAACATTCATGAAGTTTGCATATGTGATTCTAATTAATTCTTACCAAAGACCATCATGAGAAGGAAATATATAAAGCATTTTGTGGTACAGAAAATATAAATCTGTTTGTATAGGTAACCAGTGAAAAATATACTCTCTGAGTTCAGAGATGCTCACTGTGGGGTGTCTAGGCCGACCATGTCAGAATTCCATGAAAGGACTAGGGAAAAAGTGGTACCTCACTATGGTTTTAATATGTGGTTCTTTGAGAAAGAGGCTGAGCTCTTTATGTTGGCACTAGATAGTCGCACTTCTACATCTGCGAAATCTGTGAAATGCCTGGTTACATCATTGGATTTTGTTGTTGTTGTTATTGAGTTACAGTTATTTTTTCAATCGATTATAAGATTTGTTTTATTGTATTAAGGGATTTAAACTTTTATCTGTCATATGAGTTGCCAATAATTTTTTTCATTTTTGCACTTATCCTTGGAATCTGTGCATATTTTTATAAATTGTACTTAGCCAAACTTATCAATTTTTATTTTATCAATTAAGGTTTGAAATGTTATTAATGTAAAATTTGGAAAATATTTTATGAGATCTTAATACATTAATAGAAGTTTATGGAATTTGAATAATAATTTCCCTTTAAATTTAAATAAAAATTGTATCTATCTACTGGCAAGGAGACTTCGAGATTAAGCTTGATTTATAATTCTACAAAATGTGAATAATAGTAATAATAATAATGGCTACATTTATTTATAATGGAGTAGGTATTTATATAACATATAATTTAACTGAAGAAATAACCCAATAAGGTATCTATTATTGTTAACATTACACACTTATAGGAATTTGAGGCTTAGAAAGACTAATTTTTTTTCCTAAAATTAATGGGTAAAGTAGAATTTAAAAATAAATAAACTTTACTACTTGAACTGATTCCTTAAACCTCTATGTTATAGGATATAACTCTTAATTTTTAAGAAATTTCATAAGATACTTGTGTTCGTTATTGATAGTTAAGGGGAGACTCATATTTCAACTTGTTTCAAACTTACTTGGTACATGTCTTTTTTAAAGTGTTAAAAAGTTCCTATGAAACACACTGATCCAAATTCCATCATTAGCAGACACAGTGTGCGCCAAATGTTAGTCCGTGTAGTAACTATGTGTTGAAGGCTAGGCCCCGGGCATACAGTACAGGAGAAAAAGGAATTTTAAAAATGGTTTAGAGGATAAAAAATAAGTGTCAACTTGGCTCAGGAGGCACCTCTGCATTTGTAAGAGATTTTAAATAATGGATGAACTGGGGATAAAAAGCATGGCGGGTACACGGATTGGTCTGTGATGATACAGATCAGGGTCCCCATTACTGTAGCTCCCTGATACCCGGCTTTTGTCTCCAGTCTACAACCCGAAGACTGAGTGTGGCCCTGGCTGGTGGGGCTGGAGGACTCGTTCTGGCTAAGGGATTGCGAACACAAGCACAACGTGTTTGCACCGAGCTAGAGAATTCAGGCGCCAGTAAGAGACCAGTATGCTGAGCCTGTCCCAGCAATTGGGGCCACAGCCTCCTGCTGGACAGGCGGTGGAGAGTGGACCTCAACTCCCTGCTCTGTTCATCCGCTGGGAAGGGGGCTGTTTGTGACTAGCAGAGGCTGTACCTCGCCTCTCCTAACTGATAAAACCTGCCAGCTTCTCAGAATGTGTCCTTATGGCCCGTTTCATCATCAGGCCCTTCTCCTGTTGAAACTCATTTTGCTTGTCATCACGGGCCTCTCCGCACGTTTTCAGATTGCGAGAGGGCAGGGAGCACAGCCCAGCACTTTGCCGCTGTGACCCGGCATCTGCATGGCACGACCCATAGCGCAATTAAGTGCGCAACGCGCGTCTGTCCGCGAGAAGGAACCAACGTGTAACGCGGCGGCGCTGGTTGTCGCTGCTGCAGGAAAGCGCAGAGCGTGCAATGAACAAACTCCTCAGAAGGACCTCAGGTCTGATGCAAAAGGCATCAGTTGCACATGCCTATTATTTACCAGACTTTCTGAGAATAAAACCTGAGCCCATCCCCTATTTTGGCTGTGGCATGGGAGAGGCAGCAGACATGGTGTGTGAGGAGGACGGGCCGGATCGCGCCAGTCCAGAAGCTGGCTGTTCCTGGCACCGTGATCAGGGACGTCAGAACCATCGTCTAAGCGCCAAGAGCCACAAACATAACATAAGTGGTGTTTTTCATTGTTCATTAGCTCATCACACTTTCCCTCCAACCCAATGTCAATTCCGCAAACTAAATATAAACGGTGTGCGGGGTTTTGTCTGCCCCGTCCGGTGCCAGCGCAGCGGCTGGGATGCTAACGGTGCCCGCAGCAGAGACGCCCATCTCGGGGCGCTGCAAGGGCCCCCCCTCCCCTGATGTTCTGGGACAGAGGTCAGGCCTGCACGGCGCTGAAGGCGGGGAGCCGAGGCCTAATGACACCGATTTGAAAGCTTTCGTTCCTGAGATGTTTCCAGAGCCGTGTTATCTCGGTATTAAAAACCTGTCCCGACGCTATTATTCGGGCCTAAGTCCGGCAACTTGCCAATACACTCGGACCTGCGGCATGGGCTTTGTGAAAAAAAGGAAAAGCAGGATTGATGGCCCCGTGGGAGGGAGCCTGGCCGGACTCCGCTATCCTGCCCGCCCGTTTGTCAGTTTCCTCTCTGCTCAGGTTTCTCGTGCACACGTCCCCCCGTCCCCCCGGGCCTGTTGTGGCTGGAAAAGGGAGGACCACGGGCTCTGAAGCCAGACTCACATCAAGGAAACAGTCTTAGCTTCATGAATTGGGAAACTACCTTTTTCTTACAAAGCAAAATTAATTGTCCTGGACCTAGTTTAGAAAAGGTAAGCATTTCTTTTAAAAGGTTTAAGAACTCTTTTAATATCTATAGGTCCTTATGTCTTGTGAGACTTTTTTTTTCTTAATTATGTAAAGGGTTATCTCAAAAATTTATTTTACAAAGTTAAATTATTCTGATCTTGACCAAGATAAGTTCAGCCATTTTAAACATAAAATAGGAAACACTGCAGACTTTTATTTTATCAAAATAATAGTTGCAGCGCTCTATTCTCTCTGTGCAGTTTTCATGTATGTTCAACCATAAAATACTTAGGTTTAGTTCTATTTTACTAGAATAGTAAATAAAATAAATAAAAGTGAAAAAGAGTAGTCTTGTAAATTATCCGCTAATATCCAGATATTTGTGATGATTCAAAATTTATCTAAAGTCCGAATTAAAAATGAGAGCAGAAGAAGCTAAAAGTCTCATACTGAATGAACCTAGATGCCCTAGCATGAATGAAAATCAAGCTTCCATAAGGGTTATATTTACATGGGGGAAAAAATGCATTGTTTTTTTCTTTAATTCAGCAAATTGTGCATCATTTCTGTACCCCCCATTTTGCTGGGCCCGTTAGGGAAACAAAGAAGCATAGTATCTGACCCTTGCTTACTATAAGCTTAGTACATATGTAGGAAATACATTCCCTGAGGTAGTGCAGTTATTTTGTGACAAAAGTTTGTAACCTGAGAAACACGACAGAAGAAGTAGTAAGGTAGATGCACGTGTCTGATGCACCTGGAACAACCTGCTGCTCAGAGGCAAGAAAGAATCCGTGAGCTGTCTGTCTCTCTGTCTGTCTGACTGAGGCCACCGAGACCGAATGGGAGAAGACAGGAGGAAAACACGGCAACACAGGGAAAAACTGGCACAAAGAATTTCTGCAACTCAGAAATAACTTTGTAAACATAAAAAGCCTGATTTGCTCCTAAAAGAATCTAAACTCTGAGTTTAAACAAACAGTAAAAATATAAGAGAACCTAAAAGAAAAAATGACTATGACTTATTTAATCACAAATATACTGGCAGCCATCCTGTACTCTATCATGGTTAATTAAGGGGATTTATCAAGATAATAATCCTCATTCACTTCGCTTAATATAGTCAGACCATAATAAATGGAAGGCAACCCACAAGCTTTAAATCCTGATTCTGGTCAGTGTTTCAATGGTGCCCCATCTTGCTGGAACGCGATCATTAGGTGAACTACATAAATAAGACATTTAACTTGGATTTTATAAGCATTAATACATAGTCTTTCCTTTATCTTCTGTCTTCTTCTCCCCTCACAGTCCTAGCACACTGTCAAACCATGTGACTTAATCACACCACTTGAGAGAGGGTGTAGGTAGCTCCCTGAGATGGGGCGTGGGACCGACTGCTACGGGCTTTGTCATTTTAGGTCATGTTCTGCAGGCGTGGCACAGAGAGCTTCAGCAGTAGCATATTGACACTAATATATGTGAAAATGTGGTCCCTCACAAAACACCAAAAATAGCATTTCCAAATGCGTCTGGGAAGCCATAACATCTCAGTGGCATCATGTGTTCATTTATTTTTTTACAAGTTTGATTTCAATGCATTTTCTAAATAGTAGTAGTGAGAACATTTGACAAAATCCCAGATGTGGGATAAGTGAACATGTGTAGTCCTTTCGTACTAACCCTACTCTTTCAAAGAATCTACATGCTGTTCAATATCCAGGAAAATACCCAATACTGAGTTTTACTGTTGAAATAAAATTATCTTATATCTTTCATGATGATTATATTTTGGGAGGAGGACATTTGGATTTGCATTCTCATCCCTTAA
Organism: Rhinolophus sinicus; assembly: GCF_036562045.2. Classification (NCBI taxonomy): domain Eukaryota; kingdom Metazoa; phylum Chordata; class Mammalia; order Chiroptera; family Rhinolophidae; genus Rhinolophus; species Rhinolophus sinicus. Next base: position 114,001,931 of record NC_133758.1, read on the forward strand.
GAAAAACATTTGCACTATAATATAAATTTTAATATCACAGAAAGTATATACAGGAAAGTGTTCAGAATCCAATTAGTATTTGGGCGCAGCAGTTATGTTTTAAAACAAAAACAAATATAACTTTCCAATTCTTTTACAGTAAGGTATACTGTGCTATCCTGTTTCTAAAATATATTGATTTTTTTGTTTTTAGATTATAAAGAGAAAGTAAAGCTTAGTTTATTTGCTCAGATTTGTTCCTTTTCTTGGGGAGAATTTATGATGCTTGAAAGGATCAATATCCCTTGCAACAAAAATTCTATATTTATCCAGAGAGCAAGAACAGAAAGAAACACTAAATAAGAAATGTCACACCATGAGGCTCAACCCCCGCTCTCTATAGGGACCTCAGGCACAGCTTTCCTTTGACAAAACTGTGCAGTGGCCACATCCGGTGCTTTGCCCCTGAACTTCCAGTCCAGACTTTTGCTCACTGCTTGTCCTTTCGGTGCCCTCACAGACCAGACTCTCCAAACAGGGCTCTCCAGAGCAGCACCTTACCATCCAGATATCCTTTCTTTCTGTCTATGCCCTGAAGCACTGCTCAATTTTCTGCCTATGAGACAAGACCTTGGAAAACCTCTGACAAAAGGAAAACCTATCTACTAACAACTCATGGAGAGTTGGAACCATCTCTTCAGGGATGGGCGTGGGGGTTGACGAAAAAGTACTAAAGCTCTATAAAGGCACAAGGAGTAAGTATCAACTGGTGATTTTCAGGAAGTTTAAAAAAGGGAATACCTAAAAGAATTGCTGTAAATCAAACTGCCCCCATCTGCCAGAGGTAAGGTGGAGGGCACTGCGATGCCTCCACCCAGGGGAAGCCATACTCTTCTCTTTTTTTGACTCTGAGATAATTCTGTAAACATGTGACATTCCTAGTGATTCTTGGGCTCCCTTTTATCTTAGTAACTTGATAGGTCTGCGGACAGATTTTAAAATCTGTTCCCCCATCAATGCTCAAGTAAGTTCCGGAAACGAAACTAGATTAAATAGTTAAATTAGTTTCTTCACTGCAGGAAGTTTTAGATGATTCAAAAGAGTAAAGCTCGATGCACAGGACACATATTATGAGACAGTTTCCAAAAGTTCAGTCATGAAGATACTGCTTTGCGTGCTTGAGTGTATGTGTGTATCAATTGCTATCACCCAGAAGTCATTGCCTGGGAAATAGGAAGCAATGAGCCAAGTTCAAGGCTGGAGAAGACAGACTTGTAAGAATTATTCTCCACCTTCACATTTGCTTTTTATGGCCTGTGCTGTCTATGTATTCGCTAACATGCTGGTGGTGAAAGTGTCAGAAAACCATGACTCTAAGCAACGGCCCTGCTACCAGGACCTCCAGAGGACCTAGATCCGAGTGATGACTTTCCAGTGCGGCCTGGGTGAAAGCAAGTAGCACAGAAAACCACCGGCGGCCAGACAATCACACAGGATCGTTGAAAACAATCACGTCTGTACTGGAGTGGCAGTGGCATTTCTTGCTTGTAGACATACATCTGCTGTCTTTCTTGATAATGGCCTCTCTGTCTATTATGGAATATGGGTTGTTATGAAGATGGATTCAATGGTAGAATAGGGAGGTTGAGGTAATGTGGGTAGGGATTTGGTCTCGTGAATGTTCCCCCTTTTGGACTGGACTTGTAACAGCCATATTGACAACCAACTTGCTGAGATGGGAGGTACGAACAAAAGAGCGCCCTGGGACCCAGTGCACCAGACTGGCTTCCATCTTCTCTTCATCACTTTGGATCCCCAGGGAGGTGGCGATTGGGAAGTCAAGCATGGCTGTAGCATGAGGAGAAGACTGAATGTCAGGAGATGCCAAACAGTGAGGGGATTTCGTTTGGCGTACGGGGCATGTTTTCATTTCTCAGATCGCACAAGGGCAACATCAAGTCTACCACCATCCCTGTGCCTCCATTTGCATACTGTGTACCTATTATGTAAACGAAGGGCACGCGGTACAGTCTTTGGAGATGAAGGCATTCTGAGGAACAGGCTGACAGCGCTACTGAACTTCTTGAAATATTAGAGATGAGGATACCTTTGAACTTCAAAGAAATCAATTAAGTTTGACTTTGTTATACTTGGCTGTGAGCAGGCAAAGCTTGAGATACAGTAATCAAAAAGAACACCTACTTAACATTTAAATATATACTGAGTATGATTGGAGACAATTGGATGTCCTCTAAGAGAACAACCGTAGTGTTTACAGACCCTGCAGTTAAAGCTCCCTGGATGCAGAACACCCCAGTATAATGTAACTAATCTGGTGCCTCCCCTTTAAGAACCAATGAAATGAAAACATGGTATTGCAGGCTCAGCATTTCCGTGTGCAGAATGTGCTCATCCAAACAGAAAGCACTGAAGTTCACCGCCTTTTGTCAACAATAAGATAACTGAAAAGAATTAGACCGAACTGCAAAATGTAAGCTTACCTACAACTTCAGGAACATCTGTCTAGCTGAAGAGCAAGCATGCGTTTTATTTCCTGACCACTGTCTTTCAGGTACTTTCAAAGGGAAACAATGCCCATTGATGATATATGGCTCCTGTTCCCAAGAAGCTCATAGTCCATGAAGAGAACAATGCATATTCGTTAATTACAGCACAGTAAGGCCTATATGTCGCATGCTTCGTTGGAAACAAAGAGAACGGTCTCCGCCTCATGCTACTGGGCTAGCCTCTCTGGGTTTTTGTTCTTTTATTAGCACAACAGGAACAATGTACTTATTTCAGGTTATTGCAAAATTCAAATGAGAAAGCCGTGTGTGTGTGTGTGTGTGTGTGTGTGTGTGTGTGTGCGCACGTGTGTGTACACATACCCTACATTGCACACATATGATATTGAACATCCAGCCTCCAGAACAATGAGAAGTGAGTTTCTATTGAACCACCCCGTCCACGGACCTGTTAACGGCAGCCCCAGCAGACTGATGCAGCTTCACAGTCTAGCCCGGGTTCAATGGTGGCCACCTGTTGATGGCAAGAGCTGCAAAGTCACATGGGAGAATTATGACGATTTTGGAAAACTTAGTACCAAAAGACTCTGAGTAATGTAATTCTATGGCTTCTGCTTTGCAATGTCCATGCGTGACACTGAGCCCTTGATTGTCAAGGCATCCATTTCAGTGGCGTCCATCTCAAATAAACAAACTGCCAGCTGTACAACGCAGCTACCAGCTAACCAACCGGATAAGGTGCCAGGCTGCCCCACCCATGAAGGGCCCATTTTAGAAAGCCCTGGGTGACCTAGATAGCTTTTGCATTTCTGCTCTTATGTTTTAAATTCTCCAATAAAGAGTAAACCTGTGAAACCCTAGCCACTCCACCCTTGGGCCCAATAAAGGCAGAGCCCCAGGCCATCTCTACCTCCTGTCACCTCCCGGTGTGACTCTGGGTACACTGTGTGCCCCTCAGGGCTAGTGAGAAATAAACCCTGTTTTTTTAAAGTTCCCTGATAGTGGTTGCTGAGGTGCACCCTGCATTTCTAATATGAACCTCAATGGCTGATTCAGCTACAACATGGGCTCCAATCCAGCCAGGGAAATGGCTGGGCGCTGACCACGAGGAGTATGGGCCTACATGAGAGCCCCAGGCTGCCCTAACCCACAGCATCACTCCTGATAGGCTGAGACTGGCACAGAACATGCTGGATTCCCACCAGCACCGCCCCAGGCCACCCCCGCCAGCAGTCTTTCTCTCACCTTGACAGAAGGGGCAAAGACGTTACAATACTTCACCAGGTCCTGCAGGACCCATGGCCCTGCCTTGACCCTCCCCCAAATCTCTCTGACCCCGTTTCTGCTTCCTCTGCTCACTGTGTGCCAAGTTCACTGTCTTCCCAGGTTTAAGCACCAGGCCTGCTCTGTCCTGAGGGGTTTGCATCATTCCTCTCTGCCTGCAGCTCTGCTCCCCCTGCTGGCTTCACAGTTGGCACTCACTGCCCATGGGTATTCAAATGCCACCTTCTGATGGAGCCTTCAGCACAACACTGCTGGCAACTCCTCACACCCCTCCCACGGGCACAGCTCCCCTCCTCTTTCCCTGATGGTTTCTTCAGGAAGATGCCGACATTCACAAGGCCTCCTACTTTATTTCTACATGGTTCTTGTCCACCTCTCCTGTCTTCGAACAGAAACTCCATAAAAGCAGATGCTTTACCTGATGTATTTAACGTTGAATCCCCATCATCCTGTAACAGCCTAGAATAATACAGATGCTCAATAAATATTGGTTAAAAGATTGGCTTAAAGGAGCAATATATTTTAAACATAGCACATTCAGTCAGAAACAAGTGGGAATAAAGTAAGAGCTATATGTACTATACATTTTTAAAAATTAAATGAGTGGAACTTTTCTGAAAAATTTAGAGGAGTGATATTCTCAAGCTAGTGTGAGGTACGTGGGGTACGAGTGCTTAAAAGTGAGATTTGTACCAAAGCCATGTTCCTCCAGCGAGCGCATGACTTAGCGATGGATCATCGTGTTAGGAGATTGAGAATTAAGTAGAGCCAATAACTTTTACCATCACTTTTGAAAATTTTTATTGTGGTAAAATATACATCATGGAATTTGCCATTTTAACTATAATTAAACGTAAAATTCAGTGGCATTAAGTACATTTGTAATGCTGTGCAACAAACCATCATCAATATCCATTTCCAGAAGTTTTTTATCGTGCCAGAAATTCTATGCCCATTATTTAATAACCCTCCATTCCTTTCTTTCTCCAACTCCTGGAACCTTCCCTTCTGCTTTCTGTTTATATGCATTTGATTAATCAAGGTACCTTTTCTAAGTAGAATCGTGTAATATTTCTCCTTTTATGTCTAGCTTCTCTCACTTAGCATGATGTCTTCTTCAAGGCTCATCCATGTAGCATGTGTGAGAATTCCTTCCTTTTACGATTGAATAATACTCCAGTATCTGCATATACCACATGTTGTTTATCCATTGTCAACCAACATAAATGAATCAGGAGGCTTTGCTAGAATTAAAGGACAGAGTTTCATTGAAGGGCCCTAAACAAATTGCAAGTCAGGAATCATTATCAGGCAATAATCAGAGTGTTCCAAAGAAAAGGAAAAGCTGAGAGTTTTTAAAGCAGAAAGCACATTTCTGAGAAGTATCAGTCCTACGTTCTTAACCTCTGCACTGGCCTGAGAAGGTAATATTCCAGATGTCCCGGTGGTCTGGATGATGGAGCGTTCTCTCCTAAGTTCTTCAGATGGTTATCTACGGAATTTATTCATCCCGGACACTGATGTACAACTGAGACTTTCAAAAGTTGTAGTCCCAATGCTAGTGGAGGTAAAACTGTGTCCTCACGTCTCGGTCTAAATGAAGGGGCTGCTTCAGCTTGACTACATGACTCATGTGTTCTTCACTTTTCCTCACCATCAGTCTGGTGATGGACAGTTGCTTTGTCTCCACCTTTAGGTTATTGTAAATAACGTTGCTATAGACATTCGTTTACAAGTCTCTGATTCCCTGCTTTCAATTCTTCTGGGCATATACCTAGAAGTGAAAGTGCTGAATCGAACAGCAAATCTATATGTAACTTTTGAGGAACTGCACATGGTTTTCCAAAGTGCAATTCTATGTTCCCACCAGCAGTGCATGAGTTCCAATATCACCACATATTCACCAATCGTTGTTCTTTTCTTTCTTTCTTTTTTAAAAAACATATAATAGCCATCCTAATGAATGTACATCATCACTTTTAAACAGCAAGTGAGGTTTGAATTGCAGGGCCTAATAGCAATTGTCAAAAAGTCCAACGCGACTTGGTGTAGTCGCTGCGATGGCTGTTCCCCACATGTTGTTGCCCCCACGTGTCTCACATAAAGCTTTCCTAGATGAACTCTTCCCTTTCTTTAAAATATGCACTTGTGGCACTGCTGTTAGTAGCACCTCCTACACAGCCTCTTGTCAGGAAATGGGAAAGGGAGGAAGAGGGAGGGGGGGTAACCAAATTAACGGGTCATGAAAATCGACATCTGGGATTCCCACGATGTTATGTCAGAAGCCGTTTCATTCATACACAGCCTATAAAAATACAAGAGCAATTTCCACTAATTAAGGTAAGGCTAAGCACCTAACATATAATAGACTAGGTACAGAGAAAAGAAGAATCAACTATTTCCCCCAACTTTTGTTTATCTGCACATCAGAGAAGCCATGTCTACCCTGGTCAGAAGGCTGGAGAAGTGATTCATGAATGAGACCAATGTTATTTGACCAAATATGCCCCCTCCCAAAAAACCATTTTTTCCTCATTTATTCCACAGTCAAGTTACGCTAAGATGCAATATGCTGGGGAAGGAAGGGGCCAGAACATGGGATCTGCGGCAGAACGTGAATGTGGTACAGAAAGAGGTTGAGACCATACATTTAGGAGCTAGTGGGCTTCATGTTTCTGGGATTATATTTCCTCTCCTGGCAAAACAAACAAAAAATAGTACTGGAAAGTAATGACAATTAAAATGTGTACTAAAGGTGCCAGTGAAAAATTCACTCTTACATATTCACTTATTATTTACTGTTATTATTTTACTAAGTAGTCTTCAAAGAAAGAAGTTGGAAAAACTAAACTAAAGGTGAGCAGGAAAAACAAAGGAGACAAAAATCTATTTTAGAAAACAATGAACATGAAAATTTAATATAAGACCAGATGCTAATCTTTAAATAAGATAAAGTACGTAAACATCACATATATCTACTCAGAAATATAAGTGAATATACAAAACATTGAATGACAAAAAGAGAATATAAACAAATATGTAGAACATAAACAAAACCTAAAATGTAAAAGATTTCTATTCAGAAGCATGTGCAAATAAATTTGAAAATAGGTAATTTTCCAGGCAATTAGTTAAGTTAATTTGGCAACAAAAAGAATAAACTGGATTAGACCAATAACCAAGGATCTGTATAAAACATGTCGACGACTTAACTCTAAAAATGCCCCAGCTGTAAAGTTTCACAGGTAACATCCATCAGGCAGAGATTCCAGGGGGAAAACATGCTGACCAATCCCCTTCATGAATATAGAAGCAAGAAGACGAAACGCAATCTTGGCATGTAATTGCCAGTAGACATTAAAGATTAATGTGTAACTTCAGGGTGGACAGTGCATGGCTCAAGGGAGCCACCCGAAAAACAGGCATTTGCCATTTCTGCCTTTGTGGTTACAGTCAGATTTAGCATAAGCCTGATCTCCTTTGCTGAAGGAAAATGCATGTCAGGAGTCCCTGGGAACACACTTTTCCTCTTTGATGTCCAGAAGGAGAGGGAGCTTGACTTCCTGTCACTGTCAACTGCAATTGAATAACTTTTTTTAGAAGCTTCTAGAAAACCTTTTCTCATTTTTAACTGGTCAGAATTGGGTCAAATTCTGACCTAAAAGAATTAGTGGGAATCTCCTTGGTTCAACTGAGGTCACACCTAGGTGAAACGGTTATGTTTGGGGCATGAATTAAAGAACAAACAGGGCCTTCTTAGCAAATAAAGGAGAAAATTCGATGCTCAGTGGGCAAGCTCAGTGGGCAAGCAACTACCCATTGGGCTTGTTTCTCAGTGTTGTCTGAATCCTGGTACCAGCAGAGGCCTTTAAATAAAACAGAGGCCCTCTCTCTGAGCTATGATCAATCCTTAACAGGAAGAGTTCCCAAAAGTACAACTAACACAAATAATAACAGAAAAAGAACTTCTATAGATTATGTTTTGTAGTGGAGAAGGGTTGGAAAGGATCAAAATTCAAACCAAGTTAAAATTGTATGCTAGAAATAAACGCCCTGAAATTCCCTTGAAAAGTCTGACAACGAGAGTTTCTGATCTGTCTTTAATGGAAACATGCTTCTCAGTTATTTTGATGTCCCTCACTTGTACTCTCACATCTGTACTAGGAAAGCCAGCTACCTCATCCCCATGTTGTCCTTCACTCTTTCAGCACAAGCACCGTAGCGAGTCGGTGGTAAGCCAAGTTGTCAGACAGCTACCCAGGAAGATAGGTTTCACTATTCGCCTAAGGGGCTTTGCTATTTTATTTATTGTTAATATATAAAATATGTGCCTAAGGAAAGTAAACTGGTAAGAAGGATACCAGTGTGTTCACAGGGATTACCTTTGGGTGACGGCATTCAGTTATCTATATTTTCTTCCTTGAGTGTTTCGGCACATCGTCGGTGTGAAAAACCTGTTGACTATGTTGCTGTAGAAAATCTAATTTTATTTTTCTAAGATTGTGTTAATTTGTGCTTTGAATTCCCATTTCTCCAGCCTAGTTGGAAACCTATTCTTAGGGAAAGAGCAGAAAAGCCCTTCAACCTGTCCTCATTACAAGGAATTGTGTCTAAATTCCAGGATGTTGTAGATGGTGGCTGAAACTCTTTCTCAAACAGGTAAGTCAACACAAGCATCTGACAAGGCTTGAGAACGTGGCCATGGTCCTGGCGGACATGTTCCCTTTCATTCTGCTGTGCCTGACTCTTGGTGACATGGTTGTCCTTGCCTGCACCTGTGCTGGCCTGAAGTGCCACACTGGAATTCATCCTGAGAGGGCCTGCAAGGTCTTCTCTGCGGAGACTAAGAGACCCTCATCGCGGAGCGGGGTCTCTCACCCTTGCTGCTACTTCGCCTGGGGAATAAAGCAGAGGCCCTTCCAAAATGACACCCATCAGGTGCTTTCCATTTGCTTGGTTATGCTTTCTTCCTCTTCTCGGCCTCAGGTTTTCATTTGCTCATGTATTTCCCCATTACTGTTTAGAGCATATTATCAAATCCTCAGTCTATGCTATTTACTGCCAGGACAGAGACAGTCCACACGGATGGAAAATCCAAGCTGGAAAAAGATTTGGTGATGTGCATCCCATCGGCTGTGACCCTCACCTCCTTGGAGGAAGGGAGAAGGTGAGAGCCTGTGCCATGAACAAAAAACTATCCAGAGAAATTATGCTACTTGCTAACAGTTTGCTACAAAGCTGTATGTTCAGAGAGATGCTAAAATTGTATGCAATAAGGAATGTGGATGTCCATGGGAATTTCAGCTGAAGCTCATGAGGTCCTTGGACAGGAAAAATAGATGTTTTGCAAATGTTTGTTTGAAATACAAGGGTCTGCAACAATCTGCTTTCTCACTCCGTATGCATTTTGCCAATCCCTACAGGTCAACTACTTTTCCTTATTTTTCTAGTTATTATTAATGCTACATGCTTCTTTGTTTTTATCTAATTGCATTCTCTTGAAGAAAATATGTTAAGTATCCCTGCGCAATGCAGCTTTACTTAATGTAGTCTGTCCCTGAAATCCAGGATGCGTTACCTTCCAGACTAATGGTCCTTAAACGGTTAAACAGTTTTTAATGTCACTGACAGTTCCCATGACCCTACAAAAGTGTTCTATTAAATAGATGATTAAACTTAAATGTTTCCACCCTGATTTTAATGCCTCCTTCACAACCCTTTCTTATGTCAAAATACTTACTAGTTCAAGGCAAATTGACTTGAGTGATGTTAAAAAGATTTGCGACAGGGGGACAAGAAAGTGCTCACCACTGAGTGGATTACAAAAGGTGCCTGAAGGAAGAGAAGGCATCTCAGCTGCCACCAAAGGTGTATTCACAGATGGAGGTGAAGGAACTACGTGTAAACTGCTTTAGCAAAGGCATGACGAGGGGAGAAACTCAGATAACGGCAGGGATCTCTTCTGTATTGGCTACTGGGAAGGTTTCAGGAAAGAAGGATTTAGTGGAGAGTGTCAACCCTGAGATGCCACAACTGCACACTGGTAATTGTGCACTGGCAAATGAACCTAATGTGTTCCTTCCCTGAAACCCTGTTGTCAGGACAACAGGGACACTAATTGCTCTTGGAGAGGCAGTTTACCGTAATGGCTGAGACCTCCTGGATTCTCACCCTAGTTGTGCCTCTTACTAACTTGGTTATGTTGGATCCGGTACCTCAGTTCTCATGCGTCAGCTTCCCCATCTGTGGAAGAGGTTAGTAATAGTGTGTGTGCTTCCTGAGATTGCTGTGATGATTAAATAAGTTATTATAAACAAAGCATTTAAAGCAGCGTCCAGCTAATACATGTTAGTTCTGATGCCCCAGCAGACTGCAGGGACCTTCGAAATAGAGTCTATTATTCAACCTGATATACTCCATAAGTGAGGTATAAAATACATGTTCAGAAACTGCCCTCTTTTCTCATGTATACTATAGTGATGAAAGTCAGAATTCTTTATGGAGGAAAACATGGCATCAGAGTGTGCTGATTTCCTTTCGGATCCAGATTTAAACAACAATAATAATTAAGACTCATGAGAAAAGAAAATAAAGATTTAGGAAAAGAAATGGAGACTAAATGTTCCTACAAGTCAGTGAGAAGAGACACTTTAATTTTATTTGGCTCCCGGGGAACTGCTTTTCTTTAAGAAGATACTTAAGAAGGTAAATTTAAGTACAAGTTAAATCAGAGACTGGAGAGCCAGCTACCGAAGTATTTTTAAACCACTTGACTTCCCTAAAGATATTAAGAAATTTTATGGCTCTGGAGAGTCCAACTCAGAATTCAATGCTGAACTCTAACTTGAGTTGAATAAAGGTGAGAAAGTAATTCCCCCAATTTAGGGAATTATGGGGATTCAAGTCTGATGGTCAGTATCATCGACTTTTGTTTCCTCCTGATAAAACCACCCAAATGTGTGCGGATGCCTTAGGGAAAGCTTTGATGGTAGATGACAAAATAAAGGGAACATTCAAGAAAGAAATGCTATCGGGTGATACTGCGAGGTTAAGAGATATTTCTGTTCTGTAAGTGGAATGGGCAAAGGCTGTAACAGGGTCTGTAAATCCAAATCAGCAAAGCAGTCTGGAGGGACCAGCCAGGGCTTCATGCTCTTTGTGTATGTGTGTGTGTGTGTGTGTGTGCGTGTGTGTGTGTGATGTGTGTGTGTGCAAGCATATGTATACGTGTGTGCATGTGCATATTTGTGTGTGCAGGCATGTGTGCATATGTGTGTGAGGACACATATGTGTGCATGTATGTGTGTGCACACGTGTGTGATGTGTGTGTGCAAGCATATGTATACGTGTGTGCATGTGCATATTTGTGTGTGCAGGCATGTGTACATATGTGTGTGAGAACACATGTGTGTGCAGGTATGTGTGTGCACACGTGTATGTGTGTGTGTGTGGCTCAATCTTTGGCTGGCTTGAGGTGGATGGGAATTGCATGTCGTGCTTAGGGGCAAGGGCCCGGGCAAGCAGAGACCCCAAGGCATTCCATGTGAACCTCAGAGCGCTGGGACTGAGCAAGGGAGCGGAGGGTCGCCTTTATCACGATCCCCAGTGGGGCACCAACACATCCAACAGAGGACTGCTGAGGGGTGAGCAGCCAGAGAGGCCTTGGAGTCTACCGTTGGGATCCTTCCTGACCCAGTTCCAGGTGACCGGTGCGTAAGTGAACTCCTGCCCAAAGGAACACTCTCCCGGCTTTCCAGTCCCTCAGCGTCACCAGGCTGCTGCACAGAACCTCAGTTCTCTTCCCACAATACTTCGACTAAAACCGAGGGGAGTTTGTACTGCTGAGTATCATGTTGGGCAAACAGCCACAAGGGGTTCACAGGCAGGGTTGCAGACCAGCTAAGAGGGGCCCATTCTCTTCCATCACACGTCTGGGGGCTCTCAAGCCTGAGGTGCCTGGCCCATGAAAAGTCACTCTTCTGGAATCAACTGGCCGCAGGAGAAGGGGAGAAACGTTTTCCCCACCTCTGCTAGTGTTACTTGTACTTTGCTTTGAAAAGCCTGGACGTCACGTTTGGTTAATGTAAATGGTCTCTCCCAGCTTGTGAGGCAAAGAAGAAATCCCTGACATGCCAGGAAGAATTTGGGAAGGGCCATCTAGCAGCAGGTGACCACTGGAGCACCAGAACCCTTGCCACTGGGATGCAATGGCAAGAGAAGGGATCCCTCCCCATGCCTGTGCCTGCCTTGCTCTGGGCCTGAGAACATGTGGGGACACGTCAGGGAGCCATGGCAGGCTGGCCGGCTGACTAGAGAGCCAATAAGAGAACAGTGAGCACCCAGGCAGCCATTCCACAGTGCCCATTGGGGCTCCCCAGGACTGAGGCAGCCAGGATGCAGGGCATCACCTATTGCAATGAGTGATTGTTACCAACTATTAAATGACCAGCACATTATTGATTATAAACCCCATACTGCATTTCATATCCCCATGACTATATGGTGACTACTAGTCTGTACTCTCTAACCCCTTCCCCTTCTCCCCCATCCCCACCCGAAATACAGGGGAATATAATCAATAATGTTGTAAGGATTCTATAGGGGACCAGATGGACACTGGACTCATCAGGGGGGTCACTTCATAGACTGTGCAGATGCCTGACCAATGCACTGTACACCTGAAGCTGAGGTAGAATAGCACTGAATGTCAACCATAAATATATGTGTACGGTCAGGGGACGTGAAGTACAGCACAGGGAATAGAATCAATGGAAATGTAACCGCTGTACACGATGCCAGAGGGGTAGTAGATGGGGGGTATCACTTTGTGAGGGTGTAAATGTCTAACTAGTATGTTGCTTTGTACGCCTGGAACTAATTAAAAACAAACAAACAACAACAACAAAACAGCTAGTACAGAAGTATTTTCCAAAGTGCTACAGGTGACCCTTAGCCCAGGCTCAGGAGCCGAAGTAGGAAAAAGGCCCTGGTGGGAATACACGCTGAGGCTTCTTTCACTGGCATACCTCAGAAAGAGAGGTCAGAGAATAGGCACCAGGAAAAGTAGGAAAAGGGACACACACTGCTGTCACAGACCCCAAGGCCTGAGACATCACGTGCTCATTAAAATCCACTGTGCTGAAATGAATAAAAACATTGAATGATTTTCATTTGCATGGGGCTTGGACTGCCTTTGCAGGGAGAGCCACTCTTGTGTTCCCATCTTCTGTGTGGCTTGTCACAGGGCTAGACCCTGCCAGTCCTGCGTGGCCTCTAGCAGGGCTGGATCTAAACCTCCCAGGACAGTTGGAATTGGAGCTAGAAGGGAGATCTGAGGAAACGTCAAACGTCATACGTTTCCCTTCTGAACGACAACCTTGGTGAAACGGTCCCCCTTTCATATTACACTTTTAGAGATTTCAGACACGAGGTTTATCATGGGTCTGAATGGCCATTTTAACAAAATCAGTGCAGGACAAGAGACAGTAAAAATCACTGATATGGTATCACTTCTTGTCATTTCCTGGGTTCCAGCACAAGAATACCTGTGCTTTATTTGGGACGGACCTGGCTATCAGAGAATTCAGCTGCATTTTTATAGGAGCCTGTATATGCAGCTCATTTCAAAACAAATGAATAAAACCAATGAAGTTTAACTCCCCAAAACACTGCTATAAATTGATTAAATGCCCAATTTTGTTATGGATGACTTACTTTCACAGACACATGATTTTAAATCTTTTCCAATAGTTTACTATCTCACTTAGAAAAAAATGAAATTTGAAAAGTGTATATCATTTATCAGCCACATGTCCAGAATGAAATCATATATATATATATATATATATATATATATATATATATATATATATATATATATATCCCCAGAGTCTGTCTATCTATCTATCTATCTATCTATCTATCTATCTATCTATCTATCTGTAATATATATACAGGGATGCCAAAAAATATATACACGTGACTTGTGTTCATCTCTTGTCGATATATATTGAGTATTACAAATTTAACACTTTTTTCCTTTCTTAAAATGTGTATACATTTTTTTGGCACCCTCTGCATATATTCCTAAATGTGTCTGCCAGGTTTGAACACAGTGTGAAACAGTAATAACTTAACTATTACCTTTCAATTTCATTTCAAGAATTAAATGAAATACTGCTAAGCTGACTGGACCTGCTGAAATACTGAGCCGGAAAATGTGTTGAGCGTTTGTCCCCAGGGTGATGAGGCACAACACATAACTGCTGCTAAAAGGGAAAACTAGGATCTTTGCTTTGAAGCAAAGTCAGAAACGTGGAGACGGTGGTGTTAGTCGGGGTCAGGAACAGGGTGTGCTGTCAGCGTCCGAGCCGAGAGCCACCCTTGACCTTCAGCGAGTCTGTTACCAACTTCCCATCCGGTATCTTTGAGGTGACTTTTCTCTTCAGGGTGACGTTTTCTGCCATGGGAGGGGGATGGAGACACTGCAATGTGGCATGTCCCTGTCATCAGAGGTTCCTCTTAAATGGATCACGGCATCTGTCCAGTCATGACATTAAAATGACGGCAAACCCTCAATTGTTTCCTCTCACACTTAGGAAGCTTCTTGCCAACATTTTCTGGTGATCCCACAGGGTTTTTCACTGTTACATTTGCTTCTCTCCACCATCACATGCTGGTTGGGAAGAGCCAGAGGGCTCTCACACTAAATATAGTCTCTTAAAAAGCCTCGGCACTTGACCAATGGGTTAAAATGTAAGTCCTTTCTACATGTTTGGAGAGAATATTTAGCTGAATGATTGCTTCAGCCTAAACAAAGGCGGGGAGCCCTTGACTTGGGGTTGTGGAAGGAGATGATGCCATTTCTTCTGCACTTGACAGTGTGAGTCAGAGCGGGCACGCCCTGACGCTGACAAAGTCTAGATGATGAGAACGGACAAACCCATGCCCCAGGACGGGTTATGCAGAGCCCTTCCTCCCGGAGGGACACATGGCAAAGTAATGGTGATCACTGTCAACATCACCTAGTTTGTGACTTTGCTTCCCCAGACTAAAGGAGAAGCCATTAGCCAGGCCGACGTAGGGACCATGTATAATGGAGGCATTCACCCTTGCTGTGTTTCCCCACAGCCCCAGCCCCTTAACTTCTTCATTCTTCACAATTGATATTTGATGCCATGACTCTTGGCACTTTCCTGAGCAAGCGTCTCTCCCTGGGCAGCTTTGTGTGATGAATGCAGGGGGCGACTCTCTTATTTGCTGGTGTCAAGGTCAGCTGATGACATGCAGAGCTGATTTAACAACATGTGATGTGTTTCATGGAGAGGATTTTTTGTAATGCATCCTGGGAATCCATGCCCCATCATTAAACAGGAGGCCTGGCGGGGGGGCTGTTTGTCAGCGACCACCACCGGGGACCAGCAACAGCAGTGCTTGCAATATGGCCATTTAATTCACGATGTCCTTAATGCAGCAGGAGTTTTTTAGGATGTGATTGAGTTAGTTTTCCCAGTCGTGCTAATGTTTTGACATCCCTTGCTCATCTTTAAATGCCAGTGATCTAGAAAATAGCTGCTGCCAGGAGGTGCAGAACAATGGATGACCCCCATAGGTTCTAGCGCTCCAGACCTGAGTTCTGACTGAACTGGCCAGACGTCAATGGGGAGTCCCACAGAGCCTTCTTCCACAAGATGTCACCCATTTTTAAAGTGTGACTCCTCCTCTTCTCTCAATGTTGTGATTAAAATCAAATGGAGACTTACAAGCAAGAGATTTAAGATGATTCATGTGGCATTTCTCGTAAGATCAAGTAATAATGACAAGAACATCAAACAACGGACATCAAAATACCCAGTGAGCCTTTCACTGGAAGGAAAGGTAGAGTCCTCCCTGGTATATTTCCTTCCATCATATTCATAACTATGTCAAATGCATAAGCCCTGGGATTAATGAGCTTAGCCTTTCTCCCCACTCCACTAAGAATGGTTTCTCTGGTTTTGCCCAGCAGTTAGATTATCCAGAAAATTCAGAAACTCACCCTTTGGAAGGGTCTTTGCATTTTGCTTCCATTGTCTTTTCAAGTTTCTTCATTTGTCAAGAAGCAGTCACTTCTACCCCTTCTTAAAATTGAGTGGGTGAGCATAATGCATTAATCACAATTTTTCCCCCCACTGGAACTTCAGACATGCTTTTGGAGGGAGTTTGTTTGCTATTTTCAACAACAGATTGATTAATCAATTTTCCTCTCCTGGTATTCTGTGATTTATGATTTGTTTTTGTAATGTATTTTGAATTCTACTTCTCATCAGCTAAATTATATTTTTGGATCCTAACAAAGCATTAAATTACATATTAAGAATAAAACAGTTACCCCCATTCATCATATCGTGAATCATGCTCACCTTCATTTTGTTCTAAAAAAAGGGGGCAGGGGTGAGAACAAAATGGAAATGGAAAAAGCCAATTCATTCACCTTCCTCATAATTCCTCTCATTCAAAATACACTGTATTCTAGGTATTTCAAACGAATGTGTATCGGGACTTCATGTGCTCGCCAAGGAGAGAGATTTACACTCAACAGAAGAGCAGCTCACGCTCTGTCTACTCCCTGCCACGGTCTCATGCCAGTTTCTCTGAGAATGCTGCCACATTTGCTTGGCTCTGCCTTCTTCTGTGGATGCCAAGAGGGCAAATTAACAGACTGGGGTGTCCTCCTGAAAGTCCTCAACATTCACAGAGAGCTTCTCTGAGGCTGGGTCTGAGCATAATGAAGGATGAAGTCATCCTGGTGCCCTGTACATTGGAACTTGCCCTGCTGCTGACCTCTCTCCCCTGGGCTCCTTCCAAAGGCTCTCTCTTGTGTCCCCTGACCATCCCATGGCACTATCCCCTGAGTAGTACCACCCACTCTTGCACTCTTGGAGACTTAGTCAAAACATTCAGCTGCACAAGGAAATCAGTTTAAAGAAATGACTGGGATCCATTAAAGGTGTGTCCTAAACCTAGAAAATCACCTGACTTCAGAAAAACTAGCACATGCTTTATATACACGAAGTGAAAGAAGTCTGAGACGGAGAGCAATCCACGCAGAAAATAGCAGCCCCAGGTAAACTTGTTTTCCTTCTTTGTCAGTGTGCACTGAGGGCAGCATGTTATTTCAGCTTTCACGCTTCCCGGGGATGTTCGTCAATATTTGCCGTCTGAAGAACTGTATGTGAAGACAATACATGAACCGAGATTATTCCACTGTAATTTAGATTAAATGTGGACATAGCACCAACTTAGACCTGACTGTCTTAAACTCACAATTCACCAGAGTTCCAACTGTCATCTCCATGTAAACTACAGGTCATATTTCTTGTATAATTTTTAGATAAAGGAACAGAGTAGAATGTACTTGATTCAATTTAGGAATCTCAGTCAATAATGTAATATCTAAATACAGTTTGCTTTCTTTCCTTGATGTAACATTTGCTTTTGTGTTATCAGTTGGGGGAACACTGAATCACAGAAAAAGCTTGGCTTTAGAATTAGAAAATATGCAAGGGAAGTCATCACTGCACTGCAAATTTCAAGTTATCATCAATAGAATGGAAATAACGTTAACATATATGATTATAAAATAATTCAGTGAATAACTTCTATATAATTCTTAGCATGACAGAATGACCCATATCGTGTTATTG
Source organism: Rhinolophus sinicus (assembly GCF_036562045.2). Classification (NCBI taxonomy): domain Eukaryota; kingdom Metazoa; phylum Chordata; class Mammalia; order Chiroptera; family Rhinolophidae; genus Rhinolophus; species Rhinolophus sinicus. The sequence goes on from NC_133758.1 coordinate 114,019,404, forward strand.
TTATTATCATTATTAACAGGACTCATTTTTCCTACCCAAGTTGTGATTAAGTGGAGACATAAGCCAGGTGAGTGACAAAGGGGGTCAAAATAAAACTATTGGTGTTATAATGGCTCTGTGGATGATCCAGCTTTGTGGCATGAGCATACTCAGGCATGAGGGAGCAGAGGGTTTCTGCTCCAAGGATGCTGCTTTCCTCCAGGACATACGGGGGGTGCAAGTGAAGAGTGGATAGTGGGTGGTGGTGTGCCACCTTTCAGAGACATGCCCCTTGAGATCCTTTCTTCACCTTTCTTCACCCTGCTCACCCTGAGAGGCTGATCGGAATGCGTGGAAGCTCAGCTCTCTTCCTCATTGAGTTTAGCCCATGGATGAGGAGCCCTAGCAGGAATTGAAAGAGGGGATAGAGAGAGGTCAAGGACTTCCTCTCTGAACGGTCACCTTGGCTAGTTGAGTACCTTCACTGAAGATCGCTGCTCTTCTTAACAAGCAATTAATTATACATGATTTTATTAGTCAGACTTTTCCAGAGAAACAGAACCATTAGGATTTCAGTGTGTGTGTGTGTGTGTGTGTGTGTGTACACATAATAGAACTATACAATTGCCTCACAGGACTGTGGAGGTTGACAGTCCAAAATCTGTAGGGCAGGGGCAGGCCTCCAAGCTGGAGACACAGGGGAAGTTTGATGTGCATTTTAAGTCTGATGGCCGTCTAGAGACCAATTTCCTTCCTCCTCAGAAAATGGCCATCTTTTCTCTTAAAGGTTTCAACTGATTGGAAGAGCCTTACTTACTTTATATAGAGCCATCTACTTTACCCAGAGTCTACTGATTTAAACATGAATGTCAACTGAACAATAACTTCACAAGGCCATGCGATGGGACCCCAGGATATAGACACTTGAAATGAAATTCTGAGATTGGATTGGCCATATACATAATCACACACTGTAAAAGAAATGCATGATATACTTGAATGTAATATGAAGCATAAGCTCTGTGTGGGAGGATGGGAAATGGGTGATTTATGCCATGGGATGGCCTCATTTAATTCTAATTACCATTATGGTAGCATGAGATGAATTTTAGGTGGAGGTCAAGGTGATAGCAGCTCAAATCACTGTGATACTTAATTGCTGAGGAAATAATAGCATACATAGAGGAAAGAAAATGAGCGTTCACTGAATGAAGCTCAGGCAAATGCAAAGGCTCCCAGGGTGGCTTTGAAGAAGGCTCTCACCTCCAAGGTGGCTTTGACGATGTCACAGGCAGATGTAGCTGAGGAATAAGCCCAGGAACCGATTGCAAGGTGTTTAAACTGGGGTTTTCTCTTCACTTACAAAGCAGAGCCTGAGACCAGGGCTTCTGTGCAAATAGTTCATTTGGGGACTAACCCCGGAAGTCAAGACAAGGGGAGAATGCAGCATGGAAGGAGGGAAAGCCAACAGAGATGCATGACTTGACTGCCATTGTGAGGGCCGGAGGCCTGATCTCAGGGGCATGGAGAGCTCTGCAGAGGGCATCTCAGAAACTGCACTCAAGGGACAAAGAGATGGAATTTAGACACCAGCTCCCAGCCTCCATCAATAATGTGTCCTCATGCTGTATGAATGTAGATGAAATTCTAGGCTGGCATACAAAAAGGACCATGCACACATGTCCCTACAGTACATCATGGAAATTTCAGAGAGAAAGAACGCCTCTGGACACTGCAATGTATTTGATTCCATCATCACTGTAGACATAGCAGAGCCTAGATGGTGAAGGTCAGGTGTCCACCCTGTGCCATCAGAGACAAAGTGGCAAAATGACCCAAACAATCCACTGGCACACAATGTTACTCAGAGTTTGGAACGACAGAGGTTTGTCTGTGCAGGGCTCTCAGATTTAGGAGAAAAGAGCACAGAATGCCCAGTGAAATTTGAATTTCAGATAAATGACAAACTTTTTAATATAAGTATATTCCATGTAATATTTCACTAAAATATTTGTGTTTGTCTGAAATTCCAGTTTAACTGTGCATCCTGTATTTTATCTGGCAACCGATCGTCTGTGGCAATGGCAACATAATAATAACGCCTCTGGAAATGAAAATGATTGTCAACCTGCTGCTTCCCACACACATATGCTGACTTTCAGAGGTCACTCCCTGAACAATGGTTCACTCACTCATCTGAGAACGAGTCCCACCTGGACCACAGATCCACCCTGTGCTTCTTTTCTCAGCCCCAGATAATAGAATTCCCATGTGAGGCCCCTGCTCCGTGGAGTGAAGGTGATTGTGATAAGAAGAGTCAAAGGGAAGCCCCCAAATGAACACTGTGCACGTCAGGCTGTAAACCCAAAGCAAAACGACATCAGAAATTATTGTTACGACTACTCATTCCTGCCACACTCGCATTTACCTATCAGCAAACGTGAACGCAGGTGTGTGGTGTGGGCCGACTGGATTGAGATAAACTGTATCTGGGAGTGATGCTTGTGCAGCTGTGTTCCTGGACCCCCTTCCTGCAGAAAATCAACACAGCCTCTGCCACCAGCATCGGTCTTGACCTGGGCACTCCTACCACTCAGGGGATTCAGAAGCAACCTGTAATTGCGTAGACAAGGAAGCGGCTTCATTGTCTCATTCCCAGATCGCATCCACTCTCCTGCTCTTTGCCAAAATGTGGTCCAGAGGGACCTGGAGCAGCTTGACATCCCGTATAATTTCTTGCTAATCCATTACATCGACAACAATATGCTACCTTGACCCAGTAAATTGGAAGTCCTGAGCACTCAAGTACTTTAAGAGAGAAACTGCCAGAGGTGGGGATAAGCCTTGTGGAATTTTGTAATCTGCTGTGTTGGTAAAGCTTGTAGAGTTATAGTGGTTAGGAAAGGGGTAGGTGTGGGTTCCAGTCTAAGGAGAGGCAGGTTACTCTCCCCTCTACTCTCCACTAAACAGAAAGACGCACAGCACTGGGAAAGGTGCAGGTGGGTTACCCCCCCCATTTTATCTGGTAAGCCATCAGCCCAGCAGCTTTGAGTGGGCAAAGGCAGAGGCATGACAGGGGCTCACAGCAAGTCCAGGCAGCTGGGAAAATGTCTGGCACTTGGGCCTGGGGACCCAGCGGCACCGTCGGTGTTAGCAGTGTCTGTGGCAGAGGAACTGCTGCACAGGGTCTGCAAAATGGCGGAGGGAGGAAGAGAGTGCAGGCCACAAAGAGACAAGAGCTGACTTCCTGTGCTGACAGCAGCTCTCTCATTGGAAAACAGCTCTTACCTCGTCACTGGGCCTTGGTTAGGAGCAGCCACGGAACATAAAAACATGGCTGGACCCAGCGGTCCATAACGGAACGGATGTAACTTGAAACAATGAACTGTAATAGGACGCCTACAGCAGCAAAGCATGTACAACTTCTGTCTGCAGGCATGCGAGAGAGATCAGCCCCAACGAGCTGCATGAGCGGGCAGGTAGCTGAGACTCCAGGTGCCTGATCCACGGCTTTGCCCACTTGTGGCGCCCTCCCTGTGGCCCCGTGGGGAGCCGTCGGCAGAAGAGGAGAAGGTGGGAGCTGGTCCCCACTTCCCGTACACGGCAGCCAGGTGGCCCCAGCCACAGAGTTGCAACCCCACCCAGTGGCCAGTCCGCTCACTGAGCAGGATTTTAGGTCACAAATTTGGTGTCCACTTTTTGTGGGAAGATATGTTTTGTTATATGAATCACTAGAGGACGATGGAATTGCTGTTAAATTCTGTTTTAAATCTGGTGGATTCCGTGGATGAGCTCCTAGCACTCCCTTACCTGCCAGCACTATTTGATAGAATGCTGTAGCCATCCAAATGCAGCATGGATTCAGCAGGCCATCACCTTTAGCCCCAGAACGTACCCTCTCTGGGAGGAAAATTCGCCTATGCACCATCTCCTTCACAGCAAGGCACTGGACTCTGCTTTGTTTTAATATTGATAAACATGCAAAGTGGCAGCATGTCTCATTTGAAGTGCCTCTTTCCTTAATAGAGTCAAGACCAATTAATTTCCATCTCTTCTTCAAGGCATGTTTTTCTGGTGTTCAAGTTCTGCATTATTAACAAAGCATTAAGACTTCCTTTGGGGCAAGAGCGCTGTGTCACAAGCCACCTGATGCAGACCTGTCTCAGGAGTTGCTACGGAATAGCCTCGGGCTAGGATATCTGCCTCCTCAGGAATGTTTCTCCCAAGGGATTGAGCGATCCAGAAATGACTGGGGGCCACGTGGTATATGTGGAAGGCGTCATATTACATAAGGACACCACGTTAGCCCTGAGATGCTTCCCTCTCAGGTGGAACCACAGGACCCTTTGAGTTGGCTGATCTAAAGCAGCTTACTAGGCTGACAAATAGGGTCACAGAAAACTCTACTCGGCGGCACCCTGGAGTTTAAAAACAGTGGGTTCTCTGCTCCTTGAGGTGGTTGAGGCTGGCAGGAGAGAGCAGCCTTGGTGTGTAACTGAGCCTTCACCTCTAACATGCCTGCTTGGTCAGGCAGCACCTGCACAGGTAGCTCAGTAGCCTGAATTCTGAGGTCTCTGCATCTGTGAGGCCCAGTGTGGGCACGGCGCTGACCCCCATCACTCACCAGGACCGCAACGCACAGCGCACGGCGGTGTACAGCTTGTCACAGCGCGGCTGCAAAGCCACCACTTGTGGAACGCCATCAACAGACACGCTAAGACTCTCTTGACTGTGTCTTCTCAGAGGCCCCGGAAGCTGAGGCTTGTTTCTGAGGCCTGAAGCTCACCCCTTACATGCTTGTCTTTGAACATGGGACTTGCACGTGGGCCTCTAAGGAGCAACCCCCTGCCATTGGGCAAAGCTGGAGCCACAGTCAAGGTCATCCTACCCTGTGTCTTAGTCCTACCTGGGCTACAAAAGGACATCTAGGCCTGCATGAGCCTCTCCCCACCACCGTCCAAATGCCCCGCTCAGACACGGGGTCGTCCCCACTGTCCTGGGCACAGGAGGCCCCAATAATCCCATGTATTATTTTCACTCCTTTACATTTTAATCTATTGCTTGACGTCCCTGAGGTGCCCAACTTTGGGGCTTTGAGGGGCCCAGTAAATAGCGTGTCTCTGTCACAACTGCATCCTGAACAACCTGGGTGATGAACCCACACACTGGCAGACGGACAAAACAATGCTGTACTCACACTGGGCCTGCTCTCATCTTCCCTGGTTCTCCTGTAGAGGGACATTCCACTGTGACCCATCCCAGTCCCCCTTGCTACTTCCTGACATCAGGCCAACGATTTTGTCCTCTCTTTTCTGCATCAGTGCAATCACTGAAAAGTATTTGTTAAGGATTTCTTTATGCCAGATGCCATTTTAAGCATTGGAGATACAGAGTAAGCGGAATCAGCAGAAAGCACTGTCTACGTGGAGTTTAGTGAGGGAGATGCAGACCAAAGCGACTAAATAGCTACGTAGGAAATTAAAAGAAGACATTCTGTATGGAGAGAGAGGAAGCAGAGGTGGGACTGAGGAGGGCTGAGGAATAGTTTCATTATAAACAGAGCAGCAGAGTAGCCCCACTCAGAGTGGGACATTTCACCAAAGACCTGTGAGTGGCTGGCTGCAAGAACGTGCTGGGAGGAGATGACATGCGGTGGGGACAGCCCCACGGTGGAGAGTGTGCCTGCTGTGCAGGAGGAAGAGTGAGGACACCCGTGTGTCTGGAGAGGAGTGAGGAGGACAGGAGGAGGACAAGTTAGAGAAACAGGAGGGGCGGGACCAGCGTGGGCCTGCGTGGCTCTGCTCTGGCTCTGCTCTGAGCGCCATGGAGAGCGACTGGAGAGCACTGCACAGGGCCTGGCCTGCTCTGACACATGTTCTAAGGTCATTCTGGTCCCTCTGTGGAGAACAGGCTCAGGGTAAGCGTGGGAACAGGCATATCAACTACACGGCTCATGCGATAATCTAGACAAGATACGATAGTGTCCTGGATCAGCCTGGTGGCAGCAAACGTGACAAGAAGTCATTGGGCGGGATCTGTACTCAGAAGTATGGGAAGATAGTGTCAGCTCTGCCCAGCCGTGGTCATTTACGCACAGACACATGGGGAGTGGAGCGTGGGGTCATCCCATCCAGGCCTTCGCCTGAGTGCTGCGGGGCCATGACTGTCACATGACTATTACACACACAAGCACATGGTCTCCACTGCCCTCTATGCTCAATATACTTTATAAAAACTGCTGAAAGGCAGCATTTTGCTAACCTAAGTTATTACAGACCTAAATAATATATTTATGTGTATTCACAGATGTGAGCATTAGCTGACATACACATTATGCTAAGACCCACCGTTTAGGCCCAGTTAGTTCAGTTTCGTCATTAGATAACACATTAAATGGCACGCCTTTTCCTTTCAACTTAATATACTAACATATTTCACAAAAAATTGCCCAATTTTTCAAATCCCTACATATTAGGTTATGTTCTTTTCCCAATTGTGTCCATCATCAAAGCAATAATTTCTTTTTAAAATGTGCCTAAACTCCTCGTCTCTTTAGGACAGTTTGCACTTTTCATTGTTACTGATGTTGTCACCATCCCTCATTCCCTATCAACAGGAAATTGCATTTACTTGAAGCCTATCCCTTTCATCATACAATTAATTAAGAAGTTAATGAATATCGGGCATATTATGGCCTCTGACACTTCATTAAATACTCCCTTCCTGAAGACACCGTCATTTACTTTAGTTGTTATAACAGTCTTTGAACGTCTGTTCTTTTTAATGTCAAAACTCATATTTAACCCACATTAAATTAATTTTTCAGGTGAAACTTCATCCAAAGGTTATTGCATTAATTATTGCTCACAAACCTTCCATTGTCTTCTAATACCTGGGTTAAGTTTGTTTTTGACGATCCTCCAATTCCAGACACAGCTATAGCAATTCAAAAATTTGCCAGGCACTTTTTCTCAGCCATTTTTATAATTTTTGAAAGTTTTATGTTTAACATAATGAGCATTTAATGTAACTCTCCTTCAGTCATACCAGGTTTATTGGAAATTCCCACTACCTCTTTGACTTTACAGAAACTTGACTATATCTTAAACATACAATTTCTTTACTATATTTCCCTTTATATTTCCTTTTTATTTTATATTGTGCCTCTTTCACAGACCTCATATCTCTCTCTGGGAATTTGGGGATAGTGTTCTTGTTCCCACTGCTTCGCTAATACAGTTTCCTCTGATGACACAACTCAGTACTGCACGAAGAATCACACCTCTGGGTATCACCTCAGGTCTCCTGCAATAGGTTGTGACAGAAATGGCCCCCAATGAGCCAGCTCCCTGTGTCCTTGCTTTTGTGCCTTCTCCCCCACACCAACTACGTGATTTCTTTTTGCCACTGGGACGTTAGAAAACATGAAGCAAGCAGAGGCTTGGAAAACACTCGCTCACTGGAGCTGGTTCTCTCTCTTGCTGCTTTTATATGGAGAAGCCCGAGCTAGCCTGTTGGAAGCATGTGGCCCAGCCAACAGCCCACACCAATAGTCAGCTATGTAAGTAAGGTCACCTACATCAGCTATCCCAATAAATCCACCCGCCATTTGATTCCATCTGCACTGGTGGTTCCAGGTAAGACCAGGAGAAGAAAAACCCAGATAAGCCCAGCCCAGTAAACTTACCCATAGAATTATTAAAAAAATAAGAGTTGGTAGTTGCTTTAAGCCACTAACTTTTCACTCATCCACTAATAACCAGGATTCATATTTTGATGGAAAATAGCAGTATCAAGCAGAAACTACCTTTTTGTCCCCATCATAATGGATAAAATCTCTAGCATCTACAACATACATTACCTCCATGTGTTGAAATGGAGATAAACATCATTCCTCCTCTCGATATTTGCTTCTCCACAAGTGCTCGCAGCCCTTCCTCTGTGTCTTCTCTCTCTTATATTACCGCGTCCCATCTATTGAACTATTCCTCTCCTGTATCGTCATGGTCTATCACATACTCTACTTAATAAATTCTAGAAGCTTTAAACATCACAGTAGCCCCTTCATTAAGTAACATCCCTCTCTTGACCTCTCATTCCCTTCCACAGAGTATCCATTTTTGGTAAACCATTACCGTTAACATTGAAAGAGCCGCCCCAAGTAATCCATTGAACTTTCTAATTAATTAATGTGTCAAAGCACCACAACTGACTTCTCTCCCACTGCTTTACCAAAACTGCCTTTTCCGTATCACCAACAAGTCACCAGGCTTGAATACACTCCTCCTTACTCGTCCATTGAAACTCTATAGTTTCAACAGAGTGTAAACATGCTCTTTTCCACAACAGTCAAATGTACGGGTTACTCTGAAGACACATTGTCCTGGTTTCCCTCCCGGCCCTCTGGATCTTGTTTAATCTCCTTTCTGGTTTCTCTGTCCTACTGCTAAATGTTACCATATTATCATGCTCAGTCCTGAGCCTTCATCTTTCCCTTCCTATTTTCTTGCTAGCTTATCTCGGACATTTTCTTGGCTTATTTGGTCTCTGATGTTGATGTCCTGATTTCTCTAACTTATTTACATAATTCAACATGCCCTCTTGGATGTCCTTAGGCATCCAAAAATATTATGCCCAGAAGATAATTCTCTCACACCAACATCAATTCTGAACCCTTTCTTATCCCAGTCTTCTCTAATTACATCTCAGGAAATGAAAGCCCACACACTTAGCTATTTAAGCCCCAAACAAAGAAGTCATCCTTCATGCTTCTCTCTCAGTCAATTTTTCAACAAACCCAGTCCTTCCCACACTTTAAGAAGATCTTATTTTTTGTTATTTAAATCCATTTATTCCTAACATTCTCAACCTCCAGTCCAAAGGGAGCCCTGGTACTAATTGAGAAAATGTTCAACTAATGCGAGAAGCAAAAGGCTGAAGATGAGCTTCTCCCCACTTCTCCAGCTGCTATTTTAGGGGCTGTGCTCCAGATTTTAGATTTTTATTACTTGAGATTTTTTTTTTTTTTTTTTTATTAATATGCCCTACTGGGAAGAGAAGCACACTGAGGGGAAAATGTGCAGATAATAGAAAATTTTACATGGAACTGTTCAAAATGAGGGCACAGACAAACCTTGAAAACCCTCAGGGTCCAACAAGAGAACGATGGCCAAGCTTTAGTCCAGTTGCATGAATGAAATGAGCCAAACAGCAAGGCACTTTATGCAGGAACAGGATACCCCAAAGGTGATGGAGTCACCGTGAGGCAGGGCATTTAACTAACTCTCCAGAGTACTGTCAACCCTGTTTCTCTGACAAATGGTGGACAGCTGCAGAGACATCCTCATGCTCTCACCCATTCTTGACAAATATCACACCCTGGAACTGTGCACAACATCAAACTGCACCTGGGAGAAGAACAGACCTCAGGGAAACAAGGAGCGAGCATCTTAAAGCACAGCATTGAATGTGTAGAAGGCGCCACCAAGGTTAAGTATGAACACAGTGAAAAGAAGCAGCTTGTGAATTTTGCACAAATGTTACAGCAAAACTGAAAGCCGCTTAGCAGGCCCACAAAATTAAGCAATCCACTCTTTAAGAAAATATATTTCAAGTAAAAGAAGATTCTCAGTAAGTGCTTTTCAATTTAGAAGTGCTTAAAAAGACACGAATTAAATAAAAAACAAAGATAAAAAGGGAAAGCATCCTAAGATTAAAAAAAAGAAAAAAGAGGGATCACAGTGGTAAGAAAACAATTTGAGGACCAAGGCAAAACATGAGTTAGAAATAACTTAGAAATATTAAGAGGCAGACCAGACAAAAATGAAAATTTATTTACTCTCACGGTTTGACTTAATTTCATTGGATGAGATAAATAAAACAAAATATGAAGAAAAAAATAGGAAGAGAATATTTTAAATGGGGGGTCAAGTCTACCCAATATAAATTTAAGTTTGACTTGACAAAACCAATGAATGACAGACAGTATGCTTTTAAAGTTTAATATATTTTTTCATAAAACAGAATATATATTATTTCAGATAATTAAATCTTGAAAATTAAAATTCATCAGTCTATTCTCTGATCAACCAATTTAATAATAAGTGTTGGTAAACAAATTTCAAGAACAAAGGGAGAATTCTTCAGACCTACAAACAGAAATAACGTCTCCTACCGGAAGAAAACATTGAGATTAATCTGGGACTCGCCAGAGCAGCTTTGGATCCATCGAAAGTTTCCCTCCGTCACTGAAGCTTAGTGTCTGAATCCTGGTCCTCTGCTGGCCCTTGGTGCCTTTAGACAGTCAGCAGCTACTGTAGCCACCCCAGGCTTTTGTAGCCATTTCAGGCTTTAATTCTTTTCTCCCCACTTAGTCATCCCACTGCTTCTCTCTCTCTCTCTCTCTCTCTCTCTCTCTCTCTCTCTCTCTCTCTCTCTCTCTGAAGATGATGATTATGGTATTTCTTTCACACAAGAAACTGGAGCCAATAGGCTTAAGTTATCTCAACCTCCTAATCCTACGTACGTACAAGTTCTAATAGCTGCAGTTATCCTCTTTGCATTCCCTCTGTTCTCAAGGAAAGGTGCCCATTTCCCGTTCAAGGCCCCCGTGCCTCCATCCTATCCCACCCATGTCTTCTCTGGCTCCTGAATGCTAAGAGTACAAAGCCTCCATGACCTCAGGCCTGCCTTCTCACCCACCCAGTGGTCCTGCTCACCCTCTTCCACACCCACACGATGCCATCCTGTAGCCAAACCTACCTCCATGAAGATGCCTCAACATACAGTGAGTGTCTTTGCTCCTACTGCCTTCTCTCCTTGAGTCCACCCCATACTTACTGTCATAATTTAGTTCAAGGGGTGATAAATCTATGAAAACTCTGAATTATGTTGGGTAGAAGTGACCCTTCTATTCCTTATATTTTGCTAAACCTAGGCACAATTATACAGTTGTAGCTTTTACAATGCATGACATCTTTTTGTTTGAAAAATCTAACCTCTTCTGCCGATGTGTGAAGCCCTTACTTGAAAAAATGATTCCATGTTTTTCTTTGATACCCTGATTATCTATCACAGAAGGAACCACCTTGGGACGTGATTAGGTGTTTGAGTTGAGAGAATTGACTGAGATACAGGGAGATTAAATCACGGGGTCACATGTCTAACGTGTGAAAACATGCATTCCAAATTAGACTCCTCAGGTGGTTATAGGAGGGCTCTTTTCACTGTGCTATGTGATCTCGCTGAAAGGAAATTATTTTTTAATTAGTTGGTTTTGTGTCTAAACGCAGTTCAATTACAATTGTTAGAAAAAAAGGGAAATCACAGGCACGAGGAGGAATGAATGTCTGTCTCGTGCAGAGGGGCTCCAGGCCTCCACTGGGTATCAGACTTGCATCTGGACACAATACACTCTCAATTCAAGGAGAATTTTTGTTTGTTTTTCTTCCCAAAGGCCTTGGATGGGGAGTACATGTTCACACTTTTCAGTGTCTTCCTGCTTAGGTAGCACACAGATGTTTTACTGCTCATAACTGACAACAATACAAGTAAAAGCGCATATCAATATCTATTAGGTTATTAAACCATGAGATTTAAATCTTCATCTGATAAACACTTAAAATACATTCTGAGTGTACATGCCAGAATATTCAGAATATCCATTCAACAAAGTTTTGCTTGCTGAAGACATACGAAAATGAACTCAAAATATAAGACATAAAATTCAAGGACTGTTGAGTACCTAATCACATAGCAAGAAGAAAGAATTATGGATCATTTAACAATTGTTTCTGATTTATCAGAATTAGATGATAATGCTTCTTTCTTTTCCTTTAATTTTTTGGGAGAATATCTTACATTTTTCATCGATTGCCTTATATTTTTTCTTCCTCTGAAAAATCTTTCTATTACCAAATAGCCCAACTGATCTTTTTTCTTTTGAGGAACACAGACGGTTGTTTTTAAACAATTTTTTATTATTGTCCAATTTTGCCTCTACATTTGATGCACAAAGCGATTGTGACCCCTGGAGTTTTATCCAGGATTGTAGATTTCTCCACTCCAGACTGGAGAATTAGCTTTCTGTGATATCCTCTTTGCCTTAGGTGGTGTTTAATGAGGGTTCCAGCAAACCTAAGTTCAAGGCAAGTTTTCACCAGATGCTTTCTCTATGATACTGCAAACACGTTTGAGCTCTGATTTCTGTCGAGTTGTTAGAACACTCTCTCCCACACAGGGCTGTCATGCAGATGAAGAGAGATACAGACAGGTGGAGGGACACCAGAAACAAGACACATACTGGACCTCTAGAAAGAGTCTGAGCGCAGTTTAATGTAAACAGCGCGGTCAGAGGCAGCAAGCTGTCTGGTTTCTCACTCTGCCACACATGTCCTGTGTGTCAGTAATGTGACATGTCAAATACAGATGAATTTGTTCTTTAAAATGCATCTATCAATACCACTGTCCGAGTACGGACAACAAAGCCCTGGGCAGGGAAGTTTGCACTAACAGGTGTTCACCAAACATTAGTTTCACCTCTTTTTAATTAAAATCATTGACTTCTTAAAGTTAATATACTATCTAGACCAGGGTGTCCAAACTGCAGCCTGCGGGCCAACTGCGGCCCGCAATCCATTGTTAATTGGCCCGCAGCAAATTCCAAAAATATATTTAGTTTATTTAAATAAACCAGGTGAGGCAATACGTGCTTCACCTCGAGTGAGTGGCCCGGCTGTTTGTGTATTTTACAGCATATGGCCCTTGGTAAAAAATGTTGAAAAAAGTTTGGACACCCCTGATCTAGACCCTTCAGGAAAATTCAAATTTTGTCTTTTTAATGGCTGATACTGGTCACAAAATATATATGTATGCTTATAAATGCCTCTTTATATCAACTTTCAAGATATGAATTCTTTGAGGACAAAATAATTACTTGGAATAAATGAGATTTTTGAGGCTGAATTTGTTAATAGTGGAATACCTCTCTTACAATAAATAAATGTTCCATAAATAGTTGCTAAATAAATAGTAAATAATTTTACATGCTCAAAGTTTACATTTACATTTGTTGGGGAAAAGGGTCAGGGAACTGATAAGTAATCACTGAGTAATCACTCAGTTCTCTAGAAATTTCCTAAGCTGACCGAAACGTCCCAGGTCACAATGTCAGAAGGAAGCTCCAAGAAAGGGAAGGGGATAAGTTCATGCTGACGAAACCCATTTCTATCGTCGCCCTTAACTAACACAGCATGGTTTTACAATTACTTGATTCTCAGTCTCCTACTAGTTTCTGAATTCGACAAGAATGGGGCTTATGTGAAAGAATATTCATGACCTGTGTGATGTTTGGAACAAAATTAAGCGATGCTATCATACAAGTGGATGAAATAATACATACATGAGGAAATGCGGGAACCACTGTTAAATACTTATTGTGAGCCTCTGCACATCAGTCTTAGCTATTTAAGCAAATACAAAATGATCTCCATGTGCACGGAACACATTCCTGTGCCTACAAAATGGCTGTTTTATAGTCACCCTCGTTATAAAGCCATTTACAGCTATAGTCTACATTGACTTTCAAATAAAAGTAAGACATGCAAGCACTTGTATGCTTGATTACTCACAAAAAGTAAATGAAAAGATGATCACAATTGCATCTTCTTTCTCCTGATAGATATTACTGGTATTTCACAGAGTTACAAACTTCTAAAGTTTATTGAAGAGAGATCTTTACATATTACCATTTATATTAACGCCAAAAAATAAATAAATAAATGCTTAGGTATAAATCTGGCAAAATACATACAAGAGTTCTAAAAAGCACAGATCTCTGATGCAAGAAATTATTTTTAAGAAAGCCAAATAAATGGAGAGACAGTCCATATTCATGGTTAGGAAGACTCAAACTTGCCAAGATGTCAGTTCTTCCTAATTTGACCTGCAGTCAATGCAGTGTCAATAAAAAACACCTAGCAAGTTTTCTGTAGACATCAATAACCTGTTTCTAAACTTTACACAGAGAGGCAAAAAAACCCAGAATAGTCAATACAAAAGTGAAAGAATACCAAATTTGGAGGACTGACACTACCCAACCTCAAGACCTACTGTAAAACTACAGTAATCCAGACAGTGTGGTATTGGTGAAAGAATAGAGGAACAGATTAAATGTGGAATTTGAAATTTGAAACAACACACACTGGTGAGGATGTGAAGAAACTGCATCACTCACACATATCTGGTGGAACTGGAACATGATACAGCCATTCTGAAAAAGAGTATAGCAATTTCTTAAGAAACTAGACATGAGCTTACCATTTGACCTAGTGATTGTACACTTGGACATCGATTCCAGAAAAATGAAAACTTATTCTCACACAAGGAAACATACATAAGAATATACCTGGCAGCTTTATTTTTTACTATCCACAAAGTAGTAACTACCCAAATGTCCTTCAAATTTAAATGAAACAAACTGGTACATCCACACCGTGGAATACTGCTCAACACTAAATGGAATGGACTATTGACGCATGTAACAACTTACATGGATCTCCATGGAATTATTCTGGGTGGGAAGACCCAATATCAAAAGTTGATGCATGGCATGACTTTATTTACATTGCAATTTTGAAATGACAAAATCACAGAACTGGAAAACAGCCTACTAATGGCCAAAGATTAGGGAGATGGGAAGGGAGCGAGCTGTGACTATAAGAAGGTGGCATGAAAGATCATTGAAATGGAACAGTGCTGTATCATGACGATGTTGGTGGCTCCTGAACCTACACGTGTGGCAAATTTGCATTAAAGTAAATGAACACAGTAGGTACATACGTGTAAAACTAGTGAAATCTGAAGAAGGTGGATGAATTACATCGGTGATAATTTCCTGGCTGTGATATTGTAGTAACGCAAGATGTTACCATTGGGGTAAACTGGGTGAGAGCAAACGGAATCTCTCTTGATTATTTCTCACCACTGTGTGTGAATGTAGTCATCACCAATATTTTAAATAAACTTTGCATTACGAATTAAACCAAAGATTTGACTGTGAAATCCTCTGAATGAGTAAAGCTACTTCAGGCCCGAGGTTTAATTAGCTTGTGGCATGTCCTAGGTTTCTATTTTATCTCATTAGTTAGCAACCATATTTAGTTTTCGATGTATGTGTGATAACAATTAGGTGTAGGTTTTAGTCACATGAAAACACAGTATTTCTCAACTCACCAGCTATATTTATCATCAATATGTATAATGTATCAAGAACTTTAATTGCAATCAACTGAATGAAAGTATTGCAAAAATGACTATCTAATGTTAAACTTTAATTAATGATTTTTTTTTTTTAAATTGACAAGTTAGGTGCTTGAAATTTACTTTGTAAAGGAACAGAATAGAAAGCCCAGAAACAGACTCCCATAAATAGAGTCAACTTCTCTTTGACAAAGAAGCAAAGACAATACTATGGAACAAAGATTATTTTTCCAACAAATGGTGCAAGATAAAAAAATAATAAACATCATTGGAGAAATTGAAGACGCTTACCAACCAGAAGAATATGCCATGCTTATGTGTTGGAAAACTCAATATTTCAGATGATAGTATTTCCCAACTCCATAGATGGTACATGTGGAACAATGCCAAAATCATGGACTTCCGAATCAGATAAATACGAATTTGAATCCATCTTCACTCCTGCTTGACTGGCCGTATACAGGCATTTTGTTATATCCTTCAGCTGAATTTCTTCATTTGTACAATCACAGTAATAATTTGAAATGCTTTGCATATAGCAATGTTTTCCATCCCAAAGCCATACCCTCTCCAAGAATTTTCTGTCACATTGTGAGAAAAATGGTTTACTTTTGACTCGTGTTCATTCCATGGCCACCCTCCAGCTCCTCTCATCCCTTGGCAGCAAGTCTGTATGGACCCCAGCACTACAGAAAGGGGAGAACATTCCTAAGGAAAGCATCTTCCTAAAATATGCAAATGGAGCCAAGCATAAATCCCTTCCAAGGCCCTGCCCCCAGCCACTTTGGGAATGAAAAACATCTGATGTTGTACAACTGCATTTGTTACTAAAAAACATGCAACTCTGTATAAAAGAAGAAGAAAATAAGGCTGCGAAAGCCTGTCTTTAATCGTTCCCTCCTTCTGTCCACAGGACTGATCCCAAAAGCAGAGCTAGGCTCATTTCCAATAACGGAATGAGTTTTGCCAGCCGCTACGACGAGTAAAGTATCCTTAAATAGGAAGACAGAGTTACTTTGAAGACCTATGCTGATTTTTCTCTTCTGACTAGTCGTCTGTAGAGCAGCACACTAACACACATTTTCTCAGATGCTGCCTTTCTAGCATGTAAATTAAGGCCATTGAAAAAGTGCATGCACTCATGTGCCTTCGGCTTTCCCATGTTTAAACAGCATCCTGCAGCTAATGTTGGGGTGGTTTTGAATAACTGCCTGCAGGACACCTGACAAAGCTTCACTTGCTACATTATTACCAATCGCAAGGGTCGTTTTTCAAACACTTCTGGTGTTAACTCTCTTTTTCCTTCCCTGAAAAATGCCCAAACATAAAAAGGAACAATAAATACTCCAGGCTGCAATAAAAACGTAATTTGATTATTCTAAATGTAAATTTACATAGATTGCTGAGATAAAATTGGCATTTTAATTGTAGATTGTAAGGGGAAAAGCCATCTTTCATTGAAGATTTCCAAGTTATTGCATTTAAATGGCACCGTGCATAGAGTAGCCCAATCAGTCATTCCTGGAAGCTTGATGATCTTGGATAAATGCAGAAATTTTCACTTCTAAATACTTTAAGTATCATTAAGTCTTTTAAAACCCATTTCTGCTTATTATAGTTTACATATTAAAATGTATTTACTGAGGTTTTGGGTTATGTCAAGTGTGAGAGTAAAAGGCCAGGCAATACATTAAAACTTATTAAGGTACAAGTGTCTCAACGGATGCAAAGTTGGACATGCCCCTGGGCCTGTCTTGTACCTTCCCCTTGTGCTGTGGCCAGTCCTCTTGGACTAGGGCATGGAGAGTGGGTGGAAGAGTCCACATCACCTCAGAAACACGGCCATGTTCCTGCTCAAGCCTGAAAGCTAAGGGAAAAAACTCTGAAGAGATCTGTAAATCTGTTCAAGAGCAGTTAACGCAGTTGGCCTGGACTCCACCTGTGTGAGGTTTGCCATAATCCCTGGTCCTGAGTGCTGAGATGCAGAACCAGGGCGGCCCCACCACAGTCCCTCACTTCCAGCTCCAGCTGACGTCCTTCCGGGTAAAACCTGCCTTTCCACCTCTCTCACTTGTCACAAAAATAGCCAAGAAAACATCAGAAATGTAAATGCTGCCTTTCACATTTGAACATTTGGACTGAAGGTGTCTGGGATGTATAAACATTATTCATAAGAAAAAATACATTAATGAAACTTGACTGAGGAAAAGAGAAAAAACTTGAAATTCTTTTATTTCACTAGGGAAAAAACCCACGTAATAATGACAATCAAAAAAAAAAAAAAGCTACTGAAAAATAATTTTGAAAAAAATGGATGTAATGACCAGTATCTTTTAAAAAAATAGTCTTTAAATCCTTCCAATTCTGGGAAAAATGAAAACAAAGAAAAAAATCAAAAATGAATAAAAAAGTGGGAAATAAAAAATATTGATTATTGAATTATATCCATCATAAAGATAAATTTGAATAAAAAATTTTCAAAAAAAGGAAAACAAACCTTTTGATTTTTAAAAGTAACTGAATTTAAATACATCATATTTGTAAGATTCACACCTAAAGCAAAGTTATATAAAATGATTTCTTAAATGTATGATTATCAAAACTATATCATTTACAGAATGAGGAAAATGTGGTATGTAATTAAAATAGTACTCTTCAGACCAAGTAAAAATTTTAAAAAGAGTTAGATCAAAGAGAATTGTTTTAGGTAGGTGGTGAATAAGTTTCAATGTGAAAACTAAGGCACAAACAGAAAATAGTACCTTGATAACTTCACACATATTTCAAAATTGTTAGAAATGAAACATGTAATAAAATACTTCAATGCAGTCATGTGCCATAAAGTCATGGTTCAGTCAAGGATGGACTGTATATATGATGGTGGTCCCATGAGATTCTAACGAAGCTGAAAAATTCCTATCACCTAGTGACGTCATAGCAGTCCTAATGTATGTAGCACAATGCATTACACAAATGCTTACCATTGTGTTACAATTGCCTGTGGTATTCAGTACAGTAACATGCTGTACAGGTTTATAACCTAGGAGTGGATTTGCTGGGTCATATGTTGACTTTATGTTTAATTGTTTGGGGAACTGCCAGACTGTATTTCCAAGTGGCTGCAGCACTTTACATACCCACCAGCATATTTTAATATTCTGATTTCTCTAAGCCTCACCAACACTCACCTGACTTTTTGACTGTAGCCATCCTAATATATGTGAAGTGGTATTTCATTGTGATTTTGATTTGAATTTCTGTGATAACTAATGATATTGAGCATCTTTTCAATATGCTCATTGGCCATTTCTACATCTCCCTTGGAGAAATGTCTATTTAGGTACTTTGCTTATGTCTTAAATTGGGTTATTTTTATATTATTGACTGTAAGAGTCAATATATATTAAGATGCAAGACACTTATAAGGTCTTATAAGATATATACTTTGTAATTTTTTTCCATTCTGTGAATTCCCTTATCACTTTTTTGATGGTGGCATTTGAAGCACAAAATTTAATTTTGATGAAGTCCAATTTATCTATTTTTTAATTACTCATAAATTTGCTGTCATGTCTAAGAACTCTCTGTAAAATCCAAAGTCATAAATATTTACCCTTACATTTTCTTCTGAAAGTTTTATATTTTTAACTCCCATATTTAGATGTTTAATCCATTTTTACTTAATTTTGTATATGGTGTGAGGTAAGGATCCAACTTCATTTATTTATCCCAACACCGTTTGGGATAAAAAAACAAGCAAACAAATAAACAATAACAAAATAAAACTCTCTTTCCCCTATTAAATGATCTTGACATCCTGTAGAAAATCAGTTGACCAGAGATATACAGATTTAGTTCTAGGTTTTTGGTCCTCTTCCATTGGTCTTTATGCCTATCCTTTGGGCCCATATCATAAAGATTAATTACTGTCCCTTTGTAGCGATTTTTGAAATCTGAAAGTGTGAACCCTCTTATTTGTTCTTTGTTTTCAGAATTATTTCCACTGTCCTGAGTTCCTTATTATTGCATTTGAATTTTAGAATCACCTTGTTAATTTCTACAAACAAGTAATCTAGGATTTTGATAGAGACTATGTAGAATCTGTAGATCAGTTTGGAAACTGGTACCATCTTAACAATGTCAGTTTTTCTAATCCATAAATATAGAATTTTTTCCATTCATTTAGATCTTTTCAATTTTTTTCAAAAATGTTTTGTAAATATCAGAGTATAAATTCTGTACTTCTTTTTTAAAAATTCATTCCAAAGTAGTTTATACTTTTGATGATATTGTGGTTGAAATAGTTTCTTAATATTTTTTGACTGTTTATTGTGAGTGTATAAGAATACATTTGGATTTTGTATATAGATCACGTACGTGCAAACTTACTAAATTATATATATATGTATATATATATGTATATATTTATAAATTATATATATTTATAAATTATGTAAATACATACACACACACACACACATATACTTATATTTACTGGCTTCTTTAGGATTCTCTATACACAAGATAATACCATCTGAAAATAAGTTTTAGTTATTTCCAATCTTAATGCCCTTTATTTACTTCCTTTCTTTTTAAATTTATTTTTTAATTTATCTACCTTTGCCTAATTGCCCTTTATAGAATCTCCAGTATTACGTTTAGCAGAAATGGTGAGAGCAGACATTTTTGTCTTGTTCCTGATCTTGGGGTGTGGGTTGGAGAATCAAGTCTTTCAGGATGGATGCATACAATTTTTTGGATTCATAGCCATAAGATACAACTTATGATCACACATCTCCCAACTGGCTTTCCCACCATCTCCACTTTTCTTCAGAGCACATTTAGGTTTGACCTTCTCCTTGCTCTGTTGCTAATAGAGCCACTTTTTGTGAACAGACTTGGGCTAAGCATTTTGTGACTGGCTTCTCCTCCTGGGTGACATCTCAGAGGCAGGACTCTGGAGCTGGCAGTTGGGACAAGGCTTCCAGCTGGATGACACCTTGCTCTAGAAACTGAGTACTGGGTAGAGGAGTGGAAAACCTCCTGGGGCTCCCTTGCCTCTCCTGGCCATGGGATGGCTGATGTGGGCCCCAGTATTTTCAGTATTCTGTACCCAAGATAAAGCCTCCATTCCACGAGTGGTGTGGGGGGTGGGCAAAGATGAGGGACTCCTGTCCTTCAACTGGCCGGGACGTAGCCTCACTGCCAGGCAGCTGGCACAGGGTGACAAACACTGGAGCTCTGCTCCTCCTGGGAAGAAGCCCTCTGACGGAGAGGTGGGGACGGAGCCCTCTGCTCTTGGGTGCAGCAGTCTCGAGTGGGAGCTACGCTTCCGGAGTTTGGAGGAATGAGGGAGGAGGGAGCAACATTAGTTCAAAGGCCACAGATCTTATCTTTCTTGGCAAACTTTCATAACTTTTCTTAAACAAATGTTTCTTTATTCCTATTTGCTCTTGGGACCATTTCCAGATGTTTCAAATGATTCAGGCTATTTATAGCTTTCCATTTCAGTGGGATGTGTATCAGCAGAGCTCCTTACACTGTCATGTCAAACATCAAGCCCATAACTCAGGTGAATCCATTTTCCTGTGCACTCTTGAAGATGAGGAGTCTTATCATCAATGAGATGCTGAAGACCAGAACTTTCAGGCATTCCCACCAGCGAGGGCAGCGAGGGGGCTGGGTCCCCCTGCAGTCTCTGGGTGGCCTGACAGCATGTGACCACTGTCTCTCCTGAAGGATCAACTCTAGTCTTGTTTTCTTCCCATCCACATAATTAAATCATTAGATTTTGCACTGAAATTGCTAAACAAATTGATGAACAGCCTATTAAATGGAAAAGCATGTTCATTTACAGGAAAAAAGGATATAAATGAATGACAGGCCAGACAGAAGACAGAAAGTTTCCAGATCTAAGTTTTCTAAAGCTAGTTGAAAGCAGTTAATTATTTTTATAACAAAATGTGTTTTTGTCTATTGTAAGCCATTTTCTCTTTCCATTTACTCATTTTTACTCGCTCTATAACTCTCAGTTCTCCTACTTTATCACTGGCTCTTGGTACCAAGTTGTGTATATTATGAAGAGAAAGGAAAGTGCTCTCATGAATTCCTTGGTGGATTTTATTATAAACTATGAGTTCTTAACATATTCTTTTCTGCTAAAGGACTTGTCAAGTTAAAAATAACTGAGCTCCACATTAGGTTCTTGTCATTTATTAATATAATATACACTCAATAAATAAATTCTATCACTTTATGGTCAAACTAAAAAAATGATGAGTCTGGCATCAAATATATGGGGAAAATATTGAGCTTCTAAATGGCACCATTTGTGTTCAAAAAAAGTATCCAAAGATTTGCAATCTAATATTAAACTACTTGAGGAAAACCTTCAGGCAATGAGACAGTAAGTGTAGAAACTACATGAAAATAACTGGAGGTAACTATTTAATAATTTTAATTCAAATTACAAAGTAGACTATATTTAATATATAAAGCCTGACAACATAAATTATTAAACTTTTACACCTGTAACCATAAAGACACCACTCTTAGTATCATACTAATTGTATTCATTTATATGAAGGCTTATGTGAAAAGTTCTAACCACAAAGATATAACAGTTCCAAATATCACAGCCAACCCACAGAATGGGAGATAAGCTGACCAAAATGTAATGTACAGAATACTCACAAAAATTCGGAAAGAAGGAATGATGAGGGAGTAGCTCTGCCAGTATGCGTAGCATAGTATCACTACAGGAGTAACAAGACTATCAGCCAAAAAGAGCAATACTTTCACTCAGTAAGAGGTATTAGAATGACTGTGTGCCAATTAACAACACAAAACGTTCGACTCACATGTGTATGACACCTGTCACACCGGACTGAATTCCAAAAAGCTCAGGCTCTAATTTCTGTAACATATAATTAACTTCATAAGACAAATAAATAAATCAATAGGAAATGTGAACAAAGAGTAAGAACATACATTCACAGAATGGGAACTATAAATGACTTTTAAAGATTACTAGTTTTGCTTACTTAAACTGTGAGGCACATTAAATGTATCTGACATACCCCTTTCACCTACAATCTAGGCAAATGTCAGAAAGTCTAATAACTCTCTCTGTTGCTTACTGGGTAAGCAGTCAATTTTACATCTTTCATTTGGGAGTCCAATTTAGAACATGACCTATAAAGAGCAATTTGACAATAAAAGAAAATAACTCATTTACTAAAGCTAAGAAAAAAATTGCAAATTTTATATTAAAAAAAACAACACTTAAATATACCAATAGGCACACTGATATCAGGAAAGGGCCCGCTTTTGGGGATCCAAATTCCAAATGCACACATCCTTTGGTCACCAGTCATTTCATCTCTAAGTGTTTATCCTCCAAATAAAAATCAAGATGGTATGTATAAAAATTATTTGAGTCAATTGAAAAGGCTGGAAATGCCATAATGCCCACCGTATAGCCTGATTAAATTATGCTATCTCAAAATGCAATAATATGCAGCATTGAAAAGAATGAAAAAGAACTTTAATCCTCTTATAAAATGATTTCAAAGATATTTGCGCCAATGCATAAGCAAAATACAGACAGTTTATAGGGGTGCTATATGTGCAATTCATTTCAATGTGAAAACATATGTCTGCACAAATATATAGCAGTCCAAACACATTGATTCCCTCAAAACTAGAAGAGCAATTCTCTCGTGTTAGTCAGAATGGGCTAGGGTGTTCTTCAATAACAAAGAACCCCATCAATCTCAGTGCCGTATCACCACACATTCCTTCCTGCTCATACAAGGTGGCCGGAGTATGACTGACCCTGCAGGGATACTCTTCTCCATCGAGGCCAATAACCGCTGTGCTTTTCTGTTTTCCCTGATAACCTTCTCCATGACCATGCAGGGAGAAGAGGCTGGGACACTGGACCAGTTCCACTGGCTTGGCGTGGATGGGGTTCACCCCACTAGTGTTTATATTTCTTAGCCAGTAATGGTTACATGTTTCCTCTGAATGCCAAGAGGCCTGAGACACATGACTTCTGGGACATCTTGAAGAAGAAGAAGCAGTGAGTATGGGTGAGCACCAGCGACGTCCACCACAATTCTTTTATTCATTTTGAGTTTTGAATTAGAGAATTTATTACTCTCCCTCAAGACAAGGAACTAAATATTTAATGAAGATAAAATCAAAAGAAATGGTCAAACTCTTTGCTTCACTCACATGCCACTATACACCCATCTCTTCCTGGCATTACTGGTCCTGATAGCAAACAACAGTGCTGGACAAATAAGTTGTCTAATATCACTTATTGCGGCAATTATTTACAACAGTGTCATGACTTTATGGAACAGTCCCAAAGTACTTCAAGTTAAACATAACTACATTAAATAGATTTCATTAACTTTTTTCCAGAAATATGAAAACTATCGTATTTAAAAATGCTAATTATGTAGTATGTTAATATTTGCATTAGAAAATGTTCCTATGTTCATTCTACTATGCAGAAGAGATAAGAAACCATTAACTTCTGAAGAGGAAAAATGAACACAAATAACATGAGGAAAAGATAACTGCTTTCTTTTCTAACTTTTGAAGTTTCTATTCCAAACTTGCCTTAATTATATTTAAAAGAATAAATTAATTACTAATAAAAGTTTGAAATATCCTCACTATCATCCAGGAAAGAAAAAAAAAGAAAGAAAACATAAAATAATTTAGTAAAATAAAAAGTTTTATAATTTTTATTCCAAGAAACCATTTCTAGGGTAAAGCATATGCTGGATGGAAGTATAAAATTATATTATTGCAATACTTATGATAAAAATAAAAAGTAGAGGCATGCATCTGGTTCCTTATGGCTAGTTAAATATTTTGAATCAAAAGCATACATGCTTTTCCCAGTTTGCAAACGTATTCCTTTGGGGAGTACCAGTAACGACTGCTGCTGCAAATGTGAATGAGGTGTTTTAAGATACGCTTTCCAAGCCATAGAAAATGAGGTATATCAAATTTCTCTGCTGACTTTTCTTTCAAAGGCAGTTAAGATATTTTAAATCATTTTTAAAGTATATATTTAGTATACGTCTTAAAATTTTTATATGTTGTCACATAAAGGGATTTTTATTGACAAAAGAAGATGCATTTTATGCTTAAAAGCATGTTCATAACTATCAGATCTGGAAACCCATTCAACACCCTTGTCTGGAATAGAAGTTATTTTTATCTGCGTGCCACTAGGGGAATGTCACTCCTTTCTCTTCTCTGAAGTGACAGTGGCACAAGCACATCTATTTCATAGGGCCATGGTCAAGACTAAACTAATTAATTCGAGGAACTGCTTAGGAGACTAGATGTGAACCAGTAAGTGCCCATTAAGTGCTGGTGTTGGTGCTGATTTCCTGTGGTAAATTACTCGATGCCCCCCAATGTAAGCTCTTGCAATTTTCCCTGTGCAGTTGAATCCCCAAATGCTGTGTTTGCATGCAGCAACCCAACATAAAGAGAACATCTGCCAGCCTCTAGGCAGCTAGGTGTGTGACGTGTGTGTCTAACTTCTGGCTACTATGATGAGCATGGAAATAGCATATGCCACTGTGTTTCCCCGAAAATAAGACCTAGCTGGACAATCAGCTCTAATGTGTCTTTTGGAGCAATTAATATAAGACCTGGAATTATATTATATTATTACTATATTATATTATATTACGAGGCGGGGTCTTATACTATAGCAAAATAAGACCAGGTCTTATATTAATTTTTGCTCCAAAAGACGCATTAGAGCTGATTCCGGCTAGGTCTTATTTTTGGGGAAACACGGAACTTCTTGTCAGTGGCCTTAATGGGAGGGGCCTGCACTTTCTTCCTCCTGTTGGTTGAAATATAGATGCAATGGCTGGAGCTCCAGCACCCATCTTGGACCCTACTGGTGCAGTGAAGCAGTGAGATGAGGGGCGCTGACACTTCTCTACGAGCACCAACTGTCATGTCAGTTGTGTATCTTACAAGAGGGAACATTCTTCTACATGAACGTTACTTTGCTTTCGGCACTCTGCATGCTGGCTTCAATTTTCATTTAAATACTTGATTGCTCAAGACTTTCTCTATCTCCAGGCAGACTTTTCCTCCACAATCCAATCCCACGCAAGCCCAACAGACTTGCATGTCCAGTGGGATGTCCCAAAGGCATTTCAAACACATGTACAACACTAAGCTCGTGATTTCTTTCCCTGTCACCAAATCTAGTATCAGTCCCAGGTTCCTTATTTCAGTGTATGAATCTGTGTTTATCTTAAGCTAAAAATCGGGGATCCACACAGATAACTCCTTCTAATTCTCTATATGAAACCTCTATGAAGTCTCATTTCAAGTGCTGCCCTTGGAGCGTGGGCGACATTTGGAAGGATAGAGGGGAACTTTGCCACTCATGACACAGGTTCTCCTGGTGATATATGAGCTTGTATTCAATACAGGGGCCACCTCAATATGCCTTTTAAAATAAAAACAACACCTGGGAGATTAGGGTGATTTATGAATCTGCAGGTATTCATACAGTCTATGCCCAACTAGGAGACGTGTTTTGCTATTTCCCAATAGTGATTCACTGAATATTAGAGGAATTTAAGACCTATATGATTTCAAGCAAAATATAATTTGGGGCTTTGATTTTGGCTTTTCGTTATATCAGAAACAGTGCATTAATAATATAGTAATGCTCATTTTAATCCCTGATCAAGAAAGCACAAAAAAATAGAAAATGATGAACCAGTCCCAGTTAAGATTACAAATTTTAAAAAAGAAAAAAAGAAACTAAATTAAAATACAAGAAAATTTAATGGTATATTAAAACATAATCTACCAAGACCATGTAGGATTTAGACCAAGAATGCAAGGCTAACATTATATCTGGGGGTCTATTTCCAGAATTCATCCAACCAATGACATATTTCATTATCTCAGAACTTACTCAATGCAATTAAATACACTCCCTGATTAGAAAGCAATAAGCAAAAACCTTTCAAAAGTGGAACACAAGTCTAGTTCATTTCCATAACAAGGGATATATGTGTGTGTGTGTGTGTGTGTGTGTGTGTATATATATATATATATATATATATATATATATATATATATCTTCAATTATTATTATTTTCTATGGCAAAATCCCAGCGATAATACTTTTTACAGTGGGCACCACTGATGATCTTCATTATTTTAAATGATTCTGAAATATACAGCCAATTAATAGGATATGTAATGAACATAGGATGTATGATTATTTTAAAAAGAATGGGAAATAGCTTCAGAAATACAATTGTCTATCTGGAAAACCCAGGAAATTACTAAAATTTTAATAGAATTTAAATATAAATATACACTAACCATAAAGATTATTTTAAATCAGGGCTAAGTGTCCACCAGAGGTCTTTTGTGAGAACTTAATTCCCAATTTTTAGTATTTTATTACAGTTTTAATGAATTTGGCTTTCAAGTCGGCATCAAAAAAGTCCATGAAAATGCTATAATCCGAGGCCGTTTATGATCTCAACCTGGGGTGGCATATTAATAGGATTGTTTATCCTCAACAAAAGCGGCGGTGGCTGCATTTTTCGAAGTTGTTCTTTCTTTTAATATAACTAATGCAAATGCCCTGAGGGTCTTTAGCTCAGCATCAGTTAACTAAGATCATGCATGGCTCTGTCACGCAGCGTTTGAAACGTGGTGAAATGAAAGTCTTCCTCCCACCTGCCCTGAGCCCCATATTTAGAAAGTTTCTCTGCAGAATGCAGACCTTGCTCTTTCAACTGTTCCATTGGAGAGGAGTCTTACTAGATATTTTAAAACCCTGACAGAACACCATAAAGAGCAACATCCTGGAAGCTGCAAGGGAGATAAGGAAAGACACACATCAAAGTAAAGTGCCTGGAAAGAGGGCAGGGGTGCAGTGTGCAGGTCTGAGACACCCAGCAGGCATGCCCGCTCCTGTGCAGGTATGCAGCGCCAGGGTGCATCCTGCACCTGCGTTCCGGTTCTGTTTACAACCCAGTATTCCACGGGAAGAAAAGTGCAAACCAGTGCCAACAGTTTGTGAGAGAAAGGAGGTGCACTCTAGTGGACATCGCTGATTTGAAATTCCTAACTTTGGATTTACGGTGAAAGGAAAAAGAGGGTTATGAACAAGCTAGCTTTACCCTGTTTTCCTAAAGCAAAGGGCCTCCGGCAGGATGTGAGCTGTCACGCCCATTGAAACACATGGCCCGCGATATGTGATCTCTGCGCTGCATGGGGCATCTTGACCACCTTAGGACCAAGTGCTTGGAGAAGAAACTCCAGATAGAAGCAAAAGAGAGGCAAACTGCACAGCTCAGGGCATCCTATGCATGCACTGAGTGCCCATGGGCCGATCACAGGCCTGCTATGGAGCTGTCACTGGACAACCAGGGGTCGTGACACCCCTCGGCAGGCCCAGTCCACACTGTTGTGTGGGAGATGGTCGTGCAGGAAGCAGTGGGGCAACAACGCCAGAGGAGATAATAACTGACACAGTGATTGAACCCAGGGTCGGGCGGTGCTGTCTGGAAGAGGGCGCCTGTGAGAACGTCTGTGCAAGGCCGCTCGGGAGTTTACTGCAGGAGGGTAAGGAATTTGCTTCCCAACATTCTTCTTTTGGAGTGTAACTGACTAGTTGCCTGTGTAGCAGCACCTGAGGATATATACTGATCAGCTATAGTTTTTACGTAAAATAATATGATGTATTTTGTATATTTTTAAAAATTTTAATTCTAAAATACTTCAAGAGTTACAGAGAAATTAGAAAGATAGTAGACAGAGTTCCCATATACCTGACAGGCAGATTCCTCTTACAATCCCATGTTAATGAACAGAAATTGATACATTACTATCAATTCAAGTCCATACGTTTTCATTTTCCTTAGTTTTTATTTAATGCTTATTTTTCTTTTTTTTTTTTTTCTGTTCAGGATCCCATCCATCCATGTGTTTCTCCTGACTAGACCGAGCTTGGGCCTTTTTGCAAACAAGATGACTGACATAAAATGCCATTTGATGACATCATATCAAGTCTACATACTATCAACCTGATGTATGCCTATTGATTTTAACTTTCATCACCTGGCTAAGACAGGTTTCTCAGGTCTCTCCACTATAATTCTTTTTCTGCCCCTTCCATTCTTCACTCTTTAAAAAGAAGTTCCTCTGTGTAGCCCACACTTCAGGAGTAGGGAGTTATGCTGTGAGGCAACCCCGCTTCAAGGTCGAGCCACTTGTTAAATATCTTGGCTGAGGGGAGGGGAGGCAAGAAGGAAAGAGAAAATCAGGAGATGACTGTGCATTGGTTTTAAGCTTCGGGGTCTTTATACACATTTCCTTCCAAGTCTTCTTGTAGGAGAAGGGGCCAATGGCAGAAAAAGTTGAACAAAAACCAAAGGATCCACTCCTAGTGTCTCCATAACAAACAATAAAATGGGGGTGACCCCACCCGCCTCCCGAAAAGGGAAGAGCTTCATCCAGGTGCTATAAGAAGGAAGACCAAGCTTGAGGAACGCTTCACTCCATGGTCAATGAATGGAAGCCAACAGAGGGGCGTGGGCGGGGGCCCGGTCATGGGGGGTCCTTGTGTGTGTAGAAAGTTGGGGCAAAGTCCCCCCACTCCTAGTCCACAGCCTGCACACCTGAGGCCTGGGCTGAAAGACACTCTGACTCTAATGTTGTCCCCGTGTCCTCTGCACTGGTTATGTAGGATCTATATATCGATGGCCTGAGTTTTCTGGAAAGCTTTGGTTTATTATATAGAAACCAAGTTTTTACTAATTATACAATGTTTTTAAAAAGGAGTTATGGCTGCCATTTTTGGTTCTCCCTATTATATTACATCACTTTCTTTTGGTTATTCTTGAAAGTTTATTTTAACTTTCACTTAAAATAAACAGATCTGA
Organism: Rhinolophus sinicus; assembly: GCF_036562045.2. NCBI lineage: Eukaryota > Metazoa > Chordata > Mammalia > Chiroptera > Rhinolophidae > Rhinolophus > Rhinolophus sinicus. Next base: position 114,048,611 of record NC_133758.1, read on the forward strand.
TAAATCTTGCTATTATAGTGAAATATTTTATGCAGGTGGATCCCTGGTAGCAATTTAATTGACTGCATGAGGCCTGACATGATACATGCTATAAAAATTTGTACAATTCGGAATAAACCCAGACTATTTTCAGCACCGGGAAACATCAAAAATTTAAGACATCAGTAAAAGTGCTTACTTTATCATGACAAATAGGTATGTCACATCATGTCATAACCTTATAGGGTTGATGGCTACAAAGAAATATATCATTTATATTCTCATTCTATTAGACTTGACGTTTGGGAAGTGGCAAATCTATCTTTCATGTAAAAACTATGATGGCAAAGATTTTCCATCATAAAACAAGTGTGAAGTTGACATTGTTATTTCTTTGGAAGGGACCAAAGCCATCTATTCATCTGGATCCAGCAAATGTTAAGATACAAACATGAAAGTCACGGAAGACACTGACATGTGTCTGAGCTGTGACTCCCCACTTGACTGCACAGGGTGAATTGGGGATTGGTATCATTGTAGCTTAGGAAACATAACTATCTATGGAGTGCTAATCACCACACAGGTAAAGCAGTCGCTTCTAATGAAGAAGATTCTATGGGAAAACCAAACAAACTTTGGAACAGCTTTTAAGTGGCCACCAGACCATCACAGAGGTGTGTTCACTCTGGACCTCTGCCATCACCTGCCTCTCTTCACTTCTTAATGATTTCTGATGCCGCCTCATCTGTGTTTGGTTCTTGCCACTGGCATCTACCACCCAAGTCTTATCTATTACTGAAACTTTCAATCAGACCTTTCTTTTTGGACTCTCAATCTAACAGGTCACCAAACAGAAAGCATGAGCAGGGAGAGAAGAGTCAAGAAAACAAAGAGGCAATGACAGAGTCAGCAGAGATTGACTAAAGCACGTTATGGTGATTTTGACACAGAAACTCTCTCACGTTCCATTAGAATTGACCATGGGTGTCACTTCCAACGGACTTCATACAGTGCAATGGGCCAAGGATTTGGTCAAATTTTACTTTTAAGATAGCTCCAAATGGCATGCATTTACATTGTAGACAAACTATATATAGCATATGTATCAAACACAAAGTAGAATTTCCCTGAAGTCCCACCACCGTGAAAATAAGGCTTAAGAAATTTGGTATATTCACATACACACAGAGTAGAAGTTGCATTCACTTTCAGAACCCAATGTGCAGAAATATAGAATACAATTTTGTTGCTAAGTTCAAGTTTCCCATGAGCGCCTATAACTTCTCAATAGTGAAAATTACTGCTGTGTTCATGCTAACCTCGTCATTCGCAGATTAAGTCTTAGTGTGGTCCAGGTTAACTCGGCCTCTTTAGAACAAACAGTTTTGCAGGACACCTCTTCATTCGCTCTTGTCCTAGGTCCTGGTGCTTTGTGGGGAGGCACACATATGACCTTGCCCTAAGAGAAGCAGCAAGGTGGAAAGCTCACTCTCGCACTGGAGTGCACAGGTGTCGTCCCATGCATTGTCACTCTCACAGCCACCCCTGACGCAGTAGTAGCTACAAGCATCTGAATTAAGGATGAGGAACAGCTCAGCAGATGGAAGGAGAGAGAAAGCAAGGATGAGTAAGGCTGGCCACATGTGGCTCAACTGATGACAAGGTATGGATTTGGTCTGTGATTCTTGGACAGAAGACACTTTGGCCCAGACAGGTGTCACCGACCAGTGTCTGACAGAAGACTTTGTGGACACAAGGGCCTTCTACACAATCAGGGTCCCATGATTGTGACCTCTCTTGATTCTCCTACACCTCCCTCTGCTCCACACACTTCTATTCCATGTAATTCATCGGAACATGTCAACGTGTCTCATGGATTGCTTCCTAGCTCACATCTGCTCATCTGCTACCTACTGTCTACATTTAACACTTAGCACTTCCATCTACACCACTTGTTTTTGCTTATCTTTGACAGTGAAGTAAAATGTTCCCAACTGGTGCGGCCAACATCAGAGCTGACCTTTCCCAGCTAGTTCAGCAAACGTACACGATGTTCAGCTGCTAGCGCCAAATGTGTCTCTAACAACAGCTCATGGGTATTTTTCTGAAGATTGTTATGTCTAGAATATATTCTGAAGATTTTTAATCTGTTGTCAGAAAGTTACCTGCAATCCTCTTCACAGTCACAATTTATGGTAAATACATTTGAAAAGTTTCATACTAGCTTCATCAAATCTTTAGGCCACAGGAAAAAAAATATATATGTTCTCCTTGCGGCCGTGAGACAACTAGTGAGCTCAGGGGGAAATATCCCAAGCAGACACATTCACAATTCAAATTCTTTTCATATTGAAATGTGTAAATATTTCAGCCAAATGCTTTCACAGATGTTTTCAATTTGTTCCCTTGCAGAGAACCTTTCTTCACAAATACTATTGCAGACCAAAATCAAATGTATTATCAATTTGTGCTTCTTTTGAATGTTTCACCAAATTTAGGTTCTGTAAAATTATAGACCTTCTCAACTTCATTCTAATTGGCTACAGAATACAAATTACTGAATTAAACACTGACTTTTCCCCAGGTGATATTTCTTGCTGATTGAGGCATACCACAGTAAGTTGTGTATCACCTGAATTATTATTACTTACTTTGTTTAGTGCTTCTTTTGCTTTTCTTGAGGTAAATTGTTGTGTGCCTTTTTCTTTGCAGGATTTTTTCAATATTAACACTTTCTAAAGGTGAAAATACATGGAGCTTCAGTCATCACATAGTTTTATTATAATGTTCCAACAAAATGTTTGTACTATGCAGCCAAATTTTAGAGGACTCTTATTAAATATAATTCAGTATAATTGTAGACACTTAGGTTGACTTTTTAAAAAGAGTTCTTCAAAAGCTGCACACCTTTCTTTTTGGTTTGTTAATAGGCAGCAGAGAAAGAAAGTGTACTGTTCTACATTGACATACACAAGCATATGTAAATAGTTAAATATTACACTATCTCTCTATCTTTCTATTTATATGATTTACCACCAGCTTCATTTATAAGCATTTGGTACTTGTGTAGTTAAACTACACTAAGTGTGTGGTGTGTGTGGTGTGTGTGAGTGTGTGTGTGTATGTGTATAATATTTGTTAACACCCATAGATTGTATTTTGATGAGTAGAATAATGTAGGTGGTTTGGACAAAATAGGAATTGTATTTTTATGACAACTAATTCAAGCACATTTCTGCTCCAGAGGTTTCTTAATAAGAATACTCTTTTTTGCCAGGAAGCTGTGACTCACCAAAATCTGGGTTTGGATTTATACGTTACTGAAAAAAACAGTTTCTAAATACGGAGCTTTTTATCTGATTTTACAACACCATTCATAATAATATCATTTCAACTATGATAAAATAAACATCCAAAATATTTCTTTTGAGTGCACAAATTGTCCGAAGAAAATCAAACCATTATTAGAATTAATTGATTCTCTATTTTAAGTAACTGATGACACTGATAAAAAAGTTATTTAAGTGTTCGCAACTTTTTTTCTAAGAATGAAGCTTATACAATGACAAATTCTGTTTTTCTCTTTTTACATGTGCAAGAAAACTTAAAATGAAAATCAGCAAGATTAATCTAGAAGATTGCACAGGCCACGACACAACTTACTACTAGGCTGGTGGAGAGAGTCAAGTCAAATTAGATACTAGCTATTCCCTCTGCTTGTGCCTGGACACATTTTGTTTTATCCTGAGTACCGTTTTTAAAAGAGACACATTAGCTGTGTTGGGTCTGGAAAGAGCTGGAGAAGTAAGAAGGGTCATCCCTGCTCATTTTTCCGATTACCCTCTTGTCAAAGGGACCCACTGCCGGTCACAAGTGCTACCTCACACTCTACCAGACCATGGCGGAAGCTCAGTCTGACAACCAATAGTTACAACATGTCGTTTAAAAAACATTAACATCCAGAACAAACGCTAACACTGATGGAATCTGGAGTAACAAAGGTAAATCGTTATTTATGGTCACTCTAGTTTTGATGGACATGAGTGGGCATCGTATCTGGGATCCCACATGAAGCTGCCATCCTGGAGTGAGTCATGTCCTTAGAGTTAAAATACAAATAATAATAACGGTAATGATCGTAATAATAGTACTGATCCCACAGAGCGAGGTGTGAAGGGCACTTGCCCGTCTCGGTGCTGGCTCTAGGTGGAGACGGCACGCAATCCCCTGAAGGCCACATCCCAGCTCCGCTTACGGGAGTTAGGAGATTGAATCCACAACACTTGCATGGTGTCGCACAAGCAAACACACAACAACTACACAAAATAAATAACCTAAGGCAAAATCCTCCAAATTAGTATTCTCCAAATGTGACTGGCAAAGTGAAATCCTCCAGCTCCTCACATAAAAAGGATCCAGCACAGAAATTCATAATTCAGATCACAGAATTATGGAAAAGATCACCGCAAGCAGTAAAATAAGGCTTTTTTAAAATAACCAGAGATTTTAGAATTAGGGTATAAAGAATTAAAAAATATGCTTAATATGACTTCGGGACTATAAGATAAAGGAGAAGCATAAGTAATTATATTATTTAAAATGTCCACAAGAAAAACAAACAAACAAAAAAGAAAGAAAGAAAAACCACTAAATAAAATGTACAGAAATGGAAAACTGGACAATTGACAGGATATTCCAAAGAAACCTGTTAAAAAGAAGAATGCATGTATTTAAAGAGAAAAATCAATGGGCAAGAAAATAGATCTCATAAGAAAAAGTACCCAGAATGCAGCACAGATACACAAGAGACAAGGAGATGACTACAAACCTGAATATCTCACCTACCAGATTTTCTGCAGAAGAGAAGATAGAAATTGGAGGGGGTGGGAATGTCAAAGAGATAACGACTGACATTTTGGCAGAAATAAATATGGAGAATTTTACCTGTATAGCTATTGAACATACTATTTATATTGGTGCTATAGGCATAGGGATAGAAAAATAGACCATTGACAAAGAAGAAAAAGCTCAGAAGCAGACTCACATTTGCTTGTCTGGAAACAATTAACAGAGAGGCCATTCCTATCTTGGGACAAGGAGAGACCACTTCAGAATGATGTGACAGTTAGCTATCCATCAAATCATGGATAAGTCGCATAGATCATGTTATAACAATTATTTAACTACATATAACTTCACTTGTATGTGGCTATCAAAATACCTAAAAATACAGACTAGTGAGTAAAAGCAACAAAGATAATCACGCTATTATGCATTTAACTACTCTCCTGAGAACCAAAATAGGAAACAGAATCATGTCAAGCCCACCCACCTGAGATGGGTGAGGTACAAATGTTGCTCACAGTAAGATTCAAGGTTGAAGGGCATTAAGGGAGCGTAGAGGCGCAGCAGCGTAACGTTTCCAGGAGAGGGCCCAGCATGTGCAGAGATCAGACTGGGAAGAGCACAACACATACACCAACCACAAAAAATTTACCCTTTCTTAAAAAGCTGTATCAGTTTGACAAAATAGAGAACTCAACGATTACTTTGATTTCTTTGATTACTAACACTTTTCATCTGCTTATGAGCCATTTACATTTCTTTTTTGATACTGAACCATCTCCTTACAATCCTGCTCATTTTCCTATACTTAAAGCAGAAGAAAACTTTAAAGCAACTATCAAATATAAGAAGAAATAGGCTTTCTTACAGGTTTGGAGTTGATTGGCGCGGATCGCTAAAGAGCTCAGGGCACTGCTGGCATCACTCCTCTCCCCAAAAGTGAAGGCTCAGGAAGAGAAGATGGGCTCCTGGAAATCAAACAAGACACAGGGCTGGTCACCAAACTGGAAACAGAAATCAGCTTGAAATGCTGGTTAGACATGTGAGGTTCAGGGGAGCGTCGAGATCCAGAACATGGTAAAACACGGTGAACTCTCAACATTAGCGTTGTCATTGGTTTATGCATTGTGGTGTTTCTCTTATTTCTGAAGTTGCTTGTTTGGGAGACAAAGACTTAGGAAAGAAGGCTTTGTGGTGAATAACCAAAGTGGAGCTGCCCTGTTAACTCCGCCCTTGTGGCCTCTGCAGTTTCAGATGGTCAGCGCACACCCTCTCTCTCGGGCACAGTGTTCAGGTGTCCCGTGTGCCATCTGGGACTGCCCGTGGTGAGTCAGGAGATGACGCCTGTGAAGCCCTCAAAAGGAACTTGACTGGCCTGTCAAAGATAAGGTTTTCCATGTGTTTGTGGCAAATGGCTCAATATTGGATTGACTGAAACAATAATACCAATGAATCATACACTTCTTAGTAAAGACTAAATTCAGTAAGAGATTTATGTATATGTATAAAATGGTCTATGTGTACGTGTGTGTATATATGACCCATATCATATACGAGAGACAGAAAGAGGAAGACATACAGAGAAGCACAAGGGGACTCACATTTAAATATTAATATAAATACATGACTCTCACACATAACCCTGCAGCAAATGGTAGCTGTTCAAACAGGACGTGGGGCCTTAGCCTCCCATCCGATGGGCATAAGCAAGCCCAGGTTTCCCAGTACGTACTCACTCGCTCAATTATTTGTTAGGTGTTGGGTGTCAAGCTGTGGGGAAGTCACCCTGAATTGTTAGAGGCATAATCTTTGTTTGTATGATACTAACCTGGTGACATTCATAAGGTTACTATGAAGATTTAAACCGACAAATGCCTATAACCTGAACAACCTCTTAATAAATGATAGCTGTGATTATCTCTCTTTCTTTAATACTCATATACTCCAAGCCCATGAAGATCTCTCCCACTCCCCCAGCCTATGAGGAAATGTGCCTTTTCAGGTGATTTTCGGGTGAATAATCCAGTGTCTTCTAGCAAAGACTTCCCCTTCAACAAACCCTCTGCTATAGACCAAATATTTGCTTCACCCCCAATTCATATGTTAAATTCTAATGCCCAGTGTGATGATATTTGGAGGGCGGACTCTGGGAGGTGATCAGGTCAGGAGGACAGAGCCCCCGTGAATGAGCTTAGTGCACTTACAAAAGAGACACCAGAGAGCTCCGTCCCTCCTGCCCCATGAGGACACAGTGAGGAGATGGCCACACATAAACCAGGAAGCAGGCTCATGAGACACTGCGTCTGCGGGCGCCTTGGTCTTGGGCTTCCAGCCTCCAGAGTGTGAGAAATAAATGTGTGTTGTGTAGGAGCCACTCAGCCTCTGGCATTTTGTTATAGCAGGCCAATTTGTCGGACACGTCGTAAAGCCAGAGTTTGATTCATACCTTTGAAAGTTTCTACGCTCTATGACTGTAGGTAAATACGAAAACTAATATGTTTCTATTCTTATGGATTTATAGTTTTATACACTGGCCTGGTATCCTTTTTTATTAGTCTATTTTGTTATCACTTGGTATATTCTGAGTAATCTAATATTAAGCTTCTGCCAGTTCCCCAAACGTCAGCCACTGCATTAAAGAAAACATAAGTATTTATCATGTGATTTTAGGGAAAAAAATATTGTTGTAACATGACATAGACTGGGGCAGGTGTTGTTGTTATATATCTAGAGGAACTGAAAAAATCAGAGGTGCCTACAGAATACCAAGCGATGTCTGATTGAATTAGGAATATAAGTGCCTTCCATGAGATCACTCACCTAATACATTTCCTGACTCTATATTCCATGCTAAGTTTGAACCAGTCTTAAAAAAAGAAAAAAAAAGGTTTGTACAAACGTAAAGCTGCAGAACCAATTCTTAATGATGCCATCGCACTATCTGCCCTTGACTGGTTGGGGGGAAAAGAGAGGGAGAGAACATGAACATTTCAAAAATAGAACTTAAGGATTTAGTTTGGCATCTATATTTGAATAATTAGGTCTCCATCTGCGAAGCACTGTTGTTGATGGGCGAATGTGGCCTGGACAGCTTCTGGACAAATCAATAAAAAGTCTCCTTTTTAAGGAAATAGTACACAGTCACTGTTGTCAGGACAAGCGGAGGAATCAGTAAGCCCATCCCAGGAAGGTGACAGCTTCCTGGGTCAGAACCCTTCACAGCAGAAGCGCGGGTGAGATGACTGTGGCCCCCAGACCGCAGACCTCTCCCCCTCCGGGTCCAGCCCTGTCCGCGTACAACTGTGCTGACCATCAGGTCGGGCTGTCTAGACACCTGCAGGAGACCAGCAGGAGGCCCCGGAGCCCCTTCTCCATCGCTGAGGACCCGGCACAGCCACAGCGTCCATGACGGACTATCAGGGCATTGGAGGCACAGAACCTAAGGCACTCATTTTCACAATCCCCTTTAGTTAGACCTGTAGCTTATAGTACCGAGCCTGTGTGTGTGGCTGCACAGATACACTTTACCTCACTACCCTGTTAATTGATTAAGAGACTCATCAATTAAGACATTAAGCCATTCTTTGTTCATAACTTCAGATTGTACCTGGAAGCACTTGGAAATGCCAAGGTCTGCCAGTCAAACCATTTTCTAATGGGAACTCATAAATCATGTATTTTGTCACACTCTGAAGATTCAACTCACAACATCAGCAGTGCTTCCCGGAAAAGTATTAAAATGCCACAGTATGCCAAATTAATCCAAGTGCGTTTATTGAACCTTTTTTGGCAATAATCTGATCACTGACTACGAGATATATCAATCCCAGATACCAAGCTCAAAACATATTATTTTCCCTCTGGTCTGTTATTTTGTCTCTATAAATACGTCAATTTCATGGAACTATGCTGTTTGTTTAAAATATTTAATTACTACCCCAATCTTCACCATTGAAAAGCATTTCTTGCAAAACGAATGCACTGAGGTTAAGTACTTCTGACAAACTAAATTTATGACTGTACCATAAGAAAAACGTAGGTACCTTGTTGCCTATTGAAGGCGGTTTCTTATAAAACATTTCAAAATACTTAAATGGATTATTTCAGATAACTAGATACGTTTCCAAGACAGCGGAATTTACAACTGCCAATCATGGATAATATGTTCAGTGCAGAAGCCTCAGTAGCCATTGTTAGTTCTCACATACTGTTCAGATGATTAAAAACTGGGAAATACGATTTGATCTCGTATCTCACAGCGCCTTTTGCTAAGCTATGGGACAGTGTCTTCCCTTCATGCCCGATGCAAATGTATTGACATTTATAAATAAGAAGTTCATTTCAAATATACCTTCTTCATAGCATGTACACTATTTTCTGCTGCATTTAGGTGTGTGGACACGTGCTTTCTTGTCAGCAAATCACAAAGCAATCCATCCCTCAATGGGGTAAACATGCAGCCTGAGTCAGCCGGATGTGACTTATTGCAGTGACCATCAAGAGAAAAGCAAGACACTGAACACACACCTCACAGCATCGACCACAGGCAGTTAGCAATGTCATAGATTGCAAAGGTACCTGATGAAATAAACCTGGTCCAGAAAAAGAATGAAAGCGTAACAAAGGACCGATGCCAAAGCAATGGTCCTTGTGACTATAGAGGGCAGGAGGTGAGAGGTACCCACGCTGTTGATATGTGGCTCACATCCTCATCACCAAGAGTGCTACTGGGGAGAATCTAATGCTGACCCCCTATAAGAACAAGGAGTGAAAGAATGGTTTTTAAAGTTCCGTAGAAAACATATAGGCAACAAAAGGAAATATAAACAAATGGGACTACATCAAACTAAAAGTTTTTTGCACAATGAAGAAAACCATCAAAAAAAAAAAAAAATGTAAAGGCAACCTACTGAATTAGAAAAGATATTTGCAAATGATATACCTGATAAACATTAATTCTAAAATATATAAAGAACTTATACAACTCAACGTCAAAACAAACAACTCAATTAAAACATGAACAGAGGACATGAACAGACATTTATCCAAAGAGGAAAAACAAATGGTCAACAGACATATGAAAAGAGGCTCAGCATCACTTACCATCAGGTAAATGCAAATCACAACCGCAGTTCCACCTCACATGTGTCAGAGTGGGTATTATCAACAAGACAGCAAATAGGTGTAGGTGAGGATGTGGAGAAAAGGGAACCCTTGCACACTATTGGTGGGATTGCAAATTGGTGCAGTCACTATGGAAAAGAGTATGGAGGTTCCTCAAAAAAATTAAAAATAGGATTACCATATGACCTAGAAATCTCACTTCTGGGTATTTATCTGAAGAACTCAAAAACACTAATTCAAAAAGATATATGCACCCCTATGTTTCTTGCAGCATTATTTACAATAGCCAAGACACAGAAGCAATGTAAGTGTACATCAATAGACAAATGGATAAAGAATAGGTGGTACATATCTGTAATGGAATATTACTCAGCCATAAAAAAGGACGAAATACTGCCATTTATGACAACCTGGATGGACCTAGAGGGTATTATGCTAAGTGAGATAACTCAGACAGAGAAAGACAAATACTGTATGATTCACTTATGTATGGAATCTAAAAAACAAAACGAACAAACAAAACAAAAAAGAAAAAGACTAATATAGAGAAAGAACAAACTGATGGTTGCCAGAAGGGTAAAGGGTGGGGGGATGGGCAAAAAAGATGGAGGGGGCTAAGTGGTACAAATTTCCAGTTATAAAATAAGTCACCAGGATGTAATCCACAGCAGGGGGAATATAGTCAAAATTATCATAGCTGTATGGTGACGGAAGTTTACTAAATATGTTATGGTGATCACTGTGTAAGGTATATACCACGTTCCCCCAAAAATAAGACCTAGCCGGACCAACAATTCTCACACATCTTTTGGAGCAAAAGTTAATATAAGACCCAGTCTTATTTTACTATAAGACCAGGTGTAATATAATATAATATAATACCAGGTCTTATATTAATTTTTGCTCCCAAAGACACGTTATTGCTGATTGTCTGGCTAGGTCTTATTTTCAGGGAAGCAGGGTAGTTGTCGAATCACTATATTGTACACCTGAAACAAATATAATATTGTATGTCAATTATACTTTCATTTTAAAAAATAGTCAATATGTGCCATAGGTTCAGAGTGAAGGTTATATAAGTCTTGTGTGAACATATACTCTTTGGGGGAGCATTTATTCTTTGCCTTAGTTTACCAGAACTTGAAGATTAGAAATGGGTGTCCCTGCTATCCTAGGCTCCAGAGTTTCTGTAGCATCCATTGTCTGATATTTGTGTCTGCAACAAAATCAAAGTGAGTTCCTGATGACTGCACCTTCAGGATCCTGAGCTTGCTTAGATCACAGAACATCATCCAAGGGGGAAACACCATCTCTCCTGCCCTGGAAACAGCTATCATCCCCCTTCCTTGGCATAACTTCTTAATCACTTTCTGTTTTTAAAATTTGGGTGGGGTGTCCACAGAATCTTATTTGGTTTTCATCACCATAAAACATACTTTCCATGTGGAAAGACTCTTTTCCTGATGGTACTCTTATTTTGTCACTTTTATATTTAAATGTAGAGGACTCTCCTAATTTTCAAAAATACACCTGGGGTGATTTCTGGTCAAGATGGCAGAGTAGGTAAACACTGTGCTCACCTACTCTCATGACCACATCATAATTACAACTTGTAAAATTACAATTTTAGAATTAAAATTAAACTACAGAACAACCATCACTGAGAATCACCTGAAGTCTAGCTGAACACAAGTCCTATAACTAAGGACATACAGAGGAAGCCACCTCGAGACTGGTAGGGGGAGCAGAGATGTGAAACAGGCTGGTCCCACACCTGCATGTGACCATTAAATATCAGGAGGTCCCCACTGAGGAAAGAGGGGCCCCAGCCCACCAGGCTCCCCAGCCCAGGATTCCAGTGCCAGGGAGAGAAGTCCCCATAATTTTTGGCTATGTAAACCAGCAGAGACTGTGTCTGAGTGAGACGAGGGTGGTGTTCCTCTTAAAGAATCCACACACAGATTTACTCACTGACAAACACACTCGCTCTGAGCTCCAGCGCTGGGCAGCAGCTCAAAAGGTGCCAGGGACATACTGGGAGGAATTGAGTTGTCTGGCTTCAGAGCAAGGGCTGGAGGAGCAGATTTCTCCTGGATGGAGGAGCTGGCAGAAGCCATTGTTTCTCTGTTGAGCCCTCCCCTTCCCTGTGTGCAGACACAAGTGGGCGTTATATGTGAGTCTCCATCAATCTGGCTAACACCTTTCATCTGCCCTGCTCCACCCAACTTTTGGGCACACACAAGCTGCTTCCAGTGGCTTTTTCATACAAACCGCCTACCTTGGCTCATGCTTCAGGCTTTACTAAAACCTCTCAAAGGTTCACAAAACCCAAACAAGCAGCATCTTGTACCTCTTGCTGAGCTACCCCAAGCCTGTCACTAGCGACAGGCAGCCTTGGTTGGCAGCTTGGTACCTCCAAGCATGGCACGAGCAGTAGCCATCTTTGGATTACTTTGCTGCCTTCCAGGTTGTCACAGAGCTTCAGACCAAGCTGAAGCATCACCCAACCACCTCCAAGGATGACACACCCAAAGGGCAGACTGGTCAGGCACCAGAGCCCTACTAAAGTGAACGTTGCTCTGTAGGGTCAGGCCCTGCACCACAGCTCCTCCACTGTAGACATGCACAGTCCTCATGACCAATCAGCCTGAGGGTCAGTTCCTTCCACTGATATGCAAACAGCAACCAAGGCTGAACCATAACAGGAGGAAACCCACACAAGGGACACACCTACAGCACCCGGCGCAGGTGACGAGGCAGACTGTGCCACTGGACCCCACAGGGCACCTACTACATAAGGCCACTCTACTAAGACCAGGAGGCATAGTAGCCCTGCTTAATACATAAAAACAAACACAGGGAGGCAGCCAAAATAAGGAGACAAAGAAAGATGTCCCAAATAAAAGAATAGAACAAAGCTCCAGGAAAAGAACTAAAGCAAATGGAGACAAGCAACCTGTCATTTGCAGAGTTCCAAACACTGGTTATAAGGATGCTCAGTGATTTCAGTGAGAACTTCAACAAAAAGATAGGAAACACAAAAATGGAGATAGAATAATAATAATAATGATAAAAATAATTAAAATGTCAAATGTTAAAGACAAAGAATCTTAAAAGCAGCAAGAGAATAGCAGTTAATTACCTACAAGGGAGCTCCCATAAGACTGTCAGCTGATTTCTCAACAGAAACATTTACATTTCAATGTAATTTACAATTACTTTTAATGTAAATGAATTAAATGCTCCAATCAAAAGACAGAGGAGGGCTGAATAGATAAGGAAACAAGACCCTTACATATGCTGCCTAAAAGAGACTCACTTCAGATAGAAAGACACACACAGACTGAAAATAAAGGGATGCAAAAAGATATTTCATGAAAAGGGAAACAAACAAAAAAAGCTGGGGTAGCAATACTTATGCCAGACAAAAGAGACTTTGAAACAAAGGCTATAAGAAGAGACAAAGAAGGACCCATCAATCTTACTTCTGGGTAATTATCCATAGAAACCCAAATGCTACTTCGAGGGGACATGTGCATCCATATGTTCATTGCCCCATTGTTTACAATGGCCAAGATGTGGGGGCAGCCTGGGTGTCCATCAATGGATGAATAAATAAAGAGGGGGTGGTACATATATATAGTGGAATATTGTTCGGCCATGGAAGGGAATGGGTTCTTGCCATCTGTGGCAGTATGGATGGACCTGGAGGGTATTGTTCTAAGTGGGGTGTTACACAGAGAAAGACAGATGCAATGTGATTTCACTTATATGTGGAATCTAAAGAAAATACATAAACAAAACAGGAAAATAAATACCCCTTGGGTAAATGTATTGCTTCATATGATTTTACTTGACAGTTATTCATTTATAAATGTTACTGTGTGAAACTGTTAATGAATTTTTCTCTTATATACATTTGGAAATAACATTATAAAGCCATATTTAATGAATGTTGTGGTTCTTAGAAGAGGCTTATATTAATAATGGCATGAAACTCCTTAAGTTTGTGAAAGCAGCAGGGTTCATGAACACTGCATATTTGAATCTCAAAATTGTTTAGAACTGAGTTTTCCATATGTGAAGATGTCAGCCTCTGTCAACAATAAAACTATGCCAGTACCTTCCGTCCCTTTCACTCATTCATTCAGCATTCACTGTGCATCCAATATAAGCAGGCTTTCTGCTGGGGTGATAGAGAAGAGGACAAAATGTGAAAATCCCAGGCTCCCAGCAATTTTACAATTTCATGGGAGACAGATTCCATAGTAGTTAATACCAATTGTGTGCATGCTTCATACCAAGCATGGTTTTTGCCATGTTACAAGTTACTAGCTCCTTTAATTCTCACAACAGCGGTATAAAATGAGTGTCACTGTATCATTGGTTTTCAGTCAAGGAAACAAATAGGACAGTTATGGAACCTGCCCAAACTAGTGAGTGATGGGCGTGGCTTGGCATCCAGGCAGCCTGGTTTCCAAGTCTGACTGCTGACCCCTTTCCTCTAGCAGCCATGCTTTAGGAAAGAATCGCTTACGGGTACTCCGACCTGCTCACTGAGCTGAAAGATGTCCCTTGATATTTATATTGGAGGCTTTACCTGCTGAAGTGTCTTAGGTAGGAGAATGGATAGTGTTGCATTCTGCCTGTTGCAGATTTTAATGACACATAAGGGGTGGCAGGTATGAACAGAGGGAAGTACTGAAATTAAAATATATTTGTTGTACAAACAGTGTGTGTGTGCTAGGTGTGTTGATTGTAATGCTGGGCAAAACTTCACAACAGGAAGTTAGCCTGATGTGTGCGGCTGCTAACACCCAGCGAGCCCTGGCTCAGAGTGGCTGGATGATACTGCCTAGAGAGTGAGAGCCCTTATTTATATGGTCTTGGCATCTACTATCAATGCATAGATGATCTAAAAGAGAACAGAATATAATTTTTTTTTTCTGGATAAAGAATCACCAATCAGACAAGTTGAAGGTCTCTAAGCAGGGATAATGGAGATACATTTTTGTTTCCTAACTAATCTTTAATGGGCAAGGATTGCTACTGAATTATGACTCCTTTTTAAACCTTGCTCGGAACTCAGTATCTTTTTCTGCAGTTCAGTGCATTTTCATTATTCAAGGAGGCATCTGAGGATTGACGAAACATAGGTTCCTCTTCGCCATCTTTCCGCCCTGGAGCAATAAGCATGCCTTCATACTCCCTGGTAAATATCAGTCATCCCCGACCTTTCGGGAACCTCAGAGCTACTATTGCTTCAATATATTCCTTTATGATACTTTGGGAACAATCCTAAGCCAAGGGTAATAAAAGGCCCAGCAAGGAATTAGGGTTGCGTAGGCGTATCCTTTAAAGCACAGTACCTCACAGCGAGTCTCCAGTCGCAGGTCAGGGATAGAGGAGACCCCCGGGGGCTGTGGGGCAGGGAGTTCAGCACTCAGAACTTCACCTTGGACCTTATTTCTGCACTGTCTCTACGTCCTGTCTCCAATGACCTTGGCAAATGCAGCTTCTTTCCTAATCGTTAGTGACCCCTCTCTCCTAATATAAAATACGCACATCGTTACCGAGGGCCATAAACCTTCAAAACTTACTGCTAGCCTCTGACACTCAGCTGGACCACAGGCTGAGTGAGGGCATGAATTTGTTCAAACTTTGTTTAAAAACAAAAGGGAGTGTTTTATTATTTGTCTCTTGTATTTTTCACTGGGGCTGTTTTGCACAAGAAATGACAGGTGTTTCACACTACCCTGTGGGCATATCTGTTTTGGGCCTGTCCCAGCGGTGCCACATCCTATTACAGACTAAAGAACAAGCAGTTACGTTTACCCCTCACGACTTACAGCTGCCAAGGGAGCTAGACGGTAAGAGTGTTACTTGCTAAACAATTTTACCTCTGTGAACTCTCAAGTCTCTGAATAAATGATCACGGTCTGTACCTTCTAATTTTGTAACAGAACTGACAAACACCCACTGAATTACAGCTTTATAGGATGCTTCCCTGAGTGGCGGACTTGCTTTCAGACACGTGGCCATGGGGCCTCCAAGTTCAGAGACTAATTGTATGGGCACCCTTCATGTATGAATTA
The DNA here is from genome assembly GCF_036562045.2 of Rhinolophus sinicus. Classification (NCBI taxonomy): domain Eukaryota; kingdom Metazoa; phylum Chordata; class Mammalia; order Chiroptera; family Rhinolophidae; genus Rhinolophus; species Rhinolophus sinicus. The sequence continues at coordinate 114,064,654 of NC_133758.1, forward strand.
CCTTGATCGCAATTATCATCACATTTTTAAAAGTATACTTGAGCAGAAACCTATTCCTCAAACTTAGAAAACATGGCAATTCTCAAATGTTTATAAATGAGAAAATCGTTGACTTGACGTTCAACATGGGAAGTCCTAACTTATTGTTTGAAATGGAATCTCTTAACAGCTGCTGGTAAAATAAGCATAAAAACAGAATATGGGGGGGACAGTTTGAACTAAAAATATCCTGGAAAAGTAGGTCTAACAGTTGAGTGGGTGTTGCAAAGGTTCTTCCATGGCGCTCAGTGTTTTCAATACTTGCACACACCCCAAAGAGACAGACTGCTGTTTTCATTGATGGAAGCTTGACACTTTCTTTTTCTTTTTCTTTTTTTCCAGTTCAGTGGGTCATTAGTGCATTATTTTGAGACCTCTATCCTTAGTCTTAGGGCCTTTGGCTGACACATGAGAACTTGAGTTGCATGCATTTTCCCAAGCTGATGTTGTTGTAAATGACAGGATCACCTTCTTTTTATGGCTGCACATAATATTTCCTTTGTTCATTCATCCATTGAGGGACACAAAGGTTGTTTCCATGTTTGGCTATTGTTAATCATGCTGCAATGAACACAGAAGTGCAAATACCTTCTCAAGACAGTGATTTTCTTTTCTTAGAACAAATACCCACAAATGGAATTGCTGGGTCATATGGTAGTTCCATTTTTAATTTTTTGAGGAACCTCTATACTGTTTTCCATAGTGGCTGCACCAATTTATATTTCCACCAACAGTGCACAAGGGTTCTCTTTTCTCCACATCCTCACCAGCATTTGTTACCTCTTGTCTTTTTTATAATAGCCATTCTATTATAACAGATGTGAGGTGATATCTCATTGTGTTTTTGATTTGCATTTCCCTGGTGATTAGTCATATTGAGCATCTTTTCACGTACCCACTGTCCTCTTTGGAGAAATGTCTATTCAGTTTATTGGCCCATTTTTAAATCAGATTTTTTTTTTAATTTTTTCTATTGAGTTGTATAAATTCTTTATATACCTTGGATATTCACCCCTTATCAGATATATAATTGGCAAACACTGTCTCCCATTCCATAAGCTGTCTTTTGATTTTATGCTGTGTAGAAGCTTTTTAGTTTGACATAGTCCCACTTGTTTATCATTGCTTTGTTACCTTTGTTTTTGGTGTCAGATCCAAAAAGCCATCACCATGACCAATGTCAAGGAGCTTACCCTTTATCTTTTTATCTGGGAGTTTTATGGTTTTTTGTCTGATGTTCAGGTCTTTAAACCTTTTGAGTTGAATTTTATGTATGGTATAAGATAGTTGTCCAGTTTTATTCTTTTGCATGTGGCTGTGCAATTTTTCAGCACCATTTATTGTTATTCTTTCCTCATTGCCTATTCTTGGCTCCTTGTTTTATATTACTTGGCCATATACGCATGGATTTATTTCTGGGCTCTCTATTCTGTTCCACTGATCTTTGTGTCTGTTTTTATGTCAATACCACACTGTTTTGATTATCAGAGCTTTGTAATATAGTTTTAAATCAGGGATTGTGATGCCTCAGGTCTTGTTCTCCTTTCTTAAGATTGCTTTGACTATTTGAAGTCTTTTGTAGTTCTGTATAAATTTTAGGATCGTTTACCCTATTTCTGTGAAAAATGCCATTGGAATTTTGACGAGGATTGCATTGAATTGATAGAGAGCTTTAGATAATATGGACATTTTAATAATATTAGTTCTTCCAATTCATGAGCACTATCTTTCCACTTATTTGTGTCTTCAGTTTCTTTCATCAATGTTTTATAGTTCTCAGTGTAAAAGCCTTTTACTTCATTGGTTAAATAATGCAATTTAAATTGTATTGTTTTCTTAATTTGTCTGATTTATCCAATTTTTCTTAATTTATCTGTTTTCTTCACTTATCTGTGTATAGTAACACAACTGACTTTTGTATATTGATTTATATCCTGTTACTTTACTGAATTTATTACTTCTAACAGTTTTTTTAGTGGATTCTTTAGGATTTTCTATATATAATATGTCAGCTGCAAATAGAGACAATTTTGTTTTTCTTGCCTGATTGGTCTTACTAGGACTTCCAGTACTATGTTGAATAAAAGTGGAAAGAGTGGGTATTCTTACCTTGTTCCTGGTCTTAGAGGAAAAGCTTTCAGCTTTTCACTGTTGAGTATAACGTTAGCTGTGGGCTTGTCATATATGCCCTTTATTATATTAACATACCTTCCCTCTAGACTCAATTTTTTAAAGACTTTTATCATAAATGATTGTTGAATTTTGTCAAATTCTTTTTGTGCATCTGTTGAGATAAGCATAAGGTTTTCATCCTTCGTTTCGTTAGCATGGTGCATCATATTGATGGATTTGTGAATGTTGAACCACCTTTGCATCCTTGGAATGAATCCCACTTGATCACGGTGTAATCCCAGAGAGTGGGGGACTTCACCACGGTATCTCTGTCTCTTGTTTGCAGCAATACATGAGTGAGAATGTTTGTGATGCCCTGTTCTGGACAGTGGACAAGAAATATAATCAGGTGAAACATGGCTATCCACCATAGAGACCATGGAAGTTGGATCAAACTAACTCTTGAGTTTATTTAGTTGACATTGATCTGACCCTGCCTAGAAATCACAACACAACATGTGGCCATTTGCAATCCAGAGAACCTGGGACTGTATCTGGTCTCTTGCCAAGGTCTCAGCTAGAACAGTTCAAGAAAAACCAAACAACCTCTCAAAATGCACGTATCATAATGATGGCAAACATCTTTAAGTATTTACTCTGTGCCACACTTTGTTCTAGGTACTTTATTGTTCCTCTGTCCCTGTGGCAATAAAAAGGCATTTGTTTCTTAAACCATTTTCTTAACATCTTGGTCCTGATAGAAGCTCTCAGCATGGATTTCAGCTTCTTCAGTAAGAACTGCTCCACTCATAGGACTTACCAAAACATGCCAACTATTTATATGGTGGAAACTATCCCAGAAGATTCAGCAAGCAAATAGGAACTTCTATTCTTCACAAATATGAACTACATAAAACAACATAACGGCCTTTTTTTTTTTCACTCAGAAGCTTAAATTTTACTTTTTTTTGCATTTCCATAATGCTAGAATAATAAGTTAATGAGAATTGTTTTAATTAGAAAGTATAATAAGCCATCTTGTAATAAGCCTTATTGTATATTATTAAACTCCTTTCTAGAGTATCTTCCTGGGTGGAACAGGCTTTATAAATTGGAGTAAACTCTTGACTGCACTAAGGAAAAATATATCCAAAGGAAATAAAATGTTAGAAAATATAACTAAGTATACAAAAAGCAATACGTATCTTTGTCAAGAAAAGTAGGCATTTTAAATATAGTTTCCCATGATTTAAGCTAACTCCTAAAATACATTATTCTCTATTTTTTTGGTAAAATCTGTCCAGTTCACTATCTTACCAACAGATGGTTCTAATTTCCATGTTATGATTTTATCATTTTCAGCCTAAGGCAAAGTAAGAAAATGGGAAGTAAGAAAATGATTTTTGTTCAGCACCCTGAATTTCCCCCTTCTCTTCTTTCCTTGGCCCTCCTTCAGTGCATGATCTGGTTTGCTTCCTATCAAACTAGCTCAAAGCATGAACATGCATGTTGCCAGGCTGCAATGGCGCTAAGTGTCACCTCTGATAGGAATGATTCACACTGAAACCAACCCAAAAAGTTTCAGATAAAGACCGTGGCTTCCTGTGGAATTCTGGTTACAGAGCCCGGTGAGGGCTCTTCAGAGCTGTCATCTGTTCCCTCAGAAGTCTTGGCCCACAGGGATTACAAACACCTTCCCACTTATGCATTCCAACCTCTCAAGCCTGCCAATATGCGCTCAAGTCCACTTTATTTAACAGACTTGAGCTTGCTAATTATAAAATGTAGATACTGAGCAGTATGCCAAGTTGTTCTGGAGTCTTGAACTTTGGACATTCAAGAATGGCAATTTAAAAACCTATCAGGGTTTAGGAATGTTAACCAAATTAACATCACACGCCTGTTCACACCCTACCTTTAATGAGTATTTATTTTCTACAAGACTGATCGTTATAATTATTTATGCCTCAATTAGTCAGATAAAGCAAATGCCTTTTGTTTTATTAGGCTATGTTCTCGGTTCAGTTGGCATCTCTAATGCATTATGCACCTGGTGTTGGGTCAGAAAATAAAAGGTAGCCACATTTAGTATTCCACAGTTTCCTGAAATCCTGTGTACTCAAAGAGTTTACTGTTTACTGTTTTTCTCAAGATTTCCTCCTAGCATCATCATCTTGTGAAAAGTCCACTAGTTTTGAAAGCCACAGATTTACTTTTCTTCCACAGTCTTTACTATCTCCACAAAGTCATCTTGATAAACTGCAAGACATGAGAAATGTCTGTTATAGAATCAGCATAAAGCCCATACCTGATACCTACACTGCAGTGAGACACGGTAAGATTTAAGGACATCCTGTCCCTGACTGCAAATATTTATAATATTTAAACAACTGTATTTTTCACAGGATTAAAGATTTAACTATTAAGTTCCATTCAGAATCAACAAAGAGCCATGGAGTTAATAAATCTAGACTGACTTGATTGCTAACCTATTCTAGTAATAACATCTACAAAAATTTTAATTAAAAATATGAAAACATTATTTTTTACTGCTCAATTCTGTTTAGACAGTTGATGAGAAAAAAATCCTTATTTCTACATTTTTATTTTAAGTAAAAAAAATGCAAATTTTTAAGACATTTTCTTTATATTTAGATCACGTCAAAATACTGGCAGAGGCACAAGAATGACAACTTACGTAGAAATGGACCCCACGCTATTTAAGCCATAGCTTCATTAATTGAGTGAAGGATCTAATATTTAAGACTGTATTCTATAATTAGCATTTCCTCTTTACTCAATTATCCATCAAAAATAAATTTGCATTTTTTTATTTTACACATAACCTCTCAGAGCAAAACGGTTGTTTGGAAACCTGATGGTGAAGCTGATGTTCCAAGACTGTCTGCTGGAGAATTCCCTCTTGCTGGTCTTTTTGTTCTATTCAGACCTTCAACTGATTGGATGAGAACCACCCCCATTATGGAGGACAATCTGTTAATTCAAAATTCACCAATTCAATGTTATCTCATCGAAAAGCACTGTCCAGATAGACAAATAAAAATTAACCATCACCAGTCCACCCCTTATCAACTTGGAGCTCATACTGTCTCCTTAAACCATATCTGGTCTCCAATTAAAGACACTAACAAAGTCACACTTCTGCCTAACATAATACAACTACACAGCACACAACCGGAAACACAATAACCCTTCTCCAGGATGGGATGCAGAGTCTTGGGCTGATGTTTAGTCTCCTCCTTGATATTTTTAACTTAAATACTGGGATGTAAAGTTAATGATATGTAAATAATGATATTATGATATAAAGTCAATCCATCTTATATTACATAAGAGGACAACATAGGACAGAAAACAAAGATATTTTAATATATGTACTCATGTATACACACAAATATTTATGTATTTATATGTGTTTGTATATATACAATGTATATATGTATATATACATACAAATACATATACATATAAATATTAAGGAGAAAATACTAATAACAATCATAGCCCTAATTTCTGGAACTTGTCATATGGTCACAGCTAGTATTTATAGCTACCGTCTTCTGCTCCCCGTTCTGTATACCCTTTGCCCTCAGCCGGAACCTCAGCTGGTCATGGTTCTTTGCCTGGTTGAGTGACCCTAACTTAATTCCTGAAGGGTCTGGGCCATTAGCAGTCCTGCTTGAACTGGCTTCTCGTAGTTTTCTGCTGCCTTTAATTACAGAGCATGGTAATCGTAGGAGACCCTAGCAGAGCCTGTATTCCAAGCGCCCTCTTGCTCACCTCCATTGTGGGGTGTAAGTCCCATTTCCCCTTACTGATTGGGATCAGTTTTCCCAGCCTGCACAGGAATTTCCTTCTCTGCCTATCGAGTCAGAGGCAGGAGCAGCCCAAAGTGGCCGGGGACGGTCTCAGCCTCCAGCTCAGTGGCATCACTGTTGTGTCTTCTGGGGGAAACAGCCTCCCGCCCCGCATGGAACCACGAGCAGCAGAGTATAAGATCATGGGAACAAGAAGTGTAAACTTCCTTTACTTCAGGAAAAAAAAAAAATCTAAAAACTGCCATTTCCAGTCACGAGGCAGTGTACTAAAAATGTTTACTTATCACAGTGTAGAGAAGCAGAATGTACATACACAGGCTGGTACTTTAAACTGACAGAAGGGCAGGGGGGCATGTCCTTGACAAAGATCTGCAGGTTGCCGACGTCCGGTCAGTGAAAACTCACGCCGGCCAGGCCCTGTGGCCACAGCCCAAATCAAGCAGCAGCCTGCATTTTACCTACAGGGGACTCTGGAGACCATGGTTAAGCTCAGGGCAGAGTCACGTAACTTTCCCAGCAACCAGTCTCGGGTGGCTCTGTGATGTTTCACATCCCAAATAACGTCAACGTTCTACCAATAGCAAAGTTAACATATTTTGAAATGTGGTGTATTAACCATTCATAGATTCATTTCACAGCGCTGCTTTGCAAAACTGGAGAATAAATACCAGGCTCCCAAGATGCAGGAATCTGGCTTAGAATTGGAAAATTATTCATGAAAAGGTGTAGAAGAAATGCTGTAACACAGTGGCCAGAGGGCTGTGGAATCTTAAGCAAAGTGTGTACATTTTCTGGGCCCCTCATTCCTCCAAAATGAATTTTTTGGTTTTGAGAGAGAAACACGTCTAAAGTAGCCTCTGGGATTTATAATGCCAAACAGCGCTATCGTTGACATTATATTGAAATGGGTTGTGAATTATACCTTCCCGGGCTCTTGTTTTTTGTGTTTCTAAGCCTCAGGGTTGGGAATGACACTGACCGGCGTCTGGTCCACTCACTGTGAGTCTGACTTCAGCCAGCATCCTCTCCTGCAACGGCCAGCGGAGCAGAGGCCTTGTCGTTCCCAGCAGAGCAGAGGCCTTGTCGTTCCCAGCAGAGCAGAGGCCTTGTCGTTCCCAGCTGTGGCCGCTCAGGGAGGTGGTCCTGTTTCCTGTACTCACCAACGCATCTGTGCAACATGGCCAACGCCCGCAGCATTGATGCCACCCCAAACTGGCTGAATACCCAGGTCATCATGTCCAGCCGAGGAGCCCAGGCTGAGTCCTGTTGCTGAAACCTCCATCTGTGACTCTAACTGGGGTCCTCTGCACTGAGATTATTAGGAAGCTGATCATTTATATCCCAGCCCAAACGGTGGGGCTTCCGCGCTGGGAGAGGCAAGTCGAGAACACCTGAGGCTCCTGCCCTCCCTGCTTTAACCAATCACAGTGTTCCTAAAGCGGTGGGGTCACTCAGAAGCATTCCACTGTCCCAGTTCTCAGCTCCAGACCCTGGTCTTATATTTTTTTAAAAGGAGAAACCGGCCACAAAACAGAGAGCTCTAAATTGCTTCCCAAAGAAATGAAATCCATGTGTCACAAAATGTGGAGAAGTTCAAGCCGAAGGATAGTCTCAAAATCAATGGAGGCTAGGATAAAAAGCAATTAAGAGGAAACTCCTAGGTTCGTCAGAAATGTACGCTAAACTGTGCACCACAAGTTTACCACAAAATACCTTGGAAAGAGACAACTAATAGGCCTGCTGGGTCACAACAAACCTCAAACACTGATGGAAAACTCCATCCCTGTAAACAAATCTGTTTTTCATAGGATGAGTCTAAGTAGTGATTTGCACCATAGGTCATTGCTGAGAACAATCAAGCAATCGGCCAGCAATTAATGAAGCTTCAGGGCTGACGTGCTCAGGGAAAGAGACAGTGACAGAGAGGCTGCCCAAACTGCAGTCATCTCAGGGTGACAGTCCACGCCCAAGGCTGCACTACTGAGGATTCACACTGTGGGCGGAGGAGGGAAAATAGATGTCACTAAAATAATCCAGCCACTCACTGAAAAACTAAACAAGAAGAGAGCGCCAAATCCTAACCACTCGACCTAACAAGTACATTGTTTTGTGCACCTGAAACTAATAAAAATAAATAATAATAATTTAAAAAATAATAAAATAAACAGGGAAATAACAATAACAAGCCCTGACAGGGGCAGTATTTGGAGTTGTTAAAATACATCAAAAGGCAGTAGGGCAACATTCAGAGTGCTTAAAGAACAAAAAAAATGACAATCTAGATTTCCAGATCCATCAAAACTATCTTGCAGATGTGAAGTCAAAGTAAAGATGCCTCCAGGTCCATAAAAATTAACAAAATTGATGGGAGCAGACATACCTTACAAGATACACTAAATGGAATTTTTCAGGTTCAAAACAAGTGACTCTTGACAGCAATTTGAACCCACATGAAAAACAAAGAACAGTGGTAAAGTTAATGATGTGTAAATGCATATTTCTTCTCTATTCTTAACTGGTTTGACAAGCAATTATATAAAACAATATGCATAGAATTGTATTTCTCAGCCTATAACATTTAGAATGTAGCATATCTGCCAATAACAGTATAAGGAGTTGGGTGGGAACAAAGCTGTTTGGGCTAAGTAATGACTCCAGATGGTAACTCAAATCCACAGAAACGAGTGAAGAGAACCAGAAATGTTAAATAAGGATGTTAATATAACAAAAGCTATAAGTACATACTTGCTCTCTCTTCTTTCCTCAGTTTCTTAAAAAGACACACAATTAGATAAAGTAATAATTATAACAAGGTATGTTTGGGTTTGTCACATGCATCATTGTAACACGTGTAGTAATAATAACATAAAACTAGAAAAGGTAGCCAGAGCTCTATAAGAAAAACATGCTTATGCTTCCCTAGAATTAAGTTAGCATAAACCTGAAGCAGATTCTGATAAATTGAGGTGTACGTGTAATACCCTAATGGAAACACTAAGGAAATAACTGTACATACTAACATAAAAATCATTAAATTTAAATGTTACATTAGAAAATATTCACTTAATGCAAAACGAAACATTAAATGAAGAATAGTGGAACAAAAAAGGCACGAGACCTAGAAAATAACAAGTAAAATGATAGACATAAGTCCAACTCTCCAACTCATAAATAAAAAATTAATTGTAAATGAATTAAACAACCCAATAAAAGGACAGTACCTGTCAGACTGCATAAAAAAAACAAAGAAGATCAAAAAAAAAAAGGAATGATCCAAGGTAGAAAAAATGAAAGGAAGTTAAAAATCGATGGATATATTCAACCTTGGATCATTCCTTTTTTTTTTTTTTTTTTTCCGGTGTAACTTCCCATCTCTCTTGCAGTGTCCTCATCCTCTTTTATAAATGACTCTGTATTTCTTGACATTGGAGCCCTTATGTCAGGATGTTGGAAGCAGATAGCAGGAAGGTGTCTATCTTTATCTACATTAAAGCTTCTTACGGTTGCTGTTTGCATGATATGTTTTTTCTATCCTTTTACTTTCAATCTTTTTGTATCTTTGAATAAAAAATGAGTCTCTTGTATTAAAAAGTACAAGCTAGTAGTCACAATATAGTCACAGGGATACGAAATATAGTATAGGGGACATAATCAATAATGTTGTAAAGATCATGTAGGGAGCCAGATGGGCACTGAACTTACCAGGGGGATCACTGCATACACTGGAGATGCCTGACCATTGCACTATGTGAGGTCTGACAATTAAGTTCACGAACTCATCCTAGAAAAAGTGCTAATAATACCTCATTGCTGAATATCACTACGGTCACCTTCGAAGTACTCCCCTTGGGAAGCTATGCACTGACGCCAGCACCTAGTACTCCCTTCAAAGCAATTTTGGAACTCTTTTTCTGGAAGGGCCATCAGAGCTGTGGTCATATTACCCTTGATGTCCTGAATGTCATCAAAATGTCTTCCTTTCAATATTTCCTTTCTCTTCAGGTAAAGAAAGAAGTCATTGGGTGCCAGATCAGGTGAGTAGGGAGGGTGTTCCAATACAGTTACTTGTTTACTGGCTAAAAACTCCCTCGCAGACAGTGCCATGTGAGCTAGTGCATTGTCCTGAGGCAAGAGCCATGAATCATTGGTGAAAAGTTCAGGTCGCCTAACTTTTTCATGCAGCCTTTTCAGCACTTCCAAATAGTAAATTTGGTTAATTGTTTGTCCAGTTGGTACAAATTCATAACAAATAATCCCTCTGATATCAAAAAAAGTTAACAACACCATTGCAACAAGTTTGCAAACTTAATTGTCTGACTTCGTGTGTGTGTGTGTGTGTGTGTGTGTGTGTGTGTGTTCACGGGATGTGGAGCACAGCATAGGGAGTATAGTCAATGGAATTGTAACAGCTGTGTACGATGTCAGAGGGGTAGTACACTGGGGTTGGTTATCACTTTGTGAGGGGTGTAAATGTCTAACTATTTGCTTTGTACACCTGAAACTAATAAAAAAAAAATCAAAGGACATAAAATAAATTAAAATGAGCACTTGTGAAATGTGATTGTGTAACGTGGAACACAAATTCAAGGCACCCTCCAAAAATGAAAGAGAAAGCAGGGCAGAGCTACTAAAACAATAAAAAAGATGTCAAGTACTGAGCTAAGAGAATAGTGCTCAAGCTTGAGAAGTAGAGATCACAGTGAGAAAACAAGGAATGGATACAAACAGTACAACAAGAGGTACTTGAAGAATAAAATTTGAAGAACAGAGTTCAGAAGAGGTACATATTCCTGGAGATTAAAAATAAACTCTCTTGCCTAAAATTCAGAAGGCTAATTAAGCTATTTTATTGAAAAACATATAGATGTTAATATGGTAATTTAGCATGGTTGTGAAAAGTAAAACAGGGAAGCAAAAATAAATAGCTAACTGGTCACACTCAAGGTTATTAATCTTCCTTCAGAGGCACACTATGAGCAACCACAGGGAAAAAAGGAAATTCTTTATCAGCTAGAGGTATTCAAGATTTTTTTCATTCTGTTTTTACAAGTCACCACATCAATATTTTATTCTGGTTTTGTTTCCGATTGTTCTCTGTGGCTGTTTGTTGATTTGTTTTTGTCCTTCAATCATACTATTGACACATATGGAATATGCATGTTCCACAAAAGAAATTCCACAAAAGAAAGCTTTGTCTTTCCAATTTGCCTGGCTCATTTTTATATCGCGATTTCTGGACCGAAATTTAATATCTGTTAGCATCTAATTTAATTTACATTGACAGATTTTTATAGACTGCCTGAGTCAACTTCTCAGATCCATCTTCATCTCAACAGAGCTCAATGAAATTTACCCAAAACTACAGAAATACAGAAAGGACACCTGAAATAGTTATGGTGACTTCATATGTGGCTGAAGAGAATTATACAGACCCGTGTATTAAATGTTTACAATTGAGGAGTATGCATGTAATAGGTAAATCCAAAAGTGTTGTGTAAAAAACACAAAATCATGCTCCAGAAATCTATGAGAAACCTATGATTTTATTATTAAGAATATAGATACTGATACCAAAGCATTAATATGTAATCACTCAAGGAAACATATTTAACACAGACACACACACACACTTCTCACACAAAATAATGTAAAGAACAAAATTAATTGAACCATGTTTTTCATTGCTGAAATGGTAGGGTCTAATAAAAGGCTTTTTTCCCTACTTTTCTTTAGTGTAGGGTCATCATGTGCTACAGCTGTCAAAACTAATATGAGCCCATCTTTAATACAGAGATTAGTCCTAGATTCCACTGATATTAAAGCTGTACGTTTCATTTCCAAAATTATTAATCAGATTTGCCTATCATAGATAAAAGCCATCCTAATTATCTTCCAGAGGTATACTTGGTAAGACATTCTTTAAAAATAAAAAATTACAATCTCATCATCTGGTTTGAAATTGCTTAGGCTGAAAAAAAGCTAACTTTGATAACTTTAATCACATAATTTACGCTTAACATTTTAGTGGTTGCTATGGAGACTTCAGAATCGGTTTCATATGTTAAATATAGTGTTCTTTTCCTTGTATCTAATTTGCATTTTAAAGACTTACTGTCTATCACTTCTCCACAAGTACTTTCGATGATGATGGCAGCTTTTAGGTGTTTTATCTAACATCTTTTTGAAGCACTCTACAATTTTGCTCTGCCAAAACTGATTTTACATAAAATACATTTTCTAAATTACCATTAGAAGGATTTATATGTTTATTTCATTTTTTAAATAGTGGGTTATTTACAACATTAACAAAAGGGAAGTATTATTATTGACCAGCTGTCCAATGATTTCATTTTCATTCTAATCCTGTTATAATAAATACTATATACACAGAAATTGATAAAGTAGAAAGAGCACCACGGATGGGGAAAGAGGACAAAGCTTGTGTCTTCTTTCCACTAATTAAAGTTAGATGTGCTTTTAGCCATCTCTCAGCAGCAGTTTGTTCAGATAAGAAGGGGATAATTCTCCTCATAGCAAAGCCACAAACATTTTGAGCACCGCAAACTGAGGGCATGAAAGCACTTACCTAACAGAAAAGAAATGTGTAAATAGTGTGTATTATATACTTTCCCTCGATTCAGGTAGAAAGAAGCTGGTATGAATATTTATTTTGAAAGGAAAAAAATCCAACAGGAAAGTCAAATGAGACCACTCCAGGACTCCTGCCCTGCAAGTTCTCTGGCACCTGATGACAGAAATGTGTGGAATTTGCGATTAGAGTCAAGCTCTCAGAAATTCTGCTTCTGCATGAAATGGTTTCATTTTATCCTAGCATTGCTAGTTTCTTAAAGCACTAAACAACTGGCATCTCTTGCGGAGTTTTACAATGCTTCATATTTATGTCACACAGAAATGGGCAATAAGAAGTCTAAGTGAAGCATCCACACTCTAAATTAAAATACAAAAGTAAAAAAAAACAAAAAAAAACAAACACACAACAGATGGCACAGGCATGTGAAAGTCACAAAGGTTGGCTATTAATGCGTCACAAAAGTCATAGCATACTTGGCAAACTCTTTTTTAATTATGATTTTACTTTCTTCTTAGAATTGAACTGGTCATCAGATTTGGGATTTAGGAGAAGATATGAGTTTGTTGGGTACAATTTTTTTCTGAAGAAATTATTATTTATCCTAATGATACTTCCAGATACATTTGTTCCCAATTAAAAAGAGAGGAAATGTGTCTTGTATAACTGAAACTCTACTCCCTTTGACTGATAAGTCCCGGAGAGCTAGCTGGTGGCCCGGTGCCTACAATAAGCAATGCTGGACTGCGCGCTACAAATTTTGCTAAGAATGTCGATCTTATGTTTAACAAATAAAGAGGCCAGAAGAAAACGTTTGGAGGTGATGGATCTGTTTATGGTGCAGATTGTGGTGATGGTTTCACAGGTGTCTATGTATTCCCAAACTCATCAACTTGTATACATCAAATATGTACAAATTTTGTATGTCAGTTATCCTCAATAAAATGGTTTAAAAAATTGAGAGAGGAAATTACATTTTTAATATTGGTGGATGGTGGCTTAAGAGATAGAAAACAAATGAATATATATATTTTTTAAGTCAGAAATAACAATAAATTGTTCATTTGTTTTTGGAGCATGTTTATTTGGAGGGAAATTTAGGACAAGCAGGAAAGTCTGTCCAGACGAAATAAAACTCTGGGTTAGTGAAGAAAGTCAGGGCTGGAATAATATGTTGAAGACACTCAGCATGTAGGTGATAGCTAAAGACCTGGAATATTAACGACTGCCTAGAAATGGTGTTTATAATAAAAAGTAAGATATCCAAGGAAGAAACCTTATAAATGCCAACATTCAAGATGGAAGACAGGTAACCCCTGTGGTCATGCAGATTTTGTTGAAACTCAGAATTGGGGTGCAGGAGTGGGGAGGTGGGATACTTGTTGAAATCTAATTTAAGTTCTGCTTTGTACGCTGTGTCTTGGTAGGGTGCATCCGCCAGAGAATGGGTATCTGTTCCTAATTCACATGAAGGCGACATGAGGGCTAGTGGCAGTGCTGTTTGGAAAAGACCAGGAAAAATATAGGCAATGAATGATAACAATAGTGGGAGAGTACGAAAGATGCAAAAATTTCAAGTGGTTCAGACAGGCTTACAACTTTTTAAGAAGGCTGAAAAGTCTGCTTTACAAGCAAGGTACAAGACACCCAAGGAAGGCTCTGCAAAATAAAGACGGAACTTGTAGGTGGAAACCTGCAAATGGTTTAATGTGGTTGGAATCATTGTTTAATTCTGCCTATTACATATGGAAATTGAATATGATTGCCAAAGTTAATTCAATAAGAGTCACTAATGAATAAATTGCTCCCTGTGCAAACTTCTTGCTCCACAATTCTGCTCTGCTGGGCAAATGGAACTCTTGAATAGTCAGTCTTCTATTTTTATTCAAAAAAGCCATCACAGAAAAAGTCAAAAAGGAACAATTTTGAAGGAGAATAACTAAATATATTTTAACCAAAAATTCGGTGGTGGAATTTGTAAATCTGAGATGTCTTTTATTCTCCTGACCAAAAACTTAAACCCATGGTTGTGTACCCTCAGAAGCTGAGCAAGAAAAGTCGTAAATCTTCATCATACTACTTTTGTCGCGAGGTTTTGGACATTGTACATGGAGACTAGCCTGTGAACAAACACTCTATATCTATTTTTTACAACATCAAGATGTAAGAGGTATTATAACCAGTTTTAAAACAATGGCAATGACATCCTAATCACTCTTTCATGCTTGTCAATATATTAGGATAAAATCTTAGAGTTTCAGTTCAAGGCACAATGGAATAAACAAACTATGTCTCTCAATAAATGCAGCTATGAAATCTGAACAGAACACAAGGGCCAGATATTTCAGCATTCAAATGTAAATAGCAGCAGGTCGATTGAGGCAAAAGTTCAGAATTAGAACTACCATAAAAAAGATGAAGAGTTTACCACTTTTTTCTCTTGGGGCACTCTCCCCAAACATTCTCATGGCAGCAGCAGTACTGGGAATTCACAGAGCTCAAATCCTTGTGGAGCTGAGCTTTCCTCTCAAATCAGAAATATGGACAGTCCCACGATGGTGGGGGAAACCTCATTATTCTCTCTCTCTCTCTCTCTCTCTCTCTCTCTCTCTCTCTCTCTCTCTGTCCTTCAGCCACTTATTTCTGGTTGCAGATACAGTGACAGCAATGAAGAGCAGAGGGTAATTAAAGCACCCGCTTTCTGGGCAGAGAATTGAACAGGGGGCCATTGGGAAGCAGAAACTCCTGGGGAGCTGAGAGAGAAGGAAGAACCCAGGAAAACAGCACATACAGTTGCTTATTAACTCCTGGGTGACCTGCAAGCTCCCCACAGATGGATATGATCCAGCTGGCCTCCCAAAGGATCTGAGACCTGAAATGAAAGAGCGCATCCAAGGCACAGACTGGACACAGAGTGGCATGCGTATGGAGAGATCGAAAGAGCTGTGAAAAATTTGAAAAGTGAAATGACCTTGGAACCATAGACCACAGAGCGCAGGTTGGAACTAGTATATTGAACCTGACTAAGTTGACTGCCTGCTGGAAAATAACATACATTCTCCATA
The DNA here is from genome assembly GCF_036562045.2 of Rhinolophus sinicus. Taxonomy (NCBI): domain Eukaryota; kingdom Metazoa; phylum Chordata; class Mammalia; order Chiroptera; family Rhinolophidae; genus Rhinolophus; species Rhinolophus sinicus. Next base: position 114,080,298 of record NC_133758.1, read on the forward strand.
GGATTTAAAGACAATTTATAACATAGTATTAAAATATCCAAGATAGAATCCAAAATTACTCAGTGCCTGAAGAAAAAGAATTATCTCAACATATAGAGGTAAAGATATTCAAGAGATGTCAAAGGCAAGATGATGAATATTAGAATTATCTGACACAGACTAAAAGCAGGTGTTTTAAAATGTTCTGACAAGTAATAATCATCATTACAAATATTTTTGAAACAAGTGGAAAGAAGAAAGTCCTCAGCAAAAAAATAAAAAATACAAAGTTGAACCAAATAGAAAATTTAGAGCTGAAAAGCCTAATGAAGAAGAAGGAAAAAGGAAAGAAAAAGAAATTACTGACTTACACACTGAATGGACACAATAGCAGAATAGTGATGACAGAGGAAAGAGTCGGTGAAACTGAAGACAGATTGACAGCAATGATCCCTGTGAACAGAGAAAAAAAGATTTAGAAAAATGAATAGAGCCTCAAAGAACGTGTGGGTCAATCACAAAATTTCTAGCATTCATGTCAGCGGAGGGGTCTGAACCTTTGATCAGCACTCTCTTCTCATGCTGAGTTTGCTACACTTGTTCATTTTCCATGAAAATTGTGCAGGAAAGCACAAAGAGAAACCAAGAGGATCAACTGGGTGACAAATCCGCCACCCCTCAACCATGTCTACAATAGCAAATTCAGAAGATATTTCATTCACAAACAATAAGTTTGCACGCTTAGTTTTCAAATATGTCAGCTTTGCAAATGCAACTATTAGGGGATTATTTTAGAGGCGGTCTCAATATGTAAAATTTTCACAGAGTATAATCAAACCATAATTTTTATTATTGCCTACAATGTAACCATCAAATACCTACTACCATCTCCTAATGATAACCTTTTCCTTTCCTAAAAACTAGTGGGTAAATACACAAGAGAACTAAACAGTGCTGAAAAATCAAGACTGAAACTAAAGAACAATAAAGACTGGAGCCAGGAGACATTTACGGGCCAAGTGAGAACATGGGAAGTGTCCAAGAGGGACGTTTTCTCTTTGTTCTCGGTTTTCCCTTAAAACAAGCTATGCAGTGTGCCATGTAAAAACTCATCTCAGACTCCCATGACATTTTCTATGGGCAGATTGTCACAGTTCATATCACAGGGAACTTTGTCCTGCTTGACACAGCCCAGGTTGGGGACAGACACGCCCTTTTTGCCCAGGGAATTAAAGCTTTGGAACCAATTTGATTTAGAGATTAATGGAGTCCCTGTGAGCCCCTAAGACAATTCCTGCCATTCTCAATGTCAAGGCTGTTTGCATAACAATACTGCAACATTATTTGCCTTTTTCACTCCCATTCTCTCATGAGAATCCAGTGGAGATTTCCAGGGGTTCTATGACACATTCTGTCGCAGCAGATTGAATTTCCAAGTTATGAGACTCCAGCTAACTGAACAGAAGCCAGACAATAAACAGAGTCACAGAAATACTAAGCAATACCATTTGTGTTACTAATCTCTCTATTTTGGAAAATATAGCTATGTTTCCACAAACCAATGTTATTTATGTTAACATGAAATGGGTCATTAATGTTATTTCTAAAGGCATAAGATGCTTTCAGATATCTCAGTACTGATTTCTGATTGGGTAAAATAGAAAGGTAGGATTCACATCAACTAAAACACTTTAGAGTCTGCAATTGATTATCAGATTGTAAAATGTCCTGACACAAAGAAGTGTGAGAAACACTAAAGTGGGAGAAACCCTGATGCCAGTTTTGCAATGAAGGCAGATATGTGGGCCATGGCATTCTCACGTGAAGCCAGTGACCACCTGAAGCCAGTGACCACGGAGAAAAAGGAGATCTGCGAAAAGGGGGTTTTGTGGGACATGCTGCAGTGTGTCAGTGTGTCAGAGTGTGTGTGTGTGTGTGTGTGTGCGCGCGCGTGTGTGTGAATGAGAGAGAGAGAGAACATTTCATGTGGCAAATGTTTTCTACTTTTTAATGCTGATTCTCTATTTTTCTTTTACAAATTTCAGAACCATATAACTTGAAGGGTGGCGTATTAAATGGATTAATATTTCATTTTTTTACAAAATTATTTTCTGTATTGTTTGGTTGCGGAATTTCTGAAGAATGGAAATGCCATTTCACAAGGGAGTTCAGCAGGCAGCTCTCAAAATCTCCCCAGTTAAGTTGTAACTGCATTCCGAAACAGCTCAACAGCGGCCATAACCCCCACCAGACAATGGAAACAACAAAGATATTTCAGGCCCAGAAATAATTTGAACAGTTGGATTTTAATTTCTTACATGGACCCAATTGATATAAAGAGCTGAGTGTGGAGATCTGTGGTAATTGGCCAATATTTGTAATCTAATGCATGGTGGGCATTTCTAATTTAATTCAATTCTGCTTTGAGAGGAGACTTCCAGCTGTTAATAAAAGATGTTTTCTTTATTATATTTAGAAAGAGGTCAGGATCTTGCGCTTAATTCTCAGAGGCTCCTTCACCTCTGTGCCCTACTCTCCACCATCTAGGCTGCTGGCCTCTCAGTCCTCTGTAATGCTGCCTCTGGATGCTGACGGGCACGCTCATTTCAGTGACAATTATAGATCACTATTTACAGTTGTACGTGAGAATGGAGGGGACATACATGTTAATGTGAGATACTTGTTTGTCTTCTTTTCATTAAGATAAAAAACTGCACGTGGAAGCACGGGACTGACAAAAACAGACCTTACTGTTTAAAGAACTTTTTGTTCATCAGTTTCATCCACTTCCTGGTTTGTGCTCATCATTGAAGATATTCTTCTCTGGGTGTGTTTGTTAAGTGACAAGGTTACCTTTTTTCATTCTCTTGAAAGGGATTTCTTATGCCAGAACATGTAACTTTTTTCCTATAGATATTTTATAAAAAGCTAGGATATGCTGACTCATGGTGATAAATCTCTTCAAGCCAAGGAGGAAGTCGTCATCACAAAAGGGACACCCAAGAAATATGATGCATCTTGCATTTTAGGAGGCAAAATGCGTGACAGCTTATGCTTCAGTGGAGAGTTAGCTAGACGTTGAAGTTACCGGTGTTAGACTCTGGATTAATACATGGCCTGGGCAAAGTGGGGACATAAAAGAAAGGAGTGGATGAAAAAATTCAGTAAATTCAGTGACTCGATGTGCTCCCAAAAACACTGACAAATGTATACACTTTTTAAAGATGAGTGAATCAAGAGATGGCTAGTGTCCCAAACACTTTATATTCAGAATGAATTAATTCCACTTATGCACTAGGGAGCTAGTGTAAGACAAATTTACCTACCCAATAATAGCCTTGATATTTTGTGTACACGTGAAAAATATGGATTATTATACTTTTGTCTTTTTTTAATTAGAAAAAGTAAATAAATGGTGTTCTCACATCTTGAATGTGAATAGACACTAATAGTAAGATTTGAGGGACTTCTTAAACAAATGGTATTTGTTTAACTTCAGTATTGCACCTCTTGATATGTCAGTACTATGCTATGGATCTCGTCTTCACAAATAATTCTAACTCAAAATGCGAGTAGAAATGACAATGCTCAGAGGAAATGGAGAGAAAAATTAGTCCTTTCTGGGAATGCCTTCAGAGGACTGGAAATCTAACATATGACACTCACTGGATAGAAGGTAGGAGATAGCATTTAATGACTACATAGTCATGATTTTACATTTCATACTTTAGTTTCTGTTTTATTTGAGATTTGATTGTGAACATATTCCAGTAGTGTTTATCTGTAATATTATTTCAATGACTGCATAATATTAGTTATGTAAACCCATCTAAATGTAATTGTCTACCCATTTGGAATATTTAGCCTAATAAAAATATAGGACATCAAGTTCTAAAAATCTTCCTTATTAATATTTATCTTTATCTCTTATTGTGTTTTTAGCAAAAAAAAAAAAAAAAAACACACAAACTTTCTAAATGAAAGAATAAAAATATATTAAAGCTCTTGAAGTATATGTTTAAATTTCTTTCCCATAGGGGACATACCACATGGATCCTTTCACTTGTTTGAAGGTACAGCACTTAAGTGGTCAACTTCACTAACCATTCCGGGTGCCCTTGAGAACAACATTCTGATGTTTTGGAGGTTCTATCTAGATCAGTTAGGTCACTTATTTATTTTGCTCAAATTTTCTATATTAGTATTGATTGTTTCATCAGGTCATTCTATTACTGATAGAAGTATTAATATTAAAACCTCCCATGATGATCGTGAATGTGTACTTCCATTTTCATTCTGTTAAGTTTTGCTTTATGTACTGTAAGGCCATATTATTACATACCTAAAGATTTAGAATTATAATATATGTGGGGTTATATTGGTCCTGTTATAATTTTGAAAATCCCTATTTAAATCTAGAAATACTTCCTGCTTTAAAGTCTACTTTGGGTGCTGGTATTGCTCTTCAAGTTTATTTTGTTTTGGGTTTGCATTTTCATTTTTCATCTTACTAATTTTAACTTTTCTGTTTTCTTATATGTAAGATGTGTCTCCTATAAGAACTATACTATATATGTCACAATAAAACTATAATTTTAATTGGAATTTTTAGTCCATTAATATTTAATGAAATTACGGGTAAATTTAAATATGTAATCTTATTTTTAAATAACTTTTATCTATGCCTTTTCTTTACTTTTTATTCTTTTTTTGGGAGGGGAGGGTTGTTAAATAGGCTAAGTTAGCTACACTAATAACCACAATTATCTTAATTCAATCATATATGGAGAGTATTTGAAGCTGGCCTGCAGGCCACACAAAGGGGTGTATTCCATGGCAAGATCCAAACTTGTTTTTTGCTTCCTGTTAAGTGAATCTCCTAAAATTCTACAAAGTTTCAGACCCTATTTTCCATGTAAACAGTTGCTTCAAAGAGAAAACAGATTCCAAATGCTGAGCTCCACTCTGCCTTCCCATCTCTCCTGGATTAGGAGCCTTTAGTTCTACGCTGTCTTAGAAATTCCAAATACATGTTTTCTCGGAAATCATTTTATCTAGCTTTGCTAGTTGTTTTCAGCAGGAGGGATTGTAGGACACAATCCATTTTGCTATAGCCAGAAGCAGAACTGGTTGAATCAACTTTCAACTTACAGATGTGAGTTCAGTAATGTTGTTCATTCAATGTCTAGTTTATTATTGGGCTGCGTTCCAAATTTTACTTTTTACCATTAGTTTGTTTTCCTCTAAGAAATAAAGTAATAAATATTGATTAGTTACAGGCCAAGGCATAAAGTGCTTTTAATCTACAACACCTTTGAGCCATAATACCGATAACAATCTCATTAATCATTTAAACCCACTTCGCTCCTGCGTGGAATTATGAGATACCTTTTGTGATAATGAAGACTTTTAGTTACTTTGGAAATATTTGTAGATTGCAATTTCTTTCCTTTTCCCTAGCTCTTGTCCTGGATGGCGTGCTCGTTTTTTAGGGCATCTTCCATGACCGTGTGTCAGACGCAAGGAAGGAGGCCTCAGAGGTCCACTGCTGAGTGATGCACAGTGATCCTACGCCCTTCTCAGTGCCTGCTGCAGACTGAATACCACCCCTGCCAGGGGATCACTGAGATGCCAGCTTGTGTCTCCATTCAAGTTGCCATGTTGCTACTTATCACAGGGTCTGATATTTCTGGCATCTGCCCCTGTTCCAAAGCTTCTGCTTCCTACATCCACATCCCCTTGGTCCATGCATGCCTCACATACCTATGTGGCTTTTCAGAGAGGTTCTCGAGGAGAGCCCGGTGCTCCTAGATTTCCTGGAGAGAAGTATCGAGCTGCTTTCAGCCCAGGACCCCAGCATCTGGCTCAGCTGTCAGCCTCTCTCGTCACCAATACTGGTCTCTCTTACCTACATCCAAGACACACCATGGTGCCAAGTCAGGTGAGCCTGGCAGCACCCCTCTGCTTGGAAGTGTCCCTTCAGCCTGATTAACACATTGCCCCACTCCAGGACCTTAATCCAGACAAGGGAGTTCAGGGCACTTTATTTGAACACATGATTTCCCTTAAGTCCTTGCTGCTCAGTGTAGTCTGTGGACCACCCCCCCACACACCACATCCCTGCTAATAAGAGAAGCAGGATCTGGGGACACAATTCAGAGCTACTAAACCGGAGGCTAAATTAAAGAAAAACAGAAAAGAAAAAAGAAAGACTCTTCGTGAGACTAGATATGAGAAACTTGAGAAGCACTTCTATAGCCATACACTGAATACTCTCCAAAGCTTCACAGACAGCACCAGCCATACAGCTGACAGAACCCGCCTCTCCCAGATTGTCTAATCGGATAATCCTCCTTACTTAAAGTCAAATGATAATGGACTACAATCTTCAGTCACACCTCAGAATACCTTCACAGCAACACTGGGTTATCAATTGATTAATTACTGGTGACTGTAGCCTAGTCACCTTGACACATCAAAAGGCCATAACAGGACCTTCTGTCTCTGACGCAAACAGATGCCTCTGGAAGAATGTGAGTGGAGGCAGAGGTCAGGAATAACAAATACAAAAGATGACAATTCATTAACACTGGAAATAATGTGTTGCCCTTGGGAAGAGAATCAAGATTAAAAACAAAAAAAGATGAATAATTTTGGGGTATCTAATGGCGGATTACCTCGCAGCTGTGTGATGGGACGTCACATTGACACAATCAACACACAGAAACTCAGGGAAAGCAGATATTCTTCAAGAGAAATGGCCTCCTGAACCAGAATAGCAGAACTTCAGTCGGCCCTCGCCCCTCTCTGTCTAAATATGGAGAGTCCATATTTACTGAGAGTGCCAAAAAAATGTATATACATTTTAAGAAAGGAAAGAACTATTAAAATTGTAATACTCAAAATATATCAATAACAAAAGATGAATACAAGTCACATTTGACTTCTGCAATGACAAGAGGTGCTCAAAGCGGTTACCATCAGCGTCCAGACAATTCTGATGACAGTGAACTACTGCTTAGGCAATGTTGACAAAAGTGTCCACTTGGATACATTTTTTTGGCACCCCTGGTGTGTGTGTGTGTGCGTGTGTGTGTGTGGGGGGGGTATGTGTATGTGTGTGATATTACTGCCAGGAGAGTAGTCATCTCCAATATTTTTAAATGTTTTGTCAAATGCTTGTTTCAGCAGAAAAATGGAAACCACATGAAAGAATGAAATGGAGATGGTAGAAACATGTAAAGAACTATTCCAATTATCTCATCAGTAGAACCAACATGGCCATATGGAAAAAAATACAACTACCTTGATTCATAGAGGATATGACTTTCTATGGTATAAAATCCCAAAGCATCTACAAAACATTTTCCTAAGAATTAATATGAGTTTACTAAGGTCACAGGTTTAGAAGAGGCTGAAATACAAAAGCAGCCATAGTCCTATATATCAGCAATGACAAGTGCAACCACATTATTTTCAACAACACTGAAACATAAAGTAAGAGAGAGGAAATTGCATCCTTATACTGAGTGCAGGGAATAGGATTGGAACGTTTCCCATAGGTTACCCTGGTGGTCTCTCCAGTTCAGGCGTGTCTCCACTGAAGAGGGGTTTTCTTTCGGTTCTGCTCTGCCCCTGTGTTTCTCGCCTACAATCAGGAGACTGGCAAAAAGCGTGTGGGATGCATACAGATTCCCTTTGTGTCTAGGACATCCTAAGTTCAACTCTATGCCCGTCCACATACTCAGCCTTTAAGGATGTGTTAAAATTATAACTTGACGCTCCTTTATTTTTATTGAGATATAATTGACATTGTGTAAGTGTAGGTGCTGATTTGATACACTTCCATATTGCAACCTGATTACCACAGTTGAGTGGTAACTCCATCGTATCTCCATCACGATACATAAGTATAATTTCTTTTTTGGGATAAGAACATTCAAGATCTACTTGCTTAGCAACTTTTACATTTTTCCAAATTTTGTCTTCAAAGCACTTATCCAGAGAAAACTCAAGGCCTCCAGAAGAATCTGCTATTTGTTCTGCTCACACCTGAAGATCAGGCCACTGTCCCCAGGCTCTGTGGGAGGGCAGAGACCTGATGCAGTCAGTGCCACTCAACAAACCCACTTGGGTGTCACATGGACCGACTCCCTCCTTTCATAATTCCTCACCTCCCTGATTCCACTGAGTCTCTGTTCACCGACTCCCTATTTCCTCTTCCTCTCTTTAAAACACCCAGTCACCTCTGTACAAATCAAAATTGAGTTCAGTTCATGCGGAGTCTTTTCTCTTTTGTGATAGTTATTACTGCTTAGAATCGGTCCTTACCACTTTCACTAGTGCCTGGCTTTGTTTATCTCTGACAGGAGCCATACTCTCTCTGGCTTTCTCTATCTCTGAGCTCAAGGTCTATCTTACCACATGAGTTTTGTGTGTGCTTAATTTAAATATAGTGCTTCCCTTTTTGTGCCTTTCTCCACTGTCCCCTCTATAAACTTACCAGAGGACTTCCAATAAACTGAACATGTCAGCAATACAGCCTGAGACACAGGTGCTCTGAGCTCTGGGAGTGACCAACTGACCCTCCAAATAATAAGCACGTGTGCGTGAAATGAAGTTTGAATCGCTGTCTGTTATCGCTCTTCCCAATGACTCCCGACAGTGCGAGCTGATTTGTACCTATGTAGTATCTGCTCATTTCCTAACCAGCACAAAAAAGTGAAGCATTGTACTTCCCGCACATCAAAGAGAATGACTCTCAGCTTATTTCCAAGATTCAGCTTTCTGATCCAACGCAGACGAGCTCTATGTCGCTGCATATTTGCTGAGAACCTACATCTCAGACGTGTGTTTCTCACGTGCGAGTGGCTCTCAGAAGCGCAGTGGTTGATGAGGTAAAATGCCACATCCAGTCACTTGCAAATATAAAACAAAATGCTTTCTGGGAAGTCAAGTGAAATGCTTTCCTCACTGACATGATCACTCAGGTTGGAAATATAAAGTTAATAAAAGCACAGTGGAGGGTGGTCTGCCATGCCCTTTGTTTTATTTGATCTGAGTGGAGCCTAGCTTCGGCAGTTACAGTAACTTACGGTGCTGTTTCCATTATAAATTCCAATTTACATGAGTTGATATCGTAGCTCTGAGAGTTCAAGATGGGCTCCAATTTTCAAAGCAGCGTCAGCCCAGGAGCAAGATTTAAAATGGTTTGTTTCTGTTATAGAATTCAAAGGAGGAGAAAATGAAATAAAAGTTTTCTCGACTGTATGGCTTTTTCCTGATAAAATATATACCTATAACTGAAAATATGTGCTGGCATATTAAATGCAGTATTGTGAGTCATTTACGAGTGCTGGGTGCTGCAGAGCCCTTGACAAAGATGTAAAAACAACAGCTTGTATAATAATAAAATTTAGAGTAACCTAAAAAACTGTCAGTAGCAAAAATCTTACTTCCCTCTAAATTCAGTAACATGAAAAATTAGCATATGGATAAGGAAAATTAGGATAAAGATTAATTGGGTAAATTAGGATAAGGAGACATAATTATAAATACTGTATTATAATTTCTTGAACTCTATTTCTAAGTATTAAAGACAAATACTATGAACACATTCCTAGAGTAAAATACTAAGCTTTAATAAAGAATGTTTAATTCCAAGAGCAAAACTATTCTCACTTAACTAAACCCTATCTGTCTCCATCCTTCCTCCAGTTAAAATTAAAGTTAGTTGAAGCAGCTCAGGGAAACAGACTCCGATCATATTGGTAATTAGTCAACATAATGATCAAATTTGCAAAGAAAAAGGAAGTCAACCAAATCTATTCCTCATGTAAAATTCCAATTATTATAAAGGCAATAAGAAAAGACTTACAAATGTGAATTCATAATTCCTCTTTTAAGAATGGATTTTTTGACACAAAAAATATCTTCAAATGTCATAAATTTTCTACTGTTTATTAATCTCATTTATGAGAGATCAATAATTATAGGACCATTTGTCAACCTCACATCTGCCTTTCAAAAGCACATGTTGAATGGAAGGCCAGACAAACCACCATCCTTCAGCTGTCTGGGCTGTTGGATCGTTGGTATTACAAAGAATGCTCTTAGAAGCTGTCACACAGTACTTTTTTCTGGAGGCGAATCCTTGCCTTTCTTTTCATTCTGTCTTAGTTATTTGCTCAGATACCCAGAGTACCTTTTAGAAGATCGTGATAATTTTTAGCCTTGATTGGAATACACAGAATTTAATCCAGCAAACATTGGTTCTTCATTTTGAAATTCAGAAGCACTTCCTCTACGTGAATTCATTGTATTTGGTGCTAGTAGAAAAGATAGCATTCAGGAAAATATAACTATGAATCAAGGTGGTATTTTCCTGGAGAACAAATATATATCATTCATTTATTAGAAAATAAAGAAGAGACAATAAAAACAAGCATACCTTCTAGGATGTGGTGAACACATTTACAGTCCTATCCATTCCTATTTGGCTACTGTATATGCAAATGAATACGTAAATACCCACTGATCTGCATATTTAGGTAGCTGGACCATCATTGCTTATGTGGGCAAATAAAATTGAATTTTGAATCACATCTGTTATCATAATAGCAGACTCTCTTTCAAATTTGGAAAACGACAATTTTGCCACTTGGAATTGTTTCCTGTTTCTCATATGTGTGGTGTTTCTAAAACACCAAGTAACGATATTACTGCCAGGAGAGTAGTCATCTCCAATATTTTTAAATGTTTTGTCAAATGGAAACAAGAACATTGCTTTTCCCTACAGCAAGGCACTGAAAGGAACAAAACCCTAATGGGGGTTTGTAAAGCACTCTGGCTATCGTAATGAGTATGACAAATAGTGCTCCGGTGCCACAGAGATGAGAAACCAGAGCAAGCAAGCCGCAGCGGGGCTGGCAGGAACCCCAGGGTGTTATTTCACACTCTGAGAAACACCATTTCTAGAAGAGTGGGTTTCCCTCCGCATTAGGGGCCGTGGTTCCCGGAGGGCACTTTCCACCCCCAGCCCTATTGCCTGCCTCGGGGGTGAGGCCAGGAGGAAAGTTCCCTCCATTTGACTGCACACCCCCTCAGCTACCCTCCCAGGAGCTGAGAAGATGCACGTGGAGGGTCGTGGAGACTCATCTTGCCCACAGGTGTGGTTGATGGCAGGGACCTGGCCCAAAGGGTCTGTGGTGACTCAGGAGGACAGGCAGGTACCAGCCACTGGGCTTGAGAAGCCCCCCTTCCTGGGCCAGGATGTGTCCCTAGTCACACAGACATTTAGATGTCCCTGTCCACTAACTGTAATTAGGAGATGCACAGACCAGGTGGGGCCTCAGGGAATGGAGGCCAATGTGCATACTGAGCATCTGCCTGACCTGAAATTGGGGTGTGAGAGGTCAGAGGGGTGTGAACACGCTGCTTCTCTACCTGTCAGTGTTCGTTTACTTTTATCTGTACCACATGGTGTGTGTTCTGGTCCTGTTAACATGACATTGAACCCAACTAATAAGCCCAACTTCCAGGTGTTTATGTGCAAAATACACAGATGTACTGAATGTATTAAATACTAATTTGGGGTGTAATTAAAGAGGTATTTTTGTTAGTTTACATTATGTTCTAAAGAGCGGAACCTGAGTAAGCAGCTCAGTGAGCAATTTTGTTGGTAGACACCTAGATCCAAAGTATTCAGGCAGATGATTTCCTAAAAAGACTTTATGATTACCACAGTTTTATTCCCTGAGACAGTGACTGTCTATCAAAACTCACTGTATCGTTAGAAACAGTGGCTTCACTCTTTGAATCTTAGTTTCTTTACGATTCTCATTTCATGCTTTGTTTCCTTTGGAATAACAACTAATTAGTTAAATAATTAACTACAAAATTAAATAAAAACAAGCTGATACAGTGCCTGGCATAGAGGGAGGCCTTAATGATGGCTATTTCCATTCACCCCTCTTTTTTGTTATTCCCCATTATATAATATTTGTCATTCACTGTCAAGGGATTTTTGGGGATTTGAGCTTAAAGATGCTTTAAATGATTCCTGTCACTAAGGAAAATATTTGGTTTTGATATTCTTATCTACCCATAGTCATGTTCCTGGGATCACAGGCACACAGCATGCGTTTTCACAATTAAATCTTTACATATTGTTAAAAAAAAATGTGGGGTTTTCTAGTTGGGATTGAGTCTGATTTTTCACCGGTGCCCAAACACATGCCCTTGGAACATGAAGTTAATGCACCTCCATCAATCTTAGTTGATTGAGAAGCTGCAGCCCCCACCATGGCTTACGCTTCCGTTTCGCTGGGGACTACATTATACCAGGGTTTGAAGGCCTCATTTGTAATCAACTCTGCCAGACCACTGAAGTGCGTGAAAGACCCTATGTTCTCAAAGTCAAAATGCAGAGGCACCAGGTCTCAGAAGGAATGTTTTCCTGATTTGGACCCAACTTTCCAATTCATATGACCTAACTTTCAGTATCCCAGAGTCGCACAATGGATGTTTTTTTGTGAAGGATAGTTGTTTAAAGCATAGTTTTCAAAAATTGAACACAAAGGGAGTTATTGTTATATGTATGTAGTAGATTTCAGTGTCAGAAAACACGGTAGACTACTAGCTGTTGTGCAAACTGCTTGGGTAACAGCATTTACTAGTGTGAAACCTCCAATTCTTGGTTTACAAAAAGGGGTCAGTAACGCCTTATTTTGAGGTTGGATGTGTGACAAACACGTGACCCCGTAGGTAACGAAATCAGCATACTTCACTGGCAAACATGCGCTCTTGTCCACCATTCCCTACTTGGTTTCCTCAGATCTCCTTTTCCCAAAGCATGAGACTGGCAGCCTGGTGCCCACACTCAGCCTCCAAATTACTGGGGCACGGGGCCTGCACGATGGGCCATGATGACATGCGGGTCCCTCTCTTGGGGAGTGAGCTTCCCATCTACCTCGTCGTGGCTTCCCACCCTACATCCTCATATGTGATGGTTGCACATTTACATTTCTGCCGGCTCATGCAAAGGTATGCGTGTCTCTTACATGTACCACCGACTAAATTATCACAAACACAGGAAAACATCCCGCTTTCTACTGCAGAAAGATAATTTTTTAAAGCATTTTCACATGGTGATTATGATATGCAACATTTTCTACATGGTTTTTTGGGGCAAATTGAGATTTCTGGCAAAGGAGTGCTCTATGGAAAGTCGTTATATCAATATTAGTATCTATTTATATCCATCTATCATCATCTACTCATATATATCACTTATCTATAGATAGAGAGAAAGAGAAAGTATAAATGTGAAAAATTAAGTAAATGTGCAAAACCAAGTAATAGATATCCACAGTGAATGGGTCCCGCATTTCCTAAGGTGTAAATATTATTATAAATTCCTAATATTACATACCTTTTAGTCATAATTTTGATGCAGTTCTAGCACTACACCCATTTGTTTAGATTTTTTATCTTACATTTCATACTGTATTGGATGCTAGAATAATTAATTCCACATGTTTTCTGCATTTCCCTTGTGAAATGTTTTACATCTTTGAAAATGAACACCAGTTGTATAAATACTACTCTTTGTACTCCATATCAGTGCTTTAATTTTTCTATTTCAACTTATTTGTGTAAAATAATTAAGGAAAATGTGATTAAATACTTAAACTGCTAAAGATAAAATTGCTCCTGAAACAAGCATGTCCCCTGTACGGCAGCACCTGTAAGCAGGATTCTTCAGTGCGTGTCCATTTCTTGATGCTTACAAATTCCGATTTGGGTTTAAAAGGCAGCATCTGAGTAGGATGACCATATATCCCAGTGTGCCCAGGACAGCCCTGCTTTTTGCCAGTTGTTCTGACATCACCACGAATCATGTTTCCTTTCCCTCTGCGAAGTCTGGACCATGAATTACATATGTATGTATGTATTGGTGTTGTTATGACATGTCAGTCAGTGTGTATCACTAAAGGACTAAGCATAAACATGTTGAAATCTGTCTGAAAGTAACTAACTTTAGTGTGGCTTATATATTTTATATGATTTATGTGGCTACTGAAATTCAAAAATGTATTTCCATATTTTGGTTATCAATTTCAAATCATCTCACTTTGATCCCACTGATGAGCGATGGAGTCCTAGTGAACTTCTAAAGGGGTGACATATGAGTGAATGTACATGTTTCCTAAACGTGGGATTAAGTCAACATGCAGGGACTGAACCCCACTCTGCAAGGGCCCACCATGTCCAACATTATGGGGTTACAAAATGAGATATGATTGTTACGGAGGATTACTATCTTGCTGGGGGACAATCATGGAGTAGAGCAATGCATTCCTATCTCTACAGGATACTCAAAGACTTCTTTACTTTCCTGTATGTTTATCCTCACAGAAGAATATTTCTGCCACAGGTTTAACGTGTGTAACTAGGGAAATGTGGCAGGAGTGACAAGTTTCCTGGTGAGTAAAGAGATGTATCAGCTCTCTGGTTGAGGATGCGCTGTGCTTTTTATGCCTTTTCGCTGTTACGCTACTTTCCTCTTAGACCAGGTCTCATTTTCCACCCTGCTACAGAAATAAGACAATGCATTAATTCCCGTTTTCCAGCACAGTTAACCAGACTATTGATGACTTAGTACTTCGCTGCCAAATTGTCTGCTCGTAAAAGTGGCCTTTTATGGGAATCATCTGAGTTTTATATATATAACGACATCGTGCAGATGGAGCAGAAATGAATGGACTGTGAAGGTCTAGGATTTGGTGACTCAGGATCCAGTTCAAATATCTTTACATAATATGGCATTTCCAGAGGGAAACACAATTTGGAAAAAGCATGAAGTTGGAAAAAATTCTGGTGCATTTGGACAAACTCTAAGGAATATCACTTGACAGAAGTTTAAAGATCTTACTGAAAAGAATAGAATACGATGAAAAAAAAAACCAATTTGAGGAAACATTTGGAAACCTTCAATTCCAGGTCATTACAGGTGCTGGTGTGGGCTTTCTGGGGCCTCTTCCTACAAGTCCTATTGTACTTCACTCCTCCCATTGGCTTCTCTATATTGCACATACCTCCTTAGCCCCTTAATTACACTCTCCTCAAAGTCCTCTGTTTGAATGTGACGGCTGCCTTCATTGTGTTCTGTTTTTCAGAATCTCTGACTGCTACCTAGACCTAGGCAAGCTGTTTCCAAACTTCCCAGTAGGGAAATCTGCTAAGAACTGAGTTACAGTGTAGAGTCTTCAAGAACATTGGATTTAACAGCAGCACCTGACATTGATGGGGTAGAGATGTGAAAGTAAATTGGAGTGGGTAAAATTGCCTTGAAAAGATTTTACACGCCAATATCTTCCTCTAAGTTTAGCTAAGAAATGAATGACCCTTGCTAACTCTAATTGTTTAATTCCCCAAAGAACGCACAGTCTGTAGGCTGAAGAAAAGCTGACACAGTTGAGAGTTTTGGTACCATGACAAAAATAGGGAGGTCATGGGAATTTTCCTAGAGTGAATCCTTAATAAAGACATCCTCTAGACCCCATCTTCCATTCTACCAAGCATACCTGGTAGTTAGTTCTTTACATATGAGTCACAATGTTGTAATTTCCCCCCCACCCCGAGTGTTCTAACCAGCCAAAGGGCAAAGAGAAAACAGAAAAATGAGGGCCCCCAACAAATAGCCCACCCTTATCAGCTCATAGTAAAGCTCACATACAATAAACACACATCCATAAATCAGAGTTGACAATAATTGTTTGTTCTCCAAGTTAAATTATGAGCAGCCAGCCAACATTTTCTGGACATTGGAGAAGGATGTCTAATGTGGAAGAAACAGACAAAGAAATGTTAAATTGGAGCGTTTTGGGGTGGGAGAAAAACACTTAAACTCCATCATTAACATCTTCATAAATACAGATGATATTGCACCCACAAAACAGAAAGAGGAACATTCAGAGAACATAAAGGAGCCCTTGGAAATTAAAAACACAAGAGCCGAAATAAAAACCTCAATAAAGGAGTTCCTCTGTCTCCAAGGAAGCAGAGTGGGGGGGAAAGAAGATAAAAAATATAATAAAATAAATACCCAGGAGGTCCGACCTCTGAATAATAGGAAATCTGCAACAACAACAGAACTGAACTTGATGAGGATATCATTACTGAAATAATTCAAGGAAATTTCTGTGAACAGGGAAAAGGTCCCTACATACTTGTAAATTGAAAGAAATGGATCTGCTCCAAGTACATAATTATGAACTTCCAGAGCAATTATAACCAAGAGATTCTACAAGCTTCCAGAAAGAGAAGAAGACAGGGCAGGGGGGAGGGGGGAAGGCTGTAACCTCTCATAGGGCAAATCTGAAAGCAACACTGGAAGCAAGAAGATGATACAATTGCTCCTTGAAAATCTGAAGGAACATCATATTCAACCCAGAATTATATCCCCAGCCAAATTATTAAAGAGTATGATGGTAAATTATTTTCAGATATATTTAAAGTCTCAAAATACTGTTTCCCTTGCATTATTTGTGGAGAAGGTAGGGAAATGTGTGCTGACAAAAATGAGAGAGGAAATCAAGGAAAGGAATATAGGAGACCTGGAGAAGAGTGAATCCAGTGCAGGAAAGAAGCAAAGGGATCTCTATGAGGACTGCACTCATGGGGTGCAAGATTGACAGCTGGGCCCCCAGACAATACGACTCAAGAGAAAGAAGGTTGAGGAATGTCATTCAGATGCCACTGTACTATTTCTTTAACGTTTTTTGTTTTTATTCAAGTAGACTGTCACAGGCTGCAACCATACCAAGGAGTTTAATATCTCCAGCATCTAGAAGCCACCTCGTGTCCCTTCATAATCAATCCTTCCCCTACCTTCTCTGAAAGTAGCCCACCTTTAGCACCATAAGATAGTTTTGATTGCAGCCGATAATTATTTAAACAGTATGATAAAGTTGACATTTCTGTTTTTCTCTTGCTAGGCATCATGTTGCATGCGGCAGTCGTTGCCAGGGCTCTGGAAGCACTCAACTGCATGAACGTATATGGGCTTGTTGACTCCTTCTGCTGTGGGTAAATGCTTGGGCTGCTCCTCGATTTGCACTCTTATAACGACGGCCGCTACAAATGATTTTGTGCATGTCTTGGAATCTGTGCACATATGTTATTCAGATGTATATCTGGACTGTAGGGTAAACTATGCTTTACTTTTATAGATACTGATACACTATTTTCCAAAATGACTGTAGTAATTTGTACTCCCACCATTGGAGTGTAGTAATCCCTGTTGCTACATATTTTCACCAGCATAAGTATCTGTAGTCCTTTTAATTTTAGCTATTCTGGAGTGTTCACAATAGTGTCCCATTGTGGTTTCACTCAACTATTAAGTGATATAACCAGTAGTAAAAGCCAAGTTCGCTGGATTACAAAGGGTGCCCTCTAGTCTAGAGCTTGGAGTACTAACGACATCGATCCACTAAAATTAGGGATTTATAATGTTTTTAAACATTATATTTGCGCTGAAACAGACACATGCAAACAGCAAATATGCTGTCATTAGTCATTATTTTTTTCCTTTAAATCCCTACTACATAGGCATAGTTCATGCAAATACTAAATGAGCAATCAGCAAGAAACTGGTTTTTATGAAAGTGGTAAATCAAGGCAGGCAAGGAGGGAGAGAGGGAGGGATGAAGGGAGGAAGGAAGGAAGCATATGAGTGAGTCTTCTTTTCACCATTGACATCACCTCCCTGCCCTTCATTTTTAACAACAAAATTTCCCTGATAGAAATAATGATATTATGCAAAAAATGATTTAAATTGTGTCTTCCAGTATAATTAGAGCTTTAAATAGGTGAGGTCTAGTGGAAACGGAGTGTACCCGTGTACACAGATTGAGAAGACGGAGGACGTCTGAGTGTGAGTGTGCCTTTTGCGTGGGCATATTCTTGCTGTTACCAAGTTCCAGTCCTGCGGTGTCCAGTGGTTGCATATCATCTGTCCTCTCCTGTGAGGTGTTTTTCCCTCAGTTTTAAGATATAGAGAAATTGCCCAAAAATTGTGTGACAAAGATTTTTTAAGATATATATTTTTTATATCAAGAAAAGTAAAGTACCAGAAGTCAAAATAAAAGTCCAACTAAGGAGCTAATTATGTTAGAATGTTAATTTAAGCATTTAACTAACACACGGTGTAGCAATGTACAAATTAGGCTTGATATACTCATCATTCCTCTAGAAAAACACAACTATATTGATGTATTTGATGTAGAGGACATTATATAAAGGAAAAGACTTTAAAATTATTAACCAAGAAAATTACTGGTAATATGTGACTAGGTAAATTCAGTAAGGACAAACACATTTAGTAATAAAACTATATGATTTTTACATGTAAATATTGAGGTATTTAGAAGTGTTTAAGCACAACAGGAGACCAAGTTGCTCTAAGAAGTGATGCCAGTCAAATGTGGTCGTTATCCTATTCAGCACTACATTGACAAAGAAACAATTGGTCATGCTCTCTTCTTTAATTGCCCCAGCATCAGCCTGAAATCTGTGCTCCAATAAAAATTCAGTTGAATTAACTGCACATTTTACTTATTTATGCACACATTGCTATGGTTTATGGGGAGAGAGAAAAAAAAGTATTCTGCTTACGTGTTCTTAAACTTCTACAATCTCTGTAGTAGAAATTGTCTAGTTACCTGTCCATGAGACAAAATATCTTTCAAAAATATACTAAGTTGATAGTTAGCAAATAACTCAAAAAATACAAATAATCATATTGGAATAAAGCCATTCACAAATTGATAAAAAATTTAGTATAATTCTATCAAACAAATGAATCAATGCCAAAAGCATAGGCCCATGGCAAAACTTGAAGTAAATAAATAATTATTTATATTAATCCTCACCTAAATTGCAAATATTCTGTTTTAGCATTTGTAAAATGATGTACATTAAATGTACCGTAAACCGGCGGTGCCAAAAAAATGTATACAAGTGGACACTTTGGTCAGCGTTACTCAAGCAGTAGTTTGCCATCATCAGAAGTGTCTGGATGCTGATGGGAACCACTCTGAGCACTGAGCACCTCTGGTAATTGCAGAAGTCAAATGTGACTTGTATTCATCTTTTGTTATCAGTATATATTGAGTATTACAATATTAATACAGTTTACCTTTCTTAAAATGTGTGTACTTTTTTTGGCACCCTCTGTATTTGTTGTACATCTTTAAAGATTTTGGCAGCGCACACACACTATCACTTGCATCTGAGAACCTGTGAATGTGACAGTTGAGGCTGGTGTGAGGCTGAGCTGTGGAACACACTGAATGCATGGGCTCCCCAATCTTGTGCAACCGAACAGTACCCTGCTTTCATGTGCTGCATTGAACAGGCTTCTGAGCAACATATGGTTTGGGGAACACAAAATGGCTGATCACATCCAAGCTCTCATAGGGCAGATATGAAAGGGCAGCCCCATGGTGAATACTCGTCTTGGACTTGGACAGGTCATGAGGTTGGTCATAAGATCCCTGTAGATGCGGATCTCATGGTCATTATCACTAGATTGTCCTGTGATCATCACCATCATTATCAACGATAAGATAACAGTACTTCCTTCCAACACAGGCTGAAAAGTACCTTCTACCACAGATTTATTACTCCAGGAGTGGCCCCTACACAACAGACACACAGCTTTCTCTCCTCTCTTTCTCATTTCCTAGGCCAAGTGAAAGACACGTGACACCTCCAGAACCAGGGGACTTAGGGTCACTAGTATGCCATCTAACATGCTGTAGTGTAACATACGTGTACAATACACACATGGAAAAGTGAATAAAATATGATCATACTGAATTAGGAATAATTATAAAATGAGTACCCATTAAACCACCTCCAACACCCCGAAACACCATCACATCACACCCCCATCACAGTCTCCACCTCAACACAGGTGACCATCCTCCTGAACTTGGTTGTCTTTTTAGAAACATTTTATCAACTATATGCACTTCTCTTAACAGACTATTTGATGTGTCTGCCTTCGCATTCTACAATAACTGAATCATATTCTATATATTCTTTTGTCCCTTGTTTTTTTCACTCAAAATTATGGCTACAAGAGCCATCCATATTTATGTACATATTGTCACCTCTTCGCGGACATTTCCCTACAGCATTGGACTGTATGAACAGACCACGATATAGTTACCGATTCTGCTTCTGATGGACATTTTTCTTCTTTTGAACTATCCTGGCATCTGTACATATATCTGAAGCACATGAATGTATCTCATAGGACATCATTCTAAGAGTGAAAGCCCAGGTTGTAGGGCCCTTGCATTCAACTGTCATAGATCCTGCAAAGCTATGTTCCGGGTGGCAGCTATCAGTCAACACTCACTTTTAAATCACATGGATGTTCCTGTTTCTCCAATTTCATTATTTGGTGTATTCTGACTTTTAACGTTTGGTCATAAGACTGCTTTTAATTATATCTCATTGTGGTTTTAAACGGCAATTCTCTTGATACTAAAACATTTCTTGTTAAGGAACTTTACATACTCTGAGGTCTTAAAGATCCTAGAATATGTCCTTTACAATCATAATTTTGGCCAAAATAATTAAGTCACTAATTCACTTGACATTGATCATTACATATGGGTAGGGGTCAAATTTCTTTTTTCTTTTTTCTTGTTTCTTTTTTTTTAACACATGGGAAGCCTGTTGTGCAGCTGACACTTACTGAAATGACCATCTTTCACCTACTACTCTAGTGACACTTCTCTCACATACCTAGGGTCAGTGTAGGGCTCTGTTTCTGGACTTTGTGTTGTCTCATTAGTCAGTTTTCTTTGCACTAAAATCACACTGCATTAATTATATTTATTCTGTGTTAGGTCTTAATATCTGGTTGAGCCAGACGTTCTGCTTTATTGTTTTCATCAAGTGCCTGAACTCCTTTCGAGCTCTTCATTTCCATGCAAACTTTAGAATAAGCTTGTCAATTCTCATGAAATATTCTGCTGGAAATTTAACTGGAATTGGATTAAATCTACAATTCAGTTTTTCAGATAATTGATGCCTTCAATACATGTAGCACATGTAGCCTCACAATATATGGGACACTGTATATCTTTCAATATACATAAATCTTTGATTTTTCCCCAATATAATTCTCCCACAAAAGTCTTGCTCACATTTTATAACATGTACTTCAAAATTCTAGGTTCTTTAAAATTCCATTTAACTCACCTCTTGCCTTTTTAGCTTTTACCCCATTATATGACTTTGTGCTGGTTACTTCAGGGGTTAGCATATGCATTCTCTCCTTTTTAGTTAACTTAGAGTTAATATTTCACCATTCTCCAAAACTGTAAAAACCTTGTATTTGTATAAGTCCATTTATTATTATCCCCATTACTTATTCAATAGTCAACCATATATATCAGTTACATGTAGTCTAAAAAACTAGTCTTTTATATGTGGCCACATATTTACCATTTCTGATGTGTTCCCTTCCTTTCTGAGGATATAAGTTACTATTTGATGTAATTTTATTTAAGCCTAAATAGCCTTCCTTAGACTCTCTAGTGGTGCAGGTCAACTGGTAACAAGTGCACTTACCTAAAAATATGTTTAATAACCTTCATTTATGTGAAATTAACAGAAAAAAAATGTAAGTTGTTTAAGAATCAAGAGGATTCTGTTATCTAGAACATTTACATAAACACAAAGTTCTCAAAGCACACAACAAATCTCCTGGTAGAAATGATAAATCATAACTGTCAGGGCAGGAACACTGACAGTGCTGATGCTAAAGTTTGCAATCACATCTTTGAGTCATTCTTTCATGTAACCAAAGTTGATTAAATCACGAAACAAATAAATCGTGACCCCCTAACATTCTGAAAACACTTAATGTCATCACTTACTTCTGCTCAGTTTCTTAAGTGCTAATGAGTAATTAGGTCAATATTGAGTTGATCATGTCAGGTGACCAATCAATTAACAGCCATAACAAATTCAAGTATCTCTTAAGTAACTTGGCACAAGCAACATAAAGCTGTAGATCTTTAAACTGAAGGACTACCAAGCCAAATCATTGAGCAATATGTATGTAAGAGCTGAGCATTGCAAACGGTGTTTAACACAGCGTGACTCTTCTTTTGAAAGTGCTTCCTCAAATTTAAAAAAAAAAAAAAAGTTTGATATAATTACTATTTTTCCTTTGTTAAAATTGGAAAAGTCTAAAGAAATTTATATCAGACATTTCAAATTGCACATTAGAAAAAGGAAAAGATTTTATCTTTGCTCTTCTCTGTTAAGTAATATTTTTAAAATTATAAGATAACTTATAAGAAGCCAATTTGTAGTGTAAAACAAAATTTGCACTCTGTAAAAAATTCAGAGTAGAAAGGCTAAACTATAATAACCTACCATCCAGCGATAAGTAATGAAAGCCTTTTATTTTGCTAAGGACAAATGTACCTGTCTGGCAATATTATCTTGAGATAAAGACTTCAGATTTATTGACTTTGCACATTCATGGCTTCTTTCCCCCGCAATTAATTATCACACTATTTCTTAGAAATATTAGTCTGTATAAAATTAGCTATTCTCTAAGATATTAGATATCCATC
Source organism: Rhinolophus sinicus (assembly GCF_036562045.2). NCBI lineage: Eukaryota > Metazoa > Chordata > Mammalia > Chiroptera > Rhinolophidae > Rhinolophus > Rhinolophus sinicus. The sequence continues at coordinate 114,102,950 of NC_133758.1, forward strand.
ATTCGACTCCCTGCACCTGCCCCAGAAGATAGCAATGCGTTGGAGGGGGAGAGTCATCCAAAGTGAAGCTCAGAGAAGACTGAACTTTGGAAGCTCTGTTTCGATGGGAAGCCCATGCTTACTTATATGTTCCAGATTAAAAAGAAAACGTAACTTTAATGTTAAACAACTAGATCATCCATACTCATTAATTCTTAAAGATGAGTGACATTTTCAGTCATAAATGCAGTTAGAGGCACTCTTGGGTATTTGCCTGGCTAGTAACAACAGACTAAATAAACCAAAGCAACTCTTCCACTGAGGAAACTAGAAGGAAAAAAAAACTGGTCAAAGTATTTAAACAGTAAATTTGCATTGACAAATAAATATGATTGGCGAGATTACTTGGTTGGGATAGCGTCACTAGGCGCAGAGAGGGCATGACTTGAGAAGGTCAGTTCCTTAACTAGAGCACATTTACACTTGGTTTGATGGCTGAAGCTGAAAGGAGGGGGGCTGAGAAGCTGTGAGCAAATTTGATAGCCTCCTGGGGCACAGAGATTGGGAATTGGACCCAGGCCTACAGAGAGGGTATTCTAGAGAACAGTCCTCACTTTGAGTTGTGATCTTAAAAAATTGCACCATAGGAGAAATGTTGCCAGAAATGGATATGTGGTCACAGGGCTTAGTTCAGTTTTAAATTATTTGAATCCCCAAAATAAAATTTGGTGTGTTAGCCTCAGATTGCTAGTATTAAGGCACCAGGAAGAGGCAAATGGAAATATTATCTGTTTCAAAAAATAACAAAATCTTAGACCTCATATTATTTCTATAAGCAAATGTGAAAAAGACAGTGCCCTGTACACAATCAAAACTTACCAGACAAGTCTGGGGACAAGATCACTTTAATAAACCAGCATAGGAAACAGAAAATGAAGACAGACCCATAGGAACATCCAACACTGAAGTTATCATACCCAGATATTAATCGTGGTGCTAAATCTTACAGGCAATGAGATAACATCAACTTCAGCACAAGAATTAATCTATCCAATGCTTCCACCTAAAATGATAAATGAAGTAGGATATAGAAAATAAAGAAAAAATATCCAGATAACATCTTCAAAAAATCTAAGTGATAATATTTTTCTATAGATAGCAGATTATGAAGTGGAGTGGACAAATCCTCAAAAGTAATTACAAATTATCTCTCGTCCCCCAAAAGGACCAACACTTTACTTGAAGAACTCAAGGGGTAGATCTGTGATAACAGTTAACACTGAGATGAGCTTTGAAGTTTTCAGTATTATCGGATTGCAGCAGAGGGTGGAAGAAAAGGCTGAGTATGACAAAAAAACACTGTAGGCCTTCAGGGTCTCAGAAATAGCTAAGAAATGTAAAGTTCTACACTGAGTAGAAATTGTTCAGAATGAGGAGATATCCATCAGACCAAAAACTCTGATATTACAGGAAAGAGGTTTGGTTATTGGGTGGGGGAGGAATAAGAGAAGACATAATTCTAAAAGTGTTGAGAGAAGATCATGCTGAAAGATCTTTAACAATGTAAGGTAATGTAAGACATCCGGCCCCTTGGTCTATATTTTAAAACAAGAAAAATCAGGATCTTGAAGAGATATCTGCGCTCCCATGTTCATTGAAGCATTATTCACAATAGCCAAGGTATGGCAACCATGACCTAAATGTTCTTCAATGGATGAATGAGTAAAGAAGATGTGATGTATACATAAAACAGAATATTGTTCAGCCACAAATGAGAAAGAAATGCTGCAATTTGCAACAACATGGATGAATGTGGAGGGTATTATGAGGTTGGACAATTTAGTTCGCAAACTTGTTGCAACAATGTTGCTCACCTTCTTTAGATATCAGAGGGATTATTTGTTATGAATTTGTACCAACTGGACAAATAGTTAACCAAGTTTATTTACTATTTGGAAGTGCTGAAAAGACTGCGTGAACAAGTTAGATGACCTGAACTTTTTGCCAACAATTCATGGCTCTTGCATCACGACAATGCACCAGCTCACATGGCACTGTCTGTGAGGGAGTTTTCAGCCAGTAAGCAACAAATAACTGTATTGGAATACGCACCCTGCTTACCTGATCTGGCACCCAATAGCTTCTTTCTTTACTTGAAGACAAAGGAAATATTGAGAAGAAGACATCTGGATGACATTCAGGACACCAAGGGTAATACAACGACAGCTCTGATGGCCATTCCAGTAAAAGAGTTCCAGAGTTACTTTGAAGGGTGGACTAGGCACTGGTGTCGGTACATAGCTTCCCAAGGGGAGTACTTCAAAGGTGACCATAGTAATACTAAGCAATGAGGTATGTAGCACTTTTACTAGGATGAGTATTTGAACTTAATTGTCCTATCTTTGTATGCTAAGTAAAATAAGCCTCACAGAGTGCCAAATGTTGTATGATATCAATTATACGTAAAATCTAAAAATAACTTAAATTCAACATCATGGAAACAGAATAGAAAGGTGGTTGTCAGGGGCTGGTGGGAAGGGAAATAAGATGTAGGTCAGAGGGTAGAAACTCAGTTGTAAGAAGAATAAGTTCTGAGGATCTAGTGTACAGCACGGTGACTAGTTAATATGACAGCATTATATACTTGAAAGTTATTGAGAGTAGATCTTAAGATTCTCACCATACACATAAAAAGGAGTTAACTATGTGAGGTGATGGATATGTTAATTTTCTTGATCTTGATAATCACGCCACAATGTGCGTGAATATCAAATCACACTCTAAATATATACAATTGAATTTGTCAATATTCCTCAATAAAGTTAAAAAAAAAGTGCTGTAGCAGTAAGATTAATAAATTTAGCAAGGCTAACCTAATTCCCTAGAAAGGAATTCCATTCTAATCGTGCAGAAATATTCGAAGCCAATGTGATGCACAGAACACTACAAAAATGAAAGAATCTATTCTGTATTGGTAAAATTGTTCCCAAACTGCTCAAATCAAAACATTTTAATAAAATTACTGAACCTTAAAAAGAAAAAGAAATATTTGTTTTTCAATTACAATTGACATTCAATAATACAGCAGGTGACAAAAAAAATGTATACACATTTTAAGGAAGGAAAAAACTGTATTGAAATTGTAATACAATGAACGACGCTAGCGTGCATGTGATTAACGCCATCTTTTGAGCAAATATCATACTACACATTGCTATGTAATTCAATTCAACTTCGAAAAGTAAGACATGGATAACATCTCTTAAAATGTGTACATTTTTTTGGCACCCCGGTATTTTATATTAGTTTCAGGAGAACAGCACAGTGATGAGAGATTTACATAATTTATGAAGTGACCCCCAATTAGTCTAGTGCCCTCCTGACACCAGAGTTCCTACAACATTGTTAACTATGTTCTCCGTGCTGTACTTTAATCCCCATGACTATTTTCTAACTACCAATTTGTACACTTTAATCCCTTCAACTTTTCACATCCTTCTGGCGGTCAACAGTTCGTTCTGTCTATCTATGAGTCTGTTTCTGTTTTGTTGATTCATTTAGTTTGTTCTTTAGATTCCACATGTAAGTGAGATCATCTGGTGTTTGTCTTTTTCTGTCTGATTTATTTCACTTAGCATCATACCCTCTAGTTCCATCCATATTGTCAAGAATGGTAAGATCCCATTCTTTTTATGGCAGAGTAATATTCCACTGTATGTATGTACCACACTTTCTTTATCCAACCATCTGTTGGTGGACACTTAGATGGCTTCCATAGCTCGGCGATTGTAAATAATGTTGCAGTGAACATAGGGGTGCATATGTTTTTAAATTAGTGTTTATGATGCAGAGAAACCCACATCCATTAGACTTTTCCACAATAGTATTTTACGCCTGAAGACAATTTCCATGGGTAAGATATCCAAAGAAAGAAGAATTTAAACCAAAGACTTACTATCCAACCAACATGATTTTCAAATATTAGACTTATGAACAGACTTATGAACATACGGTAACTTGGGGAATATTTATTCTATGCGTTCTTCTTAATGCATGAGTTAGAGAATCGTGTTTCAGAAAATAAGTGGACTTTTGGAAAACTTTCCACATAAAATTTTTGATAAGCGTTGACTATAATTAATTATAGCTCTTAGATGACAAGAGAAGGGTAATACTGGCAAAATATGTGTGGTATATAACTGCTGATTGATCTAACAATATAAATATAATACAAGAAATAAAAGTGGGAGCAGACACATGGAAAGCAGAAAAAGACTCATTGACAATAATTGGTTAAAAATGACTATTTGTTCAAACATACCCCCGGAGAAAAGCACACTGGATAGCTTTAATAATACTGGTAGCTGAAAACAATGGAAATTTGTATGTAGAAAAGTGACAATAAGAGAGAAATGAACTGTGCTTATAAGGAAAATTAAAGACAATATTGAGGCACATGGAAAAAAATTAGAATCCTAAAAATGACCTAAATAAAAATATAGAATTAAAAACAAGTAACTGATGTTAAAAAACATTGTGGATGGTAACAAATGTAGAGTCTATAGAGAGAAGGAACAAAATATATGTACTTAGAGTCCTCAAAGGGAGAGGTGTGAAATTGGCTGAGAACTTTCTGAAAGTAATGGGAGGCATAGAGTCACAGCTTCCAGAAGGCCAATAAAACAACCTTAAACCAGACAAACAAAAGTAAATCCACACCAAGGACCGGTGGAAAGTACGAGAGAGAGAGAGAGAGAGAGAGAGAGAGAGAGAAATCAATTACCTGTAAGAACAGATAGAAAGACTAACATTCCAATTTTCAAACAAACGAACACAGAAAATAATAGTCCTTAGGAAAAAAATAACTGCCGATCCAGAATTTAACCCCATAACAAATATATTTCCAGAATGAGGATAAAGAAGAAAATTTTTGCACAAACAAAATGTGAGAACATTTGTGACCTGCAGACCTAAAGAAAACACTAAATGGAGCTTTTCTTGCTGAACAAAGATGGTCCTAGATGGGAAGTCCAAGTGCAAAGGAACATAAAGAAATGAAATACATAATTATATAGTTATATGCGGCCCTCTTGTCCTTGAATTTGGGTCCCACACCTCCTGTTCCAGTGTTGATACTATCATTCTTCTTAGGAGCCTGTCCCAAAATATTCAAAAACATAAGAGCTTATCTTCATATTTCCTCCACCTCTGAAAATCCTCGTTGTTTTTTTTTTTTTGCACTGTCATGAGAATTGTTACAACCCATATTTCTATAAGATGTGGTGATGTTCTATTAATATTATCCGCACAGTCAATAACAGTGATTTCTTCTGCACTGAAGTTATTCCTCTCCACTGCTGCTACTGGGAGGTCAGGTATGATTGATTTTCCTATTTTACAAGGGATTGCAATAATGTGCCAAATGATTTGAGGACTTTCCAAGCCTCTCTGCAGTACATGATGCACAGTTAGTATTGGAAACTGCGAGAGCTGAATTTCTAAACTGCTGTCTGCTGGGTGAAACCTTTCGTCAGAGCTCTGCCTAATAGAAATGTGTATCTCCAATACTTATATATCAACCCAATTTCATGTCAAATACTGATTTGTTACCATTGGACACTCACCTCTCCTGAAATTATACAGAGAGCTGTCATTTCAAATGTGTAGGCAATATGAGAAGTATGCTAATGTCTACTTATTTCCTCCAGGTGGAACTTTTCATCAAATATATGACCAAATTGTGTTGAAGGCCAGTTTTCCTCTAAGCAGAAATTGAGTAGATTCTAGTATTTAAAGTGAACTTGGCAGCTTTAAAGAATAATGCTTTTGTTAATTGGACCATGCTACACGCTTAATCCTCTTACAACTCACCTCAGGGTAGAAGAGGAATAATAAGAAAAAGATGCTCCTTACTGAATGTGATTTTAATTTCATTCCTCTATGGTGCTTTTTCCTCTCCCAATAGAGAGACGTGAGCTCAGTCACTGAGGTGGGCCCACCTGTGCCGGAGGCAGAAAGGCATCACCTTACCAAACGTCATCTAAGTTGACTTCTGCGGTTGTTGTAGTTTCTCATGAAAGAATAACAACTTCTCAAAGCAAAACTCGTCAACTAGTATGACTTGATCAGTTGATACCTTTAGCTCCGTGAATAACAACATTATCATCAGGAAAATGCAATGGGTGTTAGATTTCCGGGTCATTATACCTCCAGGAAAGGGCTCATCCTCCTCAGTGTACAGCTGGTAAAGCTGTTTTCCTACTTCACACACAGGAGAAGCTTCTGTGAGGCATGTGTTTAGGGACTTTCAAAAGAACACACGTTGTCCTGTCACAGAAGCTTCCAATTCCATTACAGCGATGACAAGAGAAGACACAGACGGGAAATGAAGAGGTAGATTATTAAACTTACAAAGGAAAATCTAGGGCATGATGTCATATTTGAAAATCAACAAAAAGATATACATTTGCAGACTCCATGAAAATTTTAAGATTGCTTTGGCTATTCGGGGTCTTTTGTGGTTCCAAACAAATCTGATGATTTTTGTTCTATTTCTTTAAAATATGCCATTGGGATTTTGATGGGGATTGCATTGAATCTGTATATTGCTTTGGGTAATATGGCCATTTTAACTATGTTGATTCTTCCAATCCATGAGCACGGAATGTCTTTCCATTTCTTTGTGTCTTCTTCAATTTCTTTCAAAAATGTCTTATAGTTTTCAGCATATAGGTCTTTCACATCCTTGGTTAAGTTTATTCCTAGGTATTTTATTCTTTTTGCTGCAATTGCAAAAGGAATTGTTTTTTGTATTTCTTTTCTGAGATTTCATTGTTAGTATATAGGAAGGCAATGGACTTTTGTGCGTTGATTTTGTAGCCGGCAACTTTACTGTATTCGTTGATTGTTTCTAATAGCTTTTTGGTGGAGTCTTTAGGGTTTTCTATATATAGCATCATGTCATCTGCAAAGAGTGATAATTTAACTTCTTCATTCCCAATTTGATGCCTTTTATTTCTTTCTCTTGCCTGATTGCTCTGGCAAGGACTTCCAACACTATGTTGAAAAGCAGAGGTGATAGGGGACATCCCTGTCGTGTTCCTGAACGTAGAGCAAAGGGCTTCAGTTTTCTCCATTAATTATGAGATTAGCAGAGGGCTTGTCATATATGGCCTTTATTATGTTAAGGTATTTTCCTTCTATACCCATTTTATTAAGTGTTTTAATCATAAATGGATGTTGTATCTTGTCAAATGCTTTTTCTGCATCAATTGATATAATCATATGATTTTTGTCCTTTATTTTGTTTATGTGATGTATCACATTGATGGATTCGTGATGTTGAACCATCCTTGTGCCCCGGGATGAACCCCACTTGGTCGTGATGAATAATCTTTTTAATGCATTGTTGTATTCGATTTGCTAGAATTTTATTTAGGATTTTTGCATCGGTATTCATTAGAGATATTGGTCTGTAGTTTGTTTCTTTTTTGTGCTGTCCTTACCAGGTTTTGGTATCAGGGTAATGTTGGCCTCATAAAATGAGTTAGGGAGTACTGTCTCTTCTTCAATTTTTTGGAAGAGTTTGTGCAGAATTGGTATTAGATCCTCTTTGAAGGTTTGGTAGAATTCACTAGTGAAGCCATCTGGTCCCGGACTTTTGCTTTTGGGAAGGTTTTGGATGACTGATTCAATTTCGTTACTGGTGATCGGTCTGTTTAGATTTTCCAGTTCTTCATGGTTCAGCCTTGGAAGGCTATATGTTTCTAAGAACTTGTCCATTTCTTCTAGGTTGTTGAATTTGGTGGCATATAGTCCTTCATAGTATTCTTGGATGATCCTTTGTATTTCTGTGGTGTCCGTGATAACTTCCCTTTTACGTTTCTGATTTTGTTAATCAGTGTCTTCTCTTTTATCTTAGTAAGTCTAGCCAAGGGTTTGTCAATTTTGTTAATCTTTTCAAAGAACCAGCTCTTTGTCATATTAATTTTTTCTATTGTCTTTTTGTTCTCTATTTCATTTAGTTCTGCTCTAATTTTTGTTATTTCCTTTCTTCTGCTGACCTTGGGTTTTACTTGTTCTTCTTTTTCTAGTTCTTTAAGGTGTAACATGAGGTTATTTATTTGGGAGTTTTCTTGTTTCTTGAGATAGGCCTGTAATGATATAAATTTCCCTCTTAAAACTGCTTTCGCTGCATCCCAAAAATTTTGGTAGGATGTATTTTCATTGTCATTTGTTTCTATGTATCTTTTGATCTCTCCTCTAATTTCTTCTTTGACCCAGTCCTTCCACATAAAATTTTTGATAAGCGTTGACTATAATTAATTATAGCTCTTAGATGACAAGAGAAGGGTAATAGTGGCAAAATATGTGTAGTATATAACTGCTGATTGATCTAACAATATAAATATAATACAAGAAATAAAAGTGGGAGCAGACACATGGAAAGCAGAAAAAGACTCATTGACAATAATTGGTTAAAAATGACTATTTGTTCAAACATACCCCCGGAGAAAAGCACACTGGATAGCTTTAATAATACTGGTAGCTGAAAACAATGGAAATTTGTATGTAGAAAAGTGACAATAAGAGAGAAATGAACTGTGCTTATAAGGAAAATTAAAGACAATATTGAGGCACATGGAAAAAAATTAGAATCCTAAAAATGACCTAAATAAAAATATAGAATTAAAAACAAGTAACTGATGTTAAAAACATTGTGGATGGTAACAAATGTAGAGTCTATAGAGAGAAGGAACAAAATATATGTACTTAGAGTCCTCAAAGGGGAGAGGTGTGAAATTGGCTGAGAACTTTCTGAAAGTAATGGGAGGCATAGAGTCACAGCTTCCAGAAGGCCAATAAAACAACCTTAAACCAGACAAACAAAAGTAAATCCACACCAAGGACCGGTGGAAAGTACGAGAGAGAGAGAGAGAGAGAGAGAGAGAGAGAGAAATCAATTACCTGTAAGAACAGATAGAAAGACTAACATTCCAATTTTCAAACAAACGAACACAGAAAATAATAGTCCTTAGGAAAAAAATAACTGCCGATCCAGAATTTAACCCCATAACAAATATATTTCCAGAATGAGGATAAAGAAGAAAATTTTTGCACAAACAAAATGTGAGAACATTTGTGACCTGCAGACCGAAAGAAAACACTAAATGGAGCTTTTCTTGCTGAACAAAGATGGTCCTAGATGGGAAGTCCAAGTGCAAAGGAACATAAAGAAATGAAATACATAATTATATAGTTATATGCGGCCCTCTTGTCCTTGAATTTGGGTCCCACACCTCCTGTTCCAGTGTTGATACTATCATTCTTCTTAGGAGCCTGTCCCAAAATATTCAAAAACATAAGAGCTTATCTTCATATTTCCTCCACCTCTGAAAATCCTCGTTGTTTTTTTTTTTTTTGCACTGTCATGAGAATTGTTACAACCCATATTTCTATAAGATGTGGTGATGTTCTATTAATATTATCCGCACAGTCAATCACAGTGATTTCTTCTGCACTGAAGTTATTCCTCTCCACTGCTGCTACTGGGAGGTCAGGTATGATTGATTTTCCTATTTTACAAGGGATTGCAATAATGTGCCAAATGATTTGAGGACTTTCCAAGCCTCTCTGCAGTACATGATGCACAGTTAGTATTGGAAACTGCGAGCTGAATTTCTAAACTGCTGTCTGCTGGGTGAAACCTTTCGTCAGAGCTCTGCCTAATAGAAATGTGTATCTCCAATACTTATATATCAACCCAATTTCATGTCAAATACTGATTTGTTACCATTGGACACTCACCTCTCCTGAAATTATACAGAGAGCTGTCATTTCAAATGTGTAGGCAATATGAGAAGTATGCTAATGTCTACTTATTTCCTCCAGGTGGAACTTTTCATCAAATATATGACCAAATTGTGTTGAAGGCCAGTTTTCCTCTAAGCAGAAGTTGAGTAGATTCTAGTATTTAAAGTGAACTTGGCAGCTTTAAAGAATAATGCTTTTGTTAATTGGACCATGCTACACGCTTAATCCTCTTACAACTCACCTCAGGGTAGAAGAGGAATAATAAGAAAAAGATGCTCCTTACTGAATGTGATTTTAATTTCATTCCTCTATGGTGCTTTTTCCTCTCCCAATAGAGAGACGTGAGCTCAGTCACTGAGGTGGGCCCACCTGTGCCGGAGGCAGAAAGGCATCACCTTACCAAACGTCATCTAAGTTGACTTCTGCGGTTGTTGTAGTTTCTCATGAAAGAATAACAACTTCTCAAAGCAAAACTCGTCAACTAGTATGACTTGATCAGTTGATACCTTTAGCTCCGTGAATAACAACATTATCATCAGGAAAATGCAATGGGTGTTAGATTTCCGGGTCATTATACCTCCAGGAAAGGGCTCATCCTCCTCAGTGTACAGCTGGTAAAGCTGTTTTCCTACTTCACACACAGGAGAAGCTTCTGTGAGGCATGTGTTTAGGGACTTTCAAAAGAACACACGTTGTCCTGTCACAGAAGCTTCCAATTCCATTACAGCGATGACAAGAGAAGACACAGACGGGAAATGAAGAGGTAGATTATTAAACTTACAAAGGAAAATCTAGGGCATGATGTCATATTTGAAAATCAACAAAAAGATATACATTTGCAGACTCCATGAAAATTTTAAATGCGTGATGGCCTGTGGTTTCACAACGTCTCCCATCCTCATTTTCCAGGGGAATCTTGACTCTTACATGTAACCAGTGTTCCTTAATAATGCAAAATTGAAATGACTACATATTCAGAGTGCTTCATTTTACGTGAGTCCATGTAAATATGTATAGTTCCAGTTTCCATGATAGAATACTCCGCATTCTAGTTCTGGTTCTCCATACATGTTATATGTGGCACGTATGTGTGTGAAATATACACTCCTCCTTAACATTAAGTTGTGCCTGTTTGAAACTGATATCCCAGAGAGTTGCTCGAATGGCATATAGTCCACTCAGCCCCCATTTCTGTCTATATTTTATATCTTATTCAAAAATCAAGAAGGAGAAATATCTATGTGGAATTTTTTGGAGGGATTTTTTGTTTTTGTGAGAGTCTGGGGTTCTTTGATGTGCTACTCAATTTGGGTTTGCCATCATGCCCTCATCTTCAATGGAGGAACACATAAGAATCATGTATCCACATAAAATGTATATTTATTTTGGAGATACTGTTTCTGGTGTTGCCTCATGTATAACAATTTGCCTCTCTTAGAAGGACCCAAGGGAGTAACTTCCCTTCAAATCTCGGTGTCCCTTTCCTGAGAAAACTGTTTGTTCTTCTCTTGAGGACATATTTTATTTGCTCTCCCATCAATAACAATTATTTAAGACCTTATGAGAGTTTTCACCTTATTATCCTTTACCATAGATTTCTCTCTATTTTTCAGTCTTACAGCATGCTTTAGACAGCTCTGTAAGTTACACCGTATCTTTTTTGTTCAGAATTTTGACATGCAGATAAACAAAGAGAATCCATTATCATCCTAATTATACTGTTGGAATAAATAAGTAACAGCGAGATTACTGAACACACTCTGTAATCACGGTGGAGCTACCCTGATTAAGCCCAACTTAGATTCTAAAAAAAAGAAAAATAGCCTCTGATTCTATTTCTTCCGAGGAAGCTGGAGAAAGTAACTACAGTGCCACCAATGACAAAGGGCTGGATAACCTATAAAATCACAATATATTCTGAAGCCATCAGACAAGAGGATTTCATTTATTTTAGATTGCATAATATTTTTCTGCAGGCAATTGATGTTCTGGCCATTTATTCCAATTGCATTTCTCTCTGTGCTTCATTGTGTTATAGTTTCTTTTGGTTTGTCTAATTTTTTGAGCTTTCTTCTGCAGTCTCTAATAGGTCTCTGCTAATCTCATCCTGTTTATATTTTATTTCAGATTATATATTTTTCATCTCTAAAAGTTATTTCACAAATTTTTAATGTCTTCCTTTTTTCAACTTATTACAAGGTCTAGATGCCCCCCAAAAAAAATATCAGATATGCATAGAACAAGGGTAATATGATTCAATCAACAGAAAGAGATTTTGAAATGACACAGATAATGATACCAGTGAACAAGAACACTAAATAATATCATAAATATATTCTGCATGTTAAAGAAGATAAAGAAAAACATGACCATGGTAACATACCTTGTCTCAAAATTTACTAATAGTAATATAGTCACTATAGCTTTCTTATGATTAGTGAGTGTTACATATATTTCCCATCTTTATATTTTAAACTATATTTGTCTTTGCAATAAAACTGTATTTTGTGGCACTTATGAGTCTGATATTATGTCCATTTCAAGTTGAATGTTTAGTTAATCACATACAGTGTAATTATAGATATAGTTGGGTTTAAATGTGCCATCTTGCTAGTTTTCAGCTTGTCTTATCTGTTTATGTTCATTTTATTATTCTTTCCTGGCTTCTTTGAATGAGTTGAATATTTATAATATTCTATTTCAAAATCTCAGGATTATTAGTCATAACTTACTTTTTAAAAATATGTATTATTGCCTCTACGCTATTCATTTTTAATTTTTCATGGTTTCTCATGAATTAGTAATAGAATAGTTCACATATAACCTTACAGCAGTGGATGCTCAATTACACACTAAGTTTTTGTATTATTGTCATCATACGTGTTGCTTTCACATGTTATAAACTCCTTAGTCCATGGTTATTAATTTGTCTTGAAGCAGTTTCTCTGCTTATATTCCTATTTTCCTGGTTATACAATGTATTTGCCCCAAGTTTTGAGTACAGTGTTTTTAAGATCTAAATCTTTGTTTTATATCTTCCAAAGCTGTTGATTTTTTTTTTTTCCTGGAAGGCAGTTAATTTCCACCAATCTTTGTAAGATTTCTTTTTCCGCATTGTCAGGGAAGGTTTAAGTCGGCTTGGCTTGGGATAACACAGTTTAATATCCAGGTTTCCCGAATGTCCCATCACCACCTCAATGTCTCTGAAGTCTCCCACCTTTGGGATTTCTGTTTACCTTACAGATTCCCACTGGCTGTTCTCTTCCAGGTCCCAAAACATCCCTTTTCACGTGCAGCTAAGTATAAGGCCAGAGACTTTAGGGAAACTCTGTGCTCCTCTGTGCAACCCTCCTCCATTGCCTGCTGCACACAGCCAGCTGTCTCAGCCCGCAGAGACCCCTGTCTACCTCCTCACCTGGGTAGGATAGTTTTACGGTTTAGGCAACTCTTTCCTGGGCTTCATTCTGGAAACAATTTACAGGCAGAAAGCCACCTTGATATCTTGCTGGTTTCCCGTTCCTTGGGGATCACATTATCCGGCATCTATAAAGAGCTGTTTCACGTCTCTCATGTCTTCTTTACAGGTGCATAATTTTTGAAGGTAGAATGGCTGGTTGGTAATAGACACTTCATTGTGGCCGGAATCAGATCTAGTGCTTGTCAGTTTTTAATACCAATGTTATTTATGATGGGCTCTAAAAGAGAAGTGTGAAGGAACGATCCCTTATCTCATATTCATTGGAAGACCTAATGCAGTATTATGATTATTTCTATTTAAAGATTTAATAGAATTCACTGTTGAAGTCAGATATACGTAAGATTTCTTTTTAGGTACTTTTTTATTACAAGTTCAATGTCTTTAATAGATGTAAGACTACCAAGCAATTAAGAAAAAAAAATTGTAAGAGCCCTAAAAATTAAGTTTGTACAAAAGGAAAATGTTTGGCTTCAGACTTCCACAAATCCTGTGTCCCACAGCTTCAAAGGATTTCTCTTGCAAGGCAAATAGTCTCTCCTCAGACAAGCCATCATTTATGTGTGGGAACAAAGAACTTGGACAGGCAAGGACTAAGGAAGAATAGCACCCACGTAGCCTTTCTAAAAAAAAATACTTGAAATATTTCAGCAGCTTGAGAGATGAATGAATCTTTCAAATCAATGTTTTTGGGAAAAGGAAATAAAGAATGAATGCAAGAAAAGCTTTGACAAAATTGGACACGAGGGAGCAAACTACTTATAAGCTTAAAGAACAAAATAGAGAAAAAGAAATACTTCGGAGCATGTTTGCCCTCATTTATTATTACATAGTTATTGTAGATGGATCAATGATTTACTCTCAGATGGGACCTAAGTGTTAATGAGACATATGTAAAACAATGTGTCTCATTGTTTTAAATAAAAGAGATGGGTGAAAACTTCCTGATGTAAATGACACGTTCAACGCAGATCAGCTTAGGTGAAAGACAAGACATTTACTTTCCTCCCTGGGATGGAGACGGGAACTGCTTTTAGCCATAGCACACAAACGTTGAGCACACAATGTGATATACTATAGAATTGTACACTTGAAACCTATGTAACTTTACTAACCATTGTCACCCCAATAAACTTTAAATTTAAAAAAAATTCATTAATTAATTTTTAAAAACACACAACAATGATGCATGGGAGTCATCTTTCCCCTTCTCCATTTCTAGACCCTGAATAATCTCTGACTGACCACACCTCTAACTAGGCTCATTTCCCATGGCGACCATTAGGACTGCTGGGATACTGGCCTCTCACTTAACACACAAAAGGAAGTTCTCAAAGGAGCTCTGATCCATGTAGCTTGGCTCTTTTAGAGCCCATCATAAATAACATTGGTATTAAAAACTGACAAGCACTAGAATCTGATTCTGGCCACAATGAACTATTACCACACCAGCCATTCTACCTTCAAAAATGATGCACCTGCAAAGATGACGTGAAAGGCGTGAAACAGCTCTGAGCCATCATGCTTACACCCAAGCAACCCATGTAGTCAGATTCTTTAGGTTGACTCATGACCCCACCTCAGTGACTAGAGATGGGTGCTGCTAGCTTAAGGCACATAGAATGTGTTCCGTTCAAGAAAGGAGTATATCCAGAAGAATGGGGAAATGGTTCTGGACCAATAAAATGACAAAACCAAAAAATATTAACCAATCATTGATTGCAATTATTTATATTTTGATACATTTCTATTTGTATATGTTCTATGTGGTAAACACATAAAAAGAATTGCATATTTTACTTTTCATTATGAATTATAGATTTTATGTTACAATATAGAGAAGAACAGAGGCAATCTTAATACTATAAAATAAAGTATCTAGAAAACTATAACCAGAGATAAATACTTTCATTATTTAAGTGAACTTATTCAGAAAAATATCTTTAAATTTTGTTACACCATCATTTTTACAAGCTGCCTCATATTTTATTTTACATATGAAATTAGCTAATTGCTAATCATGGAACTTTAGATATTCCTGTTTAATATCTAACAAATTGTGTGTGTGTGTGTGTGTGTGTGTGTGTGTGTGTGTGTACAGGAGAGGGAGAGAGAGAGCCTTATGTCTTTAAATTTAGGTCTAAAACTGTATCAAACACAGAGACTATCAAAGCTTGTCCCACAGCTTCTGAAATGCTTCACGTGTTTGGCTTCCTGTTCAGTCTGAATAACTTTCACAGTAATAATAAAAATATGGAGATTTTTTTTCTCATGTAGAGTGCCATGGTTTTTAGGAATTTTACCCAACAGATAGGAGTCCAGACAAGGCACATGTCAAGTAGTTCAGCTGGGTTATGCTTCCGAGTGGGTGGGTGGAGATGAACAAGGAGCAAAAGGGCAGGAGAGATACGCTGAAAGTTTAAACCAGGACCCCTTCACGATAGACCTGGAATGCTGGATTACAGAAATCGAATTTCGATTTTAGTCAGTGAAGGAAAAAGAGGAGAATAGCATTTCCAAATCTCTTCTCTAGGCGGTACATTGATTGAAACAGATAAAGTCTACTCTAAAATATTTCCTGTAGACAAAGAGCAGAGGCTTTGATTATTTAGGTTCAATGCCCAGTGCTCTCTGGTTTGTCTTTGCGGGGTCCTGCTTCAATGTCCTGCACCCTCAGTTCTGTACAATTAATCCTGGTCTGTTCAGCCAAACCCAAACGGTAAAAATGTCTATAAATGTAGCTTGTGTCCTAAATCTCCACTTCAGGTAGCAAAGAGCTTTCCTTTCCAGCTCTCTAGAATCGTACGGCCCAGTGCTATATATCCTCTTCATCCTGCAAATGCACCCGAGGCTTTGTATTTCTTGCAAGTAAATTACAAGTAAATAGTGTAGACGAGCACTATACCTTGGAGCAGTAACTCTTTGTTAAATGACCCTGTATACCAACATCACCTTAAATGCACTATAAATTTAAACTGTTTCCTTTTTGTTGGGTTTATAGCAAGATTACTGTACACAATTTATATACAGACCTTGAGCTTTTCGCCCAATTTACAATATTTGTTCTTTTTCCATTGTGCCTCGACTATATGTCGCATTCTCTCTCTTTCCAAGGCTTTGTTCATTATTCCAAGTATATACAATATAAGAGGTTTCTTCCAGAGGTTGGCCAACAAAAATGATTTTTTATTTGCCTGTCAAGACATCAATTCACTTTACAATTGAGTTAATTTTAAAATATACATGTGAGAAATGAAGAAAAGTCTGCAGGACTAAGCATGCCAAGAGTCATCATTCCTACTTCTGTTTCTAAAACTTATTACAAAAACCACTTTTTCCTCTTTTCTAAAATTATTTTTTAAAACCAATTTTAAAACTAGTTTGAGCATCTTGTATCAAGTAAGACTATCATAAGCATTAAACAAAGTGACTGAGCAAATTGAGAAACAGAATGATAAACGTGTTTAGATACAAACTTATATCAATAAATCCTATGTTTCCTCCTTTTATGGAGTTAAGAGCCAAGAAGCAGGTCCTTCTGTCCTTCCAAGGACAAAGTGTACGTCCTAAGCTACAATGTCTCTGTCTATGTCACAGAGGTGATGGGACAAGGTCATGAGGAAAAAGGATCTGCTTATTGAAAGAGGCTGAAGGAAAAATAATAAAGAAATAATGATAAATTCCAAGGAAGCAAATCTGGAAGCAAGAGATGAAAAACTAGCTAAATGGATATTTTGCCTCAATATATGGAATTTTTAAAAATAAGAACTGTTTTACCATGAAAGATGTGGTAAATATATACAATGGAATATTACTCTGGCATAAGAAAAGATGAAATACTACCATTTGCAACAATCTGGCTAGATCTTCAGAGAATCATGCTAAGCGAAATAAGTCAGACAGAAAAAGTTGAGAACCATATGACTTCACTCATTTGTGGGAGACAAAACTGAAAGCAACAAAGGACCAAGACAAACAAACAAGCAACAACTCACAAACACACACAACAGTTTAGTGGTTACCAGAGCGTAAGGGATAGGGGGTAGTTAGAAGAGGGAAAAAGGGTCAAATATGTGGATGGAAGGAGAACCGACTCAGGGTGGTGAACACACGATGTGACATATAGACGATGTATTACAGAATTGTACACTTGAAACCTGTATAATTTTATTAACCAGAGTCACCTCAATACTTTAATAAAAATTATTTAGAAAATGAAGTTAATTTCCTGTCATTTTTAGGTATCCAAGAAAGTTGTCACATAACATAGAATGGATTTCTTATCTGCAAGGAAACAAAAGTCCGTCTTTTCTATGATTAAACCAGGGCTGAAGAGTAAGAAACCAAATCGGCCTTAAAGATATGGTTTCTGTCTCCATGTGTTCTTAATCAAATGTTAATTGAATGTTGACTGTGTTCTTAATTGAATACTGTGACCTCAATATTATACTGCAGCTCATTTACCCACTCCTCGCACAATTCATTTTGTCTTTTTACAGCCTTTTCCAAACTTCATTACATCCCTCATACCCAACACTTGCCTTTCATTCATCAGCAGATGACCTTGTCTCCTAACTCATTAAGAACACTGAAACTGATGAATGAGAACCACATAAATCTACATCATATGATATGTTATGACGATGGCTCAATCTTTATCACAGGCGTGCTTAGTGTTAGTTTCGTTTCTGTTCCTCTTATTAAAGACAGTATTACTTCCCAGTATTTTGTAGTTGTAGCAAACCATGAGTGAGCAATCCTGCTCCCCAAACAAGGAAATCCTCTGCAGACTAAATTGGATCCCCAGAACTTATCTTGGTCATCCCCCCTTTTACATAATGTGACTATGAGGTACAGTTGCTGTATGAGGTACAGTTGCTGTATCGATGCACCAGATTTCTCTTCTTGGCTCAACAGCTTGTTTAAAAGATTTGTGAATCTTCTGTAGGAAAATGCTAGCGGTATAAAGAATGGGGAACTAAAAGACGAATGTGCCAGAGTGGCTCAGTATCCTGTCCTATGATACTAACGTGGTAACTGGGTGGAAAGTTCCCCAAGGAGCCAAGCATGCCTCTGACCACAAATTCTTGCCCTGAGGAAGAATGTGCCACCACATTGGGAATATAACAGCAAGGGAGACTTGCTAAGGGCTTCCCAGACCCACGTCAAAGTTACATCATGTTCAATTTGTCAAAAAACGTAAAGTGAACATTTAAAGTTAAAAACAACATAACCTTTCGAAATCATTAAAGAGAATCAAAATAAAGACAACAAAAAAATGCCATAGAAAAGTACAACAAAAAATAGGTATTGAAACATAAATAATAGTGCATATTGGCAAGGTCAAGATTGATATTTGAGTCTTAATTATAAAGATTAATTTTGAAATTCCTCTGTAAAAATAGAGGCAGATTTAGTGAATGGAAAGCAGTAGAAGATGCTAGAAAATATATAATTAAAAGACAAAGAAATTCTAGATTAATTTGTAATAACATGACAAAATAAATTGTAGATGAAATGCAGAGTTAAATGCTTACAAAATAATTAAGGAACTACTATATTTTGTCAATTCTAATATCTGTATATTTCAACATTTTAGTATTGAAATAGTGATGCATCCTACAATGAATGGCAGGTCAGCATTTCATAGTTTTATTATTTCTTAGTGATGCATAAAATAGTTGTGTATTTTATAATCAAGGTACCTTGATTGTGATGAAAAATTGTATCTATAAAATCAGGTAATTGCTTATCTGATCTTGGCTGGGAGAATTTCCAAGCAATTTGGAAATTACTCTAAAAGTATAATAGCTAAGCCAAATTTGCAAAGACAAACTCCAGTAACTAAAGTATAGCAAATAATAATATTAAAAGTAAAAGAGAAATTTTTTCAATATAAGTGACATATAATAGATTACTATAAAGGTTCTTTTTTTTTTTTACATAATTTCATACTTAGAGAAGTTAGAAAACTACTACAAACACTTCCAGTATACACTTCACACAGATTCCTCAAATGCTTACATTTGCCATATTTGCTTTAGCGTTATTTCTCAGTAGAAAGGTAGACATACTAGTACACTCATATCATACCCTTTGAAAATAAATTGTAGAAATGGGGTTCCTTAATCAACAAATACTTCACTGTGTATTTCCTAAAAACAAGGGCATTGTCTTACATAATCACAGTACAATCATAAAAATAAGAAAATCAACCTGGATACAAAATTTTTGGCTAATTTAGAGACATTTTTAAAATTTTTAATAATTGTTTCTATAATTTAGTTTTCTTTATAGAAAGAAAATCTCAGATTACGAGTTACATTTAGTTATTCTATTTTTCATTTTGCTTTTAAATCTGGAATCTTTCTTTAATTTGAACGACATTGAGTTTTTAATGAGTACAGTCAAGTTACTTTCTCGAAGGCCCTTCAACTTGAATCTGTCTAATATTTCCTCACTATTGAGTAGACTTCATCTGTTTTTGTCATAAATACCCCAGAAGTGGTGATGTGATCTTCTCATTGCCTTGTAGTAAAAAGCACAGAATATCAACATGACCCAATACTGACGTTGTCAACCACGTGATTAAATTCATGCCTGCCGTACTTCTCCAGGGTAAAATTACTGTTTTTACATTATAATAAGTAAGTATCTGTGTGTGGAGGCTTTGGGATTATGTAAATATTCTATTGAACATCAAACTTGCCCCCACTAGTTTGAGCATTGACGGATGCACCTTGTCTGAAACAGCAATTATTACTATAATGGTTACCAGCTTGTAGCTTCCTAATTCTATTTTTCTGTAAATATTAGTTGGCATTCCACTGTAAGAAAGCTCACCCACCATTTATTTATACAAGTATGGACTCGTGGATTCTTATTTAATCCGATTGGAAATAATCAATTAATAATCATTTATATTGTCCCAGGGCTGTTTGATAAGAGAGTCCCTTAGATCCAGCTCTGGGTGTGTGTGTGTGTGTGTGTGTGTGTGTGTGTGTGTGTGTGTGTGTGTGTGTGTGTTGTTCTCTTCCTTATTCCCTAAGCATCTCCCTTACTTTCTAGCACAAAAGGCTATTGCAGGCTGACAATGTGCTTCCACTGCCCAAACTCTTGAACCGGCCACTTCTCCAAGGAACCTTGGTTTCTTTTAACGAATATGGGCACTAGGTTCACTAAAACAGTCAGTTTATTCACGAATAAGATGACGGGCCAAAGGGCTGGAAGTGAATTTCAGTGGGTCACTGTCAGTGGACTCTCACGTGGACAGAGGCTCATGCAGCAGCCTGACAATGTCATGATCCTTAAGCCTCACCTGAGGCCGTCACGATCACCTGGAGACGTGTCAAGTCACATGAAAGCGCGGTTCACCAGTCACTAACGACTGAGTGGAATTCTACTTCCTTTGTTCCCTCTACTGCCTTCTAAGTAAATGGATGTGCAGTTTGCTAAATGGGTTTAACCTTTCCAGACAGAGTGAAGAGGGTTTTCATTTAATCTCTCTTCCAAAAAGCTAACGTTAAAATGAAACCACTTGAGCCATTGGAATTTTATGTATTAATATAATTCATTACGCACTTTAAATACTTATGATTTTGTCTATTTACAAAGGCGATCATTATGACACTGAAGTTTCTAACTGATAGAGGTCAAAACTATTATTGTGTATACAGCAGTGACATATATCTCCCTGACATTCATTTTACTTAGCCTATCAGTGTTGATATTGTCAGATATTTAATTTTCCACACTAAATTTAATTTTACCAGAGAAATAATTGTAAGAATATATATTTAACATGAGTATCCCAAAAGACATATAATAATACTCCAGTCAAGTTAAAATTCATGAAAAATATGAATATCAAAAACTACTTGAGGCCTTAATTCAAAGACTCATGAAATAGAAGAAAGAAGATTCAAACAAAGTCAGGCCCCCTCATACAAGCCCAGTGAAATTCCTCCTTTTCCTATTATTATAATAATTGCCCTGCAATTCCCTTCCTTCTTTACCCTCATTCTCATTTTCTACCTCACTGAGGAACCTGTTTCCTTCCTTTTTCGAAGCCAGCTCAATGCCTGACTCTGCCATCATCAATCACCGTCCGTTCTCTTTGATTCTAATTCGCATCCTTCCTTTAGGGTAGAATAGAGTCGGCCATATCTTATTTGATTCACAAGTCTCTGTCTGTTAGTCTGTGCTCCCCCCTGCCCCCAGCAGTTGGCCTTTTGAGGTTAGATACCATGTTTCCATTATTTTAGACATCTTCCCCTGTGGCCTTCAGGTCGAAAGCTTATGGTTCAAGTTTGTTCTTGGAAGCCATCTTGACTCTCTGCTCCTCCTCAGTGTCCATCTCAAGCTCCCAGACCATGGTTCCAAAATGTTCCTTGCTCAAATATCCTTTGTCATTGGTAGTTGTAATCTTACTCCCTATGTTGGCATTTTGTATCTACAGTAGACATTCTGCTGGAAGTGGGGACATCAGTATTAACGGCTACTTTCCGCTGAGTACAGCAGGGATGCTTATGAGCCCAAACTTGCCAATCACTTAGCCCTGGACACTTTACCTCCCAACGCTGAATGAGCACACCAGACTGATGGCTATGGGTAGGGCGGTTCTGCCTAAGCCGGTGAGGAAGAGAGGCCTTACTCTTGATCACAGCAGCCATGACTCCATAGGAGACTCTAAGGGAAGGATGAAGGTCGTTCAAAAGAAGTAAGTCCTGAATATTTCCGGATTTCTTGCTATATAAGATGATGACAGGGACAGGTGGTGACAGTCGACGTTCTTCCTCAATTCCTGTGGTCAAAGCCTTGCAGGCATATCTTTCTGATTCTTGGCTACATGGGTAACTTCACTGAGGTCACGTATTGTTGACTTGTCTACCTTAACATCAGACAGAAAGAGCTGAGAACCACGTGACTTCACTGATATATGGGCTATAAAACTGAAGGCAACAAAAGAACAAGAAAACAAATGAAGAAACAAAAACTCATAGACACAGACAATAGCTTAGTGGTTACCAGAGGGTGGGGGGAAGAGGTGTGGTAGATGAGGGTTAAAGGGAATCAAATATATGGTGATATAAGGAGAACTGACTCTGGGTGGTGAACACACAATGTGATATATAGATGATGTATTGCAGAATTGTACACCTGAAACCTACATAACAATTACTAACAATTATTACGTAACCTTACTAACAATTGTCACCCCAATAAACTTTAATTAAGAAAAAAAAACAAAGCCTTCCTCAACAGAGTCTAATGACACTGACCATGCCAGAATTGTGGTTTTTAAATGGGCTACAGGTAATAGAGACGTAGAATGTAATCCCTTCACAGGAGGAATGAACTTCAACACGGGACTAGGTGCTGGAAGGGAGAGTGTGTCTATTATATTCACAGCACTTCAGAGGCAACTGTCCTCACTAATGTACATTATGTCCTAGCTCTTGAATTCCACACCAAATGGTTGCTCATTCAATATTCAAATCTCTACCCATATGAGTTCCCAAGGCTGTAAGTAGTACATTGTAAATACAAGGCCTGACAATTAAGTTCACAAACTTTTTCCAATGATGTTGCTAAGCTTTTTTGATATCAGAGGGATTATTCATTATGAATTTGTACCAACTGGACAAACAGTTAACCAAGTTTACTATTTGGAAGTGCTGACAAGGCTGCACAAAAAAATTAGATGACCTGAACTTGTCGCCAACAATTCATGGCTCTTGCATCACGAAAATGCACCAGCTCACATGGTACTGTCTGTGAGGGAGATTTTAGCCAGTAAACAAATAACTGTATTGCAACACCCTCCCTACTCACCTGACCTGGCCCCCAGCGACTTCTTTATTTACCCAAAGATAAAGGAAATATTGAAAGGAAGACATTTTGATGACATTCAGGACATCAAGGGTAATACGACCACAGCTCTGATGGCCATTCCAGAAACAGAGTTCCAAAATGGTTTGGAGGGTGGACTAGGCACTGATGTTGTTGCATAGCTTCCCAAGGGGAGCACTTTGAAGGTGACTTTAGTGATATTCAGCAATGGGACATGTAGCACTTTTTCTAGGATGAGTTCGCAAATTTAATTATCCAACCTCGTATCATATTTTTTCCTAAGGATAGATTTGTTAAAGTACCAACTCTTAGTTCAAATAACAACACTTTTTTTTTTTCATCTTCCTGCAGAGGCCATGAGCAATAACAGTGGCAGTTGGCTCATTGACAGTTCCAAGAATGTCACACCAGCAGTGGTTTCAGCATTTCTGAAGCTCCAACAACAGGTTGGCTAGTGCCATTGATGCCATTGTTAACAGTCACGTCTGTCAAACTACTGGAAAAAATTGTAATATTTGAAAAGAAACTCCCCTAGCAAAACATTTTATGTAGACCTTCATCCTGACTCTACCTTTCATCACCAGGAAAGGCCAGTGCTTCATTTCTAATTGAAAAACAGCACTATCATATCTGAATAAAATCAGATTTTCAACAATAACAATGAAAACAACTTGATTCTTTGCAGGCTTGCCAATCAATCTTTCAGCACCAGTTAGAACACAGAGCTTAGCACTTCCCTGCGTAGAGGGCTAGCCACACTGGAGCAAAGCCTGCCACGGTCAGCTGGACCTCCAGTGCCCTTCAGCAGGTTTCTGGTCTGTTGGAGACAGATGCTGATGGCAGAACTGCAGAAACAGGGCTGCATTCAGTGAATGAGGCTATTTTGAAAAGGTTATTCACATAATAGGAGTATATCTCTGTTATAATGAGCTCAGCTTCTGTCTTTCCATTTATGTCATGTTTATATGCTCCCTTATTGAGTCTTGTCTATTTTGCTTTGGTTGTAAGACTCTGCTGTGGTAGGGGGCTGGTGTAGCTGGTGTATTAAGACTATGCAGATTATAAGCTGCTGAAGAAGGAGGCACGAGCCATCCATGTGGGGTAGGCAGGTAGTTCCTGAAGCCCCTGAGCTCCCAGGTGGGGAAGTGAAAACCCAGGGGTCCTTCTGAGTGCAGTTGCAATACACTCACACAAAGGAAGTAAAGTCACAAGATTTGTTACTTACAGATCCCCAAAATGGGGGTGGGAGGTCGGGGGGGGGGGTACCTAACGAGCCCTGAGCAGGGTAGCCCTCCATCCCAGGTGACAGGCAGCAGGAGACAGAGAGCAGGGTAGCAAGCACCTGTTACCTAGAAGGGGGTGTGGGACACTAACTTTTCATGAGCTCAACACTATGTGGTTATTTTAAAAGGCGCCCTGGGAAAAACAAAGCTGGAACTTGGGACAGGAAACCTGAGGTCAGGTCCTTATCTAAAGGTCCAGGCTCTGGCTGCGAGCAGGATGTCATGCTGCAAAATGCCCAGGTTTCTGCCTCGCAGGCTTGTAATCTGCTTGATATTTTATTAAGGACTGGGAACTGGACAGTAAAGGCGCTGCTTGTAATTTATGGAGCTATTCACTTGACTTTTGGTAAATATGCAAAATGTTATAAATTTTGCATAATTATTCAAACATAGCATCTCTTAACTTACTTTACCTACAAGGATTTTATGCTTTTTACTTCTACCTCTGACTTCTGTCTTTTGTCATCTTTGTAGTTGCTTTAGAATAAGTTTTGATTCTGAGCATTTTCATCTCACCTCCTCCTTCTTCTAGCTCTTCCAAGATATTGCATATTCTGGCACATCGGATCCAAAGTAAAGGCTTTTCAGTCAAACTCCTTCTTTCATGATTTCATTTCCTGAACCTTCTGTTCTGCTCTGCATTGCCTTTGGTGTTGATTTTACTTTATCTGGTGTAAGTTTTCTTGGAGTAAAATCTCTGTCTTCTACATTTTTTCTCAGTTAAATATATGTCATTGCTTATTTGATTTTGTTAACAAGAATAACATTAGGATGTCATTTTACTTCTTATGTAAATCAAAAATCTGAAGTGAAAAATGTACTTAACTTTCTTTAAGTGCTCAAAAAAAGGAAACCTCCCACATCACTACCACCAATTAACGTAAAGAGTGTATTGTAAATTAATCTCGACACCTTAAGTAAGAATTAACATAACTGGAGAATGCCATTACACTGACATGCACTGATGATGGAAATTTCGATACTCGGTGTTGGAGCACTGAGTTCAAAAGACGTGAAATTATGAACAGCAAGGTGAAGTACGAAGGGTAGAAATCTTAAATAATGGGAAGGAAGGGATGCCCAACTTCCTGAAAGAAAATATCGCTCATAATGTTTATTTAGATGTTCCCAAAGGGATCTGATCAAACGTGAGCATTTCCCCTTGAGCCACATGGCAGAGAAGATAGAACAAAGAGCTACATGCTTATAGCAGGTCTGCCACAAAACAAATATGTGCATGAATTAGTACACTAAGAGTGAGATTAAAAGACAGTAAACAACCAGAAAGAGAACAAAAGGGAAGGATATAATCACACGAGCTCAGCAGCCTCTTCCTCTACCCAGGTCTAAATACCCAGAGGATTTCCCAGTTCACAGAACAGTTAGAACCAATTGCCTGCAAATTACCAAGGTTTGCTATAGCTGTAGGTAAGATGAGGTGCTTAGATGCTCACTTTATAATCATAGCACATTACGCTATGGAGCATTTGAAAGTTTATGTAGTACTTTAAAAAATGCATTATCTCATTTAAATTCATCTTCTATGAACGACTTCCATATTCCCAGATGAGTGTTGATACATCTTAATGAAATTTTAAAATGAACATGGAACTAACTCTGAGTGGTGAACAAACAATGCAATATATAGATGATGTATTATAGAAATGCACACTTGAAACCTATATAATTTAATGTCACCCCAATAAATTCAATACAAATTAATTTTAAAACCAGTGTGCAAAAAAATGGAGGATACAATTATATTTTTTTAAAAAAACAAAGAAAGAAAGAAACGAAAATAGTCATGTCACCTGCTTAATACAGTTCTGCTCACAATTTGTTTTAAATGGTTAGAAGACATTGTTCTTGTGTTTAAACTTGTAAGCAGAAAGGCAATGTCTAGTGCATTTGCTCACCAGATAAATGCTTAAATCTATCATTGCTTGTTTTAGACACAGGATAGACTTCTCCCCTCCTCAGGGAACAGCAAAACTAGTTGAGGATGGAAAATCAGATGCTGATTTTAAACGAGGGAGAAAGTGCCTTGTGATCACTACCCTTGTCCCAAACCCTGAGGTCACTGTGGAGGTTGGGATCTGTGCACAATGGTGCCATTCATGGTGGGGCAGGTGGTGGTGGGAACAGCCATCCTAATACCTGTCATTGGGGATGCACTGATGTAGAGAATCCAGCGACAATACTAAAACCAACCAAAAGTAAATCTGTTTTTGCAGTCACCATGCACCTGGCATTCTACACAATGTCAGTAGTAAAATGCTCCTCCCCACGAGGGCAGATACAACCCCCAACGCCCACCCTACCCTGCATACCAGGAGCTGAGACAGGGAAGGATCAAATCTAAACTTCTAAAATAGGAGAGAGCTACCCTGGAATGTCTTTGCACAGTTCAGTTCAACCCGCTACCCCCACCCACCAGAGTCCCAAACCCCTGTCCCCTTAAGTTCCCTAGATTATCAATGCTGATTACCAACATAGATCACAGTCATGTATCAGAACGGATGAGGCCTTAAGCTCACCTAATAATTGACTTATTATCCTGGTAATGAACATAGTACGTTATGACAGCTGATTTTTCTTGAATAATAAAATGATGTGATTTCAAATCTCATGTTTTGGATATTTGCGTTTCAGTCCCCTTATTAATTGCCCATAGTAAACTGACTCATTACATGTATTAATGTGATCCTGTCCTTTGTCAGATTATTAACACCACAGGCATAACATGTGTCATTATAGAACTTATTGTCAGTATACAATTTCTGCAAAGATTATGGAGATTTGGCTTGATAAGAGGAAAATACACCAAGAATGATCTTTCTTGCTGGAAAAAAAGCAACGTCATCAGTCCCAGACTACCTTTTGGAGAAGACCGATTCAGCTGGAAGTGCTTTCTTAGCCAGGAAGCAGGTTTGGCTCTGGAAAAGGAATGTGGGAACCTTCAGGTTTGCAGAGTCTGAGGCTGGGACCTGCCTTCTCACCACCATCACCCCACCCAGCAGCTACTGTCATTTGCTGCCTTAAAGGAAGCAGCACACTCAGAGCTGTTTCAAATGCCTTTGAAATCAAGGGTAATGCTTTCTGATTTATTTTTCTCTTTTGCTCTTAAACAGCATTCAAGTGCTGCAGGAATTAAGTAGTGCATGATTTCACCTGGTGAATTTTAGAATATGTCGAATTAATCTTCTTATAAAGCATGGCTTCAGTGTGTGTAACTGTTCTACTTTAGCTCAAACTTTAAGCACCCAAGAATGAAAATGAATTACTGATGACAAAGCAATTATTCCAGCTCTTGCAGTTCACAGTTACGATGGACTAAAAGTAATTCCATTGCAATGAAATAAATAAAATCACAATAAGCACAGAGAAGATCGGGGTAGAGACTTTCTGTATTTGTATTTTTACATGCATGAATTCAGCTTCCTTCTTATCGTTCAAAAAAGATAAGAACTAGAGGGAGAGGAAATGAGCATTTAGTGAACCTCACTGTGTCCCTGCCTTGTTTGTCAAGTGGAGCCCTTGAACAGGGATGTAGGTCTTCCGAGAGGAGCACCCACCTCCTAGAGTTTTGAGCCAACACCACCAGAGGGCCCTCACTCTGGATCCCAATGCTGGTGTTCTAGCATCAGAAAACAGGGATATTCCAGGTACACAGAAAACCAGTCCAACATTTCTTTAAGATAAAGATGGAGGGGTCTGGCTGTCCCATGTTCCCCGAAGAAGGACTTGTATGTTGGGTCTTCCTTCTGGGGAAGACTGAGCTACCCTAAAACCCTGGCAAAGCCGGCACTATAGGAAAGGCTACAGACTTTTCACACACGTGCTTTGTTTTGATGCTCAATTACAGTCTTCCATCGAATCCTCTAGAAGAGAGGGTAGTGTGGCAGTGCGCAATTTCTCAAATGCATGGACAACATTGGCTTTGCAGAAGGTAGGAGAGCAGAAATGGCTCGGACAGCAGAGCTGGGGTGAGTTCCTTTAGCAACCACGGCTAATGAAAGCAATACATTTCGGGTCTGTGTGCACAGAACATACGCGGACTTAATCTACTCACAAGCTGACCTAGAGACCACCAGTGTAGACACTAGTCCCTGGGGGACTTTTAGACCATAAGCTCATCATGTTTGCCCTGGCACTTGGTCCAGTCTCTGCTTATGAGCTCTGGAGACCCCAGAATTATGCCCAGCTTTTAGGAGACACCTCAACGTCACAGCAGACACTGAAGAATACCTAACATGGGATAGTAATAACATATTCTCTATTTATTAAAGATGCTTGGTCTTCCCTCCACGGAATAGCAGTGACCTGGGGGCTGGATTGACTGAGTCCACAAGCTGTAAGAGGTCACTGTTTAGTTTCATCCACGGCAGACCACATTTAATCAGGCACACATATTCACAGGGGTGGTCAGTATGTCCCAGGACTCATGTGCATGGGATTATACATGTAACCCATTTTTATTATTACTCCACACCTGACTACCATTAAGGGGATATAGCACCCAGAATCCCATTTCTAGATATTGCTAAAAATTTTCAGAACAATTTAAGTGGGTTATTAGAATATCATTCAATTGTATATGTGTATTTGAATAGAGATATAGGTCTTTTGTGAGGAGCACAGATTTCAGGGGGTAAGTACAGTCTGTGTGTGTGTGTGTGTGTGTGTGTGTGTGTGTGTGTTATGCCAATTATGCCTCAATAAAGCTATTTAAATATAATAAAAGCAATGATTAAAAGTAAGTTCAATGAAAAATCATCCACCCTAGTTCAGCTTTCCAAAAGTGACTATATTGCAAAGAATTTGACAGAAATCTTTATAGAAATGAATTGCAATGTACCTGGAGAATTTTATATTTACTTTTAAAAATAAATAATCTTCCGTTTAAAAGAATAAGGAGAAACACAAAATAACCAACACAATATAGAAGAACACAGTTGGAAGACTGACACTACCTAACTTCACGACCTACTATAAAACTGCAATAATCAAGACAGTGTGGTATTGGGAAAAGAATAGACAAGTAGATCAATGGAGCAGAACAGAGAGCCCAGAAATAGACCCCCATAAATATGATCAACTGATCTTTAGCAAAGAAAGGTAACACAATGGAACAAAAAGATAGTCTCTTCAACAAATGGTTCTGGAATAATGGACATCCACATGGAAAAAAATTAAATCTTGACAGACCATACACCCTTCATGAAAATTAACTCAAAATGGATCATAGGCCTAAATGTAAAATACAAAACTATAAAAGCTCTAGAAGATAACATAGGAGGAAACCTAGATGACCTTGAGTTTAGTCATGATTTTAGACATAACACCAAAGACATAATCCATGAAAGAAATAGTTGATAGACTGGACTTCATTAAAATAAAATAAATATAATATTAACTCTGCTTTGAGAAAAATAAAAACTTCTGCTCTGAGAATGACAATGTCAAGAAAATAGACAAGGTGCAGACTGGGAGAAAATACATGCAAAACACATTTAATAAAGGACACTTAACTAAAACAAAGAATGTTTAAAAATGCAACAATAAGAAAAAACAAACTCTATTAAGAAGAACTTAACAGACACCTCACAAAAAAAGACACACAGGTAGCAAATGGGCCTATGAAAACATGTCCCCCTCATGCGCGTATGTCACCAGGGAAATGAGAATTGAAACAACGAGAAAGCACTACAGACCTATTAAAATGGCCCAAATCTTAAACACTGACAACACCAAATGCTGACAAAGATGGGAGCACTCATAGCATCACTGAAAATGCAAAGTGATACAGCCACTTTGGAAGACAGTTTTGGTTTCTTACAAATCACATTTATCATATGATCCAGCAATCAATCACGCTCCTTGGTATTTACCCAAAGTAGTTGAAAACATGTTCACACAAAAATCTGCACATGGATGTTGATGGCAGCTCTATTTATGGTTGTCAATACTTCAAAGCAACAACGGTAAATGGGTAAATAAACTATGATCCATCCAGACAATGGAATAGTATTCAACATAAAAACAAATGTGCTATCAAGCCATGAAAATACATGGAGGAAACTGAAATGCATGTTACTAAGTAAAAGAAGCCAGTCTGAAAAGGCTACATACTACATGATTCCAACTCTGTGACATTCTGGAAAAAAGAAAAACTGTGGAGACAACGAAAGGATCAGGGTTTGCCAGGAGTGGGAGAGTGGAAGGAAGATAAATGGGCAGAGCACAGAGGAATTTTAGGGCAGTGAAACTACTCTGTATGATACTATATATATATCATTATACCTTTGTCCAAACCCATAGAATTTAAAACACCAAGAGTGAACCATGACTATTTTGTAACTACCAATTTGTATTTCTTAATCCCTTCACCTTTTTCACCCAGCCCCCCAAATGCACTCCTATCTGGTAACCATCAGTTTGTTCTCTGTAGCGCTGAGTCTGTTGCTGTTTTCGTTTTATTTTCTTCCTTAGACAATCATGGGGATGTAGAATACAGCATAGGGAATATAGTCAATAACATTATTATAACTACGTACAGTGCCAGGTGGGCACTAGACTTATTGGGGGCTCATTTCATAAATTATATAAATGTCTAACCACTATGTTATACACCTAAAAAGAATATAAAATAATATTGAATATCAACTGTAATTGAAAAAATAGAAAGAGTAAACCATAGGGTAAACTATGAACTTTGAGTGATTATGACATGTTAATATAGGTCATTCTTGGTTTAAAACACAAATAAAAGTATCATTGTGGTGTATGATGTTGATAACAGAGGATGATATCACATGTGTGGACTGAGTACATATGGGAAATCTCTGTACCTTCCTCTCAATTTTTGTGTAGACCTAAAACTGCTCAAAGCTTCCAAAAGATCCCGCATTTTATGACAACTGAACTAGGACTATATCTGTGTTAAGTACACTTGAATATTTTACAGCACTAAATCATTCTCGGAACATTCTTTTTCAGTTGGGAAACTTGACTTTCCAGAATCCACAGATCTAACAGAGTCTTTTATTTCATCAGCCAAATACTACTCAAATATTTTCTCCTGGAATTCTCATTGAAGCGTTTCACATGAGCATTGCTGTCTTATAAACAAAGTAAGTGATAATAAAAAGTTAAATCACAGAAGAATTTAAGGTATAAGTGTAGGCCTTTGAGGTGCGTGGCTCTTCCTTTATAGCTTTCTGAGGCCTGAAAGGATTGTAGAAATCTTTTCCTCTGATCCTCCCCATGCCCTAAATCAGAACCCCAGAGATGGAAGAAACTCACGCCAAATCTGGGTTCAGAGGACAGCTTCTCACTCCCAGCTCTTACCACAGAGCTCGTAACTGTTCAGCTCTTTCCTGCTTACTGCCATTAAATAGAAAGGGTGCCTTCTTTGTTATTGATCTTTTCCCATGTGGGAATTGACTGTCACTAGGTTTTGCCATTTTGAAGATGCTATGTAAAGACCCGCTCTGCATCCCACTGTGACAAGGTTGAGGGCAAGGTTAAAACTAGAGGTCAAAGTATGTGTGATGCTGGAGGAAAGGCATATTTTTCTGTTCCCTTTTTCTACTTGGCAAGCAGATGGCTGGAGACTTAGCTGAGTGCCAGGAAGAAACAGCTGGCAAATCAAAACACTGAAAGTGCTGAGAAGTGCTTGTGAGCATTTGGAAGAAACAACACTTTTGCAAGAGGGGGAAAAGTTCAAGCCACACTTAACATGCAGAGATTAATTTGAAGCAGGATAGTGGGATTCTAAAGACTGTGCGCAAGGAGGCAGGGTCCAGGCTGATGGCAGCCCTCGGCACAGCGTGTCTGCTAAGGGAGGGGGCAGCGGACACAGTGAGTGCCAGAGGAAAGGCATTCCAAGACAATGAGAATGGGAGAGAGAGGGACGAAAAGCAGAAGAGGCCAGGAGTCAATGGGGAGGATCAGAAGCAAGAGAGAAGTGCCAGAGGAAGGGAGTGCGATGGCAGAGCAAGGGCGGGGGTGGGGGAGACACAGGAGAGGGAAGTTAACATGAGTGTCCTGGGTTCCTACCACGAGAGCTTCGAGGACCCTTGGAATCTCGTAAATACAGCAGGAGGTGGGCTGCTTCCCAGAAGGACCCAGGCGAGGTTAGAGGGTTGGAACTTTCAGCCCCACCCCCAACCTCCATTCTGTCCCCAAAACGACTTTGTCCTCTCCTGCGCGCCCCCATCTTGGTCACATCCTGTCTTGGCCATTGCGGGATCACTCAGAACAGTACATCCCAGGAGCCACGAACCAGCTTTTTCCTCCACCTGGAATCCTCTTCCTACAAATACACATCTGGCTTGATCCCGCCCTTTATGCATGTCTCTACCCAAATCTCACCTCGAGAGAGAAATTTGTTGAACACAATTTCCAAAATAAACCCATGTCTTCACTCTCTAGCCCCTCCCACTGCTTAGTTTTCTTAATAGGTCTTATGACCACCTGATACATGATGTAAATATTTTTATCATCTGCTTTTACATACAATGTAAGTTCCATGAGGCAGCACCTTAGTCATTTCCTTCCCTTGGCTACTAGCTTTAGACAAATAAATGAATCGATGTGTGATCAAATAAATAAAAAGTAGCTCAAACCTGACTCTTCCCTCAAACATGGCCAGTTGGCTTCATTGGTGCAGGGCATTTGCAGTCATAGAGTTCTCTGCCCTCAGGAGGGCTCACGTTTGGCTCAATACTGCTGCTGCCATCTTGAAATTCTAATAACTTTTGGACAAGTGTCCCCACAATTTCAGTTTGCACCAGGTCCCACAGATTATGTAGCCGGTCTCTCCTTTGGACTATTTTGAACCATATGCGTGGTACTTTCACATTACATTCATTTACTCGAGAGATTTTTATAGCTATTTCATGTGTATCTTCCGTATCCTTAGCCACTTCATTTTCTGTTGTTTTGAACATACTGTCTTCATTAATAACACAGAAGATGGGCAGTGCCAGCTCCATTGGAGACTGAATCCCCAACCCTGGGGCACATGAACAGAGCTGGTTTGCTTCATGAAACATTGGGAGACAGTTCTGAAATCATCATGCTATTCCCTCCAAATTGTTCAT
The DNA here is from genome assembly GCF_036562045.2 of Rhinolophus sinicus. Taxonomy (NCBI): domain Eukaryota; kingdom Metazoa; phylum Chordata; class Mammalia; order Chiroptera; family Rhinolophidae; genus Rhinolophus; species Rhinolophus sinicus. The sequence continues at coordinate 114,136,459 of NC_133758.1, forward strand.
TGCAAACTTTTTCAAACTCCCTTCGTACTTCGTCTCCTTCCATCAACACAAATTCAACAACTCACAGTTATTTTAATTGGCTGCCCCCTAAAAGGATGTCTGCACCAGGGAGGCATAGTGCCCTCGGTCACATAGACCCTCAAAGCGTCACTATGAGAGGCAGCAACTGTATGGATTGAACAGCACTGTATTTTCTTTCCTCACACCAGATCCTGTTGCAACCACAGATTAGACCTAAAAACATCAATGCCGACAAGTCTACCTCTGACAACCAAGCTTTATTACAAATACGAATGGTGCCTAAAATATAACAGTACCTGAAATATTAAAATCTCAAAGAAAGAATTTCACATGAAAACAAAGGGAAAGAGAACAGAGGCCAAGAAACCCACTTCAGGTGTTTCTGCAGGGATAGTTTGCATGTCTTTTTCCACAACTAGCTTCGTATCATTGTCAGGTTTCTGTCTTAAGTTTTTGGTCGCATTTTTTCTTTTATATTTAAATTTTCTGTCTCTATCGGGTTCAAATTATATAAATCATGTTTTCTTAACTGTGATCACATCTATGTTTTCACACTTTCACATGCCATTTAGAAAAATCTGTTATGCCATCTAAGTTTTCTAATTTCTTTTTATGGAATTTTGAAAATAAATATAAGTGTTTTAAATGTCTTTGTTTTGATAGCTACCTCTCATTTATTTCTCATTTTTGCAATGTTTAGGTTAATAACCACTTCCACTTATTACAATTATTTTAGCTTGTGCTTTGTTTTGTTTCCTAGTTCCCAAGAACCAGATATATTTATAGTTTTTAAAAGCATAACATGCACAGGGAGAGTACACACATCATATGTGCAACTTGATTTTTTACTGAGGTAAAACTTACAAAACACAAATTAATTATTTTAAATGACAATTGTTGGCACTAACTACATTCACTATTTTGGGCAACCACCACCTCCATCTAAATCCAGAACATTCTCATCATTGCAAAGCAACACCCTGCACCCACGAAGCAGCCGGCCCTCATTCCTCCCTCCCCCAGGCCCTGGAACCCACTCCCATCTCTGGATTTACCTACTGTCTGCAGTTCCTATAAATGAAATCATACAATGATTTCAAAAGCCTGTGATCTTTTGTGTCAGGTTTTTCTCACTTTGCAGTGTTTCCAAGATTCATCTATGTGTAGTATTTATCAGTACTTTTTATGGCTGAATAATACTCCACTTTATGGAAATGTCACAATTCGTTTATCCATTAACCCCTTAATGGGCTTTTGGGGTGTTTCACCTTGTAGCTCTGCAATCAACATTCCTGTGCAAGCATTTTGCTTGAGTATCTGATTGCAGTTCTTTGGGTTATATACTTAGTTGCATAATTGCCGGGTGATGTGTTTGTTCCATATTTAACCTGAGGAAATGCCAGACTGTTTTCCACAGTGGTCAGGATATTTTGCATTCCTACCAATAAGATACATGAGTTCCAGTTTCTCCATATTCTCACATGTGTCATATTCTCATAAAACACATGTTGTTTTCTAGGTGGTTTGTTTTTGTTTTGTTTTCTGAGTCAGGACAACCTAGTGGCAGTGAAGTGGTGTCTCATGTGGCTGTGTTTGCATCCCCCTGTGACTAACGATGCTGAACATCCGCTCATGTGCTTGGGGACTGTTTGTATGTCTTCTTTGGAGAAATGGCTATTCAAGTCCTATCCCCATTCTTAAATAGACGGTCTTATCTTTCTGCGGCTGAATTGTAATCCCCAGCCAGGCCCCTCCTCTCTGCCTTTATCTTCCCTTCCCACAGAGTAGACGCTTATTCCGTTTCTGTGGGCCCCTCTCCGGAGTGATTTCTCTCTCCTTTTCTCTTTCCCAACTTAATGGTTTCCACCTCAAGACCATCTAAAAATAGACTTGAAAAGCAATAACACCTCCCCTGAGTTCAGATTTTTCAATCAAGTTTTTTTTGTTTTTTTCTTTTTTGTCCCTCAAAAACTTGTCTATCTTACCAGCACAATTCCAGAATCAGCCAGCCTTTCCTGCTTTCCAAGGAGCCAGCCTATAGCTCCTTGATCTCTGGACTCTAGTTCCTTTGATCTTGATTTGGCAGACACCTGTGTTAGCCTGAATTTGTTTTCTCTTACAAGTCCTTGCTGAGGGCACCCAGTAACAGTTAAAACACAGTAATAATCTGGATATTTTCAGTCACTTCACTTAAAGCTAGTGGATATTTTAAAATTTTTAAAAATCTGTTTTAACCTGTATCTTCAAATTGCATAAAATGTGAGAAACAAACTACATTTTGAAAACAATTATTTGGAAATGCTTTCATTGTATATAATTTTGTTTTTAAAACTGACATGTAAAAACTTCAAAACTTCTAATGTTTTCACACTAACTTGGAAACTGAGTTTTCTAACTAGTTAAAATTCTACTAATTTAAAAAAAAAAAAAAAGATTTAAATTCATTGTTAAAAATATTAGGTAAAAAAAATCACCCTGAAGTGAGATCCAAGATGGCAGAGTACATAAACACTGTGCCTGCTGCTTCCATCAACGCATTAAAATTACATCTAAATTACAGAACAATTAACCTGGGGAACCATCTGAAGTCTAGCTGAACAGAAGTCCTATAATTAAAAATATAAAGAAAAAGCCATGTGTTGACTGGTAGGAGGGGCGGAGAGGCTGAGTGGGCCCCACACCTGCTTGTGGTGAATGAGAACCCAGAGATCCCTCTCAGCTGTGGAGGTTACCCCAGGAGGTGCTAGAGACCCCAGCCCCACACTCGTCTCCCCAGCCCAGAGCACTGGTGCCAGAAACAGGAGCCCCCACGACAACTGGCTGTGAGAACAGTGGGGATTCCGACCACCTGGGTCAGACAGAAGGCTGCAGGAAACCCAAATGTCCTCTTAAACAGCTCGCACACAGACTAACACGCTCCCAGGCACTTATCTTGGGCTCCAGCGGTGGGACAGTGACTCAGGGGCTGTCAGAGGCATGGGAGGGGTGGCAGACTGGGGTGTGTGACTTCAGTGGGAGTGGAGGACAGCAGCTGTTTTCTCTGTAAGGGGGCTGGCTGCCTCCGGTGCAGCTCACAGGCAGATGCCATCTTTCCTGTGTTGAGCCTGCCCCCTAGATTTATGGCCAAATCTAAATCTGATTGGCCTGGTGAGCTCAGCTGCTTCTCTCGGCTGACATCCCTGAGGCCCAGCCCCACCCAACTCACCCAACACCTGAGGCAATTTCTCCCAGAGCAGCTAAGCCCCACCCACATTGAACTCTTTCTTAGAAAACTGTCAGAGTCTGACCGGCCCCAGGCAGGTGGCGACTGGCCTCAGTGTGTTGTGAGACTTTTTGCTGCATAGCTCCTGGCTCAGCACTGGCACCAAACCAGAATTTACATTAACTTGGTGACCACAAATCATCCTACTCTAGTGACTCCCTGAGACCCTGCCTCACCCAACTTGCCTACCTCATGAGGCTTTATCAGTGGCTGAACCTTAAGGGAGCTGGCGGGTGGCTGCAGGCCTCGGGGTGTCCTGGTATTTTGCAGAGCTACTGCAGGCCCAGTACTGGTGGCAGCATATCTTGGTTCTCAGCATGGCCTCTCCCACGCACCTCCAGGTTTAGCACAGGCAGTGAACAACCACGGATCACTTTGTAGCTCCTACCAGGTAGTCCCTGGCCGGTCACAGGCAGTGGGTGACCTGGGCCTGCACCGGAGCCCCTCCCAAGAGTCCCGAGAACCAGAATACTTGGAGGTTGGCTTCAGACCACAGCAGAGCACTGCCCAATTAGCCCCATAAGTGGCACACCCAAAGGGTGGTCTCAACAAATGTGGAGTTCATCACCACCAAACCAGCATTACAAGGACTGTTGGAGGATGTTATTTAGGATTGAGGAGGAAAAAAAAAAGATCAAAATTATGAATAATAAAATGGCAATAGCATCCATATGTTCATTACAGTATTATTTACAATGGCCAAGATGTGGAGGCAGCCTGGGTGTCCATCGATGGATGAATGGATAAAGACGGGGTAGTACATATAGACAATGGAATATTGCTCGGCCATGGAAGGGAATGGGTCCTTGACATCTGCAGCAGCATGGAAGGACCTGGAAGGTACTGTGCTGATGGGAGTATGTCAAACAGATAAAGACAGATGCAGTGTGATTTCACTTATATGTGGAATCTAAAGAACAAAATAAATAAATGAAACAGAAACAAACTCATAGATACAGAAAACATTTTGATGTCTGCTAGGTGGAAGGGGAATTGGGAGTGTGGATGAAAAAAGCAGAACGGATTAAGAAGTATCAACTGGTTGTTACAAAGTAGTTGTGGGGATGTAGGGTATAGCATAAGGAATATACTCATTAATATTGTAATAACTATGCTGTCAGATGGGTACTAGATTTATCGGGGTGATAGATGGAAGGAGGTTGGGGCAGGGTGAAAAAGTTGAAGGGATTAAGAAGTACAAACTGACAATTACAAAATAGTCATGGGGATGTAAAGTAAAGCATAGGGAATATAGCCAATAATATGGTAATAACTATGTATACTGGCAGGTGGATACTAGACTAGTCAGGGATCACTTCTTAAATTATATAAATGTCTAACCACTGTGCTGTACACCTGCCAGATGGTTGCTAGACTTATCATGGTGATCACTTCTTTAGGTATATAAATGTTGAGTAACTATTGTGTACCCCTGAAACTAATATAATATTGTAGGTTAGCTACATTTTAATGAAAATCTTAAATAAAATAAAAATATTAGGAAAAACACAAATCATTTTAATTAGTTTGCAATGAAGTAGCATCAGAATAATAACAATTTACCAACTAAACTACTTTAAAAGTTTGCATAATTGATCAAATATATGGTGATGGAAGGAGAACTGACTCTGGGTGGTGAACACACAATGGGATTTATAGATGATGTAATACAGAATTGTACACCTGAAATCTATGTAATTTTACTAACAATTGTCACCCCAATAAATTTTAAAAATAAATTTTTTTAAAAAGTTTACATAATTGGTAAATGAGATTAAAAATGTCTTTGTAAGTACCTCATTTGATTGAATTAAGAAATAATAAAGAGAATAGTATGTAACAGTTATAGAGACATTAAAATACAAAAGCAAACAATGTGCATCTTAAAGTGTGAATTTGGTGCTGCACAGATAGAACTGTGCTTGTCTCCTATTTATAGCTGGATGTCACTGTGAGGTTTGTTCCTCAGATATGACAGCCACTAATTTTAATCAAAGGAATAAAGCAAACTTAGAAGTAAACCTTTAATTTGCTACCTCACAAAGTGTTCAAGAAAGATACTAAATTACAATAAGGGGTATTCAATCATGCTGTGCAAGGATATAGTAATAATAATGTTAAAATAAATAAAGCGTTTTGTACAATTAGTAGGTACCATAGATTTTAAAGTATATTGAAATAGTGTTCATTTAACTATTTTTTAAAATGTCATTTTGTTTTATTTCTATACATCTCACAATAAATCACCATGGTATGCATGCATAATTTTAAATGAAAACAATCACTAAACAAAATATATACATTTTCAATTGAACGAATAAATAAAATATGTTGGGGAAGGATTTTTACCCAACTGGATGCTCAAATAAAATGTCCTGCGTTCTTGGGCCCCTCCTGCAGCCCAAGTGCAGGCCTCTCTCTCCGTCTCTGCTTGGTTTCCAGACTCCCTGCTACTGAACGTCTGTGGTCCCCACGTGCACCGTGAGTGAAACCTTATTCCTTATGACAGCCCCTCTGTCATGGTACCATCCCGTTCTTCTCTGTAGACTAAACACTGTCTTCATTAAAAAGAAAATCAGCTGGGTGACACTCCATGCCCCACTCACGCCTTCATCTTCCCTGGAGAGTTTCCATCGCCACCCTGCCACCCTTCACATCCCGTGTCTGTTGGCTCCTCTACTCATCACCATCAGACTGTGGCCTCTTGTGGGACAGGGGACAGCTGAGTGGTCTTTGAGTCTCCTAACCTCCCCCAGCCATTGGCTCCTAGAAAGTCACCCAATAACTTATTAAATGAATAGAAAAACAATGAAAATAATAAAACCAAGAAATCCATGTACTGACTTCCTGCTATAATCCAGGAACTGGATTTCACTCCTTACATATCCACTCATCAGCCTGATGAGGAAACACACTCTGAGAAGTTAACTCACCATTGTATGATTAAAGGATTAGCACATGTCAGAGACAGAAAACAAATCATGCAAGCATCCTTCCTCGTGTCCCATTCCACTTTTACCAGGGACAATCCCTGAGCAGATGACACATGCTTAGTTCTGATGTCTGCTGATATCAGATTTTATTGAAAGCAGAGATCAGGTATCTAATTTCTGCACTTTTACAAAAACCTTGGTCTGTGTTGAAAATATAGAAGGCACTTCTATGTTTAAAAAATAGATGATAATTTTATCATCTATTTTCAAACACACAAAAGATAAACATTTTTTAAAAAGTACACGTACGTTATCTTTTGAGATGTTCCTTTTGGATTCAAACTAACTAACAACGTTAGCACAGGAACACAGAATCCAAACTGGACTGGGTCCAGCTATCTCCTCTCTGCTGGCCCTGGGAAATGAAACGTCCTGACGATATCACCTCTTCATCTGAGAGTGTCCTCAGTGACTGGAAGTTGCCCCAGGCCACGCCTCCTGATCTTAGGTAGTTTATTTCCCAAGTAATAATCCAACAAGGAATGTGTCCAAAAGCAGCAAGCCCACCTTCCTAGGGATAAAGATGTGTTTGGCACTTTGCATGAATCCTTCCTCCTCCCCACCTCCCCTTGGCTGAGCTGCAAACTCAAAGCCCCCAGCCTCTGCCTCCCAGGGCGTCCTTGCTGGGCTCCCCAGGCTGAGGAGGAATTTGAGGGAGCAGAGGGTGCTGTGCTTTCACACTGCTTCTCTACCATCCAGGGTGCACATGACAGAGCGGATTCTCATGGTGCTTACAGGTCCCATTCCACACTCAAAACCTAAGGCAGCAACATACAATCTTTACTCAAAGCCGCTTCAGTGATAATAATTGATTCACCAATTTAATTGCCTGGTTATATATTGAAGCTCTATTACATATGAAGTTCTGTGCCAGGAGCTAGAGCTTAACAGACGAATAACACATAATCCTTCCTTTCAAAAAGCTTTCTGAGAAACAGACACGTGAAAAAGAATGCCACACAAAAGTGTAGTTACACTCACAGAAGGGCTGTGGGGGTGTGGAGAGAAAGATTGCTTCAAGCTACACATTGAAGGAACAGTTCACAGAAGCTACAGGATGAGAAGTGCATGATAAAGCAAAGCAGAGAGGCCGGAAGAACGCAGCGTGTGTACAAACACACTGTTTGTTGCACCCAGAAGCCTCGAGCGTGCCTGACACAGGTCTAGCAGGAGGGAAGGTGGGGAAAGCAGGGAGAGGGATGGTCAGAAAGGGAGCAAGGCATCATTTTTAAAAGTATCAACAGTGTCCCTCGGGGTAAACAGAGTAACTATAGATGCAAAGAATTAGAATAACGCCATCACTCACATTTAGAAAGATGTGTTTGACGGTGGTTGGTGTGAATTGCAATAGTCCAGGGGAACAATATTTCAGACCTGAACTTACACAACGGAGGGGGACATGGAAAGGAAGGAGAGGCAGCAAATGCACTGATGGGCTCTAGCTGCTTATTGGCTATGGAAGAGAAAGCTGTCAAGAGAAGGACTAAAGAAACGATGCCCTGGGTCCCTAAATGGGTGAAGGGGTTGGGTGGAGTCACCAATGATGGGAAATGAAGAAAGATTGGGCAAGATGGGGAGAGAATGTTGACTCCAAACTCAGCTATGGTAAAATAGAGGTGATGGTGGGGTGTCCAGGTGGAGATTTGTAATTACAGGTTGACACATGGACTAAACCTCAGAAAACAGATCTGAGCTAGACATACACGGATTACTAATTTGTGGTTGCAATCGCTGAACTGTTTTCAAAAATGATGATTCACTATACTTAGCTTTTCATGACAATGTAACGCAACTTAGTCTGAATGTTTTGGAGGGCCCGTGGGCACACCTCCACCCCCTCCCATACCTGCCCCTGTCAGGCCACTCACCTGATGCTGCTTCCTCTGTCCTCCTCAAAGTCCCTTCTCTCACCTGGCTCAGTCTGGTAAACAAGGCTGCTTGATTATCTCTTAATTGCATCTTTCCTCCTGCTTTCCTGGCCAGTGAGGCAGGCCCATTGGTCAGGAGTAAATCCATAACTTATCGTATTTCTTTGTCTTTTTCGAACAGTCTCTTGGCATCTCTCAAAAATTGTGACTTATAATGAAAAGGTTTCTTTAAAGGAACTCTGTCTTTTGAGTTTATCAAATTTGCTTGTGTTTTTCATCCCTTATCACACACGGAGCTTGTGGGAGGTAGAAGAGGCAAGGAGACACATCAGTCCCGACAGTACCTGAAGTCACTGGGGCCTGTTAGCACAGAGAGCCAGCCTTTCCTTTAATTACTATTTGGACTCAGTGACTCCTACAGAGGCGAGCAGCTGACTTAAGCGCTTATCCCAGGAGCAGACAGGTTCAATTCAAACTGTCACGGGGGAGACTCCCACACAGATGCAAGCAGACCCTGAGCATCTTTCAAACCAGCAGGTTATCGCATGTGACTCATGAAAGGATGTGAACTAATCATCTCTGCCCTTGGACCACTCCAGTTTCAAAATAATCACTCCGTCTCCTCTTTAGCTCATCAATAATTAGCAATCCCTTTCCAGCTATGTATGTAGAAAAGAAAATGATTACATACAAATCAAGGCAGAACTGCACCCTCCAATGCCTTTCTGATTGCAGACGCCTCCAATTTGGGGAAGCGCGGCAGAGGGAGAGGACGCAGGTGGACTGTTAGCCTTGAAAGGATCACGTGCGGTTCAAACTCCAGCCAAGAGCTACATTTAAAGAACTGATTTAAAAACTAGGTACTGTTTCAATGGAAATGATGTTTTCCATTCTGCAAAATGCTTAGCCACAAATTCCCTTAGGAAATCAAGTTTCCGAAATACCTTGACTTGTAGTTGAGATTTTAAAACCTCACAGTGTTACCAGTCCAGAGTCCATGTGCGGGACACTTCAAAAGGCCAAAACTCAGAATGTCAGAGTCTGGAGTGAGGAAAGGTTTATTGATCGAGAAGGCACTAACTGAGACGATCGGAGCCCTAGTAGGTCTCCAAACCCATCTTAAGAAAGAAAAGAGTTCAGGGTGCTTTTATGCCAAGGGAAGGGAAAATGGCAGGGGTTGTTTTTGTAAAAGCCCAAGCCCCAAGTAGAATTCCCCTAATGGTTAGCGGGAGCTATTAGTCTGAAGGCCAAAGAACAAACCAGAACATAGTGGAGTCAGAGAGACCCAGCACTTCTCTTTGTTACCACAGAAGGAGGGACTTAAAAATGATTGGCCCAACTACCCATCCCATGATTGGCACCCCCACCTCCACACACACACACACACCAAACGATTATCCGTGCCCATCACATATATGAGTATATCTCACGCTGGAAAATTTGTTATTTGTAACATCAGTACATCTTTGAAACTTTTGACTCTTAGAAATATCTTTTTTCTATTTAGCTTAAATCTTGTACATGTACACTCCACGTATGTCTAATTTCTGTTTCTTCATGAACACACAATTTTGTGAAATTCAAATATGGTATTATGCATACAAAATCACTTAATAAACTTAGGAATGTGAAGGTATTGCTTTTCCATGAGCCTTACCACATTTTATTATGTTCCTTTAAGACACACAGGATTTTGACTTTTTAGAGTAACATGCAGAAGATACTCAATTATTATTGGAAAACCTAGAAAAACACAGACATATACCTGATATAAATCAAATGCATAGAAAAATAAGCAAGTAAACAGAAAATGTGACTCCCAGTTAGAGAAAGTAAAGTGATAAATGTATGAGAGAAGAAGTGAGCAAAGGGCAACACGTGGGTTTCAGTAGAAATCCTACAACAAGTTAATAAATATGTTTCATGATGATGTGAAGAAAAAGGAAAGACTTTGAAAGTCTCTCTCAGTAAGATGAAGCTGGATAAGAGGATTTAATTTAAGGTAACATCACTTAAATATTCTGCTTAATATACACCAATCATTTTTAAGTGATTTATATACGTTAACTGATTTAATTTTCACAGTGAGCCCATACGGCAGTTACGATTATTACTCCGTTTTACAAATCAGGGAAACGAGATACATAGATGTTAATAATTCGGCCAAGGTTATATAGCAGATGCAAGACAAAGTAGGGTCTTAAGCCCTGACATCCCCCCTTAAAAGTCCATGCTTTTAATTACTAGGAGTCGATGAGATTGACTCTTGGAGTCAGGAGCTGTTGCAATCTCCTGATAGCTAAGAAGGACTTTGTCGGTGGAGATAGGAGAGGTCATTTGTGCTCTTGAAGTCTGAAGACAGCATGCTAACGGGTCCTGGTTAAAATCCCTGTAAGATGAGAGGATGAGTTCATAACTAGGGTGATGGCATAATATAGTGTCCACAACAGAGCATTTTGAGCGTGAATAGAGCATACTGAAAATGCAATTAGAACAAAAGTACCAAGAACTTTTCACAGCAAATCAGAATAAATGAATATAAAACCATTTCCTATAATTCATATATTATGGAAGCAAGACCCTATAAAATAAATTAAAATTTTAGATGTCAAGAAGAATTAGAACTAAAAAGCAGATGTCTTTCTTGTGGATGTGAATTTTTTCCCTCTGTCATTTATCTCCTGTAAAACAGTAACATTTACCTTACATCAGCTCACGCATTAGGAAAAGGGCATATAAACATTGAAATATGGTAGGTTGGCATAAACTCTGAGATGTCCTGGCCATCACAAAGACGCGATTTTCCTCTGAAGCAGATCTTTAGATGGATGGGTTGAAACATTACAATGGCTTATCCCTGGGTCGTTTATCCTGCTTCGCTCTCCTTTTTCATTTTGAACATCCATCCACCTTTTCATTCACATCCAATTTGACTTGCTTTTCCCTCTGGAGTCACAGGTACTCAGCTTTGCGAAGCATAGTTTTTATCATTATAAGCAGAGCTACACTTTCCATTCTTTTTCCCGACAACAGGCATCAGATAATAGGAGTAGGAATATTGTTAAAGTCACCTGTTGGTCCCTTTAAGTCATGCATTATATTTCACACAATAGAAAAAGGGATCTCATGACAAGTTTCTATAGATCTGAGGATGATTCATAAAAATGAACAATTAAGGGGAATTTAGAATGATTAGGCTACACGCCAATGTTAAGAAAAAACATTGTACGCTCCTATTTTCCTTTTTAAGACTGTCAGAAATTGATTCTGGATTGATCATCAGGTAATTCTTTTGGTTTCCCATCCTTACTAGTTTTGATTCATTTCATTCAAGATAATACATTTTTACAATTCGATGTTAAAGCCGAATTATCCACCTAGAGCCCTAAATGGCTTTTGAAGGAGAGGGATGGAGTCCACATGGCAACCTAGAGCCCAAACAAAAAGAGGCACACAAGAGCGTCCCCTCCTTTAGGTGGCAATGCTGCCTTTTTCTGCTTGGTGTATGACGGCGATTGATTTTAAGAGCCAAGTCATTCCAGGGACAACGATACATTTTAATGATACGTCCTGGATACAAGCCCTTCCTTCCTCAGATATGTTATTTGCAAATATTTTCTCTCAGTTTATAGCTTGTCTTCGTTCTCTTAACAGTGCCCTTCAGAGAAAACATTTTTAATTTCGATGAAGTCCAATTTATCAACGTTTTCTTTCATAGACCAGGCTTTTCATGCAGTGCTTTAAAACTCATCTCGTGTTTTATTCTAAAAGATGTGTAGTGTTGAACATGGCGATTTCAAAACCATGTGTAGAAAAGACTACGCTTTCCTACTGAATTGCTTCTGTAACTTTATCAAACAGCAACTGGCCGTATTTGTGGAGGTTGATTCCTGGTCTCTTCTCTGCTTTTCCACTGATCCGTATGGGTAACCCTTTGCCAATATCACATTATCTTGAATATTGTGGTTTTATAGACAAAGCTTAAAATCAAGTAGTTTGTAATTGGTCTACACGGTTCTTTTCTTTTTCAAAAATATTTTAGCCCTTGTAGTTCCCTTGCATTTTAGATACATTTTAGAATCAGCTGGTCTATGTATACATAAATAAGTAATGCTGGAATTTTGACTGGTACTGCATTAATTCTATAGGTCAATTTGGAGAGAATTGGTATCTGAAATTATACTGAGACTTTCAATCCAAGTTCCTGGTGAGACTCTCCATTTATTTAGTTCTTCTTTAATTCCTATCATTAATGTTTTCCAGTTTTCACCATTTAAGTCCTGTAGATATCTTTTTTTGTATATTTATAGCTAAGAATTTTATTTGGGAAAGACTAACAACGATTCTTTTTTCTTTTCTTCTGTTTCTATTTGTACATGGTCAGTATTAAAAAATGCATTTTTTTTGTTTAACCTTCTATCCTATAACCTCATTGGATTTTTCTGGTAGATAACTGTATCATTTACAAATAGGCACATGTTTTATTTCAATTTTTCCAGTCTATATTCCTGTTTGGGTGTGTGCGTCAAGACATTTAGAATTCTCTTGTTCAATTATATTGTTTGTTACTAAACAATTGGACTTTTTAAAAATTTTATTCATAGCTGATTTAAAAAAACAAAAGATTAATTGCATTCACAGTATCATTTCATTTATCTTTTTTTAAAAGCATATTGACTTTGTTACATTTGTAATAAAAATTACTATCTTTTAGTTTGGGTGATATCTCTAACTCTATAACCAGCTGTGTTATTTGAAAAAGGCATAAAATCAATCATTTTGTAAGTTTTGACCTTTATTATTTTGACCATTAGCAGTAGGTAAAATAAATGTCTCATCAATTATTTCACTAAACCCTTTATTATTCAATAAATGAGATTTTCAGGGCTTTTGATTTTTTCCACCACTGTCAATTATCATGTCAGTTTATGAGCTCTACCCACTTTGCTTCAAACATTCATAAGTTTTGCATGTTGCTCTTTTCAAGATTCCAAATAGCATTATTCCAGAAGTTATATTTCAATTTATACATACTGAGAAAATTCTATTGCCATTACTTCATTTATTGACTATAAATTTCAAATAACTCGCATCATAGTACCTAAGTTTGTATAGTCTTTGTGCTGGAACTTTTACAACAACAACAGATATTTAAAAAAACGTTAATCTGCCTCCACCCATGAAGACATAGTACTTGTTATGTTTACTTCAAGAAGGGATATTGTCAACAAAATCTTCTCTTTTAGTATTTAAAATATCCAGTTTTCAGACACGAATTCATATAGGGTTCAACACAAAAAGGAAGGAAAGATGGAAGGAAGGAAGGAAGGAAGGAAGGAAGGAAGGAAGGAAGGAAGGAAGGAAAGAAGGAAGGAAAGAAAGAAGCTGCCTTTCCCATATTTCGCGCACCCCTAAGAAATATCTGGAATTACAAAACTCCCTTTACTGTTTTTTTGTAGTTGTAAGGCTTTTACATTTTATTTGAGGTGGTAAAATATTAGCTATAAGTAGATTTAAAAAGGTTTCTATATTAAAACCACTACAGAAACTACTAAAATAATACCAAGAAATATGTTCTCTTAGGAATCAGTAGAAGAAGGAAATGGAACAATAGCTAGGATGTAGAAGACTTGGAATCTTCCAAATGCACATGGAACATCACTAAGACAGATGGTGTAATGATTCCTAGAGCAAACCGTAATTTTTTGAAAGAATAGATATCATGCAAAGTAGGTTCTCTGGCCATAATGAAAGTAAATAGACACACAATGTGATCAATAGATTTTTGACAAAGGAAAGAAAAAATAGGGTTGTTTTTTTTTTTCAACAAATGGTGCTGAACCAATTACATAACCGTGCCAAAAAAAAAGTCTGCACCCATATCTCACACTGCATACAAAAATTAAATGAAAATGCATCACAGAGCTAAATATGAAACATAAAACCATACATCTTCTTGAAAAAAATTCTGAGAAGATATGAAAATGACTGTGATTGTGAATTAAGAGTTTATAGACACCAAAAGCATGATCCATAAATGAAAAAAAAAATAATTGGACTTCATCAAAACTAAAAACTTTGTTCTTTAAAAGATAGTTACCAAATGAAATAACAAGTCATAGACCAGGAGAAAACACTTGCTAATCAGATGTCTGAAAAGGAACTTGTATCCAGAAAACATAAAGACCTCTCAAAACTCAAAGACGAGAAAACAAATGGCACAATTTAAAAAACAAAAGTAGGCAAAGAATCCGAACTGACACCTCCCCAAAGAAGATGCCAGATGGCAACTGAGCACTTGGAAAGATGGTCACCTCCCCAGCCACCAGGAAGCCGCAGATCAAAACCACCACCAGATACCAGTATACGCCATTAGAGCTGCTACAATAAAACGAAGAGAACCCTGACAACACCAAGTAATGGCGAGGTTGCGAGCCCTAGACTTGTCGTTCACTTCTGGTGGGAGTTCGGAACAGCAGTATCTTTAGACAACAGTTCAACAGTTTCTTATAAGGATGAACTTACGCTTCTCATCTGACTCAGCAACCTCCCCCCTGGAAAAGTCCTGTCGCTATTAATGGGGTATGTTGAAAAAGATTAAATTATGGACAATGATGGGGAGGGAAGGTTAGCTGGGAGCTGCTGCTACGTCTGGGCTTGGAGACTCACCTTGAGTGTCCTCTCCAGTGAAGACTACTTGCTGCCCGTCCCTCCTGAGTCGCAGTGTAGTGGTGGGTCTCCAGGCTGCCGGTAACCTGGGCTTTCCCCAATCTCCCATTTTATATCTGACTCCATTTCTTCAGCCTCTGACTAACGGGTCCACTTAGAGTACTTGTTTATTTTCTCCTAGTTCTGTTTCTTTGTAAATAATGCAATTGAATTGTGGAAACACAGGCAGAGGCCATTCAATTTTTAATGCAAGTGTATGAACTGGTCCACCTGTATAGTAACCCCAAACCCAGAGTCTACAAAATTACAGTCTAGTTAGCCCAGGATGATGGAGAAATTATTGACTTTACTTTGCAGGTGGAGAGACAGAGAAATATCATGTGCATTTGATAAAAACAGTTATGATAGTCTTTACCCATCAAAATCATCTGGTTCTTCAAGCGATGTTTCCAGACACAGCTCTTACAGAGAAGCCGGCTTGTAAGTCACAGTGATTTCTCCTTGTAGGAATCATGACTAGGTTTAATATGTGTGCATGCACACACACACACACGCACACACACACACATTCACAGGCATTTTACCAATTACATCATGGAAAGAATAAACAAGATGGAAAATAACACAAAATTTAAAAAGTAATGAGAAAATACTTTTTTCTTTTCTCTACATGACTTTTTCTTCTTATACCTGCTAGTTTATCATTTGTCAAAGATACCACCAGAGCAGAGTGTCACTGCAGTGTTGCACAATCTTCCATTATCTTCAGAGAGCACCATTTCTTTCCATGTTGCCAAATAAAGTTTCTGCTGTTATTTGCTTCCTAACCATCTCTGTTCACGTTTGCCGCTTTGTCCCCAGCACCTGCATAGTGCTTGGGTGCTCAGAATGGCAGCTCAGTAAACGCCTCGTCAATGCATAAATGCATGAACGTCTAATGACGTCATGACATTCTATGAAGTGTCTGCACCATAACCCATCTAACAATTCTACCCGTTAAGCTTGTTTCTATATTGTGCGAATATCATTTACCGGGTTAGTTCATTGTAGGATGTGTTCTTTTCTGCACTCCCTGCAGGGAGGCTCCTTTCTCTACTTGAACAAATCTCCCCCTGTATCATCCCACCTCCCCCACTGGGGTCAGGTTCAACCTGGAAAATGGGGAAGGAAAACAGACATCACTGACCTTTTGCTTTAACACTCCTGGTCCACCCATCAGAACATTCTGGATCCTCCAAGATAGAATCAGGGAGGGAGAAGAAGGGCCAGCACAGGACTTACTTCACAGGTTAAGCTGTCATGGGTTGTGGGCTTCCTCTGGCCCTTCCTGCATCCTCCGAGATTCCCTCTGGCTACAGGGCTTTGGTCTCAAAAGTGCCTCTGCTCTGACCTTCAGCCTCTCTCCTCTGGGCCACTGACGTGTCCTGGCCCCCTGTAGGCATCCCTCTTCTGCATGCCCTCCCTCTTGAACTGACCACAGCAAACATTCTCTACTGCCGGTCCCTACCATTGGTGAGATAGAACAAATAAAATCAGAGGCTATCTGGCTAAATTTGAGATAAATTATTTTTAGCATAAACATGCCCCAAATATTGCACTTAATATGGGAAATTTAAGCTTAACTGGATGTCCCATATTTTGTCTGGCAGCTGTAGTTCCCCTGCAAACCTGGAAAAACTGCTGATGGGAGTAGGATTTCTTCTAATATTCAGCCCATGTCAGCCACCATGAGCTGCTTTCATATGTCACTCCTTGGAGACTTTTTGAACATCCGTCCGTGTCTGCCAAGACCCCCAGGCTCCCGGGAGCCCCAAGCATGGAGCTTCCAGTGAGAGGAAAGACCCTACAGCCTTCCCCACCATTCTGGGGTAGGCTGGAACCTGCAGCCTTTCTCCCGGGACATTTCTCCTAATTTCCAACAATCTTCAAGGCAACTTCGGAGCTCAGGTCACACTTCACCTTTTTTCCAAGGCCTGTATCTCACCGGGAAAAACAGAAGTGTGTGCTACCTACTGTCAGTTCTTAGCGTCTCTGGCATCAGTCACAGCTAAGAGACAAAGTTCTCTGACACCCTGTTGCATGTTTATATTTGCTTCTCTTCTTTATGTCATTTCTTTGGGAAAGAATTTCAATGGCATGATTATATGAATATGTATGAACATTTCTGGGACTCATTAAACTCCGCTGTATCTCATTTTAGTCTGTTTTCCCCACCTCCTCACAGCTGGCCTCCTGGCTCTCTCCCACTAACAAACCCGGGCTGTGTGAGGCAGGTTGGACCTGCAAACACCCCAAGTTCAGATAAGTGAACGGGCCCAGCAGCCTCAGCACGGCGGGTTCAGTCGGATGGGCTTCTATTTCAAGACAAAGAGTGCAGGCAGGCCTCGGGTTCAAACAGACATGCCAGGGCCCGTTCTCAACACACCAGCGGTGTCTTTGGATGGAGCCACCAAGATCTGAGCGAGGAATCTTAGCCTCTGCGGAGCATAAGGCAGCGGCCCATGGGGTGCGCGCCTGTTCCAGGAGCCCAGCTCCGCTGGCTACCACATCGTGCAGGCGAAAACTGCCAGGAGACAGGCTGGGTGTGGGGGCTGCCAGGGACTTACTGGACTTCAAAGAGCTCCTCCCGAATCCCACTGCCCATGATGACATGGCCCCGTGTGAAAACAGGACACGCTGTGTCCCCAGCGATAAAGGTACAGCTTTTCCATCACGCTGTAAACCCTAAATCCTAGTGGTTTATCCGGCACAGCACTTCTCCAGAGTCAGCACTGAGTTTCCGTCCTCAGGCCTGGATTCCTGTGCCCTTTCCTGGGTGTTCTCCAAGCTGACCATGCATCACCCAGGACTCTCTGCAGTCATGGCTCTTTCCTTGCGTCCCATTCCTCTGCCGCCCTCAAGGGTTTGTCACAAAGCCTGTGCTCAGGAGCCACTTCTCCTAAGCTACTGTTCTTCCTCTCCACATCTGCTGACAGGACTCACTCCCTGACGCAGAGACCATTCCTGCCTCCTCCTGGATTTCTAAGTGTCTATTGCCAGCCTCACAAGACAGCGCTTTTTAACCACGCTTTTCTTCTGGCTGAAGTACCTTATACGTGATACCTCCACCATTAAGAAGAGGCAGGGAAGTTGAATAAAGCATCTTCGATGTGGATTCATATCACTACAGTATAACACTTTCACTAGTGAAACATTTGACTGTTCCATAAAACTAATTATTAATAAATATCTAAAACATTTATTTTGAAATGTTACCCAAGTCTTATATATAAGATACGCAGATTCATGATAGAGGAGAAATAGAAGAAATACTGCATTTCAAAGAGTTAATAGGATTGTCATAATTTACTATAAATTCACTTCTACTTTTCTTTCAACCAAAGTAAAAAGGAAAATCTGACATTTTTCTCACCCCAACAGCAAAGTGACACATTAGTTCACATTAGTTTCTGCCACTAAATGCTAGAAGTGTCTCACATGGATATTAACACAGAAGGTATCAAGATAATGTCCTTGATATTTTTGAGAGAACGTACTGAAGTCAATTTGGTGGGATTGCTTTCTGAGCAATTCTAGATGAAATCTAAATCTAAAGCCATATCACCAGTGTCACTCAGACAGACTCCTTTGGGAGGCTAAGCTTATGTGCACCAAAATTATGGCTTTGCAATAGTTCGACACAAAGGACAAAATTTATAATATAGAGTAGAAGGGAGATTCAAAACTTACTTGACTAGCTTTCCTAAAGAGCAGTAATGTTCACTAGGTACACAAATATATTCTGTACATTTTTAACAGAGTAAACAGAACACAACACAAGTCTCTTCTGCACAATCCAGTGATAGCATGCAAGGAATTCATAATATATAAATATGTGTGTACACACACATATACATAATACGCATACACATATCTGAATTGTGTTTGTACATGATAACCTTTAAAATACGTATCTCTTCCAATTTTTCAAAATGTTTTATTTCAAAAATACAATAAAATGATGCAAGAGCTATATATCACAAGGCACTTACCATGGTCTAGTACACAAACATTCATGTATGATACACACTAAAGAGGAGGGGTGTAAAAAGCACCCTGGCAACAGAGAGGAAGGAGTAATCAAGTGGGATAGACACTAAACATTTCACAGGTGATATGATGTTTAGATGAGATCTTGGAGAATGAGTAAATGCTGATTAATATGGAAGAGGAAGGACAGTATCCCCAGAGAAAACAGCCTATGAGGTGGCAGAGACTGAGACAGCAGAGCATTGATGGGCAGTCTGCTTCCATCCTGGGAGCTGGAAAGCACGTGGCAAAACGTAGAGCAGTAGGGTAGAGTGGATAGAGGCCCACGGATGAAGAGCAAATACCGCATTCACTGGGCTAGTGGGAGTATGTCAAAGCTTTGAATTCTGAAGACGGAGAATAGGAAAGCCATAAACGATCCTGTGACCATGGATTTCAGAAAAATAAATGGCAGCCGTGTAGAGCTGAGTCAAAGCTGACAGACCATGGAAGAAGAGCAATTGCACTGGCGCTGAAATCCAGAATACGGTTCTCCACAACACTCCTCTGACTGTTCTACTGCACACTTCTCTTTCCTTTCCCATCATGCTTTGCAGTTAACTCTATTATTGTTTCCAGTCCCTGCCAGCATTTCAGTCATCTGCACCTTCTGGAAGAGCTCATCCTTTTCCCCTTGTTTGTGTTTCTTTGCCCTTGATTCATCTTTTATTCTCTCTCTTTTTCTGAGCTCCTGAATGATGAGGTCTTGGCATTCTACAACCAATAACAGGACTCAGTTAAACGTGTCAATCAAAGTGACCTTATCACATTCTTAATACCTCTTTCCTTTTTCATGTCAGTGAAAATCAAAGTCATGTCTATTTTTATTTTTATTTAATTCCATTTGGAGTTGCAGAATGTAAACCCTAAACAGCAACTTAGAATTCTGTGAGTCCAATAGCTTCATTTTACAAACTTAGAAAATGATTCCCAGAAAGGTTAAGCATTATTCCTCATAGTAATAGGATTACTGCTAAAAGGATACTGCACCTGAAGCCTTTGACTCTTGTCATGAAGCCTGTTTCTATCGTAATCAAAGTTACTGGGTTTTCCAGAGTGTGAAGGAGTGGAAGCATCTGGAAGGTCAATAACTATGACCATGTCATCCTGCTATCAAGATAAAGGTGAAGATTTCCTCTTACATTAACACTCTGGGAAACATCACAGTGGACGAGTCTCCACGTAAATGTCATTGAAAAGCATCTAATGTAAGTGGTTCTCTTCGCACGGCTATCTCTAAAACTATGCTTAAACTAATGGTCTCCATCTCCACAGCCTGGCTCCCTAATTTGTTCACCTTTACTTAGCAACTGGCAGATGGAATGCTGCCACAATAATAAACAGTAAACTTTCTTCGTATCTTCCAGCTTTCGCAGCATTTGGCTGTAGAGTTAATTGGAGGAGAGATCATTATTTTATGCATTTTTTTGGTAGAAACAACAAAAGGCCACTGAATGGTTTTACACAAAGGGTCTCTAACGGCTGTGGATCAAGTTCTGACAGTGCTATTTACCGAGTGCTGCAGATGGTTTGAAATGATAGGCTTTTAGTTTATCATTTGGAATCACGACGACGGGAAGACTAAAGTTATTTTTGTATTAAAACACTTGCACGCATCAGTAAATGAAGACCGTGAACTTTAGAGCATATTGATTTTAAAATGCACAGCAATCCATACATCAACGAATTAGACAATGAGGCCAATCTGGGTTCATAACAAATGTATTCACTTGGAAGAAAATCATGTGAATAGAGAGTGCGACTAACTTAAAAGTTAGATGGAAATAAAAGTTGCATCTTCATAAATTTTGGCCCAAAGGGTCTCTGATGGGAAAGACACTTTTCAAGTTAAGCCACATGAGCTGTGTGCTGACGTCGGCGTCATCTTGTCACACTCATCACTAGGGAACACGTCTTTCCCATTCTGCCATTTGCTGTATTGCTCTGCCCTCACTCTACCACCTTCAACTGTGCTGGCAATAAAATCTTTCTGGAAGACAGAGCCTCGCCAAGTGTGACCACAGACCTCCCTCACTGCCGGCATCGATTTGCTCCCAGTGTTATCTGCCAATTATCAGATCCACTGTCTTAGCTTAGAGTGAGAATCCTTAAAGCAATCATTTGATCTCACCCTCAGCTTCAAAATCAGAACAGCCCACATCCAGGACACTGGAAATCATCATGTGTGACTCCAAAAATTAAAAAAGGATACACAGACACATAGACACCCACACACACTCATGGCAACTCAAATGTATTTTGTATTATGGACTTACTGTTCTCACTGGTTTGACAGAAATTGCTAGAATCAAACTGTGGAAAGGAGCAGGCATTTTCACAGGTAACAGTGTGATTTTATTCAAGACTGGAGCCAGACTGGTTGCCTATTTTTACTTCAAATAGTTGAGTGATTCTCAGCTCTGTTCTCAAAGACCAATATAGGAAAAATAGAACTTTCAAAAAGAAAACTACAACTAGATACTTAAAACAGTATTTGACAGTGAAAATAAGATTATGGATAGAAATGTGAAAGAAATAAGTTATCCCTTCCTATTGGTTTTATTTCCTCCCTACATGAGCTTAAAGAACTAAGGGAAAACAGACAGGGAATTCTGTAGAAATGGTATGTTTTAGGTGATGTGCAGTCACGGAGATGAGTTTGTTTTTAAGCCCCAATCCTCAGAGTTGCATCCACGTACACATGCTCAATGCTAGAAGGCATATTTCTCATTCGGAAGGACAAAAGGCGCTTTCAACAGACTCAGGGAGGAGGCCCCTCCCTGTTGTGTCAGCTCACCCAGCTGTCTCCTGGAGAAGGCTGGGTGCCCGGCTCAGGCCACCTAGCACTGGAGAAAACCTTTCTCAGATTTATCAGGGCCCAGATCGGAGACAGATCTTGTACTGAGGGCCTCCTATGACCCCCTAGGATCTAGTGAAGGCCCTTCCACAAGACGTTTCAGGTTGGCACATCATCAGTGGGAGGTCTCGTCTTTCCCTCACACTTATTTTCTCTTCCTGGCTCTATTTATATTGCGTATACCAAGTTCTGTTTTGCACTGTTTTGGACACATTTCCTACCCTCTCTAAAAACAGATGTGGCCATATGGCCAAGTTCTCGCCAAAGGAATATGGACAGAAGGAATGTGTGCTCCTTCTAGATCTGGTCATCCTAATACTCGGTGCCATCACCTTCCATCAGCTAAGCTAGGTGGAGATGTGGCAGAAGCCCAAGGAAGGGTGGAACCGTAGGAAGAAAGGGTCCTGGTAACCCCTGCTCAGCAGGACATGCCCATGGATGGTATGGAAGGAAAACAATACAACTTTCTGTGATTTAAGACGCTACTCTTTGGTGTTTAATCTGTTATTGCAACTTTCCACTCTACTAATACAAATTATATTGTATAGCCACCCCTTTCTGCTTGCTGACACCATCGATATATTCTGACAATTTTTCTGTCAATTTTCATATTCATTTTGCTGAAAGAGTTTAGGTTGCATAATTTCTTGATTTGTCCTTTAGATAATACCTCCTTATTCAAATTTCTTTCCAAGATATATCTTTGTCTTCTAACCATTTATATACACACACATATATATTATATATATTATGCATATGTATATATACATATACATATCTGTCTGGGAAATATCTATTATCTGCCTTACCCAATATTTTTTCTTACTGTTTTATATGCCTTATTTTTTGCAAATATAATCAACAACAAAGGATTCTTCATTACTCAAAATAACTTAAAGAAATAAAAACTATTTAAAACTTTTTTCTCCGGAGGATATACCCTAAATTTTAAATTTCTCACAGATATTTCTCTCTTTATTTATTGCCAAACAAATTAATGAAAAATGTTAACGTGAAGTTTTCACAGTCCTTCCTCACCAAATCACCACCAACGAGGAGGACTCTCCCTCTGACCGGTACACGTTTTACACTGTAACGTGACCTGGCCCGTCTCACGATTGAACTGAGGCCTTGGCCAGGTCGTGACCTCCATGGGAGGAGTTGGAAGAACTGCTTGTTACACAGTAGTTCTCTGAGCATCACGCAGGCACAGACAGCACCTAACAAAGGAGGGCTACAGGGAAAGTTACTGGTCAAGTGCAAACGTTCTTGTAGAAGGAAAGTGTCCCCAGCTCAGCCAGTCCCTACAGGGAATTTCATCTTTGTAGAACCTCTGTTCCCAGTCTCTGGCCAACTCCCAATGACTGTCTTCCAGGCCTCAATGACTATCTTTCATGAAAAAAGAAAACTATTGTGTTTATAACTGATATTTTGGGCATGTCACTGAAGCAGAAGTAAAGCTTTCTTGACTATTACAATAAACCATGAAGAACATTCAATGTTTATTAAATCTTATCCCTCATAATAAAATTATTTTTCTTAAAACAGAAAATCATCCTTTGTACACATAAGAAAAATTCCAAATATTGACAAGTAATTGTGGGTGAAAACTGAAATCCATAATCTCACTAAATTCCCACTGTAGCCTATGAAGCAGGTTTTCCCTTATTTTGTAGTAATGTTTCTCTTATTTCATAGTAATATTTCCCTATTTTACAGTAAGGGAACAGATGTACAACAAAGTTAGGAGATATCTGACAAAGTTCACATGATTTATAAGACATGAAGGCACAATTCAAACCCAAACTTCATTTGTTTTTTTCCTATTTTACATATCACATGACAGGCAGGGGTTCTATAGAAGAAAAAAATCGTCTAAATGGAATTTTCATATCTAGAAACATAGCCTCTAACCAGAAAAGTATATCTCTATGAATTTTAAAATCTTTAAATAGCTGATAGTTTAAAATTTTAAATGCTTTCTAAGTGTATATAAATATAAATACATACATATGTACATATACACACTGCACTTTAAAGATGAAAATAGAATATGTTTCTTTGATTTGTGTACCATTTTTAATCTTTAAAAGTACCAGCATTAAAAGTCCTCTATGGTCCACATGTCAGGCTGGATCATGTGAAACTACCGATATTTGACTCATTTGAATGAGCTGTCAACCTAGTAGAATGAAGCATGGTTTCTGGGGTGAAAGAACCTTGAACTTGAATGTTACCTGCACCATGTCTAGTCATGTGATTTGGAGCACATGTGTTGGAATCTGGTGAATCTCAGTTCCTCATCTGTATAACAGGATAATAATGCTTACTTGAGAAGATTGTTAGGGCTAAATCACATTTTAAAATTTTCTTTTTGACAGAAGGACTTACACTGTGCCTGCTTCATAGTAGGAAAGTAGAAACTTTGAATTAGGCTGTTTTTCAATTTGATGAACAGAATGGGCAGTGTTTTAAAGTCCATTATTTGGGAGCACACTTGGAATATTAATTTCATGACTCATCATCTCAACTGTGTCTGGGTAAATCAGATGAAACGTATCATCTATCATCCATAATTGGCACTACATACTTTTTGCATTTTTATTATTCCTATGTAAGTGTTAGCCATTTTTCAATAGACAATAACTATACATAACAATCTCCTGGTGGGGAGGCATTTATTCCTGTTTAAAAAAGGGGTATATTTAATCCATTGTCTTTAAGTGAACATCTGTAATCCTGTAGATACAGAAGGTGGAAAAAGTGACTACATGAAATTGGGAGAACTGTTTTCCCACTTATATTAATAAAAAAAAAAAGAAATAATTTTTATCATTCACCAAAACTCATGGCCATTTAAAAAGATTATGTGCTGAGATTTTCAATTAATGTTAAGTGGGAGAGCTGTCATCTTAAAAAAAGAAAAAGCATTTTGGAGTTTGGAAACATGCGAGAATCCTACCTCCTTCACTGTGAGACCTAGGGGAAGGCATTTATTTCTTCTGAGTTTCAGGGACTTGAAAAGAAAAAGGAGGTAATGAAATTTCTAGTGCCTGTCTCACAGGAATATGTGTAATGCATATCTAGGTGCTCTGCCAATTAGGAATGACAAAACAAATATGTATGTTTTCAGTCTGTCTAGACACACCTTCTATCAGATGTAATGAGCAGATTCTTCTTATTCTCATATCCAAATCGAAAGCACAAGTTTTATTAACAGAGCACACTACTGGGGCTAGCTTGGTTTGATGGTTTCACTTGACCTAAGTATCGTGAACTTTAATGCATGTTGGCTCTTGTCTCTAGACTGGTCTCTAGTTGGGAAATTCTCCCTTTATCTTTTTACAGATAATTGTCAAAAATTTTCAGCTTTGCTGTGGTAGTTTTTAAGAAAGTAAGAAGAAATGGTGATTGATTTTTATTTTCTGTATTTTACGGGGTGATTATGATGAGAAAGTGTTTCAGAACAATGAGGAGAAAACGATGGAGAAAAAGAAAGTGCATATTTATTTTAAGACTATAGAAGAATTACTTCCCTGTTAAGTACTTGTTCATAACTCTTATTATTGTTCACACATTGAACTTTTATTTCTAGGATAAAATTTAATGGACATCGCTTTAAAAAATAATTTCCACTCTCCACCTTTTCTATTATTCTAATTCGAATTCTTTTTGCGAGTCATAGATCTGGAATTCTCTTGTTCAGATGGCTGCTTTCTGTGTTTGGGAGATTGTATTTGAATACTAAATTTTATCTGAGCTCTGAGCTAACAATACATATAAAAATAGCACATTGGACTAGCTCTGAATTTAGAAAAAAAGCGTATAATTGTGCTCTCATTTTCTTCTGGTATTATTCAAATTGCTGTATTAAATAGACAAAGCAATAAATTTTTAGTTGAGCTTTTACATTTTAGCAAACCTAAAGAATTCAATTCAGAGAACAATGATGACACACCGAAAACCACACTTGAGTATCTATCAGTCCTGCAAACATTCTTCAGGAAGTCACCTTGGCAAGCACTGGCATGGTGTTCAATGGCTCTTTAAAACTTCAGAGCATGGATTTACAAATCTCAGAGCAAACCTGGTCCAAGGTCTCCATTGCAAAAAGGGCACGTGCATGAATAATCAGAAATTGAGTCTTCTGGTACTTTCTGCCTTCATTAGTCATTCTTGGGTGTGATGTAGCCAAAATACATTTTGGTATAAATCAAGAATATTAACCCCTATATTCCACTAAATTTTCTTTTTGCAAAATACCCATTTATTTGTTTATTGTGACTACATTCAAAATCAATCTCTACATATTTTATAGTGTAAAAATTCTCAATTACACAATACACTTTATCAGACACCAAAATAAACAATCAAACAAAAAACAGAACTTACCAGAAATCTGACCTACTGGTAGAAACCAGGATCTGAAAGCTGACAGAGAATTCTAAATAAACCACAAAGAAAGTCTGCTAAAGACCATGAATACATGACATTAAGGTAAGTCTAGAAAATTTCCTCAAAAACTTTAATTGGCTAAATCTGAGAGTGAGAGTCTGCATTTTCTGTAAATATGTAATTTAAGATTCCAAATGTTAATACTTTGCTTTAAAGACAAAATGTTTCCCGAGTGTGCCCTGCACACACAGACGCTCTGATATTGCTCGTTAATTGTTGATTACATTTGATTTAGGGCAGATCAGCTAGAAATAGATTTCCAACAAAACAATAATTGCTTGGCAAGAGAGAAGTCAATGAAACAAGAGGCATATGGGTCTCCCTCAGGCTGAACCGCCCTCCTGTTCTTTTGGGGCACTGTGTCATCTCATGCTAATGACTACCCAAATTACATTGTCATCTGGATGTGTCTTTTGTACCCCAGACATATGCATCACAACACTAAATGGTCTTGGACACGTTCTTTCTCAACTAGATATCCAAAGCCAAACTCCCGATTCCTCCACATTAGCCAACACTTCCTCTAATTTTCTTTCTATCAGTAAATTTCACACTATTAACTCTCTTGCACACACGTAAATAAATAAATAAATAAAACCTAAGAATCATTCTTGGCGACTTCCTCTCCTTTATCTCTTCATAAAGCCATTACCAATTTGCCTGCTACCTCTCAGACGTGTCTTAAATTAGTCGACCTTGTCTCCTGTCCCCACGTCTCATCACCTTGGGGCTGTTTGCACCATCCCTAACTTTCCGATCAAAGGTCAAGTCTGTACTTGACAAGCGGGATCCCCTTGTTATTCTGTATCATCGTGTCCTTTCTGTTTACTTTGTGGGGCTATCCCGATCTATACTCATTTCCTTACTTGTTTGCTCTTTCACAGGTGTCCTCCCTCGACTGTGAGCTCCATGAAGGGGAAGGCTTTGTCCTTCTTTTGTAGCTAACCCAAAGCCTGATGCCCATAATAATGTCTTTTGAAAGAACCTATATAAGTACGCTTTCTCTTCTTCCATGTTTTGCTCCAATTCCCCTCCACATTATAAGCAGAGTAATTACTTAAAGAACAAAGTGGATCGTGTTGCCATCTTTATTACTGTTTATGGCACTGTATGTTGGGTTTTCCATTTTTAAAAGCATTGGAAGTAACAGTAAATGGGACTTCCCCCGGGAAGCCTCGTGCCCACAGCTAGATTAGGGTCTTGCCCACCACATAGTACGGTACATGGAATTTACCCTTCAGAGTAGTGATGCGAGATGTAAGTCCATAATGCCTGTGTGATTTGCATGTTGTTCTCACTCACAGAGCAGAGGGGCCATATTAGCCTTCCATCATTATTTCGTTGCACGAAGGTCCATGCCACACATGTAGGAACCAACGACCAATTGCTGAAATGAGTTTCTGGCATTTTCAGTAGAACATCAGGTAAGATTTTGTTGTTGTTGTTCTGGGGGTTATTTTTTTTAAGTTTTCAATTGAATATTTTACATGGGCACCATATATTTGCTGTAATCTGAAGTGACCTCAACCCGCTATCATCCATGGTGTTTGCAGCTGAAAGAATTTACTTTTGCTATTTCTTTTGAATCGTGTTTGTGGGTCTCATCTCAATGAATCTTCAGTTTTCATAATGAGAATACTACTTATAGTGACTTATATTTACCACTTATGAACGCTTCCGGAGTGCTGTGCTTTGTGAAAGCGTCTTCTCCTTCAGTCTGCATATGCGCCCTTCTGGGGACATATCACCCCCATTTAGACACGAGGAATTGGACTCTCCAGATGCAGCACATGAGGATCTGGGGATGTGTAGGTGTGACTGGGTTCCTAAACCGATTCCTAACTCCTTGTCAGTTCCTGGGGTTACACTAGGAAGTCGGGAAAAGTAAGCTGTTAGATAGACTGACGAAGCCACACACCCCCACCAACACACATACAGTTACAGTTAACCACTTTTTCCTGTTTGCTTTCATCCTTGGTATCTTGGACAGCTGCTCAGCCCTTGTTATTCTCTACAGGTGAATTTAAAGGCTCCCTGGGATGGAAGACCATATCTCTGCCACAGAAATAGGGTGCCCACAAGGATCTCTACACCAGGTGTCCACAGGGCAGGTGAAGAGACAGTTAGCACTTTGTCCTTCTGCCACCCTCATGAACCACTTATTCTGGAGGTAAAAGATCAAGAAGGCATGGCAGACTGACCCCACTATATCATACTCTTTTGGGAAAGCTGGAGTGCGCCAAAGAGCGGCACCAAACGCTAGACAGCAGCTGTCTTCTCACCACTGCAATCTATGGTCCTATTTGCGGGGAGAATAAAGGGGAACTCTGCTAAGTGTCTGTGACGGT
Organism: Rhinolophus sinicus; assembly: GCF_036562045.2. Lineage (NCBI taxonomy): Eukaryota > Metazoa > Chordata > Mammalia > Chiroptera > Rhinolophidae > Rhinolophus > Rhinolophus sinicus. Next base: position 114,165,000 of record NC_133758.1, read on the forward strand.
CAGTGGACTGCAGGCAGGAGACTGTTTTAACTCCTGTGAAGGTTAGTTTCTTTTTGTCAACTTGCCTGGGATGTATATTCCTATTGGTTCTGTTGTTCTGTTTCTCTGGAGAACCCTGACTAATGCAGTTCCCCTCCCCATAAAATTACTTAAGACTCGTGGGTAAACACAATGTATTCAATTATGCAAAAATTACACAAGAAGTCACTACAGAATATGTATTAAATTCATATTCAATTTAGTGTGGTTATAAAATTGGTGAAAGTGATGGTGCATATTTTATGATAATCGTATTTAACCCAGCGTCCCTCCAAGGTTCAGTGGATGCCATCGGTGCTTCTGCACAAAGCAAAAATAGCCTTAGCTGTTACTGCCCCAGTGTCCAGCTGCTCGCTTTCCTAACCTAAGTGTATCTGCAATTCTAGACTCTTCACCAGCATGGGAAAACCTCTCCTCATGATGAGGAACATATTTTGCAGATACCTGGAAATAGTACTTAAAATTAAAAACTGTGAAATTCTTTCTGGAGTAGAGTAGTGGTTTTTATTTTCAGGTAAGTGAACTGATGTTTATATTGGTACCCACGAGAAGTGAGTTGTAGGGGCCGTGGTTAAGTTGCATTTCCCTAGTCTCAGTCATTGTGGTAGAAAGCCCCAAATATAGCCCCAGGATTTCCCCCTCCTGGTTCTCAGGACTGTGGATTATCGACCCCATGTGTGATCCAGTCTGACCTAGAACTAGTGACTCACCTCTAGCTAAAAGCGAGTGGCATATAGGAGGTCACACCTGAGCTTAGCTTAAGAAGCGCCCATGGCTTGTACCTGGGTGAGCTTTTTCTCCTGATCTTTCAGAGGGAGGCTAGCCGCTGTGTTGACAGCTGTCCTACAGGGACTTCCACATGTGAAGGGACTGACAGAGACCACTTGATAGATTGAGAACTATGGGTGTGGTTAATGCTTCCTCGCTTTTGAAGATATCCCATTTCTTTCTACCCAGTGAGGCATGTACTAGGGTCTTAGTAATGCTGTGAATGAAGTTTGTTAAAAAAAAAAACCCAGTCACATAGTTGTCATTTATTCACATTTAAGATCAAAAGAAAGTTATCTCAGAGAGGATCTATAAATAGTTTTAATATAAAATGGAAAACATCAAGGTAAATGGTTCTGAATCAAATTGATCGTCGTGTGTTGAGAAAATGGTAACGTGCCAACAATAATGCAAAATGGGGGAGACCTGGGCTAGATTTTGAATTAGAAGTCTCAGTAAACATCACATTTTCTTTCTGATCCAAAGTTCTTAAGTAGGAACTTTTAATTATGGAAAACAATTTACCACATTCATGAGGTATATCCTATGTGTATATACTAAATTAAGCCACATTGTCCAAATATCATGCTTGAAACACAACTCTTACACGGAAGGACTGTATAACTTGAGAACATTACATAAATCCCTAACGTCAGTTTCCTTGGCTCTATTTTCAATCATATCACCTACCTAAGTAAATGATCTTGTGGACTAATGCTAGGAAGGCACTGATCACAGGTCGTGACACATACCAAGGAAACTTTATCAATCAGTAGTGAAGTTGTGCGCGTTTGGGTATATGATAGAGCAGAAATACTGGGCTCAACATCTGACCGTTCTGTGGAGTAACACTTTTTTGATGAATGTGTAAAATCAGCTTTTAAAACATCAATAGTTTAGGTGTCAAGTATACAGAAAGCTTTTAGTGTTCTTTGGAACATTAAAGAAATTATTCAATTCCATCGGACAGTAACTCTGCTCTCACCTTGGTGGTTCCAGTTCCATTAACTTATGATGGAATTAATACTGGTCTTGGTTGGTGTTTTATTTGTTACGTGGTTCAAAATGTGATGGGGCATCAAAGGTACACACAATAATGCTGTGCACTTCAGATAAAAATATGTTGTTATTTTTTAATCTTAAAACGTAATCATTTCATATAAATGCTGTCAATTCAAAATGTTCCAAATTATTGTCCAATAAGCGAACGTGACATTAGAAAGTGTGTATAGTCCTGGAGGTTTGACAACCAGTAGAAGTTTTTGTATAATTTGCTTTCAAAATATTCTCAATAATCTTGAGATGTCTGGGGCAATTCCAAGTTGCATTTTTCGAAAAATATGAGTAGATTGTAGGAAAAGGGTACTTCAAAATTCTTATTTACCTAAACATTTCATTTTTAGATTGACGTATCAATAGTTTTACTGCACTGATTTTGTTCATTTTTAAAATATTTTTACTCACATATATGCACTTGATCACTTCAAATTAAGAACACTTAAACTCAGCATGAATAAGAAGAACTACCCTTCAATTATAAGATTTGAAATGGGGGATGGATATATAACTGGTTCATATTAACCTCCCAGAGTAATTTATATCTGTATCTCATACAGTGAAAAATGCTAATTTATACAGCTCTCTAAATGCAGGATTTTTCTAACACCCCGTTTTGTAGTCTCAGAATACTTTTCAATTAAACTGATCCAGATCTTTAAAGATGCAAAGTAAGAAATTTGCACGGTAAAGTGGAATAACTAATAATATCTAATTAACTCACTTTTGGCATTAATATAAATGGGGACAATTTTCAGTAAACACAAAAACTAGTCACAATATGAGTAACAACTCTTCCCATTTTTACTGAACACATCTTGTGTTTCTGTCATACATTTAATGACATATTAACAATTGTAAAATTATAATAAGTAATTGTCTTTCTGTATTTGTATCAGGTATCTCTCATAAACATAAATAATAAACATAAACACAAAGAATAAACATAAACAATTATATCTAATAAACAGCCACTTTTTTTATCTTACCATCAACTCACACTCACATTTAATGTTTGTCAAATTAATCATCTTCCCTTCCACCTGCGCTCAATATGCCCTCCTCAGTCAATGAGACAACTAATCCTCAAAATCTGGTGCTCTTACATGAATCACACCATTCCCAAATCATCTATATTCAGTAAATTTTTTAATTCATTAATTCTTGCCTCAAAATCCCCCTCTATTTATTTTCTTTCTAGAAATCCATATTTTCAACAGTTTCTTAGCTGTTCTCCCAGATCCCAGGTTCGTGTACTTCCAACACTCTACAATTTCCACTGCAAGATTACCACCAGACATGCTTCACCAGCTTGTCTTCTGCTAACAATACAACAGCCCAGAGCCGATCCCACTCGGGTTCACTCCCCTCTCAGGTTATGGAGATCTGGAATCTAATTGCAGTGCCTCCCCGGTCTCTGTCCCCTCCACAGAGCTTGACCTCTGGAAGCAGGACAAAGCAGGCTCCCAGCAGCATCCCAGCCACCAGGCCCGCCCCTCTGCACGCTTTCTTCCTGGTCCTACGTGTGTCCAATCACACCTTTCCTTCATCTCAGACCCCGTTCAAATCCAATAGCTCATATTTTTCTATGGTTTTACCTACCTCTGCAATTATTTAATAGAATGTCAAAAAAGCATTGTTTTACACAACTCTAAAATTCTTAAGATAGCTTGACTGTCTACATGCCCTCAAATAAACATATTCACAAATCAAGTTGTTTACTTGTGGTCTCTTTCCATATGCATGTATCTCTATTTCCCTCGTGGAAAAACTCTTGTAATGGAATAGACATGTCTTGTGTATGGATTTGTTCTATTATTTTAATAATAATATGATTTCCCCAGCAGTCTTAGGAATGGGTTAGAGGGGGGCTGTTTGTTGAATGGCTGCCACATAACACACTGTATATTGTCTGTTTCACAAAGCAGACATTACAGATTCCTAAGTGAACATTAGCTGTCAGTCACCATGACAACTAGAGATTATGACGTGACTAATATTTTCAGGCAAAAGGAGAAAGAAGAAGCAGACATTTCTCTTTAACCTCCAAATGAAAGAATTCTGTTCTCATTTAAAGATTGTGCACAGTTAGAAATTTGAAATTTTCACAAATAATGTACACAAATGTTGAAAATTAACCCAACCAAAATGTGATAAAATTGGTCTGAAATCATATAATTCACAGATTTCTATTTTTAGATCAAAGTGGTTTACAAAGTAAGCCAAACAGAAGGAAAAATCCAGAAAAACTTAGAAGCCTGAAATTGTTATCATTTCTTAGGTTTTCTCCTTTTAAAATATAAATGCCTTGTATCTCTATTTCTATATTCTGGGTTGCTAACTAGACTGCTAATTATTTTCATAAATAAATCAGTATGCAATTTATATAATTTTGACCCCTCCCCTCAAAGACACATAATTAGATTTTTCATCAATTACAGCCTGAATATGAGCTGTTATAGGTTTGAGTTGTCTTCATTCATTTGCTTACACAACACAGAGGGGGGCTGCTTGTACGCCATGTTGCTCTACCCCATAAAATTTTAAATGATAGTCTTCATCCATCATATTAATAGTCCAATTAAGAGCACACAGCATGCTATGTTTCTACCTGATTTACCTCCCCTGGCAAACAGGGAGACAATATTTCTAGTTAGACACACAGTGTTAAGATTATTGGCAAAACGAAGATTTAAATTTGCTGCTCTGCTGTTAATAATTCTAACTATAATTTTTCAAGCATCAAGATATATACAGTGTGCTTCTTATTGATAATGCATCTCGTATAGGTATACAGCTGCACGAAGGTCTTCTCAGCTGATGAGAAACCCGCTCACCCCCCAGCACTAATTATAAACTCTTACAGATGTGACATTATCCAATGTGCCTAGACCTTTCCTGCGAGTTGTGATAGCTCCACTAAGTCAATTGATGAAAATACTATCATTTGCCTACGTGACTCTCTTTCAGTGTTGAATGTTTCACATTATTAGGCAACAGAGTAGTCTTCACAAAGCTCAAGCTTAATCTAAGTAATGAGCAACATTAATCAAAGTCCAGGAGGAGTCATCAGGCTTTAGACAATGCAACCATTTAAAAACAGTTTGCTAATGAGTATTTCAAGTGCAAGGCAATGATTTTATTCTTAGGTAAAATATCACTATTCATGAGCATCCACCGGAAACATTAAACCCTAGTAGAAAGGCCACTGCTTGTAGCCTTTCATAATTACCTATAAAAACATCTTCAAAGATGGTCAGGAATTGAATATATTTGCATAATATGCAATTTCAGTACCCAGTGGTTTTCTGAATAATGTGTCACTTGTCAAACTTCATCTTAGGTTAGCATAATATTTTTCTCCAGCTGCTGAAGGAGGCTGAGTCCACCTTGCATTACTTGGCTGTGCTTAGTACGGAACAAACTCAAAGAAATTTCAAAATTCCTAGCAGAGTAAGTAAGCTTCGACTAAAGTAGCAGGAGAAAGATACAATGAGAAGTGTGGAGCGACGGAGTCCAAGCCTTTTCTGTCCATTATTTACTTTTTGGTTTTTGAATCACTGTAGCAGCCACACCTCATAGCTACTCTGTCAGTCTGAATCACCTGTCTTCCTTCCTCAGTCACCACGGAACACTCAAACACAGCAAAAAGTTTACCATCTTGAAACTGTCTCTGATTTACACTTGGTCACTTGAGATCTTTCAACGGTGGATCTGAATTCAGTAATTGACTTTTTCTCTTAAAATCAATGGCTGCCCTTCCACATCCTGGAAGAATTGATTACACAGGACTGATGCACTGCACAAGCTCTAATGAGATCACCATCTTCACTACTAAAGCCGTCTGCTTTCCAAGCCACTAGAGTACACGATCTGGGCCCTCGGGCACTGTCATGACCTCCCTCTCCACAGACATGGCTCCTGTCCTAACTGTGAGGACCACTTTACTCCAGTGACCTCCATTGCATGAAAGTTTTCCTAGCATTTCACTTGGATGAAAGCAATGATTCCAAATTATGACTTAGTCATCAGTGCATTAGGTCGCCAAGAGTGAGTTCCTGGCCCTCGGCCTTCTGGGCCCAGGGTAGGTTTGCACCTTGGAAACCACTGGAAATCCTGCAGGCCCACGTCCCAGCTTCCAGCCAGTGAGATTCATCAGGTCTAGTTGTAAGGTGAGTCGGGTCTGGGCTCCTAACGTACACATGTATGATGGCTCTAGTTAACGATACCATATCACATACATGAAATTTGCTGAGAGTAGATCTTAAAGGTTCTCACCACGCACTCACACAAAAGGTAATTATATGAGGTGATATGTGTGTTAACCAACTTTATTGTAGTTATCTTTTCACAATATATATGTGCATCAAATCATGTTTCACACCTTCAACTTACAGCATGTTATATGTCAAATATATCTCAATTTCTGGGGAAATAAGCAAAATTAAACATCATCTGAGTTCCTCCATATTTTTGAAGTTTTGATAATTTGTGTTGTTGCTAATGTCTTCCTGCACTTTGTAAATCTGTATACATTGTTTTAAGAAAGCTAATATTCCCCCATCCTGAACCACTGTGTTTATCTTTTGACTTTTATTAACTGACTAATATTCTAACAATAATATAGGAAACAATGGGACAGAAATAGAGCCACCAGCTATATCAGCACTCTTGCTTTTTTTCCATGGGTACTTGTACATTGAAAAAAATAAGTTATAGCATAAACTTTTCACTTGATATTATATCAGAAACATCTTCATATTAGTATGTAGTCATTATAATTTCAAAATATTTGAAGTATTTCGTAATATTTTATCATATTTATGTACCACAATTCATTCGCCTAATCCACTACTCACATACAGGTATATATTTACTTCATTATTTCCACTACATAAATAATGCTGCAAAATATATGTGTGTTATATATTTGGCAGTTTTGAATGTTATCCTTCGGGTATAGGTATTTTCCAAGGAAAACAATGTTAGGATGGCAATTGATATGGTTCTTTTTATGCTTTATATTACAAATGGATCAATTTACACATCCTCCCACCCCTTATCATGACTATACTTCGTTAACTGCAGTATTTGTAACACTAGTAAATGTGGCAGCACCCCTCATTCATACATGCTTCTCACCTGGCCCTTGGGAATGGACTCCCCAATCAATCCCTTGAACAACTTCATAGGGAAGAGGTAATGACCCCAGCTTCAAGGTGACAAAGGAGGGGTTCACCTTCAGGCCTTAGCTCCCACTCCTAGAGAGTATTTTAAAACTTGCTTCATGGAGGGACTGCTCTGGGAAGAAGAAACATGTCTTCTTGAGTCTTAGTTTCTAGAAGTGGGAAGATCTCTTCTGAAAATACAGGCATTCTCTCTGCAAGACTTTCTGGGAAGACTTGGATCCTTAAAAGGAAGAGACTAACGGGAAGGCAGGCCACAGACTAGAGATGGGGAGGGGCCTGCCCATCTTGTGTCTGCGATACTCCCTGAGCTCTGGACTCTGAGATTTATTAAAATGCAATAGTGGCTTCCCCCGGTGGAGACGGAGTCGGTCTACATGACGGGAGGTACGTAGCCCTGGCCCAAGTCAATAAAGTGGCCTGTGAATGCCCGGTGGAGACTGACCTGGGCATGGTCTGTGACAGCAGCCTGCAGGGGGTGGTGCCTCCTTACGTGAAAGTAGGAGGGCGGACGAAATCAGAATGGTAAACATAGAATACGTGTGTGCAAGTATTTATTTTGTGAAGTGATTCAAGAATTCATTTTTGAAACAGACCTTTACATCTCAATGTGCTTCTCGATCCAACAGTCATAGTCTTCCTACATGCCAGGCATTTGTTGGTACATCATGTCTATTACCTAATGCTTTCAAAGTGCTGACAGCTGACGGGGTCACATCCAGGAGCAAACATCTAGTACAAGGTGGAGCCAAAATTCAAACTCAGTCTTTCTGGCTACAAAAACATATTCTGCTAATAGCAGATATAGTTGTACAGAGAAAAATGCAGACAATAAATCAAAAACTATAAATAATTTTGTGAAAATTTAATCCCACAGGAGATGGATCCATCATTTTATAATTTTACTATCCACATTAGACACTATTACTGCCTGCAACACCTCAGTGCTTTCTAAATAATTACTACATTTCCAACAATGCCATATAAGTATTAATATTAGTAACTTGGTACCTCCAAATAATGTCAACTCCCATAGTATTTGTTACCAGTGATACAGTGACATTAGAATGTTAAAATCAATATTTTGAAGCATCTCAGTTGGTGTCAGAGAAGTTAGCAAAGAAATACAGTTACAGCTCTTTCCCCTCAAGCTACTTTTGTGCTCATGAGAAGAGAAATGTTTTTCAGAGGGAAGTCACTCCAGGAAAAAGCCTGCCAGCCTAATCCAGTATCATTGACAATTATCTAAGTAGGAGATGAACCCCAAATTACGGGAAATTGAGTATGATTCAAGTTTTCTGGGACCTGGAGAGGCAGTCCTTTAGTCTTTGATCAGATGTTCTATTCTCGGTGATGATTTTTAAAACCACTGTATTTAGAATGCCCAAACCAGCATGCCCTATCCTACTTCCTCGTCTTAATTTTCCCATAGCACATATTACCTGTCAAATATTTTCTGTCAATTATTTACTCATATTGATTTATTTGTACTCTCTCCCCTACCAGACTGTAGACTAAGAGTTTCCTGTCAGTCGTGTTCACTGGTAGACCCAAAGAATCTGGGACAGTCCCTGACAATCAGTCAATACGTCTGGAATAAACAGACGGACGTTGCTATTGCATGCTAGCTGAGGAGTTACTGCTGTTATTGATACTTGAGGAAACCACTGCAGACATTAGAGACGCGGCAACATCATCAGACGTATGTTCTGCAGAGTACGCTGTGATGACAGCATAGAAAACAGGTGACTACGGTTAGAAATTCCAAGTATGGTCTCTGGATTATCGTGCAGTACTCCAGGGAAAACATATAAGGACATGATCTATGAGTAAATCCAACAGTGCACACACAAGAATAGACTTAAGAGATATGCCGATATTATTAAACAATTTGACAGGGGATTAGAATTAAATATAAATATAGAGAAGATGTGATCATGGCCTTATTTGGAATCTTAGAGATGTTGAGGTCAGAATCCCTATTAACAATCACTGTGAGGAACAAATTCATTAATCAATGGATCAAAGAAAACACTGTAGACATGGAGAGGAAAGATGAATTTGATATGAGGCAATTGTTCTCCACAAGAAGCAATGTTTCCCTTCAGTGGACATGTAGAAAACCTGGAGACATGTTTGGTTGTCATGACTTAGGATGACGGAGGTGTGCTCCTGGAATCCACTAGAATACAGTGTGCTACAGAGAATCTACACCCTACAATGCAGCACATGTTGTGTGGCCCAAAAGGGCAATAATGTGAGGTTGAGAAACCCTAATATACACAAGCTTAATTAGAGATATATGCTATTACTCACATTAAACCACTCAAAAGTCAAATCTAGAATTCATAACAGAGGTTCTCTCTGGTTATATAGTTTAATATTTGTTGGCTAAGTGTTTCTAATGGTGGTTGTGAGAATAATTAAAATCATCAAGGAGATGCAGTTTGAATAAGAAGCCAAAACACAGACCCTCAACCAACACATTACACATACACGGGTAATTAGGGAAAATGAGTCAGATGAAAGGACAGAAATTGTGGATAAAATGCAGGAGAGAGACGAGATAGTGGTTTGAGGAGAAAAATGTTGGTGAAATTATATGTCTTTTTTTTGTTTGAGAAATGACAGTTTGAGAAATGACAGGCAGATGCAAGACACAGTTTGATCAAGGCCCTGAGTGGAAAGACGCGGGTCACTGGCATACTGGGGGTGCCACTACTCTAAGTGACGATTACTGGAGAAGTAGTTTCCAGGTGGAGCCCAGGACAGTAAGAGAAACAGCATGATGTACGGACCAGAGTCCTACTGATTTGGGGGCAGAGCCTCTCTCTTCTGCTTGTTGACTTTTGCCTCCTTGACCCTGCATCTCTTCTTTTGTGTAAGTGTGATAACTCAACTAACGGAGCTCTGCAGTCGGGAATAAGTGGTGGTGTATGGGGTACCCCCTTTGCTCAGATCCCTTTCCTCACCTTCCTCTTCTAGGATCCGCCTCGTTCTCCTTCTCCTCAGGCTTCCTGGGGAGCTTTGGCCAGTGGCAGCGGCTGGTGGAAGCACAGAGCAGGCAGGAGGAAAGAGCTCAGGGAACATCTCCTCCTTCCTCTGTCCCCAGGGAGTCTCCCTCATGGTTCCAACTTCTGCTGCATGCTCACCTCTCCCTCCATGGTCTCAGCCAACACAGGGCACCTATGGCACAGTGCTGGGGCCCCCACTGCCCTGGCACCTGGGCTGTGGGGTCCCACACCCTGTCCTCTCACCCTCTCCCATTCCGAGGACACACTGGCCAGGAACCCTGGAACACTGTTGGGTTCCCTGCTTCTCTGTCCACTCTGTAGACATCACACGTGTTCAGTTCCCTGTTTTGGTCAGTTCTAGGATGTCTAATGAGCCTGGCGAATCCCGCAGTCAATGATTAAAATGACGCCAAAGTTCTCTTCAGGGTACATTGAGTTGGAAATAACAGCAGGAAGTCCAGGTGGGGATGTGTAAGTTATTGAGCACACGGCATGACGTACACATGAGTCTGATGTCAGTGCAGCGCTCGATCATCAATAAATAGTGAATTCATTCCTGAATTACTCATGTTTCATATTTATTATTTTCTGCGAAAGAGAAGCCAACAGATGGTTTAAGTTGAGATGCTCTTTTTCGTGTATGGATCCATAAACACATTCCTTGAGACCCCATATGAAGGATTTTGGGCTGACAAGCAATGTTTTCAGTTACTTCAAGTTTCCAGTTCTTCAAATGGAGGTTCCTTACGGGCACATGCTACAGAAGCTAAGGGCAGAGCATGCGATTTACGGGGTGATGTTGTTTCTGTACCTGTGTAAATTAATTGAGCCAAGAAGCAGTGCTTTCGATGCCAAAACCAAGTACCGTGAGGACCTTCAAAAAACAGACGTGACATTTCCAACACCCTTTACGTCGTTCTTCAGTATGCTTTCTGGGGACCTGGAAGAGCCACGAAGTTTTGTCAATAAAAAAGCCATATATAGTCTTAGTCAACGTTTTGTGTGTTTTCCCAAAGCCATCAATCTCACTTGGTCTAATTCTTTCTCTCAGCATTCTTAAAATACAAACAGCCATAATAAACTCTTTGAGAACAAGGACTTAATTCTTATGTGAAAGCCAACATGTGAGTGAAAGTGTTGTTCTCAGGGCCGGTGGTGCACACTTCTCCCCAAACTTTGCTCTTCCCAGGTCCACAGTTCGTAGAAGTGTCCCCAGGACATTTACATAAGATGGACCCGCCTCACGTGGAGAGGTTACAGGTGCCAGCATCTCACAGCTGACGTTCCCTGAACCTTCTTGTGTTCTTGAAACTTGCCACAACCTGGGGAGGAGAGGTCAAGTCAGAAATTCTCGATGAAAATGAACAGTGAAGGAACAGTCTTTTCCTTTTGATCGCCCCAGTTTGCTGGGAAAGCCTTCTGATTGGAAGTGAGGGCCTCAGGCATTACTGCAGTCCCCAGCCCCCACCTCACAACAGGCAGACATTGCATTTCTCTGAATCTGTTTCTCATCTTGAAAACAGTGTTGATAATAGGTTCAAACCCACCTCGATCATTTGCAGTAAGAATCTAATAACATATGTAAAAAGATTTTCTCACATATACAGTTTTCAAAGCCACAAACAATCAATAAAGCTTTAGGATACCAAGCAGAGTTCCATTTCTGAGGGGGAAGACAGTGGAAGAAGACTGTACAAGAAGCATCCATCCGTGAGCTTCTGTTTATGTACTGGCCCCATGCAAACCCACATTCAGGTAACCCTGGTGTTCTGTCATTTTGTGCTCTTTCCCTACACTAGTTATGGTTTTAATTACGCAAGTTGGATGATTAGCCAGTTATGGTTCATGGGTCTTGAAAAACAGACATAAAGATCACGGAACAACTTTGTTATCCCTCTGTCACCAAGGAGATGATTATGCAGCCTTAGGCAACACAATTAAGAGTACACTTGAAGAGGTGGAATAAAAGCTTTTTCACTCTGGCCTGGCCAACACTTGATTTCACCATCTGTGATTTTCCATTACAGTCGATTAAATGAAAAAAAAAAAAAAAACAGGAAAAGAAATAAAACTCTGTTGAGGTCATGGCAGCTATTGGTGATTGCAGGTATTGGTGACTGCTGTTAATTGGGAAAGAAAAGAAACCTGAATCTACCATGGGGAGGAAGGAGGTGGGATATCGCAGGAGTGGAGAGATTTTTGCCCACCACCTCATCTCACTATGTTCTTGAACACAAACCCGAAAGAGTTGCAGGGATAGTGGCATTAGTTTGACGTGTTGCCTCAGTCACATATCATGTCCCAGAGAGAACAACGCAGGCAGGATGACTGCGCACTTGAGGTGTTTGGTTTCTTGTGTGGGTTTTGTTGTTGTTTTGAGGCATTTGCAGGGTTGGAGCAGGCTGATCAGAGTGGCACGAAGCAGATCTGTATCTCTTCTCCCTCGTCTTCCAAAGCCATAGTGCCTGAATCCGTCCATGTTCATGCCCAGCTCTTTGTCGTGGTGACTGATCAAATGCCCTTTAGAGCCCAGTGCCACTCCACTGTCCCTCACCCACAGCAGCTCTGAGGGGTGGCGGTTCCCCTGAGCCCACAAATCCCTTGGTTATTGCACTGCAGCGCATAATCCCTTTAAACCAGGACAGTTCCCTGAGACCAGGAACTTATGTGACCAACAGAGCTCTCAGGGCTGCTTCACTGCCCAGGGACGCCTATCAGGCCCTGCTCAAGCCCAGCAGGTACACATTTTCATCCCAAATGACTGTCTTGCTTAGTTATGCCTCCAACTGTCCTCGCCCTGCTCTGTTTCCTCTTCATCTGCCCCATTTCCTCCTCACCTGCCTCTCTTGTTTTTCACAGGCAGTCTTCCCAGCCACCCCCAGTGCTCAGTGCTTCCTGGTGGCTTCGTGGAACCTTTTCCTGTCTGGCTGCTTCTTCACCTTCATTCTAAGGAACACCCCAGTTCCCTGCCCCGGGCCTCAGCCCGAGCCCTGTCTTCTGAGGTGAGCAGGGCTCACCTCACATGCAGCAGCAGAGTGGGGGCTGCGAGGACGAGACTTGTGCAGTGACAATGTCCAGCCCAGACATGGCTCTGAATTCTGGCGCAGCTCCGCTGAGGATGCAGGGCACACACCCTGCAGAGGAAGCCCATCCCTCAACAATGCACCACTCATGTCTCTTCCAGCTCTAAAGATTTTAAATTCTCCGTGTGTAGACCTGGAGCTGAGAGCAGACACATGCGTGGGGGCTGCCAGCTGTGGGAAGGGAATGGCACAGTCAGGGCACACTTGGGAGGATAGTTGTGTTGTACCAGCACACGTCTCTGTCACCAAGAGGAGGAGATCCAGGCCCTCAACCCTGCAGAAAACTGGTAACTCAGAAACCACATAAGGAGCGTGTCACTCCAGCCTGCTGAGGTTGGCCACGAAGAATGGAATGGAGTCTGGAGCTGGCAGAGAGAAGGAAAAGCATACCCTGCCCCATGTGGCTGTAAACCCTGCCCAGCAGGGCCATGCGAGAAGCCAGGGCAAGGAGGGAATGAAAGAATAACAATAATCGACTACCACACAGTCCCAGGGATATAAGTACAGCACAGCGAATAGAGTCAATAATATTGCGGTAACTATGTATGGTGTCAAGTGGGCACTAGACTAATCAGGGGGATCACTGCATAAATTATATAAACACCCAACCACTAAGCTGTACACCTGAAACTGATACAAAATAATATTGAATGTCAACTGTAACTGAAAAATAAATCAATTAGACAGGAGAGAGCAGGCTGCCCGATACAGACTGTAGGTTGCTTGGGTACCAGGCAACATCAGAGATGGTGTTTGAGGGGACAATCAAATGGCAGTCTCACTGTCAACACAGTGAGGGAGCCGGCAAAACCAGGGAGAAGAAAGCGTGAAAAGTACATGGACACTGAATTCAGGGCAGAGGTTGGAGACAGGATGGAGCCTGTGGCTGAGGCTGGAACCAGGCTGTGGGGCTCACTCCCCAGCTCTCCTACCAACCGCCCTGCAACCCAGAGCCAGAAACAGAACCTCTGTCTGCATCAGCCTCCCTGTCTCTGAGTGGATGCTAAGGAGACACCCAGGTCAGAGGGTCTCCTCAGGATGCAATGGGTTAATGGCTGTAAAGTCTTTAGAATAACAGCTGTCACATAGTCCTAATTATAATTAGTTGCCAGCATTTCTGAGCACCTGGAACGCCTGTGGAGGCCAGCGGTCTCCATGCTGGTCCCCTCCCACATGTGTGACACCTTCTGTCTGAGCGTGGGCTGCCCTTACTCCTTAGGAAAGGAAGCGAGGGCCTCCTTTCATTTCCCATCTGCCTCCTCTAACTCTTCTCTACCCATCGCAGTGGCTGTTTTCTCTTTCCTTCTTTCTATTTTCCTTTTTAGTATCTTGGAGCACTTGGAGAGTCCACTCCAATCTCTGGACCTCCAGTGAGACTTTACATATGCAAATATCCACAAAGTGGACATACGCTAACATTAAGAATTTCCCCAGGCACCTGTCTATTCCCTATGGTTGCTAGGCCTGTTTCCAACTTACTATTTTGCCTTTCCACTCCCTTCCCAACTTGACTCCCATCCTTGTTTCTGATGCTGGCACCACCCCCATCCGTGAAAGCAGGGGGACCCTGTGGCAGCTTTCTGTGACACTCCAACATGCCATGCTATAGGCATTTGGCATTTTGCTAGGGAAATGTGCCTCACCAGTACACATACCTGCTGCCAGGTACACAGACGTGAGCCCTCCGCCTTCAGCTCCCCCAGCCCTTACCCACTTTTCCCACTTGACTTGAGATAAGCAACATGGCCCTGGCCTTAAACCTGACTGAAGGGCTGAACGTCTTCCACTGCAGATGGTTTGATCTGTGAAGGCGTGAGGTTACACTGCTCATCACTGGTGACAATTAACACCCACTTAAAGAGAACACTGTCTTGCAACGGAGGATCCTAAAACCTGTGATAGCACACAGATACACAGTGACGTCTGCTCTCAGAATAACAGCCAGGCTCATGCACCAAGCACTGTCTGCTATAACCGGCGTCCTCCAGGGAGGCCCCTGACACTCCCTGCTGGTGTGGAAGCCTCTTAGCACATTACGGGCCTCCAATTTGCCTCTCTGGTTCTCACCCAACCTTTCTCTTTCTGAATCTCTCTGGCTGTTGTTAGTAACACAGAACATAAATTTTAAGGCCATAAAGGGATCAATGATATCACTGGTTATGACAACAGAGTGCTCAACTTTGTAAACAAACATACGTGTTAGAATTTTACCTCTGAACTCATGCTAAACTATGATGTCATCCTTTCTTGTTACACAGAATGATGATGAACAAAGATCCTTTTTTTGCCTTTTTTTTTTTTTTTTTTTTTTTTTGCCTTTTGGAATTTTGCTTATTTTGAAAGCAGGCACTCAGGTTCAGAGTTCCCCAGACAGCTGTATTTGTCAGTATTTTGACAAACAACTGGGCTGAGCACCTGATCATTTCAGGAACATTTTCCCCAGTTCCAGAGTATTGCTCACGCAGTGGGACATAAGGTAAACTCGAACCATCCGAACAGTAGTAGCACAATACTGCATGGGGGACCCTGACGCACTGGGCCAGTTCAGGCCGAGTGACACCAGCTGAAGTGCCCAAGTCCTGTGAATTGTTAGTAAAGCGAGTGCCGCGTTTCTAGTGGCTGTGATGAGCTGCCCTGACACAGCAGTTACGCTCCGGCTCCTGGGACTGTCCTGCACTGCCTGAGAAACAGAGAAAACCAGCTGACTGACTCAAATATGCCTTTTAATATTTGCCTCTGGACAGCAGACCTAATTATCAGTTCCAATTAATACTGATAAGGACCAGGTCATAGTCGGACCCTAATTGGTAAGTCAGTTTTCTTGTGTTTTGATTTTGGAGTATATAAGGTTTTCTTTTCCCCAAAAAAATCACTGGATAGAGATCAGCCATGTGTCTTCAGTTCCTGTAGAATTTTACTCTGCTGGTAACTTAGGCAACATGGACTCAGGAAAGGTGATCCTAGTGGTGAGGAGAGTCTCCTGAACCAGTCCCAGCATCCAAGGTGCACTGTGCTCTGCTCTCCTTATTGAGACAGTGAGTCTGCCAGCACGGTGACCTTGGTGCAGCTCTGTCTGACCTCTGGGACTTTCCCTCTCCGGTGTTATTTAGCAAACAATAGGGAGAAATAGGAGAATTGGATTTCCCTCTTTCCTTGCCTGACCAAGGCTGCCTGCTTCCTCCAGGCCTCCCCTGGAGATCTGGTCCATTCACCTCGCAAGCAAGCATCCTCCACTGCCCTCCTCCCATCCCAGGATAGGGGGGTGGGTCTCACGCCGCTCACAACTGGTCTGCTCCTCTTTCTCCTGCTCTTTCAACTTCCCCATAGTTTTTGAAATCTCAGTCAGAGTTAGGGTGAATATAATAAACTACTTGGATAAAATATTTAAATGGAGAGCATTTCAAAAAAGTGCACAGAAATAATAGTAGTAATTATTACCAGGTAAGGATGTTTATAAATAGATACACGTATCTAATGGCTTCCTTCCCACCCCTGCTCTGGTTTTTCACCTGCCAGAGAACCTGGTTAGCTAACATATTATATTATGCATATTATATTCCTAATTTTAGGGAGACGTCGAAAACAAACGTAAAGCATTATGCTCATTTCATATTTGTGTTAGCATTTCGTTCAGCCTTTGAGTGACCTGAGCACGAGCCCTGAGCACTGCTGTGGTTAGCAGGGTTGTGATTGCATCAATAAATACACAAGGCAGACCGGCAAATAAAGGCATCCAATTTTAGGGAAGAGTTTTTCCTGCAACAATGATTCAGAGAGATACTGTAGGGCCGGAGAACAGTTCCAATCAGGTAGCTTGGCCCCAGGCCCAGGTCCTCTGCTTGTCGCGTGCTCTCGGCAATCTGCCCTCCTGCAACGCTGAAGACCTCCATTGTCCATGAGATAATTGCAAGTGGGATCATCAAGTAATGACCAATTGCCCATTTCAAAGACTAGTGTGCAGCTCATTTCTGAAAATCTCTTCAGCGGTGCAAAGCCCTTTTGGAGAAATCAGTCTCCAGTGTGAGCACCATCAGTGTGGCTTTTTCCTGCCAGGGATCTTCATTAGCACTAACAAGGTCAGAAGCATCAAGTGATTTCTTTTGTCAAATGTAGTACACCGTCAGATTTCTTTACAAATTGATTGTAATCACCTTTATGTTGAACTTCAAGTATGTGATTTGAACGTAAGTGTTTTCATCTGAAATCTTGCATTTCAAGAAAGTACCAATCCACAAACTCCTGAGTTTCCAAATACTTGGACGGCTGTGTTCCAGGCTCTGAAGACCTCGGCCAAAATCCATCAATGGATGAGAATAGACAAAAGATGTAAGAGCACCCCACTTTCAGAGCTCTACTCAGGTTGTGGGAGGAAGGATAGCCAAGCAGAAATATCAAAATAAAAATTATCCCCGGTTGTGTTCTGTACTCTCCTGTTTCAGGCCCCGCTGCCTGCTCCAAGCACAGCACCCCAAAGGGACTTACTGCCACCTCAATGGCAGTCACACATGACGTGCCATTGCCAGGCCCTGTTTTTCCACTGAGGGCCACTAGGGGGCGACTGTGGACAAAGAGTGGAGAGAAGTGGGAACAGGGAAGGTGTGGAATAAGGAGTGATTTTGGAGCTGGGCAGATCCAGCTAGAATGTGCATGAGAAATACCGACATGTTCTCCTGAAAAGTCGGAGAGCTGCCTTTCGGCTCACGCCAGCCTGACAGCGATGCTTCCAGAATTAGAACATGGCAGCTCTCGGGTAAGTGGCAATCGGATGATGCTTCTGGTTTCCTGTCACCTCAGACTCCCGCAGAGCTTTGAGAGGAGGCTCATTAGCAACAACCCTACTTGGGCACCTGAAACTTTTTCTAAAGTTATTTTTGTTTTAATTTTATTTTCATGAAGTTTCTTTTTTAATGTGAAGCAATTATTCTCCAAGAATTGTACAGAGTGTATCTTGAGAGAAACTCATGACATGGCAAGTTTTTTCCTAACTCTTCAGTAAGTATTTGAACTTCACCAAGAATACTCAAGAGCAGAAAGGGTTTAACTGAGACAAAATAAATCTCAGTAGAGAAACACGGAAGAAATAATTGAGAGAACACCTCCAAAAGCCATGACTTTTTTTCAGGGAAAAGAAAAGGCACTCAAAATCTCAAGAGGGGGGATGAAGTAATTAATGGTGACGAGAGAATGACAAAGAAGCAAGGTCAACACGGGAATTGTGCCTGCAAAATACAGTTTTCTCAGCTTGAAGGCAACTTTTTCACTTTTCCCCTTTAGATCTCCTTAAACTAAGAATAAAACACAGACAGGAAAGCTGACAGAAGCCTTTAATTATTTAATTAGAAATGCTTAGATACTTTAATTTTTGACATTTTTTTACAAATACAAAAAATAGTATGGAAAAAGTGTGGCCTTTCTTACAAATGCTTTACCCTCTCCTGACAGAATTAATAATTTTTGAGAGTGAACCATTTTGTGCTTCCTACAGGTTGGAAATCATTCACAACTCTTTGGACTTTAAAACCCTTTTCTTATGAAACCCTTGTTTTTTCCTTTTCCACCAGCCACCCTAAGCTGAATTCTAAAGAACAGAAGCCTAATTTAATTCTGTTCATTGAATTCCAGTAAGTAGATTTTCACTGATTTTTACTCCCATTTTTCAAAGGTTAGTTCTCCAAGACAGACAAGCCCTTGAGACTGGCTAACCAAGGAAATGATTGGGGCCATTTTCTGAGTCTCCACTTTGAGTCTGCAATATAGATCTGAATTCTCCCACTAAGGCTTTGCTGCTAATCATTCCCTTGCTCAGAACCTTTATAAATGCCTAGAGACACCACCTATTCTGTCTGCAAATTCCAACAGATTTCAGCTCCGGTCCACAACATACTCGAGACTCTGCCAGAGACCCAACCTTCAGAGCCCGACTCACAAATTCTTTTTCATCTGAAGTCTGGAAGCTTCTGGTCTCTGAAATGCCCAAAGTCATTTTTTTTTTAAAGCAGGAACTGAAACAAACCAATGGAGATGAATTGATTCTGGGGATTTCAGAGTATGAAAGGGATTTCCAGGACCTCCCCCGAAATATCCAGGGAGAGTGGGGGACAGTGGAGTCACCATACTTTGCTCCTGCATGCATATAGTTTGTCACACGTCTCATCAAATGAGCATTTCTTGAGTGCCTTCCATATGCACATACCATGACTACAAGTCCCCAAACTCCTACAAAATCTATCCTGCTACCCAGCCGCATCTAATACCGTCTTCCTTCCAACGGGCAGAGGACCTGAACAGACACTTCTCCCAAGAAGACATACAAATAGATATATGAAAAGATGTTCAACTTCACTAGCTATTAGGGAAATGAAAATCAAAACCACAATGAGATACCTCCTCACGCCAGTTAGAATGGCTATCATCAACAAGACAAATAATAACAAGTGTTGGAGAGACTGTGGAGAAAACCGAACCCTCATACACTGTTGGTGGGAATGCAGATTGGTGTAGCCGCTATGGAAGGCAGTGTGGAGGTTCCTCAAAAAATAAAGAATAGAATTACCATATGACCTAAAAATCCCTCTCTTGGGTATCTACACCAAAAAATCTCAGAACATTTACCTGTAAAGATACATGTAACCTGATGTTCATTGCAGCATTATTTACGGTGGCCAAGACATGGAAACAACCAAAGTGTCCTTCGATAGATGAATGGATAAAGAAGATGTGGTACATATATACAATGGAATATTACTTGACCATAAGATGAAATAGTACCATTGGTTGTTTGTTTTAGATGAGAAAACAGGGGTTTCCTAGGGAATGAGGACCACCTTGCAGGCACGTCACAACCTTGAAGATATTATTACCCAAAAACGAAGTTGATATAATTGCTCCCATCTCCATAGCCCAGAGAAAGGGAGCTTTGAGAGAAGGCATTCATGGTAACAAAATGTTAACAAAGCATCATGTTGGTAATGAATCATATTTAGGGCATCCCCTGTGTTACAGAGGTTTAACCAATGTGCACTCAGGACAGAAGCAGCTTCAAAGATTAACAGGTACTTGAGAAGGCCTAAGTGCAGCCAGGAAGAGGATACATTCCAACAGCCTTTCTCAGAAGGTAATCTCTGGATACCCAGCTGTAGACTCATCTGGAATAATGGTTAACATTTTAAATTTCTGGATCTGCCAAAGGCCAACTGATGGGTGGCCTCAGGAAAGTGCACAAGTTCCTACAGTGTGTCTTGTGCTCAGTGACATTTGGGATCCACAACAGCATGTGCTCAGTACTAGCAACTGCAGAGAGAAGAGGGGTGTCAGTAAGAGTGTGGCATCAGCCAGGGGTTCCTCACTGAGAAGAAGGCAGCCTTGGGCCACACACGCTGCCTCCGTGCTTCTTCCTGGTCTAGAGAAGAGTCTGTGGCAATGCTTCCTGATATGGTAGCAGTGGGTAGAGAGTGAGGATAAGCACACAGAAGAGAGAAGGACGTGCAGACGAGCCTTCCTCAGAGGAAAAAGGGGGAGCAGGCGCACCCTGAGCCTGTTTCTTATCACGAGGGGAAGGCAGGGAGGACGAGCACGTGCAGGCAGCGGGGCTTCCATGACTTCTATTTTCTCTGTCGAGTCAGAGACTAGATCATCGATTGAAAGAGGAGAAGGTCTGAAACGGACACTGTGCAGAACGAAAGCTGACGACAGAAACATTCCCAGATTGCTCTGTAGACTCACGGGACTCTGACGCAGACACAGGGTCCTGGTGGAGATTTGGAGAGCGGGGACATTCATGGTCCAGTTCTCTGTCATGGAAACAGGAAATGAACAGCAACGCCAAAAATATCTCAGGTAAAGACTGACACCTGCCAGCACATACCTGATGCCAACTGAGCGGAGCAGCCAGTATAGACTGAGGGAAAGTGAACGGCTGAGCAGCACAGGTTTTACTGTTGCCCCACAGTTTCTGGGGTCCTGCTGCACGTTTCAGTCGGGCTCTGTGTTTGGGAGATCTTAACCTGGTGGAATCATCCTTCACTGACACTTTCTCTCACTGATGTTAAAGTATTTCTCTCAGTCAGAGGAAATAAGTAAATAAACATCGTTACAATGCTTCCAGAATATTATAATGTTTCTTACAGAATACGAACCATTTTCAATCCTTTGAAAGCTTTTACATCAAAATCTTATGACTTAAATTACACAGAAGAAAATTTCCCTACCTGCCTTGTACGCCTGATAGCAATTTTGGATGAAAAAGTGAAATACAAACAAATAATAAGCCGAATGCAGTAAGCTCTGGCGGACAATTAAGGGGAAAAAACCAACCACACGTTTAAGAAAACCCAAGATAAAAAAAAATGACCCTATTACTTTTACATCCATGCTGGGCACCTGATGAACCAATTTTAATTAAAAACAGACACAATCATATTTTTGAAGAAAGTAATGAATTCTCAGGAACCACACAGTTTACAAAGGCTGTAGAAATGAATTTAGAAAAAGCACACCCCATTGTGAAGTAACACTGTGTCTGCGTCCATGCTCTATTGAGTGCTCCTGAGAGAGTAAAAGAAAAAAATATCGATCGAACCAACATGTGTGTTTGATAATTTTTGCTTTTAGCACTGAACACGTCACATGATACACTAAAAAGGAAATAGTCACGTGTAATTTATAGCTACTTGACTGTACCCTCAATGCCACTAAAATAAACAGCAAACAATAACACACTCCTGGAAATATTGCGAGTTGAAGTTCCTACTGGAACTGGTCTGTTTTGTGCCTTCCGGTAACCGTGATATTCTGTCTCCAGCCTGTCCTGTAGTGGCTTCTCCCTCTGTCCTTCCTAGCACCTCTACCCCTCGAACACTGTCCCTTGCATATTCCTGATGCATCTGGCCTCTGATGGTGACAATAGTGTCTTCTGTTGTTACCTGGATCATACACACAAATTCCCTGCCCTCTGCCCTCCAAACTTGGGTCCTCCCGTGTGAGACGTAAATGCTTTGTTACTGCGGATGGTGCAAAGGGAAGGGGCCTCTGCCAGGCTGGCTCCTCTGACTGTTTTTGCTCTTCTCATCAACACCTCTTGGTCACCAAGCCAAAGGAATTGCTTTAATCTGTACCGTGCGTATTGGCTCCACTCGGGACCTTTTCCTCCCTGCCGCCCAAGGTTTCATGACGACAAAGGTTTCTGGCTTTCCTCTTGCTGTGCTCTCCCTCTCAGTCTCTTCCCATCACTGGGTTTTCCCAACGCTTCTGACCTCAGCCCTCCTCCACGTGCTGACACATCCAAAATCTACCTGGCGCAGGTCTGCGTCCTGAACTCTGATCCGGGAGTTCGCTGCTTCAATGCACTTGCTCTTAGACACGGCACTGACCTGAAACCCGCCTCGGAATGACTCCATGCGCCCCCCGCTCCACGCCCCTGCAATCCCGCGCGTGTGTCATCTGTAAACACCCACGGAGAGCTTACTCCGCGCCACACCGCAGGCACTGAGCCTGCCAGGCCTGGGAGCAACCAGCCCCGCGTCTCTTTTGACTGGTGCTCCCTTGTTAAGTCTCTTCATGGCTTTTGTCCCAACCCTTATCATCTCTTACCTGGATTCAGACAATAATGTTCTAACTTGTTTAATCACGTCAAGTCCTCCTTCTTCCAGACACAAAGCTAAGTAAGTAAAAGGCAAAACTGATCATGTCATTTTCGTCATTAAAGCACCTCACCGTGCACTGGAAAAGCTTGTGTGGCATGTAAACTGCACGCACGAGTTTCTCCCATGCGAGCACAACTATTTTCTAAATGTACGCAGATGACTTTGTGAAGACTGTATCATGTATATTTACATGTGAGATTAAGCTTGTATTAATTCATAGGAGTTTATCACTATATGTAATTGAATGAATGTGTATGAAACATACAATTGCTCTGTAATTATTTTTGTTTTGAAAACGGACGGGAGCCTTTGAACACTGGAGAATCCCCACCTCTTTAGCACGACCGGTGGAAGCTCTCCTACCTGCCCCGCCTCACACCTTGACGCATCTGTCCCCGTATTCTCTGTTCCAAATACGCCAAATCACGAGACCGTCCCCTGCGTGCCAACTCCTTTTGGGGATGGATGCAAGTCTTGGTCTTCCCTACAGCACCTTGCCTACAGCTTTCTTCCCTGCTTTGTTCAAGTGCAGGGCAGGGATCTCTCCGTCACCGGGAGCACAGCCCTGCCCAGGACCAGGCAGTGACACCGCTCATGTGATTCCGAGTTCAGTGCCAGTGGGCTGGTCCCCCATCAGGCTCAGGAGAGCTAATGGGCACCCTTAGGTCTCCAACAGAGTGGGAAGGTTTCATGCATCTTTCTGGAATGAAATAACACTGTCTCGCAAGGAGGGGTATCCTCACGCTTCGCCCCCACCTTCTCCTTTCTTCTCTGAATCGAGTTGTGGTGACCGGATTGCAGCTGCTAAAGAGGAAAGGCCAAACCCTCAGCTCCAGTGTCCTAGATCCTCTCCTCTAATATTCAGACACTGTGTGCTGTGAACTTCAACTGCAGAAAGCCAACTGCTGGGTGGGGTGTGTCGTTTACATCCAGATAAACCCTCCCTGATGCCCGTCTTGCGTCTGCGCACCTTTGCGTGGGCTGGGAACGCTGACCCAGCCTCCCTCCCCAGCTACATCAGCCCCGTCATTCGAGAATCCACCACATTCCACCGCCCGTCCTATATACACATCACAACACGCACACCATTTACACCTACTTCTCGTATACTCATTGAGTTCCATTAAACCAGCTCATTACACTCCAGCGAGTTCAGCTCCCCCCCGAAACCACACCCATCTCTTCCAGGTGGCAGCCCCAGTGCACAGGAGGCCTCGGAGGTCAGAGGCAAACAACTTCTGTTCTGCAGTCCTGTTGCCTTGGGTGCAGTTACTACCTGAGTGGCAGGTACTCAGGAGCAGGAAGTAACTGCCTGAAGTACTTCCCGCTGTCACTTATTCCCTGAGGGAGCTTGAATAAGCCACATAATCTCATAGACTAGACCACTCACAGATGTACCTACCAGAGAAGATGGTTTTCTTACTGAATGTCTGCTGTTATGACTTACAGGTAGGATCCTAAGTCTAATCATATTACTTGTGAAAACAGTTGGTCCTGCAGAAAATAATATTTCTATAATCATATTATATTTCTCAGATTTTACACTGGCATATAGACAAAGCAGAGAAGACATGCTGATAATTATAGAAAGAAACGTGAATGTTTGAAATCTTAGCACTATAAAAATAAAATGCGTTGAACAAACACAGCTGAGAGAGAGGAGGTGAAGAGAGAAGGAGGGTGATGCCTTCATGTTCCATACCAGGGAGTCAAATGTACTATTGAAAATCAGTAAATAGGTAAAAAAAAAAAAGTATGACATTTATTGTTTAAAATTTCTGTTTCTGGAGAGTGAGTCTTGTGTGGAGTGAGGGAAAAGACTTCTACTTTTATATCTTCTCTGAACTGCTTGATTGTGTTTTAACAAGGGACATATGGTAGTTTTATGTTTTGAGAATGATAAAAAAAAAAAAGCTTTGATATAGAATATGCAAAATAAAAGTTTCTTCAGAAATTCTGTGGGCCATGATTTAGGGACCAGGAGGGGAAGCAGGAAACCAGTAGCACGGTCATTGTCATGGTCCAATGACAGGTCCCACGAGGTACTGGCAGAGCTGAGGGACAGTGGGTCTTTGGAGCTCCTGCTGTCGTCTATGGGGGAGGGAGACAGGGGTGAGAGGCTGCAGAGAGGACCTCCTTTCCCATCCAGAGCTGGGCAGGAAGAGTCCTGTGTGTTTACAGCAGACACGGGAGATGAACAAATGTAAGGATGCAGAATGAAAGCTGCATTTCTGAGACATCCTAGGTGTATAGCAATGGCTCTGGACTATACCAAGGTGTGTTTCCCCTGGCCTTCTTGTGGCTGTCACCTGTTCCTGGAGTTGTCAAAGCATTTACAACATTCATTGGATTTTACACACTGGTTCCCAATTCTGCAAGGCAAGCTGGGCCCCTACACCGCACAGCCCTTCCCATCATCACAGGAACCTTCCACCCTTCATCCCTCATGGTCCCCACTGTATCCCATGTAGCTTTTATAAAGAACAATGACCCGCGTGCACATTTCAGTGGCACAGGTCATAAAGTAGCATCTCATTGTTCACCATGGGCATTACTGACTCAACTTCCTAGGTTCCAATGGAGAAACTAAAGAGAACCAACAAAAACCTAAATTCCTCAATGTGGTAATCTCGATGTAAAAACAGAGCTTGAACTCTAAGACTAAGAGTCATGTTGCTTTGTTTTCACACGCCCAGCATGGTTAAAGCAACATAGGATGATAATGGAGATTGCAGTTGCCATGAAGTGACAAATACGTTCTCAGACACAGAAAAAGTCAACAAAAAAAATCACGTCAGCACTAGCTGGCTCTTAAATAAAAGGGATAGTCTCACATCTAGACCTTTCTAAGGCCCCTTAAATCTTAAGATCTGCACTGTCCCCATGTATGGATTTAAATAAATTAGCTTAAGCAGAAGCCTCCAAGAGACTCTTCCTAACAGCATGCTTTATGTATTCCCAACTTAGTGCTGATAAGCCTGCATGGAAAGCCAGGCACTGAGGGAAATCGGATGCTGCTTATTCGAGAGCATTCAAATCACCTACTGTTGGAATGTTATTGTGCAAGATAAACTGCGCCAGACACAGAGTTGCACCATGAAGTTAATCCACGAAAGTTACTTCTGAGAAAGAAGAAAGTAATTTGTAGTTACTCTAAATGTGTGTTCTAGTCCTTTGGATCACTTTTCCTCCTATATTGGAAACGCAATCTTTGGAGTACTTGTGAAAACACTGGATTCATATTAAGGATGTGAACAGCCTCAGGGAAGCCTTATAAGCCCCAAAGGTAAGTACGTGCTACTGTGTATAGGAAAGCTTAGTGCACCCAAGGTGAATTGACATAAACTACAAAATACAGGTGTATTTGTCTCCTCAGTGAGTCACTAGAAAAGAAGATGGAAAAACAGGACATCGAAGAAAGAAAGAAAGAAAAAAAGAGAGAAAGAAAGAGAGAGAGGGAGGGAAGGAGGGAGGGAGGGAGGGAGGGAGGGAGGGAGGGAGGGAGGAAGGAAGGAAGGAAGGAAGGAAGGAAGGAAGGAAGGAAGGAAGGAAGGAAGGAAAGCAAGGCTCAAACTAACAGTGGGTGAATTCCACCTATATGAGAACGTGGTTCTCTCAGTAGTCGGAGGGTAACAGGGCACTCTCAGAGTGGCAGAGCCAGTGGTTAGTTGTCTTGTAGACAATGCCATGGAATGAACTGCAGATGTAAATGCATGCAAACATGTCTCTCTCCCTCCTCTTACAACAGACAGAGGAATCTGGCCTTTGTTCCCTGCTCCTGCTGTAGACGGATCAAAGCTAACACTGATTGACGGGACCTGCCTGCAGACCTTGTGGGCAGCTGTCACGCATCTCCTAGCATTCTGCATGTTTTATTTACTGTCTGTAACATCCACAGAACTGAAGGTGTCTGCACCCTGGAAACAATCATTTGGAGCAAGTAGGTTCCTAAAATTTTTCTGTTCCCCATGATTCCTTTTTTACATATCTACCCCAAATATAGGTTTTCAAAATATGTTCATCGAAATGGTTAATTCAATGACCAATACATGTAAGATACATCTAATTACAGTCATGGAGAGTCCTGAAGTCTTTCAATAGAATTCATCAGTCTCCACAAAAACAAGAAAAATAAAATCCTAAAAGACATAGTTTGGGGTAAGAATAAGCTTATTCAAGGACCACTCCTTAAATCAGACATATTCTTAGGATTCCCACCCGATTTCATTATTTCTGGATCACAGACCAGTACTGATGGCGGTCGCCTGTCTGACTTTACCATTTAGATTCTCCGGACATTCAGGGCCAGTTGTATATCCACATGGTCCCGCCTTAGATTTTGCTTTTATCTCTTTATTCTACTAGAGTTGTGATCACTTAAGGTCAAGTCATCAGTCACTGCATTTCTAAGCCAAACCCATAACTGCTGTAATGAATTTAAACAAAGCATTTACCTAGAAAAGATCAAAGAGCTTTGCAGGAGAAAGCTATTGGTGTTGTCCAGTTAAGAAATATTGACGACAAAAAAATACTCAAGTTAGGAAATCAAGAGTTAATTAAAGCTAAAAAAAAAATGACTGCCATGCAATTATATTTGATTAGATGTTCACAGATCAGACGAGACTGGTATTCAGAGCTACACATTTCTACACCTTGACCAGGTAAAGGCTTCCTGCTCTAATCCTAGAATCTTTACTGTCCTACTTACGTGACATTTTAACATATTACTAAAGACTTTTTAACCAATGGAAGGAAACTGGAGGCCACAATCATATTGTCAGTATATATTAAATTTGTATCAGGTTCATCAATCTTTTAAAAAAACACATACAAACTGTGTTCCAGGGGGATAATAAATAAAAATAAAAATAAAAAAAGACCTTCTATCCAACTGCTCAGCAAACCATGGAATCAGCCGGGGTAGATGCACACGTTGGCATCCAACAGAACCAACATCCTCTACCTCTGAAGAATGAGAGAGGAAACGCAGACAGTAACGGAGGAGGAGGAAGAAGACACACAATGGTATAAATGTTCCAAATAAAAGCAATGCCTGCCATGTGCCTATCTTTATCGAACACTCAGATGTCAGGACAGTCCCCAGTTAGGGCTGCGTCCCAACCCCCGGCTGCTGAGACTGCCCCTGCCCTCTCCTTCCTGCTGAAGACGCCCCTGCTTCCTGAGCTCCTCCCGTTGGCAGTTCAAATTCCCTGATTGCCAGTGTCACTGGGTCCCAGCCCTGCTGTGATGGAGGAGGACAAGGTGTCAGGCCGGCTGTGGCAGGTCCATGGGTGTCAGCAGACAGGAGGGAGCAGAAGGGAGATAGCTCAGCCTGGTGGGGTTACTTCCAGGTACCAGAAGGGAGATTTCCGTGGGTGGGACATTAAAGGGAGGATCAGGAGCCAGGTCTGGCTCTCAGGGTCGAAAGCTCAGAGGTGAAAGCCGTAAGGCACCAACCATGTGCTATTTCTAGTTAATAATATGCCTACGCAAACCTGGGAGATGTCATGCTAGTTTTTATTGCTTTCCTAAGGCAGTATCCTGTGAACATTTCCCATGTCATTTCTAAGTGTTTTCATTTCACCAAGAAAATGCAATGACGGCCTGACCACTGCACATTTCTGGTGTCAGAGAAAATGTATTATGATAATTGAGTTCTAGTTGTTAATCTCTAGACATAAATACGTGTATATTTGAGCCACCCTAAAGTATTTTAGGAACTGCAAAGGCTGAAAAAGAAGTAATAGCTTCCTGCTTCTAATTTAACTTGGGTAATTGTATTTAGGTTACATGACACTCACATTGCCAGTGTTTTTCAAATGCCCTTAGAAACGACATTTTTCACCATCTCCACATCCACTTCACTATGAGGCATGTCATGAATTATTTGAATTACAGGTACGCTCTGCAGACCCTTGCTGTGATGAGATACACTGGTAAAAGCTCGTGGCTCTTATTAGCCTTGCTCAATCTTTAAATTTGCTCAGTGACAAGAGGTCACCTTCAATCTGTGCTATGCTCCTCCTTTCAGTCTGTCAAAGCAGATGAATGGCACGTTTTCAAAACTGAAATTGAGCCTGCACCCTCGTCATGTGTCCTACGTTATCAAGGCCGTGTGTGTGTGAGTGTGTATGTGTGTGTAAACAGCACCTTTATCTACACAACTGCAAGGGAGTGACGGTTGAGACCAAACAGTTGTCTGAAGAAGAAAGTAAGACAACAGAAGCAGATTTTCTTTATTAGAGCAAGGCTCCCTGGGAAATGCATGCTGGTTTTGTAAGCACAAGAGCGAGTGGCACACTGGACCCTGGGTGACCTTTCTCCGTGACCCTTGGCAACGCTGAACTCTGGGGCGCAAATGGGTGAGTTTGCAGAGGGATCCAGGAGCTCCAGGGAGGAAAGCACTCTCCCCTTGGAAAGTGAGTCTTTTGGGATGGATTAGACTAGATCAGCCTAGGGCCACTGGCAAGAAAGTTTTCCAAAGGAGAATTCCCCATGGAGGAAGGTAGACTGGGTCTGTGATGATGACCAACAAGAGGGTCCCCAGTGTGTGACCCATGGACTTGGGTGGCCCCCAGCTGGTTGGGCCCTACTCTGGAAAGAGTAAAGAATGCAACATCCCCTGTCTCATACACACACACACACACACACACACACACACACTCACACACACACACACTCACACACACACACACACACACACACACACACACACCTTATACACTCACTACATACATTGGAAAGGTAAGATTAGTGATAATTTTCAGTAAAAACTCATTGCATTCTTATTAAGAATCATTAGGGACTCACGGGTTATATGTAGGTTATGGATCCTAAATCTGTCAGTTGATCCATTTCTGATCACATGTATTTTAATTCCATTACATTTTGGCTAATGTAATTTCATGTAACTTCCAGTTATGTATAGTTGTCAAATTTATGTCACTGTTCTTTTATATTATCTTGTGTTAGATATTTAATTCACAAAAATTGATTAGTTGCAGGAAAGTGGTTCACTACTGTACAAAATTAATGATGAAAACAGTGACTAAATTTTTACAGTTCCAAATAATTTTGTAAAAACAAATAGTAAACATGACTCGGGACTTTAATGTAAGTGGAGATTATGAAGCTGTGACAAGTGAAACATTCATTGTGAAACATACCAAATGAGTAGAATTTAAAAGAATGGCGTGATTAGGGAATATAAATATAAATTACTGAAAATTGGATTTTATAGTGCATAACCTTTTAAGAAACGGCTTTGCTATTTAAAAAATTAAAAGACATAAAAAGTGTTAACTCAATCATACTTTTTGTTTTGGACAATATGAAATAGTTCTTTCCCAAGTAAAGGAATGGAGTGTGCTATTTCTGTAGGGAAGAGGACAAAACCACAGAGCAAAGGTTCAGCTTCTCACTTCTCATAACACAAAGGTACTACTGAGAACAGAAGGTCAAACATTCACAGGGCTACGAGCAAACATACGTTCACTCAATGACCACTGACCTCGATGGCCCCAGATCCACTGCCCGCCCCTTGGAGGCTGCCACTCAGGCACCTTTCTCTGGAGTCGCAGCAGGCCCTCTCTTTCCTGCTTCCCCGCTGTGTCTATACAAACAATCAGTTCCCTTTCTCCCCAAATATGTTATGACAGTTAGGATCATTACTGGAATTGCTTATTTGTACTGAGTATTAGGGAAACTTATGAAATATAGATGTAAACAAAGGTTTTCCAATGACATCCAAACTGAATGCTTTGGAAAAAATAAATGTTAATTGCTGCCAAATTAGATAAACAGGTGTGAAAGATGTGCGGGGGCGGGGCGCAGGAAATCACACAAATTTAGAGGTGCTGTGCACGCTGAGATTCTCAATACACTCTACAGGGTCCAGAACTGACAGTAATCAAGGCTTTATGGGCATGGTAATAAAGAATATGCTAGAGCCAGAACAGATCTCATAATAAATTTTTTTTTAAATTTACCAAATATTCACAATGTATGAATGTTCACTCATATGTTTAAGTTAAAATAAAGTGTCTACTCATGCTAATAACATTTTATTTTAATTCAATATGTTAATTGACTCTGTTACCAACAGCCTTCTCTATAATATATTCATGGGGATTCCGCACAAGTCATGGGAAGTATTATTTAAATAAACGGTGTGGTTGTATATTAACTGAATGACACCCAGTCTGAGAGAGTAATTACTGTCACATAGGAGTACAGAAAGTGATACAGTATAACAGCCGATAAAACAACAGATGTGCAGAGTACAAATCAGAAATTTGGCACGTGTGAGGGAGACTTACCTGACCTCTATACACTATATTACCTCTAAATTTTTGAAAACCCGTGCAAGAGAAAAATGAAAGCAGCCTTATATGGACTTGTGGTGGAAAGACAAGCATCAGGCTGAAAAATCTAGAGAAAATGGTCTGGTTCTGTTCCCTATGAACAGCCCCAGTGACCTGATCAATGCTTTACGTCTCTGAGCTTCCGTTTTCTTGCTTGTAGAATACAGAGGTTGAATGAGATACTTTCCTAGTCCTCAGAATATTAATAAATGTCCATTCTTAATAATTCCTAAAAAAAATTGTTAATAGCTTTGGCAAAAAAAATAGAACTACTCAACTAACCTGATAATTTAGCATTTCCTCTTCTCTCACTGTGACTACAAAGAAAATGAAATATTTATAATATTCAGTTTAGTAACCCAGGGCATCACAGCAGACAAGGTACTCCTGGGTTTTCTTTGTCACAAACTTTGTTTTCTAGAACAGAGGAAAAAAAATTTTTTTTTTTTTAAATTGGCTCAAAGAGTAAATGGGAAGTTGACACATAGTAATAAACAGTTATTTTATAGTCAGAAATATCTTATCTATTTACTTTCAGTTTCAAACAATAAAAATTCACTTTTTTTCTGAAAACCAAAGGAGTTAAAATGGCTTTACCTTTTCAACTATAAAGTGAAAGAAGTGCTCTTCGACTTTCACTAGATTCATAATATTCTCGTATTTTTCCTTTACTTATCAAAGATAACAGTCAACGCACACTTGAGTCATAAGCGCATATACTATTAGCTTGGTGCACAAGTAATTGCAGTTTTTGCAATTATCTTTGACCTTTTAAACTGCAATTACTTGTGTACCAACCTAATATATACTGTCTTTTCTACCTTAAAGAGAATGCTACATCCAAAGACAGCACAACAGTCATCTCTTTGGTTTTCCTCAGATCAGAGTTAACTTCTACTAGGTCACGGCTGTGCCTGTACGTGACGGCAGATTCATAAAGAAGTGACATGTTCAGCAGAATAGATTGGCTATGCTTGGTCTGCACAGGGAGAGGCTTGGACCAACCACTAGAAGAAGGTTTGCCAATCACACCTTCCACTCAGAGCCATAGTCAAAGTTCTAAACTGTTCCCACTTCAAGCTTTATAACCATTACTTCATTTTCCAACCCGTCACATAAAAAATGCAGAGAAAACAAGAGGGTGTGCGTGCGTGTGTGTGTGTGTGTGTGTGTGTGTGTGTGTGTGGAGATTTTCTTTAATATTCTAGTGGACTTAGTTAGGAAAAGAAGTAGGTTGGAAATCTATTCTGTACAAATTAGGGCCTTGGTGAGGGGGGGTGTGTTTCTGTGGAAGGACCAGAACATTCCAACCCTGCGTCATTGGATGTTTGTATAATGCTCGGGTCTGAGATCTAGGCGATACAATCTGGAAGATGAGACTGAGGTCACCGGGACCTTACTTTCAAAAGTATCACTCCACAACAAACGAGGTCCACACTGCCACAGTGTCAGCTGGCTGGGTACTGGCATTTCCAGGGGAAACTAAAACAGTGCATTAAATCACTTAGAAACATCAATATGGCCATGCCTTGGCAACTCTTTCAGAGCTTTCAGAACTCATCAGGATATTATGAGAATACACCTGAAGTGAAACCATTCGTAAGAATTAACCACAGGAAGGGCAGAAGTGGAAAAGGTGAAACCTTTAAAGACAAACGACCGAGACTTGGAATAGAAGCATACAGTGTCACATTTGTTTTAAAGGAAAGTACAGATGTCCCCTTGGGTTCTTTCCTCTTTGAGCCACTGCCTTAGGGCACCAGGCACTGACGGATGCTGAGACACTCCGGCCAAGGCCCCACCCCACAACCTGTGGCGGCCACTCACACCCACTCTAGGTGGATTCACATCTACCGCAGCACCAGACTCAGTGGGGAGGGGCTGGAGGTGATGACCCCCCAGTCTTCATGGCGCTGGTCTGGGCCAAACCTGCAGAATTCAGTCATTGCAACAAGGGCTGTGTGGCCAGTGAAGACATACATTGTCATATACCACCTGGACCTTCAGAGGTTTGCCAACCCCTGAGCTGGAGTGAAAGGCCTTCACAGCAATAGGCCAAAGCAGATCTAAAGCAATCCAGTCTCCTCCTCATACATGCGTGTGTGCATATGCATGCGGGCATATGGAGAAAGAGAATGCCGTGATAGGTGAGGACATACCAGAAATATAATTGAGTAAACACAGAATGGGGAAAAATAGATGGAACTGTGCCAAAATGGGAACAGTAAATATATGGCAATGATGCAATTACAGATATTGTATTCTTGATTTTATAAATTATTTGTATCTTATATTGATAATTAGAAATTTTTTCATGGAAACTCTCAAGGTGAGTGGGGTTTGGGATGTGGGGCAGGTGGGATCTGGGGGAAATGTCTAACTCATTAAAGGCACATGTCTGAGAGATTCAGGAAAAGGTACTGACTCACCTCCCCAGGGGACCACCAGAATAACCCATTCACAAGCAAAGTTATGTGTCCAGCGTCCCACAGTGAGGGGGCCACGACTTAGTTAGGACTTAGCAGTGCTCATATGGGGGAGCTCAGGGGGGATCTTTGGGCTGTTTTGGCCTTTAAATGGTGGAATGGTGTTGTCTGGCATTGGGTAAAGCTCGTGATGGAATAGTTCAGGGTTGGTGGACATACCCAGGGAAGGGTCATGAAGGAGCCTTAGGAAGTAAGCTGTCGCTTGAAAGTGAACCGTTTGGCCACGTAAGCAATACATGCTCCAAAAGAAGCGTTAGCTACCTAGATGCACTTCACAGAAATTGGTTTTCAAGAAATTTCTAAAGCAAATGATATATTTACGTATTGATTTATCACCTTGCCTTCCCTGACAGTCATTTCCCAGAGTGATATGGATGCCATGTCTACAGAGGCGACCTTAGTTGTCAGTCCCGATAGTTAAGTTCTATGGATACTAGTGATCACATCGTAAGGTACGTAAACGTCTAATCACTGTGTTGTATACCTGGAACTGATATAATATTGCCTGTCAACTGTAATTGAACCATAAAATTTAAAAATAAGTAAACAAATAAATAAACAAACATTTAAAAAAGGAAGGGAATCTTGTCACGTGCTACAACATGGATGAACCATAGGGACATTCTGCTCAGTGAGACAAGCCAGTCACAGAAGGACAGACACTCTATGATTCCACTTCGATGAGGTAACCAACATGGTTAAAATTATAGTTCTAGAAAGCAGAATGGGGGTCCCAGGGGTGGCGGGGACAGAGAGTTTTTGTTTATAGACATGAAGTTTCAGTTGTACAAGATAAAAAATACGTGGACATCTGTTTACAACAATGGAAATATGCTCAGCACTACAACACACTTGAAAGTGACTGTGAGGGTAAGTTTTAGATGTGTTTTTACCACAATAAAGAGAAATTTTGATGTGATTTGATGTTACACATATTTTATCTTTATGTAATTTGACAGAACCTAAAAACTTCCATATTCTGTAAATGTATTACTGTGGGTGCACTTTTGGAATTGAAGAGACTCTTATGACGTACTATACTTCAGACAAACTAAACTACCAAAGTTCATCATACATTATACTAATTATAATACTGTTTCACCGAGGTACACAGCATAAGACGTGATCATTATGACCGAAACATGACTTCAGCCTGAGGAATTATCCTGTATTATGCCCCTTGACAAGGGAACCTTTTCTCTGTCTTCTACCAAAGGTCACTTGGCTAACATTTTATGCTTGCCATCTGTTCTCATCTGTTTGTCTTCTATTTGAGCCCCTCTTGTAATGAACATCCTATGGGTAGAAACGATCATCTTAAGAGCACAGTGCACACATTTGGACGTGCTCTTACAATCAACGCGTGGACACCAGGCAGCTCTCTCCCCCGGCTCCGCCCACACGGCCAGGAGCATGATGCCCCCGCAGCCCTGTACTCACTCTGCTTGGCCTTGCCTTTCCCTGTGGACGGCAAGGACCTGGGCACCTTTGCTGGCTCTCCACCCAAAGAATGCCTGCGACCTCGGACAACCTTTACATGTGTGTTTAGTGAATCAACGGATATAAACAGTCACCGCGTTTAACCTTCCTCCAGCCGGGAACCAGCCATGGCTTTTACCACACCTCAGTCATTATGTGTCAAGGTAGATTCCTGGAGGCAACATTGTTCAGAATGTTTAATGAAAACACATTGTGTTCAGAAATCACTGATCCTCATCACTTGACATTATCATTAATTTCTAAAAACTAATAACCCATTCAGTGTTTGAATACTTGAATAGGCATCAATGCCGAATAATGAAGAGTATTCACACACAAAGAGATGTGTGTGTGTGTGTGTGTGTGTGTGTGTGTGAGACGTTTGGAGGTTGGGAGACCTGGGTTGTCTGGCATGGGGCTGCAATTACCCCCTGGAAAGGAGCTATGGACTGCATTTCCTAATTAAGTGCCACAGGTCACTCAGGCTTAGCAGGAAAGAGCTCAGTTCTTTCCTCATAGACACACACGAGGCCACCTTTCCCCGTCTCAGCTATCGATTGTTCCCCTCACCTTGGGGAATATATTTGCGCGTGATCTTCTGCTTTTACCAGATATCATCATCTCCTCATCTTGTCTAGAATGCACCCAGTTCTGTGACACCCTGTGCCCTGGACACTTGCTCCTAAGAGTGCCATCCAATTACAAGGCAGAGAAATAGCTATTGGGGAATTCAGTAATGAGAAAAGCCTGTGGAGGCTGAAGCCACCAATACCTCACAGCCCTCATACCTGAGAGAGCCCAGTTCATGGAGGGAAATGAAAGGGAGAGAAGCTGTGGGCTGCAGCCTGAGAAAGTAATGAACATGCCTTTGACTCCGAGTGTGCTCAGCAAAAACAGTTGCTGCTATATTTGTACTTGAACTCTTTAATCCACAAACAAACAGGAGAAACGTTTCAAGACATACCTTGTTTCCCCGAAAATAAGACCTAGCTGGACCATCAGCTCTAATGCGTCTTTTGGAGCAAAAATTAATGTAATATAATATAATGTAATGTAATGTAATGTAATATAATGTAATGTAATATAATATAATATAATTAATATAATATAATATAATATAATATAATATAATATAATATAATATAATATAATATAATACAACACTAATTTTTGCTCCTAAAGATACATTAGAGCTGATGGCCCGGTTAGATCTTATTTTCGGGGAAACATGGTAGCAGACTTTCTGAATGTATCTCTAAAATCTATGGCAGATTTTCCTAAATTATTTTTCTTTTTTGTCGTAAATTTTGTTGGATAAGATAGAAACATCTTTTCTTTAAATCTGTGCATCTATATTGTTATAGGCACATGTTAGAAAATTAGTGTTATTTCTTTTTGGTGAAAAAAGATATTTCCCTAAGCACTCTTTATGTTTTCATATTTATTATAAATATATATTATAATTATACATGGACTTATATATATATATATACATACATATATATAAAATATACATTTAAGTATAGTTGTATACATATCTTAAAACAATTTATATATTTATTATAATTCCTTAATTATCATGTAGATCTGAAGTGGTTTGTCCACAATTTGCTTAACTACTTCTCTCCTTAAAAAAAAAATCTCTTTTCTCCATAATCTAATATTTCCTAACCTGTGACACGATATCTGCTAATGTGAATGCTTCTACTTGTGCCTTAATTCTAATGTTTGACAAGAGCTATGGCAGGGGCCATTTCATTAATCCACAAATCCTCTGTAGAGCTTACTATATGACAAGTGCTTTACAAATAGTAATTCTTTTTATCTTCACAATAACTATGAGGTTGGCACAATCATAACCTCCATTTTACAGATTAAAACAAACAACGAAAAAATAAACTTTTCGCACAGATGGCTGAAGGCACTTGCCCAAGGTCACACCTGTATAAGCAGCCTGTC
Source organism: Rhinolophus sinicus (assembly GCF_036562045.2). Taxonomy (NCBI): domain Eukaryota; kingdom Metazoa; phylum Chordata; class Mammalia; order Chiroptera; family Rhinolophidae; genus Rhinolophus; species Rhinolophus sinicus. Next base: position 114,202,074 of record NC_133758.1, read on the forward strand.
AGGATTAGTCTCAGAATGCCCCCTCTGGGGTCTCTCTCCTTCACTCTGGGATCTGTTGTCCAGACATTTCTACACTGTGTACGTTGAGAGTTGGGGCTGACTTTTGTCTCCTTTGGGTTCCAGCAATTCTCTTCAGTTCTCAATATTCTTGTGTGCAGTCAGGGTAGTGGCGTGGTGCCCTCGCCCACCTTCTTAACCGACACACCCATTTTTCCAGCTTCTAAAAGAGTTGAGAGATGATAGGTCTCAGCTGAGTCCTTCTCTGGGACTTGCCTTCAGCTGAAGAGAATGACCTTGCCCAGTGTCACAGCCCCTCATGTGGGGCATCCCAGATACATTCATGTCCACCCAGTGACTCACATTCCTTGGCCAAATTTGGAAGAACTCTGACCAACCATCCTCCTCCAGAGTGACCCGAGGGGTCTACTGAGGATTCTGTAGAGATTTCATTAAGGTTCAGCCTTCCTCTGTCCAATTCTATATCACTGATCTCCAAGGCACTCCCCAATGAACTTCCTGAACGATAATGCTAAGAGAGCCTGTATTAGGAAGCCAAATCCATAGTGGATTCTGCTGCTGGACCAAGGTGGCAGCTAGACACGAGCTCTTTGGGCTTAACGCAGGAGCATTAGAAGAATAAGATACCTGTACAGTTCCCACTGTCACCAGATTGTCTCAGTGACAAAATGAATATTCCTTTACCACCACTATTTCCTCACCCCTAGTCAGCACTTCACCTGGTCTCAGTTGCTTGCTAGACCTACTCCAAGAGTTTTGAGCCCCTAATTATTATTATTATTAGTATTATTATTATTATTAGATGGGCCATTGTTGCAGCAGTTTCCCACATGCCTTGTTCATTGGCCTGGAAGGAAACTCAGTAGATACCCTGGGTTCTCTTTGGCACCGTTGTGGAGCATCCATCCTGAATCCTCACAGTAAACAGGGTACATAATGCCCATTGATACAGTAACTTCTAACTTTGTTTGCTGGCCTGCTGACCTCAGGAGCCCCACTTTACCAGGGGGTAGCATCAAACCTGTGGAACCCTGGATTCCCCTGACCCAGGAATCACTGGATATCCTGTGGAAGAATTTCCCTTTAGGACTAGGACAGCCTAAATTTGAAGGAATGGAACGTTCAGATTCTGCAAATACATCACTGGGAATCGTTATGAGAGACCAACTCTACTACCATCCTGTGATTCTCTGACAGGTACATTCAACCTAATGAGGCAGAATGCCACATACCATATGCCATAGAGCCATGCCACAGTGGTCTCTGACTCAATATGAATGTCACAGCTCAGAGGGTAGCACTGCCCCACATCATCAGATTTCTACCAGTAGGTGCCTTCATTAAGGTGTTGGCAGGCGAGTCCTCATTATATTGGGCCAGCAGCCTTGGAGTATACTCTACAATTAAGTAAGTCCCATGGTTTCAGCTCTATAACATGGGTCTCTTGAGCTGAAGAAATGTTGACCAAGATATCATGTCTTTAAATTTAGCATTCTGCATGATGGCTCTTGTAGAAGTTACCCCATGGGCAAGTAGGCAAACCCGTATCTCTGGTAAGTGTCATTTCTAGGTTAGGAAAAAAAATCATTGCTGCCTCCAGGGTAAAGGATTTAATGTCTATTCAGTCATCTTAAGGGACGATGCCAAACAGAGATTCAACGCTGGTCTCTACTTGTGACAGGCTGAATACTGAGCAGTTGTTGGATCAGGCTTAATGAGACAGTGCCCATGAGGGCAGGTCCATAGATGGCTTTTAACTCTCCCTCTCTGGCTTCTCTGTTCCTGGCTCCTTAAGAGGCATCATCCTGTCCATGAAATTGAGGAGGGTCTCATCATGGCGAATGCTCTCTGTAGGACATTAACGCGAGACACACAGACCTGCGACTTTGTAATGAGCTTCACAGGCACATCCACGTGCCTGTTCCCTAACCTTCCTCCCAGGATATGCTATTTCTTCTGAGTTACTCTCATGGCTTGAAGGGGTAAGGATGTTTCAGCAGATTCTTCTTGGCCCTTCTTATCTTAATCTTTACTCCACAGGTCAAAGAACCACTGTGAGGGTTATACCAGCTATTATGTGTATCTATTCCCCTTATACTCTACAATAATATGTATATAACCAGGTCTACGGACTTTGGATCGCTGTGACACGGACTTGGGCTGCAAGTCAAGTGTCCACCTGGTCTGCTTTCGATCCCAATCTAATCTGAGGACCACGGTGGCATTTTGAGTAACTGGTATCAGTGTCAGTTCTTTGTGTGACCTAGTCTACTCGTGCACAGTTACCCTGATAAATGGTCGAAAGCATCTTTGGTAAGTACGGGGATGCTTGTCATTTTTACTTGTGAAGGTTGCAGAGTATTTCCTTAAGGAGATTTGTCCTCCCTTTTAAACAACGGGCAATGGGCTTTGTGTCTATGAATTGACTTCAGTGTGAAGATGAAGTGAGGACTACAATGTCACCAACTCTCTCTCTCTCCCCCTCTCTCTCTCTCTCTCTCTCCTCACAGAAACTCCATGTGTGTTTATAAGAGAAGCAACATCTTATTTGGCCCTTTCTACTCATTGGTCTATTAGCCTCCCCCACAGATCCCGATTGCTATTTGGTATGGTCATTATTTCCTTTGCCTCTGGCACTCAGGTGCAACTGTTTGGCTTCTGCCATTTCATTCTGGAGCTCCATGTCGTCGTATCCTACCATCAATCTCTGCCTGAAAATGATGGTCCCCACTGAGCTGTGGGTTCTCCTCACACGTGGAGCATCCAATAGAGCATCTTGTCTCACCTAATGAATCCATTCTAACATTGCTGTCTCCTGTAGCCTCCTGACCCCTTCCTTAATATTATGCCATCTCCAATATTTACTCAATAATATGGACTCACCAGCTCATTTGCTGTGGCCTGCTATGTTCCATTAGAGTGTTAGGATCAGCTCCATGGGTTCCAGCCAAGACATTTATTTCTGAGTCATGGATGAGTGCTCCCAAGTTGAAAATTTCTCCTCTATCCAGCTTTCACATCCAGTACCTGTCCAAAACCTCCAATATGCTCCTCCAGATGTGTTTTCACAGCTCCACTGGTGTGTACTGGTGGATGCCTGTACTAATTTTCATGTGTGGGCTCTTCCCTCCCAGAGCTACAACAGCATTTCTCCATTTGGGCTGAGATCTGACATTGGTTTTAGGCTTATAGACCATGGGCAGTGGCAAGGTATCTCTTTAAAAAAATGAGTTTCATCTTACAGACACTTTCCTCACTTGATATCTCCAAATAAGAGGAGGCTACTATCCTCTGGAAGAGGCTGATTTTGACTCTTGGAAGATTTAAGGGAATGTGGGTTCAAGATTCTCAGTCTTCTGTTCCCAAATTTCTCCATTCCAGGTCTCGTAATTCCACTTTTTTACTATCAGGTCCCAAATATCCTGAGGCTGGGAGGTCTACCTCTTTTGTAGTTCTGAAATCAATTCAATTAAATCCTGGGCTTGGTTGTTAGTGTGGTCTTCTCAGGAGCCGTAGGAAATGAGGGTCCTTTTTAAACATGGCCATAGAGGACTTCCAGCTTTCAAAGAACCCCTGAGTTGTTCGTCGGTAGACCTGGGACATTTTATCCCAAGACTTCCTAAGAGTTATCCAATCAATTTCAAAATTCTTAAAATTATTAGTATCCCTTTCCCATATACTGTTCTCATGCCACACCTAATATATACTTAACTCTTCACTTGCTACTCGAATCTCTTCTCAGCCCTCACAGGTAAGAGACTTGGCAGCAGTGATGCAGGTCCATGCTAGGGGTTATCACCACTCTACTTAATTCCAGCAATGGGGTCTTTCTGACTTCTGACTAGAGAATGATCCAGCTATAGACTCCTACTTACTAGACCTATAAAGTCATAATTACTCTAATTCAAGTACCAATTATCATCCTGGATTCCCTCACAGAACAGAATTTGAGGCATTTGTGTGGGTTGCTTATTTGGGTATCATTGTGTGGGATGGAAGAAAGCCAGAATGTAGGGCATGCCAACAAAATCTTGTGTTATCCAACTTTCTACTCTTTGGGGGCAGCTGGTCCTCCGTGCTCAGAACCCACTGCAGAGCTTTATGAGATGTACCTAGGAGTTGTCCTCCTGGGGCACAGTAGGGAACGCACTCCTCCATCGACTCCATTGCTCTTTAGCCAGACATGCCCCACAGGTGTGGACTCTCCAGCACAGAGTGTCCACAGTGGGAGTCACAGAGGCTCTGGGAGGAAGTGAGGAGAGATATGGTGCAGGTCTGAGGTGAGGGGCTTCGGGGTGCCTCTAAGCAAAGATGGCCGACGTCTGTGCAGGCTTGGTCATTGCAGCAGTGGCGAAGGAAGAGGAGCATTTGAAGTGGTGCCCCAAACACCAAGCACTGATACTGGGATGCAAAGATGAATGTGCTGCCGGATATTGCAGGGAGAAGGATGTATATACTATTCTAACTCTTTTGGGGGGACTCATATACAAAAACAGGCTGTCAAATCTGAAGTTAGTGGTGTGGAGAGATCCAGACTCAGAGGTTCAGAGCCAGAAGTTCTACTGGGAGTCTATGACCATAGCACTTGTGTCAGTTTCCTACGGCTGTCACAATAAAGTACCAAACTGGGTGGCTTAAAACAGCAGAAAATGGTTCTCTCCAAGGTCTGGAGACCAAAGTTCTGAAGCCAGAAATCAAGGCAGCAGAAGAGCCACATTCCCCTCCAAGGCTCTCGGGAGTAATTCTTCCTTGCCTCATTGTAGCTTCTGGTGATTGCTGGCAAACCTTGGTGCCCCTTGGGGCTTGGGGGTGAATCCTTCCCATCTCTGCCTCCTTCGTCTTCACATGGCCACCTTTCCTCTGCATGTGCATCTCTGTGTCTTCCATGTCCTTCTTATCAGGACACCAGTCACTGGATTTAGGGCCTGCCCTACCCCAGTATGACCTCATCTTCACTTAACCAATTACATCTGTGAAGATTACTTTCAGATAAGGTCACGTTCTGAGGTTCCAGGGGACACATGATTGGGGCAGAAGCTATTCAAGCCAGTATAGTCCTAAAGGGACGTGAGGCAGATGAGGAAGGGGTGGGAAGATCAGCTGTAATCAGCAAAACGTTCCACTAAAACTGTTAGCTGTGAATTCATTCAAGTTCCTCTGGGCTAATATGGAACCACCCTGTTTAATACAATGATAGTCGATTAAGTCTGTGTCCTTGAAAGAAGATAAAAGACAATTTTTGCAGAGCTAAGTAGACATACATAACAATCCTCTCACCTTTATAGCCAACCTATATTCGTGAGCCCTTTCAATAGATTTCTCTTTTGAAAAAAGGCACTGACTTTATACAAGTTATTTCAGATTCGCATGTTTGAGGACAGAGCATCCAGGCCACAGGTACCTATTTAGCTGCCTTTATTCACATCTAATATTGTTAAAACTGAAAAAGCAGAACATCTCAGATTCTAGTCCTGGACCGACACTATATATCTGAATATCACATTCACTGAAAGAAAGTTATAAGGTAGAGCTCGGCATTGGCTCTAACTAATCTACTTTTCTGAGCTAAATTGCATGAGATTTAGCACAGAGCTTTGCTGCAATATTCTAACGCTGAAAAATCAGGTGCAGAGCAAACGAGATTAATGTCTCCGGCAGCCCCATATATTTCCTTTGCTTAACGCGGAGCATGTCATATTTCCTCTCATGGTGCGACTTCAAAGAATTACCATATTTTAGAGTGAAACTAATTGTCAGAGAGAATGGAAGTTCATTTCCACAGACGAGTTAGCTCCTTGGGCCTAGGAAGAAAGTGGTTTTCGTTTATCTTTATTTGCATTCTCAAGGATGAGTAGACAGACATGCATAAAGACATCTGCACTTATGGCTGCCCAGCTGCTCCGGCAAAGGCTTTGTCTTCTATTGCTGACACATTAAGATCTGCAGCTCTCCCAGCTGTATTTGTACCAGAGAACAAAGGCATGTAATTCTTAAGTTGATTGATATGATGATGATGATGATGATGATGACAACTAATAATTTAACAAAGGTACAAGACGTCTTGTTGGGCACATTCCACCATAACTTTATTTAACCACCCCAGTAGGCATATGGATAGCACGTCATCAACAGCGTTCTATCAATGAGGAAATGTGCTCAACAAAGCAGTTACCCAGAATGTGAAATAAAACCCATCCTCTTTCCTTAATTCTTCTTTGACTCCTCATGGAAAGAAGATGCCATTTCCACATTATTCAAGCACAAGAGATTGGCCAAAGGTCAGAACTAGAATATCAGAATTGGATGTGAGGCCTTCAAACCCTTTATTTTTAGTCCTTTGTTTTGAAGATGAGGAACTGAAGGCCAGAGAGGTGAAGTGAACATGCTCTAAGGCACACAGCCATTCAGAGAGCTCATGCTAGGCCAGTGCTTCGTCAACCAATGTGCGGTACAGGGCTGCCAGAGCAAAGGCATCTGCAACGATGCCACACCTACATTACATTTTGAAACCTGAGTCGGCAAGTATACAATAAATACAAGATTATAGGTGTCATATTACAGAAGATTGAATCTACTTCTGATGTTTTGTGCCTGAAACTCCAGTCCAGAGAGAAGGTAATCCCTGAATGGCTCTAGTGGCAGCTGACAGGATCCCTACCTGCTCAGACATCCCAAGTCCCAGAAAACCCCTACCACCACCAACAACTCCACTTGGATGATGTCCCTAGGGCACATGTTTTCTTTAATTTGGCACATTTTGAAAGTTACTGCAGTAAACTTTGTATGTAATTTCATAATCTGCTTAACAAAGTTGGAGACATCACTTAAGCTAAATTATTAGCTGACAAGAACAATAATGAGTTGAAATGAATTTTTGAGCCTAATGCATGAAAATCCAAATTTGTGAACTTAATTTAGAATATCAGGGAATAATGTTTGAAGAAATTTCAGAATATATATAAGAAAGTCAGTAGCCAAAATTGAACTGTCCATGGTAATTTATGTGGACATATGACAGAGAGAAGACATCATGTTTCTGTGTGGTGACTATTTGTTGGGCAAAGCAGGACATTGTTCAAAAGGTTTTCTTTTGCTTTTCCTGAAAGTAGAAATCTGTTTGAATCGAGGAGTTTTCTTTGTATTTCATTTCCTGCCATGATCACAAATTCTTGTCATTGGTACACAAGGGTGGAGTCACCATGAAGCAAATGACACTAAAACGTCAGGGGGTCTCACTTGCAGGGTTCCTTCCAAGTCCCCCTGGGGCAGATTCTAGCAACTTGCTAATGTGCCCATATGTTTCCATCAATTTTACAAAAATAAGACAGATGAGCTTTGCCAGGTTGAGATTCCTGTCTCCCTCCACTCTGACATCCCTTCTCCACACTTCTCGAGCCTCTGTGGGCATTTTTAGAATTTGGCTACAGGAAAGGTGATTAGAGAAAATGGAATTTGAGTTTGGAATTATAGATGACAGTGGTTTTCAGTTGTTTCCACGTTTAACTGAGCTACTGCAAGCACTTTTGGCATAGCAAGGACTGAAGGCTGACTCTCCCACAGATGTGACTAATGTGCAGGGACCAAATGTGCCCTTAGGGCCAGCACCAAAAGTACACGAGTCGTGGAATACAAAGAGAAGTCTGAAATGTGTCGGAGACATAAACACAACTTTCTATGGAGTTGCCTCTCCATCCTGTCATCTAAGCTGCCATTGGTTGTTTTATGCAGGAAAAAAAAAAAAAAAGCAAATAAACACGCACCTGGTAAAATGCAAAATTGCATTAAAGGGCTTATCAAGAAACGCAGTATGCACTCGGTCCATTCCTTATCCCGGTTCCACTTCCAAGCACCAAGCACCAAGACCCACTATTGCTTTCAAACTTCTGTTTATGTTTGAACCCACACCTCTTCTTTTGTTCAAAATCAATTTCATGAAATATTTATTAATTATGTTACAAACTTGGTACTTCACTTGCTTTAAGCCTCCCCCTCCTCGATTTTCAATGATTAACATTTCAGTTCTTTTATTTAGGGCTCTGAGTACCATATTTTTAATCGCATCAACTTGAGACATTATAATGCAAAAACTGTGAATTGGGTTTCCATATTGAGAATCAGTGTATAGATAAAATATGGAAAATATAAATATCACTGTAGAATGGAACGAATGTAGCACCATTCTTGTCAAAGTAAAAATATATGTTTAGCTAACAGGAGACGAACTGTAGAATCACGGAGAAAAAGGAAGGGCCTTGTGGGAATGTAAGAGACAAGACCGTCTTAAAAAGCCAGAAGGAAGAGCACAGAGTGAAGTATGTTCACATTAAGGCGTCTTTTGTAGCTATAAGTTAGATAGATAGATGATGGATGGATGGATGGATGGATGGATGGATGGATGGATGGATGGATGATAGGCAGATGATAGATGGATAGATAGATAGATAGATAGATAGATAGATAGATAGACAGATAGATACTAGATACACATACGGTGTGTGTGTGTGTGTGTGTGTGTGTGTGTGTGTGTGTGTGAGTGTTCCTTACAGAACTTCATCTTACCCCATTTCAAGACAATTCTACAAGATTTTTAGCACTTTGTCAATTTTAAATCATCTACTCATGTTCTAATATTATTTTTTACTTAGTATGATACACAAAATAGTAAAAGTTAGTATGGCCATCTTGAAAAAAAAACCCAGCATTACACTCAGTCTTCTAATAAGTATTTCAGTAAATCACATTTGAAGTTACCTGACATGTAATTTTGAATAATGAAACAAAACTGCCATTGTGGACACAATTTTACAATACAAGGGATACAATACCTAAGGCATTGAACTTAAGTGCTCCCTAATTCACAGTGTTGCGATATTCACAATGGCTCCCCCAACCAGCAGTGAGGGGTTGCTGAGAAAGGAGAGGTTGTAATTACAGACATGTGAGAGCCCCACATGCCTGTGTTAGTTACTTGTGGCTTAAAACCTAAGCTGGCCCGTGATTTGGCCCCGTGCAAGCCCTCACGTTGTTTTTCCTTTCCTAACGATACATTAACTGTAGCTATTTTAAATAGTGACACTGTTAAAAAAAAAATAGGGGATGCTGTTAATTGCTGATATTTTGACTGCTTAAAAACACAACAGGAAATGATCTTTTTAAAGAAAATTTTAAAAATAGTTCTGTTAAATTAAAGGGCAATACTAAATCATGCTCTGGGAAACTGATTAAATTAAATTTAGGGTTTTGCCACACACACCCCCCCCCCCAAGGATTCATTAAATAATAAAGGTAGATTCATGCTGCTCCATTGATCTATTGTTTGCAGGAGTTCCTGCTCTATTAAGAAAATGGTCAGCACCTTATTTGATTAAATCAAAGTAAAAGAAAGGATCTTTTCAAAGGAAGAATTCAAAACAATGCCAGTTGAGGCAAAGCCATCTCTTCCTTGTGAACAGGAAGGAAAATCACATAAGGTCAAAGGAGATTTTAAATATATTTTTGTACTTAGGCACCTTGACAAATAATGAGTTTTTCCCCACATAAAAATAAGCTCTTTAATGCATTTTACAATGGTCTAAACTTGAATATGCTTATTGCTACAATAAAATTATCCCTGCATAATTGATCCACACTGTTTTTCACTTCACTGTATAAAACAAACTTACCAGTGCTAGTTGAGAACATATCCCTCTTCCAGCTCATTCTTGCTCTAAACCCCCCACTCCCCAAGCTTCTTCATGACTAAATAACCTTAGCATCTTACCTAGCACGTTCTAAGCTTTCTTGGAGGACAAACAGGAGAGTTTACAAGTTCAAGAGCAAAGAAGAGTGAAATAGTCTTCCTCAAATAAAATGTGATCTTTGTTCTCAAGAAACCAAGCTCTCATTTGCTCCTTCAAGGAAGCTGAAAAGATCCCCCAAGCCAGACCAGTGGGATCTTAATATTAAAATTGGAAATTATTTTTTCAACTAATTAAACTTGATAAGTCTGTGTTCCACAATTAAATTACTCCTGTTTCCACATTCATATTCTCTCTCTCTGCAACCTTCTGTCATGGTCTTGGGGAAAATGCGATCACAGCAAGAAAAATGCACCTGCAGGTGGGACCCTACTTGCTTCCCATTGACAAAGGTGGGACCCATTTAGGTGCTTACAGATTTTACTCTATGAGCAGCATTGTATCATCAAGACTGTGATAAAAGCCTACGATGCTTTGGGAAATTACAGACTGAAGATGCAACACCCAATTACTCCTACTTAGTGCTTCTCCATAAGTACTTCTCAGTCCTCAAAGATTATCATCTCCCAGACCAGTAGCAGAAAAAGAGAGAAGTCCATATTGCGACCCTTATTTGTCCCGATTGGACAGTGTTCATTCACACAGTCATTCAGAAAACTACTGCTGGCTGGTTCCTGTAAGCTAAGCATTGGACTGGATCTGACAGAACACTGAGTGATGTCAGGCAGGGAAATAAAACAATAACTGCTGTCAACAGTAGGAAGTGACCCGCACTTGGGGTCGTGCTTGGAAAACAGGCGACCCCGGTTAAACTGCAGTGGCCTAGGAACAGCGGAAGAACAGGCCTAGTAATAGTAACTATCACTCTTATTATACTGAGACTCGGAGAGATTTGAACCGGCAAAATAGTAAGGGGAACTGTTTTGAGCTGTGACTATCAGGAAGAAATTCAGACATGCGGTCATACGAGCTCAACTTTGAATGACGAGATTTTTGAGATAAAGGAGTGAATGACTAGGAAGTCTTAGCAACAGTTTGGGGCAATAATGTGGAAATCACAGAGATGAAAAAGTGTACGCCACATGGGAGAAATGTCACGTGGAAGCAACTCGACATGCTGTCAGCAAAAGCTTTACAAATAGAGCTTTGGAGACGTGACCCTGGAAGGGTGTTTATTTGCACTGTGAACTCTGGGCTTGAATTACAGCCTTCAGTGAAGGGAGTCATTGGGAGCGCTGGTCGCCAATGGGATGAGCCACCCAGGGCCCCTTCAATGGAAGGCTTTTGAGGAGGGCTGTGGACGCAAACCCTCCAGCCATCAGTCCTTCCCAGGACGGCCTCAGCTACTGGGCCACTCCTTTCCCAAGAACAGTAATTGCTCCGTGCTGGGATAAAAGGTCCGACCACCTCAGCACAGTAGGAGATAACTCTTTAAGGCCATTCTAGATCCAGGGCTCCCTGGGCAAAGGATACCATTGGGCCTGTGTGGCATCTCGATTTCCCTCCCACTGTGCCCTCTCCCCCGCCCTCCCCAGGGGCAGATCCTATAGGCTGTTCTAGGAAATATCCTGCTCACCAAACCACAACTCAGAGCTTGTGGCCAGGGGGCCGCCCGCCACAAGTCTTCAGAGCTGAGTAACATGATAAGAAATTGTATAAGGAAACAGTAAAGCAGCAACAATGAGCAGGGCAAGCTGAGGGTTATGAGCACACAGGCCTGTTTCAGTATTTTGTAAGTCTGACAAGAGGTAAAAAGGAGTCGCACGAGGGTAACATATAAGAAACGGACCAACAGGGAGGATGTTTATAAATTAGATGACAACTGGGAGACTGTTGGGGTCCTCCTCCCTCCTTGCATAAAAACTAGTGGTTCTCAAATGTGGCTGTCTGCATCTCTCCCCAAAATTAAATCAGAATATCTCAAGTTGCATCTAAAAAAGAGAATTTTTGACTATCTCCTCCAGTTCTCACGTTGTCTGGCTACACAGTTGACATTGAGAACAGCTGACATATTTATAGGAGACACAGAAGGTTTGGTGGTTATGAGGTACTTTATATCAGGAGATAAATCATTATTTAGATAGAATATAATGACATGGAAAAAGAATATTCCATTCAGCCAATTTCATCATAAAAATCTATTTTATGGATGAAAATATATGAAAGATATGCAGGTATATGCAAACTACTCTCTGAACTGTTCTCAGAATATTATCGATCTCGATTTCATTAAAAATTATAAGGAATGGCTATAAAATGCCCCATCATTAAGTAATGTAAGTAGTTTACTTCAACACTCCACATTTGAAATGCCCTAATAGGGAAGCATACTCATTTAATTTGTATATCCAAGTGTTAATAAACTAAACAAACAAAACCAAACGACCAATGAAATATGCTTTGCCTTGGGAAAATGAATCAAGAACAGGGCTGATGTCACACCTAAGAGCCCATGCTGTCGCATCACTCACCAGCCGACATTCTTCATCTCGTCGAGCCTCACCTCTTCATCCATATCATGGACAGAGCAATACAACCTCCTTCTCATCGGTGAACCAGGCACTGAGGGCGGAGTGATGTGGGTCGCAACACATCCCCTTCCTCTTCCTCAGCAAGGATTCGTTTCCTGTGAGTCTCCCCCATGGCTGCGGAGAAATTAGCTCGAGAATCACTCTTTGGTTTGTACAATGTAAATGTCTTTATCATCGAGCATATGCATGCAGACCAGCAACATGATTAAATGCAAAGATTGGTGGTTGACACGTGCGTGCGTCTGGCCATCTGTCTAAGATAAACAGCTCCTGTTAAGTCCTTGGCGACTCGGCTCTCAGTCTGTACTTCTTCCCTCTCTGTTTTCCTAACATTTTGAAATCCAACAGCAGAGTGTCCATTTCCTAAGTGTAGAACTAGGTGATACCCAGAAACTGAATACCCCCAGGTCACCAGCACTCGGAAGAAACAGACAATGACTAACCACTCAGAAGCCCCCGTGTGCTTCTTCCAGCCCGTGACCGCCATCTTCCCTAAGCTTTCTAACTACACAGATTATCTCTGCTATTTGTATGTACAGTAGCCCCTTTTGTCCACAGGGACATGTCCCAAGACCTCCAGTGGATGCCTAAAACCACAGATACTACCGAATCCTGTGTACGGTAAGTCCTCACGTAACATGATAGGTAGGTTTCCACAAAACGATGACTAACAAAACCAATTTTACCATATAATTGATAGAAACAAGAGGTAAGTTCCTAAGGCATCTCATCAACATTATAACAAAACGACATTGAACAAAATGATGTTATTTGATGACCTGCTGTGTACGATGCTTTTCCCTATACACATCTAGGATCAATTTGAATTTACAAATTAGGCACAGTAAGAGATTAAAATAACTAAGAATAAAATAGAACAATTTTAACAATATACTCTGATAAAAGTTATGTGAATGGCTTTGGGGCCGTTACTAAGTAACATATGGGAGACTTGAAGACCAGCTCTGCAGTTCCATGACCGTTGATCTGGTCACCGAGACAGCTGCTGAGTGCCTAACAGGCGGGGTCATGTACGACGCAGAGACATAGACAGGGAATGATTCACATCCCGGCGGGACTGAGTGGGAAGGCGCGAGATTTCATCACGCTACTCAGAATGGTGCACAATTGAAAACTATGAATTGTTTACGTCTGGTATTTTCCTTAATTTAATATTTTCGGACTGAGGTTGACCACAAGTAACTGAAACTAAAGAGTGTGAAACCATGAATGGGGGTGGGGACTATTGTACGTGGAACCACACGGTCTGCCATCGTTTCTATCAGGCTTGTCTTTGTCCACATGTTTTTGAGAACTTCATACATATGTTGATTCAATTTTTTAAACATTATATTATTTGGGTGACAATGGTTAGTAAAATTACATAGGTTACAGGTGTACAATTCTGTAATACATCTTCTATGTATCACATTGTGTGCTCACCACCCAGTCAGTTCTCCTTCCATCACCATATACTTGAGCCCCTTTCCCTTTCTCTACCACCCCATCCCCTCTTCCCCTCCCATAACCACTAAACTGTTGTCTATGTCTATGAGTATTTTGATTCCACTTTGATGCTCACTGCTGTGTGGTATTCAGTGTGAACACACCACAAGTTAATGAGCCACTGTACCGTAGATGAATACTGGGACGGTTTCCAGCTTGAGCGGTGCTATTACAGACATTCTAGTACAAGTCTTTGCATGAACATATGCACATATTTCTATTGCACATCTCCCCAGGAGTGCTCTGAGTGTGTGTGTGTTCAGCGTTAGTAGATGCTGCGGTAGAGTTGGCCAACAACTTTGTGCCAATTTACAACCTCTCCAGAGCTGTACAAGCTACTGCTGGCTGCCCATTCTCATCAACACTTTGTATTTTTCATCTTTTTTTCAAGTTCAGTCTGGTTGGGATAAGTGATTTTACATTGTGGTTGTATTTTACATTCGCCTGATAACTAAGTTGAGCCCCTTTCCAAATGTTTATTGGAGATTTAGATAAACTCTTTTGTGACCTGTCTGGTCAAGTGTTTTGTCCTTTTTTTTTTTCTATTGGGTTATCTATCCTTTTTTAAATAATTGATTTTAGAAGTTCTTTTTGTGTTCTGAATACAAACAGTAACATTCTACTTACCTATTATCTACTTATCTATCTATCTATCATCTATCTATCATCTATCTATCTATCTATCATCATCTATCAATCTCATTCTGTCCCTTTATATGATATCCTGTTTCATTCTGTTAATGGTATCTTTTGTTAAAGAGAAGTTCTTCATTTTCACGTGGTCCAATTTCTCATTTTCTTTCTTGTCTAGTCAGCATGTGCGCTCTCTTGAACAGCTTCTTCTGGATGACCCATAACTCTTCAGCTCACATTCCACATGGCATCTTTTTTCCCTCGTGCATCCATAGCACACACCAAATGTTACATGAACAATTTAATAATGTGTTAGTTCATTTAAGTAACACCTCATTCCTAAGTGCTACTGTGAATCAAAACCTGAGACCATGAGGCTGTGAGCGTGAGCAAGTCAGACACACTGACTGTGACACTAGGCGTAGCTTCATCCCGTATATCGCGCTCGTTACCACGTTCTGTTGATCCAACTCCAAAAGGCTCTAACGTTGACCCATGATTTCACATCTTCATAGCTGTCCAGTTCTTCTCTTTGTTGCATCTTGTGTAGACACTGAAAATGTCTTCTAATTCATCTCCAAACCTCTAAACTCCTCTCTCCCTTCCCAAAGAACATCTATATTTCCTGAGTGGTCTTTCTAAAGAGAAATACCACCGTGCTACTTCCACTTTTCAAATCATTCAAGTCCTCGCCATTACTGACTTAGGATCAAATCAAGTAATTAGTAGATCTGTCAAAGCCGATGTGGTGTAGCCATTATCTGTCTCTTTCTGGACTTATTTTCTCTGTTTCTTCACATGACCTTATACAAGTCATATCTAAATAGTTAGGTGCACCAACTATGACACACTTTCTTATATTTCTTACATATTTGTACATTCTGTTCCTTTAATTGGAAGGTTTTTTATCCATAAAAATAGTTCAATATGTGATTACCTTCTTAAAGTCTCTTCAAATTTCAATGCGTGATCTTTCTTTTCTGAACAACTCTATCCTCCCTCCAGTAAAACAACCCAGGCTGAATACGGACTATGTATCCGCTATTGTAGCCTGGCACTCCAAACCAGAAGACTATCCAAGGACCACAACACATTTATCCCTCTCTCTCTCATTAGCAGGTAACACAGGAATTTGGTCCATTGCCAAATTCACTGTTAGGGAAATGGGAAATTGGCATCGAATACAAGATTGAGCCCTTTCACCAATGCATCCGTCTCACCCATGAACTAGTTTTGCTTTAGTCATAAATAAGACACAGAATTAGTTTCAAAATATGTACCCTGCTTTATTGTTTTTGTTTCTCTATATTTGCTGTAAGATGGCTGACACATTTCCTAAGGACTATCCATCCACCCAGGGTTTATTGGCAAAAAGCAAACCTGCAGTCATGTTTTGTTTGATCAAGTCATATCCATTGTAATGAGACGCTCCAAGAACATCCCTCAGTTGGACCATCTGAGAGAATATAATTTGCTGAAGTTAATTACTCCCTATCTACCTTCTATCCCAGCTTAAGTTATTCTTTTAATTACACCTTTCCACTAATACATTAATCTTCCAAAGGGTTTAATTTTATTGTTTTCTCCATTCATGAACTAAACAAAATTTAGAGCTGGGAGAAAACTTAGAAATCATCTCATATATAGTGCTTCTCAAACTTGGAAATATAAACACTATGGGCTAATGATAATGCGCCTGGTGGGGTGGGACGGGAGCTGAAAAGCCACAAGAAAAATCTCTGAAATACTGAGTTTCCCCAAAGCTTAGGGGGTGAGGTGGGGAGAAAGTCAAGGCATTTCATTTGCAACTAACTTAAAGAGTAATTTTATATTAAAAACATGTATATATTATGAAGTAGAATTAAAATTCACAGGAGGTTTTAATCAGGGCACTTCAAAGAAATCTGAGTTTGCATTGGTTACTCTAGCACTGTACCTTCCGTCATCCATTCCGTCTCCCACAGTCCTAGGCATTTGAATGAGACTTTGAGAAACAGTAATCCATTCTCTTTTGCAGAGAGTAAAACACGCTCAGAGCAGTGTTAATTAGCTGGTATCCCCCCGCACATCTGTGGCTGTGAACCCATCCCTGGATCCACTCCATGCTGCACTGTGCTCATTGGGCAAGTTGCCCGTGTCCCTACCGCGACACCGACCCAGCTCCCAGTGGCCATCTTCTTTCCCTCTCAGACCCCAGGCCTGCCCCTCACATGGTGCCAGCAGCACTTTGGTGGTGCTACGTCATCTCTATTTCATAGTAAAGAAAATGTTGGCTCAGAGAAATTTGT
Organism: Rhinolophus sinicus; assembly: GCF_036562045.2. NCBI lineage: Eukaryota > Metazoa > Chordata > Mammalia > Chiroptera > Rhinolophidae > Rhinolophus > Rhinolophus sinicus. Next base: position 114,218,787 of record NC_133758.1, read on the forward strand.
AATTTTGAAAAATATTAAAACATGAATGTGCTAAGATCCATGTATAGCTATGATTTTATTAAAATAAGGAATTTCTTAAAGTATAGCTTCATTTGCAATTATGAATCCATTCCTCCCACTTAATATTGTGAAACATAACAGTGTCTCCTAGACACATGATAATCGTTAGCTTTCAAATTGCAATGATGATCTGCTTAGTAAACCCAAAGGCTGGGTCAACTGACAGTTACAGTCCTGGAAAGGATAGCAAGTGCAATCAGGTCTGCACAGGCGGTCACATATCTTCTAGAAGTGGTGAAAATGTTGTAAATGCAGTGAACATATCATTTAATTTGCATGGTTTAGAAAGTCCAGCCATGTGCCTGAAGCCGATTATTTTAGCATGTGCTATGTGGAGCTCCTTCAAAGAGATGGGCTGTTGTCACGGGGAACTCTCAAAGCATTCTGTGGGGTAGGGGACCTTGGAGAAACCCAGCAGGGAAAACATTTTATGCTGTTGGTGTCCCTGAGAGAGGCAAGTGCCACATGTCATTTATGTCTCCAGTTAGACCTACCTAGGTCTGCCAGCAAGTAGGAACTTGAACTCCTGACATACAGAGAGCACGGCTTTCTGAGTCATTGAGGTTACCATTCCCAGGCTGAAGCAGAGATTGTGGCCCAAGCCTTACAAAGGTTTTCTAGGCCCTGCTGATGGTGTGTGGTTATGTGTTTGGAATAACATAGTCCCTCTGTCTTCACTGCTTAGTGTCACCGGATTGGACAAAATCAAGAGTGCGTGGCTAGAGTTGAGAAGAAGACCTTGAACTGATTCCCAGGAACTCCCATATTCCTTGTTGAGCTCAGGGAAGCAACAAGCAAAGGGCACTAAAAGAGGAGCATCTCACTTGGCAGGAAGGAAACCCCAAAGACAAGGTGACCTCACAGGAGCTGAATGTGGATGGTACTCCAGAATGGACAGTGGCCAATTGCTTCAAGTGCTGGTCTGAATCTCAATACGATTTGGAAAGAGAAGCAGCCATTGGCTTAGGGAAGAAAAAGCCACTGCCATTTGGACGAAATTATTCTCAGATGAACAGAAGAGATTTCAGTAGGTAGAAGAAGCTGTAGGCATTGAGGAAGCATGGACAACTACAGGAAGCTTTCCTATGGACAACACAGCGACCTGGGACCTGAAGGGACGCAGGGAGGGTCAAAACCTCTGTAATGCACTTTGGATGTGCCTGTATTGTCCTTGACTTCAAATAGTTTACAGCCTCATAAAGGATGTTGACTGATGTATCTGAATAAATAAACCGGAGAATGTGAAAAAGTTAAGGCGGTGTAGATAAAATTCCACTGGACTGCGTCTAGGCGGAGGTGGGGGTGACGTGTTCAGAAGTTGTGTAGCGGAGTTAGCCCTGAGCAGGCTTCTGCAGGACTGATGAAGCGACACCACAGAGACATGAAGGAAGGGGAGCAGGCTGGGTCAGGGCACAGCCCATTCTCTCCGTTTGCCTCAAGCGTGAGAGAATTTGAGGGGAAACAGAGGAACTGAAACTGGACAAGCGCAAAAGCAGCCAGGTCATGGAGGACTTTGAATGTCTACGTGGGAATTCAGGTTCAAGAGCGCAGACACTTGAGAGCACTTCCGCTGATAGGAATGACATAAATATGGCTTAAATATGCATCAATAACATGTAAGGACAGTGGATACTTACGCTGTGAACCTTGAGCTTCAATAACTTTCTCAATGTCAATTACAAGTCCATTGGGTGTGGTGGCTTAGACTGGGAACCAACTGGAGTCCCACCACCTGGCATCACAACCTGTCTCCTCCTGACACTACCTGAGTGGGCTTCCTGGGCAAGTTACCTACATTCTCAGCACCTTATACTGTACCTTATAAATGCCCAAAGCAGAGTTCACTCTTGTGATTATAACATCCCTCCCAAATCCTCCAGAGGCATCCATTACCTCCAAGATGCGTACGTGACAAGATGAGATCTACGTGGGGTGCTGTGGGAGGACTGGGAAAAGATCACTGAGGTCAGAGTGAGAAACTGGGGCTAAATTCAACAGGTAATGGGAAGCTAATTATTTGTAAGAGACGAAGTGACACCATCAGGAGTGCACTCTATGCAGTAAAACTGCAGGCAGAGTGTGGTACACAAAGAATCCAGTCACTCAGGGAATCCTTCACCAAATAACCTGAACACTGGCTGTGCTAAGGGCTGGACACAGAAATGAACAAACAGACAGGACCTCTGTGTCGTGGACCTCACAGTGTGTCAGGACTGAAGTGGGAGAGACTGAGCAGGGACACTAACACGTGAACATTTGCAATAATGAAGTTGAAAGAGGCAGAGGATGTGAGCAATGGGGTGATGTGTAGAAAGCAAAGGGGCAGGAAGGTACATATAACTCCTCTCTCAGCAAGAATGGGGCTCTCATACTACCAACTAGCGCTTCTCGCCTTCCTCTCCCTGTCATGAACGAAAGTCCAATCTGCCAAAGGCCCTCTTAATGCTAACGCATTGCAATCCCCACAGATCTCCCATTTGAATAAAACACCTCGCTTACCTGAGGTGAGGTACACACGGGGAGATGGAAGGTTTCCCAGGGAGCCCTTTCCCCATAAGGATCTCAGGGCTTAGACACCAGCCTGCTTCTCTGGTTGCATCTCCTCTCTCCTGCGCACTCTTACAAAACTGCAAGAACTAGAATCTTCTCTGGTCCCTAACTGATCCCCTTTCTGTCTTGAATGTTCTTACTCTCTTTCCCCACTACTTACCCAAACCCAAAACCTTCTTGTCTTAAAATTCTGGCTTAAGTATTATATCATTTTAATCGCACTCAAGTTTAGAGCATTCTGTTCTATCTTTCTAAAGACAAATTGTTTTGTTTCTACCTTTCTCACAGCTCTCAGCACACCATTTACTATTTTGTTGGTGTGCCTCTCCCTACATGATACATGGTTCCTGAGCAGCTAAGACTGTCTTCGTATTTGCATTATGCATGCATGTCCCTAATACAGAATTTTTCACAGAATAATAAATTGAACATCAAAAGTGCAATGCTCATTATTCACCCTTTGTTTTTTATATCCTTGTTCATATTAAAGATTCATATTAAGCTACTGAATTTGTGCTAGTATTAACCCCATGTCGCAGATAGACTGGGACTTAGAGATATTACATAACTTGTCTAATGTTGCACAACTAGAATATGAGAGACTCTGGATAATCAGACTCCAAAGTAAGTTATTTAAATTCTGTAGACCCAGTTTATGTTTACTGTTGAAGTGTTAAGGTCTGTTCTTGGTATCATATTGTGTTAGGCAGTATAGGATCAGTCACGCTGCTGTACTAATCAGCCATAATATCTTCATGATTTAATACAACAGAGCTCCTTTTTCACACATGCTACCCTTCCATGTTAAGTTGGTAGGGCACCCTCTCAACCTCTTCTAACTTCAACCTTGGGAAAGAGAAAGAACAAGGCAGAGAGTGATGACCAACAATCAAATGTTTTCACCCAAAATAGACTCCCATTACTCCCACTAACATTCCCTTGGCTAAATTATGTCACAGGGCCATGCCTAACTCCCAGTGGCTGGGGCATTAGTCGTCCCAGGTGCCTGGAAAGAGACGTAAACCGATATGAATGAAGATATATTCCCTTCCACAAAAGTAAAAACTCCTTTCGTCCTTGTAACAATGCAGTGGGCAAGTGCGTTTGTCCATAAATTATCAATGAGAACACAGAGCACAGACAGCAACTTGCATTAGTGGCAGAGCCCACTCAAACCCAGGCAGTCTGGCTCCAGACTCCATGTTTGTATCTCCTTCACTCACTGCTGCGCACAGGATAATAAATCTGCCCCACGCAAGACCTGAGACTTGTTTAAGAGCCCATGAAAATGTTTTATGTTTTAATGTCTTTTAAAATAAGAAGAAAAAAGTAAATATACTCCAAGCTGGATTCCATTTGTCACTATACTAATGGCGTCATAAAACAATTTTATATATGTACAAATGTATACATATATATGTGTGCGTGCATGTGTGTGTGTTTGTGTGTATAGTACTGGGCTCAGAAGGCAAATGTCCCCAGGGCCCATTAAATTCATCATGTGGCCTTTATGTGTCATTCATTTTGTGACTTAGAGAAGGAAACACCTTTAAACATTTAGGAAAGTGTGTGGGAACAACCCAGAACATTGAACTTTATCCTATCGTGTACACAATTAGACCCACTGAAAGCCTACAAACAGGAAAGAGAGCTGATGGAAGTTGAATCTCAAAGTATTCAGTCTCTGCTCACTGCTGAACTGGTCCAGCCCTGATGCTCTCAGGCTCGCCTGTCAGGATGGGATGAAGGAATCAGCTTTCTTACTATCTCTAAGATGGCCTCAGATATGTGCTTCCTGGTGTTCTCACTCTTGTGCGATTCCGTACAGTTGGCTGTGGGCTGGGATTAGTGACTAGATTCTAAGGAACAGAATATGGCAGACGTGATGGAGGTCTAGTGGGATTAGTGACTAGATTCTAAAGAACAGAATATGGCAGACATGATGGAGGTCTATGGGATTAGTGACTAGCTTCTGAGGAACAGAATATGGCAGACATGATGGAGGTCACTACCATAGAAGACTTAGGAAATGTACATTCCAACATGGTAGTCCCTTCTAGTAGTGCATCAGACCAAGGGACACATTTTACGGCAAAGGAGGGATACAAATGGACACGTGACCCTGAGAAACACTGGTCTTATCCAGCTGTTTCACCCAGATACAGCAGGTCCAATAGGACTGTGTGGTAACCTGTAAAGGCTCAGGTAAGAGGCCACCTCAGGGACGATACCTGCAGGGTGGGAGCTGCACATCAGAAGCCAGGAGAGTGTGTCCTCACAGGCCCAAACAGGGATCTACATGAGGAATTAGAGATTTACACTTCCCACCATTAGGATCAACCAAGTTAGGGTCCTCATTCCCAACAAACATTGTTCCTGACAGATGGAATCATAAGTGTCCCTCGAAACTAGTCTGTGGCTATCACCTGGTCATGCATATCTGTGCAACGGCGAGCAAAGAAGCGTGACTAAGTTGGCAGAAGTAATCAGCTCTGGTTCTGTGAGGGGTGAGGCTGGCTGCCGTACCACAGAGGCAGGAAAGAGTTTTCCTGGGACTTGCAGGATTGGTTCCTGGGGCATCTATTAGAGCTCCTTTGCCCAGTGACAATAGCAAATGGGTCCTTGAAACTATGAGAGCCAACTAAGAACAAGGCAACTGATTTCCTGCTCCTTCTGTTTTCAGAGAGGAAGCGAGGGTGTCTTGGTTTCACAGAAATGGCATCCCCAAGTGTTATTTTGGGAGCCAAATGTGATGGAGGCTGTGCAGGGGTGAGCTGTATGCACCTGTCACGGCACTCCATACCCACTCAGGCTTCTGTGACAGCCGCTGTGTCTGTGACCAGGCCTGTGTGCACTGGACAACTCCATGCAAGCACAGCCTGACAGCTCCTCATTCCATTTCTCCTCAGACCCCACTGGAGGTCCCTGAGCACCCCACTCTGTACCCATGTGTGTACCAGCCCTGAAAGCTCACGGAGTTAGGCCTCTTATGGGTTTAATTCATGGGAGATGAAAGTGGGTCAATAGATTCTTCCAGGCTTCTCTCCCTGGGCATATGTCTCCATCCTTCCTTCCTCTTTCTCCACATTCACTCTCACTTCTGGGGATTAACTTCCTTCATAAAGAGGCAGCACATGCTCCTTTCCCTGAGCCCCGTTTTCTGAGGAACCCAGACTGTGAAACCCTCCAATGCTCCCACGTCTTTCCTGCCACAAGTCACCTTCCATTGTAGTCCATGTGTTTCTTCCATCCTGATACTGGAATTATGTCTCGGGTCCGTGGTTCCGGACACTGGGGTACATCGGTCTTGGAGCTCCTGGATTCTCCGTGCCCCGACCCTTCCTGACATATCGTTGGCACCCAGTAATATTTGTCGAATGAACAAATAAACCCACGCACAATCCCTAAAGACTAGGGCTCCAACAGCACCTCCAAACTCCCACTTACTGTCTCCCCTGAGAAGCTAGGAGGTGACAGATACGTAAAAGCGGGGATGGTCTGCTCTGATTTCCCACAGTGCCAATTTGCTCCACCCACCTCACTCCTTTCCCAGGCCCCTGACCCCTCTTTCCACAGAATGCTGCCTGCATCTCTGAGGGAGTCCAAATGCCCTGCTGATGTCCCCCGTTTTGACAAGAAGTGACAGGTCCTTAGAGGCTCATGCAGACTCAGCCTTGCTGGGAAAACTTGTCACCAATTTGGAAATCATTTCAGCAACAGCTTAAAAACCTAGGGGTTGGGGGGAACACTATGTTTAAACACTTCCATTTAAATAATATTAAATATTAAGTGATTTGCCTCTGATAAATGATTAACGCATTTCCCTTCCCAGACTGATTTTAATAATGCAGCGAAAATCTCTACCAGCACTCCTAAACTCAGCTCTTTCCAAATGGAAGGATAGGCAGCCGTTATTTCGCAAGCAGACTCCTCCTCACACTAACAGATGGTCAGATCCCCGAAGGCCTCCCTCCCAACTAACAAAGAATTCCAAAGGAGTACCAGGAAAGGGAGTGCTGCCTCCAGGAACGAGGCCATGGAAGGGCCTTGCTGAAAACCCTCTGCGTCAGACGCAGGGAAAGCAGGACAAGCCCGGCGCCCGAGACAGGCCTCTGGGAACCTGCCCCATGTGGGTCTCTGATAACGGTCCACTGCTGCCTTCTGTGGAGGGCACTTGCTTTAGGCTCCCGCTCTGACACCACACCTGGGAGCTGTGCCACCCTAGCGTGTGTACCTTGGCCAGTCTGGGTAGAGAATAATCCTTGACAGAGGGCGACAGAACTTTACCAGCAGCTCCAGCCTCAGTCAGCAATAAAACAAGGAGCTGACCCATAAACGTGCTAAAGGTAGAAAGTGAGAAATCAGAAGCCCGGGTTCAAGTCCCGACAAGTCACCCAGTGTGACACTAGACGGGCTTCCTGACACTCTAAATCTCAGCTTCTTTGTGGAAAAGCAGTAGAAAGAGCAAAGTCACAGGATGGTAATGAAATTGAAGTCTGACCTTGGTTGTCCAAAATCTTAAGAGCTACCCAAATGTGATCTCTCGCGTGAGTATGATGCAAATCCAGAGGGGAGAATCTGTTCCATGGAGACTGACCATTTTTCGTGGTGCGTAAGAGCACAGCTTCAAATCCTGGCACATCTACTTACAGACATACATCCGTTCTTGGTCAACTGCTTACCTTCTCTGAGCCTCAGTTTCCTCATCTGTTAAAAAGGTTGATAACAGCACCAAGCATTCTTTTTAGGATAAGTCAACTACTCAATACAAAGTGCTTGGCAGTGCTTTGCACACATTACACATCATACAAGTGTCTGCTATTATTATTTTTATGGAACAATTCGAAAGCTTCTAAACATGCCACATAAAACACTAAATCTACCGGTGTTTCAAAGGCATATTTAACTCTGAAAATCTGACTAATTAATAGTCTCTTAGTGCCAACTTGTCCAAGCGTCTACATGAACTTCCTGTGACACGAGTGCATGCACAAAGGAACGGGATCTCCCAGGATGTAGCTTTCTGTAGCCCTGTCCTCACTCCGGCCTCTCTCCCAAACCTCACAACACACCCACAAGCATCCTGCCACCCAAGAAACGTCACTGCTCCCAGAAGCATCACTGCTCTCCTCTGACTTTCTGCCTTCACACACGCTGCCTCATTATCCCCTCCCCAGGAGCAGTCTCCAAAATATTCTTTAATTAAAATTCTGCTCTCATGACTCCACGGCGAAGCCTTATGTCTTCCTCTAGATTATTGCTCTGTGTTTGGGCCACCACTGTAATTTCTCAAGAGAATGTACCTCACTCAGTATTGTATGCATTTTGTCATTATGTCTATTTCTTGGTTGTCTTTCTCCATACATACGGGGTGAGCAGAGACCATTTTCTTTACCACGGTATTTCCTGTGTACTAGAGCCATGTTGAGTGAACCGTGTGGTAGTTTATAAGAAACCAGCTTATAATAATTGAACACACCACCACGTCAGCGTTGGGTTCAGTTTTCTATAACATGATACCTCAAAATAAGGTGGAAGTATGTTTCCCCATTTCACAAAGCAAGTTCAGAGGTGATCTGCTCATAGCTTTGGAAGTTGCATAATTGTCAGTGACTCAGACTCCCCCCATCTTTCAGCTCCTTCATCCCAGAACATGACATGTGTCCTCAAGGTTACTTCAAGGTTATTCCAAGATAGCTGTGGATGCACAGCCATCATCACTTCATTCCACTTGGCAGGAAGGACATGGCCCTACTCCTTTACCATGATTTCCAGGAATTCCTATACATTTTCCCTTACATTTAACATCCATGGCCACATCCAGTAGCAAATGAGTCTGAGAAAATATGGGCTTTGTTTTATACCAACATTAAAGTGGGGTTGTTTTAATAGAAGAATGGATAACTAGTAGTCAGTGCTACGTGATCTATTAATGCCCTTATCATGTCATTTAATTGAGTTACTTCTGTGGCTCTTTCAAGATTGTGAGGGCCTTCAGTACAGATATCTCATTTACTTCTTTTAGTGTCAGTAGAGTCTAGTTCGATGCCTCAGTAACCAGGAGAGATTCAATTTGCTGATGAAGTGATTAAAAGGATGAATAAATAATTTAATCAACAAACAAACAGATGTTTGAAATTAAAAGAGAAACACTTTACAAATGCATTTCAACAATCTCATTCAACTTGAGCTTTCTCAATTGTTGAATGTAATATTTATGACCATTTAAAGTTTAACAAATTGCTTAACAAGAGATCTGAGATTATTCTGACATTTCAAATGAGAGAATTTTTTCTCTGCAAACATTACAGGGCTATAAATTTTCATTAGTTAAGTTTGCCCATTCCTTAAGGTGTATGTGGCTTCTTTTCTTTTCAAAGGTTAATTGTGTTTTTCAAATGTCTACTTTTTCCTAACTCACATGGGGTACAATATTTAAACATAGTGACCTCATGCTTTTTCGTATTTTACTAGCATTTATTCTAATCTTGTTACTGAAGAGATTTGAACATAATATTCCAAAAATCTAATTCAGTTGCATTCAAACAATATTTGACTTACGTTTTTAGTTTCTAAACCTTTTGCAAGAATATGCTGTTTCTTTTACAAGGCAAACAGGTGTATTTTATTGAAATTTACAGCTATAAGTAAAATGTGAAAGTAAGGTATAGATTCCTCCAAATCTTTCAGTTTTGAAAAACAGAAGTATTGAGTTCTGAGTTTCAAGTATATTTTGATTTGAAATTAATTGCTGCTTTGGATCCCAGAGCCTTTATCATCTGTGCATATTTAACTAGAAACGCATTTGGAAAGTAACATATGTCATGCATCATTAAGCACTTTAAATAATTAATAGTTGATTATTTTCTCTTTTAAGTTGTCCTCATTTATTATTCTGCCTCAACAATGAGATTGACCTTTAGGTTAAAATCAAGTTGCATTTCTATTTAGAAAACAGCTCTTTACTTAGAGAGTATAACAAGTGGCACTGTCAAGCGTCATGCGATGTAAAGGGGGAAAGGCTTGGCCAGTGTCATATAAACATTAAGTGAGGGATCAATAATCATTGCAATAAGGAAATGCTCAAATTGGTGTTTTAAGTGCCTGATCCCTGGGACCCTTCACTAAGCCACCAATTGTAATTTAGCAAACAAGACCCAACCCATGAGGCATACTTTTCCTCTGAGAAGGATGATATCAACAGCCACGATAAAGCCAGGCCTCAGAGAGGACCACCTTCCCACCTGCCATCCCATCAAGAAGAGGGTTGACTTCCTGTCTCTGTGCCTTCCTCACTGGAGAGTTGAGCAGAACCTAGAGAGTCTTGCAGAGCATGCTTTCGCAGCCTGGCATTGAGATTCTTCAGATGGTAAATACACTTCTCCAGTTTCATAATAAATTCTCCCAGTGTATATCCAACTCAAAAGCAGTCTTCAATAATTACTATCTAAACCGTTGTGATCAACTGAAGTCATACGTCAGAGAGAAGGACAGCAAAGGAAGTAGTTCCCGGAGAGAGGTCTTAACATTGATACACAGGTAGTCAGATAAAATTTCCTGGACCCAAAAACACAAATTCACTCCTCTCCACAGTTGGGCTTTAAGTAAAGCTTCCATTTAAGCAAGCTTCCATTTAACCTCAACTTTAGGTTCCCCCATGTTCCTAAAAGGTCAAAACGCAGCTTGGAAATAGACAACCCAACCTTCCAACAGTCATAATTAATGTCAGATGCTGCTCCTCATCTGACCTCTGCGTTCTCATAAAGAACCTGCCCTAAATCCAAAGGTGCTGTGCCCAACATGAGATTCTTCAGGGAACACGTAAGTGTCAGCCGGGCCATGGTGACTTTGGGGTCTCAAAACCAACCAAGAAAATTGGCCTGGAACGGACACCCCCAGAACTCGGGAAGGCTCCCCACATGTGAAAGGAGAGAGAAACTGACTTGCAGAATTTGACAACTGTATTCAATCCTTACAGTCCTGTAGGGTAAACAGGGGCCTTTCCAATCTCCAACTGGGACGCAGAGACTTAAAATAGTTTTACGTAACAGTTATAATATTTACCTAAGTAAATGACAAGAACTCTGTGATTCCAAAGTATTTGGGAATGACAGTTGAAGAAGGAAAAAGAATGGGGCTTAAGAATTAAACAATTACACAGATCACATCTCTTGTTGTAAGCACATGGTGAGACAGAGAAATAAAATACAGAAATTTATGAAATGCAGACTTCAGAATAGCCTCCTTAGATGGGATTTTTCAGTCCAGGAATCAGAAATTTCCCTTCCCACTTTCCTAAGAATCTTAATTCAACCCACAAGTTCCGAAACACCATTCTAATAATGTAGACGATTCCATTTCTTGTATATAAATCTTTTAGAGATGGTTAGCTGAAAGGCTAATAGCAACGTGGAATGTTCTTGAAACCTCATTCCGTCCCTTGGACCTTCTGGACTGGTTATGTGCTGTAGGTGGGTTAACTTGACTTATGTAATGTGGGAAACATATAAATCTTGGTGTACTGAAAGAGTCTTCAGGGGGGTATTGACTTTTTATGGATGTAATTATTTCATGAATGATTACAATATTTTAAGCCTTAGAGTGATATTTCACAGTGAGTTATGGTGTTCCACTGCACTGATATTTTCATGGATCTTTCAGTCTCCAGAAAGTTCCAGAGCAGGGAGAGTAGCCAACCTAATGGTCAGACTAAGGGTTGTGTCATGGACGTCAGATCACAGCGAAATCTGATACCAAGTAGAGTTTATATTTGGTACACCTATCTGCATTCTTTCCTCACCCCCCGCAGCCTTGCTTTTGCAAAATGGATGGATTTATTATATGGAAAGTGTGCCTTAGACCACTGGCAACTGAAGGGCCACCAAGAACCCAAACAGATTTCCCTCCCTGATTTTCATCGCCGCTTCTTTCTATGCATCTAATCATTCTTGCCTCCTTCTTTGGAATATTTCTTTTTATTGTACATCAAATAATGGAAAATTTGGTTGCTCTGTTTTATATATTTTCTATGCAAAAATAAAAAACACCAGCGCAGGCTGAGACTGGAAACTGCTGGCTACAGATCCAGGATTCCAGGAACGGATTCTGGGGTTCGTGCCTAGCTCCAGTGGGTGCCTATCCTGAGCTCATTCACCGTGGACTCCAGTGGGTTGGGCAGGATGGAAAAATTACCTGACACCAATTTGGCCCCCAGAAACAGAGACTGTGACCACAAAGTGAGCCATTGACTCCAGAAGCCCACTTATAAAAATACAAAATTAGTTGATTCTGCAAAAGATGGGTGAGTTAGGTATGACTATTCCCAATTTTCCTCTTCCCCCATAACACAAAACAACTGAAATGAAGAAAGAAAATCAGAAATAGGAGGGACCTTGCATAAAGGCTCAAACTAGGGAAGGGAATGTTAAATATCAACGTATTTCTTCAGAGGGTAGTACAGATGGGACCACGTGACCGCGTTCCTATATTTTCCTGGTGAATTTTAAAAGGAACCCTGTGAAATACCCATCTGAATGAGCAGCAGAGGAAGCAGAGGACAGGTTTAGGAGTTACTGCATCGCATGGATCCCCTTCGTTCTCCAGAGGTCATCAACAGCTGGAAATGGCTACATGGATGGACAATATTCTCGGATACAACTCAGGTAAACAAAGATGGAGTCCCTGCAGAACCCATCCATATGATAGTATGGGATAAAAAAAAAAAAAAAAAAAAGGAAAATAAAAGCCTTTGCTTCAAAATTACTACCCAGGAAAATATTTCATTATGGTATCTATGAAAAACTGTGAATCAAAAAAAGAAGAATATATCATTACTACCACTTAGCTGAAGCCACAATGAGCAAACAAAAGGAACGGTGCCAAACATCACGACTTAAAACAGTAGGCATTTGTTCAGCTCATGAGTCCACGGGTTGGTGAAAAAGGTTATGCTTTGCTTCTGGTCTTGCTGTGTGTATTCACATGTGTAAAAGTTGGCTGGCTGTTACTGTTATGACAGATGTAACTTGCCATATGTGTCTCATCACCTACCCAGCTCCAGTGGGCATTTGCCTTGGAAGAGGTAGATCGACCTCCACGAGAGGACGCAGAAGAGGCCAAGGCTTCCTGAGACGTAGACTCAGAACCACACAGGTCACTTCTGCTTCCACTTCTACTGACCAAAGCATGTGACAAGCCCCACCCAGATTCAAAAGGTGGAGAATTAGATCCCACCTTTTGGTGACAGGAGCGGCAAGGCATTATTTCAAAGGGTGTGGACAAAGAAAGATGTGGAAAATTGGAGCTAGTTTTGCAATCAATATAGCATGACGTAAAGAAATTGAAAGTAAAATTTTGAAAAAGATTTATTACAAGAAATATTTGATAGTATCTACTTGTTCCCATAAGGAATAGAAAGAAAATATGTATCCTTGAGAGTAAAAATAGATGAATAAGATGTTAAATCAAGAGACAAGAGATGTGAGGCCGGCCCGGTGGCTCAGGCGGTTAGAGCTCCGTGCTCCTAACTTCAAAGGCTGCCAGTTCGATTCCCACATGGGCCAGTGGGCTCTCAACCACGAGGTTGCCAGTTCAATTCCTCGAGCCCCACAAGGGATGGTGGGCTCCGCCCCCTGCAACTAAGATTGAACACGGCACCTTGAGCTGAGCTGCCGCTGAGCTCCTGGATGGCTCAGTTGGTTGGAGCGCGTCCTCTCAACCACAAGGTTGCCGGTTCGACTCCCGCAAGGGATGGTGGGCTGCAACTAGCAATGGCAACTGGACCTAGAGCTGAGCTGCGCCCTCCACAACTAAGACTGAAAGGACAACAACTTGAAGCTGAACGGCACCCTCCACAACTAAGATTGAAAGGACGACAACTTGACTTGGAAAAAAAGTCCTGGAAGTACACACTGTTCCCCAATAAATTCCTGTTTAAAAAAAAAAAGAGAGAGAGAGAGAGAGACAAGAGATGTAAAAAAGGGAGGGGGCTACTTAAGGAAAAAGTAGATACATATTACTGCCATAATTTAAGATGCCTATGCAAGTGGTATGGGTTACAATTGATGGTGCAGATAACTGAGTCTGAAGAGGTCAAGTCTGGGCATCTCTTATTGAATACAGACAGACGGCAAATATAAATTATAATTAGGGAAAAATGATGAAATTAGAGCTATAACATCCTCATATTGTTGCTAAAAAAAGACGATGACATAAATAGAGAGAAACACTATGAGAAGATTTAATAGAAAATATTCTTAAACTGAAGAAAGACCTAAACACAAAACTCCAAACAAGTCACTGAGTATCAAGAAAATTATAATGAAAACAACAAAATCATGTGTAAAATTTCATTGTATGTACATGACACAATTTCTTTATCCATTCACCTGTTGATGGACACTTGGATTGTTTCTATATCTTGGCTACTGTGAATAATGCTTCAGTGAACATGGGAGTGCATGTATCTGTTCAAAATCTGGATTTCATCATATGGTAATTCCACTTTTTAAAATTTTTTCTTGGGGGGGTGGAATTCCATACTGTTCTCCATAGCAATTATACCATTTCACATTCTTACCAACAGTGTACAGCGGTTCCAGTTTCTAAACATCCTTCCCAACACTTACTATCTTTTTTTTTTAATGTTCTATTTCTAATTTTATTTTATTAAATTTATTGGGGTGACAATTGTTAGTAAAATTACATAGATTTCAGGTGTACAATTCTGTATTACATCATCTATAAATCCCATTGTGTGTTCATCACCCAGGGTCAGTTCTCCTTCCATCACCATATATTCGATCCCCCTTACCCTCATCTCCCACCCCCCACCCCCCTCCCCCCTTACCCTCTGGTAACCACTAATCTATTGTCTGTGTCTATGAGTTTCTGTTTCTCATTTGTTTGTCTTGTTCTGTTGTTGTTTTTGGTTTATATACCACATATCAGTGAAATCACATGGTTCTCTGCTTTTTCTGTCTGACTTATTTCGCTCAGCATTACTCTCTCAAGATCCATCCAAGGAACCCTCATACACTGTTGGTGGGAATGTAGATTGGTGCAGCCGTTATGGAAGGCAGTGTGGAGGTTCCTCAAAAAATTATGAATAGAATTGCCATATGACCCAGCAATCCCTCTCCTGGGTATCTACCCAAAAAATCTGAAAACATTTAGAGATAAAGACACGTGTGCTCCAATGTTCATTGCAGCTTTGTTTACAGTGGCCAAGACATGGAAACAACCAAAATGTCCTTTGATACTATCTTTTTTTTAATGTATAAAAGCCATTTTAACATATGAAGTGATATCTTGTGGTTTTGATTTGCAAGTCCATGATCATAAGCAATGTTGAATAATTTTTTGTATATCTGTTGGCCATCTGTCTTCTTTGGAGAAATGTCTATTCAAGTCTTTTGGTCAATGGCCTATTTTTCATATTTATTTATTTATTTATTTATTTATTTAGTGCTATTGAGCTGTATGAATTCCTTATATAGTTTGGAAATTAACTTCTTATTAGATATCTCATTTGCAAATATTTTTCCATTCTGTAGGGAGTCTTTTTACTGATTATTTCTTTTGCTGTAAAGAAATCTTACCATTTGAGGAGACATCAGTGGACCTTATGCTCAGTGAAATAAGTCAACCACAGAAAAACAAATTCTGTGTGATTCCACTTGTTTGAGATATTGAAAACTCTCAGACTTACAGAGACAGAATAATGGCTGCCAGGGGACAGTGGAAGAGGAAAATGGAAAAATGTTGTTTACTGTGAATAAAGTTATAGACATACAAGATGAAAAAGTTGTACAGATCTGCTGTACAGCAGAGTACCCATAGTGAGCAATATGGTAGTGTGAGCTTGTTAGGAGGGCAGGGACATCAGAGACATGCCAAGTATTCTTCACACGCACGCACACAGACAGACACACACACATATATACACACAAACACACAGAGACATACACACACAGACACACAAACACACAGACTCACAGACATACACACGCACAGACACACACACAGACATACATACACACAGACACAGAGACATAAACACATACATACACACACAGAGACATACACACATATACACACATACACACACACATACACACAGACACACACACAGAGACACATACACACACACGGACACACACAGATATACACACACACACTTTTTGAGGTGCTGGATATGTTTATTATCTTGACCATGGTGATGATATCACAGGTGTGTGCATATGTCTGAGTTAACCAAATTGTGTACATTAAATATACGCAGTTTATTATATATCAATTATACCTCCATAAAGGTACAGAAACAAGAAAATTACATATTTCAATGAAATAGAATATGCAGCCATAATAAACAAATTAAAATAGAGAAAAATAAGAAATTAATGACTTTTTAAATTAAAAAATAATTAAAAATAAATCACATTCTATTTCTTTAACAGACAACAAAATTCACTAATATACGGAAAACTGTAGTCTAATACGTGATGGAATGCAGTAAGTCTACAGTGAAATTAAAGACAATTTCTTTCAAATCTGTAAAGAAAAGACAATTCTCATTCTAAATCACCAAAGGGAATTAAAATAATAGAGTATCTTCCATTCTCTTTTAAAAAATCAAACAAAAGGCTGACATCAGACCTAGTCAAAGCAATTCAAAGAACATAATATCTTCAAATGTGTATGCGGGCACCCTGACTATAATTTGAATAGATTTATTTTAGCATTATATTAAAATAGTAATGTACTGTAACCATGATACAATGATTTAAGAATGATTTAATATTAGCATAAAACTAATAATATGAATCATCATACTAATAATTAAAGGGAGAAAAAGCATATGATGGTTTTGAATAATTCTGAAAGCATCTCATAAAATTCTGTTACTTGCAAATATTGTTACTAAACTAGGAATAAATCTATACAACTTTAACATGATAAAGAAAACTCATATAAAAACAACACAAATCGTAATTAATAGAGGTATCATCCACAAATCTTAGAAAATACTGACATGATTTTCTACAATCACTGTTAGGTAGGTATCCAAAACAACAGTAACCATCTATTTAGAAGTCAATATAAATAAGAGACACAAATAGAGAAAAGGATAAACAATCATGATTACTTATAGAATTATGATGCATAGCAAAAGAACAAACAGAAAAGCTCTTAGAAATAATGAGAGTTCAGTAATAAAGTTATATATAAAATAAATACTAAAGTAACTGTTCTTCATTATAGCAATATTCATTTGCATATAGAAAAGATCCTTTCAAATAGCTCCAAAAATATAACATGCTTTCAAGTATAATTCAATAAGAAATATGCATAGCATATGCAAAAAAACTTATGCAGCATTACTGAGGAAAATAAAATTAGACTGGGTGGATAGACATATCAGGTTCCAAAACGAGATATTTTTTTCCACACAGTAAAGATTTAAAATGCTATAATTTTAACAAAATTTTGATTAAATCACATCAGGATTTTTTTCTGGAATGTGTCAAGGTTGTTCTAGTTATTGTCTGGAAGAAAGATCGGAGGGGCTATAATGAGTTAGGTTTTGCTCACATGGAATACATCAGAGGTAGGCATAGAATTCCGTGGTCCCATACATAAATATGTTTTTAATGACATCAAAGAAATAATTGGCAAAGAGTGATTAAAATGCCTCAATGGTCTATTTATTGAAATCAGGACAATCAGATTAAGCTTAGCAAATGTCCACATTTTGATTTCTCAGTTGGATATTTAAACTCAGATAAAAAATGTTTATTAATAAGTATAGCATCTCATCTCAAAGAACACCCATATCTAGGAATTCAAAGTTGGCAGAATTCAGGCATACGTTTTGGAAACACTCAAAATACTAGGGACCAGTACGCCAGCCAATGTGACTGTAACACACTTTCCTTCTGACGTTTCTCGCCCACCTCCTGCGTGCAGAGAGAAGGGCTGCAGAAGGGTCCCTGTGAGTGGTAACAGAATGCGCATCCCTGTCCCTCTGGACGATCAGGTAAGATTTCATCCAAAAGCGTGCACTACGCAATGATGCCCACTTAAGTGATTCGGAGAAAGGTAACAAGCTTTCTATTAGGGAAAATACGGTGCATTAATCTGCCTGGCATCTATCTGAAAATGAGTAAATAAGCATGGTGACACAAATCATTTTGTTCCTCTGGCAAAATTTCAACTGGAAAGCTATAAAATGAATTATCATTAAGGTTGGGAGCAATGTTTTATCTTGAATAAGAAACAGGAAATTGAAATATGCCCCTGCCACTAGATTAATCTTCCCTTGGTATTCTATTTTATTCCTCTACTCAAAAATCAATGAACTCCCACCACCTGGCAAATATTATATGAATTACTTAGTTAGGTATTCAACGCCCTTGGCGCACTGACTTGAACTTCTCTGTCCCTAAAATTCCCTCATGTTAATGCAGTGCGGGCCAGTAGACATGGAAAGTGAGCCACAGATGTAACTTCCAATTTTATAGTTGCCACATTAGAAAAGTAAAACGAGATGAAATAAATGCTGATCATATTTTTATTTAACCCAATATATCTAAAATAGTAAAACATGAATGACATTTTAATTCTTTTTTTTTTGTACTAAGTCTTTGATATGCAGTGTCTTGCTTACACTTACAGCACATTCAATTTTGACTAGCCACAATTTCAGTGGTCAGTAGCCACACGTGGCTGGTGGCTACCACGCTGGATAGGCCAACCCTAGCTGGGCTGCTGACTCCCCTCCTCATGTGTGCTCATTCTATGTCCTCTGTTTGCACCCCACATGTTCCCAGCGGTGGTGCAGCACCACCATCTATTGAAGCCTCTTCTTTAAGGATTCCCGCTGCGTGGTGTTCAGTGGTCATCTGGCTAAAAGCCCTGGAGGCAGAACATTTCAGGTATAGGATGGACTTATTGAGGTTCAAGTCCATATCCGCTCATGCAGACCTGGGTAAGTGAGCGCTGACGGTGGCCTCTTCTGAGACGCACCATCTGTTAGTCACTCACAGTCCTGGCATTAAGGCAAATACCATGTGCTGTGTATGTACTTGCTTTGTCTTTTAAAGGCAGGAAGGACATATTTTTCATGTTTGTGACTATAGTTCCCACCGTCCTCTCCTCGCTATACACTACAAACATAGCATGCACTGTTTTTACATTTTTAACAAATGTTTTTTGGAAGAATATGATAAATAAAAGTGAACAGTTTGGTCCCTCACACACTGTGCTGGAGGCCTAGTTTTAACAGTTTTATAAACGCTGTAGGAATGGAGTATACCATGAAATACCCTATTTTGCAGATCTCAGAGATAGTGAAATGCCAAGCTGACAAGGATAAATTGCAGGATAAAGGAAACTCACAGGGCTCAGTGGATGAGCAGAAACCTGACAAATGATCTCCACTGAGAAGAAAGGGAAGATAATGCATCTAAGAAGAAAATCTGCCCTATTTATAAAATGATGTGCTCTGAGCTCTCATTTTCAAAGCAATAATGGAAGTAGAAAGAGGCGGGCTGCTCCTTAAGCATGACAGGGCCATGGTTACTCTGTTAGCTTGAGAAAGCCAGCAAAACTGACCCATAGTTAGTCAAGAGGTGGGAAAGGGTTATTTTACTGAACAAAGGCTCAGTTTGAACTTATGGGACGAGCCAGCTGCAAAGGGGTTAACAAAGTGGTTCCCAGGAGAAGCGAGCAGTCAGAAATCCAGAACTGGACATGCCTGCTGGGTAGGATCGGTCCTGGAGAATGGAGGAGTGAGCCCAGAGGGCAGAAATTGCATGTGTAACGTGAGGTGGTCAGAAAGGCTGCCAGCACTGAGCCCACTGCCTGATGAGCAAGACCATCAAGGCCCAGAGAAGATGTGAATGGCCAGTGTCATCCACAGGCCTGTGGGTTATTTGTGTTGCAGGTTTGGGGACTGGGAAGAACAGGCCAGGCCCATTCTCTCAGGCAGGTTATCGAGCTAAATACTAGATACAGGAGAAAAACGAAGGCCAAGGAAACGGAAGGAGCTCCAAAGTGGATACTTGGACATGGCAATGAGTGAAACACTAAACTGTTAATAGGCCAACAGAGCCAGAAGAGCAGGGGCTCCAACGTGAAGCCATCTTGCCGAGAGCTTAGGTACTCCATGCACAGGTTTGGTGCAAGGTGTGTCCGAAGCTGCAGGTGCTGGTTGTGTGGGTTTGGTTATGAGGATGCAGGGTTTACAGGACACGGGGGACCAAAACTTGGTAGTAAATGCTTGTCTGCACACAGACTACTGGATTTCTAACCATTGCGTAATGTAGTAGCTGTAGTTACAGGAAATGTCCATTAAATTTACATATATAGTGGGCGTCCTTCTGCATGAAGTTGCATCCTGGCACAGATAACACTGCTGACTATTCCTCTTGCTAGTGGCAAAGCCCCACTGACACTACCCAGTTTGGATGGCAAAGCCAAGGCATAGTATGCCTATGGTCCAAAGTATCCAGAACAGCACCCTATTCTAGACCAACATCATGACAAAGCAACAGCACCACCAGGAGACACCGTAGCCCCTTACCAAGCTGCACTAAAAAGAAGGCAGATGACAAGGCTTCTTGTTAACATGAGGTATCTTACACCTAAAGATGACCTTGGCTAAACACACTGCAAAACACACATAAAAGTCAGTCTAAAACAAAATTGGGACCAGTAATCCAGTTTCCACCATACCTGAAACCAAAACAAAGAATCAATTATTTGGTTTCCTGCTAAGGAAACCATCGTTTCTAGCTGTATCCCGAATTCCATCAAACTGGGAGGTGGATAAAGAAATGATATACATTGAACTCAATTGTCTTTTCAGCTAACGTATAAGAAAAGGCATAAAAGGGAAGTGAAGTCAACAGTGAAGGAATCCAAAGAAAATGTGCCCTCTCTTTGCATAACCACGCACAGAGCCTTCTTTTTCAAAGATGATTAATTTTTAAAGTTTATCTACAACCAATTTTCTAATGCTTTCTGCAGTATAAAAGGAGAACATCAGACTCAATCCAGGAAATTGAAATGTTTTACATAGTAGCTAGTTATCCCAACGTCCAGGACACAAACCAGAATTATTTGGCATACAAGGAATTAGGGACGTCTCAACTCACATGGAACAAGACAGAAGACTAAGACCACACACAGGAAACCAACAAGCAGTCGTGAGAACTCTTGAAAGAAATGAAAATACACAATGCTTCAGCAAAGAAATAGAAGGTAAAAGGAAGAACCAAGCGAAAAGACAGCAACTGTAGAATACAACAACCAAAATACAAATAAATTGATTAATAATAGGGAGATGATAGATACAAAAATCAGGTTAAATATGGAAAAATCAAACTATCTAAATTACTGTAAAGATTTACTATAAAGCTACAGTGAGGTGCTGGAAAAGGTTGAAAAACAGACCAATGGAATTCATAAATCGATCGCACAAACATGGCCAATTCATTTTTGACAAACGTGAAAACTCAATTCAATGGAGAAACTTTAAGTCCTTCAACAATTTGTGCTGGAGCAATTGGACATATCCAAATGCAACTCATATTTTTAATATATATATATACACACACATATATCTATGGTTGGTACAAAAGTGATTGTGGTTTAAAAGGTTAAAAATTGCAAAAGCCAGGATGGCCAGTTAGCTCAGTTGGTTAGAGCGCGGTGCTAATAACACCAAGCTAGCTGGTTTGATCCCTGTATGGGCCACTGTGAGCTGTGCCCTCCTTTAAAAATAAAAAAATTAAAAAAAAATAATAAGCAAAAACCGCTGTTACTTTTGCAGCAACCTAATATATGTGTGTGTGTACACATATTCAAATAAACCCAATGTACACTTAATATTTTAATCAAAATTTACTGAAAATTAAGCATACATATAAATATAAAATAAAAATATATACAATTTATAGAATAAAACCTAAGGGAAATTTTTCACAATGTGGTGTTAAACAAAATATTCTTATATGTGACATGAAAACTCTATCCATAAAAGAGAACAACAATAAACTGAATTTCGCAAAAATTGCTAAGTTTTGTTCTAGTAGAGACATGATTAGGAGAATGAAACATCAAGCTACAGGCTGGAAGAAAATATGTGCCTATCAGATATCCAACAAAGATTTGTATTCAGAATATGCAAAGGACTCTCAAAACTTAACAGAAAAATAAATAACCTAGTTGAAAAATCAGCAAAAGACAGACACTTCAGCAGAGAGGGTCTATAGAGAGGAAATAAACTCATGAAAACATGCTCAACACATTAGCATTACAGAAATGCCAGTTAAAATCATGAGAAGATACACTGTAGCTATTATATCGATGAAGATTAAAAAAAAATATGGACCATCCCAGATGCTGACGAAGATGCAGAACAGTCTCGCTGGAGAGATTAAAAATGGCACACCCACTCAGGAAAACAATTCTGCAGCTTCCTATAAAATGTACACATACGTAACATAGGACCCCGTAATTATGCTCCTGGGTAATTTATCCTAAAGGAATAAAATTATACTTATAGAAAAACCTGTACACAAATGTTTACCAAAACTTAATTTGTAAAAGCTACAAACTAGAAACTACTCGAATGTTCAACATGTGAATGAATATAGCTGTTTAATGGAATAGTCGTCAGCAATAAAAATGAACCAAATACTGGTATGCATAAAAACTTGAATGAATCGCAAGACATTCTGTTGAATAAAACAAGTTTTACATTATATATTGTTTGATTCCATTCATTGGATATTCTATAAAAGGCAAAATTATAGGCACCCAAAACAGCAGTGATTGCCAGGAGTTAGGGGTTGGAAAAAGATGTGACTATAAAATTCTTGAAAAAGATTTCTTTGTTAATGGAACCCTTCTGTAGTCTGATTCTGGTGTGGCTCCACAAATTTATACATGCATTAAAATGCATAAGTCTTTACACCAAAATCAAAATATCAATTTTACTGTATGAAAATATTAAAAAAAAAAAAACTATGTTGACAGTTTATCGTCCACCTTCTGGTATACATGTGTAGTACACTCATTTTGAGGAGAAGAAAAATCTCCTTGTGAAGAAGCAGGTACACATAAAAGTATTTACAAGTCTTCGAGCAAGGGAAGTGTAGTTTCCTTGGGAGCAGGGCCTGCTCTGCTGGTAAGGGAAGCTTGGAGATTATCAAGACTTCAAGGTTCTCAGACCTCTCATGGTCCATCCAAAATACCTTTCCAAAATCTCATTCCCTCCCTGCTTTCCATTCAATGCCTATTTTCCCAGAGGAGAGTTAGCTGAGACCTTGAATTTAATTCACCGTTTCACTAAACTGTTGCACAAATATATATTGTATCTGGCTTTCAGCCATGTTTTTCCTGCAGCTATCTCAACTATAATTTAATATATGTATATATAGTCACGGGATATGGAGTACAGCAGAGGGAATAGAGTCAATGGAATTGTAATAGATATATTTGATGTCAGAGGAGCAGCAGATTGGGGAAGGGGGGTTATCACTTTGTGAGGAGTGAAATGTTTAGTACATTATTTTGTACACCTGAAACTAATAAAAAAGAAAAAGTAAGATAATTTTAGGGCTTCCATAGAAACTCTCAGTTTCTCTGATTGTGTCTTTAGCCCTGAACTTGTCACTTGTTTGCTTGAGAGCTCTCAGAGTTACCAGCCCAGCCCATGGTCCTGTCATTTATTACTCTGCTCAAGTGAAGTCAGCACATGGAATGTGCAAACATTGTCTCCATAGCATTCTACACCAGACAGCAACAGGTAATTATTACAAGTAATCTGGATGCCAGTACTGCTGTATATAATGTCCTATCTTCTGTGGGGAAAGGAAGCATCACTACAGATCAAACAGTGGGCAACCCAGCCTCAGAACCCCATTTTTGAAGGTGGGTTTTCTGGTGCCAGTGGTGATTGGTAGAGTGAAGACAAGGAGAAGAGCTTAAGAAATACTTATAACTGAACAGCAATGCAAGACTTTCACATCAAAATTATAACTGCAGTAATAGATAGTGACACTTATCAGAAAAGTAGATATATTGAAAACAACTGAGGTAACTTTTCAATTCCAGAAATTGAAAAAGGTCAGTATAGCAAGCCTAACTAATGATGAAGAAGGAAATAAGTTTGAACTTAGATATATATGAAATAATGAACAAAAAAGGAAACCCAAAAGCCAATAAATTCAGAAAAGATGCTTAAATTCATTCAAAGTTTCAAAGAAAAGCAATAATAAGATACAATTTTACCGACCACCTAGATCATGGCCTAATCCAATCAGCTGCCTATTTTTGTACAACCCACAAGCTGAGAATGGATTTTACATGGTGAAATGGTTTGGGAGGAAAATCAAAAGAATATTTCATAACCTGTGAAAATTACTGAAATTTACGTTTCTGTGCGCATATAAAAAGTAGTATTGGAATATAATTTTTTTTAATTAAGAAAAGATATGCTACAATGATCAGACAGACAAAAAGAAGAAAAGTAATTATAAATTTGGGGAATATATGGAGAAATGAGAGAATCCATATACTTTTGGTAAGAATGAAAACTCACATATTACTTTTGAAAAGCAACCTGGCTGAATTACTGAAATTATGTAGGCATATATCCTATGACTCACATGTCCCTCTCCTGTGTATAGCTGTCCCTGAGAAAAATCACCAGTCCATCAGGTGACATTCATGGATCAAACCTTGGTGACAATATTTGTGGTATCCCAAGTTGGGAGCAATGTAAGAGTTATTCCTAAGAAAATAGGAAATAAAATGTGATGTTTCCATAATAGAGAATACCATCCAACAATTAAAAGCAATAAATTCAATCTGCAGATGGCAGCACTGATGGTCATTTCAGGTTATACTAAAGAAGAAAAATAAAAAAGCAAGAAGGTCTAAGGCACAACAGCATTTACAAGACTTTAAGACATGTAAGTCTAAAACACTGCCACATTCATTCAATTAAGTGACTGACCTAGATCACACACTGTTCCAGATACTGGAGAGTATCAGGGAGCAGACAGGAAAAGACCCTTGTCCAGGCAGAGTGCAGATTTTGCGGGTGGAGACTGACAATAAACTAACTGAACAGATAATAATAGAAAGGCTGCAGGGAACAGCAGAGCAGGAAAGGGCTCAGCAAGCACAGGAGACTAAGAAGAAGCCACCAGACGGATCAGGGACAATCAGACGGCTGTGAAGAGGGTGTGAGCAGCTACGTCAAACGCTGCTGAGTGTGACCAGGAGACCACATAAGGGACATCAGAGAGTGTAACATGCCATGATTTTAACCGTGTCAGGAGCAGACTCATTGGAGCTGTGGGGACGAAGGGACCCCAGCATGGCCTAATGCCACTGAGGCTAAGTGGATACAGCGAGCAACTGCAAGTCTTCCATGACGCTTTGTGTGTAGAGAGCAAAGCAGCAAGTGGCAGCTGGAGAGGCACCTGCGTTCAAGAGGGGGGCATGCTGTTTAGCTTTAAGGTGACGGTGTTGCAGGACGTCTGTAGGCTGAAAGGAAAGCGAGAAATCACCGCAGAGGGAGAGAGCAGAATCACAGAACAAAATATTCACACAGAGGGGCGGGATTAGAGTGCTAAGAGAGTCCTGAGAGCCGGAGGTGGCGTTTGTGTGGAGAAGGCGCACACTGCCATGGTTCCAGGACAGGGCACACAGGTGTACTTACGGATGCCCGGGAGGCAGGGGACTGGGGGTGGGAAATGAAACCACCCCATCCTTTTCTCTGTAAAATGTGAGGCAGGACGTCAGCTGGCAGAGCAGCTTCGGAGAGTAGTAGGTGCATAGTTTCACCCTCTCAGCTGGGAATGCCGGAGTTGGGGCCCAGCTGTGTTCACATGAAGGGAAATGTTTTCAGAGGCTCTGTTCTCCACCCTAACACCCCTCCTGGGCCTTAAGAGAGGGCAAGAGAGCTTCCTCCACACATGGCAAGGGACCCGCCCTCCCTATGGGACAGTGACAACAGGGTCCTATTCCAGGAATAAAGCTAGAGAAGTGTTTCATGTCTGAATCAGGATAGCGGACAAGAAAGAAGAGGAATCTCAACAACCAAATCAGCAAGTTCTCGTCAGGGACTCATCCCAGCATGTCACTGCCCCATCTATGGTGGCAACGTGGCAGTAGATTTTGAAATCAGTGTAGTGGGGTCAAGTTCATCATTTTAAAAATGAAAGAGAATGGAAGAGAAGAGCTTTTAAAAATGACAACTGGACCATGGAGCTCATGCAGACACACATGTGCGTGCACTGTCATGATCTAGCCGTGGCCACACTGTCAGTTGTTCAAAACACGCTGCCAGAGGAGATGCAAATACTTAGAGCGTCATCCCCACGTCCTTGGAGAGACAATGCCCCTTAGAGTGCTAGGCTGTGGACGGACTCAATTGCAACGTCTCTAGAACATGCCGCGTCTTCCCACCTCCGAAACCTTCTCTACAAAATGCACGTCATTGTCTGCCTCGAAATGCCTAGAGCATTTGTCCTCCTCACATTATAAATGCTGCCATTTTCAGTTTTTAAATCCCTCTGTATTTTCTCTGGAATCCATTTCATGATTTGAAAATGCTGCTAGAAATCGCATCTGCCAGGTTTTCTTTTTCCAAGCTCTTTCTTCCTGCAGATATTAGCTAATGAAGTCCGCGCATGCAAGCTGTGAGCTCTCTAGGAAATTGTGAGCTACTTGTCTTTGTCATTTCAATATTTTTTTTCTCCTCCACCAGCTTTCACACTGCACGGAAATACCCTTTGGGTTAGTATGAATTGAAGTAGACATATTCAGAAGCCACATTTAGAAAAAAATATAGAACAAAGTGTGTATGTCTTTCAAAGGCTTTTTGCTGTTCTAAATATTTCATCAGAGAAGTGATTGCAGTAGAACCACAATTCCTTCCCTTTTGCAAACGATATTTTCCAGAGAACTAGTACCCTTCTTTATACTTACATTCTCACATTTTCCGTAAGAAACACTGAAGAATTCTATATTTGAATCCCATTTATGATTTTCCTTAATTATATCGGCATTTTGTTTCCTCCTTTTTGAAACAGAAAGTGCAGTAGCCGTAGGTCTGTAAGCTATTGATGCGGGGCTCCAACCTCGTTACTCCATTTAGATTTTTTAAAGGGCTCTGATCATATTTATTGATTTTAAACCTATCAGAAAATACAATGCAGGTTTCATTTTTAGCCAAAGCAGAAGCAGGGAAGGGCCAGCCATGTGCCTGTGCCCACCCGAGCGCGGTTCTCCCGAGGCACCGAGGCAGCTGTGCCCAGCATTTTATTTGAAACCCTGAGTAAATGTCAGTCAGCTGGGTAATTCTTCCAGGTTCATGGCAGACACCTATTACTTTAGTCACAACTGCTTTTGAAACAACGTTATATTTAGAAATCATGGAAACCTCCAGACCCAGGAGATCTGGAAGAACATTCTGAGTCAAAGGGAAAAAAGCAGCAGGGCGTAAAGAAAAGTTGGCTATACTACTTCTGCTCCTGGGGAGACCGAGGGAGAGGGCTCCCTTCAGAAGGGCAGTGTGACCCAGAGCTTCAGATTCTGGGGCTGGCAGTGCAGCCCCAGGCTCTCCAAAGGCCTCTCTTCCCCTGGACTTCACCAGAACCACCTGTCCCACCTGTGAGGACAAGCAGCTCACACCCACAGACTCCACCTCCCAGCCAATAAGCAAGTGAGGAGGGGTGATGTCCCTAGTCCACTTCTACTGCCATGAAGTCCCTTTTCTCCTTTGCTGAAAAGACATGTGGATACAGGTTCTCACCACCCCTTGCTCCACATGACCATTCAGCCTGCACCTCCTGTGATCAAGCTAAAAGCTGTCGACATCCATGCAAAGTAACCACCGAACTCATGTGGTCGTGGTTCTCCAGTCCAGTAGCCCCCAGACTCAGGACACAATGGCAGCCAGTGACCATAGCCCATAACTTGGTCCCCACCTGGAATGCCAAAGCCCTGTGTTGTGCTCTGTTGACAAGCTCGGAACTGCCAGCGTGCTTACCTCCATACTCCGCAGCGTCTGCGCTCGTGCTCAGCAGCCCATGCGTTCCACGCTCGCAACTCCCCTCTTGCACCTCACAGCCCATCGCTGGAACCACCCTCTTGCTGACACCCTAAGTCTTCCGCTTGTCCTCCTTCACCTTCGTTATTTCATCACCCACTGCTTGCCCAACCTCTCACACGTCTAGCCGTGCAGAGACAGACAGAAATGTCGCCACAAGACAGCCTCTGCTTCCAAACCCAGAAGTGGCCATAATCACGTTGCATCTCCTTCATGAGCTTCCATTGCCCTATTAGACTCAGTGGCTATTTTAAATATCCATGATTTCCCTCTCACCTCCTTCTGTCTCATCTCTTTACTCTGAGTACCTATCATGTGGGGTCTCTGATCCTGCTCCCTGCATAAGAACGCAGGACATGGTGAGGCCAAAAAGGAACACCCATGGAGCCATGGATAGGGGAGTCACACCACCATATTCTCTCTGGCAGCTGGTTGGAGACACAGGAAGCAGGCTCCACACAATGCGCAATCTGCCGTCCACTGCCCTGTTAACCAACCAACCTCCCTGCCAGTGTAGCCACCACAGTTATATTAGTAGCTAATGGTTAACCGATAACAGCTGGTGGCCACCCAGCCACAGTGGATGGCTGTCTGACTACAGCTGATGATGGCCATCTAATAACCGAGCCAGCACCTTTCCACGTGAGGCCGAGAGCCTGGAAACTGCTCTCTGGGATGCTGTCCCCATAGGACCAGATCCACATTTTTCACTTTACAATAAAGCCATCAGGAAGGGCTTTTGCTGCAGGTGGCAGCATGTGCACAGATGCCCCTGGCCAAGGGCAGACTGGGACCTTAAATGCAGTCTGTGCTGAGATCCAGGCCTCCTGCTTGTCTGATTTGTCTCATGGGAGCAGGTTGGTGGTTGGTT
The DNA here is from genome assembly GCF_036562045.2 of Rhinolophus sinicus. Taxonomy (NCBI): domain Eukaryota; kingdom Metazoa; phylum Chordata; class Mammalia; order Chiroptera; family Rhinolophidae; genus Rhinolophus; species Rhinolophus sinicus. The sequence continues at coordinate 114,247,400 of NC_133758.1, forward strand.
CAGCCAGAGGAGATGCCCTTTTTGTAATTTATGCAGCTGTGCATCAGACGGGCATTTCTTCTCACCACCCCAACACACACACACACAGGCACACACTCACGTCATCGTTTCCATAGACACCTTGCTCTCTTTCGTGTCAGTGAAGGTCAATCTCTCCCTTATTTAAATTCATCTGCCCACGTGTGTTCTTCATCTCAGCCCCGTGGCCCTTCTCTGGAATCTCCCCCCACTGTTTGTTCTCTTCCTCCCCTGGATCTTCAAGCTTCTCTGCTTGACTCATTTCCAAAAGCATCTCAGAACTAGAAAACAACTTGCAAAGTAACTTTTGTGACAGGATAAATCCCTGAGCTAGGGATTTTCTGTAATACCAACTAGGTTAGAGGAGTTGCAAATGACTTCAGGTAGATAAATTATACAGAGAAATATTGCCAATCAACTTGCTTTAAAAATACATCAACAACACTGTTATAATATCATGCAAACGGTCTGTGACAGCTGAATCGGGGAAAGCGAGAAGAACCGGGGCAGTAATGGGCTTCCCTGTTGCAGGAGGGGACTGACTCAGCATAGCTTCTCAAGTGATTTGCACAATGTGTTCAGAAATACAAAAGGGGCCGTGCAATGAGTGTGTGTGTGTGTGTGTGTGTGTGTGTGTGTGTGTGTGTGTGTGTGTAGGGGAAGGTAGAAAAAGTAGAATACAGGGTTTTAAACTCAAATAACAGGCAAATTCCTAGTCCCAAAGTTCATTGGCTTGTCCTCAGTTTTTCATCTCCCTCAACTCATGTGAGAATTCTTTCCCTCTTCCTTAAATGTGCCTTTCCCTTTGGGTTCAGAACATCCCCTGGCACCTGCTCCTGGTCTGGCCATTCTTCTTCCCCACCCTCTGCCTCTTCTTTTCCTCCTGATGTCTCCTAAAGTGAGTGTCACGGAGGAGTTGACCTGAGCCTCTATCCTTTGTCCCACCATTGGACTCCAGCTGCCACCTTTATATGGTGGAATCTGGCTTCTAGGATTCTCCCCATGGTCTCCTGGTCCAGTCCAGTCCAGAAGCCACTGTTTTGTTTTCACTAATAGGACCAAATCAACCAGTTTGTGTTTCACTTTCAGTAGATACATCCCTGCCTTCATCAAATCTTGGCTCTCCCCCCTTTTATGCTGGAACATGACTCTTTTTGATGGTCACCATCACCAGGGATCCCGTTCAGGGTCTGTCCCCACTGGCGCCGCTGGCCTTTCTCTGTGAAAGCAGCTTTCCCTCCTTGCTTTGTGCCAAGTCTCATTGTCCTGCTAGAACATGGGGCCTGAGACATGGATTGACACCTGTGCTGTACCACAGACTTCTCTGCAGGTCAGCTAACACCAAATGAGCTTTCTGCCAGCACCGGAGGCTCACGTGGTCCCCTCAGACATACCATATCTGACTCCACTGGCTCCCTATAAGAGAGGACATCTCCTTCAGACCTTCTCACCTCATTGTGGACTAGAGAGAAGCCTTCTTAATGTCCGCATTCCTTCCAGCCCTCTAGGTAAAATCTCATTGCGTTGGATTAACCCTCCTGAGGTTGGGATCCCATCGGGGAATCAGTCTGTTCTACAAAGCATCGTGGCCAAAATCTTCTGACTGTCCAGCTGACAACGATCTTCCATTTCCTAAAATTTTCCATTTCCCTAATCTACCTGCAGACTATTGTATCTTTTCTTTTTAACATTATAATCCTCCCTTGTGATGGAGTTGATTGGAAGAGGCATCAATACATGTGTCCATTTGGGTCAGTTCCCCCCCATGAATTCTGAGTAGGAAAAGACAATGCTGGGTCAGTCCCTCCATCTGGCTTAGCCCAGAGTGTAGATATTCAAGTCACCTGGAAACTGAGTCATCCATCTCATGTGTGTTACTCATGGGGGTTTAAGAATAGCTTTGACACAAGGCAGAATAGAAATAATGAGTACTGTCGATTCTTGCTTCCATGTTTCAAAAACATATTTTAAAATAGGACTGATTCTTCTTGATTCATGCTCATATTGTGCCACTTATTTAGCTATATCATGATCCTTTATATCAGCTCATCATTTGTGTGGACATTCAATGAGGTGGGAAATATCCATCATCTTATTCCTAATTGCTAAAGACGAGGGCGTACAAGAGAACTCAGAAGTGCATTAGAGAAGGGCTGTGTGCACTGAAGCTTCCAGGGTGGAGTTGGAGAAACAGGGCAATCGTCCACATCACGTTCTATTTCCTTTAGCATCTGAGTAACCGAGAAAGGACTTTCCTGGTGAAACTATATAAAAAAAAAATATTATGTATTGGCAATTCCTAATTACCTGTTGTTGCCTTTGGAAAGTGGAAAACAAAAAGGTCAAAGATAATTAAAAAGTCGATCATTCAGATTTTTCCCATTGATTGAAAATCATTCAATAACTACAAACATCTGAAAAGTCATAGCCAATCTCAAGCTTCTAAGTTTCTAAATAATTTCAATTGGTTACTTTCTCTATTTTCATCTGATGCATGTATTTATCTATCTAGGAACCAATTGAGACAGAGGGTAAAATGTTATAAATTAATCTAGCAAGACAGCCCCAGGTCTTTTACTCCTTTGTGAATTCTGAAAGTCCAGGAAAATTGACACCAAAACAAAAGGGAGACACCCTTGAATCAAAGCACCAACTGGTATAGGAAACTTTAACTTCATAATGAATCTTTTTTTGTTGTATTATTTTGTTTTCCTCTTTTTCCATTGATACCATGAGGGTGAATAAGAGAGATTCTCCATCTTTTGTATTTGACAATTCTTGCATCTTTACCATCTCTAATGATCAGCCCTAAATGACTTCAGCACCCTAGTAAGCAGCCCCAAGCTCCACGTTCAGTTTGGGAGGGAAAGCGTGGATGAATCCCAGTGTTCACTCCTGGGAACTTACCTACAGATCGACTAACTAGACACGGAGTTCTGCAATGGAGAAATGAGTTCAGTTATGACCTACTAAAAATGAAAAATCACAATACAGACGCTGTACGTGGGGGCATCCGCGTTCTGTGAGTACTCGCTCCCAGCACTCAGAAAACTGCCCCCACCTATTTCAGAAGGCAAAAGATGGCTGTGTGCATTGTTCTCCCTGCAACACTCCCATGATAGATGATAACAGATGGAACACTTGGCAATGATGGCCACAGCTGTGGCTGGACCAGGACAAAAGAAGAAAGAAAGCATTAAATTCCAAGTAAGCACTTCTAATTATCTGCTTTTTTTTTTTTTTTTTAATACAGGAAAATACCATTGTATCTGTCTTCTAAATATTGAACACAAAGCATAATTATTTCCATCTAGGACTTTAAGATGCTATGCACACCATGCCAAAAAATAATAATTCCTAGTATTATTAGTGTATTAATATCAGTACAATATGCCTGGTTTCTAGAAAGTAGGGTCAAATTTAACTTACTGAAGCCCTTTCTTCTTCTGAAGCTGTTACTCTATGAATGAAACATAAATAGAACTAAGAAAGATGCTGTTATTTTTCTGAATAAGTTTCTTTTTCCCTATTATTTGGCTCTATTATCCCTACTACTGAAAAATAAAGCAGGATAGTGGGGAAAATCTTTTTTAAAAAAATATGGATTTTAAGCCTCGCCTGCATTACAATGTTGAAGAAAATTCATGTATCCTCTCTGAGATGCATTTTGAAAAAAAAGTCAAGGAATAGAATTAATGTCCTTATAATTTAGTTTGAGGATTAAACACAATAATGATTATGTGTTAACCTTCCAACAGTGAGACAGGTAACAAGTACTTACTACGAATTTGTCAATTATGGAAGAAGTAATCTTATTAGCATGGTATCTTTTGGCATCTGTAGCTCTATTAAGGATATTTTAGGGGATGCATGTGGCTCTTTCGTCCTTGAACTGAGTCATGTTCCCCTTTGATGACCTAAGACCATGGTATCATGGATGGAGGTGTGGCCGTGTTGGACCTCAGCCTCAAGAGTCAGCCCTGCAGGAAGGCAGGACTGAAGTCAACACCCCTAGGACATGTGGCAGCCCAGGAATTTGACAATGATGGGACACACTCGTGGACTCCGAACCATATACCATCATCGAAAGGATGCTCTCTTTAGAGGCCAACAGACCTCGCTGAGGTGCTGGCTCGGCTGTTCCTGTGGCATCTTGACCTTGGAGCTTTGCTCCAAGTTTGTAGTTCCACAACTGCTCAACGGGGAGAGCTACCATCTAAGTGTCTGGATGCATCATCTATATTAAAATTCTAGTGTCATGTCTGGGATCCACATTTCCAATCAATGCTGGCCATTGATACTGTTGTGTTTATCTCTGCTTTACTTCCATTTTGTGCCCCAAATCAGCTTCCCTCCTGGCCTCCTGCTTCTGGATTATAGATATCAGCCCCCCTACATCATACACAACACACACACACACACACACACACACACATCCACACACACACACGATACACACACACATATCCACATCATTTGTGAGTTTCAGACCCAAGCTCTCTGTGAGCAAACTTCCATCAGCGTGCTAGAAGAACTGAGTTGTCCCATCAGAGTAGGGTGTCCCTATTCCACATACAAGACTCAGCCCACAAGGTCTGCAGAGACAAGGTCTAGTTTCCCCAAACTGCAGGCCCTACTCAGCTTCCCACTGTGGAGAGGCAGCCCATAAGATTGTTCTGTGCCCCATCCAACCATGTTTCCTGGTATTTCTGCTTGCTCCAGGTGTGGAACTTAGACTAGTGGTCAAGGCAGATGGCTGCCTTGTCAGAATTTGGGGGGCTCTCCTCTGAACTGGAGCCTTATCCAGATACGTCAGCTTAGGGCTTGGAGTCCTGCCATCTTGGACTATTCTCCTGGGCAGAGACCTGGTGGAGTGACGACGACCTTCTCTCTCCCAGACTCCCCACAACTCCATCCTGACCACTGGCTGCTAGGATCCATGAGCCCACCATAACCTGTGGGTGTTACATCTCAAATTCTTCTGTGGGAGATCCTGAGGGAAAAACTTTTGGGGAGCAGATAGAGTTGTGATATTTATACTGATGAAACTACTCTATTTAAAATAGAGGTCCTCAGTTTATTACTAAGTTGATGATGTCAGAAAAACACAGATATTTACTAACAGAGATGTATTAATCATATTTATTCACATTTAACAAATCTAGTAGATATAAATATATTATAAATGTCTAATCTATTACTGATTGAAACAACTTCCCCAGTATTTACCCAAACTTCTCCAGCCTCAGAAGCAAGGAACGCTGCCCGAACTACAAAATATATAATTGGCTTGTAAACTTCCCTTCACTTTTCTTTTATTAAAAGCAATGATTGATATTTGTGAACTCGCTATGCACCAGGTCCGGAACGGCTCTAAGCGTCTTACGTGAATTAACTCATTTGCTCCTCTCAGGAAGCACATGAGCTGAATACTATTATGATCCCCATTTTACAAATGAGCAAACCTTCACTAATCCAAGGTCTGATTCTTCTGTTAATAATAACTGTATTTCAGGTATGACTTCCTCTACTTGAAATTCAATACCGATAAGAGGCATTCATTTCATTACCATATTCTTAGGTTTGTTCTGAAAGTTGATTTTCACCAATCTACAAATGAATATGCAAAACTTCATACATTCTGCTCCTGACCTCATGTCTCATTTTATTATACTTAAACATTCTTGAAAATGTATGGTTATGATGTTACTATAGATGCATTGGTCAACAATTTTCAGTTTGTAGTATAAAGGGGAACAGCTGTCTAGTACCAAAGGGAAGAGAACAATTCTTTCTGGGCCAAGAGGGAGCTGTATCTGGAAGCTGAAACTGCAAGTGCAGGACTGTGTGACCTGCAAGACCAAAGTTTAGGGGCTTCTGCCTGCACTATGGCTGGGAGCCCACCACGCACATGGCACCTGTCCCCTTAGCCAGACTCTACTAACCGTGTGGGGATATGATAACTCTGGGAACCATCTCCAGGGCAAATAGAGAGAGAGAAAAGGAAGGCCTGCAAGACACAGGCCACTTTTTCATTTTTCTTGGTTTCCAAAAGGGATTCACAGTCTGGAAGAATGAAGAGGAAATGGGAAGTGAACAGGGTTATAAAGATTGTGTTGCTGAAAGGTTTAGTTGGCGGGTGTTTGGCTGATACTTCAGATACAGGAATAAATGGCCACTCATGGGCAGGGATGTCACACAAACATCGCAAAGTTCAGGCACCCTGAGGTCACCTGACTGGATCAAGTGGTTTGAAAATTAAGCCTAGAGATGGTAGAGAAGGAAGCTGCAACAAAACAACCAAGCCAGATGAAACAGACTTCATCTTTTAAGAAATAGAATTAAGATGTGAGATGCCCAGTATTCTAGACAAAATCAGGAAAGACAGTGGCTATCAAAGACCCCAAATGACCACACAAGAGAGGGAAGTAAACAGTGATCTTAGGACTTCACAGGAAAGTACCTCAATCACACAGGAAGCACAAAGCACATGGGGGAGAGGTTTATATGTGGAAATAACAATGGTGGGGCAGGGGGCCGAGAGAGACTATTCAGAAGTCACAATCCTTAGGAAGGAAAGCAGATGGGTTCCTTATGCCAAGAAATACGTGAACATGACAACCCACAGCCTGAAAACAACTGCCTCCATGGGCAGACAAGAACAGGGGAGCATGGGGTCACCGGTGTGCCCCCTCCTGGCCCGCAGATTGGGAAGGAAGCCAAGTAGGGGTCCAGGTGATGATTTACCTGAACCCCCATCAGCTGCCTTCACATTAACTGCAGCCAAGCCCTTCATCAATTCCTCTTGTTACTCTGTTTTTATGCTACAAACAGGCAATCAGTATACCAAGAAGAGGACCCTAAGATAGTAAGAAACAGGAAACATCTCCCTTGAAATTCCATTATTCCCCCCATAACTCTCCCATCTTCACAGGAGGCTGTTTTTTGGTTTTGTTTTGTTTTGAATCACACATTCCTAGCTTAAAATGGTCTTGGAAATGCCTTGACTCTCCCTCACCTGTAACATGTGAATGCCATAGAAAGCCTTCACTGTTTCTACCACCTGCTCTGACCACCTTGTTCTCATAAATATGAGGTTCAGCCTCCAGGCGTGCTCTGAGCTCTGCGTATTCTCCAGGGCAGATGCAGTCCAACCCCGAACACCATGGTGGACAGCTCTTCAGGAGTCAATTTCTTGAGCCTGCCATCGAGATGGACTAGAATATTCACCAGAGGAGAAGCCAAACCGAGACCATTAGAAAAAACCAGATTGCGTCACCGCATGGGTGCTTCAAATGAAACCAAAAGCCTAAACACATTTGAAAACTAAAGTGCAGAATAAATCAATACAGCTGAACTTGCAGTTCAAGGTTATTCATTTAGCAGAAATATCAAGTATTCCTTTAAGTGTGAAAGGGTTATGCATTTGAAATCTGAAAGAAAAAAAAGGTCAAATTTTACATTTTCAGAGAAGGTGGCCCATCTGTGGAGTTATCATTTGGGTTTACGTGCTTCGTACTGTTTACTCAGAAGATTTTGTTGTGATTCTACTTTGTCTCAGAATTGGTGGGAAGATTGGAATGGTGTAATCCAGTGCTCATACTTTTGATTTATATTAGTCTCTTCAGGATGCTTAAACCAAGTCTTTCTTGTAGTAAGTGAAATCTTGAGTCATATTCTCCTTTTGATTCATCTTCAGTTGTTGTGGGTTGTTTCCTCGTTTAGTTTTGTTTTTTGTTTTGTTTTGTTTTTTTGTGAACGGTAGCGTGAGAACATAAGAAGGATAAACGTCCCTCTTTGGAAAAAGCCAGACACTCCAGCCAAACACCTCTCCCCCTTTGTGCCTTTCTGATAAACGCAAAAACACTTTCTGGGATGATCATAACGCGAGCCAGATTTTACCCACTGACACGTCAGCACAGGTGAGGTATCCGAATGTCAATAACAGACACAAGAGCCTCCCATCACGAGCACAGACAAGGGCTCTTTCAAAGGGAGATGGCGAGGGACTGCAGTGTGTGCCCTATTCACTCCTAAGAGGGCTGGCTCTGCAGAAAACCACTACCTACCAACAGGAGATGGCCAAGGCATGTCTTCTAGAGTTGGGATGGCTGTGAATCTTGCTCTGTGCCTCAGTTTGCTCACTGTAAAATCAGGATTAAAATTATGTTTCCCTTATAGGGTTGTTTTGCGGGTCAGGTAGGTTGTAATCACTGGAAACCATAATTGGCATGTGATAAAACGCTACCTCCATCCACTACCATCATCATCACCATCATCATCTTCATCCTTATTAAAATCAGTAGGGACGCTATATATTAAGAAAAACTTCAATGTGGATATTAAAATCCAGAAAGGTGAACTGATTCAGGACCCTGAAGGTAGCCCAAAAGAAAATGACAATGGTTCAAGAGGAGTCAGATTAGAAACCTGGAGAGTCAGCCCTGAGCTGCCTGAGCCTGAAGCATAATAATGAGGTAACGCTCACCCCGTTTCCTCAGTTAGTTCATATTTGAAATGCCTTTCTGCCTCACAGAATTGTTACAAGGATTTACAATATGATAAATGGGAAATTCTCTGAGAATTATAAAACACTATGAAAATAATTATAATAGCTAATATTTATTGTGAGCTTAATTTCCTAAGAGCCTGCTGATTTTCTAAACTCTTTTCCCATTTTAATTATTTTAATGTTCACAACTCTGCCATGAGACAGGACCAGGATGATTACTCTCCCAACTGACAGATGAATCCTGGGGCATGAATGCATGTCCGAGGCCACACAGGTAACAAGAAGCCCACCTGGAATTTCAGCAGTCCGTCTCCAGGCCCTGGACCCCAACCACTGCACAAACTGCCTGTAAAATCAATCAATCAGTTGGTTGATTAATAGATTGATTGGTTGACTCAACAAATGTGCACTGAGCTCTCATGTGCCAGGCACCATCACAAGCCCTGGGATTCAACAGTGACACTGAGTGACAAAGCAGTTGCCCTCAAGGATTCTGCTTTGTAATGTAGGAAACTGACAGACAAACTACAATGTCAGATGGCAGAAGTGGAGAGAGGAAAAATAAGGCAAGGGAACGGACTACAACAGCTACAGGGCAGAGGCACGTTTGAAGGGGACTTCCCAGGTGAGAGGGTCTGGTAACACAGCACAGGTTGAGATGGCAGGGCTTGGGAAGGCGGGAGGCAGGACTGGCCATGAAGCCGACAAAGGCTAAACACTTCTTTTTTACGTGGTGCCCATGGGAGGTTTCAGATTAGACAGTTACAGAATGACAAGGACAAAAGGGTTCCAGGGAGAGGAAACAATTGATGGTGCTAGAGGCCGAGAAGGCCAGTGGGGCTGGAGCTTCGTTGGCACAAAGCGGTGACAGTCACAGTCAGCCAGGGTCCTAGCTGTACGCAGGACACATGGCCATGAGGGATGCTGCGATGGAGCTGCACCGTTCACGTAGGCCTCTGAGATCTCATTGGTAAAGGATGATGGGGTCAATAAATGAAATGCAGCTCATCAAAGAAGAACTCACCCAAACCACTCACAGGACGGAAGGAAGCCAGGCAGAGAGGGTGGAGTTAGCAGACACACTTAGTACCAGGTCATAGTTTAAAGGCCACTGAATCACCACCAGTTTGATTGAAATCATGCCTTCACGGTGAACACTATTAACCTACAAATGTGTGATTTAATTATCTAAACAGCTCTCAAAATATATCAGCAAACAGGTATCCAAATAGTTCTGTATAGAAACACTCAGAGATAGTTATAAGACTTGTAATTTCTTGTGATTTAAAAAACTTTTATTCATTTTTCTATTGTGTATAGTTGTCAAGTGAGAATAGGTGATCATTTATCAAAGAAACATTAATGTTTCCAAAACAATTGATTTACTTTCTCAGGAAGAAAGGGCAGGGTCCTTGGATTCTAACAGCTGAAGATATCCACCTAATTAGACTTCTAAAAAATCTGAGAAGAATTTATTTTACCTGCCTGGCATCTGAGTTTCAATTATTGAACTTCCTAATAAATGAAAAGCAACTGATGAAGTTACCCAGCAAACAAGATAAACATAATGTCAAATGTTGACTTCATTAGTTAGAAACACCAGAAAGTATCAGCCAAGATTTATGCATCACGAACCAAGATGGCAGAGTAGGTAAACACTGTACCTGCTTCCTTCCATGAACACATTAAAATTACAACTAAATTACAGAATAATCAACCTGGAGAACCATCTGAAGTCTAGCTGAACAGAAGTCTTATAACTAAAAACATAAAGAAAAAGCCACATGGAGACTGGTAGGAGGAGCAGAGACACTGAACGGGCCCCACACCCCCTCGTGGTGGTTGAAAATCAGGAGGGATATATTGGCTGTGGAGGAGGTTCCCCCCAGAGGAGTGAGGGATGCCAGCTCCACACTAGGCTTCACAGCCAGGAGTACTGCTGCAGGGAAGAGGAGCCCCCACAACATCTGACTGTGATGAATGGTGGTGGTTCTGGCCTTCCACATGGGATGGAAAGCTACAGGAAACACCAATGTCCACTTACAGGCCCATGCACAGACTCGCCCATTTGCAAGCACTCACCCTGGGCGGGGACACCGGAGACATACAGGGGGGAAGACAGAAGTGTGTGACTTCAGGACAAGGGCTGGGGGACAGTGGTTATTTTTTCTGTGAGGGAACATCCTCTGGTGCAGTCAGCAGTCGGGCAACATCTTTCCTGTGTTGAGCCCATCCCCACACAGCTAAATCTATTATCTGATTGGTCTGTGAGCTCCGCTCACTCCACCCTGCTGACTCACTGAGACCCTGCCCCACCCACTCCCATAACACCTGAGGCACTTTCTTGGGAACAGCCAGCCTCACTTGCATTACACTCGTCCTTGCAAAATTATCTGAGTCCACTGGCCCCAGGCAGGCAGCAACTGGCTTTGGTTTGCTCTCAGACATTTGCTGAGTACCTCCAAGCTCAGCACTGGCTCCAAACCAAATCTACATTAATCCGGTAACCACAACTCTTCCTGCTCTGGTGATACCCTGAACCCCTGCCTCACCTAAGTTGCATACTGCATGAGCCTTTCCCAGTAGCTGAGCCTTAAGGAAGTCAGCAGGTGGCAGCAGGCCGTGAGTTGTCCTGGCTTTTTGCAGAGCTACCCCAAGCCTGGTACTGGTGGCAGCTGTCCTCAGTTCACAATGTGGCCTCCCCCAACTGCCTCTGGGTTTAGCACAGGCAGTGAACAATCATGGATCACTTTATAGCTCTACCAGGTAGTCCCCAGCTGGTCATAGGCAGTGGATAACCTGGGCCTGCTCCAGAACACTTCCCAAGAGGCCCCAGAACAAACATACTTGGAGATTGACTTCAGACCACAACAGAGCACCACCCAATTAATCCCACAAGAGACATACACAAAGAGCATCTCAACAGGCACCAGAACCTGATAGGGAAAATCCCACTCAATGGGGTAACCCACCCAAACAGCAGCCTATAAGCTGTAGATGTGGCCAAACCCCACAGCCAATCAGCCTGAGGTTCAGTCCCACCCAGTGATGTGCCAATAGCAATCAAGGCTCAACTATAACAGGAGGGCACACACAACCCACAAAAGGTACACTCCTAGAGCAGCCAAAGCAGGTGGACAGGGAAACTGCCAGGGCTCCACAGGGCACCTACTACATAAGGCCACCTAGCACAGACTGGGAGACATAACTGATCTGCCTAATACATAGAAACAAACATATAGAGACAGCCAAAATGAGGAAACAAATAAATGCATCCCCAATGAAAGAATAGGAAAAAACTCCAGAAAAAGAACTAAATAAAATAAAGGCAAGCAACCTACCAGGTACAGAGTTCAAAACAATGGTTATAAGGATGCTCAAGGAACTTAGTGAGAACTTCAACAAAGAGATAGCAAGCATGAAAAAGGATATAGAAACCATTAAAAAAGAACCAGTCAGAAGTGAAGAATACAATAACTGAAATGAAGAATTACTAGAAGGAAGCACCAGTAGACTAGACGAAGCAGAGGATCAAATCAATAATTTGGAAGACAAGGTAGCAGAAAACACCCAATCAGAACAGCAAAACGAAAAATGAATCCAAAAAATGAGAGTAGTTTAAGAGACCTCTGGGAGAATATCAAGAATAACAACATTCACATCATAGGGGTACCAGGAGAAGAGAGAAAGCAAGGGATTGAGAACCTGTTTGAAGAAATAATGACAGAAAACTTTCCTAACCTGGTGAAGGAAATAGACATACAAGTCCCAGAAGTGCAGAGAGTCCCAAACAAGATGAACCCAAAGAGGCCCACACCAAGACACATTATAATTAAAATGGCAAAGTTTAAAGACAAAGAAAGAGTCCTAAAAGCAGCAAGAGAAAGCCAATTAGTAACTTATAAGGGAGTTCCAATAGATTTTCAGTTGATTTCTCAACAGAAACTTTGCAAGACAAAAGGGATTGGCGCAAAATATTCACCATAATGAAAAGAAGGACTTACAACCAAGATTACTCTGTCCAGCAAAGCTATCGTTTAGAATTGAAGGATGGATAAAGAGCTTCCCACATAAGAAAAAGCTAAAAGAGTTCATCACTATCACTAGCAAACCAGTATTACAAGGAATGTTAGAGGGACTTCTTTATGACAGAAAAAAAAAAAGATCAAAATCATGAATAATAAAATGGCAATAGCTACGTATCTATCAATGATTACTTCCATTGTAAATGGATTAAACGCTCCCATCAAAAGACGAAGGAAGGCTGAATGGATAAGAAAACAAAACTCTTACATATGCTGCCTCCAAGAGATACACTTCAGATTAAAAAACACACACAGATGGAAAGTAAAGGGACAGAAAAAAATATTTCATGAAAATGGAAATAAAAAAGCTGGGGTAGCAATACTTATACCAGACAAAAGAGACTTTAAAACAAACTCTATGACAAGAGACAAAGAAACACCCAGTAATCCCACTTCTGAATGTTTATTGGAAGAAACTCAAACACTACTTCAAGGGGACACGTGCATCCATATGCTCATTGCAGCATTATTTACAATGGCCACAATGTGGAGGCAGCCTGGGTGTCTGTCGATGGATGAATGGATAAAGAGTGGGTGGTACATGTATACAATGGAATATTGCTCAGCCATGAAAGGGAATGGGTTCTTGACATCTGCAGCAGCATGGATGGACCTGGAGGGTGTTGTGCTGAGAGGAGTATGTCAGACAGAGAAAGACAGATGCAATGTGATTTCACTTATATATGGAATCTAAAGAGTAAACTAAAAAACAACAAAAACAGAAACAAACTCATAGATACAGAAAACATTTTCATGTTTTCCAGATAGGAGGGGGGTTGTGGGTGTGGGTGAAAAAAGGGGAAAGGATTAAGGAGTATAAAATTGTTAAAAAATAGTTATTGGAATGTAGGGTAGAGCATAAGGAATATAGTCAATAATATTGCAGTAACTACGTATGGTGCCAGATGGGTAGTAGATTTGTTGGAGTGATAGATGGGAGAGGGTTGGGAGACAGCGTGAAAAGGTAAAAAGATTAAGAGGTACAAATTGTTAGTTACAAAATAGTCATGGGATGTAAAGTAAAGCACAGGGAATACAGTCAATGATATGGCAATAACCATGTATAGTGCCAGGTGGGTACTAGACTAGGCAGGGGATCACTGCATAAATTATATAAATGTCTAACCACTATGCTGTACACCTGAAATTAATATAAAATGATATTGAATGTGAACTGTCATTGAAATTTTAAAAAGGAGGGAAAAGGTGAAGGGCAACAAGTGGTCCAAATTGCCAGGTATAAAACAAATAAGTCATGGGGATGTAACGTATGGTGTAGGGAACATAGTCAATAATATCGTGATAGCATCGTATGGTGTCAGATGGTTGCTGGACTTATCATGGTGATCATTTCTCTATGTACATGTGTCGAAACGCTGTGGTGTACCCTGGAAACTAATACAATATTGTATTAATATGCTAGCTATATTTTTAATAAAAATCTTACAAACAAAGAAAGCCTTGATGCTTTCTTTCAGCATTCCCCTCTATGTCTCACCCTGCAAGGTGCGTGCCCCTCTAAGACTTGACTCCAACATTTGGAACCAGTGAGTTCGGCTCTGCATTTCAAGCCAAAGTCATAAAGAACATTACTTTATATGTTGAGTAAATAAAGCTCACACAGGCTGCCCAGCTATGCCGTTGGCATGGTCAAACAGGACGTCCTGCGTAAGACGGTCTCCAATGCAGCCCAGGTGGAACTGAACAGAGGGAGGTGAATGTGGTGGTGGGAGGACAGGAATTATCGTGATGCCCATAAGGACTGCACGCCACCTTACGTGCAGTGCCTGTGGGAAGCAAATGGGTAAAATGGTTCCCTCCACACAGACAAGACGACCTGTTGTGCTGACGGGCTCCAGACGCTTGTTCATTGTCCTGCAGGCAGTGTGTGCTTGGGTGTGGGGGTGAACGGGGTGGAGGTGAGGCAGGGACAGCTCACTCTACAGTCCCTCTTCCCCGTCTAGAAAAGGGATGAACAAGAATGGTAACAACTTCACAGGACTATAGGGAGAATTAGATGAATTGAAAAATGTAAATCAGATTACTCTTGGCACATAGTAAGTGCTCAATAAATGTTAGGTTTATGAGCAAACTCAGGAGCTGAAGTCATGCTAGACGAATAAGCACAACGCAGAAGAAACTCATGGATACCATAAAACAGATGAGTGGCCATAAGATGAGATCACATTCCAGCTTAATGTAGTGGAGACATCTTCAACATTTGAGCTACGCCTCTGTCATTCAATAGCAGAGGTCGTCTCGAGCCATTTGGGGTAGAAGAAGGGCTTGAACGTGAGGGCACAGGGCACGTGGTAGATAGACCTCATCTGAGTGACTCAGCTGTAGATTTGTCATCAGAGCAGTATTAATTGACATTAAACTGTTAGTTTTTATTAAAATTGTCCTAGTGGGTGGCAGGTCTTTTTCCAACTTCTTTACATACATGAATTTTCTAATCCTCAAAGTGCCCTAGGATGTAGGTAATGTCATTATCTCCACTTTATACATAAAGAGCTGGAGCACAGAAAGAGTCAGGAAACTGCCAACAGTTACAGCTGACATTGGCGGAGCTGGGATTCAAATGAAGGCTGGGTCCAGCCTCTGCTCTCACCACTACACCCTCTGAAATAGCAAATGACAACCCTGACATTCTCTAGAATCTGCATCTTCTAACCATTTGTCTATCAAACCACCTTATGTGGGATTAGAAAGAAAGCGTACTAAGGGTACTAAGGGATTCCTTGCAAAAGTGCTCGAAACCAAGTGTATGGTTTTTCGACTCTGAATGAGGGTGTGGCTCTTCCACAATTCTGTCTTTCTTCCTTGTGCAAATCTATTTTGCAGAAAGAGCAATGACTGCAAAATATAGAAGGTTGTGTGTCATTAGTTCTTTGACCTTGTGGTCAAATTGAGTATTTAAAAGCCACTGAAAGGTCTCTGACCGAACAATAATGCGCTCAACAAACAGTAACATTCTGCTCCTACCTACGTTATTGGCTGGTGGAAAAGACACTTCAGTGTGCCTACAAAAAGACGCGTATTCTGGAGTTTTTTAAATTTCACACTGATATGCTTTAGCTTGTTCTTCTGCCTTTTATATATATCGTTAACTGAAAGTTTAATCTAAAGGCTCAGCTAGCCCAGGTTACACATTCTGGAAAGAATCTCACAGGAGGTGCTACATACTTCATTTGCGTCACCGCAGGAGGCACATATGGTGACATGAGGTCACTAACAGAGATGCTGCGGTTAATCTCTGTGTTAAGCCAGTGACAGACAGACCTCTCCATTAAGTCACATTGCAGCCCAGAACTAGTGATGATATGTGAAGTGGTAACTTTGCACAATGTAAATATTTCATTTTCTGACACACTTTCAAATAATGATTTTATCACTCTTTGATGACACTGAATCAATTATTCCATTAGGATTTATAAAATGGCCCTGATTAAAATCAATAATTCCTTTTGTATAAAGAGCTTTTGCTTGAGAAATGGACATCTTGGTTGCTTTGAATTACGGTTGTATTGGAAAGGCAGTTTAACACTGTTTTCCTTTAAATCATCCATTTTCAAAGGACTCAATGTATTAGTCACCTCCAACAGTGCCAAACACATTTTGTTAATTTTGTTGTGTCTTTCTGTTTTGTAAATATAATTATAGAATTAAGGGGGAGAGAGAGAGAGAGATAGAGAGAGATTGTTTTTGCTTGTTTCCATCAATTGTGGTCATCATTTGGGGGGCAGGTGCTCTAATTGTCCCAACTTTGTCACATAGAATGTTGTGACATTCCTAGGTCCTTTTGTCAGAACCCTATTCAGTTTTGAGAACTCCCTCACTTTCCAATACAGTAAGATTCTTCTCTAAATGAAAAGAGACAGAAGAGGCTTCTGCTTCTGGAAAAATGGAGACACGTAGTTTTCCTATTCTTCCTATACAACTAAAGTTAGTCTCAATTAACTTTAGGTGCCACTGAAACTTCCAGACATCATGCACAAAACAAACACAGGAAGACACTGGAAGGCGAGGAGAAGGAAGAAGGCTGGCCCAGTATCTGCACAAGGCTGATCTCTTCCTGCTTTACATGTTCCAAACTGAGATCTGAAGATGTCTGCAAAATTAAGATGCATGGACAAAAAATAAAAATATGCTCTCCAGGAAAAACCTGAGGTCTATCTTCAAAGGAGCAGGAAAGGGGCAGCTTAGCAAGAGAGAAACTTTTCCATAATAAACGTTCTACCACAGAAACATGGAAGAACTGGAGTCCTATTGTACCCACGTCAGCAAAGGCTGAGAGGAACCCCTGGACTGCCATCCTTGTGAGGCTGCAGGAGGTGCCCCAACACCCCTGCCAAGGTGGAGCCAGGGAAAGCCAAGCAGAGAGCTAGGTTTTACATCCCCGCCTGCTGGCAGCAGCAGTTATCACCTCCTTATGTTATCATTGGAGACCACATGGAGAGCCAGGATTGTCACATCTTCCCCCACTGCGGTAGTGTCAGAGCACCCTAGCAAAGAGCCACTCTCACCACCATCCGGCAGTACCAATGCCGCCTCCACACACTGTGAGTGGTGGCCACATGGGGATCAAGAACTCCCACCCATCAGTAATGAGAGGGTCCACCTTGGGTGTCAGTGGAGGCTAAGCAGGGAAGCTGGACTTCCACAGCCACATGGCAGTAATGAGGCAGCACCCTCCCCTGCAGAGCCAGAGAAAGCCATAGAAAACAGAAAGGTGTAATAAGACTCAACCTTTCATCACATAATATGGAAATGCTCACGTTTCAACTAAAATATCACTCATCATGCCAAGAAACAGAAGGCCTCAATCTGAGAGAAACAAAGAGAATTAATATATGCTAACATGGATGACTGAGATGGTAAAAATGTCTAACAAAACTTTTATAACAGCCATCATAAATATGCTTCAACAAACAATTACAAAAATGCTTAAATAAAAAAATACAAAACCTTGGCAAGCAAAGAGAAGGGATAACAAAGGATCAAATGGAAATTTTAAAACTGAAAAATACAATAAATAAAAGAAAAAATCAGTGGACTGACTAAACATCAGAATAGCAGGGACACAGAAAGAATCACTGAAATGAAAAAGCCAAGAGATGTTACCTAGTCCAAACAACAGAGGGAAAATATACTATTAAAAAAAGAAGAAGAAAAAAGAAAGAAAGAAATGAAGAGAGTCTCAGGGACCTCTGAAACTATAAAAATAGATGTAAAATTTGTATCATCAGAGTCCCAAGGAGAGAGGAGAAAAAGCAGAAAGGGGGGGGGGGGGAATCTAACAAATAATGACTGCAAATTTCCCAAATTTGGCAAGTCATAAACCTACAGACTTAAGAATCTGAGTAAAACTTAAATAGAATAAACCCAAAGAGATCTACACATAGACACCTTATAATTAAAATATTGAAAACTAAAGACAAAGAAAATATATTTAAAGCAACCATAAAATAAATAGTACTTTGCCTACATGGAAAAAAAAAATTGAATGGTAGTTGATTTCTCATCAGAAAAAATGGAGGCTAGAAAGCCACAATATCTTCCAGTGCTGGAAGAAAATAACTTATACCTAGCAAAATATTCTCCAGAAATAATGGAAAATCAATATATTCTCAGAGAAATGAAAACTAGAAAATCTGTCATCAGCAGAGCTACCATAAAAAGATGGCTGTAGGAAGCTCTCTAACAGAAAGGAGGAACCTTGAAGAAAGAGCCTGGTAAGCAAAAATATTGGCAACTGAAATAGTCTTTCCTTGTTTTGAGTTTTCTAAATTATGCTTGCCAGTTATAGCAAAAGCATAATGCTGCCTGATATGGTTCCAAATGTTTACAGAGGACATATTTAAAACAATTATAAGCAGGGGAGAAGAAAGGGATGTAAAGGGAGGTCAGATTTCTATGCTTCACTGGTAAAATGTTGAAACCAGTAACTTGTGATAAGTTCTGTATATGCAATGTTATACCTAGAACAATCACTAAAAACACTATAGGAAGATATATACTAAAAATGATGAGAAAAATTAAAGTGTTATTCTAAAATGTTTTCCTAAAATTAAAATGGTCAAAAACTGACAAAAAGAAAGAAAAGAAAAAAAAAGAGAGAGAGAGAGAAATAGAAAACAAAACATAAAATGGAAAATGTAATCCCTAACATATCAATAATTTCATTAACACTAAGAGGTCTAAACAAACCAATTGAAAGACAAGGATTAGCAGAGTAGCGTATAAAACATGACCCAACTATGTCATCTTCAAGAAACTGACTGCAAATATAACAATCTGGACAGGCTGAAAGTAATTGGAGAGAAAAAGATATATCAGATAAACATTAATCAAAGGAAAGTAAGAGTAACTCTATAGTATCAGGTAATGTAGATTTCAGAGAAAAAAACATTTACCAGAGACAATGAAGAACATACTATAATGAGAAAAGGGCTGATATACCAAGAAGTAATACCAATCCTAAATGTATATGCACCAAACAAAAGAGCTTCAAAATGTATGAAGTGAAAAGTGATTGAACTGAAAGGAAAAGTAGACAAATCCCCAACTATAGTTATAAATGTCAACTCTACTCTCTTAACAATTGATAGAATAACTAGACATAAAACAAACAAGAACACTGAAGAACACCCTGAACCAACAGGACCTGAAATTCAGCAATTGAACAGAGATGATAAAATTTATTTTAAAACACTGCAGAAAAAAATCTATACAATATATATTGGAAATGTTATTAATTATTAAATTTACAGATGAGAATGTTTCTTATAGTGTATTTTCCTATATTCTTGAAATTTTTCATAACAAGTCAACAGATAAATAAATAGTAAGTGGTACTTCCTCTATAACTAGTCAGTTGGTTTTGTTAGTTACCTGCCTTTGATTATTAAGACATCCTACATAAATATCATAGATGTTTTGAAAGCATTTTAATAAAATAGAGATGGTCCTTCTTTGAGTTTTTTAAATATAGAGCCTCACAGGTTTACAACATTTGCCCTCACTCTTCTTTTAAACATCAAACATGTATTGAGTGTATATTTGGATAAGACGAACAAGACCGTTTCCTAAAAAAGCGCATAATCTAATCAGGAAGAGAAACATGTGAGTAAATGTTCAAAATACACTGTGACGCTTGTGACACAAATATGTGTAATATAGAGGTCAACATGCTCCAAGGGAACGGTGATGAGTGGTGTGGTATAAGATGCTTGATATTTGAACTAAGTTTTGATGGATGATAGGCATTTACAGACAGAAAAGAGCAGAAATAGAAATCTTAAGTAGGAAGAAAAACACAAGGCAAGAACTATGAACCAGAACTAATAAATTTTAAACAAAATTACTATTGCTGGATAAAAATGCAGACTGGCTAGAAATAAGGCAGGGTAAGTATACATTAATGAAATCAAAGAAGGCCTTATATATCATATACTTTGATCAACTCCTCGAGTCTACAAGCATCTTTTTGTCTTCCCAGGAAGAAGACGGCCCCCGGAACCTGTTTGTGTATTGACAATGAGAAGTTGTTTTTAGTACAGTAAATCTTTACTCAACATTGTTATGTGACTTTCAGCAAAACAACTTACAGTGAAACCAATTTTGCCATAGTTGGTATAAACAAGAGTTAAGTTTCTGTAGCATCTCATCAACGTTATGATGAAACAACACTGAGTGAAAAGACATTATTGGAGGTCCTGCTCTCCTCCTGAGATATATATGGCAAAGCCATGGGGGTTTGAGGTAAGAGAATTTCGAGGTTCCTAATGCCTTGCAGCTAAGGACGTTGGGTAATAACCATGAGAGGCTTTTGATGGTGGATCAATACTGTGTGTGCTGGGCATCATGTCATCGTGGGCAGCTATGAGAAATGCCAACTATGTCCCCTGCCATCACAGATCCCAGCTGCGAGTGCTGCCTCCCAAGGAGACAGGACCTTACTGAGCATATTTACTCTGCCTTGTCTGTTTTCCAGTGTTAAAATAAGTCTGTTGGACCCCCCTCAAATGGTGAGTAATGCAGTCATAAAGCTGAAATGCTCTTCCCAACTAGTACAAAATACAGTTCAATGACTTTATCCTGGAAATGATGGGAAATCATGGAAAATTATTAAAAGTAATCAAAAATAGATTGTAGGAAAACTACCTCTTGTAGTGAGATAAAGAAAGGGTTGGACATAGGTGAGACCGTCATAGCTTTCTAAGTGATCAATGACAAGGGACTGAAATTCTGCAGACAGTGTAAATGTAAGTAGGTGACATGTTGTAAAGGCTTCCAGAAGGTAGAATAAATACTCACTGACTGGATGCAAAGGGTGAGATAAAGCCCCTCATCAGAGGCAAAGGGAACTGAGTGCTGGCATTTCTGTCATTTAGGATAGAGGATTTGGGATAAAAGAATCCTTTTTTTGTGGGTTTACTGATGAACTTAGGAAAACCGAGGCTGAGATATTCAGCGTACTATTGGTGCTCAAAAAGGGGTCTGGACTAACGGCTTACTTCTGGAAGTCTTGAGCATATAGGGAATGGTGGCCGCCTGTCAATCACACTTTGACAGAAATGAAGGACATATATGATCCACAGTAGAAATATTTGGTTGGAACATAAAAAAATTAAAAATACTATAAAAAATAATAATAAGTACAAATCAGCTTCCATTGCATAAACAATTGTCAATAAGAAAACACTTTATATCAGGGACACAAATGCATAGTAACTAAAAAGACATTTAATAAGAATTATGTAATGCCGTTTAGAAGGCACATGACTTTATCAAGTAGCTTCGGTTATGTTGCATGGTGATAATAAATAATCCTGAAAATAGTCATGATTTATAGAGGCAAAACCTGTATTTTTCCTCAGGCTACATGTACAGCACGGATTAGCTGGGATGTTATTCTGTTCATCTTTATTTGCAGTTCAGGCTGAAAGAACAGACCTGTAAAGACATTTTCAACCATGAAGGAAAAGAGGATGTGGTAGAACCACACCACATCTTAACGCATCAGCTTGAATGAGTAACGCCACTTCCGGTCACACTTCCTTCGTCCAATGGCCAGGTCTGACATCAGTGGAGCAGGTGGCTGATTATTCTACAAAATTGAAACATTTAACGTTCCCACCCAAGGCACTTTTAAGTGGTACGGATACATTTTACAGCAAAAAATGTGACTTTTGTATAGAAAAAGTACATTTCACATAAATAAGGTAAAAATAAAATGGACAATTAGTTGCAAAATACATAGCACAAATTGTCCCCACAGACTTACTACTGATTCCCTAGAATGAGGGACTTCAAAGTCATTCTACCTTATCTGAGGCTGTTCTCCCTTACGTGACAACTAGTGGGAGAGGAGAGAGATTTGCCTGTGATCTCAGTCACCTTACACTCCGTACCAGAACTCTGTATAATGATAGCATCTACTTTTTCTTCATGCTTCTCTATACATATGTATTGTTTCTGCAATTAGTATCTTTTTCATGAGAATAGTAATGGTTCCAAATTATAAGAAAATTCTCAACACTCCAATAGATTGATGAGTAATTATAAGTACAGCCATCACAAACTGGGAAACAGAAACAATAAAGAAGCATATGAGAAAATGTCCAAGAACATTTGTAATGAAAGCACAGAAATTTAAGCAACAATAAAATTCAATTTTACACCTATTAAATTAACATAAATCTAAATACATGTTAGGATTTAATCCAAAAGGAGAGACAGAATCACACTAATCCCTTCCCAATAACATTGCAAATTGATATAATTTTGAAAAACATAATGGGAATATATTTCAAGAGCTAAGGGAAAGTTATTAATCTTTGACCCATTAATCCAACTCCTGGGTATTTATTCCTAAGAAATAATTCAACGGAGGAAGTCTTCCTAGAGCTTATATTATTATTTTGCCAACACAGACCTTAATTGAAACCTAGCTCATCAAAACCATGTCCCCTTAGTCCTTCCAAGTAAAGCAGTTCATTGGCTGGCACAGCCTAGGGATTGGTTTAAGGGGTGAGCAGTCTGACACCCTAAAGCTCCTCAGCTCCCACAATCCCCTGCGCTTCAGTGCAGCTAGTTGGGAAGAAGCAACTTGGGTCACGGTGAGCACTCGGTGAGTGCTTCTTGAATTATTTAATTAAAGATCTCTCCATGGAGAATCCATATCAATTATAAAACGGTGGCACCCAAGAATGTTATCTATAATTGGCCAAACTACTGAGTTTGAAAAATAAAGAAAAATGAGCTAAATAAAAGAGTAGCTGAAAAGGTCAAGAACGTTATGATGGAACCATCACTAAGAGAGATGCTTCTGAGACGAATTTCAAAAGATCTTCCCGAAGCTAGGTAATCACTGAGAAGGATTTCCCTGTCCAAAGGAAGAAACACACACACACTCACACTCACACACATCCCTGGCCAAAGCTCTGTGTAACATGAGGGAAACATCTATGACCTGGGATGTTATTCTCTTTTCAATGTTCTGCAGAGGAATTGCCTTGGGAAATGGAAGCCGGGTCTTGTGTAGGATGCTGGCTGCAGATGGTGTGGGTGATGCTTCTGCTGGTGGCGCCTGGCTGCCCTCAGCATCTCAGTCCCTCCCATCCTGAATGCACACCGCGTTCACCACAGGCAACGTGCTGGTGGGACCCTCTGAAACATTCCACACAGCGCACTTTTACACGTTTGATTAATTATAATCAAACTCCTCCTTGTACTAACAGTTGAGTTAAACTCCAAATATTATTAGCCCAAATTTTTGAAGCTCATCAACACTCTCTGTTATTTTTCATTTTCCTCATTTGATGGAACTCAATTCCTTATCTGAAATGAGTTCTACTTTCTGCTCCTGAAATCAGTTCTTTCTTCTTCACATCTTCATTAGCTTCCACACAGCCCGCAGCGCCTGGCCCCATAAATCTCTTTCTAGAAAGGGTTGCTCCCTCAGGAGCCCCCAACCAGGCTGCCCACAGATTGATAAATATCTGGAGAAAATGCCTGAATCACTCTCTCTTTCTTCCTTTGCTTTAAATTAGCTTCTTGCTTCTTTTTGTTCCCCATTTCCCCAAACGATAGTTCAAAGGGAAGCAGGATTACAGGAGCCATGATGTGTGTGCAAGGTGCAGGCCTACTTTCCCAGCCAATGGATTCTTCCCTAGGTGACTTCTTCGGGAGGGAAATGTTTGGTGAGTCAAATCAAACAGCACAGCTAACAATTAAGCCAGGTATGGCCCTCCACTTACTCAGACTTTCTGACAGCTTTCAAAGTCTTGAAAGGCAATATTGAAACCTAACGAATGCTATCTGAGGAGTTTGTAACTACAGTGGATGACTCCTTGTTTGAAACTAGCTTTAGGTCATTGAAACTTTGATTTTTACATTTAAATGTCTGGGAGGGAGCGTCTCTGAAGTCCCTCACTTTTCTCCTGAAATTTTTTTCCTCCCATTCACTTCTCACCACCATAGTTTTTACCTCTGCCATTAGCTATGAAAACAAGGAAGCTGAACAATAATGAATGTCAACTACAATTAAA
Organism: Rhinolophus sinicus; assembly: GCF_036562045.2. Taxonomy (NCBI): domain Eukaryota; kingdom Metazoa; phylum Chordata; class Mammalia; order Chiroptera; family Rhinolophidae; genus Rhinolophus; species Rhinolophus sinicus. Next base: position 114,271,570 of record NC_133758.1, read on the forward strand.
AAAGAAGAAGGAAAAAAATCAAGGAAGCCAGCCACTCCTCATCACACATTTCCGTTGGGCTGCCTGAAATTCTTGCCCAGGTCTGGGTAAATATCAGTCTGGACAGGCAGGCAAAGAGGGGAAGGCTGTCAGTTCTGAGGGGCTCAGCCTCAGCATGGCTGCCCTGTCTCAGCAGCACTCCATCACAGTGAGATACACGAAGGAATATTCAGACCGTGGGCGATAAATTACTGTATTTTATGGTCTAGTCAGTCTGGGAAGAGCTAGCTGTTCAGAGTAAAGTCAAAAAAAAACCCTTAATGAGAAAACAGAAACATCATCAATCATAATAACATAAAAATTGAACTTGGAGGGGGCACTATAAATAATTCCAAATGTTTATTGAACACAACAGTTGCTTCAAAATCTATAAATATAATCAGTACTTAGATGGATATATTTCATGTAATGAACTTTACCAATGCTACAGAGGTAGTTTCACCCATTCTTCTAAGATCATAGAATACAACAAATGCAGAAATTAAACGCAATGGTACCCTGCTATGTACTTGCTCAGAGAAGTCATTTAGCCCCAGGAAGCAGCATGAAACGTGTCTGAGTCACACAAACTAAGGCTCACAAAGGTTCAGGAGATTCTCAAGGCCCCTGGGTCTCATGGGAGCGACAGGGGAAGGGAGATTGCACCACTCGAAAGCGCATCTTCTATCATATTAAGGCGCGATTGTGCATTTCCTGTCTTTAGGAAGAACCACCACACACTGAAGACTTGGTGCATTCTTCAGTAGTACTTAATTTACATCTGGGGAATGAATAATCTGGGTGGTGAGAAAAAATATAGCTCACTACCTTAACTCGTGGCGATGCATTGCAATGTTTCCTCCCTTTACTCCTTCCCTCCTCCCAATTTGAATTGATATGTTATATCATTAAGACTGGGAAGTAAGTAAAATTTATGTTTGCTTCCTTCTCCCTCCACCTTCGTCACTAACTTTCTCTATGTCTGCTCCCAGGACCAAATGAAGTCATCATTATGTCTCTTCCTTGTGACATGGCCCAGGTCTAGCCTAGTCCCTCCTGTCATGTTTCTGTGTCTACAGGGCTCTGACATCTGGAAGTCAGCCCCTTAGCGGTATTTTAAAGAACTTAGATGTTTACAGTTTGAAAAACGTTTACATTCATTACTAGTTGAACTTTTTCCAAACTGTGCGATAATCTGGCATGAGCATTTCCATGTAACAGGCAGAGAAACAAAGGTAAGAAATTACCCAACAGTTAAATATGGGGTAGCAATTCATACATTCAAGTGCAGATCTTAGAACTCCCATTTTCTCAGCTCCCTGCACTTCTGGTTTATTCAGGTACATTAACTAATGAAATTGGTTTAAAGGACGACTGCAGAATTCTGACAAGAGACTCTGTAGTCTGTAACCCTGTGTTGTCAAAGTGTGGTCCCCGGACCAGCACCTCACTTAAGAGCTTGTACCTGTAAATTCTTAGGCCCCCACACACACACCTACTGGACCAGAAGCTCTGGGCGTGGGGCCCAGCCCTTGTGCTTTAGCGAGCTCTCCAGAGGGTGGTGATGCCTGTGAGATCCAAGAATCACTGCTTTAGCCATAGGAGTTGGTAGTTCAGCTGCCTAGGATGCAGGAGCTTGAATCAGGCCATGATTTTGAACTTGTCCTACCTCTAGATCTATAAATTTGGGGACAGTGTATTAGTTTAAGCTGTCCTTTGACCATTTTATTCTGTATGTCCACGGTAGGAGGACCGATGATGGAGACAAAGCAAATACGTCTCCAACTCACTGCAGTAAGAGACTCGAGGCTGCACAGACTGATTTCTTACGCACTCAACTTAAAAAGAAACTGATGTTGCTGCTTCAGCTGGTCTTGTCACTTCGCCATTTTGAGACAGTCACCAGCAAGCGTGTCTTAAAGTAAATCACCTCATGTTCTCTGAGTCCTACTTTGAGAATCATGGATTTCACTCATTAGTTCTTAAAATATGTACAATATGAGGGGCACAGATGTCTCCACAAAGCCTGACTGGCCACAATTTAAATCTGCATCAAATCCAGATTTGAGACCGCACTGAGCAGTTAAAGGACATCAATATATAAGGGACAGTAGAGGGCACCGCAGGACACACCTGACGATGCAAGAATGGGGGCGGCTGACACATTCAGCACCTTCCACATTCAATACCTTGAGATGAAAAAGTAGGGTGACTGCTGTAGAATAAAGGAGATTAAAGAAATCTAGTACCAACTATGAGACAACGTGTGAAACTTAATTGGTTCCTTGGTTTAGAAACATTTGGCTAAGAGCGGACAGACATTAGACAGAGTGATAGAAACACACGGACAGAGAAATTATTGCTAAATGTCTACAGTTGTTGAACCCACATGGGTACAGATGATCATTTTACTTTCTTCAAATTTGTATGTTTGAATTCTTTCCAAAATGAAATGTTGGTGAAAACTAACAAAAATAAAGAAGGTTATATAGCAGGAAGGATTTATAAAAATTCCTCCTATGCCTACCTCCTCCAGCAGCACTCTTATGAGTACAGAAATTTGGATAAATAAAAAATAGAGAGGCACATACACGTTTGTTGAATGACCTACCTATTCCTCTACCCTTATTCTATGGTAATCAGACCAAAGTCCCTGACCTTAAATCTGTGTGTCTTCAAACAGTATCATGACTCCAAGGACCGGTGAACAGCCTAAAATGCTGCAAAGGCCGTGGAGACAACTTGCTGTTCAGCTACATGGCTCACCTGACCCCCCCTCCTCCTGGGCCTCTGCCCTCCATGTTTCCCTTCTTGGTCATTAAAATGGAACCGGAAAAGTAAAGACAATGGAGCGAAAGGTTTTTCAATACTGGTGATAATAGGTATAAATACACAAACACACATGTACATACACCTGGAGAGAAAGAGAGACTAGAGGAGGTGGGTGGCCGCCTTCTCCAAAAGCTTTGTGAGATCAAATCAAATTCTTTTTAAAGTTTTGACACAAATCTTACTTCAAATGCTTCACAATTTGCCTTCCCCCAATGGAAACATTCCAAATATTTTGGATTTCCATTCACAGAGCCACAATTTGTACTAACAGAAGACACCACGTCTCCCCAGCCTCGGATACCACCCGCTCAGGCCAGGTCGCTTCGTGTTTGGACCCTTAAGTCAACTGTGTGTTAGGAAGGCTTGTGACACCTTGCCTATGAATTCCCAGCACTAACTAACTCCGTGAATCCACCTTTTCCACGTCACATGGCCCAAATCGAAAATTGTATGAAACAAAACAAATGATGCTTTCAGATGTGTGTGTGTGTGTGTGTGTGTGTGTGTGTGTGTGTGTCCCAAGACAAACTAGGAGTCACATGTGGCTGTGTGTGCACACAGACGTGTGTGTGTGCAAAGTCTTCCTCTCACTAGCTGTTGGTGTTTGTAAATTGAACGTCTGTGGTACAGAGATTCACTTTGTGTCTTAGGTTTTGGATTGTGGGGTTATTTTGCTTCCTTTCTTTTTGGAAATGTCCCCTATGCATTTATTATTGCATTGAAATGGAGCAGATGAAGATGGCAACATCTCCATTTACGGTGCCACAGCTTCAGAAAATAATGGTGTGGCTGCCTGGGCTTTGTCCGCAAGAGAAAAACAACAGCAATCTTGAGTTGAAAGCACGGAGAGGTGTTAATCCCTTTCTGCTATCCCGTGCACACAAATACCGATGCAGTAGCTGAGACGACACCCACAGACACCCTGGTTTTACCTGTGCGCCTTTGTGGAATGATGACAGCCATGCACATGCTCAGTGGAGGCCGGTGTCACGGGCCTGATGAGCCCACCTCTCCTTTACCTAATACACGCAGTGTCGTTTTATCTTACCTTTCAGAGAATGAAGTCCCATGGACTTCTCCAGGTTTTGAATTTTTCTTATAAACTGTGCTCATATCTCGTGTGTTGCCTACTGTGCCGTCTCAGAAACATTCCAGGGAAGGTTCATATGAACACGTACACGGATCTTGAGTATAGTAACTCTGCTTTGGGGTATAACTCAAGGAACACGACAGCCTGCTTCACTGTACCTTTTGTTTTGTTTTTGGCTCATTGGGAGAGCCCCTCAGAGCACCCCCCAAGAGTGAAAACCCTCTCATTGTTCTCACCAGCAACAGTCATGCGCATGTGCTTTGCTAATGACAGAAAAAGAGCCTAACTACACCTCTTGCTGACGGGAACTTGGCTGTGTAAGAAAACCTACTATATATGTGATATTATAGAAAAAAGGCCATGTTTATTCAATTGACTTAGGAGAGACGTAGTTTGTATGCATAGAAGTAGGGTGCAATTTCTGATCCGGGGAATGAATTATTGGTTCACCCTTAATTGAACACACTGATTCTAATTTTATTTTCTCCAATAAAATAGAAGATTCTGCAAGTTGGATTGATTCTTCCCTTTTTTCTTGCCCAGGTAGCTGCACATTTCTGCTGAAACAGAAAATTGCTGCTGTTCATATTCCAACAATGACACCAAATCCATAGTAACCCCACTGATCAACTTTGTGTCAAACATTTCTGGGAAAAAATATTAACAAAATAACAGAGGAGATATTCGCTGGATGGTAGTATCCAGATAGCAGTTCAATACGCAATTGCCTTAGTTACACCAAAATAGCAATTAGGAACATAAATAATCTTCCAGTATCACCAGCATGCATTTTAAGACTCCTATGTAGCACGTCTGATAAGCTATTTGTAAACATTATCTCACTCAATTATGAACCTAACAAGCTAGTTTCTATGCTTCTGTACGGATCTCTAACTATGACATGCAGCTAGAAGATTAAAGAATTGAGATTCAAACCCATGTCTGTCTGATCCCAGTTACAAAAATTTTAAACACTGGACTAAAATGCCTCTCATAACAACCCTGAGAACTAGACTCTAAAAGAAATGTCTATAAATTGTAATATATATGAATCTGATATTCATATATATTACAATTTATTATTATAATTTACAGCTTACATAGATATGTTTTTACTTTTCTACCTACGGGAGAACAAGGACATTGTCAGAAGGATGATAATTCAATTTATGCCTCGTGTCTCCTCCCCCAACCTCAACAACATCCAGCACCTCAAGTCGAGCAGACATTGACAGGTGCGTTTGTGTTCAGACTCTGTCACTTTTGTCAGTCTGAGTGAGTTCTTGTTCTTACACCTCCGTTCTTTGAGCTGAAATCCCAATGCGTTGAACACGTCCTCCAGAGAGGAAGTAGGTGTCTTGCCATACTTCACATTCAACGTTTTGAAGATAAAGAGATAATCTGAGACACACAGATTCAATGAGTCTTGCAATCTAAAAACGAGGGTTGTTCATTAGCCTTTTTTTATATGAAAATAAATAAAGTCATTTTCAGATTCTCAGATAATGAAGTTCTCGCCTTTTTACAGCAAGAGAGAAACTGCCCTCGGTCCAGCTCCCACATGAAATAAACAAATGAGACAGTAGGAATTTGCCGGAGCTCCGTATCTTCCAATTTAAAAGGGGCCATCGGACAACACCTAGGAGAATAATGGGGATCTGGCTTCTCCATCGAGACACAAACCCAGAGCTGATGGACCTCTCCTTCTTCGGGAAAGCTTGGCTAGTGGTGAGAGTGGACAGAGACACAGGTAATGCCCACAATACCTAGGGAAAGCATTGTCCTTCAAAGCATGCTCTCACACAGAAAACAATATTCACCTCTGACTTTCACTAAAAAAGTGTAAATTCTAACACATGATTATAAACATGAAGAGTGATGTCTGCAGACCAAGTTGAGCTCTTTGAACCTGGGCAAAGGCAGCCTCCAGCGGGCGCCAAAAGACAGAGGTGTGTCATGTCCATCGGAAGGTGAAGGTTGGGGAGGAAGAGTAGACATCAGAGCCAGAGTTTCATGGGGCTTCCCATTCATGAAATTGGTGTGACTCCAGCTTCTGCGGCTCTATCCCAGTGGCTTTTTATGTACCTTCAGCAGTGCACTGACAGTTCCGAAAGGTGTTCCTCAGACAACTTTCTATTTTGTGCACCGCTGACCGATTTGTTCTTAGTAGACTGTGATGTAAGAGCTTCCCTGTGTTTGAAACTTTGATAACGTGCCTACTATGTGCCAGTTGCTGATCTCAGCCTCTGTTAATGTAATAATGACCACAAGAGATGAAAGTCTCTGCCCTCCCAGAGTTGGCGTTGTGGTGGGGTAGGAGGAGGGAAGGGGCACAGATAGATAGCAACACTACGAGCGGTTAGAGTTACGTGCAAGAGAGAAAAACACTGCAGAGAAAAGGGCTAGGAAAGCTCAGGAAGCACAACTTGCAAATTTTAAAACGGTCTTAATGAAGTCCTCAAATTAGAAGGCAACATCAAACAAAGACTAGAAAGGGTTTGGGAGGAATAAGGCCCGCTGGTCCCTGGAGGAACACCACCCCAGGATGAGGCCAGGGGTCGGGGGAGCCTTGGAATCAGCTGTGCTTGTCAGGCTTAAGAAATGGCCAGGAAGTCATGTGGCTGCAGGGCACAGAGCACGGGGGATCTCAGCAGGACATACAGTAAGAGAGGTCAGCGGCAGCCAGAGGGTCTGGTGTCATCTGGGCTTCCGCAAAGTCTTTGGACCTTACAGGGAGTAAAGGGGGAGACTGGAAGTTTGAAGAAATTAAATGGTTCTTAGGTTGGGAACAGACTGGGATAGAGGCTAATAAACAGCTCTTGTTCTTAGCTTGCAAGATTCATTGAACGTCTTAGTCACAAAGTATCTCTTTATCTTTAAAACGTTGAATGTGAAGTGTGACAAGACATCTACTTCCTCTCAGGAGGAAGTGTTCAATGCACTGGGATTTCAGCTCGAAGAACGGAGGTGTAAGAACAAGAACTCACTCAGAATGACAAAAGTGCGCGGACCCTGAACACAAATGCACCTTTCAATGTCTGCTTGACTTGAGGTGCTAGATGTTGTCGAGGTTTGGGGAGGAGATATGAGGCATAAATTAAACTATCATCCTTCTGACAATGTCCTTGTTCTCCCCTAGGTAGAAAAGTTAAAAAAAAATAATAATAACAAAAAAACATATCTATGTAAGCTGTGAATTATAATAATTTCCATGTCAGATTCATATATATTAAAATCTATGGAAAAACAGTATGACTCGAATTTTATAAAATGTAGAACATGTATACATTTGTACCATAAATTTAAAACACTGATCATAGTATTGTAGGAGCGTCTTGTTCTCCTTTTTTATTTTCACTTTTCCGTGCTATAAAAATTTACTTCAGTAAATTTGCAACCACTTTTTATTCAGGAAAGAAACGTCACTTTGTGAAACTTAACTTTCCTGCTTCCTGCAAATAACAAAATTCTAATTGTAATTGTTTAAGGAGATAATTCAGAAACAACATGTTAATTGCATAGTGAAATGAAAATAGATATTTATGTCAAATGTTCCTTTGTAGCATATAAAATATATAGATAGTGACAGAGTACTAGATATTTTGACTCAGAGGTGAGTGTGAGTTGTTCTGAGTTGCATAGGAAATATCCCAATGTGTAACGTGAGTTGAACTTGGAATTGTGTTTGGAAAAACTGGTATTAGTGTTCTTTCAACTGTGACCTGACAAGATTTCTTTTGGTTTCCGTTCCCCCACTTAATCTAACTTAGAGAAAATAAAACCAAAAGAGGAAATCCTTATTGCAGGGACCACGCTCTTGCAGACAGTGACATCATCCGTCCATTACAACACAGGGTACCTCTCTCTCGGGGTCTAGGAGCAGGGACGTGAGGTCGGGGATCCATTAGACATGAAGTCAAGGAGCCAGAAACTTAGGGCTAACAATCAAATTAATAAAAGCAAAGGACACAAATGGAAATAGTAGAAAACTCAAGGGTGTTTCTTTTTTCCCTATCAGTTCAGTCAGATTCTCCTCTATGTGGAGAAGGTGGCTCTGAGGTGTTGGCATCACTGACAGTGTTTTAAACCTCACCATGAGAGAATTAGGGTAACTTAGAGAAGACATTCAGCTCAGCCAGCCTGTTGTTCAAAGTCTTCAGTCTCCTCAATCAAATGACTGAGCACTTGAGGACGATAAAGTAAAAACTCTTCTCTGAGTCCACCAAGCAAATGAGGGTATGAAGCTTACAGTCTTGAAGACAGGCAATGATATGCATTAAAAGGAGCGCCTCTATTCTAAAATTTGGAAGAGATGCCAATTAAAAAAAAAAAAGCAGATGTGCCAGAACAACCATTTAAGAAAATATGTTTGAAATTGATTGGACCCAATCTGTCACCTCTCAGCAGGCAAACAGTGGCAGTAGGTCACGTACACTGTGCTATGGACTGGGTCACACAGGGGCGCATTACAAATGACAAAATACAGTTCCCACCCAGATTCGCGACACGCAAACACGGAGTCCCTTGGTACTAGAAGAGCTTGCAAGGTTAGTACTTTGTGAAAGAAACACTTTAGGGAAACTAGCATGTTGGGAGATTTTTTAAATGAGTGATAGAAAAAGAGAAAGGAAAGATGGGTAAAGCATACGTTGCTAGTGCTACTGTCCTTTTAATTTCTTATCAGAGAAGGCCACAGAAACCTTCGGGAACTCACTCCTGCAACTGGAACAGCTTTCACGTCAAGCATTATTTTTTTAGTCGTTGGTGAATCTTATCATTGTAAGTTTTAAAATTCAGTGTTGTGTCTAACAATTTCTTCAGAAAAATAGACAAAATATCTGTGATTAGAATACCATCACCTGGGAAGTGTCTGACCTTTTACCTTTGTCTTTTATCAATTTTGCATTTAAAATATATGCCAGGGTAAATATATTTCTAAAAGCCCAGCTGTTTAAACACATTTGAAATTTAATGGAAGAAACGTCCCAATGCATTTATATTACAAGGTGAAACTAATGACAAAAAGAATGTCAGTCTTACCAAGAGAAATCTTACAGTTATTGGAACAGTGATAATACTCCTGGTTCCACTTGTGCTGTTTTAATATAAAGCGAAGGGGAAACCCGTTCTGCAGGATGAATCAGTTTTAGAGACCCGTGTAGAGCAGAGCCTAGCATCAATATAGCACCGACTTTGGCTAAGACGGTAGGCACTGCACTAAGTGTTCTTACCCCCCAACTAAAGGAAGAAAGAGAAAGCAGAGGGACACAAGGAGACCTCTGGAGGTGATGGGTGTGTCTGTGGCCTTGATTGTGGGGACGGCATCACGTGTAAACACATAGGCAAATGAGACCCAAAGCTTGTTTGTAGACAGACTTTGGTTGTAACCCAGCTGCACCCATTCACTTACGTATTGTTTAGGGTCACTTTATGCTACAACAACAGAGTTAAGCATTTCCAACTAGAACTGCTGACAGAGTCTCTCTCTCCTGACCAAACCTGAGCCAGGTTCCTCTGCGTCCTCTTCTCAACTAGGCCTCAACACTGGCCTACAAAGACTTGAACAAACGCTAACAGAGTTTCTAACGGCCAGAGTCTACATCCCCACGGTGGCCCCAGGCCCCCCCAAAGTACCTGCCTGAGAAAACACAAGGCTACAAGGAGAACGGACTATTTGGTCGAGCCAACATCTGAGGATGGACCCTGGTGTCCCAGCCTCTGTGGGAGGGCAGGCACCTGGCTTCAGGGAGCACCAGTTAACACATCAGATGGGTTTCACGAGGACCAACGGCCCGTCCCTCTTTCTGTAATTTTTACCTCCTTGATTCTGCTGTCCCCCTTCTCATCCACCTCCGTATTCCCTCTGTCTCCCTTTGAAATGCCCAGTTACCTCTGTACAAATCCAAGTCATGCTCGGTTCACACTCGTCTCTGCCCCTATCGCAATGTTATATTCTGCATTGAAATCTGTTTTCATCACTTTAGCTAGTGTCTGGCTTTGTTTATCTTTGACACTGTGTAACCTACAAAGCCTAAAGTACTGTCGGGTCCTTTACACAACGAGTTTGCCGGCCTGTCCTAGGGTGACGCCCTCCTGGTCCCATGGGATGATTCGCCTGTGTATCCAGATGCTGGCCTGAGAGAGAGGAAGAAAGGAGGAAGGGCAGTGACCGTCATTCAAAGACGTACCGCAGAAGCTGTGCACGTTTCTGTTGTCCTATTTGTAGACCTGAACTTGGTCAAGTGACCCCACTTCGCTGCAAAGCAGACTGGGGAATTTTGTCTTCATCCTGTGTGTCCGTGAACCCAGGTACAAAATTGAGAACCCCATCACTTTGTGAAGGGTGAGAATTGCAACCCTCGGAATGAGAGCTAAGGCAATCCTCATTTGTAACCAAGGAAGAAACAACCCGACATAGTGACGTCTGATCCCTTGCGTGTTTGTGATGCTAAGCAAATGTTTTTATTAAAAAGTGACAGTAATCCTTTTAAAAGTCAACACCTGTTTTCTAGAGCCCTGACATTTTCTGATTGTACATAGTACATATTACAAACTATTCACCAAATTTCCATTACTTTACAATTATACTGGAATTATGTCTCTGGGGCTTAAGCCAGTAAAATCCCCACATTATTCAGAACACACACACACAAGCTGTTAGAAATACTACATGCAGAAGCAGCAAGGCCATTCCCTTTGCCCCTGGCTTATGCACTAGAAATGACCCTTTCCTTTTAATTTGTTTAACACCAATTTTTTTCATTATGAACCTACTAGGGCTGAAATTTAAAAATTTTGAAAAGCATTTGGGAAAATGTATGAATAATAATAAGTCAGACTTTATTATACTAATACAAACTCCCTAAGCATTTTGGTATATTCTTGTTTCCTTCTACCCCCTCACATGCCTCTCTTTTTATTCATAATTGCATTCAGAGTATAAACAGACATGACCGTTGAACACAGGTAATATTATCTTGGAGAATTGACAGCTCATAGCATTGGCCTCTGAGTCCTGGGCACAGACTGGCCTGGAGTGAATGGCTTTATAATAACCCCTCTCCTCCAAACCCATCCCCACCCAACAAAACACCAGAACTTCCCACATTCACGTGACTCAATTCTCATCATGTGCATCTAAACCATCATTCACGAGAGGAGACAACGCAACGACATTGTCACACAAAGCCTGAGAGACATCAGCACTTGTCAGGGAAGAAAAACTTTCCCTTACCCGCTTAGGCTCAGTCTCTGGGGGCTATGGTTTAAACTCTCACACCTCAACAGGAAAAACAAAGTTTACTCCCATGCACATAGGAGCACACAAAACACGTGGCTCTCTAAACAGCCAAAGATGGGGATTTATATACCTAGCCTTAGGGGGCAGGGAAGAAAGGGCTCACATGGGAAAAGCAAATGGGTTTCTTTATACAGACGGTACCAAAAAAATGTATACACATTTTAAGAAAGGAAAACGGTATTAAAATTGTAATACTCAATATATACCAACAACAAATGATAAATACAAGTCACGTTTGATGTCTGCAATGACAAGAGGTGCTCAAAGCAGTTACCATCAATCAACCTTCAACACTTCTGATTATGGCAAACTACTGCTTGAGCAACTTTGATCAAAGTGTCCACTCATATACATTTTTGTGGCATCCCCAATATCACACACACACACACACACACCATATTTCCTTATCCATCCGTCTGTGGACTCTTTGGTCTTTTCCCTGTCTCGCTAGCGTGAACAGCTCGTGTCAGTATTTCCTCCCTCTAAGTACTGGATAACACTCCATTGAATAGACACTCCGCAGTTGGCTGCTTTCCCCTTCGGGCTTCTGTAAATAACCTTGCTACAAACATGCCAGGGCAAGTCTGCACGGACGTGTGTTGCTGTGTTTCCCCATTTTGTGAAGGTGCTTAAGAGTGAAACTGCCATTTCATCCGACAAATTTCAACAAAATAACAGACTTTCTTAAACTCCCTGTCTGTGTTTGTTTACAGAGGGCTACAACTGGTTCAAGATTGGGAGGTACATTAACTTACAAAGTTTGTGTCTCAACTGGGAAAAAAAAAGGAATAAAAGCTATTTTGCAGTAAATACGACTTTCAGAACCGCTGCCTTAATGTCTTTGGGGGAGGTATCACATGTGGCAGATTTTTAAAATTTCTGCGTTAATTTATAATTCTGTTTTAATAATAGGCATTCATTTGAATATTCTGCATTATATAATCTACTTGTTCATTTAACATAAAATCATAAACACTTCCAATGTTGCTATATATTCTTTTAAATTGCTGCTTAAAATTCTAGTGAATAAACTACAAAATTTTTGTATAGCAAAGGAAACCATCAACAAAAAAGAAAAGACAACCTGGATGGGATAAGATATTCACAAATGATACACCTAATGAGGGGTGAAAGTCCAAAATATATAAGAAACTCATACAACTTAACACCCCTCCCCTCCAAAAAAAGCAATCCAATTGAAAAATGAGCAGAGGACCTGAACAGACACTTCTCCAAAGAGGACATACCGATGGCCAACAGACATATGAAAAATTACTTAACATCACTAATCATTAGAGAAATGCAAATAAAAACCACAAGGAGATACCATCTCACACCTGTCAGAATGGCTGTCATCAATAAATCAGCAAACAACAAGTGCTGGCGAGGATGTGGAGAAAAGGGAACCCTTGAGCACTGTTGGTGGGAATGTATATGACACAGACACTATGGAAAACAGTATGGAGTTTCTTCAAAAAAATTGAAAATAGAGCTGCCATACCACCCAGCAATTCCACTTCTCAGTATTTATCCAAAGAAGACAAAAATACTGATTTGAAAAGATATCTGTAGCCCTACGTTCACTAATAGCCAAGATAGGGAAGCAACCTTGGTGTCAGTCACTAGACACTGGATAAAGAAGAAGGGGCACATACATACAATGTAATATTACTCAGCAATAAAAAATAGAATGAAATCTTGCCGTTTGTGACAACAGGGATGGATCTCGAGGACATTATGCTAAGTAAAATAATTCAGATAGAGAAAGACAAGTATACGATCTCACTTAATATATGTGGAATCTTAAAAAGAAAGCAAAGCAAAGCAAATGAATAAACAAAACAAAGCAGAAACAGACCCATAGATATAGAGAACAAGCTGATGGCTGTCAAAAGAAAGTGGGTGGGGAGGTGGGAATAACATCTTTTTTAAAAATAATAACAAAGATAAGATTCCAGTGAATAGACACGATATTTACATATTGATTGCACTGTAGATGAATATTCCATTTATTTCCCTTACAAAATTACGAAAAAAGCTTCCAGCGCCATCTTTGTGCAAACAGCTTTTCCATGTTTTTGGATAATTTCCTTAGGAAAGAAACATCCAAATGCAGTTCCAGAGTTAAAATAAATGTGCTCTTTAATGGCTTTTGACCCACGGTGCCAAATGTCTTTCTCAGAGGTCTGTCCATACTGCTGTATGCATGCCACTGGCACTGTCTCAATGCCCGTTCTATTCCAGCTTTGCCAGCACTGGGCATCACCTTTTCCAAGCATGGCAGTCTTACAATCCTCCTTTTTCTAAATCACAACAAATCAATGGAGAAAAACAACCTGAGGTCTCTTGTCTCCTTTTCCTAAAATTTGTAAAAAGCCCACGGCCACCTTCTGGTTCTCAGCTCTTGAAAAGGGCACAACTTCTCAGAAAAGTTCAGGCTCCTTCTTAGACGTACATCATTTTCTCATCTTTCCCTGAGTCCCACGTCCCTCCATTCCAGCTGACACTCTTAGTGGACCACCAACTCTGCCTGAAATCCTATGTTTACCATCTTATCTGCCCAGCCAGATCTACTGAGCAGGGGAAAAAAATCTCCTCAGAAAAAGATGTCCTCAGTAAGGAAATTAGCCGAGAGTGCCACTGTCCGTTTTCTCTTCAGGATGCTAAGCAGACGGGGGGCAGATTCCTCCCTAAAGTTGGAGTCACATGTCAGTAATGGCACTATCCTGGACCCATGTGAAATGAGAGGACCCCTCAGCCTCTTCTAAAGGTGGCCCCTAAGATGGCTTTCAATAGCTGCAGTTCCCATGGCTGTCCTTACAGGCCGTACTGTCACTCTGGGCCATATGTCTCAGTGGTTGCTGACGTAAAAACAATGTTCAGCCCACAGAGCCTCTGAGCTGCAGAGGCTGAGCATCCAGTGGTTCTGTCCAGTGTCATCTCTGAAGTCCCGCTAGGTGGGCCCTCCCCATGAATCCTTGGGTGGTTGCCAGGAGCCATAGCTGGAAAATGTCCCAGGACATTCTATTCAGCAAGGGCTGCTCCTGCAGCTTGCCCCTGCCCCACCCCAGCACTACTGAGGCAAGCGGGATGCTCGGACTTTCCCTTAGACTGGGGTCCAAACTCCTTCTCAATCATGGCTGTCATGGCCTTCCACTACCATCTGAATACAGATGTCTGTGACAGTCCCAGCCTGGACATGTCGGCCACCACACTCGTAGGACAGTCCTGTTCAACACAGATTCCACACCTTTGATACCCAAGACTCTAAAACAAAGAAGAACGGAACTGCATTAACAATCATTACCCAAGTTTTCAAGTACCTGCAAATTCTGACACCAAGTTTAGAGGACAGTTAATGACCGTGGGAACCTAGGATTTATTTTTTAAAAAGAAAAGAAAGGAATAATGTCAACTAGGAAATGGAGATGTTCTGAATGCCCATTAAGTTCTTAGGCAGCGTTATCGAAATATCGTCTTAGACATTGTATTTCTTTACACCTTGACAGTAAGTCTCCATTCCCAAGACGAGGAAAATGAGCTTCAGAAAACTTAAGTAGCTTGTCAAAGTTAATTTAACTTGACTAGCTGATGATAATCAGAATATAAACGATACTAACAAAGGAGAGGGGCCCAGTCTGGAAGAGGCAGGAAGGTTGAACAGAGTGTTAACCGAGAGGTGTGATGTGTGAAGACAGGCCTGGCTGCTCATGGCCAGGCGGAGCCCTGCCACTAGGGGCACTGCATGTCACACTGTCCTCTCCTAGCCTTGACCCTTGCTTCCCTTCAAGGCGTGGGAGTGGGGGAGTCTGGGGAGGGGTATGCAAACCAGAAGTGAGGTCTGATGGGGGGGAAGCCCATCAGAAAGCCCCCTCCCAGGTGGCTCAGGCCTTGTGTCACTGCACGTATGTTGGGTGCCTGATTTAGACAGTGACAAGTCCGTACACCGAAGCGAATGGGGAAATGGGATTTGAGATCAAGGCTCAGAGGTCTCAATTAATCAAAACCATGACCTCAGAGTCGGAGGAAACTGGTGTGACATTATCAGAGTCCACAGCCCCATGGCAGATAGCCAGACATCAATCAAACAAGAAGCTCCATCCAAGGGAGCTAAAAAAGATAAAAGGTAAATGTCAACCAACCCTTTTAGCCTGTTTAAATGTTCATCGTGTTTGAGACCAAAAACAAAACCAAAAAAAGCATTTTGGGCATTACAATTGCTCTGTGCATCCTCAGTGAACTTGAGGGTGAGCCTGAGAAATAACTGCACTCTTGTTCTCCAGCACCCACGTATTCCATGTCTATTAATGGCCACAAATAAATAAGTAAATAATCTAAGAATTCCTGCTCTGTTGCCTCACCAAATTGGAATCGATCTTCCTCGGTCAATCTCAATACCCAAAAACCCATTTCTTACAAGATGTCATATAGAGGCAGCCCTGGGATGTCCCAGCTCACTGAGTCGGGAGCCTTTGCTGCTAATACAGTGATAACTGACGGTCTCACACATACAGTGATTTAGAAACCCGGAATGTAAAAATCTTGAACTTGGCAGGGCTGAATCAACGGGAGCTAGGATGTTTGTAGACGGCTAGCTTCTGAGTCTATTCAAGGTTTCATACAGTCATTCGAAAAATGAGGAAACCATGGTGCAGAGAGGAGAAGTCACAGAACTAACTGATGAGAAGTGTGATGGTTCCAACAGAGCCTGAGGTCCATCCCATCACATTCCATGAACATAAATATTGGTGGCTCCAGCCCAGCAGGTAATAAATGCTGCATTTTTTAATCTCGTCATACACCATAAAATTAGAAGATCAAAAAATAAAGCTTGTGTTGTACGTAAGTTTGAGAAAATCCCTTGTACTCAGTTTTCTCATATGTAAAACTTGTTCTTTTTTGTTGTTGTTGCTGTGCTGGTGAAAATGTTCAAAGGCTGACTGCGATTTACTGTTGGACCTGCCTATGGATGTCCTAAGAACCACTGAGTTGCATCCAGTGGGTGAATTGTACAGTGGGTGAATTATATCTCATTGAAGCTGTTAAAAATAATTCAGCGGGTTGAGTGGATAAAACCCAACGTTCCTTGTAGCCACGTTAGAAAGACGAGAAACATGCTGCACTATGAGCTTTGAAATTGAGGAGACAAAATACTAACTTTAGGTGAGCCTCATTCCAGCTGGGGCACATTGGACAAATGGCCTCCCCCAGCTGGGCCTCAGTTTCTGCATCATCCAAAATCAGTAGGTGTGAAGGTGGTAAATGACATCAAGGCATAGGATTTGGGTGAGTATATGTGAAAAGTATGTTTTCCATGTTATGAAAATTCTAAACTATTAGGGAGTTGGCTATATTGCTATTAAAAATCAAGTACATGTCCTACGAACAGAACTCTTGCTGTCAATACGCACCAACAAGCCATAGTCACATGGAAATGCACATCTTTTCCTCAAGAGCTGGGCAGGTGACTTGGCAGTGGGTACCTTTATGTATCCAAATGAGATTCAGATTGTGTCTACCAACAAATAATTATGATCTTAAAAAAGAAGACTTGTCACATCCTCTTTCCAGTCTAAAGAGAAATCAAGATGGCAGGACACAGGGTGGAGGGTCTTTGCCCCCCTCCAAGTCAAGGCCCCCACTCGTGTGGCCTCAGGAGGAGAACGTGCTCCAGGCCCAGAGGGAGCCCCTTTCATACCTGCTGTTCACACCCTGTCTCTTCACTGTCAGGCCAGTGGATTAATCACGCTGAGGTTCAGACGCTTGTGTGTGAAATGCTTGGAATGGAACATATCTGAGGGGATTACGGTAGGAAATACAAGGGGTATTATGTAAACATTGCCTGGCGTCACATTATATGTCCATCAATATTTGCTGTCTCCCTTCTCCATAAAAATGCAAAACTTGGTCATCAGGTATGTAACACAACATCTCACAGATGGCGATGGAGCATTAAGATCAGTGTGGAGTTAGCCCTGTAGACCTCAGAGCACCCAGATGGTGGTGGTGATGATAAAAGACAAGCGCTGGTCAAAAAAGAAATCTCACTGGTGGAGGTGGCACTGGAGCCATACAGGCCAAATGGCCCTACAAGTATGTTTGATTGACTTGGCTTTCCACCCAGGTGTAGCAGGGCTAATTTTTGGTTCTTTACCTGAAATATGTCATATGGATTTGGAAATTAAGATCGTTGCTGTTGAGAAATCTGTGAGACAGTGAGGAACTAGGCAGGACGCCCATAGCCCCTCCTGGGTTTCAGTCTTGTTAAGAGTCTAGCATGTCAGGTATGTACTACATTGAGAAAGACTGTTCATTGCCGTCCAGGCATCTCGGGCTTTTGGCTTTACTTCCCTTCAGTTCTCGAGAGAAGAAAACACAAAAATTCCCCAAACACTCCAATCTTTGTATCTCCTACTGAGGGTGCTAAACTGTATTTTTCTTCTGTGTAGATATGAAAAAGATATGGTCTTCCCTCTGGCAATAGTTGCTCTGTGGGAGAGAAGCTAAAATAACATTCGGAACGCAGATAGACTACAGATGACTGGAGCCCTTTGAAAACCACTCTCTCGGTATTGATTCCCTCGGGGAGTGACGCCTGCTGGACAAGGCGAGCCAGCCCTGGGCGAACCCCGGCCCGGGGATGCCTCTTCCGTGGAAGATGCAGGCCGACTCTCAGAACTTCTCACTGCCAATGGCATTGAGTATCATGCTCACCAGCAAGGCATGCTTGAACTTTTTTCCAGCCTTTGAAAGGCTCTCAATTAATTCTGAACACACACTCTCCCATTTTCAAGTGATGAGTTTGGAAAGAAGAATGAAATTATTCTTTAATACAGTGCTGTGATCAGCCAAGGTATAATAACGCTGTGCTTTTTATTTTTTTTTTATTTTTCAAAGCTCTTGACTAAACATCATGGTATTATAAGCCTCCCACATACCTCTGAGCTAACCATCTTTATTGCCTTCTCTCCACAGAAGGGGAAACTGAGACTCAGGACCCTCTATGAGTTGCTGTAGGCCCAGCATTTGAAAGGGTGGAGACAATTCAATCCTCTGGTCTCAGATACCTGCCTAGGATTATTTCACCTCACTAGAAGCTTCCAAGGCTTCCAGGGGAGCAGGAAATGCCCTAAGCATCCATTAGTGCAGGGGTGGTTAATACATTTTCCAAAACACATCGTGGAAAACCAGGCAGTTACTTGGGAGCATGAGCTAGAACCTGGCACTGATATAGAAACAAGTGCATCCATACTGTTTGGGGGAAAGTCAGCAATAATACAAAGGGTATAGTGTGATTCGACTTCAGTTTGGAAAAATACATCTACATTTTAAATGTTTTTGCACAGAGGTCTCAAAGCATACCCACAAAACACCTCAATGAATATGTGATTCCCTCTGGGGAGAAAGGCACGACTGGTTTGGGGGTTGGGGACAGAGGAACAGTGAGCAGCTTTCACTTTTTGTCCAGTGATAGAGTAGTGGCACCATGTCCTTCAGGCCCTGTGCTCCGACATAACCAGCCAGTGAGTTCAGATTTGGACGCCTCGATGTTCCTTCCAGTGTGCGCAATGAGTAATAATGACTTTAAATGAACAGAACTACTTGTGCTGAGCCAGCAGAGTGCTGAGGGCCCCTTCTGCTCTCCCCACTGCCCTGTCCAGGAGGTCTCCCTGTGCTCTTGGCATTAAAATGAGATACAAAAGCACCTCTGTACACATCCATGCTGAGCTCTCCAATTACAGGTGCTCCTCAGTGAGGAGGTGACACCATCTGAACAGTAGACAGCCCCTTACACCACCCGCTAGGGCTGTCATCTCACTTTGCATCGAGTAAATCTGGGGCACCCCAAGTCATGCACCCACTAAATGGCAGAACCTGAACCCAGATCTCATGCTGTGGTCCACACTCAGCCCCAACCATGGAGATGACGGCTCATGCACAGGGCAGATATTTACAGAGAGAAAGACCTTAGCCGTGACCTTGCTTCTGAGAGCAGAGAACATTGAAAAGACCTGAAGTGGTGAATTCCTCGTCTCAGAAGAAAGGCCCCTCGGTAGCCCAACCCTCAACGTCATGGTCTAGTAGAGCACTTACCTATCTACTCATCTGTCCTCTCGATGGTCTGGTGGACATCTAGCCTTCCTTTTGGTGACTCTGCCTGGGATAATTTTATGAGTCAACTTCCCACTTTATGACTCTTATATGGAGGCAGAGACCACCTCTTACTCTGGAAGCCCACTTACCAGACAGTCCCCTTCACAAAGCAAAGACAGGTGGCCTGGGTTCGTCACTCATGTCCCCACCCTGGCTGGGTCTTGAAAGTCAGTCATCAAAAGGCTTCAACATTGCACAGACTGCCCTGGGGGTGACGGGTCGCATGAGCGTGACAGCCTCCCATTTCCAGGGACTGCATTGGAGGGGGTTCTAGAAGCAGTACTTGGGGTATCGGTGGGGCAAACAGGAGATCTGGGGCCACGCAAAGCAGAGAGTGAAATAGTCTCAAGACCTGATTTTAGACTTGGATTTTGGCCATCTTCCAATGTGAACCTGAAGTTCTCCTGGAAATTACCTAAGCCGCTCAGTATCTTATCATATTCGTATATTACTCTTCTGCTGAGATTAGCAAAAGCCCATTGCTGTCGCTTACCACCCAGACAGACGTTATGTGTTCCTACTCCCCAATCAGCAGCAGGAAATAATCCTGACGCCCCAGTAACACTAGCTACCGGGTTCAAACTCAGTCTCTTTGCACCCAAAAACGTAGCCCAATTCATCAGTGTTTTGCTCAGTACGTTCCTTTACTCCTCCAGTCTTCTTGTCATGGCTTCTAATGCCACAGGCTCATACGTATTTACCACCAGGCAGCCACAGGAAGGGACAGGGGATCTGCTTAGTGGAATGGCACAGTGTGATGGAAACAGAAACCTTTCTCCTGCCATGTGCCACCCTGAGATGGTTTGACCAAATCTCTGTCGCCTCTGCTGGGAAGCCCTCTCACCACCCACCACACAGTGTGCACAGCCAGAGAGGATGGGGTTCACAAGAAGAGCCCACCTTTGGCAGAACCCCATCACTCCCCAAACCGCAGCATCCTGTGTCCCCATGGAAGCTCCACGGGAAACAGGCAGTAGTTTTGCTCCTGCCCTCGTGTTGGTAGAGTTGCATGGTCTCTACCATCCCATCTTTATGCCCAGGCCATCCTGGTGCTCACAGAGCTCCTTGGCAGAACTGGGCACCAGTCTTTGTTGTTTAGAATCATGACCAGGCCTGCAAGGACGCTGTCTCCTCCCCGCCTGCAGCTCTGCAGCTTGAATTGCCTAGGGTGTGGGCAGTGGCACCACAATCCAGTGGTCCTCTAAGCGAGGCCACCAAACCAGCAACATCCTCACCATTCTGACATGTTGGAAATGCAAACCCTGCACCCCTCCCAGCCGTACAAAGTCAGAAACTCTGGCGGCGAGCCCAGCAGTCTCCATTATCACAAGCCCTACACTGCTGCCCTACAGTGATGAAACATCCCCAATCTGCTTCTCTAATACCTCTTCCCCAACACAGATGTGCTTCTGTCACAAAGCCTCTTCTCCAGTTTCCACTTTGCCTAACTGGAAAACTACTTCAGCCCCTTGCACCTTGGTGATAATCAGGAGAGAATGACTCCTTGGGTTTGGTTGCATTTGAACTTGGCTCTGTGGAACACTCAGCACCCATGAGCATGCGTGGGTACATGTACACATGTGTATGCGTGTTACACAGTGCCAGGAAGGACAGGGAAGCAGTACACATGTCTGAAGCTCTTGCCATGAGCTAACCCTCTCGATCTCCGCCAATTCCATCTCCTTCAAGCACACCTAAGAAGTCCTGCATTCCCCTTTTCAAGCCCCCAGCCTGACCCAGACCTTACAACACGGGTCTTATGACAGTACCTGGGTACTCAGCAAGCTGCCCGAGCACAAACAAAGCTCTCGAGGATAATTTCTGGGTCCTGAGTGGAACTCCCTTCCTACTTTTCTCTCCAGGGTTTTTGTGGGATCTGTCCTCTCCCTCCTGTTGCAGGGAGATGAGTAGGGATGGGGTAAGGGAGGGAATAGGGCAAAGACTACCTCACATCCTCTTTCAGGCATGCCTTCTGAGAGCAGGCGAACTTCCAAGCCTGGTGGAGAGGGAAGTGCCTTGTGCCACCCGCAGGAGCAGCCCCCTTCTGAGGGGCTGGTCGTGGGCAGAGTGAAGCGGTGGCTTGGACATATCTCATGAGGAGATACAGGAGGACACTTGAAAGGGGTCAGGACTTAGGTTACATCCACTAAAGAAGGAACGTGGGAGTTGGATGTGTGTAGGTGGGTATCGGGGTGGCTGATACACGTCACCCAAGTCCTCAAGGTTGAAGTTTCATCTAATAGACGCCCTTGGAACTGTCCCAGGGTTCGGTAGCACCCAAGACTCATTTCAATAGCAACACGAGACAATATGTGGTAACACAGAAAGATAAAAGAAGCTTTTTGGAACTTATAGCTGCACAAAGCCATTGTACATGAGAAGTACAGAGAAAAACAATTGGAATCATTTCAGGCTCTGAAAACTAATAATTACAGGTGAGTGGCTATTATGTTATTGGAACAGCCATTATAACTGAAAGGTACAATTTGAGGGAATATATGTGAGGACGTTAATACACCATCAGATTTTTACAGCACAAGCATCACAATGCATCCAATTTCAATTTAAGGTTACCTTCCTGGATTTTTTTCTTGATTCTCAGCCTCTATTTTTAAACAGGGTATTCATGTGAACTAATGGCATCATTTCTCCAAAAAAATTACAATAATTTTTGCTTGTGCATTTTTCACCACCATTAAAAGTCCCCAGGTCTCTAACATTTTAGGAAAATAACCAAAATCAAAATTACCCATCAGCACATTCTCCACATGACTGTCACCTCTAAATTACTTTTGCTAATTGAATAGAGCTATGGCATGGATAATCCAGAGGGAGGGCAATATGGAAATTATCTTTATTTACACTTGGAATTTACATTTAAATGAAAATGAGTTTGATGCTTTGGAGGCTTCTGAACTCTGCCTGAGCTTCAGCAACCACCACAGAGGAGTGAGAAAAGATGTGTAACAGAAGGACACACCGAATTCTGTCCTGGAGTCTATCACCTTGACATTGGACAACGTGCCTGCTGTCCCTGAGCCTCCATGTCCTCACGAATCACAGCCACCTGTGATTAGCCCGAGGATAATATCCCAAAGACAGAGGTGAAGGACAATAAGGGGACACAAAGACATGTGCGCAGAGGAATAGAGGTGGGGCCCTTTCCATGTTAGTGGCGACTTCCTTTGGCCACATTCCCCATGAAACGCTGTGCTGTCTCTGAATTATAACTGAGTGAAGATTCCAGCATGGGATTTTGTGGGCAAACTCCCTTTGCCATTTCCCCACGCAAACATGTATGTCTTCCTGACCCTTCTCGACCACCCTAAAAACCCCCGCTAAGGGGTGACCTGTCCACCTGTGGGAATCACTGAAAAATGAATACTAGCAATCCAACACTTGCCAGAGGACTTACTCTGGGCCTGGGCAAATTATTGGTGAAACTGCCAGGTGTCCACACCCTTGGCAGGCTCGCATCTCAAATGGTTGCAAAAAAGCCTAGGTCAGCTCAGTGTCTGACCAGTTATAAACTCTTGATACGTAGGCCCCACTTCAGAGGCCAATGCACCCCTTCTCCAACTTGCCCTGTCGAAATTCCATACAAAACAGCGTGTGCGTTTTCCTGGCTGTGCAAACACTGGCCTGAATTAAGCTTTTACTATTGCACCTGTTTTTCATGTTGTCTTGGGTTGATCGAAGTATTTAGTTTGCTCTAGGTTTAGCTGAGACACTAACACCCAGAAACCAGCCTCGGTTTCTTTAGTGGCTTTCTCAGAAACACTGACAGATTGGAGCTTGTGGGGAAGACTGAAAGAGAACTGTGGCAGCACCCAACTTCATTACATAAGCCACAGTCGTAGGAAACTGATCTATGAGCTGGAGAGGGTGCTGGGCTTGTCACTGCAGCCTAAAGTAAGATTGTCACGCACACTTATGGGCTGTCTTGTGTCCGCTGACACTTGTCCTCAACACATAATATATGTCATGGCTCCTCCATGGTGTCCTTCTGCTGCTCACAGGTTACATAGTGGCCACATTGTGCGACGGCCATTTATACAGGTTTCAGAGAGCTAGTGATGACAGTCATGTGTGATCTGTATCAAGGTCCCATTTCATAGCAATTTTAAATGGGAGAAGCTATGTGCCCATAGCACCAATAATCTTGGACTCTCAGCTATCCTACACGTGAGACTTTTCTAATCAGTGAACAATGAGCAGATGAACACATCAAAAAGAACCCCAGAGATTGTCAGAGCTAAACCTGGCCCCCTTCAAGCCAGTGACCAAGAGAAACACAGTTGGTCCTTCCTCCAGGGTACAAGAAACCAGAGGACATGTGCACAGCGCCAAAGACGTTTCCAGCAGAGAAGTCCACAGGACTGAAATCCAGTCTTTGATTCATTCAACTTTTATTTAGTGTCTCCATTGTGCTGTGTGTGTGTGTGTGTGTGTGTGTGTGTGTGTGTGTGTGTGCAGAAGACAGGCAATAGAATTCTATTAAATAAATACTGTCCTTGCCTTTGAAATTCTCACCAATTGGGGATGGTCATTTAAGTAGCTAACAATGAAAGAAGATGTCAAGTTCTATAATTAAGAAAATACATTTTTCAATTATATGACCAGCTTAGTATTGGCACTGGAAATTTTTGAAAAGAGTCTGGACATTTTAAAAATTCACAAGACAGTGTGACACACGCTTAACAGAAGCAGATGCAGACTGCTACCGTGGTTTAATGGGCACAGTCTCAGTTTTGAATGATGTAAACAGTTTGGGAGTTGGATGGTGGTAATAGTTGCAAAATATAAATGTACTTAATACCACCGAACTGTGCACTTAAAAATAGTTAAGATGGTAAACTTTGTTATGTGAATTTTGCCACACTAAAAATAAGTGTTAGTAAAAGAAAAAACAAAACATAGAAATGAAGAATTTTTAAAGCAAAGAATAGATGATTTTTTTTTCTGTATTTTAGGAAAATAATTTTGTTAGCATCGTGGAGAACAGATTGAACAGAAGTAGAACAGAAAATAGTGAGAGAAAGCATAAATAAAGAACTGAATTTGGACCATAATTTTTTGTGAGAGAGAGGAGAGGGCACACTCGAGAGACTCCTGTGTGATGTAACTGTCAGGAATTAGTGATCGATTTAAGAGATGAGGGACTGGGAGAAGCAGGTGGAAAACTCAGATTCTGGGCTGGTGAACTTTCCAGGGTGCTGACAACAGGAAAAGGTGCTGACTGAGAAGACATGGGCTGCAGCACTTTACCTGAGCTTGAAGGATGCTGTGCAAATGAAATTACCCAACTGAACCCCGGATGTGGGTATGTTAGTCTCGTGCTAAGAAACATCTTGGCTTGAAAGATCAGTTTGGAAATCATGAGCACATAGATTATAGAGACCTGAGTGTGAGAGAACTAGCCCTCAGAGGCCCAGTAGAAGCCAAAAGGACTATGTCATCTCCCCTGGAATACAAGCCCCTTACTAAAACTTTTCTTATACATTCACTTGAATTAAACCTTTAATTTGATGTAAAATAATGGTTAATACTTTTCTAGAAATCAGTATTTTTAGTACTAATATCTACAAGTCACAGTAGCTTGAAATAAGAAAACAAATCTTGTAAAGGGGCAAGAGTTAGAACCTCAATTTTTAAAAGAAAATACTCTATGAACCTCTGCGGATATGTGTGTTTGGGAGAACAGTAATCCCATGACATCCACCCTTGGGAAACCAACCCCGGTGAGTTTTCTACCGGCGTCCAGAATTTCATGGCTGTAACACTGTCTTACGGTGGACATCTCACTCTATTAAAAGGGAGGGAGCCGGCGAAATCTTCGCTGTATCTATGAGGCAGGCTGCCAGGAGGCGGGATGCATTTCCCATCCGAAGGAAACCTTTGCTTCCTGGACTTCAGAGCAAGCTTAGTGATTCTCTCAGGAGAAACAATCACGTAGTAAGTAGTCAACAAATGCTCAGGGAGGATGCGAACATTGGGAAGTGTTTACGGTTGAACACATTCAACAACAGACTTTCTTGTTTGCACAGAAGTCAGCCATTGAGTGAGTAGCTGATACACATTCTTGGAGTCCCATCTGTTGTGGAAGGGAAGTAAATAAAAAAGACACACCAGGGCACCAAGGTCAGGCCAGCCTGCGTGCTCAGCAGGAGAGTAAGCCATCGCTGCCTCCACGTGCAGCCAGGAGCAGGTTGTGTCAGCAGACAAGCAGGGGACACCGGCTCTGTGGTTAGCCAAGTGTCCATCTAGGGATAAGCTCCCCGCTGAGCCAAGCGTGTGGGGAACCACTTCCCGGAGAGGAGCCCAGGGTACTGGGCTGTACGGACAGAGACCGATGGAACTCCGGGGGCCTAACGTGTGACGGAACGGCTCAGGGTCTTCACACATGGCAAAGGCCAACATGTGGCGGGGACAGGAGGGGACACGTTGTCACTCACCCTGCAGCAGAGCTGGAATGCTACGAGCCCTTCAGGTGAAGGTCACCTGCCCGAGTGGTGACTGACTTCCAGCCAGCACCACTCACCTTCCCGCAGCCGAGCCCACACGCAGACACGGATCTTACTGAGCTTTCTGCCCGACTCCCCAGGTGGTGGTCCTGCCTTTCACCCAACTAATGCCGTTGGCGAGAAGAAAATATCAGCAAAATGAGGTGTCCTGTGCTGGGACGTTTTAACAGGATTTTTTAAACCTACAATTTGCTTTTTTTAAAAGACAACATCTGTGGTAGAAGAACATTTGGTGGTTGCAACCACCAATAAGTATTTAAAAGTCAAGAACTCCATTTTTTTTCTAATCTCAAATTTTCTGTCTCCCTCAGAGAGGTAACTATACAATAGCATTTTATGAGCAATATTGCACTGGAATCATAGTTCCAGTTACAGCTCTGTCTCTTATCTCCTGTGTGACCTGAGCTGTAGGTCTCTTATCCCCAATTGTAATTTGGGTTTCCTTGTAGTTTAAAAACTAAAACCTATAATTTTTTTAAAAGTATAATTTTAAGGTGTGAACTAATAGATGTAGGAAACCATGTTTCCCCATCGGTGTGAAAGGCACTGAAAAGGTACATTTCAGGCACACAGGTAAAAGCGGACACTTGAAGAGAAGGTCCCCCTTGCTGCCTACAGAGACTTTTACCGTCACGGACCTCAGAGCTCTAGGAGGCCAGAAAAGTGGGGTTTTCAAAACTTGCCCTCATTACAAACCCTGTCAAAGAACCTGGATCAATTTTCACTTTTCTTGTTCGAAGAGTGATAGGTGTGATATACAAAATTTGAGTGGAAAAGAAAAGGACAAACATTTGGTCTGTTTAAGAATAACTATAACTTTTAAATAAATGGAAGCCTGCCTGGAAATATGCAGGGTTTTTAGCAGAATCTGTGAGTCGGTTATTCAGTGATTGTCCAGGACTTACAAATAAGATTAAAGTTGGAACCAACGGCAAGTGACACAAACCAGCGGTGTTACATTTATCTTGACTGAAATTTAGCACCATAGGAAATGGTGTATTCTTGGAGCTCCTTGTATAAAGTAAAGCCACAGGGGGAGTTACAGAGGAGAGTTCGTGCTCAGATTCTAAGAAAGAACTAAGGATCTGTTATTGAAAGCAACCCAAACACAGGCAGAAATAGGTTCTGGCTGGAGGCAGTGAGGGTATGCAAAATACATCAGGGCAATAAGAGAGTCCGGTAGAAAACCTGCGGAGGGATACACGGGACTGTGGGGAGAGCCCTCATAATCAAAAAAAGTCCAATGTTTAAGTGAATAGAGCACCAGAGATGTCAATTTCTTGGAACAAAGTGCAGTAAATGCGAAATTCAGCAGTTAGAATTCCATGCCAATTGGCCAAAAGTTTTCCAAGTTTCTCATTCTTTTAAATATTGCTTTTTATAGCTTTCAATTTGAACAGAAATTTGGAATACATACATATATATATATATATATATATATATATATATATATATATATATTGCAAAACAAATGGTGTGACTCTCTTATTTCTTGTGTTAACACAGTATAAGATGCATGGCTATAAAGCCTCAAATATATCACTGTCATTTAGAACCAGACATGCCGAATTTCAGGCACCAGACTCCTGGAGATTTCTAGGGGTTTTGCCCTGCCGTCCCCTTATTTCTTGTGTGATCAGAAACTCCTGTAGCCATTCCTTTATTGTGACACTTGTAAGTTTGTCCCCTAGAGCAGTCATTTAGCCACAAACCAATCTCCCCACAGCTGGACATAAATTGGTGTAAATGAATCATCCACAGGGAAGGCAATCTTATTCTCTCCCCAACAGTTTAGTCTGGGAGATGAATTTCTAAGCATAAACTTTAAATGTCAAGGTAAGAAATCTTATTATTTTAAGATAATAATAAATACTACAACAGCACGAGGAGGAGAGGTCAGGCTTCCTGAAGTAGGGGGAGTAAAAATAAAATACGAGATAATAACAATTAGGCAGGAAGGCGAAGCAGCGAGTAGCGTGTGTTGGACACCTGGCCAGAGAACCTTCATGTGAGAAGAGCTAACACAGGTAAAGAGCTTTGCTTGTTCGGTCTGGACAAGTGCTCTGGGGTGATTTGAGCTAAGTGGGTTTTATCAGGGAAAAAGCATAGAGCAAAGCTGGAAACATAAGTTTTGCACAGCTCTATGACAGCCGGAAGTGGTGAGTAAAGGAAGCGTTCTAAGGGAGATGTTGATGCAATCAGAATAGTAGCTTAGAAAGATGGATGGAAAGGTTATGTGCCCACAGGGAAATAAACCAAAGGGAAGAAGAGAAGGAATGGGTTCTACGAATGTGGTGTGAAGAATGTTAAAGACTTGGGGGCAGGAGGAAGGCAAGGCGGCTTCTGAGTGTCTTGGAGGCAACGAGATAGGAGGGTGTGCTTTAATATCTCCTCGGCGGGACCAGGACGAGGGTCAGGGGAAAGAGACGCTCACCTTGGGTGCAAGATTGAAGAGGGCACTAAAAACTCCGTCATCACGATATGTAATGTTTTAATGTAATATTTTTAAAAGCCAATATGAATGCAAAAATCTATGATGAATATATGAGTCAAGGTTCTCGAGAGAAACAGAAAAGATCGGAGCAATACATATAGAAAAATGTTTGTTACAAGGAATTGCTCTCATGATCACAGAGGCTGACAATTGCCAACATCGGCAGGGTGTCAGCCAGCGGGAGATCCAGGAAAGCTGATGGGCAGTCACGAGCCGCATACCAACACTGTGGGCAGAGATGACTGCAGGGACAGTGGTGGTCCCTTAAGTCCATCACGGAGCTGAAAGAGTCATAATTCCTAGTGAGGTCGAAGCCGTCGTAACGTCACAGCACCAATGCTATACTCACGCGCTCAGAGTGGTGCTGGTGTAAACAAATACCGCACTGCCAGCCATACAAAAGGAGAGCACAGACAATCCCAGTCGTGGGCTCGACCATCCAGGTTGTGTAAGTACACTCTATGATGGACACACAATGACAAAGTGGCCTAACGACACATCCTTCAGAACAAATCCCTGTCGTTAAGCATCACATGACTCTGTTTCCAGGCTGAAGGCCAGAAGCTTGAGACCCAGGAAGAGTCAATGTTTCCATTCAAGTCCAAAGGCAGGAAAAAAGTTGGTGCCCCATTTGAAGGCCATGCTATTCAGTCTTCAGCTGATTGGATGAGGCCCACCCACCTTAAGTAGAGCAATCTGTTTTACTCAGTCTATTGATTTAAATATGATAGTCTCATCCAAAAACACCCTCACAGAAACACCTAGAATCACCTTTGACCAAATTTCTGGACATCCTGTGGTTCAGTCAAGTTGACACAGAAAAGTAACCACCACAATAAACAAAA
The DNA here is from genome assembly GCF_036562045.2 of Rhinolophus sinicus. Classification (NCBI taxonomy): domain Eukaryota; kingdom Metazoa; phylum Chordata; class Mammalia; order Chiroptera; family Rhinolophidae; genus Rhinolophus; species Rhinolophus sinicus. The sequence goes on from NC_133758.1 coordinate 114,300,827, forward strand.
TATAAGATAAAGACAGGCTCAGTATTACTGAGTTATCTTTTACCTTAGACTCCATCCAATATAACATGGCATGGTCTTTTACTAGCTCCTGCGTGGCACAATATCTCTTGAAAGCAAGAACCTGCAACATCAATTCCATTCCCCCCATGTTTGCAATGTGCCATAGAAGAAGAAAGGCCTCGGTGATCATTATTTAACACATAGAGATGTAAGAAAGATTTTCATCATGACGTCAGCCACATAAACTTAATAGCAGACCCAGAATCCACGTCCATATTCCCTTTGGATGTTTCACTCAAAACGCACTTACATTCTGTTACTTTTAATCATTGATACCAGGTTTGCAAACTAATGGAGGCTCGTTATAGTCTTTCATTTTCTATGTACGGATATAATTTCAGTAGCTACCACCACAGAAATGGCGGTCTGGAATAACAGACACAGATTCTCTGCAGATTACTTCCCAAAATAGTACATGCTATAAAGATTGCTATCTGTGCTATATAAATACAAAAAATCTAAGGCTCAAGGATTTTAATTAACTTGATCTTAATTGCTGGTTTAATGAGTCACTATCACAAAACATGACCATGGTTCTCACTCACAGCATTAGGATACATCCCTTTACTGCCTCCATAATCATCTCCCCAACTATGGGAAATAGGAAGCAACCATCTAGCATTGTTTTCTTGAAATGTAAATATACATTTACTTTTAAGAAGTCTATAAACTGTAAATGACTAATTTATCATTTTGATTTGTATATCTACAATGAAATGCAATAGAAATAATGATTTAAAAAACATCTCGATGCCAATCAAGTGTCTTTGCCCAATTAATTAAATGTTACCTGAAGTCAACTTAAAATAACCAACTAATTCAACATCATTGTTCCAAACAGGAAAAGTAACCATAGCAACATAATAATTAACTTACACGGCTCTTCCCGCCTCCATTTTGATTCTAAAAGGCAATTTGGATGAATTCCTTATTTGTGTATTTTTTTTCAGTCTGCTTTTCTACTGATATTAGCTTCTTACTCAAGTCAGATACTTTTTCCACCAACCACATATGTTCTAAAGTGAAATTTAAAAATCAAAGTTGTCTCAAATCTGTCACTTCCTTCCCATGACTCTGCCTACCTGATGGACAGTTTGATAAGCTTTGTCTCTTCACATGTAAATACGGGGACAGAAATGTATAAAAACTTGGGAACATCATACGTTTCTGTGCAGGATTCCTCGACACGCTGTGACCTCGCTCCGTTTAATAGCTACACCGTGAAGCATCCTTTGTTTCAAGGAAATGTTTTTATAACATGAACGTAAAGCAATAAATAAAATAGGCAAATATTTGGCTTTGAAGTTTTTAAAGCTGAGCTCCGGGCTTAGGACACAAGGATCAGATGTGACCCGTGCATATTAGCTCCCAGGGACTGACATGGAGCCAGGATGACTTAGAGGATTTCAGCTTAGAAAAGAGATGATAAAACCCCTAAGCCCAACAATCCAACATCAAGTCTCCAGACCTTAAACACACCCTCATCTAAAAGGCTGTGGTGGTGGCAGGAAAGGAACCATTACACGAATTGACCCAATTCACTGAGATTATGTCTCCAATCCCAGTGGGATGGGAATCAGAGGAAATTGAGAATAAGCACAGAACACAAAAAGTGACATTTCTTACATACTTAAGTGTTCAGCCTAAGATTTGTATCTGCTAAAATAAAAACACCCCTAGAGGGTCCTCATGAAGATACAGTGAGGTAAAAATTAAGACCTCTAATTTTTGTTGTGGACAGATGACTGTCATTCTGGCTCCCATCATAGTTTCTATTCACAGTTCACACTTCCTCTTCGTTGGTTCTTGTTGCCAGCCCAAAATGGCCAGAGTGCCATTTCTAAAATGCACTCTCCTTAAAATCATCCAAGGGGAGGCCAACAAGACGACGCCTTTCTCCCTACCCTGCCACCTGCCCAGGCATGGCACATTGCATTCCCGTTGTTGCCGTGATCACGCCTGGTCTGTCTGCCAGTGCTGCACCCCCCCACCACCACACACAAACCCCTTTCACCTAAAGACTCTCTTCTGTGCCTTCACATTTCTCTCACATACTTTCTCCCCTGAGCTTAGATGAACAAACCCCTTCCTCCAAGAGGGACCTCAAGCCGCTTCTCTGCTGCTGGAGAACCAATGTCGTCTCCTCTTCTCAGCTCTTAACACACTGCGTTAGTTTACTTTTTTCTTATTTTAATGACTCCTTCACCAGATTATAAACTTCATAAAAATAAAGAAACTATTTTAGACTTTCCTATACTTCCTGCAACTAGTACAATATCAAACATAAAATTTTTGCTCAGAAAAATGCTTTGTAATATCAGTTTTATTAAAATATATTGAATAGAAAACGCAATTGTTTCTAATGCTAAATTTAAAAAAAAAAAACCAGGTGAGTCATGAGGAAAATTAATGACTATGAAAAAATAATCTATCCTCCCTTCAGAAATATTTTCACAAATTCAATTTTGTAAATGCGATTATAACACAATGGTCACCCTTAGGTGGCTTTAGCATTCAGGTTAAACATGAAGTTGTGACCGGTCCCAGGTCATATCTTCACTCTCTGGAGACAAAGCATCCTGGTATGGATGCCACAGTGCCATCCCTCAGTGGACCCCAATCTACCACAGAACAAAGCCCAGACCTAGAACAGAAACTGCATCCTGTTCCCAGATGCTACCTCTCCCGCCTGTGGCCACACTCTCCCACAATGCACCATGCTACCTAACCAGTGACTGCGAGCTTCCCTTTTCCCTAAAATACCCTTGTTCTTCATACAGCAGTGGCTCTGCTCGTGCTCTCTAATGTAGTGAAAAGTCCTTTTTCATCCCCCATGTATTATCCCTCTAATTTTATAGTTCATTGAGAATGTCTCTGCCTCCATTTTGTGTGCCCATTAGAAAGCACTTTTATTTGCAATTAACAATAAACCTATCTCTCTACTTCCTAAATATTAACCTCTTTGAAAGTAAAGGTTTTATGTTCTTGGCATCTAGTATTCAGTATGGTACACAAATGTCCCTTGCTTTAATTTCATTATACTCAATAATATTTACCTAGTAGGCGGCAGGCAAGCTCTAGGCTAGCCGTTGGTAACTGTCTACAATAATGAATGAATGTGTGAATCAATGAATGAATGAATGAATGAATGAACAAATGAGAAGATGCCCTCAATCCTGGCTCAGAAAGTCACTCTTGGAATCCTCATAATTATAACTATAAAAAAGGAAAGTCATTGCACTGCTCCATGGCATTTTGTGACCACACAATGCCTCAGTGCTCTTGGTTGTCACAACCCCCGTTTCTCAACTATGTGTGAGATTCGTATGTAGGTGACCCCGGTACAGCAGGGAATGATGTTCTGGAAGCACTGCCCTTAGCCAAAATGGCATGCAAAGCTTAACCGACGGAATGTTTGTTTCCCCAGAGAAAAGCCTTCCCTGGGGCTTGTACAGATAGGATGCTTCCTTCGAGAACACAGAAAATGAAAAAGGTGCTTGATTATTTAACAAACACAATCAACATTGAAAATGTAACATTTTGGGGCTTTTTTCTTCCCACTAATATCCCTTCTTTCCTGCAGTATCTTGGGCATAACTATTTTCACGATTCTTGCCAGGATATTTTAGAATTTCATTGCTGCATTTCCCCTCAAATTCTCCAACTGGCATTTTCCCAACTCATCATTTGCCACTGATTTCTTTGGATGTTCCCTCTGTATTGTAGACAGAGAAGGGTTTTTGTTGGAGGAGATGAGGGTTGGGAAGGACAGGCACAAAACTATACAACAAAGGCTAAACGACAGCTTTCTATGTGTATTTACTTCAATTCAAAACAACTATTTAAAAGGCATTTTAAAGCCCCACTCTTTATAAAAACTAGCGTTGGTACTCGTGAAACCAAAAAAAAAGAGAGAGAGAGAGAGAAAGCAAGGTGGGGCTCCTTCCACCTACTCTGCTACTGCACAGTCGTAAAAATAATAATAATAATAATAGTAATAATAATATGACAGATGTTAGGGAGGGAGGTAGACAGGTGATGGTAGGTAGATAGGTAGGTAGGTAGATGGATGGATTGATGGATCGATAGATAGATAGATAGACAGACATAGACAGATACCTGGAACAAGGCAGATCATAAGAAAGGATCTAACATAAGATTACAGACAAGCTATAGAAATAGAGGGAAGAATGGATTAATTCAGTAAGGACAAATCATGGAAGGAAGGCTTTTAAGATTTGTGTGTGTGTGTGTGTTGTGTGTGTGTCTGCCTTTATTGAATTTAATAGGAATTGTGCTGTGGAAATAGTATCAACATAAAGAAGACTTGTGATTCGGAGGCTTAATTCCAAAATTATTGGGAGAAATTGGGTATTTTAGGACTATTCACAGGCCAAACCTCCTTCCAGGCAACAGCCCTATTCCACCTGTAGAACTGCCAAAACACTGCACAAAAACGGTTAACAGAGAACCAAATGTCATTCTCTAACTTGAAAATAACAAAGCAACTATCAGAAACAGTGAATGAGAAAGAGCCCCTTTTGGAGGGGAGGGGGTCTTTTTTCATTTTGCTTTGTTCACCCATGATAGTGTCACAACTTAAAACACCCACAAAGAAAATGGATATAATTCTAATAATAAGACCAACAAACTGTGGAATCCAGTACTGAAACCAGAAATTCTGTGTGCTCAAGTAAAGATGAGAAATCTCTGCTGGATTTCCCAGAGTAACATCTCTTCAACAATCGCCAGACACCCCAGTAAGGTGACACAGCTGACATAGTGCTACTACACATGGTGCTGTTTTGTCCATCACTAAAAAATGGATGGTGGTCACAAGAAAGGGACCAGAGAGGGGGGCTGTCCGGGCAGCTGTGCTCATCTCAGAACATGTTCTCGGCACGTCTGAGCAGGTTCCTAATTCACCTACAGCGGGCCCACCAATGAGTTGAGTCTGAACAATATAAATCCTCATGTGTATGATTCTCAAGTCCAGTCTATCATCTTTTATCTTCAGCTAATAAAACCTTGCCAAACCTATTTTCCACTCAATTAACGATTCACTATTTTCAGCTTCCCAATAATCCAATGCATCTCCACAGCCTCCAATCGATACTTCCACATGTGCACTCAAATAGGGGACTCCCTGGCAATCCAAAGAGGATTTGCTGAAGACTCACAGTAAATAGATGTCAGCTTTACAGTATTATCCTAAGTCTCTGCCTGTAGAAAACCATACTCTGCAAAAGTGTGTTTTATGATTTTTTGGAATGAAACCCGTTTTTACAAGGAGCAACCAGGTGCAGGTACTTAGAATAACGCCATAAACTGTCTGAGTAAAGTACAATGGGGAAACAAAAGGCAATTAACTCAGATAAATTGTCCTGTCTGTCTTGAGACTCAACCACCCTTTCCCGAGTGCCTTTATCAATCCTCTGTAAACAACTCTGTAATATTAGATATTCTATAGCATTCTACAAAATGTCATAGAAACCTAAATTCCCTTGTGCTAAGACCAATTTGATGTCCTCTGCATGTAATACACATATTGCAGCTTTGACAGGTATTAGAGGTTTATTCCTAACTGCAGCCAACACACACACACACACACACACACACAATGTACTCACATAAGGTGTGAGTCCACACACAGGCGCACACACATACGCACCACTAGGGAGAGGACAGTAGAATCTATATCCTTCCATGCTTTTCCACAATGCTGCTTGTACAGTGTGTGTTCTTTTCCATGATAAGCTTTTTTTCTTGCTTAAAGCTCAAATTAGTTCCTGTTATATTTAATTAAAAACAACTTAAATAATGCCTATTACATTTTTAACATATTATAAGTATCTTTTACCATGTTTTCCAGAAACATTTTATTTTATCATAATAAAATAAGACCAGGTCTTATATTAATTTTTGCTCCAAAAGACGCATTAGAGCTGATTGTCCGGCTAGGTTTTATTTTGGGGGAAACACAGTAGTTTCTAGATGTTGGGGATTGCAGAAAGGACCTTTCCATGAATATTTTACCTATCCCAATTTAACAGCAGGCTCCCTTTATTGACAAGAGACTACACCTATATGTATGAACACACACACCCATACACACCTCAGTAGCATCCCAATTATTTTTTTTAAATATCCTATTATGTCTCTTTTGCAGATTATTAGGAAAAATAATCCATCCAAACAGAAATAGATTTTAAAAATTAGTAGCTTGAAAACATTTTCAGTTTCTGGATTTTGCGAATTTTGTTCATTTTTTTACACGTAAGTAATTGGTCATTTTATTGTGTCATGAAATAGTTTTGCAAATTTTAATTTTCCTTTATTTTTTTTTTCAATCATGTGCTAACAAAGACAGTTTTATTTCTTCCTTTCCAATCTGTATGGTTTTTATTTCCTTATCTTGTTGCATCAGCTAGAAATGTCCAACAGGATGTTGACTAGGACGGTGAGAGGGGACACCCTTCACTGGTTCCTGACCTTAGCAGGAAAGCGTCTAGTTTCTCACAATTAGGTAAGAGGTTAGCTGAAGGCTTTTTGTAGATGTTCTTTATCACGTTCAGGAAGTTTCCTTCTATTCCTAGTTGACTAAGAACTTATTTTTTGGTTTTTTGCTTTTTTGCTTTTTTTCATGAATGGATGTTGGATTTTGTCAAATTTTTTCTCCATCTATTAATATGATCTTATGATTTTTCAGGCCTAGTTAAGGAGAACGGAAATCTGGGTATAATAAAAGACAAGGTTTTTCCCCTCCCCCTGCCTGAAGCTCTAGGGCATTTTCTTCCAGCCATCACTGTGAGACCCTGGTCACCGGTAACTCATGAAAATACGAAGCCCCTGAGACTGGCCCCTTTGGAGTTCTTGTGTTTGTTTGTTTGTTTTTTGTTTTTTGTTTTCAAGGAGGATGCAGCCCACAGTGGCCCTTGTGGGGCTCAAGCCACAACCGTGGTGCTATCTGCACCGTGCTCTTACCAACTGAGCCAAGCAGCCCCCCCCCCTGGAGGTTTAACTCTCAGCCTCGTCCACACTGATCCTCCAATAATCTGTGGGTTCCACTGAGGGTGTTCCCAGGGATTCTGACTCTGGCAGGGGCTCTGCTCCTGGACCTCCTCCCTACGTGGTGATTTCCTGACTCTTGCTGTCTCTCCAGTTTTCAGGGCAGCAGTTTTCCCTGTGACCTCAGTTCTCTAATAGATCTACAGTGAGTGATTCGTTTTCAGTGTGTTCACCTTTTTTCTTGTGAGGGTGGGAGTGATAGCATCCAAGCACTTTGCAGGTAGGACCCAAACCCAGAAATTCTCTAATTTCAACGAAATACCTAGAGCCGTATCTTGTAACAGCCAGAAATATTTTCCTGAGTTAGCATTTCTGATCATGTTTTCATTAAATTGACTCTGCCATACGTTAAAATCATTGTAACAGCATCAAAACCAGTTCTGCTTCTTTCTAAGTCAGTTCTATTTCTTTTCATGCACCCAGCTCTGCTGACAATATAGAATGAAATCCTAGCAGCTGACCATTCTGCTGACATGTTGGGTCAAATGGAAGTGGCAGCGGAGTAAATGGTTTATTTCTAATCACTCAGCATATCTCCTCAGGGTGCTCTTACTGCAAGGCATAGATTAATGTAGGATCTGGCGGGGGGTCTGGCACAGTAACATTACAATGATGCTTGCAACCTATCATGATGAAGTAAAGAATTCCTCCTAAAGAGTTGTATTCACAAAGTTAGATGGGCCATCGGTCAATAAGCCAATAAAAAAAGTCCTTTTCTAATCCTACAAATCTCAAACCAATGGTCATCACAGATGCTGAGTTTCCAGAAGGTGAAGGTCATGTCTCACCTGGTCATTCTTCTATGCCCTGTACTTAGCATCAGAATGGCATGAAACAGATACTCATAACTATTTGTGAATTAAATAAATGAAAAACTAAATTGCAAAAGTGTTGTATCCAATCAAAATGAAAATTATCCTAATGGCAGGGCCTTAAAATTCCATAAATTGCAATAGGATGTCACACCTTAGTTTCTGCAGCAACTTCATTTAGAAACGGAAAATGAGGGAGGGTTGAACTGACACAATAAACTGTCCTTATGCACACACACTATATACCCCACATGTCCCTGAGCAGATTTTACTGCAATAAATCAGCTGTATCAGTGTGGGGAATTGGGGAAAAACAAAATTTATAAATCCTAAAAAGGACATATGCCTATTAGTCAAAGTGAGCTGGAACAGGTATATGGGGTATCTTTTATTTACTCTCAAAACCTCACTTACTCTGCAACCAGGAGTCCTATACTGAGGTTTATGCATGAGCTTTGGGGGTCCTTGAACCCCCAGAAATTCTGTAAAAGCATTTTGCATGTTTGTGTATCCATGCAAGAAGAGCCATGACTTCTGTTAGCCGCCGAGATTATGTAATGTAAAAGATGATAACAATATGAGAAGCAGGTTAATACCCTTAGAACTTGCCTGCCACCTGCAAAAGTCCCCGCTGTCCCAGTGGGTAGATATCAGATACCAGAGAGTATATACTTGGAGAAAAGAGAGACAGGCAGACCTGCACAGATCTCATGCTGAGCACCCAGGAACCCCATCCTTCCCCCTCCAGGGCCTGACTCTTAGGGAGGAGGGAGAATAGACCCAATAATTAGCAGAGGAAGCTTTAAGATGAAGTCTGTTTGAGATCTACCATTAGGTTTCATTTATATAACAGATAATCAATCCTTCCATTTTTATTTTGACAGAGTATCTATTTAACATATTAAATTGTCATCAACTAATGAGTAATCATTGTCATTAAATAGCTGCATCACAGAAAAACAGAAAAAATTCAGAATCTATAATATTTTCACTTTCAGTGCAGCTGATTTGAGGACTCTCCTACAGATCCCAGCTTGGTGGCATTTTAAGTAACATTTCACAGAGGCTGACTCCTGCCTGCATTCTCACTCCCCACAATTTCTCACACTCCCTCTTCCTTCACCTTTTCCCATCAGAGCACAAAAAAGGCCAGAGTCTCTTGACTCTCTTCACTTAGAAAAGGGTTAGGCTGCAAAGAGAAGCAGATCTACCAGGCATTCAACATACAGCTCAAGGCACCAGGAGAGAAGGTGTTTTGCAAAGTCAGGAGCAAGTGAGAAATCATCATTCCTGGAAAGGTCAGCTGCACCCTTCCCGTGGCAGCCAAATGTTGCCTCACTAATTGGACCGTTTACCTCCCAGAACTGTGATGGGGTCACTCATCTGCAGTTCTGAGGCCTTGAAACCTTCCACTGCTCAGGTGGCTTAAAAACAGAAAGAGTCTGTTAATTAGTGTTAATTGATTCCATCGGATGTGATTTTGCATGTCACCATCTCCAGCACGTCCTTCCTCCTGACAGGTGAAGAGTGTTCTCTACATTTGGTAGGTAGCAAAAAAAAGCCCTGAGTGAATCAGGGAGACAGCACGTGATTTTAGCAGGAAAAAACAGTCACCTGGGACTTTTTATCTGTTGTGCTGACTCCCTGAATTTCAGTCCTTACATTGGGGCCGTTTCTCCACGCATGCCAAGGCGAAGTTGCCAGGTGAAGTCATGGTCTGTTCCTGAAAGAGGAGGGGGGGCATCATACCGTGTTTCCCTGAAAATAAGACTTAGCCGGACAATCAGCTCTAATGCGTGTTTTGGAGCAAAAATTAATATAAGACCCGGTCTTATAGTAAAATAAGACCAGGTATTACATAATGTAATATTATAATATAATGATATAATATAATATAATGCAGTATAATATAATATAATGTCATATAATATTGGGTCTTATATTAATTTTTGCTCCAAAACACGCATCAGAGCTGATTGTCTGGCTAGGTCTTATTTTCGGGAAAATACGGTAGTAGCACTTAAGTAGAATTTGAATAGATGTTCTAGATAAAATTGATGTGGAGACAAATTCTCATACCTAAACATTTAAAGAAGCTAAATACTCATTAGGGACCTAGAAACTTGTCAAAACACCCATTCAGTCCTAATTACTTTCTCAGTATCCTATTATACGGCTGATGGCATCTCAGACATGGGAGATAACTACAAACCAAAGGGTCTGAAGTCTTCACCTTAGCGGTTCTGAGTTACTGGACAGAAGTATCTTAAGGTTGTTTGGGGTGAATATATATTTTTAATAAGAGCCAATTATACACAAATGTATATATATATATATATATATATGGTGTTCATAGGACAAACAGGCATAGGAGACATAGAAAAAAGTTTACTGGGGTTATGTTATAATCATAAATAACTGAAAACCACCTTCCATCAATGGAAATAAATTATGCAAATAAATAAGTCATGGCACATCCACCCAAAAGAAAAATCTTCAGCCGTCAGTAATGATTATGCAGACTTATTTATCCATATGAAGAGATATTCAGAAGATTTAATTAAGAGGAAGAAAAAGATCGTCATGTATAATAATATAGTGCTATAGATGTTGAGAGAGAAAATATTTGAAAAGAACTTCAATAAAATGTCAATATACGGCTGAAGGTTGCTTTAACTTCTCATATTTAATGTTTTGGGATTTTATTTACAATCATAAGTAAAACAATAAGTATTTTCACTTTAGAGAGGAAAACCCCACTTATAAAACCCTAGTTAGAGCTCAAAATTCTAAAACAATGGAAAATAATGGGCAATAAAAGATATAAAAAGCTACCCACACTCTGACACTGCCCACCCAAGGTCCTTCAGTCCTGGGCAAAGAAGTGTTACACAGGCCGACATTTCACACCCACTATTGAAAAATCAGCTCGGTCCAGGAACTGTTTACTTGTCACAAGTTTCTTTCAAGGTCTGAAGTTAACCAACTCTGCTCTATGATTTGTCCCTCCCCATTTCAACTGTATCCAGGGACCCTCATTCAGACCCCTGGGTAGTGCTCCTGTCCCCACATAGAAAGTTAAATATCCACGGAAAGAAATTGATGGGTTATGATAAAGACCCTTCCAGGTAAGACAGCAGCGTAGCTTCAAGTCTAATTCCAACTTTCTCAGACAACCACTGAAATCACAGAATATAAAAAGAGAAAATGCTAAGGATGCTGAAAACTAAAGAAGTGAGACAAGGCCCACAAGGAAATATAAAAAATGTCTGCAGCATGTGGTGCAGATGGTAGAAGTGAAAAAAGGAGACCACAGCTCCGCGGGGGGGGAAATGCGGGGAGGTGGTGGAGCCCAACAAAACCCACACTGGAGAGGCTGGAACGGGATGTGAGGGTCCCTGAAGTGAGAGCCCCGAAGTAAAGGGCTCAGAATGAAGGGCTCGGGAGCACAGCTGCACCAGGAGCAAACTAGAAATCACATTAGCAACATATGGGCATGTGTGTGTAGCTAAGTATATTTTAGTATCCCTTAAACACTATAAATAAAACATCTTAAAAATAAATAAGACAAAAATGGGCATCTCAGAAGAAAGTTGAAGAGGAAATAAATGCACACATAAATCCAAATGGCCAATAAAGATTCTTAAAATGCTCAGTATCTACTAGTACTAATTATATACATCTCCTACATACATGGAAACTTATAACAATTACAATAATGATTCCTCTCAGTATAGTGGAGCAAGAGCAAATGGGCATTCACAGGGTCTTGCCATAAAAGTACGCTTAGTACAGATGCCTGGAGGGCAATTAGGCAGCACAAGGAGAAAGCCTTAGAAATGAACAACAAAAAAAGTAGCTTACATTTTGATGAAGGAGTTTTATTTCTAGCAATTTGTCCTAAGGAATCAATCACAGATGTTTAAAAAGATGCCTGTGCAATGCTGTTCTTTGCAGCATAATTTATAATAGTGAAAAATTGGAAACAATCTAAACGGCTGCCAATAAGAAATTGGTTTTTAAAATATGGAACATATAAACTATGATGAAATTCAAGAGAATGATTAGGAGTCATGTACAAGAATACCAAATGAAACAGAGAAATGATCGGTGAGAGGAACAGGCTCAAAATAATGTGCAGTATGACCTAAACTGACTAAAATGTGTGCAAATATAATGCTACGTTTTATATGTATAAAATACATGCAAGGAAAAGGGCTGAAATTAAGTATAACATTATGTTATTGGAGACTCTCAAAGTCAACTTTGCAAATGAAGAACAAAGTGAAACAACTTCCCTGCCAAATGTTAAGACAAATTACGGAGTCTTGGTAAAATACAAATATTTATTGGCCCTCAAGAATAGACTATAGGCCAATGAAACCAGGTGGAGATGCCAGATGGAGGCTGATTTGTATACAAACACTTAACAGTTGACAAAGGTGCCACCATAATTCAATGGGAAAAGTATGTGTGGTTTAAGACAATGTTGGGAAAACTGATTTATTGAATGGAGAAAAGTAAAAATGGCTTCCTACCTAATAACACGTATAAAAGTAGATTCTAGGAGAGATCCAAGATGGTGGAGTAAACACTGTGCCCACTGCCTTCCGTGAACACATTAAAATTACAACTAAATTGTAGAACAATCAACCTAAGCACCCATCTGAACTCTGGCTGAACAGAGGTTTTATAACTACAAAAAAAAAAAAAAAGAGGCCACATCCAGACTGTGAGGAGGGGCAGAGCTGCTAAAGAAGCCGCACACCTATGTGTGGTGGATGAGAACCCAAAGGGCTCTCTCAGCTGCAGAGTTTCCCCTGTGGGAGCGAGAGACCACAGCCTCACACCAGGCCCCCCAGCCCAGAGCACTGGTGCCAAGAAGAGGAGCCCCCACAACATCTGGCTGTGAAAACAGTGGGGATTCTGACCAACCGAGTAAGGCAGAGGCTGCGGGAACCCAGACATCCTCTTAAACGGCCCACACACAGACTCATTCACTCACAGGCACTCACCTTGGGCTCCAGCAGAGGGATGGTGACTCGGGGGGTGTCGGAGGCAGGCAGGAGGTCAGACCAATGTGTCTTCAAGGAGAGGGCTGGAGGACAGTCACCATTTGCCCTGCGTGGTGGCCTTATCCAGTGCAGCCGGCAGCCGGCAGGCGGGCACCAGCTTTCCTGTGTTGAACCCACCCCTATGTGGCTAAATCTGTATCTGATTGGCCTAGTGAGCTCCGCTGCTCCACTCTAACTCACTGTGACCCCACCCAACACACAAAACACCTGAGGCAGTTGGCTCCACCCACATTACACTCTATTAGAAAACTATCTGAGTCCATTGGCCCCAGGCAGGCAGCGACTGGCCTCAGTGAGCTCTGAGACTTTTGCTGAGTAGCTCCTGGCTCAGCACTGCCACCAAATCAGAATTTACATTACCCTGGTGACTACAACTTGTCCCATTCTAGGGACTCCCACAGACACCGTGTTGTACAGCAGATCTTGGGAACTTGTTCCTCAAGAACTTACTCATCTAGTACAATTGAAACTTTATACCCATTCAAAGAACTTTAAAAAAGAAATGTCAGATTAGGAGAAGATATTTGTTATGCCCCACGTGAAAGGGATTGATATCTAGAATAGGCAATAAAGCCTTGCCAATAATAAACAAAAACAATTACTCTAACTTTAAATAGAGTAAAGATTATAAAGGTAATTCACAGACAAGCAAACCTAGAAGTCTATATAAATATGAAAAGACGCACAAATCGAATAGTAATCAGACAAATACAAATTACAGCAAAAATTACAGATCACTATATAGAAATTATACCTGGAAAACTTGGAAAACTGGAAAATGCCAGGTGTCAGCAGGAAGGGAGGGATATGTGAGACAAAATCTACATGCACTGCAGGGAGATTGGGGACTGATGGAGGCATTCCAAAGAGCAGTTTGGCAGCCTTGAGTCAAGTTAAAAATATATGGAATATAATCAACAGAATTTTTACTGCTGAGTACAATTCCAGAAGATATTCTCACCCAAACAGATAAGCAAATGCATAAATAAAGCTAGGGAAGGATTTCACCAAGTTGTCAAGTATAGTTCTACAATTATACAAAATGTTTTAAGGTAGAATTAATAGAGAAATATTCAGGCAGAGATAATGAAAAAATACTAGTAGTATTCATATCAGACAAAAGAGCATTTAAGACAAAATGCATTTGTAGACAGAAAGTGTCAGTGCACAATAATAAACGCTTTATTGAATGGTTAGATAAACCATTGTAAACAAGTGCACATGGAGTAACACATCATCAAAATATTACAGAAGAACTGTTAAATGAACCTATAAGGAAAGATTTCAACACACCTCCTCTTGTATTTTATAAATCAAGCAAAGAAACAAACAAAAGCAGGAAAGTTGCAGAAGTTCAGGGCAACATTACAAGTTTGAGTTCATGGACATATTTAGAACGTTACACCCAATAATTCAAGAATACACATTACTTGGCTGTGTGCGATGGCAGAGGGGTAACGGATGGGGGGAAGGGGGCTTGTCACTGTGTGAGGGATATAAATGATAAATGTCTAATGATTAAAAAAAAAAAGAATACACATTACTTTCAGGCACACACACAGTATATACCAAAAATACAAACAACCACCAGGACATAAACCAAACCTCAACAAAATAACTCCAAAGGAAATAGAAACAAAAAGAGGTAACATGAGAGATGAAATTAATAATATGGAATTTATTAGGTTAGATTTGATATGTTATATTTTATAACATTTAATATAAAACATGCAGAATATATTAAATAATAATGCTAAATATATAGTTATATATAGTACATTTATAAGTTATACAATTTAGATTTTTATAACATTTTATAGAATGCTATAGAATGTCTAATATTACAGAGTTTTCTACAGGGGATTGATAAAGGTGAAAGTGTCCTCTGGAATAAAGAATATAAAATTCAAGCATGAATGATTAAACAAATAAACAATATTAAAAGTAAAAAAAACTATGGATGCTGTGGTGATGAAGAGAAGAGGGAGCCATTGTGAGGAAAAAGTGAACACAGCAGATCTGCTTTTGTCGATTCTTGTTTTCCTCTGGGACATTTGGAGCCCCAGCACTGTCCGTTGGTCTCAATCTTAGAACCTAATTCCTGGAACTTTCAGGCCTCAGTGATTAGTGATTAGGAGATTACTCTATGAGCCACAGCAGTGGATCAGGGTGTCTCAGGCTGCAGCACCATTTAAAGAAATCATGCAGAGTCATCAAGTTCACCTAGTTTGACGTCAGCACCACAACTGCTCACATGGCTGCTTTAAAATGTAATGAGAAATCTGGACCCTAAGGCTCAAGTGTTCCCTGCATGGGGACACCTCACACTGTATCTGAGGTTTGCAACCCCCGCAGGGAGAGACCACCTCTATCCTGCACCTGAACTTGGAGCATCTGCCTGTGTGTACATTTTCCTGCTGTAGCCTTTGCTGTAATCCATCTTACTGGTGACCCTAACTTTCTGTTGAAGTGTATGAATCAGCGAACTAGTGGATGGTACGAGGTCTCCCGAAACAGTGATGCACAACTTAATGACAATACATATGAAAACTTGGAAGAAATGGTTTCTTAGACAATACAGCTTGGAAAAAACTGACTCAAAGAGAAATAGAAAACCAGAACAGTCATATAACTTGATTCCGCAAATATTTCAATAAGAAAAATCGAACCCAGATGATTTTACAAGTGATTTTACCAAACCTTCAAGGAAAAGGTAAATTCAGAGACTAGGAAAGTGGGAACCCCCTAAATTATTTTATGCCATATGAAATAAAGCATGGATATTGTGCCTGCCAGACTAGGTTGAATTTCCAAATCTGCCAAGTGATAGATTTGGAACTCTGGAGTAATTTACCTAACCTGTAATAGTGTCCTTATCGCCCAGTCAACAACTGTTTTTTGGCACCTACTAGGTGCCAGGTACTTTTCTAGGTAGCAGAAATAGGTGAGGTAACGAAACAGACAAAAGCACTCTCATTCACGGAGTTGGTGAAGGAGATTAGTGAGACTGTCCAGGAAGCGAGCTTCGGGCAAAGACCACATGTGTGCAGGCCCCGGAAGGGTATTGGGGCAGAAGCAGAAGCAGTCACATGTCGGAATGGCAGGTGCGTTAGGAGGTGACAACGTCGGGCAGGTTACAGGGCCCAGGCTGCGTTTGGCTTTGTCTGGCAGGAGTGACAAAAAAGATACAGTGATGACAGCAAGGTGCTTGGCATGAGCAGATGGAATGATTTTTAAATGATGGGGAAGACGATGAGAGGGGCAGTTTAGGGAACATGGTCTGAAGCCATGTGTGAACACTTTAAGATGCCCCACACACATGCAAGTGGAGATCTGAGCTGACTGTTAGAGTGTTCTAAAATAAATTGGAACTGCCATGTACACATGGTACTTACAGTATTTACAGAAGGGACGTAAAGCCACAGGCTCTACGAGGTCCCTGGGAAGGTGAATGTAATTAATGAGAGGAGAGCAGGACAGAGCCTGGGGATCCTCCAGCATTTAGAAGTCAGGAGACAAACAGGGATCGACCTGGATCCTGACTCCATAAAGCAGGGAGGTAGAAAGAAAACCAAGTGAACACAGAGTTGAGGCAAATTGATAGTCAACTGAAAGACGATGTGATCATTTAATTCAAAGCGCTGTGAGTCCCATGAGACATGGGAAGTACCTTGCAGGTTTCCTCACTGTTTTATTTCGCATCCATCCCACACAGAGACTGAGTTTGCACTCTTTCTGTATGCTTTTATTTGTCTCTCTAAGACAAGCATCTTGCTTTAGAGCAGAGGTGTCCAATCTTTTTTCAACGTTTTTTACCAAGGGCCATATGCAGTAAAATACACAAGCAGCCGGGCCACTCACTCGAGGTGAAGTACGAATTGCCTCACCTGGTTTATTTACGTAAACTAAATATATTTTTGGAATTTGCTGCGGGCCAATTAAAAATGGGTGCGGGCCTCAGTTTGAACACCCCTGCTTTAGAGATAAGATGGAAGGTAAGTACTGTTTAACATTGCTTTATAAGTTATTATGATTTATAGACAGTATTTCTCTAAAAAATAAAACTATTCATACCTTTGAATAATTCCACCTCTCAAAAATAACTAATATTACAGAGACTAGCTACATGTACAATATCCTCATTTGAGTGTTGTATGTTATAGAATAAAACTGGAAAGAAAACATAAAGGAAAAAAATAAAGGGATGGTTAAATAAATGAAGGATATTCACTCATTAGAATTAAAAATGATGAATGTACCATATGGGGAAAATTGTCATGACAATTATCACCATGTAAATAAACAGAGACAAGAGTGGCAGAAAGAAGTTGAATGATGTTTCTGTTACAGTGACATAAACGCAGAGGTCTGGTTTTCACTTCTCCCTCCACTAATAATTTATCAAGCTATGTCTCTATAACTGATATACAATCACATGATACAATCAAAATACATTATTAGTTAAAAGTGAAATAAAATTCCATGCTTTCAGTGATGGTGTGGTATAACAATTGAACCTGGGTCCTACCTCACAGGCAAGCTGTATAATTAAATCATTGAATACAATATGAAAATACTTTGTTCATAAATTGGTATAAAGGTCAGGCTACGGTGTTTCGATTCTACAAAGTCAGAAATACGCTCACAGCACCAAAGTCCCGCAGAACATAATTGCGTGTACGTGTGTAACACCTCCTGAGAAGTCATGTTCAGGCATAGCAGTTAGGTACATGGGACGCTTTCGTCCCCAGGCTGACAATTTCCTCTGCCGTTGCAGCAAACCCACTGGAAAGCTCGAGCAAAACCTCTACGATTTACATTTCCAGGAAAAAAACTCTATGCACTTCAGATGCTAACATATTTTTAGCTGGTTTACTTACATAAGTGATTCAAAATATATAGTTCCAAGCAGGAGAGAGGAGGAGGAAACAGAAAAATGAAGGAAAAGGACAGCCAGTTTCATAGCTGGTGTCCTGAAAAGCATTAACCACCTCTAAGATCGGTCTCAATTGACAGCACTACCCCTTCTGTAACTGGAAATGGCAACACTAAAAAGTCCGAGATAAATTCAAATGAAAATACAACAGAGTCTATGTACGACTTGAAATCTACCTGTGGGGAAACAACTCAATAATTTTTATTAAACCCACAGCTGATTTGAAAGTAAGCTCTGGCTTAGTGGATGAAGTTACTTTATGAAATATGAGTTTGAATAAGAAACAGGAGAAAGTAGATAAGAAGCGCATCTTGTAGAAGCGGGTTTGCAGAATCAATTTTTCCAAATTGGAAAGCTATCACCACAGCGAATTCCCCAGAATGTTTTATGACTCTGCTATTTTAGTCTCAACCATCCTTTTCTTTCTATTTGAGTGTCTTGGAATGGAAAACTGAACTGAAAACAAGTGGGGGAAAAATCACAATAAAAGTGACTTCAAGAAGATTTACATTAGATTTTTTTTAAATAAAGGAAATCTAAAGATGTTCCTCAAATGAGTACAGAAAGCCCTTAGTCAAGGATGGCAGATAACATTGGAAAGCATTGTGACGTTAGGGTTTGTGCCCCTAATCAAACCTTTGCATCTTTTTAGAGTAACTGGGAGAAGAATGATTCTGGCTAACGTAATTCAAAAAGAAATCTTTGGGAGGATACAGATACAAACAGAATCAAGAAGGATAGAAAACCAGGATCACAAAAGACTAGGAATCAGGGCAGCCGCAGGAGTCTTGAGATTGGAAATATAACAACAACAACAATAGCAATAACACAACGATAACAATATTAATAATAGTTTGTGTCCATTGAAAAGATACCAGGTGACAGGAATTATGCCAAGCACCCTGCCTGTATTGTCAGTTAATTCGCACACTTACCCTATGAGAGAGTTACTATTATGCCATTTTGAGATGACAAACTGAAACATAAGTTCCTGGCCAAAGATTCAACAGATTGTGAGCAGCACAAAGTCACTCGAGAGACATTGTTGTCACCCACAGTGACTCACTTTCTTTCAATGATCTGAGCGAAGGAATTGTCTCCATTTTTTCCCACTCCTCTACTGCATTCAAGACTCAAAGTACCAGGGGGATTCTGGGGCGTAGAATCGTGGTAGCAGGTACTTGAGCAGGGTCTAGAGGTCTACCTGAGTTCCATGCGACTATTTGGTCCAAGTAGCACCCTTGGTTAGAATAATGTAGAATTAGTTCAAGATAACAGATTCGTTTCTTCACTAAGAAATCGGATTTCACACACAGAGCTGGTGAATGGTCTACACCAATCCCAAACTCCACCGGGTTTCACCTACAATGTGACCGATGACAGACAAGCCAATGAGTTAAGGAAGAGCAACCAGGGTTCACCATGTGCCAGTCTATCAGCACTGGGCATGTTGCTTCACAACGACATTTTCATCCCT
Organism: Rhinolophus sinicus; assembly: GCF_036562045.2. Lineage (NCBI taxonomy): Eukaryota > Metazoa > Chordata > Mammalia > Chiroptera > Rhinolophidae > Rhinolophus > Rhinolophus sinicus. Next base: position 114,320,255 of record NC_133758.1, read on the forward strand.
CGCTCAAAACACCCTGGGGATTAACTCCATTGGATAGCGGAGGGCAGCCTATTAGAGAGCTAAGGAGCTGCCCAAGGTGACACGGCCAGCCAGTGGCCCCTACATGATATACGCCTGGTGTTCTCTGCTTCCAAAGCCCACGCTTGTGTTGCCCAGGAATGGCAGTGTTTTCATCTGTCTGCAGTCAGAGAAAAGTAATGCGACACACTCTTGGTGGGACAGCAAGGTCATCTCCTACAAGAAGGCTGAAACTCCCCGCTAACTTGCCATTTTAGTTCCTTCTACACAGAGAGTAGCTGGTGAAGTCATCTCAGAGTCACAATGTTTAACCCAGATGGCCCTAGCCAAAGTCAGTGGAACTGTAGCGAGCAAGGAAATTGGATCCAACTAGTTTTCATGGACAAACCCAGTTTATTTCCCTTGGAAATAACTGCACGTCTCTTCTTCCAACTCCCTGTCTTTTTTCCTGGTGCCCAGTATTTACTTTGTCACTGTGCACTTTAATTACTTCTGAGACTTCTGGGCTGCATTTAAATGCATCTCTCAATTCTATTTGGGGTGCTGCCTTTAGATTACAGGATGTTGACGCAGACACCAGCTTAAAACCAAAATTCAAGCCTAGAAAAATACATATGTAAAGATTTCTGCATCAGAGCTCACAGGGAGGAGAAGGGCGGTGTGCAGTTAGGGACCTAATTCCCAGGGTTAGTCCAGCTGAGAGCAGGGAGGTGGGGCCAGTGTGGTGGAAAGCATCTGAGCACATGTCTGAGTGGATTCCACGTGGCCAGCAGTGAAAGCAAAACACGACGAAGCCACCATCTGCACTTGCAAAAATGACACCAACTTTTAGCAGAGAGAGGGAAAAAATGGCAAGCAAATGTTCAAAACCGTAGGAGTAAACATTCCACTGAGCTTATAAACCAAACTGCACCGGGTCTAAAGTGTATCTTTTTCTCTCTTCTCGATTTCACTCTCCCTCTTGCCTTCCAGTTGGGCTTTTTAAATTTTACCATAATTAGATATTTTCACTATATTTTTCTGTCATCTAATTTTGCCACAGTTCTTTCGAGCTCCTAAAAAAAAAAATGTTTCACTATATCGTTCAGAGGGAAAACCTCATACAACCTCTTCCCCGTGCTGGCAAAAGCTGTACAAGGCAGTGTACAAACTGTCCCACTAAGACCCTAGGCAGTGGCGTTGCAGAAGACAGAACATCTGGATTCCCCGTGTGCTCAGGGCCCCAGGGGGCGTCCCTGTGATGGCGGGGGTGGGGCACACGTTCCCTCCAGCCCTCTGCACCTCTCCCCTGGGTCTCACAGGCTGCCTGCTGCATAGGGAACCCAGGTCCAGGCAGCCCGGGACTCCCCACAAACACGCTTCTGATCCCCAAACATCACACATACAGTAGCTCCCTGTGTTTTTGCAGAGCTGAGCTCAACACAGTTATCCGTCAGCATGTTTCAGATCGTTGCTTCAGACACCTGGGCGCCTCTGCTCCTCGATCCCTTGTTTCTCTACAACCCCCTCTGCACATTTGGTCGCTCCAGAACACTCTCCCAGCTTATCCCCTAGTTTTCGGAAATTGTGATCATTGCCCTGAACTCTCTGTGCTCGCCCATGTCATCAGCCCCTTTCCGGTAAGAAGAAGATCTAGAACAGCACTACTTAATAAGCATCCAAGGAGAGCCACACACGTCATTTTTAATTTTCTAGTGTCCACATTAAAAAATAAAAAAGAATGAGGAGAAATTAATTTTAATAATCTATTTAACCGAACGCAATAGATTCAAACATTTGAACGTGTGGCACTAGCGACATTTCTACTGTGAACATCAAGATGGGGCTCGTGGCAACCAGAGTGGGCAGGGGAGGCCCGGGATGTGCCGAGCTCTCTGCACACTGAGCTCTGTCCGTGTGAAACCACTTGACTTACATTATTGTGCAGGCGCCGTCATTTCCACTTCACGGCAGGAAAGCTGGGAGTCAGAGAGGTCAGGTAACCTGACCAACACAGCTTGTACAGTGCGGAGCTGGGATTTGGACTCACATCTGTCTGACCCCAAAGGTCATGCTCTTTCTGTGTCACCACACATCCCTCCGACTCCAAAAGAGACAGTCACCAGCCTCGCCCTTCAGCCAACTTCTTCACAAATGCAACCGCCCTGAGAGCTTCTCTCCAAACACAAGCTAGACATCAGCCACCTCCTGCAAGCTCTGTGCTCTTGATGCAGATAGATAGATAGATAGATAGATAGATAGATAGATAGATAGATAGATAGATAGATAGATAGATAGATGATAGATAGATAGATAGATAGATAGATAGATAGATAGATAGATAGATAGATAGATAGATGATAGATACATAGATAGAACTTAACCTCTATACACTTACGCTGGCCAAATACAGAAGCACTGTCAGAGCTGTGGCAAGTTTCCTACTTCACATTAGCACCACAAATGTCTTCACGCTTCTTCATATCCTTAGTGTCTGTGTCATGTGGCTTATTTTTCTCCCACTCTACAGAAACATTTTTGGAGGTCTCTGGTCATCTCTTTATACTATATCAAACGGTCATTGCTCAGTCTCATGGGGACACCTTTCCTCTTGAGGATGAAACTCATAATTGTTTCTCACCTCCACAAGAAAGAACATAGCATCTTGCAAATTAAAGGTTCCCAATAAACATGTTTGGTAAGTTAGTATTCACATGAAGTGCTTACTATTTCTGAGAGACACTTACCACACTTCCATCTCTATTTGCATCAGCTGAAACTAGACCACTTATAGGTACATCAGAAGAGAACTCCTTTTTTTTAAAAAACGCATTCCTCTGTTCCTTCACATTTCAGTGGGAAATATTCATTAACCTGCCTTGGCCTCTAAATATATTCATTTAGAGAACTCTCTAAATGAGGGTTCATTGGTGGTTTGTCTAAATAAATGGCATAAACATTTCTAGTCCTACATGTAGCTATTTCAGCTATGCTTACAAGACAAATTAGGTGGATTTTGGTAGGAAAAAAACGGAAAGAACAATCATTAAGTTCCTTAAGCACGATAATTTCCACAAAATTGTTTCATACATATTAATAGTTTAAAGTGAAGGAGAAAAGGTTCTTGGACAGTCTTTGCTAACTTAGTTTATCCTGAGGCTGACGACTGTCTCATTTTCCAGGACCCAGAAGCCATGTTCTCAGGGAAGGGAGAGAGTCTGTCATTTTCCTTCAGGAAAAAAGTCCTTGATCATCTTCACATACCCTGCCCGCCCCCCTAAACACCACTGTGTTTTCATCAGCTTGGTGACGACAGGGTAAGCGTTTCTATTTCTTCCCAACGCCAGCCCATGTGTGGCCCATGGCTTTGCCCCGTCAGCCTCTCTATTCCTCTCTCATAACTTTGAACTAAATCCTTCTATTTCTTAGTAATGTATTTCCTTCCTGAAGACCTTCTGATATAAATGGTTTACTAGAAGGTCACTAACAGCCAGTGGGCTTCCTCTCAACCTTGATCTGCTTTCACCCTGCTTACCAAGGGTGTTCCCGTGCCCCTCCACCCCCCCCCAGTGCTTTATAGAGTGCCTAGCATACAGCTGGTGCTCAATAAACAGCTCTGGAATGCATCGACAAACAATTGGACCCACAACTGACATGCCAAGTGAACACTAGTCTTAGGAGATACTCAATAATGAAGAGTCCCATGGACAAACGACTTGGGAACTATCCCTACCACACCATCCAGGGATACACTAAAGCAGCAAAGCAGAAGACCCCAGTCAGTATGAGTCCAACCCGTAAGCCCTGGGGGCCGAGACGTGAGAGGGCAGACCCGGGGAAGCGTGGTATCGCACTCATGGGGAGTCCATGCCATGCTCCCGCTGCTGTCAGAACACAGGGGTAAACCATGTCTCCTCCTCAGACATCATCTTCGTCCCCCTAGAGCCCACAGAAGGTACAAACCACCTGTAAGTTGGTGTCAAGGTCACTGTTACCTGCTCCAGTTCACGTGGTGGAGCCTTACATGTGGAAGATGGGCCGTGCCAAGCACTCAGGTTCCAGTGTCCCCAGATTTGCCTTCAGGCTCAAGAGCTAACTCGGGGCCCAAAGAGCTAAGCCAGGGGTAACTGGAAAGCCTGAATATGAAGGAATTAATCTGTTATCACACATGGAGACAAGCCATATATATGTAACACACACACATATCAAATAGTACATTACATAATACATATGGTATATGTGTGCAGACATAAACATGTGTGTAGAGTGCATACGTGAGTTCACATACATAGCACATATTTTAAAAAACAGGATATGTGATTAACATCCTTGCAGTCACATGTTTATTTCCATTTTCAAGACCAACCAGTCCTCTTGACATTATCAGAAGACCTAACAGATGCTCTTTTAAAAGAAGCTGAAAATAAAAAAGTCTGATTTCACCCCATTATGATTTAATTCTTTCCCAGACAAAGGTGCTATTGATTTTAGTCAATGCAATAAACTAGACAATTCTAATATTTAGTTGATAGTGAAAGCCCTGAAGAAAATACTTCCAAGCACCTGAAGTTTGATCAGTTTCAAAGAACAAGCTAAGCAATATAAGAAAATTGTAGTAAAATCAGGTGGGCTGCAAGTTCCTTTGTCTGTGAGAGGCAGAACAGGCCATGGAGAGTCCTTGTTTTGGATAAATTTAAAAGTCAAATGGAAATATTTGCATTGTTCTTCATCCTAATCTCTGATTCTGACCAAAGATGGTGACAACGCCTGCATTAGCAGATAGGGAAGGAGAGGCGTGGGGGAGACAGTATGGGGAAAACACAGGGAGCTATGGAGAGGTAGGAGAGAGGGAGAGAGAAAAGCTTTCAGCAGGAACTGACTGCATTTTGTCATTCTCAAAAAACACAAGATAGTAATTCTAAGGAAATAAAAAATATGGCGATACAATCAAGACAAAGATTTCAAACAACATGATACAACTTTGTGGTTGAAAGCAGCCCAGTATGAGGCCAGTTTAAAAAAATAAGGGAGAAATAAATGTATTTTTATCCTTAATACATACTTAATATACACTTTTATCCTTAATATATACTTTATTTCTTGCATTAGTTGATGGGAGTGACAGTTGTGGACAACTAATGAGCTACAGATGTCCAAGAGACGCATGGCTTATGGATTCTTTTGAGAAGGGATAAAAGATTGTCTCCCGTCTTTTCTCATAAGCTCAGTTGTCTCTGTGAAATGTCTCTGGCTCCATCTTCAGAGAAGTCTTATGTGTGCAGCTTTGAAAGAGGCTGATCAGTGAAAGCCTGCATTGGTTTATCAAAGCGGTTCTGCACACCGGCTTCCCTTCAAAACACTGAACACATTTGTGGGCTGCTGAGACAGCAAGAGGCAGACCCGGTGCCTAACTGGTTTTCTATGCTGAAATTATTCTTGCAAGTTGAGAATATATTTATTTCCAGAATAGATGCACAAGGAGTTTAGAAAGGAATCATATAGCAGGGAACGTTGCTGGACAAGCAACATGCCTCTGGAGTTTCCTTGAGTGTTTTAGAGAGAAAGAAAATAGCTCGGCGGGTCTGATGAGTGGATGGTCGGTGCAAAGTGCTCAGATGACTTTGGGTGGGTATGAATCCGTATTGCACGCCAGAGGCTGACCTCAGGGTCCTACTCCAAATCTGAATTAGGGAACGGAATGCTCACATTCTAACCACGTTGGTGCACAGACTTTCGGGTGGCCTGCAAAGGGCACATATTAACAACTAGCTGCCCTGGGAATGCTGGGTGTTCCTCCCAGGAGACGGTTTGGCTGGTGCTCAAGCAGCTTGTTGCATTCCAGCCAAGTTCCGCCAAATGCCCACCGGAAGCACAGGGATCAGAATTCTGAGAGGAGGGACGTGGTGTTGTTCAGGATCGAAGAAAGAAAGAGAACAGAAATCTAGGTTTCCTTTCCCCTCAAGAGGCCGACACAGAAATGGATTAAAGCTGTTACACTCACAATTGCAAGGATAACTCGGCTCTTGGTGGTGCCTCGTGTAACAGACCAGGGAACTTTTATAGGATATCTTTAAAAAGCCATGCCCGGTGACTCACCAGACACAGGCGGTAATGAAGGTGCCCGGACGCCCTACTATTTCCAATAATCAAAATTTAAGTCCAACGGAGTCAATACTTACGTTGTTTATGCTTTTCAATAAAAACTAATTAAAGCTACTTGAGTTTTTCATGATGGGCTGGGAATGTAATTGAACAAGTTCCGATTTAGCAAGCCTTTGACTGAGTTTCCGATAAGGATTTGAATGAAGAATGAATCAATGGTTCCTGGATTTGAGCTCATTTGGCCCCAATGTCTACAATCAGGCAGGGACGGAGCCGAAGCTTCTGTCTTCTTATCCCTCAGCCCCAGGAGACAAAGCAAAACACAAACGCAAAAACCTACATTATTTTTAAAGTCATTGCTACGAGTGCTTAGAGATGACGCTTATGGTACTTAGATTAGATTTGTTCTTAATTTCTCGGCTGGGTCATTATTTCTGGAGAATGTAAATGGTGGGAAATGCAACCGCGGAACATGAAGACAGAAGAATCAGTGACAGGATATTTAGGTCACTCTAGCTCCATTTTTGTCCCCTGTGCTGCCTAGAAAACACTCTGGTTCTATTTTAAAGGGGTCTTTGCATTCACGAAAGGCTATGGCACAGGCTTGCTGCTGGCTTCTGTGCACAAACATTCAAATTCTGGCAGATTGCTGCTCTCCTCTGGTCCTTGGACAAAGAAAATTAGTTTGAAATTCTGATTGCATCTTGGGGAAAATAAGACATACCCCAAATTTTAGAAAATAAAGTTAGCTTATTGCCTAACATTGTGCGTGTACCAGCAAATACCTGCCGGGAAAAGGCAGAGGCCTTCCTCCAGTGTGACATCCTAGAGTCAAGACGATGCACAACACAAAAGCAGTCTCTCTCCAGTGACACTGCGCTTGCTGGCCCAGGAGTATGTGCTCTCCAGCTCTCGCCAAATGAGCACCAGCGGCCTCTGACGACTCAGCGCCATGCTGGACAGACGGGCACCAAATGAACTCCACAATCGCATACTTCAGCTTTCTTACAGGATTTCCTCCCAACTCAGCTAGATTCTCCCACAGGAAACGTGCACTGACGTTCAGGTCACAACCATTCTTCTTCCCTAGTTGCCCCTGTTTATTCCCACTTCACGTTGAGGACACATGTCTTCCTTCACAGCATCTTGTCCTCTTTGGCCCAGAAAAACGCCCTGCTTGTCTCAACTCACTAGATAATCTATGCCTCTCATTTGGAAGAACCACATAATGACTCGTGAAAATCTTCATGTTGCCTAACGATTGTTAGCAGCACATGACGCTAGGTACATGGCCACCTGTACAACGTGGCTGTGTGGTCAAGGTCAGCCTGCCCCCCTGTTTGGAAACTCAGTAGGAAAGGAACAGATGTAATGCGTTAAGACGAGGTCATCCCCACGTAGGGTGGGCCCCTAAGCTGATATGGCAGGTGTCCTTATATAAAGGGAAGACCAGAGACAGCCATACAGACGGGGAAGGCCATGTAGCAATGGGTGTCACGCTGCCACAAGCCAAGGAATTCCTAGAAGCAAGGAGAGGGGCCTGGAACACATCCTCCCTCATAGCCTCACCAGGAGGCGACTGTGCTGACACTTGACTTGGAATTTCCGGCCTCCAGAACTGTGAGATAATAAACTGATGTTGCCTCAGCCCCGCAGTGTGTGGTGCTTTGTTATGACATCCCCCACAACCCCGTCCCTTTGGGGAGAAAATAAGCTTGCCCCATTACAGTAAGTTATCAAGGCCTCATAACACACCTGGCAGGTGAAGACCTTGTGCTGCACTGAAGAGGGCCACACACATGGGTGTGCGAAAGCCAACACATCAGGAGCACAGGCACAGGACCCCAACTCAGGTTCACCCCAAAGCCATTGCATTCCAGGTGTAGGTGCTTAAACAGGCATTTTACCTAACTTTCAGATGACTGAGCACTGGAATCCTTGAAATGGTATCTGTGAAAGGTGTGAAAGCTTTTTTACATATTATACAGATATAAAATAGATCGTTCATGTATCATATAACTATAAAGTTACAGACAATACATGCACTTAAGGGACATTTACGTGTGTGCAGTTCTACTCCGTATATCAGATAAACCAGCCCAGGAAATTAGGGGTATTATCATTCCATGAGTCAGGAGCGTGGCTGCAAATGAGTGACACTTTATACAGTACCTACAACAAATGTTACATTTAGTCTGGTTTCCAAATTTAACTTTAAAATAATATTGATGTGAAATTCCCTGCTACCTTTGACAAAACATCCAAAAGATGTGAGCTTAAAGTTTATAATTTTATACGTTCCACCTTCCTATGAGGGAAATTCTTAGAAACATAATGTGTGTTCTCTGACCTAAGTTCCAAACCAAGTCATGTAATTAAGATGTCAACTTACATTTCTACACATTTGCTTCCAAATGTAGAGATTGACAGCAATTATTAATGTTTTGAAATTAATAGCTTGGAACATAGCAACATCTGTCCAGTTGTAACAACAGCTTTCTCTGTAAAATGCTTTACCTGGAGACAGTAACTAACTAATAAATGTCACATTAAGTTTCTGTGCCTTTCTTCATCTGGATCTAGATGGCGGCCTCTGGATATGTGACATTTAAAATTGTCTTACCCTCCCCTCTTAAAAAAAAAAAATCCAGTGAAGGAAATTAAAGTCCAATCAGACACTTAACAATTATTTTTTCCTTTAACTAGTTTGATTTTCAAATGTATATACAAAACCTCTGAAACTGTAAACATAGTAAAACTTTTCAATGGGATGGCACGAAACACCTCCAGATAACCATTCACAAGGGTCTGTGGCACCAGCGGGTAAACGCCGTAATTACTCTTTAGAACTGAAGACTCACGGTGGGGAAAAGCCAATGGCACACGTTTCTAGTTTAGCACCCGTGGGTATGTGACCTCCTGATGAAGAGCAATGTTTCCCCGGTGAGGCGGATTTCAGGTCCAGTTCCTTCTCTGCTACTTACTCCCCATATGAACTTGGACAAGTTTCTTAATGTTTGAGGCACAGTTTCCTCATCAGTGAAAAAGAGGTAATGTAAAACATCAATAGCAGGTGACCAGGTTGTTGCAAGATTCAAGATGATATTGTATGTAACATTCCTGGGAAGCCAAAAAACGTTCATCCACAGTAGCTGGGACTAAAATTACCTGTGCCCTGTGGATCCCCTGCCAATGAATGTAACAAGTCACAGCGCCATGCTCTGAAGTGACATAGATTTGGCCTCTTCCCACCCGCCTTTCTCCCCCTCACACTGAGGACAGCTACTCAGCTCCTTCCCGGGCGTCGCTTAGCCACTGAGGTCACCCAAGAGCTACAGAATAGAAGCACCTTTCCACTCTCCACAGCGTCTGCTTCCCTAAGAAGCACGCACACATGCCCTGAGAATGAAAGCTTGATGTCTGACAGATTGTCTATTGCAGAACGAAAGCTCCTCCCAACTGGCCAATCAGAGCATAGTAACAGCCTTCCCTGAGGCCTCGCTTACCCACAAGGAACCAGAACTGTGGACTAGGCCATTGCAAGCTCCCTGCAGGCCTCAGGCATTGTGACTCTGGACACCTACCCTGACACAGAGCAAACTCATTCGTATCAGTGTCCCATAGTCATTAGAAGGGATACACAGTCACGTGGGTTGCAGCACAATTAGTTGAGCCATCGATACAGTTTATAAGCAGTTCAGCTTATTCATTAATTTTGATTGTGGGATCTCTTGTCATATTTTTGAGCCATTTTTCCAAAGTGTATTATATTGTGCAGGCCTTTGAAAAGACCCCACGCCTATTGTGTCTTTGACCAATGCTACACAGAGAGCTGTGGGCAATGAAATAGAGAGCTCGTGCCAGAACGTAAACCAGCATAGTGCTCCCTGCAGCGAGAAAGTTTTGTCGCTAATAAAAGAAAGTCAATTGAATGAAGCAGTGGATTTAGTGAAGTAACTGATTCATACTCTTGTACGAGTTCCTTATCGCATTGGACACGTGACAAACAGATCCTGGGGCGGCCACCTCCAAACACATGCTGCGTGCCACTGCCTCTGACAGGACGGCTTCCCTCCCTGAGTCACCGCGCAGTGCCCCGCGGCCACCTCCAAACACATGCTGCGTGCCAATGCCTCTGACAGGACGGCTTCCCTCCCTGAGTCACCGTGCAGTGCCCTGCGGCCGCCTCCAAAGCTGCTGTCATGGCCTGTTTTATTCCTCACCCTGCATGCACATGGGCACATGCACACCAAAACCCCAGTGAACAGTTTCTAAAATTGTGTGGACCTAAGAAGCATTTGGGAAGCTCATTGGATGTAGAGATTCCTAGGCTCCGTCCCCTGTAATGCAGTAGGGTGGTCACAGGGCTCAGGAATTTGCACTTTAATAACTGCACCAAGTAATTCTAATACTGAGGAGAAACACTGCCCTTCAAGCTATGCAGCCACAGTGCCTCTGAGGCTTCACCTACGGAGACATCTTCAGTCTCCTGCAGAGGATGCTAGAGAAATGCTGAGGATCCAAAGACACAGACAGACCCTGATGCCATTGGGAGGCTGGACCAATAGCAGCCACGTCTTTCTTTCTCTCGTAGAGTTCGCATTCAATGGGAAAATAACCCACACGTGCCTGTATTTTTCTGCCACGTACAGCTGGGCATCATTCATGGAACGATCCCCCAATTATTATGAACCACCCTGATCTCTCTCTCTCTCTCTCTCTCTCTCTCTCTCTCACACACACACACACACACACACACACACACACTGACTTCTCATTAGATCATTAGACATTTTTTGTTCCTGCTAACAATTTTGTCACTTTATACAATATACAATGTTCTGTTCTATGGAGGGCAATTGTGCCATCCTGATAGATTTGAAGTGAATTTGGAAGTGTCTGCATGGTATTGGCAATGCTATAAACACTGCCTTACATTACGGAAGTCTGAGCTGGTGAGCCAACAATAAATACCTCCCTCCATCAACTGGTCATGGGCCACTGTCCATTTAGCTCTGCACACTCCAGCCACACTGGAGTTTGGGGGTCTCTTGAACCACCTTGTTGTCCCATGGCTGCTGCATAGCAATGGCACTTCCCCAGCATGTCTTCCTCACACACTTTACCTTCCTAGTCCCCACGCATCACCAGGTGTTAGTGTGACCTTATCCTATTCTCAGGTTACCCCTTTCTGACATTCCCAAAGGACGATGAATTTTTCAGTGGTTCTGCTTCTCACACTACTAATGACTGCTTAGTTGTTTATCATACCCACAACCTACGCAGCTCTGCTTGGGACCAGAGTGGAAACAAAACGGAATATGTCCATCGGGCTGACTGAATTCCTAGCCCCTAGTCCAGTGTCACATGGTCAGCACTCAGTCAATGCTGAATGAAGGAAGGAATAAATGAGCAAATGGTCCACGTTTCACAACCTCTGGCTGTTGGTTTCCTGCCCTTCTCTAGAGTTCTTCGGTCTTCAGAGGTGATAGACTTGAACCCAAATAGCAGCTTGGATCAGGAATATCTCTTTGGAAACATCTCCTGAGCCACCTGGAGCCTCCACTAAAACAGCATCATGCAAGGAACCCATCTTTGAGGCGACAGGACTCGAGGGGCCATGACAAGCTCAAGATCAATAGCTCTGAGCAATGCTTGAGGGAACCCAAGAGAACACTGATGAAACCTTTGTTTTCATCTTTCACATGTAGAAAACAACTGTTTTGACTGTCACGCTGCTTTCACAGTGTGGAACCTATGACCCTCACAATGATCCTTCATTACAAATATCTACAGCAAAGAATCTCAATGCGAATCCAAACCCTATGAAACAAATGGAGGAGTTGGGGAAGACACTCAAGTCAGGTGGAGTCCTAAGGACCATGTGGCCACCATAGGGACGCTCCTGGATCAGCAGTGGTGCAGGGCAGGGGGTGTATGACTTTGGAGTCTCCTCGTTCTTCAATGAGACAATGGCTCCTTCGCTGGGGACTGGGGTGGCAGCATCGGCCAGCTGGAAAGACATCCAGAGAGGCAGGGAGACCGGGTTCAGTTTCAGCTCCTTCACCATGTAACAGGGGGTCTAACCACTCAGAGCCTCAGTGTCCCCTATGGAAAATAATTTAATGAATAAATTATTCATTAATAATTGATTGCACATACAATAAAAAAAGTGGGGGGGTCCTTATTATCATTCAAACGGGTTTCCCTCAAGGACTTTGATATGAAATTGAACTGTCAGTTTTTCCTACTTGGACGGACTTTGATGTATCACCCCGCCCTGGGCCACGACTAAAGGCACGGTCTCCAATCCTATCTGTGGATCTGTTCTCACGCCTTCATCTGTAAAGGAGATGTGTGTGTGTTGGCTTAGGATAGGGGTGGGAAACACGAATTCTGAAAGACGCCTAAGAGTCTTTCCTGGTCTAACATTCGACAATCTGTTACTATTTCTATGAATGCAATCAAACTAAATCATTGTAAGGGAACTGTATAAACCAATGCATTTCTACTTTTCTGTTAGTTTATTCTGTGCACCAGAAAAGGAAACAATGGCCTAAAGTGTGGGAGGCCAAACCATCATTAAGGACTCTACAAAATTCCTCTGGTTCTCCAAGTACGTAAACCTTAAATTAGAGCACTATGTACCCCTCGAGGCAATTCAGTCTTCACTCTATTTTGAGCATGCTTTCCTAGAAGAGATGAGAAGTCACTTTGGTTGGAAAAAACTTTAAAATGTCACTGCTACCAGAGAAAGGTATTAAAATTTAAAAATATACACTGCAGACCACCATACTGTATATACCGTCCACATATCATAATTTGTATTTGAGAATGAAAATGATTGAAGACCTTCTTAACATGGTAAAGAAGAGGCAGGCATTAAAGCACACTGCATAATAACCAGCTTCATTTCATAAGGAAGATATTTTCTCATAATGATTTTCTGACAAAATTAACTAATGCCCAGACCAGTGCATTAAGAAATAATAATATTCTCACCATGATACTTTCTGACTAGGATAAGATTTTCCATGTGGCTTTGCCTATGAGGAGATATTTCACTGGCTGGAAGATGTAGGCATTTATATTTTTCATTTCATAATAATTAAAATTATTTTTTTTTTACTTCTACACAAAGAATCAATGGTATTTCCTATGAAATTTAATCTTCCAAAGAAAGGAGGGAAAAATCTTTTATTACTAGACCTTGTGCTATATGCCTCAAATTTTCCTTGAGTGTTCTCAACACCCCATGGTCAACTTGTAAAGAGTAACAAATGGCTGAGTATCAATCTCCCCTTCGTGGGATCCACACAGTTGGTGGAGGCACAAGCCAGCACAGGATTGGAGACTGTGCCTCTAGCCACGGCCCAGGGCGGGGTGATACATCAAAGTCCGTCCAAAGTAGGAAAAACTGACAGTTCAATTTCATATCAAAGTCCTTGAGGGAAACCCAATTGAATGGTAATAAGGACCGCCCACCCTACTTTTTTATTGTATGTGCTATCAGTGTGACATACCATCTTCACAATAATCATTTTCCATAGGGGTCACTGAGGCTCTGAGTGGTTAGACCCCCTGTTACATGGTGAAGGAGCTGAAGCTGAACCCGGTCTCCCTGCCACGATGGATAGCTTTCCAGCTGGCCGATGCTGCCACCCCAGTCCCCAGCGAAGGAGCCATACACAAACTCAATACACAAAGGGAAAGAAGAACAGGTTTGCAGACCCAAGCGTCAGGGGCATGTGGGAAACTAACTCATAGGCAACATATACTAAAGGCCTGGGGCGTATGCTACAAAGGAGGCGAGCTGCCTGTTCCAGGTCGCCCTCAGCCTCTGGCCCCTGGTCCAGGGATCTTTTGGCCTGGCTCAGTCTCCATGCTGAGCTGCTGGACATGTGACTTTTGCATCAGATCTGAAGTGTAACACAGACCCGCCACTGCAGTCACTGTCTACTGCGCATATGCCCAGGGGGTAGGAACCCCCAGAGGAGTAAGTTAGAGAGAGAAGTTCTCCACACTAATCAGTGTTGAATCGGGTTGTACCATGGGCGAGCCCTTCATCTCCGGAGTGGTGAAGCGTTGTCCTCTCTGAAGCCTGGAGCAATTACTACCCAAACGGGCTGATTCTGCTCCAGGAGTAGGTAAGGCTTCACGGGCGAAAATCCATTTTCTAAATTCTTTTATCAGACCCCCTGCTAGATTACTCTCCTCCAACATTAAAAGAAAGAAGATTGAAACATGGAATGCTTTGAGGTCAGAAGTGCCGCAATGAGCAGAGGGCTAAGAAAGAGTGTTCCCGGCCAGGTCCTTTGAAAGGAGAACCCTTTTACATTATTTCTTTTTCAACTAAAAATAATGCTTCCTCTTTTCTCCTTCGTCTGCAATGAAATATTCATTAGACAAGCGTGATAAAGCATGGAGAATCTAAAAGAAGGAAAGAAATGCACACATGCTACTCTGATACGTAACAGTGGGGCTTTGTTACTTTTTTCTTTGTGGGTCTTTACTTCTGAAGAGTGTGTGAGTGAGTGTGTGTGTGTGTGTGTGTGTGTGTGTGTGTGTGTGTGCTTTCAAAAGAATGATAAGGGAGGAAAGGACTCCTCTCTGTTGATAGGGCTGGAGGAGAAACACAGCTGGGGAGACATTCTTGGCAGTAGGAAGAGCTGACAGACCTCGCAGAGTGGCTGCAGCCAATAGTAAATTGTATAGTGTTGGATGCCGTATGATATAACATCCCCAATAACCTCCATTTTCCCCTACCTTCAGCAAAATCTTCCCTATACAATGGTTCTCTTAGTGATCATTTGGCTCAAAAGAAAAAGAAAGAGGCACTGTTATCAACTTTTTAGTTGAATTCAAGTGGAGAGAATTCACCACTCGTGGGAGCACAGTTGCAGAGTGGAGATGGAAACTACAGTTGGAAAGTCACATCCACAGGCCCTTTGAGAAGCCTTAATGGTTTGGGGAAAGAACCTGGGCTCATTACTCTACAAGACACATATCTCCAGACAGATTTCTAAAAACATTAACATCAGGATGGGTCCAGAATGACATAGCACTCAGGGACACAAAAGTTGCTGAGAGATCTCATCCGGTCTCAAGCAGCCTGCTGTGAGGATGACAGCCCATTCCCTAAAACAGCCTAGACACCAGAAATAGTTCCGAGGACTTCAGGTGTCCATCCAGTCTCTCAAAGCAATGCCCAAGAGAGTTGGATTGTGGGCTGTGACCTTGGGAGAGTTCTTACCCCTCCTTTGGAACGTGGACATGGCAATAGCACAATCACACTGGTTGTGCGTGTACACAAACCTTGGGTACAAGGGCTGGCACAGTGCCCGGCACCTGGTGATAACTCATATTTGTGTTTTCCCATCCCTCCTTTGGCTCCCACCTGCGCTGGGCTCTGCTAAACCCCACCTGGCTCTCAGCAGTGTTCTCAAAATTGCTGTTTCCCACCTTGCAGTTTCCTGGTGTGAACATGCTAGTCTTATAGCTCCTTGCTCCCCTTCCTTGGGTCAGATGCTCAGTGCCCAGCCAGGTGGCAGACTCATAAATTAACATGTCTGCCGGTACTCATATGCCAGGGCCAGAGGCTCAAGCTATCATCGGGACCCGTCAGCCCCCCCCCCCGCCCCCCCTGGCGCTGGGCCAAGGTCATGGGACATGAAACAGGAAGGGGAAGGTCTCAGCTGTGCCAGGTCTATGCTGAGGACCAAAGAGGAGATGAGATTCAGGAGACTCTGTGGCCCTTGTCTTCACGGGCCGTAACCTGGGTTGATTTCTCATGATTCCACATTCAGTAACTTTCCACTGGGACACAGTCTGTGTTCTCCAAGATGCTGACTGACTCCCACGATGGCATCAGAAGCCACTTCCTTGGTTGTGGGCCCGACAGATGTACACTGCTGTCTCCCTGACACCCCAAATCCAGGGTCCCTGAGAACCAGGGAGAGGTGAGATTGAAGGATGGCTAGTCTTAAATGGCCCAGGAGTCCATGGGGTTGACATCACTGTACCCTGTGACACAAAGGACACTCAGCCGTCACCTGACTGCATTGGGGACGTGTCAGGACCAAAAGGACATTGATACAGCATAAACCTCGTGTTGGTTTTGATCCAAATTCTGTCTGAATCATTTTTATTTGGCCTCCAAATGACTAAGGACTGAAGGGGAAAAGGACACTTTCAGTAGGAGAAAGAGGCTTCTCAGCTTGATTTCTATTCTCAGGGACGAGGCCCAGGAGGACACGTCTGTGCGCGAGGTGACAAGGAGGCGGGGAAGTGGCACGGCAGACGGTTACCTGAGAAGGACGGCGTTCACCACCCCTGGAGGCGTTCCGGCTGGGGCAGCGCGCGGTGCCGGCCACGGGGCACTGAAGGCCTGCTGCTGGTCTCAAGACCTACAAGGCCTGCCAGGCCCACTAAGGGGAAACAAGGAGAGTTTTGCTTTTGTGCCCCATTGAAATACTGTCCAGCTTTTTTGTTTTTCTTTGAATCATCAGTATGTCAACAGATTTTAATTCCAGCCAGTGCTTCTGAATTGAGGAGGGTAGAAGCAGGTCTGTGACCCTCCCAGGGCGGGGATGCTCATTGGTATGTCACCTCCCCGGGGAGAAATTCACAAATCCCTGACATGGCACCAGCCCCAGCCTATTTCCAAAAGAATTTCCTCTGCTCTCCACGAGCTTTCCGACAGTCTCCAAACGCCTGAGACAGATGTAGGAAGCTGCCAGAAGGAGGACTCCCAGACACCACCCACCCGAGGCCTGCCCAGCTGAAGCAGTCTGGGAAACAAACGGCCATGTGTTACCTCGTGTGGTTTTTGCCTAACTCTGCGTGGTTATGAAATGTGGCATGTGTCCCATTCTCTTTCCCTGTTCTTATCCAGCACAATGAATACATTAGTCTGCAGCTCACAGCCAATTCCGATACCATCATTCCTTTAGGGCTAATAGTGTTTACAGAGGCTTCCAGGCATCCCGGTGACAGGCCGCAGAGCCAGCATAGCAACTGTCGCTAAGGGGCCTGGAGCCAAGCAGCTCCAATGCAGACTCACTGGCTCACAGGATCACAGGGCATTTGACTAGTGTGCGCTGAAAACTCAAGAGGTTCTAACAAAGGAAAATACACTGCTAGCCACCAAGACAGACCAGGAAGACAACAGGCAACACAGGGAACCCGTAGGGGTCTGATCAGGCCCAGAGGAGGGGGAGGGGGAGGAAAGGTGATGGGGGCAGGGCCACTGACCACACTGCTGCAGTGGGAGTCGGTCCGTGCAGGAACACAGCCATGGGACCCGGTGGTGGCCGCGCACAGACACCTGGGTGACTCAGCGATGTCTGATCAGGGGTTGGAGGCTGCAGCCTGTGTGCCCCACGGACGCACAGGGCCAGCAGGACACTGTCTGTCTCAGGGGCAGACACCAAGCCCACGGTGTGCAGCAGGGCAGCCTGCCCTCCGTTGTGGTCTGCCCGACCCTCACCAGGCCCTCAGCTGCCCGGAGCTCCTGAACCCACTCCCAGGTTCTCGCTTCCAAACCCCATGGGCAGGCCAGGTTCCCAGAGTGTCACGCTCACCTTACTGAGAATTTAAACGTGGTGTCCTCTCTCCCAAGAAGAGTTACATTTTGGTGTTTAGTCGTGTCTGATGGCCCGAGAAGGACACCTTCCCTATCTATAACAACAGACACAAACAAGCCCCTGTTTTGGGGACAGGGCTCTGATTCTGTGGATGTCAATCTTCAAAGTAAATGTTTACAGCTGCGTGGACCCCACACTAATTAAATAGGAGGCTTCTAGAAAATCACAGTTTCACAGAGTTTTCAGATGTGCTAGATTTTTGTTGTTATTGCCTGTGGTCCTTCCGACCTGATTCTCAAGAGACCAACTACGTCTTAGAAGTCAGGGCCAGTCTCGTTCTCCATTTCTGCATCCAATCTGATGACTATATTCGGTTTTCAAAATCCTCATTTCCTGGTAAGGACAACTGCCACCTGGGAGTCAGGGCAGCTCACCTGGACCGTTTACCTGGCCGCCCCCTCTCCCATCCTCCTTGGTGACTACGTGCTGGAAAACCCAGGCTCCGGGAGCTCCCATGGGAGGGACGAGTGTGTCCCCACGCTCTCCAGTGTCGGGAGAGTTGGATCTCAGAAGCCCAGAGACTTCGCACAAATGACGTCAGCTCTGTGTCTCAGAAGATGGTTTTTGTGCCCTGGTCCTGCCTGAGGTCGCCCGACCTGCTCCTTCAGCTTAATCTCTCTGGTTCCAGTTTCTCATCATTAAGATGGAAACAGTGATGGCAGCTCTTTACAGAGCAGTGGTGAGGATGGGATGAGATGAGGCACAGAGCCCCAGACACTCCGCCTTTGCCCAGCCTCCCCACTCCTCCAGCTAGGAGAGCAGATCGCGTTCTCTCCGCTGGTCCATGACGGAGAGACCTGGGCCAGGCAGGAGACCCACCCACAGCGTGGACAGGACGCATTTCCCAGCACCTGGGGCTCCTGTTGCAGCCCTCAGTGCTAGCCACGCAGCTGTGGGAGAGCGGAGTGGCGCCTTTCTCCCTTCCCTCCCATCTCCTCCCTCTGGCCTTGTCTGGGTGAGGAAGGGTCTCACAAGCCCTGTTCCCTCCCCAGCGTTTCAAGCTGAGCTGCCCACAGCTGTGAGCAGAGCACGGTGAAGCCCCGCGGCTTCAGCCTGCAGAGTTCTCATCCAGGCCTCTCCACGAGAAGGGAATAGACAGAACTTTGTGCCGATGGTACAGCAATGTGTACAAGAGAAGAGGGCCCACAGCCTGCAAATGTCCACACTCAGTTACTGAGAGGTTCTGAGTGGGCTTCAGACCCCAGGCAAGGGCACTCTCCATGCAGGTAAAACAGGAAGGTTGCTGGAAACACAGGATACAGGAAGGAGGACAGTGCCGGAACTCAGGGTCCAAAGCCAAGCTGGCACCAGCAGGCTCCTCAGCGTTTGTAGGGGGATGTGGGTGGGGATGCGGCCCTGTGGGTCTGGGGTTTCAGGGCTCAGGCAGGAGCTCCTAGCAAGAACTGGGGCAGCACGAAATGAATTGTGTCCCCCAAAACCACATGTTGAGGGGTCCTAACCCCGAGGACATGAGAATGCAACTATACTTAGAAATAGGGCCATCGTAGAGATGGCAGGGAAAATCCAGACAGGGGACCCAGCCTGAAACAGCCCTACATTACGGCTTTCAGAACAGGGCTCGCCAAGGTCATCCCAGCTCCGTTGTCCTCATTGACTGTAGGCCCAGAGTAACGTGAAGTGTCAGGAGATGCCCATCGTCTCCTGACCTACTTTCTGGAATAGACCATGCATTTAGAGCCCAAGATACAGTTTCTAGCTACCGAATTCGCAGCTATTTCTCAATCAAAAGCTCTGTGATTCACACTGAGCCTCAAAAGTGTTTGGTGTGGAGTAGGGAATTTAAAGTACGCATTTGACCTGCAGCCTGTCCATCCCTGTCCAGGTCACATTAGTCCCACAGCCCCACGGATCTGCTGCAGCTGCCTCCCACCTGCAACCCACCTGCCTGGCACCCGTGTCAACAATTTGCACGGGGCTGTTCTCGTCCTGTTTCCCAGGGCCCTGCACACACCCTGCCATGAACTCAGCTGTGGGCTCAAGCCGACTTTCACTCAAATGTGTGGCCTGGTCAGTTCTGTAAGGATGGAGAACATTGGTCTCCTGGCTCGTCAGACTGAGATAGTAGCACTTGCCCACACAGCTATCCTGGGATTTGAGAACATGACTGAGGTACCTACAAGGCCCTGTACCGAGGCTGCTGTGTGATGGGGGACAGCCCCTGGCCCTCTCAGTCCTGTCCCCTCACCCTCACCCAAGCAGCTGGCCACCTGTTTCCGATTGGACGTTGTGTATTCTGGGGTCTGTCTTCCAAGCCCACACCGGTCTCCCTGCCTCAAAGGAGAACTAGTAGTCAGGCAACTTCTTGACACAAGCCTATGTTCTTGACATAAAGAAATAAGACTGAAGTAAAGAAACACACAAAAGCCAAAAGTCCAGCCCCAAGTGTTCTCATCTCCGGCTTGGAGGCAGAAAGCCTCTGACACATTGTTGCTTAGATGGTAGGAAACAGTCAAGTGGCCGCTGACATTTTCAAGGGCCGGTAAACACTTTCAGAGCTGCCTACCCATGCAGAAATAATTTTTTATTTTTATTTGCTGGAAAACATTGAGGTTCCTCTGGGTTTTAGGGAAACTCAAAAGCTGTCTGTGGAAGCTCTCTGAGCTGCTGTCCAAATGCTGATCATACGGAGACCAGCTAACACCAGTTTCCCAGAAATGTAGTTACCATGTTTCCCCGAAAATAAGACCTAGCTGGACAATCAGCTCTAATGTATCTTTTGGAGCAAAAATTAATATAAGACCCGGTCTTATTTTACTATAATATAAAACTTGGTCTATTATAATATAATATAATACCAGGTCTTATATTAATTTTTGCTCCAAAAGATGCATTAGAGCTGATTGTCTGGCTAGGTCTTATTTTCGGGGAAACACGGTAGGTAGGGGATGGTGAGATTCTTGCTGCAGGACCCCAATCGGTGAATTGATCACATTTGGTTTCAAGTGTTGGACCCAGTTTCCCAATACTGCCAGGGAGCTTGCTTTCTAAATTAGGTCTCCAGCTCTTTTCTATAGGGTTGGCTGGAACCACCACAAGGCAGCATTAGAGCCTTGGGGGTTCCATCTGCTGTGAGCTGAGGGAGAAGGGTGCGAGGGAGACCCTGAGTGCTTGTGACCTTGTCGGGACTGGCTTTGTCAGTGTGAGAGGCGTGGATGAAGCATGTCTCTGTTACACTATCACTCCCTGTCACTCATCGCCTGGCTTCCTGTGACTCACTGGGCCACTGGCAGGGGAGCAGGACCCACTCTAGCCATCACTACGCATTCCCACGTCCGTATCACGCACTCTGCATTGCTGTCCTCTCTCCCTCTCACCCAACATACTTTCCTCAGCTGCACTGATCTGCAGTCTTTAATGCACTCTCAGGGAAGCACCTTGTACAACGCACTGCTTTTTATATTTGAGTAATTCTCTGATAATCCCATTTCCAGCAGCTACTGTCCAGAAGGATACCACCCAATAGAAATACAACACGACTTACATATGGAATATTCCAGTAGTCACATTTAAAAAGCAAAAAGGAACAGGTCAAATCAATTGTAATAATATATATTCTAGCCAAGTACATGCAAAATGTCATCATTTCAACATATACTAAATATGAAAAATAGGGATGATCATTTTTCATAGGAATTCTAAACCCAGGGTGGATTTTATGCTTTTACAGCCTGTCTCAGTTCAGACTGGGTGCATTCCCAGTGCTCCGTGGACTCTAGTGCCCTGTGACTGAGCAGTTCTAGAAGCCACTGAGCCAGGGAGCGGAAGGGACCGTGAGGAGCAAGACCAGATCCCTGTCCCAGGAGCTGCACTGCCGCTGGGGTGGCAGCAGAGGCTAAGGACGTGAGCACCTAGATTTGAATCAAAGCTCCGAGACGGGTTAGGAACATGACCTTGGGCCTGTTATTTAACCCCACGAAGGCTTGTGCGACTTCATGGTTAATGGTCAGTAATAGCATCTGTCTCATCAGGGTGTGGTAAGAATCAAACAAGATGCTGCATCATGTGTTCAGCCTTCATAACAGGGGTGCCTACTGTTACGTCAGACGGTGCCGCCCCCTCTGTGCCAGTCTCTGATACCTGAGGCCTCTTCCGTCTCTCCCCTTTGTCCTAAGAGGTACAGATGCCCTTGTGGAAAGGTAGGACCTTGGACCAGCTCCAAGGGGTGGGAACGCCCTGAGAAAGTCACCCTGTCAGGGCCCCTGGAGACCAGAGACCCTCAGAGAGTATGGGCCGTCCACACCCCCACTTTCCCCATTCACAGAAGCACCTATTCCTACAAGTATATTTATAATATTGTTTTATAGCTGGACATTTACATGAAGGATTTCCCATGGACTTAAGGACAAAGATTAAGTCTTACTTGTTCCTTCTCCTGACCCTGATTCCTGGAAATTGGGGTAATTAGAGCTCCCCATGCTGTACTGACTCTGCTGTGAGTGGCCACGTCACTGGGCGTCACAGGAAATGGACTACTAGCCACATGGCCCTCAACTCCACAGGAAAGAGCATTTGCTGGATGGCAAAGGAGGTGTCATGAGTCCAGACCTCGGGGGCTCCTTTTTCACCCCCTCCTGCTGTCCCAGCTTTTCTTCCAGCCCCATGCTATACACGCTCTCAAGGCATCCTGCCCTCTTGAGATGATTTCCCTTTTATAAATCACACATTTGATGATGTTTCTCAAAGTAAGTCCTGCAGGGGAGCCGGCTAGGGGAGTGGAGTGCACGCCTAACATGAGTGTGCATAGCTCCCCCAGCATGGAGCCACCATAACACTGGTAGTGCTGACGCATGGCACCGGGACACACTTTACGGCCATGGTTTACATGTCCTGGACCAGCAGCTCCAGGATCTCCCGGGAACTCATGAGAAATGCAGATTCTCAGGCCCAGCTGAGCGGGAAGTCTGGGATGGAGCCCTCAGGTGGGGCTGACGCCCCCTGGAGTGTGAGTACCACTGCAGTGCAAGGTGTAAATGGCCTTTAGTGCAAAGGACATGGACATTCATAACGATGCTATAAGTCGGAGATACCAGGGAGGGTCCCAGACAAGGTGCAGCTTCCCCAGAGCCCCAGGACATCATGTGGCCCCACATCCATCAGGAGGGAGGACGCCTCGATTCTGAGATGCTCTCTAGCCTCCTTGCCGTGGTTTTCTCTTTCCCTGCCTCCCCCTCTGGAGGCCACGACGCTCTCCTCCATCGCAGGCATAAGTGGGAGGTTAGGACAACCCGTACCACTCTGGAATGTGTACCGAAAGGTTGGGCGAATCACAGGTCAGTTTCCCCAGTCAGTGCCCAGCCAGGGCTTGTCTGAGCTGTGCTTTAGCACCATCCCGGCTGCCGAGTCTCAATCCAGGAGGAGCGGCTGGCAATCTGCACTGAGGCACATTCTCCAGTCATTCTCTCTCATGTCAACAGGACTTCCGAGGCGCAGCTGCACATATGGGGTGTCCTCTGCTTGAGCTGGTGGACGCGGAACCCTGATACTGTGCAGCCTAGAGCCACCATTCCCTTCCTGTCGGCTTCACCCCCCCAAGCCAAGGCTCTATATCTGGTTGTCTGTCCCTTTAAAGGTGCGGTGGCCTCGTCTCTACTGACAGTAGAGGTTCAACTCAGAGACACTATCTGAGGCAGACAATGAAAGGTTAGTGTCAAAGTGTTTTGTTTTGTTTTCCCATTCAAAGGTTTCTGTTTATCGTTCTGGTATCTCCTTAGGTGTCATGGTGTTCTCTTTCCACGTGGCCTCTTTATTCATCTGTGTCCGTGGTTCTCAGCTGCAAACATCAGACTCTCCGGGAAAGGCTGTGGAAACGAGGCGGCTGGCCCTGCCCCCAGAGTTTCTGATCCAGTGTGTCCAGGACAAGACCCAGCATCTTCATTTTACCAACTCCTGAGGTGACGCTGATGCTGCTGGTGCAGGGCACACGCTCCAAGAAGCAGCAGTGGCTCCGTTGCTCACTGGGGTCACCGGCAGGCTGATCCCACATGACAGGCGGGGGTGTCAGTTAAAGCTATAAAGTCTAGATCATGTCACTCGCCTGCACAAAGCTGCTTTGGCTTTCCATCTGCGAGCAAAAGCAACGTCCGTCCCTTAGCCTCATGGCCCTGCAGAAAGACCCCACAGGCTTTCTCTGTCCCCAGCGAGGCCCTGGCTTCCTGTGTTCCAGCTGCACTGGCCTTGTGATGAGTCACACAAACAGCATCAGCCCTGCTGGAAGGCCTGCTCACTTGCTATCCCTCCCCAGGATACCCCTGAACACACGTGTGCTCACACGCTCGCTCACGCATTACAAGTCTCTGCTCAGACCTCAGCAGAGAGCGCTGCCCTGGCCATGGTCCTCAGGCCACATTCCTCCTCCGTAACTCTCCAGGACTGCCCTGATTGCCCTCCGTCTTAGCACTGTCACCACCTGACACATATACTCCCTGAAAGCAGAGAAATGAGACTATCCTGCACCATAAATCCCCTATTTGCAAATTAAACATGTCCTACCATTCCTCAAAGCAAAAAACAAGCAAACAAACAAAAAGTGTTATATTATAGCAAGAAGAACTTTGGGAAAGAGCCGCAAAGCTACATAAATCTCCAAAGCAAAGGAAACTTCCTACGTCGGGTCTTCCATTCCCAGGAAGGAGTCCAGTCCAGGGCCGAGAAAGCCTGGTAACTGATGGTGAAGCAAAACGACGTTCATTAAAGGTTGTTCAGGGGAAGAAACACTTCTCTCGGAAGCTCTCCCCGCTCCCCTAGGTTCGTGTTAACATGGGATGCAGTTAGCTTGTGGAATGTGGCTGCTGGCTGGAGTTGCATTTGGCAGCCAAAGGCAGCTCAGTCCAATTAAACACATTCATTTAACAATTCAGTGAACAGAATGGCACACGCAGCCAGCAAGGGGATTAGTGGGAAGTGGGTCGATCCGGACAGCACCAGCCACCCCCATGTGGCTGGAGGAAACTGAGAAAGTCCCAACCTTTCCAGGGAAGAACTGGCAATAGTCTCTACCCACATCTCCTGGACATCTGGAATGCCACCAGGACTCTCGTCGCCACACTGGGCCGGCCAACAGACACTCAGCGGTGGGTCACAAAAGACAAGAGGCCTCTAGGAATCCAAGTCCCACTGTGGTTTCAGGATTAGCACCACAGAACACTGAGTTGACGTATCTGTAGCAGATTGGTGGCCTTCCTTCAGACAATCCGCCATTGTGGGCCTTGTGGGCGCAGATTCTGAGGGTGAAAGAACCAGGAAGCATGTGATTGTTCCAGTTGCCTCTCCAGCACCCCACCATGCCACAGAGGTCACCAGGCCACAGAGGTCGCCATGCCACAGAGGTCACCAGGCCACAGAGGTCACCAGGCCACAGAGGTCACTAGGCCACAGAGGTCACCAGGCCACAGAGGTCACCAGGCCTCAGAGGTAGCCATGCCGCAGAGGTCACCATGCTGCAGAGGTCACCAGGCCAGTTTCTCTCAGTGTAGCTCCATCTGCTGGCACTTTGCAAAAACGTGCTTCCTCCCATTGATTTGGAAATGCTTCCAGAGTGAACTGTTTTTCTCTCACGTTATGAATCTGTCCTTTCTTCCCTCATAAAATTTTTATTGAAAAGTGCCAAGGTGTTCAGCTTTGGCTAACCCCGATCATTCAAAGAGGCCTATTGTTGACTTCTTGCCGTGGGGCCCTCCAGTCCCTCAGAGGACTTCTTGGTTATGTTCCCTCATTCTTTGTTTCCTTTTAAAATCAGTGATTAGTAGATAATTTCTGTGCCAGCCTGGATCCCAGCAAGAAACAGGATTATTCAAGGAAAGTTTCTGTACAAACGAGCTAGTGGTTAACGTGTAGGCGTGGACGACAGTGTGAACTCACCACAGAGCCAGCGCCGCCCTCAGCCTGGGAGGACAGTAGAGGGAGAAGTTTCCAGAACCTGGGAGCCAGCGCAATGGCCTTTGGAGGAGCAGTGACAGTTGAGGGAAGGAGCAGGGGGATAAACGCAGGCCTGACTCTCCGCCTCCTGCTTGGGGACACTGATGGAACGCGTCCAAGACTGCCAAAGACTGACATTTGGGCTTGAATAGGGAGGAGAAGAGGTGAGCTGTGAGCAGTGTGAGTCTGTGACTCGCCTGCACTTAGGCAGGCAATTTAGGGACATGCAGATGGCACCTCCTGTCTGAAGGCTAGGCCCACGGCCACAGGCCCCTCACTTCTTGTTGTCTTTGTTTTATTCTACCTTTGGGCGAAGATCAGGCACTGAGCTGATATAAAACCCTGTCAGCCCCCCTGCTGTGAGCCCAGGACACATCTGCAAACAGCCTCCTGACCACGGGCTCCCACGCCTTTAGTCACCTGTCTCCAGGCTCCTCTGTGTGCCCGTAACCACACACTGGAAGTCCTTGCTAACATGCTTCATGACCCCAGGTCACTGATTCCTATGCGATTTCATTTTTCCTCAGTTTTCAGAGCTACCTTCATCCCCATGAAACAAGCCTGGTTCTTGCTGAATCAGCATCTCTTTCCTGTCACAGTGCAGTCCTAGGTGTCACTCCCCAGTTCTCACCGGTCCCTGTAACGAGGGCCCTATACTCTCCTTAGGACTGTTTCCACTCAATGAACTGGAAGTCCGTCCGAGTCTCCGACAGGATGACCCCAACAGTCTCTGTCCGACCGTGGTAAGGCTGCTTACTTCCCAAGTTTCCATTTCTTATCTGCAGAACCAGGACATCCCACCCAATGCCTCTAACCAAAGTCCTATGGCCACACGGCCCAGATTACAGAACAGACATTCAAGTCATCCCTGCCTACCCCCCACCTCCCGCGTGGCTGCCATGCAGGAGACACTGTCACCTCCCCTGCCAGATTGCAACCCCCACTCTGCCTGGAGGGGCTAACTTGCAGGCAATGACTTGGGGACGCCCATCACAAAAGGACAGGGAGGAGAAATGGCACCGTGAATGTGCCCACCCACGGAATGGAAGGCTGCCATCTGTGCGAGATGGATTTGAGACAATGACTGGCACCCTCACCTGGGACTCGCTGGTAGTGACAAAGCATTCCTCTTTTCCCAGAACAAACCTGCCCATGCCATCACATAATCGCTCAATGATTCACTGTCCTCCCAAAAAGCACCCACACTGGGGAGCTCACCACTAATGGCCAGAAAACTTCACCAAAGGAAACACCTAGAAATTCAGACAAAAGAAGAGATTACATGGTAAGTGGGGATATATACCCAATCTCTTTGTCATGGAACATTGTAATTTTATTCTACTTTTTCAGAGGGAAGTCCCCCAGAATCCAAGGCAAGGGCTGTCCTACGACGCCACCTTCCCTCTCCCCTGGTTCTCTCTCTCTCTCACACTCTTATACGGGAGCTGCTGCTGGATTGGGGGTACACTGGGTGAGCTGAGGACATGAGAAACGTCGGGGAGGAAAATACACATGTCTCTGTTTACAGACTATGTGTTTCTACCGTGTTCCTCTTCACACTGGCACACATCTCAGCACCTCAGAAAATAAGCATGTCCCTGAAAATGGATGACTGCTAAAAAGGATATTAAAATGCTCCTTGGTGCTATGCAAGGTCTCCAACCCTTTCATGGTTTGCCCGTTAGAGCCCATTAGCTCCAGAAAGCCAAGCTTTTCCACCCATGTACCCACCGTGGGCTTCCTCCAGGACAGACGGCTGCATCCCCACCATTTGGCCTCAGGGTTCCTCTCAGGGATATTTCTACATTTCCATTGGCCCTGCTTCCTGCCCAGTGACATTCGCTCTTTTTAGCCAGAGGGTAGACAGCATAACATTTTTCTCCTTTGGCTAAAGATCCCCCATAGTCACATAACATGTGCTTCTATCTCCTTTTTTTTTTCTTTATTACTGGCATTTAATTCAAGACTCTGTGGGGCCTTCTGACATTTCTCCCCCAAGTTTTTCAGGCACCTCACGGCCTTTTAAAAGATTTGCCAAGTGCTGAGCATGGTAAATGAATAATTTCTCTGCTGTTTATATGTTTGGGTTCAGTGAAGACTCTTGACAAGAAGAAAGCATTTCCAAGCCCGTCATTTATGATCAATTTTTGTAGCTATTAAAAAAGGTCATAAGCTTTTTGGAACAGTCCCCCCATGTGACTTTTTATTTCCAACTGGTACAATTCATGATTGCTGGGTGTTATTTTTTTCCCTAGCGTCGTGAATAATATGCAAAGGATAATAGACTGAGCTCTATTTTTTATTCATGAATCTCGGACTTTTAGCAGGAAAATGCAGAGCTTAGATTTTCTGTAGAGGACCATTACCATCGACGGCCTCCTCTGTTCCCAGGCCCACATGCATCTCACCAGGAAGTCCAGACACAGGGCCAAACAGTGCTGCATTCTGGGAAAATCCCAGAGATTGGTCCCCACCAGGAAAGATATTTGTGCACATTTTGGAGATAGACGAAAATATATACTTCCACATTTTGTCACCTTAATTTGTTAGAGCAAACACACTAGATTTGTATTTGAGTCCTCAAGCAGGGCCATCGCAAATGAAGTCACGTTTTAAGAACAAAAATTAAGCAAAATTCAAGCTCTAATGCTGCTCATAATTCAGAAGACTTTCTGAATTATGCTTCAGCTGTCCACTTCTGCCGTCTAACCATGACTCAGAAACGACTGGACCACCCATGAGGAGTCAAAACCCCGGCAACACTTGCAAGCTGAGACGAGCTGGGATGAGCTGGGACAATCATGCCCCAGATTTGGAAGCCGACCCGGCCAACCTACATGGGTCTTTGGGGCCTTAATTATTGAGACAAGCGGACAATTCTTGGTTTCCCTTCACCTGGCCTGAGGAAGCTGAGCTGGCAAGATTGTTTCTGTTCTCCTGGAAGCGTAAAAATGGAGAAGGGTCTGTCTCCCTGGGCTGCAGCTTTGCTCTGTTGGTGGTTCCCTGGAACCAGAGAGCAAAACCCCATGCCAGGCTGACAGTGACTCACAGCTCGGTGCCACTTGGCTTATCGGCACTGGACAAGTGTTTACTTAGGTGTTCGTGAATTTGCCACGAGTCTTAGACAGGAAGAATGACGGAGCCGGCATAGACCACAGGTCATCTTGTCCAGCTTCCCTGTATAGATGGCCACTAGGACAGCCAGAAGAATGTAAATGTGGGAAATCATTCATCTTAATTCACCCACAATAGCCAATAGAATTCAATACGTATAACACCAGACCCTCAGAGCAGATAATTTTAGTTGTGAGGAGGGCAGAGACCTAAGTGACAGCACAAACCCCCAATACTTGCCAGTCTCCCACTGCTCTAGGTGGATGGCCCCTAATGGCTGTTCTGGTCTTGCTTCCACTAGAGTGATGACAACTGATGCTATGCCACCAAGTTCAGCTGCCTTTCAAGAAGAAAAGTCAAGAAATGTCATCAGGTATCAAAGCGAGGCAGCTGTACCTCCAACGGTGTCAAGACTTAGGGAAAAGCTTTACGAAAAAATGATGCGAAAGCAAAACTGTGATAGATGCAAAATAATCACTTTGTTACCCGTCTCCTTTTCACATGTCATTCCCTCACTCACTAACGACACCACAGCTGTGGACCCCCTCTTACCCTGACCTCTGGGAGGGCGGTCTACCTGCTCCTCAGGGCTCCATCTGCAAATTCAAAGCTGAGTTTCACTCCTAATGGGTTATCCTCACCTAACCCCTGCCTGTTAGACACAGATTCCTATTTCTTACTGGTTTGTCTGTTTTATCTTACTTGGACAAGCAATTTTAGTAACTCTGGAACCAAAGAAGGAGGCATGTGCTGATGAACGCAAGGCTTATCTACTCCGCTGTGTCGACACAGCACCTTCCAGTGGGCACTTACTATTCCTTTCTCCTTTCCTCTTCACTAGGATTTACAGATGAAAGCTGTGGCCTCCTGGGAATCCTTCAGATAGCAAGTAGATACAATCCCCAGCAGGGAGGAGCTTCGTGAAAATTTTGAAGAAAAAGACAACCAGATGTCCCTTCAGGTCTGACTCATCTGAGACAATGGGCTACAAAGTGTGACAGCCTGACCTTCAACGCAAAGGTTTGTCTCCAGATTTAATATTATTTCCCACTTTTTCATTGTCGCCTCTATGTTTATATTTCAGCAAGCGGTGATTGATTGCCTACTGTGTGCTAGCCACTGAGGCAGGTGCTAGAGGTCAAAGACAAATAAGACAGTTTTACTGCTGTCCCAAGAGCTCACAGGTCCTGACACACTGTGGTGAAGGGACAGACCACCACTGGAGTTAGGCACAAATATATGTAAGATGATATTTGAAACATCTAAAAATGTAAAGTATCACATATCTATTGGCATTAAAATAGATAAAGAACTTGTGTTATATTCTTGCAATGCAATTAGAGGGATCCCTGACAATAAATACCACATGACACCATGGATTAACTTACCTACAGCAATGTTGAGAAACAAGACCCTACAGCATTGCTCCTACTTCTATAGCATAAAATCAGTGAAAACAATAGACTGTTAGGGATATGCATGGGGAGGTGATGAACTGTAAAAATAACAAAACGAGGAATCGATCCGCCTCAGTGTGAGAACAGTGGTGGTGCATAGTGAGAGGAAGGCTGTTGTGACTGAGAAGGAACATCTGAGGGGCCAGCTTCCCAGGGGAGACCTGCCGGGTTACATGAGCCCCATGCTCAGAAGGGCCCTGCACCTTCTTTAATGCTCCGCCACCCCGATTATTCAAAGACGGGGAGCCGGGGCTTCTAGGGAGCCGATGGCCAACATTATGATTCCTTTCAGCCGACGAGCAGGGCCCCAACCCTCCATTTCCAAGTCAATACCTTATGTCTTCCGCTCTCATTTGTATTTGGTCTTTGTAGCCCCATTTGCTAATTTCATTTTTTTTAGTTCCCTCTTTTCTTTTTTTGTAAAAACTGTCGTTAAGTAAAGTCTAGAACAAACTGGGGGGAAAACACAAATAAATAAATAATTGACAAAACAAACACCGTGAGGTCCCTCCCTAGGTCACTCGTAAGAGAAAATGTGGAGCCTTGCATACTACACTAGCCGCCTTTGACCTCAGAAGGTTCAGGAAGAAGCACTCTGAGGAAATGGGCCATTGAACACGTAGCTTTCACTCTGGGTTGAAAGACAAGAGCCCACTGTAGCCAGAGCTCCAGATGGTGGTGGGACACTGAGAGGCCATCTCTGCATGAGGTGCCGTGGGAGGGGCATGGAAAGCTGTAGAAGAATGTCAGTGGCTGGGGCCAGGGCGTCAGGGCGCTCCAGCATACAGAGGCGAGAGCGAGCCAACATGGACTCCTGAATTCACCGTCAACCTCCTTGGTCAGTCGTCATTAGTGGCATCATCTTTACTCTCAGTGCCACATAGCAGTGAGCGCTTGGGCCCCGGTACGGCTTAGGCGGGTCGGCTCCTTCAATGCCCACCAGTCTCGTGGCAGCACGGTGGTGTGGTCGCCCCTGCACCTGTTGGGTGGACCCCACCGAATGGGGACAGTGCTGACTGCCATCCCCGTCACACTTGCTCCATCTGGGTTTCCCTGGGGCCACTGCAGTCACATACGCCTTCCGTTTGCTCTGTGCAAGACTTATTTGGATGAACTACCGGTTTGGTTCCCAGAATCTTAAAGCAGAAAACTGTCAGGGACATTTATATGCACAGCACTGGCTTTTAAGAAGTCTCCGCTTTTCAGCTATAAACCCTTAGAAGCCAGGGGTGCCTTTTAACTCAAGCCTGTAGACCAGGGCCTGGCACGTGACAGCCCCCTAATAAAGACGCACGAGTGGGGAGGAAGGTCGACCCAACCACCCATCCAAGAGCTGCCCCTGGTGGGCAGGGCACGACTCTTCCGCAACGATTTGCCAGATGACAGGGAGCAAGTAACCACCTCAGAGTCCCTTCCTACATTGGACCTTTGCAGGTCCACTTTTCTACAAACACTGGCAAATACGGGAACAAGCGTGTAATTCACATCTACATGTGGTTGAAGGAGCAAAAGAAGCAAAAACAGTGTGTGTGTGTGTGTGTGTGTGTGTGTGTGTGTGTGTGTGTGTTGAAAAGAAAACTCTGCCTGAATAGAAGGGACTGGAACTCAGACACCTGAAGGGTGCAATCCTTTTCACTCGCCGTGCGGAGGTGGTATGTGAAGTGAACAGTGAGGCAGTGAGAGTTCTGAGTAGGAGGGAAATAAAGGCAAACAAGTAGCTCTGCTATTTTGGCAGTTTGTAAAGTTTTCTGTCTTTAAAATCCTTGGTGACTTGAAAGTCAGTTTCTGAGGAATGAGGCTGTAGAACACAGGGAGATGTTCAGTGACTTGAGGACCAGACAACCTGGTCTCCCACCGAGTAGGTTATACCTCCTAGGCCACCGAGGACAAGCCCGGCTTTAAAGGAGGCATCTCACTTGTAATAACATTAGTTCACCAAATATTAAAATGTAACACGGTGTTACATATAGCATCTTCCAGACCGCCCTTAACTCTGAACTTAGTCACCGAGTGCTAAGGGCTGTCCAACCAGGTAAACAAGATTCAGAAAGAGCTTGCCTGGTCCTTGGTGATTTATGACTTGGGCAACTTACTTAACTACGTTGCTTCTGTTTTGTCAACAGTAAAATGAGAGGATGGTCCATTCCTCACAGCATTTTATAGAACCGAGTCAATACCCAGGAAGTACTTAACATGGCGCACACACGTAGAAAGCACCGGGCAGAGGTAGCACGATGCCAACTGTGTGTCCTGGACCAACATTTTTAAACTCTGCCCCCTCCTGTCCTCGTCTGTAAGATGAGGTAGGTCTCGCTCATCCCTCCTAGTCAGGATCCAGCCCCTCACTTCCAGCCACACTCAACTCCACCATCAAAGCCAGCCGGACACCTGCCATCTCCCTTCACTTAAGGCCAAATGCACCCAACACAGGCACCAGGCTCCCAAACCAACAGCTCCAATGCATGCCATAGGACACTTTCTTTCCATTTGTGTGGTATTTTAGAATATAAAAGAGAAACGTTGGAAGCTTATACTCCTAAGAAAATAAGCACAGATGTTAAGATGATTTGAAGTCAAGTCCAAACTCTTGCATTCCCTCAGCCTCAATCCTCACCTGTGAACGGGACTGAATAATTATAACATCCTCCTCGTTTGTGGTTGCAGAGGTTACGGGAGGCAGTCTCTGTGGTTGAGGGCTCAGTGGCTGCATACTTGATAGACAGTGTCTCGTGGTCGTCACTGTGCAGGGTGGTTATCAGATGACTGTCCTATCTCTTGTTACCACATTGTGTCTTCCTCATTTCAACATCTATCACACTCCCCAGCTTCATGTACTAATTGGTTAAAATGATATTCTAACAATTAAATTGAATAGTATATTTCTATCATCTTTCCTATTGGTTCTCAGCCCAGCTGTACATATGAGTCACTTAAGCAGTTTATAAAAAGCACCTGTGATAGCTCCACACCCCACGCCAATTAAATCAGAGCCTCTGGGGAAGTGCCCAGGTGTTGGTAGGATACAAAGGCTCCCAGGAGAAGTTTAATGTGCGGTCAGATCCGGGAGCACTGCTCCTGTCATACCCCCGCCCCAATCACTCATTTGTGGCACCTACTGTGTGCCAGGCACCCACTGTGAGCAGCATGACACTGGCCCTCACAATCCACAGAGAACTGTGCATAAACAGACCATTAATGCATCTCCACAACACCAGTCCTGAGACACAGCCCTGTGCACGAGGGAACCTGTGAGCTTAAGGAGGCAGGAAGCTTGCGTAGAGGAGATATTTTCAAACAAGGGAGAAGATTAGGGGGCGTGACCTGCAATGGGTTGAATTTCACTGTGACACCTTCAGCATTTACTCAGGGTCCTTATCAGACACATCAGTGCAAGTTCTGTTTATGACATAAACATTTTCCACGGATGACGGACTCTGCGAACGGAGTCTCCCAAGAAACTTCTTTCAGAGTTTCCTCTTCGCTCCACAAAACACAAGTAGCATCTTTTTTTTTCCCTCTAACAGTGATTTCTTCACACATTTCCCTACTCGCCTTGAAGTTCAGAAATTTTATAAACCGTTGTCTACTCATTGGTAGATGCTGTGTTTACAGTAACAGGAGAACTATGAGCTGTTTCCTTTTTTTTGTTTGTTTCTTTTGGACCAATACTCGCATTACCTTAAATCCTCTTTGTAGAAAATTGGAGAGAAAATGAAATGTACATGTCACTGCCCTATAATTCCTTCCTATCAAAGCATCCGTGTCATGTATTTCTTAGTGCAGCCAAGTAGAATGGGGTCGGGAAAACACGTATTTATTGAGCACTTATCATGCATGAAACAATTTATTAGGTGCTTTGCATACATTATCTAAATTATGTTTCCCAGTGATACGATTGTGGCAGTAACCTCCCATCTTGCAAATGCAGAGGACAGGCAGTGCAGCAAGGCAGGCCCAGACAGCTGGTACGGAGCCCTGAGAGGGTCTGAGAAAGACCTGTGTCACCTAAGGGCCACCACGTGTCTAAGGAGGCCTCTTCCTCCCTCAGACTTTACTGACCTCCAGGCCCACTCAGGTGAGTTTCCAAACGCAAATCCCTACTCTCAGCCATTCTACAGCGCAAACATGCACTTGTTGATTTAATAAATTAAGTGTATTCCTCACTGAGACCCATCCCGGAGACCAATCAGAAAGATAAACTATGAACGCACTCCACTCTTGTAAGGGAAGTTACAAGCTATTTAAGGGAGAAAAACACACACATAGTAATGGAAACCAATACATCCACACAACCCCATTTGAGACGCTCTGTGCTTACATCAGACGGCAAAGGCCACTGTCAGATAACCCCCATGGAAGCCCATAGCGGTGGGACAAGCAGTGAGGTGGGGCCTGAGGAGACCAGGACCTGACACAGAGAGAGGAACAGAACCGTGGTCCAGACAGGCCTCCAGAACTGTGATGTGTGCAGGGGCCCCTGGGGACCTAGTGAAAGCCAGTTACGACCTT
This sequence comes from Rhinolophus sinicus, assembly GCF_036562045.2. Taxonomy (NCBI): domain Eukaryota; kingdom Metazoa; phylum Chordata; class Mammalia; order Chiroptera; family Rhinolophidae; genus Rhinolophus; species Rhinolophus sinicus. The sequence goes on from NC_133758.1 coordinate 114,355,014, forward strand.
AGGCTGGGGGTGGGGGCTGAGGTTCCATGTTTCTAAGAAGCTCATATGTGACACTAAGGCTGCTAGTTCAGGAACCACATTTTAAGTAGCAAAGATCAAAACTGTAAGTTCCACAGTGTGAGTGTGGGGCTGAGAACAAGAGAAAAGCCTAAAGGTCATGGGACAGGATACACAACTGGACAAAGCCAAGGGCAAAGTGGGGACCACAGGGAGGGTGCCCAGCTCAGACCCAGGCGGGCACCGAGATGCCGAATTCCCTTCTGTGGCTGAAAGGTGGGCAGGTCAGCTAGTTCAGAGCATCCTAAGGATTAAATAGAAGACCACTGAATGCTCTCATGTAAAACACGTAGCCAACAAAAAACGGAGGTAGAGAAATTCCTGGAAATTCAGTCATTCAGGCCTCATTAAGAAACACAAAACCTTCAGGACCAAGTTAACACACTTTCAATATTTCCTCTAGGCAGTCAGTTTGTGTTCACTTCTTCAGCTTGTTGTCTGTTTCTGCGATGGTTGTTCGTTAGGTTTGCATGGATTCTCAATCACAGAGGCGTTTGGGATGTCAGCCCCCCACGATTGATGTGTAAGAGGCTAACAGGAGTCTATTTCAAACGAAAGAGCTGAGACAAAAGTGCTGGGCAACTACAAGTCACTCGGGTCTTTTAGAATATAATGTAGCGCACTCATGGTGTCCCCCAGTTGGGAGAGAAAAATGCCCTGTAAGTAGCATCTCAGCCTGATGCCAACAGTCACATGACTTATTTAGCTTTCATGCCAAGATGACTAATTCCTGGTTTACATCTTCCTGAGAATTTGGAATTTTGAATCCCAATTCTGAATTTGTTTTCCTTAATTTGGTTTGTACATGAGCATGTGATTTTTTCCAAAGGAATCTGACTTTCCAGTTCTGAATCATAATGTGAAAGTGGTAGCCAGGATACCTGGACAAAAATCAGCCCCCATGTGGGCTTCAGGCACTGTCATCTAAAGTCAGTTTTCAAAAGCTGGGAAAGCTCTGAAGGTGAAAGCCGGGGGCACATAGTGAGAACAGTGACACCCAGCTGTCCTGGGCCAGCAGTACCTGTGGGTGAGCACAGGGCGTGCGAGCGTGAACAGTGGTCGGCACGTTAATGAGAAGTGAACTTGGTTATCGAGTTCAGTTTTTCGTTCTGAATAAAATAAAAAACAAGAGGTTTGAGTGAATGAATAAATGGTGTCTAGTTGCAGAGACATGGGCCATTTGAACTCACGATAGAAGAGGTGACACGCAGAGAGGGCCCACGAATTCATTCTAAAATGCTGGTTGGGGCCACGCTGCCCACAGATCCCTTGGGATCCTGGCCATCTGGTTAATGTGAATACTATATACCTGGACTCTCAAACCACCTCACTCTCCTCACACATATTATGTACCGGGGTACCCGTATTGGAGGGGGGGCCCCAACCGGTGAGAACAACACTCAGCGAGCACAGTTGTGATAGTATGTGGACGTGGAAATCTAACATGGACACACAAGCCATGTTACCACGCGCCCCGCTGGCTGGGCGAACCAGCCCAGAATCTTACATAAAACCTTCTCCGTCTCCCACCAAGGCAAGCAGGGTGAGGGCCGGAAAAAAATGGATATTTTCAGTCCCATTTCTCAGTTCGACCGGGACTATCACTCTCCAGACTCAGCAGATGGCGGACCAGACAGTTTTGTCTGATGAGCTAATTAGTTTTCAGCACCTCATTATCACCTCACAATGGAATCTAAAGTAAAAGCTTCAAGTGCAGAATGTTTAAAGGGCTTATTTGAATGCAGTCAAGTGTGTTCCTTAAGTTAACTTCTTTCATCAGAAATAGGCTTTATCTGCTCAGGAGGCATTTGATGAGAATGAAGGTTTGGGAGAAAACTGTTAATAAAATAGCATGTCTCTAACATTGAAATGTTGTCAAAAATGTGATGTGCATTCCAGACAAAACACAGATCAGCCACAATTCATAGTTAAAAGACACTGGGAACCAGAAGACCTGAATTCTAGTTCCATCTCTGCCGGTAATTGACTCCCTGGCTGGAGGCAAGTTGGCTTCTCTGACCTCTATTCGAGTGTCTGGGAGATGAAATCGTCAGACCAGGTAGACGAACCCCACAATTCTTCCGAGTTCTAAAACTCTTCTATTTTACTGACACTTCATTAGGGTCAACGCTGCAGCCTTCTAAGGCACACTGAGGAGATATCATTTTTTCAGATAAAATAATTTTCCAAATTGCTAAGCATTAAGAAGCATTTTATTTTTAACAGAGCATGATTGCTTTGGGAGCTCCATCTGTCTCCAGCAACAGCGTTCAGCGCACACCATGTGTTCCATCCACTGCTTGAGCTACAAATGTTGAGCCTGGTCAGGGTTAAATGATAGGCAAGCTTAAGCCCCTTGGTGGGACAAGCACAGAAAGAAGACACTGGCTGAGCTGCCCAGGGCAGTGTGGCGTGCTGCTGAGCATGTGCAGAGATGAGGGGCAAACACTGTGCTTTCCTCCTCCAATGTCTGGCTCCCATGCAGTGCTTAACAATTGTTGCATAGAGGCATGATACAAAGCCTTTTGGCACAATGGTCAAAATGCAACCACGATGCAGAAGTTCTCCCTGCTAGAATCAGGTTTTGGTTTTTGTTTTCTGACATGGCAGTGAAGGTATTAACACTTCCAAACACCAAATGTCTCCCCACTTCATACAGTCAGCACTCTAGACTGGCACTGCCCCAAATGGTAACCAGCATCACATGTGCCCATCTAAATGTCAATTAACTGATGATGGAATTTAAAATTCAGTTCCTCAGTTGCACCAGACACATTTCACGTGTCCAAAGCCACTGTGGACTAGTGGGTACCCTACGCGACACTGCAGGTCCAGACGATTCCCATCACCACAGGCAGTTCTGTTGGACAGCACTGGTGCAGACCAACCACCCCTGACACCACGAAATTCCCTTTCCGTTTTGGCACAAAGTATAAGCCCAACACTGAAACATTCTTTGTGTGTTATCAGCACCATAAGGACTTTCCTGTAGGTCACCTGGGGGCAAGGAACATATGATTGATCTCATAGTGTAGCTGAGCAATTTCTTTCATTTGTCTTCGGAAGAACACCAAGTCCCCCCACCAAAAAAGCTTTAAAAGCAGCTAAAATTGGGCAATTTTAGGTCAGAGTTAGAAATGCTAAAGAAAAAAGATCTAGGGAACAATTGGTACCTTTTTCATTAGTTAATAATTAAAGAATGAAGCGTACTTACATACTTTATATACTAACACTTACTTCCTTTACACGTATGTGGGTCAGTTTGTAAACTGCAGGAATATCATCTCAGAGAGGGGATTCCTGAACTAACCCATAATTTATCCTCTGCTTTCCTATAGTACTCACTGTTTTTGGTGTGTGTGTTTTTTCAACCTCTGTTTCTTACAGCATTTTTTTTCTTTATTTGATCTAATGAAAAGGTTGGCTTTTGTTGATCTTTATGGCCTTCTCACTGTGGAGATTTATTTTGGTTTCCTCTTGACCCCACTTACTTACAAAGGTTAATTCATAAAGAAAAAGAATAAGCTGATAATTATTTCTCTATGATCACTAACACTTTATCTGCTTTGTGTACTTTCTTCCAAAAAGGCCCCTCCTGCTCCTTTAATTGAGGTATTCTATTTGGGGAAAACTACGGCACACTTCAGCAACTAGGTTATACGTAGAAATTGCTTAAAATTCCTACAAACACTTGCTTTCCCAAAACATGGGATTCCACAATATTGGTTTATACCAGAAATTATTTCAACACTGTAGATGGGCTGCTGTCCTTCTCAGAAGAAATAGTGGATACATGTGGGTTTTGACATTACTTTCTGCCCCCTTCTTCCAGGAGCCAGCCTCTGGTTTCTCCTGGGAGCCATTCCTCCTCCCCTCCAGGAGGCCAGTCAGAAGGCTCGTTCACCTGGGCCCAGGGCTTGGCTCCAAAACGCTGCACCTGATCATCAGAATCTATTAGAGGCACTGTCAGTCTAATCCTTCCACGTGACATGGGACGGACTCAGACCAGATCTGCTGTCATTTGCTGTGTCCTTGAGATTACAGCTGGGTGGAGAACAGACCCAGCACAGGGGAGAGAGATGTGAGACGGAAACAGAGACACTGCAGGCTGGGGACCTCGTCTGAGCCCCTAACTTCAGCCAGCCTGGCTGTTGGTCTCTTTACTGCAGGATCCTTTCCAATCCTGGGACCTAACATATGTATAGTGTTTTGGTGGAGTTTACTTCCTACGGATTACACATGTCCTCATAACGTGGGGCTCACATTGTGAAAATCTTTTGAAAAGCCCCTTAATTTGAAAATAATGCCAAGCAACTTATTTGTGAGAACTGGCAAGGATTTTCACAGAGGCAAACTTCCCTCAAACGCTGCAATTTGCAGCAGCACGAGGAGATGGCTGTGAGATCCTGCTGTAATTAATAGGCACCTTGTTGAGTGAATTACGCAATATTAAAACATCAGCGAGGGGACGGGACGAGAGATAAATGTCCCACCTGGGCTGGCGGGAGCTCTTCTGGGGAACCACGTTATAAAGTTCTTTAATTTAAAAAATTACATTACCAGGGCCTAATATTGTCAGAAAGACAAATAATCTGGCTCAGAAAGAAATATCGATTTAGAGGATTGTACTTAAAGGCTTAGCACGGTGGCTGTACATCATTGTCAAGCGGGAAGCAGTCGGGCCACAGAGGTGCCATACCTGGCTCCACGGCGAGTGCAGATAGAAGAGGTGGACTTGTGGTCTCCACACGGATGCCTCAGAGTGCAGCCTCCTGTGATTGGCTCCCTGGCGCACGTGCCATACTCCGGCGGGTCTGTGACGATGCAGGGATGCACAGGCCAACAGCTCGGGCAATGATGTCCATTGAAAAACTAGTTTGTTACTCCTACATCCCTAGAGAAGCGGGCACTGCACACCACAGGGGGCAGCTGGGGACGCAGTCTGGCCGGTCAGGAGGCAGGGGTGGGGGGCTGCGGGCAAGAGCATTTACTGTGGTTTCTGTGGGAAGGAACTGAGGAGGCCAGGGAAGCAGGTTTGAATGATTAGCTAGTTTGAATGCAGTAGTTTGACTAATTTCGGAAGGCTGTGAGCTAGATGGGCTGGCCCTAGTTGTCTGATCCCTGACCCTTCAGGGATTAGGATGGACGTTGGGAAACAGTGGCCTGTGAGAGCCCCATGGAGGGGGTGGGGTGTGGGCTCTGCATGGTTGGTTTGTATCTCTAGGATTAGTTAATTCTGGGGGGAGATGTAAAGGGTTCCCCCACGGTCAGTAAAGTCCCCGACGTTAAAGCATCAAAAATACAGAAAACAAAAGGCACGGTAAATATACAAGGTTACGGGCCTGCCCTCGATGGCTGCACAGACAACAAGTGTGTGTCACTGGGAGTCCTTCTACCAAGTGGGGATGGAGGACTCATGCGGCCCACAGTGACCACACTACCGAGCGAGCTGCTACCAACATGGGCCAGCCTGTCCATCTACGCGGTCCCCAAGAAGAATGTCCCCCATCACTGCCAGCACGTTTCATTTACTTGTTTGGGTACCTGAAATGCACCAAGGGTGTTCCTTTAAAAATGTGAATGTGGTATGGATTCTAAAGGGGACCTACTCCTTCGCACCCTCACTCTCCCCCAATCCCCTCTGCAGAGGGTTCTAACAATATCATGATCTGGAGAGATGGCTGGCCGCCTCCCCCACACACACCCCAAAGGACTGCCACACTTTTGAAGCATGAGGTTCTCGTGAAGACTTGCAGGCCAGTGAAGGAGGCTGCCTCCCCTTGTTCACAAGGCCTGGTAGCTCCTCAGGCTCAGAGTCCAGGACAAAGCAGAGCCCAGGCAGAGTGCAGTGGGGACCATGCCCCAGGCGTCCTCAGTCTCCAGGCCAGGACCTGCCCTGCCTCACAGCACAGCCCCAGGGGAAACTTGACCCCAACAACAGCCCCTGCCCCAGAGGGACGGCAGAAATGTTCTGAACTAGACCCCTGCCCCGCCGCTGTCCCCTGCGCTCACACCTGCAGTGGCCCCCACTCCTCTCAATCAAGAAACACCAACAAACCAACGAGTGCAGCCTGTCAGCCCACAGGAGCCCGCCCCTTTTCTCCAGCCTAGGAAACAATCAGACAAGAGAGATTCCCCTCACTGTGATCCCGCTCCCGTCCCAGAAGCCCCAGCAGCCTGAGCAACGATGCAGACAGAAGGAGAGACCCCGACCACACCGGGCTCAGTGAGCTGAAGGGAAGCGGGGCTGAGACCAGAGCAGGGCCCCCGACGGTGCATGTGGCAGGCCTCCCTGGTCTCACTGCTGTCACCTGGCCAGTCAGAGAAAATGGTTCTGACTCGGGCGGTGTGACCACAGCCTGGGCGTGGGGTTTCAAAGCTCCCTGGAGACTCTAGCATTTAGCGGAAGTTAGACAGCAGATCCATAAGGCGATATTGCAAACTATTATTTCTGAGTTTTTCAGTGTAATAAAGGAACCGGAAAACCGAATGGACAGTGTGAATCGTGAACTCACAGTCCCGAGGGTCAAAGGGGGCAGTCCCCACCCAACACAGTGAAGCGTATTGAGAGCTAGGGATCATTTTTATTTGTTTAGTACATGCTTCTCGAGCACTTTTGCATATGGCATTGTTACGAGTGCTTTACAAATATTAACACTGTTACTGAACTAACAAGCCGGTGAGGTCAGTACGATTATTATCTGCTTCTTTACAGACGAGTAAACTGAGGATGGTCTAGGGGAAAGAACAGCCACATAATTCAACTGAATTCAAACATCCCAATCATCGAAGGGTACAGGGAGACAGGAAGTACAGACCATGGGGAGCAGCACCCCTCCACTGTGAATGAGCTCACAGGGCCCCAGGATCTTGTTGAAATGCAGATTCTAATTCCGGAGGCCAGGGCTGGGGCCTGGGACTCTGCATCCCCAACCAGCTCCCAGGGGACGGACGCTCCAGAGGTAGCCCAGGGAACCGATATGTGAGTAAAGGTGGTTCCGGAGAAGACAGTGGGTAAGGAACTAAAACAGTAAAAGAAATGAGAGCAGAAATTTTCCCCAAGTTGAGAAAAAGACTTGAATCTTCAATTGAAGCTTATTTCTCTGAGAAAGTTAATAAAAACAAGACACTCAGCGAACGAGAGGGTCCTCACTGGGATCCAGAGTGAATTTACTGCTTACAAAGTAAGAGGAATGATACCAACATGAAATGTTGACAGGCCACCAGGAGTGGGGGCACTTGTGACAATGCCTCGGTGCCTGCAAAGAAACGTCATCTGTCTGAAGACCCTTCTCCTCCGTGAGTGAGAGAAAGGCCTTGCAAGGATGCAGGAAGAACAAGACTGGCCCGTTTTCTGAGGAAGCTGCCTGTGGAAGTGTCCAGCCTGACAAATAATATCCGCTCAGAACAATGGTTGCAAAGCTAAAGAAACCAGAGCTTTCAAAACTAATAGATTTTAAACAGAAAGGCAGAGTGGCCTGGCTTATCGTAGGCACTACTGGTTGAATGAAGAAAATTAAATTCCCTATTTCAGGGAGAGGGTGAAACAAGGTACGTGGATGAAGATATTAAGGGGCTGTCAGCTTTCTTATTAGAGAGAAAAGCAGTGAGTGTCCCTCGTAAGGAGAACAGTCCCCACGCGGTCAGGAGGTCATGTGTCTGCAGGAGGAGGTAGTGACTGTTTCCAGACTCACTCCAGGACGCCCCCAGGGAGGGTATCCCCACTCTGATCCATCTTCTCATCCCGGGTGTAACAGGAATACACCGGGGAGGGACACTGAGGTCCTGTAACACCACCGCCTCTACCTTCATCCCGCTTTGGAGGAAAGCAGCCTTAAGCACTATGCAGCTGAGAAGGGGTCTGGCCCCCATTTTCTGACTGGTTCCAGGAAACTCGTTAGATGCTTTGGCAGCTGGGGCAGCCTGGGGACAGCAGACGTCTCTGTGGCTGGATGAAGGGAGCCAGTCAGTGGGAAAGGGGAGACACACGGGGGCTGGGCCCACACATGTGTGGCCTGTGTCACCACACTGGGCCAGCGACTAAACAACGCACACAATGCTGTAATCCACGATAATTCTACTTCTCTAACTTTTTCAAATCATAACAGTAAAAAAGAAAATTTAGAAGTTCACCTATAATCCTTCCACTCAAGCCCAACAAATCATTTTTACACTTACCTTTGTACATGTGTGTACCCACGTGTACACAGAGTTCTTACATAACACATACTCAGTGTCATCCCTTTTGTCTCATTTCAGCCTTCTCAGGTCCTGACCCCATTGCTACATTTAGCATTTTAATGACTACATAACGTGCATTAGTTTTCCTGTCATTTGCTTATGTAAACCCAGGTTATTGGATGTGTATATGATTTTTGAAATGGTTTTTTGCTAAGTTTAGAGATGCAGTGCAAAGAATGAAATGCTTTCATTTGAGGATTTTGTCGATCCTGGGAACGAGGCCAGCAGAGAGCTGAGAAGCCAGTGTGAGGACCTTGAACAGGAGGGAACCGGGGCCAGATGAGGGTCACGAAGAGACACAACACGTCCGGATGCATTCTAAGGCCATTGTCAAAAAAGAGCTGGGGGCACTGAAACTGGCTTCTGAACATTATAGCAGAGCCCTAAGGGAGTCGGGGTGGGGACAACCTGGTTGGGTCATCTGTGATAATGTGACAATGTCAGGGCAAGGAGCAGCTTGTCCGCTCCACTCTGTGCCTCCAGCAACACTGCACGGGTCCCTTTTGTCTGGGAGCCAGCTTCACATCAGACACCAAGACACCTGTGTGGACAGCAGATGCCACACGAGGTGCCGCTGAGCCCACGCGGGCAGCAGCAGGGAACCCAGCCAGACCCCCACAGCTCTTACGGCAAAGCCTTGGGAGGTCACGTTCACTCAGGATGTGTGACAACGAAAGGAGGATTGGTGGGAAGTCTCTAAACCCACAAAATAGAGTCAGAAAATTAGGCAGTTCCATTTATGTACCTGGGACTGATACTTGTCTGACATCCACAAAGGTCAGGTCCCAAGACTTGAAGACATTCCCAAGGTGATGAGCACATAGATGATGGCACAATGGCACAGGCTCCCAGCTTTCTCTTGATCCCATTTCCATTAAAAGCCATTTATTTCTTGGGAATTCCCTCACACTACATGCTAACCGTCTTTCAGCTCTCATTATGTTTTATCTCTCAGTTGAGCATGGGACAGAATTGGCTGCAGTAATTTTTAGCTGGTTTCACCAGTCAGCTGGCCGTCACTTGCGTGCTGGTGGCCAGAGTGAGGCGGGGCCTCCTGGCTGCCCCAGGAAAGGCTCGTGTTATAGCCTTGATGAGGCATCCCCATCAACCAGCCTGAACCCCAGGGAGCAGTCAGACAGGAAAGACTGTGCTGGTGGGTGAACAAGAGGTCCCCAGGGCCCCAAAGTACAAAAATGAAGCAGAATTTTCAACTTGATGAAATCTGAGAAGCCCCTTCCATTCCAGCCTTTACCAAATCCTCTCGCACCATCGTTCTTCTGCCCAAATAAACAACAACATGGGCACATTAAGTCTACCGAGCCAGTTTGAACTTTCCTTTTCCTGGTCACATTACTCGGACTGAAGAGGATGGATAGAATTCAGGGAGGTAATTCTTCACCCATGATTGGTGAATTCTTTCCTAAAGCACACGGCTGCCCCCCACCCCCAGACAAGCTGCGTCCATGGTGTGGGTCTCACATGGCCCCGGGCAGGACGGCATCCATTCTACCATTAAAGACACAGTGGGAACTAGAAGCAGTTTATCAAACAAAAGATGAGCACATGTCTACAGTCGTGAAGTGGGGGCTGAGTGGAGGGGGGTGGCGTCTTCGTCTTAAACGGCTCTAAGAAGGATTCCTAAAGGAGGCAAAGCCACTGACCCAGAGCTAAGCTGGTGCAGTCAATGGTCCCCATTTAGGATGCTGACAGATGTTGTATCAATTCCAAAGCAATATCTTCCTCCCCAATATGTGTGTTTATAATGGCCATGATGTACATACTGCAAAGGTTTGTAAGCCAGAACATCTGTAGAAAGCGAGAGTTGGGCCCCAAACACCGGGCGGCTGCCCCGGGCCTTACCTGGCTCCTCAGGGCCTGCCCTGACCCTGGTGCCCAGGACAGCGCTGGCTGTGCTCCATGCTGCCGGCCAGCGTGGGCAACGGGAAGCCTCTGTGCAGCACCCTTCCTCAGGCTCTTCTTGGGTTCCTTTCCTCTGCCCCGTTTCAAATACTGCTTTCCCCTGCAGCTGTCTCCCAGACTCTCTCTCCTCAGTTGAGATGCTCCCCCCAGGGCACCTCAGTTCTGTGGCTTCCTATGGCTGTAGTTTAGATGAAAACACATCCCAAATCAATGGACCCACTCCAGAGTGATCTCCTGGTCTCCAACTGGAACGTGCAACAGCGTAGGTAACTACAGGCGCATTATAATGGCCGCGTGCACCCCGGAGGCAGAGCGGGTCCCTGTCAGGAGATCATTACTCGCAACCCCACTCTTGTTTCAGGAGCGCACCTGTGACATTTTTATCCCAGTACCTTTGTCCTCTGCTTACATATGATTACCCCTCTCACCTCACTACAGCGCTTGTGATCTCTTCTTCCACGTCCAGTTAAATCGGTGAGTCTCTCCATCGTCCCGGTGGCCTCCGAGCACCGTCTGATCAGCCGCTGCCAAGGTGTGCTCTGCGGGTCTGTCCGAGCACACTGGGCGGAGCCCCTCCCATCTGCACACAGACGGATGGGGCTTGCATGTGGGGCTGAGGTCAGAGCCTCGTCCGTCTTGTTCCATGAGTGTGTCGACTTGATGTTTTAAGCAAGGCTATGTCACTTGTCCTGAGTCTTTAACATTCAGACAATGAGCAGGTCGATGTTTTACTTCTGAAAATGCTGATGGGTGTGATAACGTGGCTGCCTTAGTTAGCGGGCATTTGTAGATGAGAGGAAAGCTGCACGAGGGGCAGGTGTGTTATGCTATGGCTGAATAGATGGGGCAGGTCCTTCTGGCCTGAGAATGAGACACTGTTAAGTGACAGGACATACATTTACTCAGAGATTCAGATCGTACAGAAGGAACCCAAAGCTGAGAATCCATAAATAGAACAGTGAATTTGCAAAGACTCTGTCTGGCATCACACTAGGATCTAAAAACAGAAGTACAATATGTGGGTCCCCACCGGGCTGCGTGTCTGCCCTCCTGCTCTGCTTCCCTGAACCACGGCTGTGCCTCAGCTCCATCCTTCATCAGTTCTGACCTGCACTGTGGAAAGCCCCCCTAATAGGACCCTTACCTACGTTTGAATCCCCTGAAACTGGCCCCTCAGAACCTCTATAAACATCTGTCTGAAAGGAATTGTGTTTGCAGTCCATGAGATTATAGTGACACCGTATGCAAAGCGATTTTCCGCAGTGCCCTGGTGTGTCACCCTCATGACACTGTCCTGATGTGATGTCTCGCAGCCCTGCGGCATGTCACCCATTCACAGATGACCACCAGGCACCATGTAAAGGCCTGACTTCATGGAACATCTTTAATCTTCTCGACAAAACTCCCCCACCTGACAGATGAAGACATTAAATCGTCAAGTTCACTCAGATAGGAAGAGTGTCGCTGGCCTGACTCCACCAGTATGTCCCTGTTCCTTCTCTGCCTGGCAGGCTCTTTCCAAGGCCAAGGTCACGTCACCTCTCTGGTGAAGCCTGCCAGACTCCTGAGAAACTGCCCCTGCTGACATTCCCTCACAGCGATGGTCATGTCCCTGCCCAGTCAGAATTACTTCTATTGCTGTGGGCCATGTGGTCTCAGAACCGATGACGAGGGCCATCAAGGTGTGACATGCCATAGAAACACAACGTTTCTGAAGTGAAGGAAGAGATGATTCCAGCAATTCATCACTGATAAGACCCCTTTGGGACAGTAGCTTTAGCTTGAAAATCTAAAATTTGGAATATGCTTTAGTCAGATCAAGGAATTAATGAGTCTTAAAATTAGAACACACTGCTAGGGCCTATGTTTAATTTCTTTCGAAAACATTTCAGCCCCAGAACTGGGAGAAATATTTTTTTATCGTTTAAGCCATCCAGGCTATCATATCTCGTTACAGCAGCCCAAATGGGCTAAAACACATATCATTGGCCCTATTTGTCAAATTGTCCTCCAGTGGCAATTTTTTTTATGATTATCTTCAAAGAATTAAAATATGAAAAATTCCTGTTTTTTATGTAGACATTTTAAGAACACACCTGGGTATTCACATCACTGTCAGTCTCCCTTGCAGGTTCCGAGCAGCTGGCAGGCCCCACCAGGCCCGGCCGATGGGACCAGAAGGTGAGCCCTGGGGGTCTGGGATGAAGGAGTGTTCCAGCTTGCAATTAGCGCCATGTATGTAAAATAAGGGGAATGTGTTTCTGCAGGACTACTGTTGTTAAGAGAAAAATTCTGGTTGTAATGTTGCCCACCCTGGGGACGCTTGCATGGCTGGAGACACTTGGAGTTGTCAGCATCCTCCAGGGAAGGAGGAGGCAGACCCCCTTCCACCCAACCACCTTGAGGTTTAATGACCAAGGAGGGACAGGGTTTGGCTGCTGTCCCACCAATAGCACAAAAGCCACCCACAGGAATCCAACAGAGAAGAGGGATCAAGTCCCAGGTGAAATGGAATCACGCCCCTCACGGGACCCAGATTATGCAGGAACTGCCTGGCAGACATCTAGAAACAGTCAAGGTGGAGCGACTGGATTGGTGTGGACCGTGAAAGTTTTGGTAGAACCCCAAATTACTGATTTCATGTTTTTCACTAACATATATTAGGGCTCCCTAACATAAAATCTAGAAGGAAAACAGGAGAGTGTGAAGGAAGAAGAGAATGGCAACAAAACAGCCAAGAGTACAGGTAAGGGGCGGGACTTGATACGTAGGTGAGGAGGGGAGATGGCACATGACCTTGTGATGTGGCTCAAGTTCATCCTTAACAGCGGACTGTCCACACTCCCACCACAAAGGCTGCTTTTCGGGGGGGGGGCCCAGAGGGTCAGGGATCCCCCCGAGATAAGAGCTGGGGTGGGGGATGGGATGCCCTGGAGAAGACCTCAGCTGTCAGGGGGTGATCACCTCATACACACCACCCCCTCTCCCCAACCCCAAGCCCTTCAGGACATTTCCATCAGGAGGAAACGCCTCCTTGAAGTGAAATTTGTTGGCGTGGAGTAGTTATGGATTATGACCTGGTCAAAGATAACCGTGGTCCTCTATTGAAGCAGATGAGATGTGCATTCCCTCAGACGTGAATGGTGTGTGGCAAGTAGGCTGAGGACATTTCCAGGCTGCTTAGTAAATGTGGGCAGGTGAACTTAGGGGCGTTTGGTGGCAGAGATGAGGAAGAGACGCCAGGATCGGAGAAGTGGGAAGAAGTGTCTTTGCACAACCAGGACAGCATCCTGGAGAGCACGAGGGGAAGTGAGGAAGATGCCGTGATTCCTACTCGGCTCTGGGTACATGGGGTGTAGACAAACGGCCGGGCATCTCTTACAGCAGCACCGGGGAAGTGGAGTCCTCGGAAGCGATCCTAAGACAAGCAGCTGGGAGAAGCACGCCGGGAGCAAGATGCAGAGAGAAGAGGGATGTTCGTTACGTGTGCTGGGAAGTTCAGCTGTGGCGACCTGCGTCACACGGAGGGAGTGGGGAATGGCTGAAAGGAACCACCGAGGACTGAGCGCAAAGGCAGTGCGTTTGTGGAATCCTGCGAAGACTGAAGGGCTGAAGGGTGTGCACATTATCCACAGGCTCTGAGCGCTAGGCCGCAGGGATGATCCACAGGAATGTGTAACCAGGAATCTGTAACCTGCCCCGTGCTATGGGCTGGATACAACAGCAGACATGTACTGGAAAAGGCCTTTTTCATTTGAAATATAGTCAAAGCCCATGAATGGGTTATGAAAGACATTAGCCGTGGGGAAAAATTGATCTTTCCCATCCATTGAATCACCCTCTGGATGCTGAACGCACCGTGCCCCCCTCCCAGCCGCCCCCACCACCTTCCTACGAGTGTGAGCACAGAATTGCACTACTAGCGACGTGACTGCTGTCCTCCACCTCCCACAGGAAGACTTTCATAGCCAGTAGGGAGACTGATCACATGTCCTGCAGATCTGCTTATTCGCAAACAATGTCTTTCAAACCACTACAGTGTATCATTGTTTCAAGCAATAAAGCCAGACAACATATTTGAGGAAGGCATTTCATTTACAAGATAAACATGCAAGAGGCTCATTTCTAGAATATCTAACATCGTGTGTATCCGTGGGTGGTGTACGTGGAATGGAGAGTCACCGAGGCAGACTAACTGCTACGAGGAAACACCCATTCATTCCCCTGTGCATTCTGTCTGGCAGGGCAACTGTGTTTGGAGCCTGGTTTCAGCTGACAAATTTTGTAGGGCACACGTCAGCCTCCTTAGTCCTCAGTTTCTAGGATTCCATCCTAATTCTCAAACTATATAACTAGATAGAACCGCGCTGGCCTGGTAAATTCTTGAATATCTCATTCACCATCATGTGGTCAGCTTAGCATGTATCCCTCAGGTGACGAATGTGACAGACCATCAACTGATGTTCCTGAATGAAAAGAGGAGGGGAAAAAACACCAGGAAAGTAGGGAGTAGGCAGCTGTGGGGATGTGCGTTACTGTGAGATGGTCTATGATGAATAATGTGGTTTGGGGGATTCAGCTCGTGGCCCCTAGTACAGCTGCTGCTCTGCTTTGCATAGTTGACTCTTGTTAAATATGAATTAATGATGGTTAATGAGCAAATGAACAAAACATTCAAAGTTAAGGAAAGAGCGACCTTCTTGCCTCTAATCCAGCCCTGCGTGCCCTGCCTCAGGCTTCCCGAGGCAAAGCTGGGAAGAGGACCACCCTCTGCCCGAACAAGCAGATATCCTGGTCCAGCCAACCATTGGCGAGTGTCCAGTCTCTCTGGGCCATCACTCTTTATTTCAGAAGATGCATCCATCACCCAGTACATGTCTGCTGTTGTATCCAGCCGTTGCCAGGCCACAGGCTCATCTAGTGAGTAGTCAGGCATTGTATTTCTCTAGGGCCTGGCTTTTTGAGACATAAAACAAGATCTTTAGACTAAATCCTGGTGGTCCATCAGGCTCTTCATTAAAATAATCCTAATAAAATGTAAAGACTTCGCCCAAACCTCATGAGTACTTGTACTTTAAATAGCACAGTCTGAGGTGTCAGGGAGTGGGAAAGAGGCCAGTCTGTGCTGTGGGCTTCCTGGGTCCCTGTTTCAGTCATGTGAGTCCTCGTGACAGTCACACCTGAGTCACAGGTGGAGGGGCACCTTTCCTCTGCAAATCATTTCCTGGCTCCACAAGTCCAGGAGAACCATGGTGAAGAGTGACCCACTTCTGTGCACCCAAGAACGTGAATTCGAGCAGCCAATAGGGACTTCTTGCTTCCATGTGTAGAAAGGACACCCAGGAGAGCTGAAGGAACCACTGACCCTCCCCTTTCTTCCCCCTCCTCATCTTCTCCCCATCTCTGTTCTCTGATTTTCTCTGCTTGCTTTTATTCTATGGAAAGAACGTTTGGTTGCCAGCAGCTTCAGCGTCGCTTGATTTCAGATTATCCACCCCATCTAATTGTTTTACAGTGTAAATATCTATTTACTTAACAAATATTTACTGAAAACCTCTATTCTATTTAGTTTGAAGATCCCTGATTCAATCCTCTGCTTCATCTAGTCTGCCAGTGATTCCTTCTAGTGCTTTCTTCATTTCAGGTATTGTATTCTTCACTTCTGACTGGTTCTTCTTTATGGTTTCTATGTCCTTTTTTATGCCTGCTCTCTGTTGAAGTTCTCACTGAGTTCCTTGAGCATCCTTATAACCAGTGTTTTGAACTCTGTATCTGGTAGATGGCTTGCCTCCACTTCGTTCAGTTATTGTTCTGGACATTTCTCCTGTTATTTCATTTGGAATATATTTCTTTATTTCCTCATTTTGACTGTCTCTCTGTGTTTGTTTCTATGTATTAAGTAGATTTGCTATGTCTCCCAGTCTTGCTGAGTGATCTTATGTAGTAGGTGACCTGTGGGGCCCGGAGGCACAGTCTCCTGGTTACCTGCTCTGGGTGCTACAGGAGTGTCCCTTGTGGGGGTTGTATGTGCCCTCCTGTTATAGTGGAGCCTTGATTGCTATTGGCAGGTTAGTGGGTGAGATTGACCCTCAGGCTGACTGGCTGTGGGGTTTGGCCGTGTTCACAGCTTATGGGCGGCTGTGTGAGGGACTTACCCCACTGACTGGGATATGCCCCAATGGGCTTTGGTGCCTGTTGAGACCACCCTTTGTGTGTGCTGCTTGTGAGGCTAATTGGGTGGTGCTCTGCTGTGGTCTGAAGCCAACCTCCAAATATATTCATTCTGGGGTCTCTTGGATGGGGCTCTGGTGCAGGCCCAGGTCACCCACTGCCTGTGACTGGCCAGGGACTACCTGGTAAGAGCTACAAAAAGATCCACAGTTGTTAACTGCCTGTGCTAAACCTGGAGGTGCGTGGGACATGCTGTGCTGTGAACTGAGGGTGGCTGCCACCAGTACCAGGCCTGCAGTAACTATGCAAAAAGCCAGGACACCCCGAGGCCTGCTGCCACCTGCCGGCTCCCTTAAGGTTCAGCACTGTTAATGCCTCATGTGGTACGCAAGTCGGGTGGGGTGGGCTCCCAGTGGAGCTCACAGGCCAATCAGATTCAGATGGGACACTGTGGGGAGGGCTCAACACAGGAAAGATGGTGCCTGCCTGCAGCTGCATGGGAGGAAAACAAGGAAAATGGCGGCTGTCCTCCAGCCTTCGCACCAAGGCCACACGTCTCAGTCTGCCCACATATGCATCCGATGCCTCCCGAGTCACCGTCCCTCCACCGGAGCCCAAGGTGAGTCTGTGCGCGGCCCTTCAAGAGAACGTCTGATTTTCCTGCAGCCTCTGTCTCACCCAAACGCTTGGCACACTCCCTGTTTTTCACAGCCAGTTGTTATGGGGGCTCCTCTTCCCGGCACCAGTGCTCTGGGCTGGGGAGTCCCTTGTGGAGCTGGGGTCCCTCACTTCCCCAGGGAAAACTCCACAGCAGGGATATCCCACCTGATTCTCATTCACTACACGCGGGTGTGGGGCCCGTTCTGCGTCTCTGCCCCTCCTACCGGTCTCGCCGTGGCTTCTTCATACCCTTAGTTATAAAACTTCTGTCCCACCAGACTTCAGATTGTTCTCCAGGTTGATTGTTCTAGAATTTATTGTAATTTCCATGTGCTATGCAGGAGCAGGCACAGTGATTATCTACTCCGCCATCTTGGATCTTTTCCATTCAGGTGTTCTTTATTCTAGTCTTATAACTTATCTACTCGTGAAATTATTTCAAAATTAAAACTGAAGAAAGGAAAGAATGAAAGCATATATGTCAAAATGTCCTAGAATCGATTCTTATAAAATGCAGTATATTTTTTTTCTCTCTGGGTCTCAGTTTCTCCATAAGCGTAATGGGAGAATAATGACCTTCCTCTCATGAGCTGGTGAGGAGCATTAACTGAAATGTGAAAACACCAATTACAGGGCATCACGCATACTAATGGCCACTCAGTGAATGCAAGTTCCCTCTAAAATGTTGAGTAATTGTTCCCACAGTATAGATCCAGGGAAACAGGAGGCTTACACGCAGCTCACCCTTTGTTACTGAAAACAGCATTGTGCTTCCAGACTGAGTCCGTAGACGTGAATTATGTGCCTATGTGCTTCCCCTTTGTTACGTGTTTTCTATCTTTATTCAATTTCAGTCTATGTACAAATGTGTTTTTGTCCCGTATGCTGACTTTAAAAAATGTTCAACATGTAAGCAGCCTCTAAATTAAAATTTTAAAAAAGAAAAGACGTACTGTGCTGGATTTGACATTTAATGACACCTGAATGGAAGTCGCAGCAGTAATCCAAACACCAGTATCCTCCTTGGGAATAGTTACTAGTGTTTGATAGTGTTTTATGCTTGGGAGATTTTAGAAAATTAAAGAGAAACTAAATATGTTTTTCAAATGTGAAGGGGATGAAGTCCAGCAAATGCCAGCACTGACTTGATCCTGTGCAGAAAGAATAAACGGAAGTAAAAATTACCTCAGCGATTTTGACTCCAATGTTCTGAGAATAACTACCATGTACTGAGTGCCTGGTACATGTGAGACGTATCGCACCCCCAGCTTTCAAATTACGTGTCATTATTCTCATTTTAGGTGAGGAAAATAGGCTTACAGAGTTAGATATTTGCTCAAGTCACACCAGTCACTTGAACCGACGTGTCCCAGGCCCTAGGGCAGTGTTCTTCCTCTGCTCCCCAAATGACGTCACCGAAACCAACACACAGGCTACTTCATCCTGTGAGCTCACAGAGGCCCCTCTCTTCCCATTGCACCCCTTCTCCTCCCACGATTCTTTATCACTGATACGTTTGCTCCAGAGGAAAAGGTAGCGGCTAGGGAGAATGATGAGGCTATCTCACCCATGTGGCCTTATTTGCCTCCAGCAGTGTCCCCAAGTTGTCCTGGTAGCGAGGACCCAGAGCGGCAAGAGCAAGACATCATTAGAGTTGGAAGGTTTGAGTTGTTGGCACAGCTCATCCTCCAGGGCTGACTTTTCCCCTCCGAATACTGATGGATTTGGCCACTCAGTCATTGAACTTTTCCAGCTCAGAACTACTGAGGAGACTCTCAGGATGATGTCACACCAAGATCCCCCAAATACGTGGTTCTGAGAAAACTCATGAGAGCTGGGAAAAAGCAAAAAGTCAATGAAAGTTTTAAACACTTGCTAAAGGATGGTTCCAGGCCACATGATCATGAGACAGGCTGGATTTTGGACCCCAACATTGAGCCGCTGACAGATTGTCGAGCATCTGTGTGACAGTGATTCTCATGAGATGGCAGTACTCTCAGCAGTGGACAGTGAGGGCGGAAGAGGTAAAACCGATGGAGAACGGGACGCTATCTCATTGGAAATATTGCTTTGAATATTTTTCACTTTTTTTAATGTGCAATTTTTATCCATGTTTAGTGTTGCAAAAAATCTTCAAAAACATGCTCAATGTACATCTGTCTTCTTAGAAGATGTAATCCACATGGTGTCTTGCAGGTTTCCTGAAGCGGGATTGAACATTGCCTCACTTGATACTCCCAACAGGTAGAAATGGTTTCCTTTTATGAAAACAGTCAGGTCCGCAGAACATGCTGAAAGCCAATCAGCCAGCTGGCTGAAGCCAGTTTTCTGAGTCTATTTTTTTTCCCACTCTTCTATACTCCCTGGTCACTCCAGAACTTTATGAGATAATCTGTCCCCGATGTTGCCTTTCTGTCCAATCGACCCCATTTGGTGGCACTTCAGACACTCAGGGCGGGACACTGCATCACCACCATGCGCGTGCCCCACGCAGGTCCCCAGGCAAACTCTGCCTGAGAAACCTGTTTTCCCTCCGTCCCATCACTGCCTCATGTGCAAAACCTGATTTCTCCTGTCCTCCTCTTCATTTTAGCCAACTGTGGCATCAAAGCTGTTCTCCTAAGTGATAAAAATTGCCCTTTTCATAGCAAGAATCAGCCACTGATGGGCTAGGAGGCAGGCAGCTTCCACTTATACATTCGTCTCGACTAATTAGCCGTGAGCAGAAGAAAGCAGCCGCACGCAAATGACTGACTTTCATGTTTCCCTTCAATATGATTGAACGCAGAAGCACATCTTTGAAATATCCATCTTGTTGTCAAAACGGTAATCATGACACAGGTTGCTTTATTACACTGAGGCAGACCCAGGTGGTGACACACAGCGATGACAGGCTCTGTGGGTACTCTCTAATAAAACAAAAGGAAAACTCCAGCTGCTGGCACCACTTAGTGTCTGGCTCTAAATGTCCTCAGTCTTCTCAGACAAGCGGAATAAACTCACTGAAGCTGTTAGGTGGCCCTGATTCCCACAGGAGGTTCAAGTTCCAGACCCAGCGGTCAGTCCGCCCTTTCCCCCGACGCTCCCATCACCCCTACCGCCAACGTGAAGCATGAAGGACTAAATGTTTAGGAGCTGTCTTTCAACAGGACCTAGTATTTCCCACTAGATGGAGACACGGAGGCTTGTGTCAAAAGGCCTGTATGTCGCTACAAGTCAGCCACTCAGCTGGTGTGCCGGACATTTGTCAGTCAGCATCAGGCCCTTCCTCTGAGCTCCCGAGTGCTGTGGGCAGACGTGACCCAGCAGGTGACAGGACCCTAGCTCTGCAGGGCCTCACAGGAGACCGCAGTGTAGATACATCTTTGCATGTCAAGCCCTCAGCAGTGCCCAGTACATGCAGGTGACCTGACTTGAGCGGGACTATGGACAGGCTCGCCTGTCTGCAGCAGAGCAGACAGAGCATGCTGCATGTCACCCAGTGGTGGCATGCTAGCCAAGGCAAGGAGCATGCCCGGTCACCTCCAAACTGCAGAGATATGACATTTCCATGGGAACCCACAAGGTCCAGGTGGGCCCCAAATAAAAGGGATCAGAGATGGAGAGCAGGAAGGGGACGCGACAAAGGAGGTAGTTGAGGCTATTTCACTAGGAGCTGAGGCAGAATGAACCTGGCATTTGTATGGCACACAATCAAGTGTTACACTGTGTGTGAGAGAGAATATTCCGCAGGAGAACAGGCTACGCCGATGTGGTGTGCCAGCCTCCAAGGAAATACCTAGTGAGCTCTACCTCCTCATATGCGTGCTCTTAGATGGTCCCCTCCCGCAGAGAGAGTATGACAGCAGGGAGCCTGTGTCACAGGCTGTACAAGAGACACACAGATTCCTTCTCTGGCACCCCCTTGCCTGCCCCAGATAGCGCTCACGCTCTCCCTCCCTCCCTCCCTCTCTCCCTCCCACTCTCCTTCTTTTCTTCCCTCCCTTTCTCCCTCCCTCCGCTCCTTCCTCCCTCCCTCTCTATCTCACCACTTGCTCTGGAGTAAGCCGTTTTTATGAGCAGCCCTTTGGAGAGACCCCCAGGTGAGGGACTGAAGCCTCCTGCCCACAGCCAATGAGTGAGCGTGGAGGCAGGGCCTACAGCCCTGTCAGTCTTCAGAGACTGATGCCAGCCGACAGCTTGCTTGCAACCTGGTGAGTGACCCTGAGCCAGAACCGTACGTCTCCTGGGTTCCCAATCCCCAGAAATGCTGGGAGTTAATACATTTTCAGCTAAGGATTGGATCAGTTTGTTGCAAAGCATTGGAAAACCAATACCCCAGACAAGGTGATAACATCGCTCTCAGTGAAAACCTCCCACCTGATGTGGCGAGGACGAGTCAGGAGGACTGTGGAGTAGATTCCTCAATGCGTCCTAGAAGGTACCCGTTGCTGGCAGACGGGACCCTGTATGAGCTGCCTCCCTATATTCGTTTTCTGGGGCTGCCATAACAAAGTACCACAGCCTGGGTGACAGAAACCACAGAAATATACTGTCTCACAGTTCTGGAGGCTGGAAGTTGGAGATGAAGGTGCAGCGGGGTTGGTTTCTTCTGGGGCTGTGAGGACAGTCTGTCCGGGCCTCTCTCCTTGGCTGGTAGACAGTTTTCTTCTCCCTGTGTCTTCACACCACTTTCTCTCTGTGGCATCTGTGTGCAAATATCTCCTTCTTACAAGTCATGTTGGCTTTAGGCCCACCTAAGACCTCATTTTAGCTTGATTGTGTCTGTAAAGACCCCCCTCTCCAAATACAATCCCTTTCTGAGATAGGGAGTGTGGGATTTCCACACATGAATTTGGGGCACAGTTTGCCCCAAACCGTGGTACAGACTCGCCAGGTCTGTACCTCTGATGCCCCTGCCTTGTTGTTAAGTGAAGAGGGAGCAGTTTGGAGAGCAGGCGACATTTTTCAGGGAGGGAACCCCTATACAGTTTTCTAACGCCCCAGCTCGAGGGAACGGGCTGCACATGGCTCTTTGTGACTTCACACATCAGAGGGGGAGAGAGGAAGAAGGAAGGAAGTCACCCCACCTCTGTCCCTCCACACTTACTTTGGAAACTAATGTGCTGTCCGCCACGTAAGGGTGACCTTAAGCCCAGAGTTGCAGCTGGTGGATGATTTGTATGCATATGAAGCCCTTTCCCTGTGGTTGGTTAGATTGAAATCTGAAATATGCTTTCTTATATCACTACTGCTCTTCTAAATGTGGACCCACCGGCTATTCTGCGATGGCCACCTACAAAATTTAGAACAAACTGTTTCTGTGGCTGTCACAATTATTCAAATGTATGAGAAATATGCACTACACTGAAAGATTAAATTTTGAAATAGACCTTTTTTATTTTTTCAGTATTCAAACTTTACATTTGAGTGGCTATAAAAGCTACCAGTTTTTCCCTGATGTCTAAGGGAAGTGAACGCCTGTCCTGTTAGGCGGCCAGCATACTTGGGGAGTGTGTGCTTTACTGCCCATGGGGCGTGACCACGCCCACCGATGCTTGAGACTAATGTGCAGAGTGGGAGGCAGCCCGAGGAAGAGGACACCTCCTGTCACATTGCTGCCACCTTCCTATGACATGACTGCCCACGTGGGCCTGGCATTGGAGGACAGGGAGATGAGTTCCACACATCTGTAAGGAGTATGTGAACTGTTTCTTTATAAGAGAATATGATAATTAACATAAACTCTGAAAAAATATGCAGGCCCTTGAAATAGCAAAGGATTTAAATAACATTTTAGTAAAACTTTAGTACGAATCAGGAAACATACTAATAAAGAAGACAAAATATTGAAAGTGTAACTTAGCTTGGCTGGGTTTCCAAAAACTGGATTAAAATTTGAGGAGAAGTGAGGAATGTGAAGACCCTTCTAGTTCTGGTACCTCCTGGAGGTGGGAGCTAGAACATCTCTCCAGCATCCCTGAGCCCCGACTTCCTCTGTAACACAGACATGACACTTTCTATGTAACAGGTGTGTGCCAGGATCTAAAACTCTAGCTTCAAGGAAATCAGAGATCGGAGGGGGAAACATAGTATTCAACAATAAATTTAATAAATGTTGTTGAGGCAAAAATTATTTTAGGCACTGGAATACATGTGAGCACAAAATACAGACCATTTGAAGATTTACAGTACAGTGGTAAAGGTTATAGAGACCGAAGACTGGCTCTGAAAGGAGACTGGGGGTTGGAGACAGCTGTGTCATCCACCCACCCATCAATCCACCCAGCCATGCACCCACCCACCCACCCATCCGACCAACCACCCACCCTCCCACCCATCCATCCACCTACCCACCCACCCACCCATCCAAACATCCATCCATCCACCCATGCATCCACCCACCCACCCATCCAACCATCCATCCATCCACCTACCCACCCACCCACGCACCCACCCAACCACCCATCCAACCAACCACCCATCCATCCACCTACCCACCCACCCACCCATCCAAACATCCATCCATCCATCCATCTATCCACCCACCCACCCATCCAACCATCCATCCATCCACCCACCCACCCACCCACCCACCCATCCATCCATCCACCCACCCTCCCACCCATCCACCCATCCACCCATCCACCCACCCACCCACCCACCCACCCATCCAAACATCCATCCATCCACCCATGCATCCACCCACCCAGCCACCCACCCATCCATCCATCCACCCACCCACCCACCCACCCACCCACCCACCCACCCACCCATCACATTCTAGAGCCTGAGAGCCACACACAGACAAAGCTCTGCCAAGTATGGGGTCACAGTGAAGGGAAGAAAGGCTCTGCTTCCCCCTCAGGGGATTTAGACTCTAGTTGCTGGAACAGATAATTAAATAAGCAATTAAAACAAAATATTAATCATGAGTAAGCTTAATTTTGATGTCAGAAACCATGACTGTGATACTTAAACTACATGAAAAAGTGCCCAGCACAGAGCAGGCACTGGAAACGTGCTTGTTGTTTTTCATAAAGTAAGCAGCTTCACTTGTGTGTAGAAAGAACGTATAAACAATAGCAAATTGTAATGATTCCGAGAGCAGAGAAGGTTACCACAGAAGTCTTGATGGATCACGTAACCTTGAGTTAAGTACAGGCTCCTTGGCCCCAACTCTGTGCACTTTTCTTCGTCCAGCCCAGACTAATTTTTCTCTCCTAATTTCATTGTCTAGGAGAGCTCATTAAGAGACTTACCTGATCAGACTAAATGTTTCTTTGCTTAATCCATCTCATTATGCTTCCCGTACCTCTGGTACTGTCCTAAACATTTGAATTTCATAGTGTCCATTAATGCAAATAGAATCTCATCAAAGTCTCAAGACTTGCAGGAGAGCGGAGACTGAATGTCTTCATTTGAATGCATGAGATGGCAGCATCTCCTTGGACATTCCCCTTGTTTACAGAGCTTCCTTTGGTCAGAGGTGAGCTCATCGGTGCTGTGCAAAGTGAAGGAATGCATTTCAGATTCGCTAAGTGCCGGAATGAACCCTGCTCCCTTTATCTATCTGACTTCAGACCCGTCCAGTAAGATGTGCTGCATGAGATGAGGGAGGCATGGAGGGGCAAGCGACCTGCAGAGAATCGTTAGCATTCGATGGAATTGACACTTACGCCAAAACGAAGGAGAACCATGAAAGAGAAAACAAATAATAAAAAGGGAGAGATCCCTGTGGAAAAAATGGGACCAGTAAGAAGCCTCTGGGACTCTATAAGAGAACTGGAGAAGACTAGATTAGAAGGGACAAATGTGGATTTGAATCCTCTTCTCCGGTTTTACCAGCTAAGGAGCCTGAATGGAGTCAATTAGCATCTTTTGCCTTTGTTCTCCACCAGAAAAACAGGGATAAAATTCCTGACCTCAGAGAGGTAGGAATAGACAGCAGAGGAGATGAATGCTTTTCCCAACTTGGAGAACAGATGAAGTACAAAGAACCAGATAACATGAAGATTAAATTTCTATGAAAATATACAAAAAACCTGCTAATACATTTAAAAACTTAAGTGTAATGGACAGTTTTATAATAAAAATTAATACAATTGGCCCAAGAAAAAGCAGAAATTATTATTAAAGAAATTGAAATGGTGTTTAATAGCTTACATATACACACATGGACACTGAGACAAACACGTACAAGGCTGCTTGGCTGTCTTAGGAGAAGGGTAACCTCTGGCCACGGAGTCTGCCCTGGAGGCTAAGATGTAGAGAGTCATAAGAACCTGTACAGTTTCTGCCACCTGCAGCGTCAAAAACTTTGAGGAAATAAGGCGTGGGAAGGCCCCTGCTTAGAACTGAGCTGCCTCAAAATGACTCTCTGGATCTGGAGGTCAAGATTGGGGTGGTCAGCGTCAGTCATGTGCATCTCACCCCTTGAATGCAACAGTCATTCATTTTTTGCATTTTGATTAAGTACCCACTGAATGCCAAGCACTGAGCTAAGCGTTAAGATGAGCCTTAAGAGGTTTGTGATCTAGTGAGGGATACAGAAAATACACAAATAATTCCATTTTGTGGAATAAAGTGGTTAGAAAACAAGAATGATGACATTTGTAATGGGCTGATTGTTTGTGCCCCCTCAAAATTCATACGTGGAAGCCCTAATCCCTGATGTAATGGTATTGGAGGTGGAGACCTTCAGAGGTGATTAGGGTCAGATGAGGTCATTAGGGTCAGATGAGGTCATTAGGGTCAGATGAGGTCATTAGGGTTAGACGAGGGACCTCATGATGGCAGTAGAGCCATTATAAGAGACCTCTCTCTCTCTCTCTCTCTCTCTCTCTTTCCCCTTTCCCCCCCTCTCTCTCTCTTCTCCCTCTCTCTGTCTCCTGTCCCCCATTCACTGAGGAAAGGAAATGTGAATACACAGCAAGAAGACCACTGTGTACAACCAGACACCAGATCTGCTGGCACCTTGATCTGGATTTCCCAGCCTCCAGAACTGTGAGAAAGAAATTTCCGTTGTTGGAAGGTGGGAGGGAAGGTCATTTCACAGAAAGCATATGCAAGTGACCTCAGAAATGCTGTAATGAGGCGCAGAGCAAGCTGAGATGGGAAAGGGAGGTGGGGGCCGCATCTGTGAGGGATTTTTATGCCCTTCTAGGGAAGAGAGTCCTTAAGCAGACGTGAGATAGTGAAGATTTTTAAATCCAGATTTGACCTGGGTTTTAATTGGACATATCACGCACCTCAGTGGTGGGTTGATTGAATCAGGAGACATAGAAATTGTCCTTTGACCAGAAATCCCAGACACTTCACACAGAAGCCTAAAAGGGACCTGTGATGGTCACCTCCTGGCCCAAGACTCAGTGGTTTGGCGTATTTTGCTGGCACCACATGAAGAGTAGGTATGTGAAATGTCAATGTCTGATTCAGAGGTACTGGAAACACTGGCATCTTAAAAATACTCCTCAGCCTGGTAAATGAGAAAATTAAGAATCAAAACAAACTGTTTCCTCTGCAACATGCTTTTATCCTCAGTGAACTAGTGGATTGTTTTTCTTTCCTTACAGAATCACTCACCAAACTGCTACTTAGGTCAACTCGACCTTGGATGAGAATTGAAAGTGGACTGTCCTGTCGGTAACAAGCAGTCGTCCTTTTTGTGTAGAGCTGGGCACCATGAGTAGCCTAGAGGTGGCTCTGGGAATGGGCTAGGGTCTCCTGAACCTCCGCGTCAAGCCTGGCATCTTCCTCAGCATGGGCTGTGCACACCCCCGCCACAGGGGCAGGGCCCTGGGACGTCCTGGGAGAATCTGAAGTGAGGGACGCAAGCACGTCAGGGGAAGCTGGTCTGGGCAGGTGATCTAAGGAGCCCTTAGCCCTCCCACGGTGACCTATGTCCTGGCCTTTGGGTCTCCTGCCTCCTTTAATTTGGCTTCTGAATATGCTGCATGGTCTTCCCATTTCCCATCTATGGTTGGGTTCTGATAAGTCTGCAATGGTGTGCTTAAGACCAATGTCATCTTGAAAACGTGTGGAATATTCATGGAGACACATTGTGGAGGTGTGTGTGTCTTCAGACGTCTCCCCAAGTGAGTGTGATGTGTGCTGCCAATTAGCTCCCTGGTCTATGTATTAATAGTCTTTATCGGAAGTCTGATGGGAGCTATCCCAGTGCTGAAGGACAGCTGGTACGTACCACAGGGCGTCAAGGACCTACAAGAAGACAACCAGCTGGGACCCCCGAGGACATCCATTCCCAGGGAAAGCAACGTCACGTTTTTAGTCTTAGACCTCCCGTCTCTCATAAAGGTGCAGTTTCTCATGACGGGCTGAGTGGTGTTTAAGGAATGGGAGAATTCTGAACTGGAACTGCGAGTCACAGTATTGGCGTGGGGAAGGCTGAGCTGTACAGACTGTGGGTTTCAGCTTTGAGATGTCCCTCGCTTCATTCTTTGATGCTTCTGGGCATGATGAGGTCAATGAATTCTCCTGCTGTCCTGAGACCTGGGGGAGACAATGCTACTGAGGGGAGTTGCTGAGAAGTCGGCATACGATGTCTGCCATGTGACTGAGTTCAGACAGACTGAATTCTTCCTGAAAGAGGAACTAATTCTAATTTGGGGCATTTTACTTAATGCGTGTCAATCTCAGTTTACTTACCTACAAAACGGGAATAACAACATCTTTAGAAGTCTTATGAAAATGATAACATATACCAAGTGCCTCAAGAATAGTAAGAATTACTATTTATTATACTCATTCTGGGCCAGAGACATTAGCTGAACAATCTGAAGAAACCAGTTCACGGAGACTGAGATAGTTTCTGTTTTATGAAATGACTTAAATATATATATATATATATATATATATATATATATATATATATATATATATATGGCTCTCAATCCAGCACTCTCAGAAACAATGCAATTAATTTCAATACATAAAAACAACCCAAACACCTTGATGACTGAATTGAAATTGAGACATGGCTGTAAGGTTCACATCCCTTCACTCCAACTCATCTGGAGAAATCTGAATTTAGAAACCCCTAGCTGAAGCCTTCTCAGGCGTATAAATAATCAAATTAGAGCCATTTATCACCACTCCAGCTGAATGTACTTTCTGTCTGTCACCCAGGAGAAGACAGGGCAGCAACCGAAGGACAGTTGCTTGTCATCCTGGCACTGCATAGGAGGTCAGATGTCCCCACAGCCCCAGGGGACTCCTTGTTTTAAAATTCACAAATCACCTGCATGGCTCCGTGTGTGAAGTCAGTGTACCTTCTGTTCCGTTTTTGCATAGATGGTCCAACTGCGTCTCTAGGAAGTTAACGTTTGTTTTGTTCAAAGTCACCAGAAACAGTGAACAAAGGAGCACAGGCCTATAGAAAGACAAGTCCTGCTCTTTGAGATAAGAGCCTGTTGAGGCTGAATGTCGAGATGAGAATAAAAGATTCAATGTGGTGACAGCTCTTTGCAACTGCTGTTAAATTCAACTGCTTGGCTGCACAGATGGGACGTGCTGCGTGTGGAAAACCCAGTAAGGGATCTCAAATCTACGACTGGAAGTGGGTCCGACAGCAAGGCCACTCTTTCCAAAACACCACGTCCTGAAGCGCTGGGGAGAACACGTGCTCACCACACTCAACTTTCATCTCGATAACAGAAAGTGGAAGGGAAATTGTGCTGTTTATTCCAACACGTTCCATACTGAGCTATGCTGGTAGCCATTTTAGAAATGGCTGTATTAATTGGGTTTAATTAATCCCCCTCTGGGTTATCTGCAGGTGAGAGAACAGCGCTTCCCTCTGAGGTCAGAGGGTATCATATTTAGAGGTTTTGCCAAGAAAAAAAAAATCAGGATATTTTTACTAATTACCAAAATTACTGTAATTCACAGAATAATCTGAAACAGCTGGCTGTCTGAGACAATTCCACATCATCACATAAAATAAATGCATGCCAGCATCCCTGCATTTGCCTATTCTTGCCTGCATTAACTCGCAGTTGGAAGAAACAGTATTAATAATAGATTGCCATCACTACAAGCCCCAGTAGTCCTTAGCCATTTTGTATATTTCACGGCAGGAAATTTTCACAGACCTTTAGTCAGTCAAACAGAAAATTCATTTCAAGACTTTGCATATGAAAACATGCACTTCTTCCTGCAACTACCATGTTTCTGCGAAAATAAGACTGCGTCTTATATTAGTTTTTGCTCCAAAAGACGCATTAGGGCTTATGTTCAGAGGATGTCATCCTGAAAAATCATGCTAGGGCTTATTTCCGGTTAGGTCTTATTTTCGGGGAAACACAGTATGAGAGAAGACAATTGGCAGTTCTTCTCAAGTTCTTTGTACGAAGGCATGGGTGATTTTAAACTGTCAACCCAGTGGGGATTACGAGTTTTTGCCAAAGAAATCTGGATCCTGAAATTCCTGAGGCTTCCCGACACTTTTCACACCTGCATAAAGCAATACAAGGGTGGGACTTGGACACTGAGAGAGCTGAGTCCCTTGCACAAAGAGACCTTTGCTTTGCTGTTCTGCAGAATTTAGTTGGGGATAATAAAATGATGTCTGGACAAACACCCCATTTATAGTCAAAAGCTTTGTTCACAATACTGATAGACAATGTCAAGAAAAGTACGGCACTAGAAACTTTTGCCAGCATCATATGTGCAGCCGGCATTAGCTCAGTCTAGCAGAGGTGGAATAAATACTGGTCCAAAGAGACAAGAAATTGAATATACAGATGTGAAACCTATGTCACACCAGTCTCAGGATAGCCTGCAGGTGGGGGGATGGCAGAGACAGAGTTCTGAGAAACGAAGGGCTTGAAGCCCAAGAGAGTAGTGGAATGCCCTCTCACTGTGATTGCAGGTGATGAAAACAGGGTCATGAGTAAAGCTGCTCACAGATAAAAATCTATGTGCAGGGTTTGGGTGGACATAAGTTTTCAATTTATTTGGTAAATACCAAGGAGCGTGGTTGCAGGGTTGTGTGGTAAGACTGTAATAATCTGACAGCCTGTCTTCCAATGTGGCCACACCATTTTGTATTCCTACAAGCAAGGAATAGGATTCCTGCTGCGCCTTGTCCTACGCAGTATTTGGTGCGATCAGTGTTTCAAGTCTGACCTTTCTAATCAGTGCATAGTGCTAACTTGTTTGTTCTTAAGTTGAGGAAGTTCCCCTTTATTCCTAGTTTGCTAAGCTATCATAAACACATGTGGGGTTTTATCAAATGCTTTCTCTGCACCTGTTGATGTGATAATGTGGTTTTGCTTCGTTAGCCTGTTGATGTGATGGAATACACTGACTTATTTTCAAATGTTGAAACAGTCTTGCGTACCTGGGGTGAATTCCACTCAGTCTTTGTGTATAATCCTTTTTATGCATTGTTGGATTCAATGTGTTACAATTTTGTTGAGAATTTTTGCATCTGTGTTCATGAGATATGTTGGTTTGCAGTGTTCTATTCTTGTAATGTCTTTGTCTGGTTTGAATATGAAGGTATTGCTGACCTCACAGAATGATTTAGGGAGTACTTTTTTGTTTCTATCTCCTAGAAGAGTTTAGAAAGAACTGGTGTAGTTTTTCTTTTGTTTTGTTTTCATAAATTTTTGGTAGAAACCATTAGTGAACCCATCTGTTTGGGAAGGTTAGTGACTATTGATACAATTTATTTAATAGATATAGGCCTATTCAGATTGTTGATTTCTTCTTGTGTGAATTTGGTAAGTTGTATCTTACAAGGAATTGGTGCCTTTCACCTAGGTTGTTAAATTTGTGAGTATAAAGTTGTTTATACAAATCCCTTATTTTCCTTTTAATGTCCATGGGATCTGTAGTGATGTCCCCTCTTTCATGTTTCACATTTGTAATTTGAGTCCTGTTTCATTTTCATCCTGGTCTGTCTGTCTAACGATTTATCTATTAGGTTGGTGGAAAGGTAACTGCGGTTTTTGCAATTATTTTTAAACTTTTACACTGCCATTACTATTGCACCAACCAATTTTTTTACTGATCTTTACAGCTTTTAGGTTTACTGACTTTATTATGCTCTTGTTTTCAATTGTATTGATTTCTGCTCTGATTTTTCTTATTTCTTTTTGTCTGTTTATTCAGTTTAATTTGTTCTTCTTTTTATCTAGTTTCTTAAGGTAGAAGCGTTACTGATTTTAGATCATTTGTCCTTTCTAATGTATGCAGTCAGTGCTACAACTTTCCCTCTCAGCACTGCTTTTGTTACATTCCACAAGTTTTGATATATTGTATTTTCATTTCATTTTGTTCAAAATATTTTTTAATTTATCTTGAGATTTCTTTTCTGATTAATGTTTTATTTAGAAATGTGCTGCTTATCTCCAAGATATCTTTCTGTTACTAATTTGTGGTTTAATTCCACTGTGATCTGAGCACAGACATTGTATGATTTCTGGCCTTTTAAAGTTAAGGTGTATGGGGGAAAGGGGGGATTGTTTGTGTGTTTTTTTTGGTTTTTTGGGTTTTTGTGGGTTTTTTTGTGTTTTGGTCTTAGAATGTGATCTATCCTGACGACTGTTCCATGTAAGCTTGAGGAGAATGTATACTCTTCTGTTGTGGGATGCAGTCATCTATAGGTGTCAATTTCGTCAAGCTTCTGAGTTCAACTACGTCCTAACTGATTTTCTGCCTGCTGGCTCTGTCCATTTGTAATAAAAGGCTGTTAAACTTTCCAGCTATAACAATGGATTCATCGATTGTCTCACATATTTTGATACTCTGTTGTTAGCTACATACAGATTAAGGATTAGTATGTCTTCTTGGAACATTGACCCAATTTATCATAATATAATGCCTTTCTTTACCTCTGATAACTTCTCTTGCTTTGAAGTCTGCTCTGATATTAATGTCTCAACTCCTGCTTTCTTTTGATTAGTACTAGCATGGTATATCTTTCCGTGTACCTTATTTTCAATCTGTATGCATCTTTACATTTAAAGTGAACTTCTTCTAGACAACACATACTCAGGTCTTTTATTTTTCGCTTCATTCTGACAATGTCTGTTTTTTAATTGGTGTGTTTAGACCATTGATGTTCAAAGTGATTACTGGTATAACTGGATTAATAGCCAACATATTAATTATTGTTTTCTATTTGTTGCTCTTATTCTTTGTTTCTATGTTTGTTTTGCACACTTTTTCTGCCTTTTTTATTTTAGTTGAGCATTTTACATAATTCAATTTTCTCTCCTTTCTTGGCATATCAATTGTATTTTTTTTCCTACTTTTTATAGTGGTTGCCCTAGAGTTTGCAGTATACATTTACAACTAATCCAACACTTTCAAATACCACAATACTGCTTTATGGGTAGAGCAAGTATCTTATAACAACAAAATATTCCACATGTATGTATGTATGTATGTATGTATACACACACATACACATACACACACACACACATACACACACACACACACACACACACACACACACACACACACAGGAGGCCTGACAATTAAGTTTGTGAACTTATTGCAATGATGTTGCTAAACTTTTTTGATATCAAAGGAATTATTCATTATGAATTTGTACCAACTAGACAACAGTTAGCCAACTTTACTATTTGGAAGAGCTGAAAAGACTGCATGAAAAAGTTAGACGACCTGAACTTTTTGCCAACAATTCATGGCTCTTGCATCACGACAATGCACCAGCTCACAAGGCACTGTCTGTGAGGGAGTTTTTAGCCAGTAAACACATAACTGTATTGGAACTCCCTCCCTACTTACCTGACCTGGCCCCCAGTGACTTCTTTCTTTACCCAAAGATAAAGGAATTAGTGAAAGGAAGACATTTTTATGACATTCAGGACATCAATGGTAATATGATGACAGCTCTGATGGCCATTCCAGAAAAAGAGTTCCAAAATTGCTTTGAAGGGTGGACTAGGTGCTGGTGTCGGTGCATAGCTTCCCAAGGGGTGTACTTCAAAGGTGACTGTAGTGATATTCAGCAGTGAGGGGTGTAGCACTTTTTCTAGGATGAGTTCACGAACTTAAGTGACATTCATGTGCGTATACATTGTTGCTATTATTATTTTGAACACACTGCTATCTGTTAGGTCAATTAATAATAAGACAAATAAAAGTGTTTATTTTACCTTCACTTATTCATTCTCTGACTAATTTCCCATCCTTTACGTAGATCCAAGCTACTAACATATATTATTTTATTTTTCTCTGAAAAACTTCTTTTAACATTTCTTTTAAGGCAGGTCAAGTAGCAACAAATTCTCTTCTTGTTTGCCTGAGGAAATCTTTATTTCTTCATAACTTTTGAAGAATAATTTCACAGGATACAGTACTCTAGTTGGTGGGTTGCTCTGTTTGTTGGTTGGTTAGTTTGTTTTTTAATCGAAACACTTCAAATGTTTTACTCCACTCTCCTTTTGCTTACATAGTTTCTGAGGAGATGTCAGATATAATTCTTATCTTTGCTTCTCTCTAGATAAGGTGTTCTTATTTCCCCCCTTGGTTTCTTTCAAGATTTTTATCACTGATTTTCTGAAGCACCAAACTGATATTCCCAAGTGCAGTTTTTCCTGCTTGGTCTTCTCTCATCTTCCTGGACCTGTGGTTTGGTGTCTCACATTAATTTAGGGAAAATTCTCAGTTATTGCTTTTGTTTCGTTCTGTCTTCTCCTTCTGACAGTCCTATTATACTTACGAATAGCCTTTGTATTGTTCATAGTTTTTGAATATTCTATTCTAATTTTCTAGTCTTTTTAATTACTCTTTTTTCTCTCTGCCTATCACTTTATAAATTTTTATTATCATATCTTCAAGCTTGGAGACTTTCCTCAGCCATTTCCAGTCTACCAATGAGTCTATCAAAGACATTCTTTAATTCTATTACAGCGCTTGTAATCTCTAGCATTTCTCTTGGATTCTTTCTTAGAAGTTCCATCTCCCTGATTACATTATACATCTGTTCTTGTATACTGTCTAATTTTTCTCATTAAATCCCTAAGCATACTAATCATAATATTTTAAAATTCCTGATCT
Source organism: Rhinolophus sinicus (assembly GCF_036562045.2). NCBI lineage: Eukaryota > Metazoa > Chordata > Mammalia > Chiroptera > Rhinolophidae > Rhinolophus > Rhinolophus sinicus. The sequence goes on from NC_133758.1 coordinate 114,389,103, forward strand.
GATGATTGCAACATGCCTGCCATATCTGTCTCTGGTTTGTATGCTTGCTTTCTCTCGTCAAACTTTGTTGCCTTTTAGTATGCCTTGTAGTTTTTTGTTCCATGGTGGACCTGATGTACTGGGTACAAGTCACTGCAGTGAACAGGTCTTTAGTGATTCAGAGGCAAGTTGTTGGGGGGAGGGAAGTGCTCTGCAGTCCTAAGATTAGGTCTCAGTCTTTCGGTGACCCTGAGTGCCTGCACTGTGTGTGACCTTCACCGGTGCTTTTCCAGTTTTCCCCCCTCTCCGATGGCACAGGATGGCTGCAGGGGCTGGAGTTAGGTATTTCCCTTGCTCCAATCAGGTTAGGCTCTGACAGATCCCCAGTGGGTTGGTTAAGCTCCGGTAAAAGTTTCTCCTGAGGGCAGACCTTGTTAAAAAGCACAAAATGCTCTAACATATTTCCTTTCCCCCACCCACTGCTGGAAGCCGGTGGGATTTTTCTCTGATATTGACTAGGAGGATATGGTGGCACTCCTGGCAAGACAACTCACAAAACTGGGGGACCCTCCCAAATGACGGGGTCCCCTGAGGTCTTCAGCTCTCAGAGTTGTCCTCACCGAGCCTCCAGTAATTCATCAATTACATGCAGGTTCTCCTTCCCGGCACTGGTTCCCACAGAAGTTTCAGCTCAGGTAAACTTCCATCCCACCTGTCTCTACAGTTTGGGGGCAGCAGTTTGCCCTGTGACCTCTCTTCTCTGACAGATCTAAGAAGAGCTGTTGGTGATTCCGTTTGTTCAGGTTTTCACTGTTGTCAGGATGGAGTGCTAACTTCTGAGCTCCTTACATGTCAGACCAGAAAACGGAAGTCCTTGCCTGAGCTCTTTTTAAGGCAAAGAACTATATGGAAAAATTCTCAGTTTTTTTTGTTTTTTGTTTTGTTTTATTTTGTTTTGTTTTTTCCCGTTAAAATATGATTACTTTGTAGTTCAGTGTGGCTTATCTCAAGTCTTAAGGAAGAAAAATTGTTCTGAGCTTGAGCTAAGAAAACTGTCTTTTCCAATAATCCATTATAGCTTCTTTTAATAAAACACGAGAGGTGCTACCTCCGATGTGTCTCTGTCTTTATGTAAACTGCCAGGAAATGCAGACTTAAGTGCACACTGCATTCAAGTAGCTCTCTTTTTAGCTGGGACTTCAGGTGGAGGTCTCCCTACCCCAGGCTCTCCTTTCATATGCACTTCTTATCTCTCTGCTTTCTGAGGTAATGATTTCTTTATTATAATTGGCCTCAAGTCTTTTGCTCAAATCGGTATAGTATAACTGCTCATGATCTTTCAAAAGCTGGTCCTCTTTTTAAAATATTCTCTTGATAAGCTAAGAGTTCTTGAAGGAGATGCTTCAATAGATCAGCTGGTGATTCTGGAGGCACCAACAGAGAGACAGTCCCCTTCTTAGCACGCAGGAACCATCATAACAACAAGGGTCTCAGTGGAGAAATGAGGGTCAGCCTAGTCGAGCCTGGGCCACAAATGGGAGTAGACAGAAAGAGGACAAACTGCAGCTGAAGCACGAAACTGAAAAGTTTTATTAACTGACCTTTAAAGAAGAACCTAGTTAACTAAGGATACTCCACTAAAAGCCTCTGTGCCAGAACCACTAAATTTCATGATCTGATTGAGTCCTCGGCGGGAGCCCTGGGCCTGAGTGCTAATGGACCTGGACAGCAATGCAAATGTCAATGTCAGTTCCCAGGGAAGCACTTTGGCGAATGCTCCTACCAGCAGGGCTTAAAATAACGTCGGGGGAAGTCAGAGAGCCCCCGCTCTGGGGCCTCCGGAAGGACACGCACCCAAATCCCTGCTCTGTGGAGATGAACTGCCACTGTCCTGACCTCAGACACTGGTTTCTAGCTCCTGAGAGAGGCCAGCACACGCAGGTCCTCTGGCTGCCACACCTCCTGCCACCAGCATCCCCACCCAGCCTCAAACCAGGCTGTCCCGCAAGGTGTGGCCTCTGGCCTGGCCAAGACGTATATTGCTTATGGAGCACTAAAGTATAACAGAAAGGATAAATAAGGAAAAGAATAGAGAGAGAGAGAGAGACCTAGTTGCAGTCATCTTTACATGAATATCCCTGGACTTTCCTGAATCGCTAAATTCAATTTTATTGTAATTCTCTCTAACTGTTTGTCCTTTGAGCAGAAACTTCCTTCTCACTTTCAGGGCACTGTGCGTCCCGTGCCCGCATTATCCTCCATCTCCCTTCTCTCACGGGCAGGTCCTCAGACTGCCGTCCCCAGACCACATCCTGCTAGAAATGCAAGTTCCTGCCTCGTCCTGGACCTACTGAGTCAGGAACTCTGGGCTGGCCCAGCAGTCAGGGTCCTACCTGCCCTCCAGGACACTCAGAGGCGCCTCCCTGCAAGGATTCCTGCGCCAAGAAGACCTGGGCTCACCCCTCCGGTCACTGTATCCAGCGCCAACCCAGAGGCACCCGGTCTTCACCACCACGTGCCAGGCCCAGAACGGCCCCCTCTGGAATCTGCCCTGTGCTGCTCCTTCGAGAGCAGTTTGCTGGGCAGACAACTGTGTGAGCATGTCCCCAGAGGGCAGCTCCCCCATTCGCAGCTCAGGGAAGCACCTCCCCTCTTGGAGGGTCAGTTCCTTGGCTGTCTGGTGCCCCCAGTAGGGCTGTCCTCGCAGGGGTGACATGAAGTGTCTTCAGATGAATACACACGAAGCCCAATGCACAGAGCAGAGACTCAGGAGATGACGATTCTTTCCTTCCATCTAAAGCAGCGACCCATCCCCCGAGCCATCTTAATTGCACGGTGCATTGTTCAACACCCATCACAAATGCTGTTTTTTTCAGGAAGATTTCCTAATGCCCTCCATCATGTCTAGTAAATCCTGCTTTGTGTTTTTGTCATGAGGTGACTCTCCTGTCGCAGTACTCACCAGCAGCGCTGCAGGACCAGGGCGCACGTCCTCGGCTCTCTGCAGCCGGATGCCGTGCACAGAGCGCAGAGGTGTCTGTACCACGTGCGAAGCCCCGGCAGACACCTGACACCGCCTCAGTCACCTCCTGGTCTGTGGGAAGGGAAACACCAGGTGCTCAGCACAGCTTCTCACGTGAATATTCTCCATGCCGCCTCAAGACGTGGGAATGCTGCCTGGTGGACTCGACTCAGTCTATTGAGTATATAGCCCTGTTAGGGGCTCAAAGGTGTCCCCCCAAATTTAGGTGTGTCTGGGCACATCCTTCCTTCCTGGACCCTCCCGTAGTTCCCTCCCGGTAGCTTCCTGCCACAGCCTCCCCTCACGATGGCTCGTCTGGTACCAATACCCTGTTCCTTGGTTAACGTTTTCTATCTCCAGGTCCAACGTGAATGTGATTGATTTTTGGAGCCCACTCTGTGTTCCCACATAGCTTTGTGGTCTCTACACTGGCTCCCACCACAGTTTGTACTTACTGAGTTCTGCACCTCTGTCAGATTGGCAGACACTGACGTACCCCTGAAGCGGCTGTATCCCCTCCTCTCGCACATGGGACGACATAGGACACACTGCCATGCTCAGTGACAGTGAGGTCAGGTTGGACAGCTGCCATGCTGCTGCAGTCCTACACAAGACCTGTGGCCAGAACGTCCCCCAATAAGTCTTTGTCACCACTGTTCTCTGTAGAATAGCGATCGTTGTTTATTCACAGCTGTTAGTTTCTATCTAGAATAAGAGAATGGTTTTGGAGAAACACAGCTTAGTGGGGACAGGAGGAATTCAAATACGGACCTGCTCAGTGGGAGGGGCCTGTCAGACATCCACATGGGAGGGGGGGATACATGTATACATGCTGTTCAAAGATAAACGGAGGTACAGCAAAAATGTTAAGAGTTCATTTAAGCAAAAATAGATTTGACTTGGGCAGCATGCCATCTAACAGGAGCTGTACAAAAACAAAGACTTTTATAGTCAGAGGGAGTGGGAACGAGGTGCTTACAGAGAAAAACAGCACGTTGGTCAAGGGAAGACCACTTTCTTAGGGGTGGCCGGGTTCTACCACCCAGATGACCTCACCAGTGCTGACCAGGGGACTCCTGATTGACTGGTTTGAGATGCCACTTCTGGGAGAGCCAAACTGGGATTAGGTCATGGTTGGTGGTTTAGCGTAAGTGACTCCATTTTGTAACCTGTTACCTTATTTTAAACAAGACAAAGTTCAGGCTACAGGTCGAGGCTAGAGATAGAACTAGGAGGCCCCAGCGAGAAAAACGCATTGGGATTACACATGATGACATAGGGCGGGGTGGGAGGAAAAGAAGGGAAGTGAGACACGAGCCTTGAGACCTTTAACTTTCTCAGCGAGTGATTGGAGCCGCAAGGAGCCACCTAGGCGTCTGAGCCGGGTGGTCAATCAGAGATGCTCACAGAAGCCACGTGGGGGAAGAAACAGTCCTGAGCATTAGGAAGAACGTGAAGGCACCGCTTCCGATGGATGTTATTTTCTCAGTGACACAAGGAGTAAGGCTATTGAGTGAGCAGCAGACCACGTGTTGGAGCTTTGACAAGTGGCGACGTGTAAAGCTGGCAGCGCCAGGCTTCCTGTCCCATTTGGAAGAGATGGAAAAAGGCACACGTCTCTCCACGATGTCGCAAGCATTTACCCTAAAGACACAAAAGTCAAGGAGAAAAGATCTTAGGGGCAAAACACTCTAATCTGTAGCAGTGAATATAATCTCCTGCTGGGTACATTTCAAATAGGTGCCCACAGAGAAAATAGAAGGAAAACAAGACCAGCAAATATCTGACGTGTCAAAGACAACCTAATGCTCTTTTTGTCTTAATGGCCACCCATTCGTTCTGCATTCCTTTTTCTTTTGCAGGTATTTTGCGATGGAAGACTCAAAGTATAGGCTCTGTTATGACGACAACTATTCAAAGCGATTGTCGCACTGAGATCGCCAGGCGTTGCAAACATTTAAAAGTGGGCATTTGCACCAAATGAAAGGAAGTCGTTTCATTCTTTGCCAACCTCTCAGGAAAAGATGCACTTGGTTAAAAGGGTCATGCAATTGCCCAGGAAACAATAACCTCAGATTTTTCACAATAAATAGCATTTCAGTGCCTGTTCCAGTTCCCATTAGGCTTTCCACAGGTACCCGGCCTCTCTTCCCGGGAGCTTACAGCGCTCTCAGAATTGGCCTCATTTGTCCATGTGACAAGGCAGGAGTGGCTGTTTCAAGTCTGTTTTGCAGATGGTAGAGACATGATGCAAACGGACTGGTTTATCTGGGGCGTCTGACTCCTTAGCTACGTGGTTTCAACTAGACAGAAATGTCTGCGAGCAGGACATTCCGAACGAAGAACAAGCACAAAACAAATTGGTGCTTTCGGTAGAAACCAATCTTTCACCAGCCCCGTACAGTACACACGTCTCTTTCCTTCCTACCTAGGTACGTATTTATATTTATAAGGCAATGTTATTTCCTTCTCAGTCATAGTTCTCATACACACGTCAGCATTTCCTTGAAGTGATTTCCCAACACCACAGAGAAAAATTGATTTTGATCTGTCAGAAAGAATTAGGTCCCCAATTTAAAAAGCAATTATTCTCATTGACATCTAATTTGGCAGGAAGCCAGGAGATGGGGCGCTGGGCTGCACTGATGGACCCCAGTAATGGCAGGGCTCAGAGGGAGAGAGGAAGCCAGCAGCACACCTGAGGAGTGGCCCGGCCGGGGCCTGCCAGCTGTGACTTCCGACCAGCCTGGAGGGTGTAAGTCCCGGGCTCCTGGCTGTGAAACGAACCTGTGCCCTCAGATCCTGGGTCGTCAGATCGGCTGGCTTGTCAAGAGAAAAGGGAAGTTTGCATGACTATGTGAGTCTCCACATTTGTAAATGCTGTCAAATATTTCCATTCCTTTTGCGTTCACTGTGTGGGCCAGACGTAACATGTCGGCACCCCAAATCTCTCGGGCCCTGCAGTTTGCAGACTGTGCATGAGAGGAATAGCCAGCTCTCTTGCTCTTTGATCTTTGTGGTTGGTGGTGCTTTTGTTCCAAGAATCAGATGTTGGTGAAAGGAGCCCAGCCTCACGTGATGTGAGGTGGAACTGGAGAGGCAGCCCCAATGTCGGCTGCACTGGCAAAGCCAAACTGTTCATTTACGTCACCTGTCACACTGTTGCCTGCACTTCCATCAGCCTCACAGCTCCCCGGGCTGGCTCTGCCCTGCGTGCTGCGGGGAGGGAACGTGCTAACAAGGAGCCTTCATTGCCCAGATTGAAAAGCCTTCCTTTTCCTGGAGCTTTGGTTTGACTCCTGTAGCCGGGGCCAAGCTCGCTCCAATCAGAGCCGAGCACACACTTCTGATCCGCTATGTCCTACTCTCCTGCCTCCTCAGCCATGGAAACACAAAGAAAATCAGAGAAAATAATGAAACCAAAGAGATAAAAGATGAACTCTTAGATCCTGAATGTTAAATCTGGATCTGTGCCCGTTTTGTTCTAAGTGGCTTATTTAAAAATGCTCCGTTCCCCACCTCAGTGCGGTTCCCCTCTCTCAGCTCCCCTCTGGCTTCCTTTGGGTAAACTCAACCCAAATATTGGCCAACCCCTGCATGCTCACACCTGAAACGGGGTTGTGTACTCACAGGAGGCTTACAGAAAACAAGTAACAAATAATTTAAGGAGTTCATTAGTTAAGAAGTATTTGTAGGCACCCCCTTAAAATCACTTTATTTTGCACTGCTTAAATCCATTCATTTTTTCGCCCCCAGAGGTACGTAGGTCCAGCAGAATGTCTCCTAACAGATTCAGCCTGGACAATAGCAAGGTGGAAATCACTTTAATTCTCATTCCAGAAAAAGGAAAGCACAGACGAAGCTCCTTTCAGTCACGTCAGATGAACGCCTCTGCCTGAAGGTCACAGCCTGACGGCCACAGGAAGACCCAAGTTCCACCAGGGTCTTTCATGCAATCCGACTTTCAACCCTTGTGCTTTAGGAAAAGATATTATTGTTGAACAAACGATTAAGTGTTTCTACGTGAAACCGTTTCTGAAAACATAATCCTGACGTTTTCAGTCTTGGGGGACACGGTCCAGGATTTCTGTGGTGCAACAGTGACACCCAGTGGCTACAGGCAGAAATCTGTCCTTCACCCCAGGTTAGTGAAAGGAGCTGGGAAGAGCCTTTGAGACTCCACAGGAAGGAAGGTGTTGGGGGGGTTGGGGACATTCTGGCCTGATGACACCAGAACATGGTTGGTCAGAGAGGACAGGGGTTTGGGCCTGTCCCAGTGCCAACCACCCTAGCAAGACCTGGAGAACGTGGGCCCACACGAACGATTCTCGTGAACTGAACGTAGACCGGATGATGACAGGTTGTCGATGCTGGACCAATCCTCAGAGACCACCAAGGCCCAAAGCAGTCACGTGACACCCACACATCAGCCCAGGACTCTGTAGGTTGGACAGAAATATGGGCCTCCTAGGCCAGACGTGCTTCCCCGTGGCATCAGAACACACGGCGATAAATTTGAGGGACTATAAAGAAGCGTGTGGGACGAAGTAAGAATATGCCTCTGACCTTTATAGGAATTTAAACTAATACTGAAATACTGAACACTGAGAATTCGTGCAGTTCTGCAAATCACAAGTCAGAGATAATATCAAGTGCCAGCCATGGCTTGTCCCCTTACTATAGTGAGGGTGGAGGCTGTGGCTGTGGAACAAAGCTGGAGACGCTGCTGGGAACTGTCAGACGTGCGCAGGCTGCTGGTCAGATGGCCTTCCTCCCGGTAGGTGGTTCTCCTGGTGCAGAGCCAGGAACTTACAGCTGCCCCTCCAGGAGCAGCACGCGTTTCCCCACCTCACCTCCCCGTAACTCTCAAAGATGGCTTGTTTCTTAATCAGTGACAGGCAAGGCAAGCAGTGTTAGAGCTAGATGACGTGGGCACGAGTGTGAGTTTCTGGTGCCTATTAATTGTGTAAGTTTAGTTAAGTAAGGATGCCAAAAAAATGTATACACATTTTAAGAAAGGAGAAAAATCTATTAAAATTATAATACTCAATATACACTGAAAACAAAAGATGAATACAAGTCACGTTGACTTCTGCAATTATAAGAGGTGCTCAAAGTGGTTACCATCAGTGTCCAGACACTTCAGATTATGGCAAACTACTGCTTGAGCAATGTTGACCAAAGTGTCCACTTGCATACATTTTTTTGGCACCCCTGGTATTTTAAAATAATAACTCTGAACTCACAGAGTGACTGGTAGACTAACAATATAAGCAAGTTTATAGCACCCAGCACCTAAAATGAAATTATTTCTATTCTGACATTTTACTACGAAACATTTCACACATACAGAGAGTTGACAGCATTTCACAGTGGACACCCATCTTATCTCATATTAGCCATCTGGATTCTGCAATTAACATTTCCCTACACTTGCTGTGTCACTTACCTCTCCATCTTGTTATTTTCTGATGTGCGTAAAAGGTGTAGACATCAGTGCATTTCCACTTGCCATTAACTAGAGTTCAATATTTGCTTATGGTCCTATTTTATTCTCTGGAGGTAAAGTTCACATATAATGAAATGCACAAATGTTAAGGAGGCTGTTTGATGGATTCTAGAAAATGCTCATGCTCTAAACCCAAGCCCCTGCCATGATGTAGAACCTCACATCAGCCCGGAAAATTCCTCATGACACATTGCAGTAGGTTCCTGACCCTCCCCAAGAGGCAACCACATCCCTGGTCCTTTTCATCAGACATTGGTTTTGCTCCCATCAAAAAACTGACCCAAAGGGACTCAGAACCTGCGGTACATGGCTGGAGGCCCTGCCTCCCGTAATATACTGACAAAAAGTTCTATCCCAAAATCTACACGTTGCTCATTATGCTTTGTATCTTGGTTTCTAAGAAGAGTTGTATCAATAAGATGACAGATGCACCCACGTGTGCAGTGTGCAAGCGCCGCCTCACTTCACGCGCGGGAACTTTACCAGCAACTGAAGACTTCCTCTGCAGCACCAGCAATGACGCGCTCCACCACCAGATGGCAGCAGCAGCTCGTCCCGAGGGTCCTCGCTGCTCTGTCCAGCGCCTTCAGCACGACGCGTCCTCCACGCCACATTCCCAAAGCGCACTTTCTGTTAGCAACAAGATGCCAGCGATGATGAAGAGCACCGACATTTAAGGACAGAATTGCTAAACAGGTAAATTAACTGCAAGCAAGATTCCACAGAGGAGGCTAAGTAACGTGTGGTGGATATTTGCTTGGGGCTCCTTGGTCAGCCTTGGAAGGGGCGGAGAATGGGCGGGTCAGAGCTGCCGAGGACACAAGTCTGAGGACTGATGACAGAAGGCCGCCTACAGAATTGGTTCCCCGGAGTTAGTGATATTTAACAGGGATGAAGAAAAGACCTTCACTGGAGCTTCAGAAAATAAGTGTCAGCATGAGGGTGAGCAGGTGAATGGGCACAGCATCTCCCAATTCTGTCTCTCAGATTCTAATTTGAATTAACAAAGGATGTGACAAGGCTTCCTCTGCACTGGACCATCAGGAATGATAGGACCCACAGCCAAAAACTATTGGAGAATATTTCATAACAGCCAGGGGAAAAGTTAGAGGATGGTCCCAGGGGCCAGTTCAATACTCACTAATGTTTTTCGCAGTGTTTGCGATGCCCTAGAAACCAAGAAAGCATCACGTCGGTAACCAATTGCATGACAGTGCAGGAAAGAACTAGAAGAACTAGAACACACAGAATTTACAGAGTTGGGAAGGTTTAAAAAGCACTTCCGATGATTAGAAATGATCAAAAGGGTAACGAACCTCTTTCAGCATTTCTTTTTTTTTTTTTAAGATTTTATTGGGGAAGGGGAACAGGACTTTTATTGGGGAACAGTGTGTACTTCCAGGATTTTTTCCAAGTCAAGTTGTCCTTTCAAACTTAGTTGTGGAGGGCACAGCTCAGCTCCAGACCCAGTTGCCGTTCTTAGTTGCAGGGGGCACAGCCCACCATCCCTTGTGGGAGTCGAGGAGTCCAACTGGCAACCTCGTGGTTGAGAGCCCACTGGCCCATGTGGGAATCAAACTGGCAGCCTTTGGAGTTAGGAGCATGGAGCTCCAACCGCCTGAGCCACCAGGCCGGCCGTCTCTTTCAGCATTTCACTCCCTTTCATCAAGAGGTTGAAGTCCAAGATGAGCTCTTGTGGAACATTAAGGAAGAAAATTTGTGTGACGGACGATGGTTAGAACAGACCAGGGCTTTGCAAGTGTGGCCCCTGTCCCACTCATCGCATGCACCACAATTCAGGTATAAAAGGATAATTTTAGGAGGTGCTCAGACATACGTTACCTGACATAACACATGGTAATAGGTTTAATTCTGAGAAACCAATGGACAGGCCTTGTGAGATCTTGACTCACAACCACAGTTCCCACCCACAGCCAAAGGAAACCACGAGAGATGTCCCTCTAGTTGCAAAGGGGGCATTCCCACAGTTAGAGCGTGCTTCACTCCCCCACCTAGCTAAGCGTTTGCCCAAAACCCGAGGCCCATGTGAAGCACCGGTGCAGGCCTCATGCCCGCACTTCCTCCGCCTGGGGCACTCCCACTGCAGCCAGCTCACCAGCTCCTCTGTGTAACCGAAGTCACGTCCTGCTGGTTGCCGGGCTGGGGGGTCACCAGTCCCTTTGCTCTTCGGTCTCAGACCTTGAAACCTTAGAGTTTTACTAAGATAAGTTAAAAGATGGGGGGTGGGGGGAAATCTAAATCCTTTCCAAATAAAGTGAAATACTGAAACATTAATTGCTAAATAACTTCTTAATACAGAAAAAAACGAGAAGATACATTTGGATCTGTTAATGAATGTATTGAGCTTTGCTGAGGAAACACATTTCTAAAAATTATTCAATCTATTACCAGTCAAAAAGTCTCTGTTTTTAGAGATTATAAAATGTATTCATACATTTGCCAGTCTAAAGAATGCCAATTGCTTGTTTGGCTTTCACTAAAATTGAGATTTCTAAGGGTTAAAATCATTGATGTAATATGTGATGATAACAAAACAATTTGATAATAATTATTAACATGACTTTTAAAATACTTTTATGATAAAGTAACTGATGGTTGGTGGGCCTACTCTAGGTAATTTTTGGTTTTACTTGAATCATTTATTCAGCAACTGTTGATGGAATATTTCTTCTATAATAATAAGTTCTAGGCATGGGGTATACAGCCCTCTAAACTAAGTCTCTGCCCTCATATTGCTCACATTTAATGAGGGAGAGACAAATATTAAATAAGTATGTTAGTTTGTTAGGGCTGCCATAACAAAGTGCCACAGGCTGAAGCCACAGAAACTTACTGTCTCAGAGGAGGCCAAAGTCCAAAACCAAGGTGTCAGCTGGGCTGGTTTCTGCTGAGGCCTCTCTCCTCGGCTTGTAGGGGCCAGTTTTCCCCGTGTCCTCACATCCCTGTGTGTCTGTGTCCACATTTCCCTCCTTATAAGGACAAGAGTTATATTGGATTAGGACCCTGTCTTGTGACCTTATTTTAATTTAATGACCTATTTGAAGACCATATGTCCCAATACAGTCACATTCTGACCTCAACATATAAATTTGGAGGGAAGGGGAGGACACAGTCAGCCCATAACAACAGGCAAATGCATTGACAATATCGCACGTGATGGTGATTACCAAGCAAAAACTAAATCGGGGAAGCGGGTGAGGAAGTGCAATCGCAACTACGCTAGTAAGAGAGGACCTCTCTGATGAGGCCGCTGGGAGGAAGAAAGGGAACAAGCCCCGTAAGTGCCGAGGCAGGAACGCTGCCGGCGGGAGGGAAGGATGGGCTGATGCAAAGGTGAGGGGAGGGCACACCTGCTGTGCTCTGGCCGGAGCGGAGCCCCGTGTGGCTGGGCGGAGGTCCTGTGTGGGTATCAGTCACGGCTGGCGCTGAGCCTACCGGCCACGAGAGCTGGTTATTACATGATTTAGGAATTTTGTTTGCAAGTTGATATCACATTGATCGCTTCAGACTGGCTGTGATGGAAAGATTAATACTATGGAAATCAGCAAATGCCACAAATCACGCTTTCCCCTCCCCGCCCTTTGGGGAGCCAGCGGTTAAAACATTTACAGCACATCAGTGGATAAGGAGAGAGGAAATGGGTGATTCAGAGAAATAGCAGGAAGTCAGATCCTGAGGGCTGAAAAGCCACTGCAAGGCTTCTATTCAGAGTGAGTGTGGGGACAGAGTCCCAGAGAGCAGTTTCCAGGCTCTCAGCCTCACGTGGAAAGGTGCTGGCTCAGGTAGTAGATGGTCATCAGCTGTAACTAGTTGGCCATCAGCTGTAACCAGTTAGCCATTGGCCACTGATATAACCGCGGTGTCTACATTGATTGGTTGGTTGGTTGGCAGAGAAGCAAACAGCAGATTGTGGCTCCTGCTTCCTGTGTCTCCAACCCAGCCGCCAGCAAGAAATAGTGGTATGACTCCCCTATCTATGGCTCGTTGGTGTTCCTTTTCAGCCTCACCATATCCTGCGTTCTGGTGCAGGGATCGGGACCAAAGACCCCGAATGACAGTGAGAGAAAGGGCCTTGGAAGGCTTTGAGGCGAAGGGGACACTGCTGGACTTTTGTTTCTAAAGGATGGCTCTGCAGCAATGTGGGGACAGACTTCCAGTGGACAAGGCTGGAAGCAGGCAGACTAGCAAGGAGGCTGGTGCCCAAATCCAGGTGAGAGGTGACGGTGTCTTAGATCCGCAGTACGGAATTGGCCGAGTCGAGAAGACACCGGTAAACTTATTTTGGAAGTAGGAACAGCAGCATAGGCTGCAGAATGTGAGAGAGAGGGGCCTCGGGGTGACTTGGAGGATTGGGCTGCAGCCACCAGCAGAGGAGCTGCCTGGCACTGCTGGAAGCAGGGCAGGCGCCTGGGGCGACGGGAAGTGTGAGGTGGGCATGCAGACCCCGGTGGACTTGTCGAGCAGGCAAACGCTCCTCAATTTCAGAAGAGAGGTCCAGATGCGCTACATTCCCATCTCAAGTACGCGTGACCTTTCCACGCAGGACAAAACAGTGGCCTTGCAATGCAGCTTAGTGTCAGCGCAAGCTTTGCTTGCTCAGGTGTTTGCAACCACGCATCACTAGGGGGCAATATAAGCTAAGTTTTCATTATTTAGCAATCGAAAGGGAATTGGAGCGAGCAGGTAAAATGATGGAGAATGTCAGGGTCAAGAGGCAGGTGTTCTAACCGAGCATGGCGTTTCCCCTTAGAGGCTGAGGGGGGGCCGTGGCATTCTTCAGGAGGGGTCATTTATGTCAGGTCACCAGGAGTCAGGAGATTGGAAAACTGACACGGTCAAAACGAGTGAAAAGGTCATTCTTTACTTGAATCAGACCCACTATTTACTTACTGCATTTGCCCAAATGGTAGGCAAACGGTATCATTTCTTTGTGAGTTAGTGTATCAGTGGTAGTGAGGAGAGCAAGGTCATGCACAGTCCCTATGGCCTTGACAAGGGCAGGGAAAGGTCATGGAAGTCCTTCCTAAGGCCCCTAACGACTTGCCTTTGGAGCTCTATCCACCTGGTTGCAGTTTTCTAGAAAGGACAAGGGGGGTGGTGGCAGGGTTTCCCAAAAGAGCTGTTTGCTCAGAAGCCACAATGAAGCAATGAGTCATCAGTATAAGACATTGAAAGCAAGTTAAATTTGAATGAGGGTAGGAAGCAAAGAGGTGAGAAGGCACATAATCACAGTGTGATTCACTATGTGGGGGAGGGGGAGTGAGTGATTTAAACAAGATCAAGGCCAGGAGCAATTTCCTGGGGGGAGAGTCCCAAAGGCTGCTGCTCCTGAGACCTGCCCTCCAGCTGGGAGGTGCACTGTGGTCATCACCACGCTGGTGGTGCTGGTGGTACCACTGGTGCCTCGGGACCCGCTTTGCGATGCGGGGCAAAGGAGAAATTCAGTCTCACAGCCTCACCATCCACCCGCTAAGGACTTTCCTTAAGGCTCTCGGTAACCTGGAAGGAAAGTTATCTTCACAAGCAAAGAAGAAAACCACACAAGGACCCATTCCATCCAGTGCCTGGGTCCCTGTGCTGAGGACACAATGGTTGTTCTTCCACAACGACGTAGCTACAATCAAAAAAAGATGCGAAAACTCAAAGGTCTGTATAAAACACATAAAACTATAAAACACATATATATGTATTTATCTCAAGTACTTGAGAGTCCCCAGCAATGCTATGAGACAAACGCAATTTTGTCTGCTTTTTACAGTAAGAATCAAAGAGACTAACACTCCCCTTGTGCTCCAGACGAAACTAAAATTTAGCTGTGTGTTTGACTGTTTTTTCCTCAATATAGAAAAAGGCATAGGTTGCTGCAAGTAAAGTGGAACATTTTAAAAGTAGTGATGTGGTTTCTTTTTAAAGATGTTTATTAAAAATATAGCTAACGTACAATATTGTATTTATAGTAGTTTCAGGGGTACACCATAGTTAGTCAACATTTATACACCTAAAGAAGTGATCACCATGATAAGTCCACAACCATCTGACACCGTACAACACTGTCACAAATTATTGACTGTATTCTCTATGCTGTACATTACATCTCCGTGACTGTTTATACTTGGAAATTTGCACCTCTTATTCCCCTTCACATTCCCCCCCCTTTTAAATCTTCCTATTACAATTGACATTCAATATTAATTTCAGGTGTGCAGCATATGGTTAAACATTTATATAATTTAAGAAGTGATTCCCCTGACTAATCTAGCACCCACCTGGCACTATGCATAGTTATTACCATATTATTGTCTATATTCCCTGTGCTTTACTTTACATCCCTGTGACTATTTTGTAACTACCAGTTTGTACTTCTTAATCCCTTCACCTTTTATCACCCACACCCCAACACCCTTCCCATCAGAAAACCACCAAAATGTTTTCTGGATCTATGAGTTTGTTTCAATTTTGTTTGTCTGTTTATTTTGTTATTTAGATTACACTTATAAGAAAAATCGCACTGCATCTGTCTTTCACTCTCTGACATACTCCCCTCAGCACAGTACACTCCAGGTCCATCCATGCTGCCACAGATGTCAAGAACCCATTCATTCCCTTCCAGGGCCGAGCAATATTCCATTGTGTATATGTACCATTTCCTCTTTATCCATTCTTCCATAGATGGACACCCAGGCTGCCTCCATATCTTGGCCATTGTAAACAAGGGGATATACATGTCCCCTTGAAGAAGGTAAGTTGCTTGCTTACATTTTTAGTTATTTTTCTGGACTTTCCTCCTGTTCTTTCATTTGGGATGCATTCCTTTGTCTCCTGATTTTGGCTGCTTCTCTGTTTGTTTTTATGTATTAGGTAGATCTGCTTTGTTTCCCAGTCTTGCCAAGTGGCTTTATGTAGTAGGTACCTTGTGTGGCCCAGTCTCCCTGGTCACCTGCTCCGGGAATGTCCCTTGTGTGGGTTGTATGTGCCCTCCTGTTATAGTAGAGCCTTGATTGCTATTGGCAGGTTAGTGGGTGAGATTGACCCTCAGGCTGATTGGCTGTGGGGTTTGGCCACGTCCACAGCTTATGGGCTGCTGTGGGGGGGGGCTTACCCCCACTGAGTGGGATTTGCCCCAATGGGCTGTGGTACCTATTGAGACCACCCTTTGTGTGTGCTGCTTGTGGGGCTAATTGGGCAGTGCTCTGCTATGGTGTGAAGCCAACCTCTAAATATTTTGGTTCTGAGGCCTCTTGGGAGGGGCTCCGGTGCAGGCCCAGGTCACCCACTGTCTGTGATTGGCCAGAGACTACCTGGTAGGACAAAGTGATCCGTGGTTGTTCACTGCCTGGGCGACACCTGGAGGAGCGTGGGAGAGGCCACACTGTAAACTGAGGATGGCTGTCACCAGCATCGGGTCTGGGGCAGCTCAGCAAAAAGCCAGGACACCCCGAGGGCTGCTGCCACCTGCTGGCTCTCTTAAGGTTCAGCTACTGATAAAGCCTCATGCGGTAGGCAAGTTGGGTGAGGCAGGGTCTCAGGGAGTCACTAGAGTAGGAAGAGATGTGGTCACCAGGCTAATGTAAATTCTGGTTTGGTGCCAGTGCTGAGCTTGGAGCTACTCAGCAAAAGTCTCAAAGCTCACTGAGGCCAGTCACCACCCTCCTGGGGCCAGTGGACTTGATAGTTTTCCTAGGAAGAGTGTAATGCCAGTGGGGCTGGCTGCTCACTGAGAAAATGCCTCTGGTGTTGGGGTAGTTGTGTGGGGCGGGGTCCCAGTGGAGCTCACCAGGCCAATCAGATTCAGACTTGGCCTGTGGGGGCGGACTCAACTCAGGAAATATGGAGACCAATTGCTGGCATGGAAAGAGAACAGGGAAAATGGCAACTATTCTCCAGCCCTGCCATCGAAGCCACACACCTCACTCTGCTCCTCATATGCTTTTGATGCCCCTGAGTCACTGTCCATCCAGTGGAGCCCAGGGTGAGTGTCTGTGAGTGAACAAATCTATGTGTGAGATGTAGAAGAGAACAGCTGGGTTTCCCGCAGCCTCCGACCCACCTGGATGGTCGGAGTCCCCACTGTTTTCCACAGCCAGATGTCGTGGGGGCTCCTCTTCCTCACATCAGTGCTCTGGGCGGGGGAGGCCAGGGTGGGGCTGCGGACTGTCTCTCTCTTCCCGGGAAAACCTCTGCAACTGAGATATCCCACCTGGTTCTCACCTCAAACCCTGTGGAGGTTTGAGACCTGTTCGGTGTTTTCTGCCCCTCCTACTGGTCTCGCCGTGGCTTCTACTTTATATCATTAGTTACAAAACTTCTGTTCCACCAGACTTCAGATGGTTTTCCAGGTTGATTGTTCTATAATTTAGTTGTAATTTTAATATGTTATGGAAAGAACCAGACACAGTGTTTATCTACTCCCCGATCTTGGGCCTCCCCAGTGGTGATGTGGTTCTATGTCTGGGAATATACAGCAGAACTGTCGAAGCAGAAAATCATATTGGCCATCATTCTAAAGTTTACAATTTAATATGTTAACAAGTTACCCTAATGGTTTTTTAAAAAATTGTTGCAGAAGGAGTTATATTTTCAAGTGTAGCCTGGAGCCCCAATGTATGAACTCATAAAAGGTGATGCTTTTTGGCCTAAAGTGGGGGCCCTCATGTTTAGTGTGTCATCACCCCACATCCCACGTGGCTGTCCCTGAGGCTTCATCTTGCAAACTTTCTTTCCCTCGGAAACAATGTGTGTATTTTGGCTAAAAACCAAATTTGTTTAATGCACAAGGTAGTTTTTTAAAAATCAAGTTTAATCTTAAAGACTATACGTATTATTTCATAGTCAAACCACCAGGACCTGGGAGTAAGTGAAACAGTGTTTCCATCCCCATAAGTAGGTTGGAGGGTCAAGGCTTCTACTTCACAGCCCAGCTCAGCCAGCACATTTGGAAGTTAGCGCCTGAAAGCCACACCCAGAATTCCTTTACGATTCCTCATTTCTGTTCTTAGTATCGGTCACCGAGGTTATCAGTGGACAACTTGTTCTCCTTTCCCATCGTCTCAAATCAGTTCACTCCCCACTAGCGCCAACCTACCCTGTCCTTCTCTAATTCCCCAGCAGCGCTCAGCTGCCCATCACTCTCTCCATCCTGAACCTTCACCATCAGTCCTGAAACATGGTCCACATCATGTGACTCCCTTGCTCAGACGTTTTCAGAGCTTCCTGCCCTCACCAGAATGAAGTCCAAACGCACTGGTCCATGGGCCAGGCTGTCAGCCCTGTTGCCCAGCCACTCCGCTGTCTCACTACGCCCCTCCTGTTTATTTAGTCACAGCAGCACTGGGAGGAGATGATTGATGTGACAAACCCAGAACAAGGGGCTCCTGAGGCTGGGCTGAACTGGGAGAGTGTTACCTCAGTCATCAGGGACCAAGAAGGGACATGCATCTCTGACTGGGCTCCAAGGGTTCAAGGTCACAGAGGAGAAGGGAACACTGGGAGCTGAGTCTCTGGGGGTGGGGAGATGGAAACAGAAGGAATGACGTCAGAGTGGGCAGGACTTGGGAGACTGAGGAGCCCTGACGGTGACGCCAGCACCACCTGCACCTGGAAGAGGCTGGTACTAACAATAGAAACACAGACCCTACGTAATAACAGAATTGAACCACTGTGGAGACAGATGTGGTGCAGAAGGAACCACGACGGGAGAGCGGAACGGCGTCCATACGGGGCAGTGAATTGTGACAGGCTGACTAGAGTCCTGTGTTAATTAGGACTGAGGTTCCCTCAGGCCCCAGAAAGAATGTGAGCGCCTCCCACAGACGCAGAGAACGGGTGTCTCTAGTGCCTGCTCATCTCTCTGAGTCAGTGACTCTCCCAACCTCAGGTCTTGTCTTCTTACCGATTTTCCATAAGCTTCCTCTACAGCAAGACCCAATTAAAATGCTGCCGCCTTGATGAAAACACACCTAAAGTGTCTCTTCTACCTGGTAGAAGCTTCCTGTATGCCAGAAGCCAGAGATAACTATTCATGGAAAACTTACACTGAAAAGAAGCTGACGTTGATGTGAGTAGATGGGATGTTTCAGAGCCACCCCGACCTGAGTAGGAGCAGAGGTTTAAGGGCTGTCCATCCAAACCAGAAAACTGCACTCATGGCTGAGCTCTCCTGTGTGCAGGTCTATGGGGTAAACAGGAGAGACCTGGGCTTCTGTAGTTAGAAGACTTGTAGGAATCAAATGCCAGCCAAGGACGTGAATGAGGGAATGGTCAGGCAGTGGGGACATCAGGAAACCCCAGTTTCATGGACAGCAAAGGAGGAGCATGTGGCAAGGAATGGAGTGTCATCATTGTCCAGTGACAAGCGAGGCGAGGACGCTGAGAATTGGGAACAAAAGGCCTCTGGGCTTCACCGCATTCCAGTTGGTGCTCTACGTGTGCAGTGTCAGCAGACTAGAGGGGCCTATGTGATGGAGGCTTAGAGGAAGGAGGGATCCCCAGCGACCACCAGTCGTCACCTACGGACCACACGCTAAAGAAGTTGGGCAGCAAAAGGAAGGGGTTCAGGGCGTAGGTGTCCCACTGGTCAAGCACCATCTGGAGAAGGTGGAGAACTGTGACAGCCAGAGGTGCGGGCAGCTTGTGTGCAGCCTCTCCAGCCTGCCTGCCGTCGTGGCGCCATCTGTGTTCAGGGTGTAATCCCCAGCTTTTCAAGTCGAAATTCCACTTTTTCTGGAGCCCAGCACTGATTTGATCAAGGCCAGTGATTGACACTGACTGACCTCACAAGAGCCAAATGTAGAAACCAGAATATCCACTTATGCAATTACGATAAGCATGAGTCGTTAGGGAAGTGTAATTAAGACTACTGTGAGATTCCTCCAGAAACGTATCAGAATGGGTAAAATTTAAAAGACTTAACAATACCATGTTTCCCCGAAAATAAGACCTAGCCAGACCATCAGCTCCAATGTGTCTTTTGGAGCAAAAATGAATATAAGACCTGGTCTATTCTATTCTATTCTGTTCTATACCTGGCTTATAGTAAAATAAGACCGGGTCTTAATATTACTTTTTGCTCCAAAGACGCTTTAGCACTGATGGTCCGGCGAGGTCTTATCTTTAGGGAAACACAGTAGTAAGGACTGGTGAGCTTGTGTCTCAGTCAGACCTCTCAGATCCTGCTGGTGGGAGTACAAATTGGTACAGCCACTGTGGGAAACTCAGCAGCTGCTACAACTGAGCACACACCTGCTCTCAGACCCAGTGGTTTTATTCCTGGATGTAACGCTGAGAGGTCTTACGTGCTCGTGTCCGCCAAACACATCCCAGAACGGGCACAGCAGCTTTGTCTGTAGTTGCCCAACACGGAAACCAGCCCAAAGGTGACTCAAGAATAGACTAGGTGAATAAATTGTGATGTGGCAGACGACAGAACAGAGCAGAGCGATGTCAGGCGCTAACGGCTACTCCATGGATCTTCAGGGATGGACCTCACACCGAAAGAGGCCAGACACAGACACCGCAGTGCTTGCTCTGGAGTTTTGGTAGGGAAGGGACCAAATACTGGGGATGTAACGGCTCTGTATCTTGACCTACTGTGTGGTAGCATAGTGTACACACAGTTAGAAAACCTCAGGGAGCTGTGTATTTAAGACTGTGCACTTGACAACATTTATGACACTTAACAAACCTTAACAGAAAAGAGCTTCGTTAGATGGTAAGTAGCATTGCAGCATGAAGCTAAGATTTTACTAAATGAATGAGACCTGTTATCTCTGAAAACAATACGAGAACCCTGACGAGATGAGCCCTGAAAACCAGATCAGAAGCCGCTTTCTGATAGAAGTGCTCCTGGAACACAGTAGACACTCAATAAATCTATTGGTAACTAACAAATAATTAATAAACCGAAGCTGATCTAAAGGACTAACTCAAAGAAGCAAGATTAAAACGTTAGTTTAAACCGATCGTAGAAACAGTAGCAAAATAGCACTTTGAAAACTCCCTCTGGCTCTGTCCTCTATCTGTGTTTCTTTATTTTTTAATAACGAGATCCTTTGTAGTGAAGTTGAGGCTCATATTTGTGGCTCAGTGGCAATTTGTTTTAATTTTGTATAAATCTGATACATTGGGAAACCTTGTAAACTAAGTTTGAATTCAATGAGGAGATCCTGGCTTTTTGCCAAAAGTTGGTGATACTAAAATGAACAATGGTAAAGTGAAACTGTCGTAGGTGATGGGTAAATAGTCTTTGTCAAACTTCAACTTAGTGAAATTTGCCCAGCAGGTCAAGTGTGGAAACTTGGATGGCTGAGTCCCCCAAGCTGCCAGTTTCAGGCTGTTACAGAAAATGGTTATTTAACACAGTAAAAGTGGAAGAAACTCCAAAGTGACTTTTCCCCGCATGCTGCTACTTCGAGAAACAAAATCTGTCTCATCCAGTGACACGGTGCCATCTAATAGGCTGTGAAACGTGGCTTAGTGAACTGAACGATTACATTGTCATATGCAACAGCCATTTCTATTTTTTTCCCTTTTTTATTCACTTTTGAATTTTTTTCGATCACACTTGACATACAATATCATATTAGTTTCATGTGTACAGTCTAGTGGTTAGACATTTATATAACTTATGAAGTGATCTCCCAATAAGTCTGGAAGTCTAGTTCCCACCTGGCACCATACAGAGTTATTGCAATATTATTGACTATGTTCCTTAGGCTGTACTTTGCATCCCTGTGCCTTTTTGTAATTACCAATTTAAAGCCACTTATACATTTTATCTTCATTTCTTGTCTTCTTGGGTTCCAATTGTAGAAATCCAGCGAGCACTCCTATGCAATCCGCTCAGGAATACTGGGGACACTGTCGCTTACAGCAGGGAAGTAAGGTTACCCAACAGTGTCATGTCATGAGACTCGCTCTAAGAGAGCCTGGTGGCGGTCGCCGGCAGTGGGCCACCTCTGGGCTCAGTAGCAAAGCTTTACCTGATGGTTTCGCGCCGACACTGAGCAGGGGGAGTAAGTGCGCCCCCTCTGGTACTTCCTGGTAGTGCAAGGAGGGCTAGGCTGGAATCGGGAATAGCAGGTCCTGGAGCAAGGTCGTTTTGTTGAACGTTGATGAGATGCAGTAGGAACTTAATTCTCCTTCATATCAGTTAGCCTGTGGTAAAATCGTTACACATCGTTTTGCTTAAAGGCGCAGAACCTATCAACGGCATTAAGTGAGGACTCAGTGTAGGTACGGTTCAGGTGAAGGCAGTGGAGGGGCGTCGTAGTGGCCTCGCTCGGCTCTTGTACCATCGTGGAGGGATCTTAGCTCAGGTTCTAATCATCAGCCTTCGTGTGTAAGTTCCTGTGTATATGTGTGAGCCCATCACGGATTTGTTTAAGGAAAACGGTTCACATGAACCGAATTCACAAGAAGACAATGTAGAAACCAGATATCAGCTTCCTAAATTATGGTGAGATGTGCCAATATCGAGAAGAGGTATTAGTCATATGTCTTTGCTCTGTTGGAAAACTTACCTGGGAAACAGATTGTAACCAGAAAACTGGGAACAGGCAATTAGTCTGAAGGCAAAGGCCCTGGGGTTGACACGGTCTGAGGCCACATTTCTCCTGGGACCCTGGGCCCACTGGTCACGACTCTGCCCCTGTACACGGAGCTGGAGAAATCTGACCAAGCCTGACCTGTGACGCCTTTTTCTAGGCTCTGTGACGTGCGTGCACGCTGCCTCTATTAACCTGTTCTGCACAGATGTGAACAGGCCCCGGATTCTTGCTCATTCAGATATGTCTTCCTTAGGGCAATTTCTGTGGACAGTTGGGCTCATTAATTATGTGCTGATTTTATTTGCTGAATAATTAGGGTCTGACTTGTAGGTTCTTAGCAGCACCTCACCGTAGCAGCAACACCTATATCCTGCCCACAATTTTGGGTTTAGTCTGATACTAGCTAACCATGTGACTCTGGGCAAGTCAATTCACCTTTTTTGGACCAAAGCTATGGAATCTGTAACATTTAGCATATAAGGCAGAATTTAGACAAAATCGCTTCTTGAGGTTACTTCCAAACTGAAATTAATATTTTCAAGGAGAAGTGAACCTAAAACTCGAGCATTCACATAATACATTAGAGCTCAGATTTGCTTAGAGACCACGGGAATCCTGGCAGATCCCCCTTGGCAGAATTCCTTACGGGTTTTCTGCTCAGTCTCTTAGCAGCCAGTGAAATCACACATGAGGAAATACACTTCTTTTCATACAATGGTTCCTTAGATCAGTTTGACAATTTGCAGTTTATAAGAGTTGACTGCTTCATGACAATTACATGAGGTATCCATTGTCATGTACCCTCATCATACAGACTGGGAGGAAAGGAGCCTCAGAAGTTTTAAGTGGTGTGCCCTCACTGCTCTCTCTGATAATTACAAGCTGAGTGTCCCCCAGGAGAAGTCCAATGTCAAACCCGGTGCCTCTGCCAGCACACAACGTGCCTGGCCTTCAGACCTATTTGCCTCCTCACGACTTACAGGGGATTGCAGCCCCGTGCATTCATGTGAGAGTCTGCTGTCAGCCAGACCATCAGCATGTACAGCAAGCACGATTTAAACAGGGAAGGATAGAAAAGGCAGCTCAGCATACATTCCACATGTGTCGCCCAGAAGCGGGGCTGGTCCACCCCATGGAAAGACTCACTCATGGAATAAGGAACTACTGCACAGGCCCCTGAGTAGCTGAAGTTTCCAGGAGGGAAGGATGCCAAGGCAAATCGGACACCAGGCATCCCATCCGTTCTTCCTCATGGATTGAAACGCAACACCTGCCTCACAACGCACACCCTGCTATCCCTTTCCTTATTTGGAAGGCGCTATCATAGCTCAGACCTGAAATGCGAGCAGCCCTGCCCCTGGACAGCCTGTATTATGTGTCACGAGAACATCAGATCCAGAAAGAGACACTTGGAATGCTTGTGTGCCCAGTAGTCTGTGAAGCTCAACACGAATCTCTGACTTGCAAGCGGCTGGCCTGATGGTGCCCAGTGTACACACTTATGATCATGGGAACGCAAACAGGAAGTGGTGACCAGCTCTTCGGGCTGAGTCAGGAAGCATGACAGGGGATGCTTCTCACGACATCAATGTGAACCAATTGGCTAATTGATAACCACTTCCATGCAATCAAATCGATTCCTCTTTTCTTTGGAAATGTGCCTGAATTGCACATGAGTAAGAGGAATGGAATTTAATTACTATATCTTGGACCAGAGAAGTCAAGATTCTATGTCCTGGTATCTTCTCCCATTCCCTTCCAGCAAAAGGAAGGGAGAGAGAGAGAGAATTTACAATACATACCCATTCACAAATACATGACTAAAATAAAAACTGAATTTAACAATTTGTAATAATTTTACACTGGTATGACCTCCAAAGCACACCTTTCCTTAAGACTCTATGTGAGACAAGAATATGCAATCATAGGATGGGATGGAAGTCGATGGCTGTCCCTGGGACGATTTTGTATCTTTTTACTTTTCGCATTCAATATAAATATAGTTGCCTTTTTTTTTGAGTTATTGATATTCTCCAGAAAATATTTTATTCACATAGCAAGTAATTCATATAATGGAGTACAAAGAACACATACATTCTAACCAAGTTTTTATTATAACTTTATTTTTTGGAATATGCTGGCCACCCAGAGTCCTTGCACTGATTGACAAGCTCCACGAAGGAAGCCGAAGTATCAATCTCTAACATATTTAGCACAAAACAAGGAACTTTTTTTTGTATTTTTATTGCTGACTCCTTCATTTACCAACATAATCATAAACATAAATAATTCGTGTAATTCGTAGGGTGGGTCCATGAGACCATTTTTATGAGCACTTTTTATAGATGGGACCTGCAGTCATGTGAGTGTGATGTGTGACACGGAGCATTGTCACGATGGAGGATGATTTACGGCACAGTTTAAAACACACCTTCTCTCAACCGTGGCTCACACCTGACTGACGGCACCGAACAAGTTGAAACTCGTCACACTCTGTTACTAAAGTTTGATGCACCACTTCCCATATTGAAGATCCCTGCCTTTCCATTGGATGGCACTTGGCAGCAGCATTCACCGTATTTTGTGATCACAATGGAAAGGATCTGTGTCACACATCACTTCTGGTATATGGCAATTTCTGTCAAATAAAAACATTACAGTGTGTCCTCATCCACTTTATTCACCGGATCTGGCAACGTGTGACTTCTAGCTCTTCCCCAAAGTCAAAATGACCATGAAAGGTAAACATTTTTAATCCATTCAGGACATCGAGGCAGCCATGACAGTGAAACTAAAGACACTCATGAAAGAGGACTTCCAGAACTGCTCCAGAAAGTGGCAAGAATGATGGGATAAGTATGTTCAAAGCAAGGGGAAGTCTTCTGAGGAGGATTAATGGCAATGTGTCTTTTACTGTAACATTTTCTTTTGAAATTTAAACATTCACCATGGTTTTTTATCACACCTCATATATCAAATAATAATTTTTAAAAGTTAAAATCACCACAAAACCCACTATCAGAAGTAAACACTCCAACATTGTGTTCCACTGTCTTAAATCTCTCCATGTGTGTTTAAGTGTACAGTTGACCCTTGAACAATGCAGTGTCAAATATCCACAGATAACTTCTGATTCCCCAAAAACATCACTACTAATAGCCCACTGTTGTCCAGAAGCCTTACTGATAACGTAAACAGTTAATTAACATGTATTTTGTATGTTATATGTATTATATACTGTATTCGTACAACAGAGTAAGCTAGAGAAAAGAAAATGTTATTAAGAAAATCATAGGAAAGAGAAAATACATTTACAGTACTGTATATATTTATCGATACCGTAATTTTTCATCACCTGTTTACAAGATGAATCATCGGTCTGTCTGTACCCACATCGATATTACCTTATATGATACAAAGCACTGTAGATGTTACACGTATTACTAGCACTAGACATCAAAAATGGAAAGATAATGTAAAAAAGAAATTTGTATTTATTTACAGGTATAACAATTTATGCATTGACAATGAAAAAGCAGCAGTAGCACTGCTTTAGGACAGCCTATTGCAATCAATACAATTGCTTCACAGTAGTAAGAAAATCTCAAAAAATGTTTCCAATATATTTATTGAAAAGAATTCATGTATAAGTGGACCTGTGCAATGCAAATCCATGCTGTTTAGGGATGAACTGTATACATATTATATATACACACACACACACATATATGTACGTATGTGTGTATGTGTATATATAGTTACAAAGTGTAACTTTTCAAGTTATTAGGCATAATGGGAATAATATCATTAACATAACTCAGTGAAAGCATTCTGTATGCCAAAGACCTTACCAAATGGCCAAGACACTTGGGCACTGATCACATCCCAAAGCGAACATAGTATTTCCACTTGGATCCTAACGGCAAGTGCAAATTCTCTAGCGGGAACTTACGCTAAGGCCATAATGGTGTAATGCAACTTCCCAATCTGCAGCTGCTGGTTAGAAATTATATTTGATGTTAAGGAGGAATCAAAGTGCAGGTGTTAAACAAAAAAGCACTAACCTAACATTCTTTAGAAATTTCCAAATAGCTTAATTGACTAGTATAATGAGTAAAAAATACCAGCCCCTCTCCGGTAGCTGTGGATGAAAGGCCTACACCAGACTCCAAAGATCACTTTGTTTCATCAGTACCGATATTTTGTAGCCAGAAAACTTTCTTTTAGAAGTGGGAGCAGCCTGACTCCTGTGGCAACGCTCCCTGACGTCCTTTTCTAGTTTTCCTTTGACTGGGAGTCTTTTATCTGCTTTCACCTGTATTGGTTCTTGCTGTTTTCGGTCCAGTCTGTACTACAGAGGGCATTTGACACGTTTTCTGTCAGGTGGGTACTTACCTACTTTCAACTCAGGAGGTGCAGAGAGCAACAAAGAGAGAGGGGAAGTGAGGGCTAATGATTGCAAAGGTAATGAGGGAAATGCAAATTACGGAAGGCTCATTTGTCAACCTAATGAGACCTGACACCTTTTTGTATTTCCATCTAAATAGGTAGAAATTTGGGGAATGCTGTTTACCTGTGAAACAGATAAAAGAGAACCATGGGTTCTGACCAGCTCAGGTGAACAGCACAGAAGAGCTGTGCACCCCCTGGTTGGAGCCCCCCCCCATCTAAACACTCCTCTCCCTTGGGACAGTAGTGATGCCTGGTCTCTTGAAATTCATAGAGAATGGTAACCAGCTTGCACATTGTTGAGTCCACTGGACCATCCACACCTGTCAGATGGCAGGGCACCTGAAAACAAAAGCCTTTTGTAGATGGGTTGGCACCATCTGTGAAGTACTCCCACAGCTGCCACCCACATTGTTTTCCCCTCCATAGAAAATAGGAGAAAAGGGGACAGGCAGATAGTATCATACAACTAAGCAAAGGGTCTTTCTTCTGCGGGGGCAGAAGAAACGTTCCTTTAACCCTGCTAGAATCTTTCAGCTTGTCTAATAATCAAATAGACATGAGACAGATTACCAAGAGAAAATGACCAAATTTAATTATATACCTGTATACGTCTAGGAACCCTACATATGTGAGAGGTTGGGAAACAGAGCGTTCAAATGAGGTACGGATGACATTCTGAGCTAAGGATGAGGTAAGGTGTCCTGGGGCTTCAGAGGGGAAGGAGGGTTATTGCTGATAAGAAAAATAGCTGTTCAATAATCAGAAGTTGGCCCTGCCCTATAGGTAGGTCATACAGAGTGACTTCTGGTGGTAACTCGTGCTGGGCAAGGCCCTTAATTTAAACTCTTTAAGGGGGAGAACTCAAGTTACTCATGAGTTCACAGGGTCTCAGTTGGCTTCAGCTCAAAATAATTCACACGCCAAAGAGGCATGTCTTGGGGAGGCCTGTTCTGAACCCCTTCACTTTTTAAAGTGAAAGGCAGCATCCCAATAATCAGAAATGGCAGGACATGTCACCAGGACGGCAACATCATCACAGAGGTCACGGGACATCAGAATGTTTCTTTCATCCATCTAGTTTCCTTGACATTGAGCACAGCTCACTTCTCACCCTGCTGGCAGGAGGATTGATGGTTAACATGGTACCACTTTACGCCATCTGGTTTCATGGTGATAGCTGATTAAAAACTCCGACACTGAGCGCTGCTGTTCAGTGAAGAAGAGCAGACTAGACACTCAACTGCTGATTTGGCGATGTTGACAGAGTTTGAGAAAATATTTACATTTTACACTGGCCCAAAGGGCTCATGACTATTTGTTTTCCTCCTTGTGGTTGTTTTCTCTCTATGAATGTACACATTTCGACACTCAGAACTGACAAACACCAGAATCAAATAACACACACACAAAGGCCTAACATCTCAGGGTCTAACCTCACTGTCAGGTAAGACTACGTTTGTGCCCTGCCAGAGAGATCAGAATTTAGCTTACTTTCAGAAGTCTCTGTGGGGGGAACTTCATCCCCCACTTTGGCAAGTTTTACAGTTAGGCGACCAATTGTTCCACTCTGAATATTCTGCACTGCATTCCGGATTAAAGCATTTCTGCTCTCCTAACCAACCAAATCCAGGTGGTTAATTATTTTGAGTGTTTTCTGCCACCTCAGGCATAGGCTAAGAAGGAATTCAGACAAACCACAGACTAAGAAGGACTTCGAACGGGTGCGTCTTACGATATATGATTTACATACAGCTCAATAAAAAAGGACAGAAGAGGGTAGCACCCCTATACACACACCTTATTTATGTAAATACGTAGGTATGGATTTACTTCTTTGTTTTCTCGGTTGCTTGGCTTTCAAAAGAACCATAATGAATACAATATAAAGCTTGTCTCAGCAATGACGAGGGTTTCGCCCTCTTCCGTCTTCAGTGCAAGACTTTGGTTCTCTGACATGTCATGGCACCTGATGGTAGCTTTCTCTTCTTAGTTAACACTAATTCCACATGTTCTATGTTTATAATTTACTTTTGTTCATCTATATTGGCCTTATGCGTTCATTCATTTATTTTTGCTTGCTTTTGTTATTTATTTTCTATGATATTACAAAATCATGCCCTCTTGTTCAGTACAACTCAGTGGCACTACCATTCACCTGACAGACCAGACTAACCTCACGAGACAGCGCACCTTCCATCTGTCGCCTATACCTTGCTCGCCTTGCTCTGTCCCACCCGCCCCCGTCCCCTGTCTGAGTGCAGTGCGGCTGTAGAGAATCACCACGCTGGCTGATACAGCAGGCGTCACCTGCTCCCTTGGGCCACCGTCTCTGTTGTCTTCTTGCTTTTGTCCCAGTCAGGTGGCCAACTACTGATGAACAGACAGTAGTTTCTACTTTCTTTGTAGCTCTCCTTTTCTCCTAAGACTGTTCTCTCCCCACAGAGTCTAGTCAATGTACTGCTGAACTGTGGAAGCCACAATGTGCCAAGGCCGGTCTGAATTGCTCCCCTCTATTCTGGGGCCCTGTTTGTCCCTGACGAGCTCTGTACCAGCTGCACACGCACGAAGCATGCTTTCCACTCCATCTCGCCCAGGTCATTGATAAAGATGTTAAACAATACTGGGCCCCGGCCCAAGCACTGAAGAACACCTGTTCTGTTACTCTGGTTATCACTGATCCGGCGATAGCCGCTCTCTGGGGACACACCTCCGGCCAGGTGCGCACTAATGCTCGTGATGCTTTCCCCTGCAATTCATGTATCTGTCTGGAAATAGTGGCTTGTTCAAGGGGTTTCATAAATGACGTACAAGCACAGCAGTCACAGAGGTCAACATTTAAAGGAACGTGGAATCATCTGCTATCTAAAAGAACTCTGAGCCTTCACGTGTGTACCTTGCATTAAGAGAAAATAAGGCCATTAATTGTTGCATAAGGGAGTAGTCTTGTACACACAGTCTTGACTCACCACTTACTAACAAGCCCCAAGTCTTATGAACAGGCAATCTGTAACGTGGCCGTGACGATTCACTTTCAAGGATAGTACAAAACAGGCACCTTCCACTAGCAGCTTTCTCTATGCTCGTTTTGGATCTGGTTCTCCATCTAGCTGCTCCTAACTCAAAAATTTCTGACTCAGTGGCATCTTTCTAGGTTATAACTCCTCCCTTAAGATAAAGCTAGATGCAAATGGAACACGAGGTTAAGTTGAAGAGAGGTCCTACGAACGAGCATGGCGGAAACAGGACCATCCAGGCATTTACTTTCACTTTATGATGGACTGAAAGAGTCCCTGCACCCGGTGCAAGGAGCCTGTTGGCAGCGTCTCTCCTCCCCCGGGCTGCAGGCCTGAGGGTCCAGCCCCACGTCCCGCCTGGCACAGCCGCCACTCGTAGCTCAGTGTGGTGACCGGCCACGTCAGAGGGCTGGGCTCAGGTGCCAACTGTGTCCCACCAACTGTGTGAACTGCCGCAACCACTCAATGCCTGTTTCCTCTTCTGCAAAAAGGGGGTAAACCATTACTTCATGGAGGACTTTAAGTGAGTTAATATGTTTAAAAAAAAAAAAACCTCCTTAGAATGTTTTCAGTCACATAGTAATCAGTCAGCTTAAAAATTCTATAAGTCTATGCAGCTCTTCCAAAAATGTCTTCATCTAATTATGATAAAACATCCGACAAACCTTAACTGAGGGATTTTCAATAACACTAATAATGACAGTAATAGGAATAACAAGCTGTCACATTAGAGGAGGCCATTGCATGCGGTGTGGCGCCCCGGCGGATCCTGCCACAGGAGGAGGGGGAAGAGCTGGGCTTGCAGCCGCCGTCTGTGGTTTAGGAAAGTACTGCACCCGTGTCAGGTGCCTGTTTTAAGCATGGCTACTGTTATATAGCACGTGGAGGTGACAGGAAGGTGGGTGAGGGCCGCATGAGAACGCTCCGTGCTATTTTTACAACTTATCTTTAAGTCCAAAACTGTTTGAAAACATTTCAGAATGCTATTTTTCAAAAAAAAATCAAGGTTCTGTTTAGTTTTCAAAACTCTGCTGTGTGTGTGTGACTTAGTGTGGTCCCCACCCCCCGTTGATGTCTTCTTTTATAATTGTATCTTCTTAAACACACACATGTAGAGACGGCAACATGGGAGGTGAGGCCGTGGAGTGCGTGCCCACGTGGCGGTCACCCGGGGCTGGGCGGTCACCCTGCGTAGAGAAGCTGGGGGGGGGGGGCATGCTCAGCTGGCCACACCCGAGAACAGAGACAAGGGCAGAAGTGGGAGGGGTGTGGTGTCCCCAGAGGGTATTGAAGTGACCGATTCCTGCATGTGGCTTGCTGATGGAATGATCCAGCACAAAGAGGAAAATGTGATGGTCCAGGAAAACGCAGAGATGGCAGGAGCAGCTGGGCCTTGGCGCTGAGCCTGGTACCCTCAGGAAGGAGGGAAAGGCAGCTGCCCGGGCGGGTGGATTGAGAGAGGGGAGGCGAGAACGTGCTTTTCTGATTCTTGTTCCCTCCTGAAGATGAGCAGGTGCAGGGAGAGGGGTGGGAAGGGCACGTGGGGACCTCGGGAGATTCACAGGGTGTGAAATGCTGTCGTGGAGGATGGGCCAGCGAATGCCCCAGGGAAACTCCACCTGGCAGGGTGCAGGGCCCCATGAGGTGCGTGGCCCCAAATTCATTCTCCCTGCGGTATCTCCTCCAGTCACTCTCAGCAGACGAGGCCGAGGGCCCGGGTCCTCCAGGTGAGGAGAGGAGGTGGGTGGGAAGGGCCTGGTGTGGAGCCCAGGGTGGAAACGCCTCCCGGGGCCCTGGAGTCAGCTGAAAACAACATGGGTGGCTGACTGCAGTCCAGGGGTGTGGAGGACGCCACCTGGGGCGATGGGGCGTGAGGCTCCTGGGGATGGACAGGGATGTGGCCCTGCAGCTGTGTCCGGATTGGGACGGAGGTGGGGCAGCCACTCTGCTCTTCTCACTCCTCCTCGCTAGCTCGTGGGTGTGTGGGCCTTGGTCTGCTCTCTCCCATCTCATCTTCTCGGGACCTGGTTTTTCAGCTCCGCCCTCTCTTGCATCTTGATTCTATTTCTCAGCCAATGCCTTTGCTTCCCAACTCCATTTTCAAAAGGCTCGTCCCAGTGAGAAACCAGCCTCCAGAACCTGTTGGCTGCACTCGCAGCTCCTGGGGGTTACACATGCTGTGTGGCTCCCCACACCCTTCTTCTGCCTCCACTTCCTGTCACTGCCCTCCAGGGGCCACCGTTGCCTGAGCACCTTCCAATTCTTAGGGAGACCAGACTTCAGCTTACTTTGTCTTCCCCTCTGCTGTAAAATGGAAAAGGGACTTTTAGATTCATTCTAAAATGCAGCGTGTGCACCCAAAGTTACAGATGTGCAGGCTTCCAGAGAGGGTCGTGTACATGGGACATGTGGCAGCTTCCGCCGGCTGAAAACCTGAGGCATCTGCAAAAAAAATGTAAAGGGGACTTGGAAGCAGCCACGGAGACTTAAGGAATTCCAGGAGACAGTGGTAGCGGCTCCCTGAGTCTCGTGAGTTACAGTTGAAACATTTTCCCCCAAGAGTACTCTGGCTTCACTGGATCCCATCAGATCAGTCACAGATAGGACAATCCCAGGGCAGAGAAAACGGCAATTGGTTTTATGTACCTGCCCTAGAATCATCCCTGGGACCCCAACCTCACGCGCCCCTTCCCCTGCCTTGGCAGGGTCCTCATGGTGGTGTTAACCTAAAAATAAAAGGCCTTTCAAAGTGACAGGTGACAAGCATTTATTGAGATCTGTAAGAATAGCTACTGAGGACATACTGATTCAGGCAGAAGCTCGAATAGTGTTACCATGAGGAACAAAGGCCATGGGTGTTTCTGAGACAGGGAAGGGGGACAGTGACATCAATAGAAGGCAGGCATTGCTGTTGGTACACATAACATGACATAATGATGCTAATTTGAAACAATGTTTCAATTTTCAGTCCGATAGGCATCAGTCAGTAGTCATAATATCTGCTTTCTTGTTATTGTTGCAAACAATTCATTAGGACACAATGTTGCTTTAGGGCCGGATCCAAAGGTTATTTTTCCGTCTTAACCTCCAGAAGGTTTGAGGCATTAAACGTGCTGCCGTCCTCTGGGCGGCAGCACTGACTCCATTTTAAAGTGGCTCCGTTTATATTATTTTTTACATCGGCGATCATTCAAGTTTTCTGCTGTTGCTCTTGGCTCCTCTCTGCTCTTAGCATTCCCAATGGAGGTGTCTGCTTCCATCTCACCAGTGCCTGCGCTGCCCTCAGGGCCAACTCTAAGAGCCGTGGATGTGGCCCACACCTTCGGCCTGTGCTCCCAAAGCTGTGCTTCCACTGAGTTTTCGCTCCTGAGCCACTGAGGATCAGCCCTGTACAGGACAGAGCCCCGTCTCAGAGGCAGCAGCGGGCATCCTGCGGAAATGCGGGCGCTCACTGCCCTTCACCCTGTACCTGAAGCACTCTCCCTCTCCTGCTGGAAAGACTTCCTGGTGTCCCTGTGGGAGCCCCTGCGGTGGCAGCGGTGATCGCTAGGTCCTTACAACTCAGAGCCTTCATTCTGGTGTCTGTGGACCTGACCGTCTCTCCTCCAAGTGTCTTTGTCATGTCCCAGGAGGCCTGTTGGAGCCTCTTCCAGGTTGATCACCCGGGACGCTAATGGGATGTGCAGGACCGCCTCCCTCTGGCTCTGAGCCACCCTCATCTGGACTTTGAGGAAAGAGGGAAGTGCGTCAGCACCTCACCCAGGAGAGCACTGTGTGCCTATAGGGAGGACACCCGGGGCAGGAGACCTCAAAGCGGCCCATCAGCCCCGTCCCTCACAGGGGAAGCATCCTTGTGACAGCAGACAAAGGGCCGTGCCATGCAAACCTCGACAAAGCAAAGTTGACTAGGTTTCCTTGGGGTTGCTGACATGAGCTGCCGCCGCCACCAACCTCATGGCCACCATCCGGAAATACAACTGGCAGTGTGTGCTCCCAAGAGGTCCAGAGAGCCATCACTCTGCTGGGGACGGGATGCAGGGGCATGAAGTGAGGCAGGCGCCGTCCACCCAGCCGGGTGACAGGGAGCAGAGGGGTGGGATGCTGTGTCTGCCTGCAGGGGACCCTCTAAGAGGGAAGCCCTGGCCACGCGGGCTGCATGTGAGCAAATGAGGCCCCCAGTCCAAATCGCTGAGTTACTTTCCTCCGTGTGCACCAAGGCCATGAACTTGGTTCTTATTTTTCCTTAACTTCATAGGAAAATTGAACATATCAGGATTGGAAAACCAGCGGGCATTCCACTCCCAGCTGGGGCCCTTCCCCCACATTGCATCTGTGTGCCCATATTGTCATTTGCACACCAGGAGGCCACTAAGCCCTCACCTCCATCAGTCCCAGGTCTGTCTGTTCTCAGTCCAGCAAATAGCTTGCATATGTAAACACTGAATTCCTTCTTATTGATAAGCAGTATTCCTTGTACGGACAGGTGGCAATTTTATTTTTTTCCATTCAACTGTTGTGCACTTGGGTTGTTTCCACTTTGGGGCTCTTACAAATAAGGCAGCTTTGAACATTGATCTGTAAGTCTGTGTGGGCATATGCTTTGATTTCTCTTGAGTAAATACCTAGGATTGGGGTGGCTGGTCATATGGTAATTTTATGTTAACTTGTAAGTAACTTCCAAACTGTTTTCCTTGCTGTGTAATTTACATTCCCACAAGAAGTGGGTGCTAGCTCTGCTTTTTCCACATCCTCTCCAAAATATAATATGCTCAAGTTCTTTAATTTCTGCTATTGCAATGGAAGTGTAATGGCATTTCTTTGTGGTTTTAATTTGCATTGTGGTGCTAATGACTAACGGGGATTTTAAGTTTTTTTGTTTTCAATCTGGATAGCTTTATTTTTTTCTTTTTACTACCTTGGTGTGGCTATAATCTCCAGCACACTGTCTAATAGAGTTCATTAGAGAAAATATACTTGCTTTGTTCATAATTCTAGGGGGAAAATATTCAATCTTTCACCATTAAGTGTGATGCTACCTGTAGGTATTTTATAGATGCCCTTCGTCTGGTTAATAATAATCACTTCTATTCCTGATTTGTTGTTTTTATTTTTTAATCTGGAATGGATGTATGAATTTTACCACTTGCTTTTTTCGTATTAACTCAGATGATCATATGTTTTTTCTTTTTTCTTTTATTAACATGGTGAACTACATTGATTGATGTTTTTTAATTACACCAATTTTTCATTCCTAGGATAAATCTTTTTAGTCGCTATGTTTTAGCATATTACTTATATTTTTTACACATTCTTGAATTTAATTTGCTGAGATTTTGCAACAGCTTTTGACATCTATGTTCATGAGGAGTATTGGTTGTAGTTTTTTTGTGTTTGCCAATTCCCCTGTCTTGTCTTTCTCTGGTTTCGGCATCAGGGTCGAGCCTCATTGAATGAGTTGGGAAATATTTCCTCCTCCTCTATTTTCCAGTGGAGTTTCTGTACAGTTGATACTATTTCTTCCTTAAATGTTTTGTGAAACTCACCAGTGAAACCATCTGGGCCTGGAATTTTCTTTGTGGGAAGGTTTTCAGCTACAAATTGAGTATCGGTAATAGACATTGGGAGTTCTGGGTTACTTCTTTCTGAATGTACTTTGGCAGTTTGTGTCTTTCATAAAATTTGTCCACTTTAAATTGTCAATCTTTCAGAATAAAGTTGTTCAAAATGTTAATTTTTTTTTATCTCTTAATACGTGCAGAGCCTGTAGCGACGTGACCACCTCTCAGTCCTGAGATCAACAACTTGTATCTTTTCTCCAACCTGGTTAGTCTGTCTAGAGGCTTGCAAATTGTATTGTTCTCAAAGAACCAGCGTTTGGTTTCCTTGCTTTTTCTCTAAAGTTTTGTCTACGTTCTAGTTCATTAATTTCTGCTTTGCTCTTTATTATTTCATCTGCTTAGTTTGGGTTTAATTCGCTTTCCTTTTTTCTAGTTTTTTATGGTGAAAACTGAGCTCATTGTCTTGAGACCTTGCTTATTTTCTAATACAGGTCTTTACTCCTATATATTGTCCTCAAGGCTGATCAAACAGCACCCCACAGAATTTATACAGTGTGTTTTCATTCTCATTAAATTAAAATATTTTCTAATTTCCATTTTGACTTATTTGGTTTATGCAGACGTGTGGCATTTGGTTTTCAAAGTTTGGGGTTTTCCAGGTATTGTCTTTGTCATTGATTCTTTTCTTTGCTTTATGCTTATAATTAGTGCCAGATGAAAAGGTGCCTAAGGCAAGATTGGAAGGGCCCCAAACGCAAGAGCTTCTGTCCCTGTGCAGCGAGGGCACAGCCACCCTCTAGATGTTATACATAAATATACTCACCAACCAGGAAGCTCCCTTGAGCTTGTGTTCAGTTTTTATCAAGTTTTAATTATACAGACATGATGAATTAAACCGCTGGCCACATGATTGAACTCAAGTTCTACCCAAGGGGTTGGAGTATGAGGCTGAGAGCTCTAACCCTCTAACCAGGGCTCCGAGTCTCTGACACGGCCAGCTCCTCCCTTGGCACAATTTCAAGGCTAGCCGCGAGTCACGTCAGTAGCATAAACTCAGGGGTAGTCAAACGTGGCTCCTTATGAAAGACAAAAGGCAGTCCTCTCAGGGGATTCCAAGAGTTTTTGAAGCTCTGTGCCATAAACCAGGAACCAACGGGTATCAGATATACTCTGTAGTGTACACGCAAGTAGTTAGGCGTTCTCGAGTCATCTTTCCTCAACTTTTTCCCAGCTCACTCGTGCTGTAGTCAGAGAACATACTGTGAATGAGTTCAGTCACCTAAAATGTGTTGGAAAATGCTCCTTGACAGAATATGATGGGTTTTGATTAAAATTCCATAGGCGCATGAAAAGAATGTGTGCTCTGCAGTGGTTAGGTGTCAGAAAGGTCAAGTTTGCTACCAATTATTTGTTACTTCACTGACTTTTGTGTGGAAAGCGAATTTGTTCTTTTTTAAAATTCATTTTTAATTATAGTTGACATACAATATTATAGTGATTAGACGTTTATATGCTTTAACAGTAATCACCCTGGTAAGTCGAGCAACCATCTGACACCACACATAGTTATCAGGATATTAGTGAATCTCTTCTCCGTGCTGTGCACTACATCCCGTGACTTATGTTTCACAGTTGGAAGTTTGTACTTCTTAATCCCCTTCCTCTTTATGGCCCATTCTCCCTACTCACCGCCCCATCTGGCAAACATCAGGCTTCTCTGTATTTATGAGTCTGTTTCTGTTTCATTTGGTTTGTCCACTGGTTTTGTTTTTTAAATCCCACACATAAATGAAATCATGTGGTATTTATCTTTGTCTGGTTTGTCATTGATTTTAATTTATTTCTATTGTGCTCAGAGATTGTACTTTGTATAACTTGAAACTTTTCATGTTTTTTGACACTTCTTTTATGTCCCAGGAGGTTTTTCATCTTGATAAATATCTCATGTCTACTTGGAAAGAACGTTCATCCTGTTGTTGGTGGAATAGAGTGCTCTCTTTGACTTGTAATTTAGGAGAACGATAAACTCCAAAGTAAGAAATTTTCATCTACAACATACATCTCTCTCAGGTTGAAAACTGGCAGCTATCTCTGCTGTATTTGCCCCAGGGTTATGTTTGCCATAATCCACACAGAACTTTAAAATACCTAAATAGTTCCAACATTCAAAAGTTGGAGTGTATTCACCATTGAAATTCTAGCTCCTTGGATCCAAATAAAGCCTGAATGACCAGGCTAGCAGGATCCCCTGACTTACACACCCAATCCCCCTGAAAACAGGAGGATAAAGTGGAGTTCAGATTTATAATGGGCCTTGAGAGTTCTGCGCAGTGTTCGGACTTGACTCCTTTTAGCTGATAGAAGCCATTGAAGAATGGTAAGGCAGAGAGATGCTGGGTGGTGCCTTGAGACAGTCATACTCACGTGTGGTCAGACCGCTAAGGCATATGAACGGTAGTGCGGTGGTAGAGAGGCAACTGGCACTGTCACCCAGATACAAAAGCGTAAGTGCCTGCAGCGTTGTTGGTCTGAATGTCATGAAACTGCTGGGTCATTTTCTGGTCTGGTTCAAGGGAGGAGACACATGTCACGCCAGCTGCCTCTTAGGTAGCAGGCAGGTTTGTCAGGTTAAACTAGGTTGATTCAAATGGCCTCTGGGTTTTTTCCTTGGCTCTCCAATCATCACCCCTCTGTTTAGTCTCATCAACTACAGCTGCCAAGTGAACAGAAAGATAAAGCAGGAAGAGAGATTAAAATCCAAAATTGGGGGCTGACTACACTCTACTCTTTTAACTCTCAGGACCCAGAAAAAACAATGGACCACTTCCATAAAGGTGTCTGGAATTCATCCTTCACTGCTTGGGAGTTTAGAATTTTTCCAGTTATTTGCTCTCTGTTTTATATACAGTAGCGACAATGAAATCTGCCAGTGTACTTCCTAAGCATATAGTCTGAGATGACAAACATTTGAACATACAAGCGTGGTGTGTGCTTTTGGTCATGGTTTCAAGACCAGCCACCTTCTAGTCACCACAGCCAGTGGTGTCCACACACACTTAGCTTTGTCCTTAGCTGCTCACAGCCTAGAGCTCAGAGGCCATTTCTCCACCTCTGTGCTCCCATTCCTCCTGGTTCTGCAACTTGGGGCCTTGCTGGGTAGGGCTTTCCTTACGATCTCATGAAACTGTAGTGAGATTGTAGTGTGGAAGAGAGGAATTTATCTCTCATCTTTCTCTCAACTCAACTATATACACTCGTGTGCACTATACAGACACGTGCATATACACACACACACACGCAGAGATGCACAAATTCCCTGCCAGGAACGGGGCTGGCCCACAAGACCCAACACTCCATTGAGGCGCGGGGAAGTCGTGAGCTGTTCCTCTTTTCTGAAACATCCACGGATTTACACTTGCTAGTTAGTTATGTGTCAGACAGCGACTTATGCTGGAAACGATGACATGGAAGGAAAGAGAAAAACAGGCCGACCCATAGTTCCTTTTGCATTCCACCCGCCCGTTGGTGGAATGTGTATGTGCCAGGCAGAGAAATGAGAACAGCAGAGCTGGTTCAGTGCAGCGTTTCCACTGCCTTGGTATGAAGGGAGGACATTGGCATGTCTGAGCTACGGAATGCAAACTGTGCCATTTTGACAAGCCCATGCATTAGTGAAAGTCTCTTATATTTGCATTTTAAGCTGGCATTGCACAACATAAAGATAAGTTGTAAGATTCATGCTAATGATTTAATGTGTTTAGGTTTTCTTTACTTAGAATGACAATAAATAGCAAGTGAAAAACACCATGACAAGTTGAGAGAGACACAACTGAAAAAGGAAAAGCTTTATATTTTAGGGCCTTTGAGTACTACATTTTCCCTCTGGTTTCTGAACACAAGGCCTGGCTTTTTCATTTTCCTCTGGACTGCTTGCTGCTGGTCCTTGGCAACTGGATGATGGTCTCTGGAGGAAGTTAAGGAACTAAGATGAACATGAGGCAGGAAGGGGACCTCACAAGGCCCGTTACTACTGATCCCGAGCAGGAAACAAAACACTACTAGAGTGAGTTAGGACACTTCCCTCACTGCCTCTCCTTTGTAGTCTCTGGTGCTTGCCCTGCCCATCACTAGGGGTGCGTTCAGCAGAGCAGGCGGCCCCTCCCTTAGATGAGAATGGTTGAGTCCGTGTGCCCCTCTAGGGCTAGTGTCACTGTAGTGAGTGGGGAGGCGTGGCACAGCCAGGCACGTGGGGCTGCCTGTACCTGGGGAGCCAGAGTGCTGTTTTCTCCTCTTTATAGAAAGAACAGCTGCAGCAAGGCCAGGCTGAGGCTCAAAATCAGATGCCCCTCGGTCTGGTCTTCTCATCGCACTAGGTGATGTCGGGAGCCGTGCGTATGGGCCAGGCCGATGGGCGCCCACGGGAGGATAGCTGGGCTTTGTGTACCTCCTAGATAGCCGCACGCCCTGGTTGGAGAGAAGCCGGGCTGAGCCTCCTGCTCTAGAATCCAGGGATCCACCCAGTCCCCAGGTGCTTTTGGGGTGGATGGTGCCTGAGAAGACACCTGAAGTTACTAGAAAGGGCTGCGCCCAGCATCCTGACCAAGCACTGTCACAGACTTTGCAGCCCAGCCGGCCTCAGCCTGGCTCCAGGCCCGGCGTCCCTGGGCTGTGGAGCGCCCCTGTCTGCACAAGTTGGCAGCACCGGCCATGGCATTGATGGGCTCCAGCTCCCTGCAAGGCGGCGGCTGGAGGAGACCAGACCTCCCCCTGAGGGGTCCTGGGCATTACAGAGGCGGGGCCTCAAGATGGACAAAGGCCTGTGGGGCTCATGTGATTACCTGGAAAAATGAAAGTGATATGTAAACATGCCAGAAGTTCCTGCAAGGGGAGATCTGTTACTTCTGATGAATTTTTAACCTGGGAGTGTGGGAAGGAGCACAATCAATGCACAATTTCAGCTTCTGTCGGCACCTGTCCTGGCTGAGAACCCGCTCCTCAGCTTTGTTTTTCTTTTAATGAGTGCAACAGAAGGAAAAATGGGATGGCAAACCTGCACAGTGGCCTGTGGCATTCACTGGTCTGATATTCCTTTCTGCTTTTTCATTTTAATAAAGGCCCAGGGGTCCCCAGCCAGGATGACATGTGACGGTGCTGAGCACAGATGAGAAGCACACGAGGACCCCTGGGCTGCAGAGGGTGCCCCGTGCCACCTGGCGCCGCGCCTCAATCCAGCTCTGGTGTTACTGCTCCGTACGCTATGCGGCTCTGCCTGGGAGGATTGAAAGCGCATTCCTATCTGTCTGTGTGTGAAGAGTTGCCAATTAAATAGGGAACTTTTGTTGTGAAGGCACGGGCAGCAGAAGCGTCTCTGCTGAAATGTCATTCTAGAAAAGAGCCAGACACCCGTACGACATCTCCATCGTTAGGAATCTGCAGATTTTTGAAAATCTCAGAAAACATTCCTGGAGAATATGTTTGTTATATAACTGAGGTTTTCTAGGCTACAATATCCCGAAAACAAAAATAATGCCCAAATACCACCCAACATCAGAGTACCTAAATATATAAAGCAGATACTAACCAAAATAAAAGGGGAAACACACAGAATCCATTAATAGCTGAAGACTTGAATACCCCACTCTCAAAAATGGATACATCGCCAGACAGAGAATTAACAAGGAAACAGCAGATTTAAACAATATTTTAACCAAATGGATGGAGTATCAGACACATGGTTATATGCAATTTTCTCAAGGGCACATGACACAGTGTCTAAAACAATAACTGGAAGAAAGCTGGAAAATTCACAAATAACGTACTTCTGAACAACCAATGAATCAAAGAAGAAATCAAAAGGAAAAAAAAAATCTTGAGACAAATGAAAATGGAAACACAACATACCAAGACTTATGGGATGCAGCAAAAGCAGTGAGAAGACTGAAGTTTATAATGAAAAATGCCAATATTAAGAAAAAAGAAAGATCTCAAATAAGCAAATAAACAACCTAAAGTTACACTTCAAGGAATTCAAAAAAGAACAAGCTAAGCCCAAATTTAGCAGAATAAAGGAAAATAACACAGAGTAGAGCACAAATAAATGAAATAGATAATACGCAAACCATAAAAAAGATGAACTAAACCAAGAATTGCTTCTTTGAAAAGCTAAACAAAACTGACAAATCTTTACCTAGACTAACCCAAAAAAAAGAGAAAGGACCTAAATAAATAAAATTATAGATAAAACAGGAGAAACTGATACCACAGAAATACAAGGGATGATAATAGATTACTATGAACAACTCTATGCCAAAAAAACTGAACCAACCTAGAAGAAATGGGTGAATTTCTAGAAATATACAAACTACCAAGACTGAATCATGAAGAAATAGAAAATCTGAACAGATCAATAATGAGTAGATGATTGTAAAAGTCATGAAAAGCTCCCAACAGAGAAAAGCCCCAGGACCACACGGTTTCGCTGGTGAATCCTACCAAACATGTAAAGAAGAATTCCCTCCCATCCTTTTCAAATTCTTCAAAAAATGAAAGGAAACACTGCCAAACTCATTTTAGGAGGCCAGCATTGCCCTGATACCAAAGCCAGATAAGGACTCTACAAGAAAAGGAAACTGCAGGCCAATATCCCTGATGAACATAGATGGAAACTTCTCACAGAACACTAGCATGCCAAATTCAAGACAGTACCTCTCAGCTGTTAGAATGCATGTGGTGAAAAGGAGGTGACAAGTGTGGCGAAGGTGTGGAGGAAAGAGAACTGTTGGTAGGAATGTAAGTTGGTGCAGGCACGATGCAAAACAGTATGGAGGTTCCTCAGAAATTAAAAATAGAACTATCATGTGATCCAGCAATTCCTCTTCTGGGTATCTATCCAAAGGGGGAAAAAGTTCACTATCTCAGAAAGACATCTGCACCCCCATGTTCATTGCAGCATTATTCACAGCAGCCAAGACGTGGAGACAACCGGAGTCTATGGACAAACGAGTCATAGAGAAAGGGTAATACATGAATGTTAGTCACCATACAAAGGGGAAATCCTGCCATTGGTGACAGCACGGATAAAGGCATGGAGGGCATTTTGCTGAGTGACATAAAACAGACAGAGAAAGACAAATGCTGTCTGATCTCACTTAAATAATGGAGAGCACGCTGCTGATTGCCTGGAGCAGAGAAGGGGGGGGGGCAGAGATGGGGTGAAGGTGGCCAAAGGTCCACACTTCAGTTATGAGTAAGTCTGGGGGACGTCACGTACAGCATGGGGACGACACTGAACAGTGCTGAATTGTATGTTGCAAAATCACTAAGAGAGTAGATCTTGGAAGTTCTCACCACGCAGAAAACAATTGTCACCATGTGAGGTGGTAGATCCTCACCAGCCTTATCGCGGCGATCATTTTGCAATATATGCATATACCAAGTCGTTACATAGTAGACCTTAGGCTTACACAGCTGTCTGCCAATTACGTCTCAGTAAAGCTGGAGAGATAACAATGTCCAGCGGGAGTAGCAGGAAAAC
Organism: Rhinolophus sinicus; assembly: GCF_036562045.2. NCBI lineage: Eukaryota > Metazoa > Chordata > Mammalia > Chiroptera > Rhinolophidae > Rhinolophus > Rhinolophus sinicus. The sequence goes on from NC_133758.1 coordinate 114,431,736, forward strand.
GTCCCTGCCCTTCCCTCTCCGTTGCCCCTAGAGCACTCCGAGCCACCTGTAGCCCTGGGCCTCTCCCGAGGGTGCCTTATACTGCACAGAGAAGTCGGCCCGCAGGCCTGGAGGTGCCCCCAGGCTTGCTCCTGCAGCTCTGTCCTCGCTGCTGTCACCATGTCTGCTTGCGGCTGTGGACAGTCCCTGCTCCAGGGCCTTCCTTCACACTGTCTCACAAAACACTGTCGCTCAGACGCTGTTACCTCTCAGACCTGGCAGCGACAAAATCATTCCGGCCTCTCTCTTCTCCTCGGTACATGTGGCTTGGAGACTCACTAGAAAGATGAAATTATCATTTGGGAAGGAGGCCATGGGTTGTCACAGCAAAGCACCAATTTGCAAAACCGTAAATCAAAAGTTTAGAAATGTCATTATCTTCCATTGGCTGGATCCCCCCACTCTTGAGCCATGTTAGGTAGCAGTTTTCATATGCAAAGCAGTCTGGAAAAAGATGGAATGCTGGTAATTCCAGTTTTGCTTTTTAGAATCACATCAGAATTAAATAACATTGAACAATCATGAAGGATATAGTCTTACATGTACTCTAGTATGTTCTGTACCTCAGCTGAGTGAAAATCAGGCAAGTTCTCCAAGGCAAGATCATGTGTTAAGACAAAACACACATCGGCCCAGGTCAAAAATTCCTCTTTTGTCAAAAGTCCGTGCATGCATGTTCAGAAGAGGCTCAGATTTCCAGAAAATGCTGCAAGGAATCCTAACCCCATTGCATAATCTTTGCGTGGGCTGAGGGTGTAGGTGCAATGTTACGTAAGCTCAGGGCTGAACATCTCTGCAAAGAGGCTGAGAGACGCTTCCTCTTGACAATGCATGATGGGAGAGCACAGCTCTTCGTGTGATCTCACCAGGAGGGAAACTGTGACAGTTGGTGGCTAAAATAAAAGCTTCATGACAAAGTGGCAGAATAGCCAGATTCATACATTCCCTCCATTTGCTACTTGGCAGTGAGTCCGCACACACTTGCTGACAAATACTATTCCCTCTGCTTCTGCGTTCAAAGGCTCATAGGAGAACTGGGTGCTGGGCATACATTAAAGCCACTGTGTTTGTACAATGCAGAGAAAAAAGGGTCTTGGGTAAGGTTGCCTGGGCACACATCTTTGCTCCATGTAACCTTGGGTGACTTAGTTAACTTCCCGAACTCTTAGTGTTTCCATCTCTAAAATGGGGACAACAATAGTATCTATCTTTCGGGTTGCCTCAAAAATTACATGATTAGTGTTAATGAATTTAACATAGTGCGTTCCATCCATTCACTGTCCTCAAATGGTAACTGTTAATACAGTTAATAATTCAGTCACCACATTTATTGTCTATTAGGTACACGCAGTTGAGTTGATTATTATAATAATTATTGAAAGGGATACAAAGAATAAATGTCTACTGGTAGGTACTGGAGGGCAGTCCAGAAGAAATGAACCAGGGACAGAGAGGGGGCGGCTTCAGCTCACAACCCTGTGATTTGGAGACTCTGCATTCATGAGCCTCTCCCAGAGGCCTCAGCCAGGAACAGGCCACCTCATACCCCAAACTTTTCTTGTCCCATCCCAGCCCTCTTGGTTCCTGTCCAGCTCCGATCCACACATGACGGGCTCAGCGTTGGAGGTGGTGTGACCCTGAGACCCTTCCAAACCTGACAGTGATTTCAGGCTTCCTGGGAGTCAGAACCCCTCCTCTGTGTTTCCTACTCAGCTGCTAATACCTGATAGCACTTTGTGGATCCCATCCCTTGGATTAATGGCTGGTGGCTCTGCAGATGGATTAAATGCCTGACAAGGAGCAACAGGTGAGGTGGCACCAGTTATCGGTGACGCCTAATCAAAGAACAGGGTACAGTATGAGATGGCCCGTCTCTGAGGACAAGCTACCCCTACATTCCAGTTTTACTGTGCTTGGTCCTGCCCATAAATTACCACTTTTGAAAAAACATACCACAGTTTTTTAAAAGGGAGGTTAATACTATATAATACTATATAATACCATACAGTTTTCTCAGCTATGCCACCACAGCTATAAGCAACAGGAGACAGACTAAATTAATTGAAATTCATCAAAGGTGAAAAATTTTGTGTTTTAAAAGACACCACCAAGACTGTGAAGGAATAATTCACAAGGGAGAAAATATTTGCAAGTGGTATAGCTGATGAGGACTCATACACAGAACATATAAAGATCCTGCAGAACTTAGCCACTGCACTGCGGTAGCTGGACACTGGCCAAAGCAGGAGCATTTCCACCACAAAAATGCCCTTGCGTTCCACCGGACCTGTTGGCTGGACTTCCTCCTGGGGTCCTCAGCGGGCGCCAGGCCCACCCCCACCCGTCCACTTCTGGGCTCTGGCCCCTCCCAGCTGCCCTTTGTACAGGTATCCAGAGCAAGGAGGTACCCAGAGACACTCAGGAGGACCCCTGATCCCACAGCCTTGAGGTGGGCGGAGGGAGCTGTAGAAATTCATCCGTTCAGTGTTCTCATCACTGTGGGCACCCCCTGCACCCTGCCTGTTACTGTCCTAGGCGCTGGGGTTCAGTGATGAATAAGACAAAGGCCCAATGCTGAGAGCACCTGCTACAGGAGGAGGCGGGGACAATGACCTGGACACAATGTATCCTGACATGACAGGCAGACACATATATATCCCATTCATATAGAATGTATACACTGCATTTATCTGTTTATAAATGTAACAAATATAAAGAGTTCTCTATAAATACAAATAAACTTTATCAAAATACATATAACAAATACACACACACACATAAATGCAGAAGAAAAACAAAGCAGGACAAGGGGAGCAGCAGGCTGTACTTTCATTCTCCTGCCTACAGGAGGCTGATGTTTGAGCAGAGACTGGGGTTTGAACAGCAGGAGGGAAATCCTGTGGGACAGCACCCCAAGCAGAGGCCCCAGGCTGCAAAGGGCAGGGGAGTTGGGAGAAGGCAGCAGAGGCTGAGCTGCAGGGCAATGTGCTCCACAGCCAGGAGCTCAGGTGCAAGCCCCGTTCTGGGTGAGGGCCCCGCCCGACTGCCCAAGACCTTGCTAGCTGGGACGAGGACTGCCGACCGTGTCTACACTGGTCTTCCCCCTTTGTTACTAAGAACGCTGGGGACCAGTGGACAAAGGCTCAGCCAGGTCTCTGATAGCTCATCCAAGCACAGGGTCCTCCAACACTGATCACGCTGCAGGCTCATTAGATCTGCTTTTTATTGGCCTTTTAATTCCAGTCGTTGGAACCACAGGAAATTGTCATTTTGGTAAGTCAGACTGTCACACTAACCCAAGTCTCTTGTTACTTTGGGGTGGGTTAGGAGCACGAAGGTGAACCTCAGGCAGATCAGGGTGACTCTCTCTGGACCCAGCGTGGGCTGCCTCTGCTGGCATTTATGCTACCTGCCCCCCTCTTCCCCCGTCCCCGCTCCCTCCCCTCCCCCCCGCACGGCACTCCTTGGTGGGGTTGTGCAACCACAGCGCCCCGCCGACCAGCTTGGCAAACTTGAACGTGTTTCCAAACGGAGCTCCTGGTGGCACTGCTGGGCCCTGCTCCAGCCCCATTGTTTCCAATATCCCAGGCCGCGGTGGGGGTGGGGTGGGGACTCTGCATTTCTATCAAGTTCCCAGGTGCTGCTGGGCAGGGACCCGCTTTGAGACTCGCCGCACTGGGTGTCTGTTGCATGAATGAAGGTTCTGTTGGGTTTCAGGGCCGAGAGCGCGGCACGGTCACTCACTGCCCTTCTCCAGCCGTCGTCCTCCCCCGCTGGCCCGCCCTCCGCCCGCCTCACCTCTGCTAGGTGTCTCCACTCCCGCAGCTCCTCCCCGCCCCAGCGCGGCGCGCGCGTCCGGACCCCGACCCGGCCCAGAAGGGGCGCACTCCCTCCCTGGGGCGGAGGATAGGGGAGCAGCTGGGAGGCGCCGCCCGACCCGTTCCCGGGACGCACCCCCGGCGGGCGGGCGGCCGGAGCGGCGGGGGCGGCCCCGCGGGGGAGCGGCGCACCTTGCTCCCGGCGCCCCCGCCCCGCGCCAGCCCCTCCCCGCGCGGCCCGGCCCCTTCCTGCCGTCCTCCCGGCCCGCCGCTGTCCTCCGCCGGCCCGCGTGGGCGGACGATGGGTCAGCGCGGAAAAAGTGAATGAGGGCGGCGGCAGCCAGCGCCTGACTGCCGGGCCCGCCGGCTCCATGGACGCGCAGCTCGCCTCGGCGGCCAAGCCCCCCACCGGGTAAGCGGCGGCGGCGGGGCACGGGCCGGGGCTTCGCTGCGCTCGGAGGTCCGCGGCCGCCCCGCGCGCTCGGCGCCGGGAGGGCTCGGGAACGGGAGGGCTCGGGGCACCGGGGCGGGCGCGGGACAGGGCGCCCTTTCTCTGGCCGGCGCAGAAGGGGGTTGTGTACTTTGTGCGCCCGGGTCGTTGCCCAGGTGACAGTGTCACGTTGAGGCCCGAGCATATTTCGCGTGTGTGTGTGCGTGCGCGCGCCGGCCCCCTTTGGGAGGTGCCCGCGGGCAGAGTCCCCACGGAGCCCCGAGCCCCCCTCAAACTCCCTGGAGCGTTCGCCCTGGGGGGTGGGAAGGCGGTGGAGGCCTGGCCTCCGACTCCAGCTGTCACTGACTTTCCGCCTGCGGGTGTTCAGTCGAGTGCCCCCACCCTGGGCCACGGTGCCCGCAAAATAGAGGGGAGGTTTCGCGACTTCTAAGATGTGGGGGTCCCGAGGTCTCGGAGGGTCGTGTAGAGGGCGCTGCCCTGGAGGTTTCCGTAAGGATCAATCTCCCACCCTGGCTTGCTTTTCTGGGGTCCCCTGGACAGTGGACAGGGCGCGAGGTGGGACCGGTCTGAGGTGGAGACCCCGAGCTAAGACCTGAAATCAGGGCTTGGTCCCCGCCTCTGGCCGCACCTTAGCGGTGTGTTAACGTCCTCCTCCCGTGCGTGTGCGGTCACGTGTCACACACATTTTACTCTCAGAAAGTAAAATTCCTTGGACCAGAGAAACAGACCAGCCCTTTACCTGGACAATGAGCCGAGTCTGAGCCGTTGGAGACCCAACCAGGCTGCCGGCCTGGGCGCTGCGGGGCGGCGCGCAGTCCTTTCGGGCTGGTCTGCAGCACAAGTGTTATGAGTCCTGCAAATGGAATGATGGCGGGGCGGGCCAGCACCTGCTCCCCAATAGGCCCACTTTCCACTCTAGCAACTGGTCTTGAACCAGGCCGCTTTGGGGACAACTAATCTGTTTTCTATGCAGTTGTGGTTCACTGACTCACTCAGGCCTGCGCCCGTAGGCCTCCGTGCTGCCCAAGTCTGCAAGAGGTTTTCAAACCGGCTTTTCTTTTTAAACTCTCCCTTTAATGCCAGGAAAACAGGGAGCCAGGTTAGCAAGTTAAATAACACTGAAGCTGAGGAATGTGAAAAAGAACTTTTTTTTTGTAGTGCCTTTAGTGGTGGTTATGTAATTCCCTCTGAGCAAGCAAATCTTCCCCCAAAAGAAAATAAGTGTGGGAACCCCTTTTCATGGTAATGAGCACCCCGACATGACAGAAATATGAAGCAGAATTTCCTTTAAATCAGTGGCTTTGGTGGCCTGTGTGATGAGCCTGTTTAAGGGACTGAATCATTTTGTCACTGTCATCACCTTATACGTGAATATGAAGGAGAGATCATTTAAGAGGCCAGCAAAAGTGTGTCCGGAGCATTTGTAAAGTCCTTTAAAGGAATCTGATCATAGGAGTGGGACGGTGACGAGTGAGACCGGGCACTGTGTCCAGCCTGGTGCCGGATCGGGGAGACGGAACCCAGCGTCTGGTCCTCTCCATGCTTTTCCGAGCTCTGCGTGGCCGTCACACTGCGTCCCCCCAGGAAACAAAGGACTTGTGCCACGGATGTGATAAAACACCAAACTGTTATTACGGATACATGTTGGTTCTTTTCCCACACTCAACCCACAGCATCTGCTCTGCTTGTTTCACCATCTTTGTCCAAGAAATGTAGATGCATGGCTTTTCACTTCTGACATTTCGAATTAGTTTATCAATTGTCATTTGTTTTCGTACCTTTAGAGAAGAGACATCTAGGAAATGTCAGTGTGCTTGTGTTTTCCAGACAGGAATTACATGTTTAATAATGAGCAACTGTCAATTAAAACCTGAGGGGAGAAATGGTCCTGGGCGTTTGGAGTCTCTTATGTAATTGAGGGGTCGTGCTGGCGGACCGGGAAGCAGAGACACGGGTGTGAAATTTCAGGCTTTCGTACATGTTTGCGCCAGTCAGGCCCTGATGGCTGTCCACTGCAGTGACTGTTTCCTCTTCTCCACCCCGATCTTTTGTGGCTTGACAATGAGGCGGAGCCTGCCATGCACTCCAGGGACACGAAGGTCGTTTCCTCTGACACTGTGAGCGATGGTTATCAAATCAGACTTGCAGTCAGTGATCGGTTTTCCACATGATGGTGAACAGCTGCCATCATGCACTTGTCGTTGGCTGGGACTAACAGTCTCGTTCTTGTGTAGAAACGAGCTGGTCGGAGACGAGGACTTTAGACTGTCACGTTATAAAATCAGGTCTTACAAGCGCTTCTTGAGGACCGCTGGGGGCCAGAGAAGTTAGGGAATAAATTCACAGATTGGATGACTGATTAAATTATTAATAGATGGTTATTAGTTATATTTGCTGAGGGCATAAGTATGCATTTTTAGTCGGATTGAAATGGTACGTTTTTAATAGTAATTTCATTAAGACAATGTCTTATGGCAGACTTAACTGACTGGAAAATATTCTTTTAGGAAGGAGGACATGTCAGAAAGAAAAGAACAAGTCAGACTTGGTGTGACTTCAAGGGATTTTAGAGTTCAGGTGAAGTGTAATAATTAACAGAATGTTCTAGAATACAAGAAAAGGCAAATTACCTTTTGGCAAAGTTCTCAAATATTTTTAAGTCCATTTAAGATTATCTGTTTACTTTGAATTTATCTGTTTCTGTGTAAGATGCATTCCAGTAATCGGTTATGGAACAGTGTTAAATTTCGCAGTGGACCTATATGAATAAGAATGTGTTGGGTTTGTCAAGGATACTGGTTAATTTTTTTTCTATGGAGAAAACACATATTTCTGCAGAATGGATTACTCTCCAGTGATATGAAATGTCAAAAGAGCTGGCACATTTGATCAATGGCTGCATTCAAGCACTATGCTTATGTAAAACGCAATGGAACTTTGCTAATCAATTTCATCAAAATATGAGCTTCATGTAGACATAAGGGGTAGCATATCTCTGCATAAATTTGTATTTATTTAATCAAGTTACTAGAAAAGGAATGATTTAAAAAAATTAATCGAAGTGGGTAACGTGCGTTGCTCTTGTCCTGTCAACACCCAACGTGATAATAAGTATAAGAGTCTTGCTATGATGACATTTTCTATTCAGCTCTCACAGCAAACCAATATTAATGGAATGTTAACACGTGTACACCATAATAAGACATTTGGGTTTCTCTTTAAGTTTTCTAGGCTTTTGGCTAACATGTTAGAGAATGTGTTTACATTCTTTAAAATGATAACACCACGTATAATTATTTGTTACATTAAGCTTTTCACACTTATTTGAGGTATATTTTTAAAAGGTGTTACTTCTGAACTATTCTCTTTTTTTTCTATTAATTTATCAGGGTAACAATGGTTAATAATATTAGATAACCCCCAATTTTCATGTTGGCAATTCATCTAAGAAAGTCAAAGTTAGGGTGATGTAAAGTGGAAAGTAGGAACTTGATAATTTTTCTCAATAAATTAGAGGAGTTGGACATTTCCCTGTTATAATATCAGACTATCTTTGAGCTTTTAAATATTTCTCAGTGGCTGTGGTTGTTAAGGATGATGAAACTGCAGTGTGATTAAATTTAAATTTGTAAGGTGTTGGGCCTGTCCCTGTCCTGCGTCCAGGAACTGTGGCCTGCAGCCCCCTCCCCGTCCCCCCCCACCCCGCCCCGTGTTCCCTGTATACCCTTCACCAGAGCCCAGGCAGAGTGACAGCCCCACACACGCAGCTCAGGGGTCAGTGGCCTCTTTGATCTGGGATCTGGGATTTGTGTGCACCCGAGTGCTCCCCTAATTATTAAGAAAATAAGATTATAGGCTGTATCTGCACCCCCATAATAAGTAGTTTAGGTTTCTAGGCCTTTTGTGCTTTGTTACTAAGTTTATCATTGAATTTAATTGCATTTGATCAGAAGTTTTAAAAAGTGAGCAGAAATATTTGATATCAAAGTAGTGTTTAGATCAAGGATGTGCAAATTTAAAATATATAAACACTGGGTTCTGATTTAGACTTGAAGTAAAAGCATTTGGTGCGGGGTTAATGTTTTCATTATGTGTGTCCTCCCATGGCTGCTTCTGTCCCTGTCCACATTTAATGGTGACGGCTGTGGATTCTGTGTGTTGGTTAATTTCAGTTATGCATTTTCAGTTTCTTTGTACTATAACAGAACGTAGATTTGATATATATGAAAGTTTTCATATATCTTCATCTGTACTTTTTCTCTACATAAAATATTTAATTGTGACTTATACGATTGGTATATAGATATATATTACTATATTGATAATATGTTTTTTTACTCTTTTATGATTTTCATTTTTTTAAGCAAACTGTAAATGTTACCCTCCCCTGCCCCCATTTTATGCCTTTGCTTCTTCACTGTCTCCTGCCACTTGAATGTTTACTGTTCAGGGCCACTTGCCGGCTTTCAGCACCTGAATTGATGGCAGCATTGTGTCATATCACATTTGTCAACTGCCTCTTCCTGCAGTAGTTATTAAACCTTTTTCTCGTGTATACTTTATGTGGTTTTATTTGCTTTTTACAAAGCTAATGATGGTCATTATTTTCAAGACCTAATGGTATTGATTCTAGGCTAGACTTTGCTATGTCCTCTGGTGAGTCTCCAGCCATGTCTGTTTCCTATTGTCTGGCTTAGAGACCAAGCCCCTCTGGAGGAAGCTCACTTCCCAGCTGGAAGATACTTTGTAGCCTTTAGGGTTTCACATGCTTCTGTCTGGTCTCCCTGCTTAGCTGTCATCTACAGGTCCAGTCCAATTAGAATAAATTCCACAGCCTAACACATTTCTATTAAAAAAAGGAAAAAGCTTTTCAAGCAACTGTGAGCATGTATTTTATTTAGCTGCATTTGACTAGACAGCTTCTCAGACCACAAATACTTTTGCAGATCCAATCCCCACCTCCACCAAACCGAGTGATACCTTTTTTAAGAGACACTGATTGCTTTAGATAAGTCATTGAAGCCCTTATCCCTTTAAAAATATGTATATATGTGTGTATATATACACATATATATATGATATAAATCTCCAAAGACGATCCAGATAAACCAGGAGTCATTGATCCACCCCCCTTCTCATCTTGTTGCTCAAGAACCCGGATGAAGAACCATTGTCTTAGGGACAGGACGGGCTCCCCTCCCTGCAGGCAGCAGGCTGTCCTTTCTCTGTGGGGCAGGTGGGTGTGCATCTCCCTGGGCGCCCAGAGGGCAGTGGCTTCCTGGGTCAGCAGGGTCGCTTTCCCTCATCACAAATGCCTTCTGGGTGGTAATTATCCCATTTGACTTTCTCCAATCAAAGGTGACAGGCAGGCTTGGTGGGAAGAGCACAGGCTCAGGAATGGAAAGGCCTGGTGGGGTGGGGCCCAGCATCAGCTGTGCAGACTCAGCTGACCCTCCTTAGTGTCCCCTGCGGCCACCCTCGTGGCACCTGCCCCTCCCCCGCCCAGATGTTCGGTATCCATGTCTGTCCAGCACAGGGGCCGCTGAGCACGGGACATGTAGCCAGTGCGACAGAGGCACCTGGGTTTTCACTTGCTTTCGTTTTCATCGTTGAAATGTCAATAGCCCTGGGTGGCCAGTGGTGCCACTGTGGATGGCCAGTTCCAGTGTCTCCTTTGGTCACTGTCCCTTTGTCCTTTCTGAACCAGACCTCCCACTGCTTTGTGATACTTTCTCTCTCCTCCTGGCACACAGTTGCAGCCCTGGCCTCTCTGGCTTCGCCCAGGCCTTGGAGAGTCCCTCCTGGGCTGCCACCTCTGTGGGGAGCCACAAACAGGATTTGGGTTTTGTCTAAGCGTCTGTAACCCACTGAATTCTGAGCTCGGACACAGGGATGGTACTCGAGCGTCTGTGGCGCAGCACATGGCACCCAGACAGAGCCCAGGAAGTCAGTCCTGCTTCCCTGTGTCCACGGAGGGTGTTGGAAGATGATCTCAAGACTCACATAAGCTCTAAAATCATTACCTTTGAAGTGTTCCCAGAAACTCTAGATACCGCCTAAAAAAAAAACAAAAAAGGCCTCTTTTCCTGATACTGCCACTTAATCTTGTTTTCGCCAGACTATGTGACAGCAGATCAGTTGTCACTCAAATATTTCGGACTCTGCTCAGATGCAGCTTGCCAGCTGTGGGTCCTGGGCCCTGCAGAGTGGAGAGGTGTTAGTTGTCTCATTTGAGAAACATAAAGTGACTGTATCAGACAATCCAAAGTGACGGTGGCTTCAAGAGGAGGGCATTCTCTCTGTCCCTTATGAAAAACTCAGTGCTGGTGGCCCAGGGCTGGCGCTGAGGTGTGCTATGCTCTGAATGTCTGTGTCCCCCACCCCGAATTCATACATTGATAATCCCAACCCCCATGTGATGGTGTCAGGAGGTGGGCCCTTGGGATGTGATGAGGTCATGAGGGTGGGGCCCCCGTGATGGGATTAGTGCCCTTAGAAAGAGACCCCACAGAGGGCCCATGGCCCATCTGCCCTGTGAGGACACAGCCAAAAGTCTGGGACCCAGAGGGGGGCCTCACCTGACCCTGCAGGCACCCTGACCACAGACTCCCAGCCCCCAGGACTGCGAGAAATAACTTTCTGTTGTTCATAAGCCACCGAGTCTGTGGAGTTTTCTCATTGCAGCCCAAATCACCAAGATAGGGTGCCAAGTCGTGGGGGCCAGCTTCTTTGTATGTTGTTGCGCTGCCACGGCCCCCATCTGCTCCAGCCTGGCTTGCGGAGGACACCTAGAAGGGGGTCGTGCCTTTCTGTTTAGGGTTTGACCCACAAGTCGTACGTTTCCGGGATCAACCCCCTCGCCCCCCCACTGTATAAGACCTCAGTAGCATTTGCCATTTGTGCAGGTCAGCGGTCTCAGGTACATTCACCCTGTTGTGCAACCACCTCCATTTCCAGGACTGTTTTCCACTTCCCTAAACTGAAATTCTGTCCCCATTAAGCGGTGACTCCCCCGCCCCCAGCCCCTGGCACCCATCTTTCTACTTCCTGTCTCTGTGAGTGTGGCACCTGGAAACAACAGACAAGTGGAATCTTAGCGTGACTGGCTCATCTCACGCAGCGCACTGCCCTCCAGGCCCCATGTCTAGCCTGGGTCAGAAGGTCCTTTATAAGGCAGAGCAATCCTTCACTATCTGAACACACCGCCATGTGAACCATTCTCTGTTGTGGACAGTTTTGCTCCCGCCTGTTGGCTGCTGTGAACGTGAGCGCACAGACACCTGTCCCTGTTTTTACTCCTTTCAGGTAGATGCCCAGAAGTGGGGTGGCTGGGTTGTAGGGGGGTTCTATGTATAGGTTTTTACCTCCGTCCTGTCCGTACAGCGGTGGAACCATTTTGCATTCCCAGCAGCAAGCAGCACAAGGCCTCCCGTTTCTCCACGTCCTCGCCACTGGCCTGTCCCAATGACCTGGCCACTGAAAGGCTTGGCGGCAGCTTCCAGCAGTCTTTGCCGAGAGGGTCACGGGGACTGGGAGGGCAGACTGGCAGGTGACTGTGCTGCTCCCCTTGCCACCAGGTCCTGGGGGGCCCCAGGTTTCGTCAGAATGGGTGCCCCAGCAGGTCCTTGGCTCTGCTGGAAAACATCTCAGTTTGCTCTGAGCACAGCTTGCAGAAAATGGTGCAGGGTTCCACAGGGTGGCTGTGGTCGACTGGCTGCTGGCATCTGGGACTCAGTCTCCCTGTGCGTCCTGAGGGTGGAGAAGGTGGAGGCACCCCGCCCTCTGCAGGAGAGTCTGCGCCCAAGGCTAGCGGTGCCGGCTTCCTGTCTGGAACAGATCAGGATGCCAACATTTTTCTCTTAACGATGTCATCTGTCACCCCTGCCATGCCCACCTTTGCTTGTTGAGGATGGGCACCAGCCTGGAAAGGTGGAGAAGGAAGAGGGCTTCCAGGGCCTGGGGAATTGGGTGGGTTGGAGAGAGCGGGCCTAAAATAATGAGAAGTGCCTGCAGGGGGTTTGTCTCAGCATCGGTGCTCTGTGTGGCCCGAAGAGTCAGAGAATATAAGGGAAATGAACCTACAATTACGTGCAAATAGCTTGAACAATTCCATACTTATGCAGCAAACTGTGGGGAAGGCATGTGATGGAAAAACCAGCTCTGTGTGTGTGTGCCTGCGCTGTGCGTGTGTGAGCATGAGTGTGTGTACACGCGTGTGTGTACGTGTGTGTACATGCGACATGTGTACATGTGTGTACGTGTGTGTACATGTGTGTGTGGGGGTGAGAGTGAAGTTGAAGCTGACTTCTAGCACTTGGCAGAGCAACAAATCCTGAAATCAGATTCTGGCAGTTTTTTCAAACCTAATGTTTTGGGAGTTGAATTTAAAAATAGCTTGGGTGGGAGTGATAATACAGCGAAAGTGTGTATTTGTGCTCACGTGGCTAATTTTGGAGACTTAAATACAGTTTTGTTGGCTGGAGCCCTATTAATTAAGAGCTGAACCCGCAAATGTCCAATACAGAAACCATTGGCTTGGAAAGAGACAGAACCACTGTGGCCAGAATCTCATGCCACTGAGAGCTGCTCCTGCCCAGATGCGGCTCTGCCTGCCCACTCCGCACCAGCTGCCCTGCCCTTCCATCCTGCTGTCTGTAATTATCCTGCAGAATTGCTTTGGGGTAGGATTGAAGGCTTTCTCCCTCCTCCTACTCTGTGTCTAAACCCCTTCTTACATAATGATGGTTAAGGCAGCGTCCTGACACCATCACACACACACAGAGTGAATCACAGTCTCACAAGCACCGAGTCACCCAGTTAGAATCAGAAAGTGTCCTGGGGTCGTGAAGTCTTAGCGTGCCTCGTGCCCAACCACCCGCATCGCTGCCCTTCCCACTTCTCCCAGGCGTTTGGTCGTTTTGATGCACTGACCGCAAGTTCGAGAAGACGCCTGAATGAGGTCCGTGTGTGAATTTTAGAACATTCAGAAAAGGAATGAAAACTAGACTAACTTAAATTGAAAACGACTTTAATTGAAACGTTTCCTTACTAGCCATCAATACTTTTTTAACTTATCATAATGTTTCACATTTTTAGAATGACGAGTTTTGGGTTGTACATTTTTCTAGAAGGAGGAAACGAGAGTTCTTCGAAAGGTCTCGCCTTACTTCGCATTTTAGTCACCTGTGATAATGATATTTCCGGCTGACAGGAGACTCATCATCCGCCCTGGGAGCTGGGATCCCCGTAGGCCAGCCGAACTTGGCAGCAGTCATCTCTCCGCAGCCTATGGCTGGGGTTGTCACGTGGCTGTGAAGTCAGCTCCTTGTCCTGTGCTGTCCCATCACATAAGGCAGAAGCCCAGGGCAGTTTCCAAAGCCCCATTTGCTAAGTAAAGCCCCTGTGTGGTTTCTGCAGGGAGACAGGCGGTGTCAATCAGCTGTTTCTGAGCCACCCGTGTTGCTCGACCGCATTTTCCTGAAGACACGGTTACTTGTGAGCATCTGTGTGGCTTCTTCCTTGCCTGAGACGCACGACACTCCCCACCTGGCATTTCTAGCTGCATACTAACGCCTGCGACCCTTATTTGGCACTTCCTGTTTGAAAGCCGCACGCGGGGTGTGGGAGGAAAGGACCAGATCCAACTTCGTGGGGCACCGTGAACACATTTGTGAATGAATACAGTGCATCCCATCCAGTTGTCCTTTCTCCCCTAGCAGGATGTCTGCCCTGCCTCGGGCTGGCTGAGGAATTAGTAAGCGTTTCCCAGCCTCCCTTTTGTGCTGGATGTAGACTCAGCTCACTGGCTTGTGCCCATAGGTTTACTGAAAGCCCAGACCTGTTCTCCTGCCCCACAAATGGGCTGCTGTGCAAGCAGAAGCTGACAGAGTGGATGCATGTGTGGTGACAGCAGCTGCCTGTGGGACACCTTAGCCTGGGGCGTCGCCTTAGCCTGGGGGTCACTTTCATTTGGGGGTCACCTTAGCCTGGAGGTCACCTTTGCCTGGGCCGAGCCATGACAGCCTCGCCAAGGAGCCGGGTCACCTTTACCTCCTTCGCCCTGCAGGCCGGTGGGCTCCTTGAACAGGAGCCTCCGAGGGCTGGTGTCCTCCGTCTCTGGCCCCCAGCAGGGAGGAGCTCAGAGGAAGGAGAAAGCCCAGTGGCCCTGCAGAGCGGACTGTGGTCCCTGCTGGTGGCCATTGCTGTGCTGCTCTGTTCTGACACCAAGGGACCAGGAAGGGGAAACGCACACCTAGGTGCCCTGCTGGTGTCCAGTTGGGGGTGTTTTAGTGTCGTTGAGGTGCTGTGCACATGGTTTCTTAGCTCACTCGGCGAATACGCGAGCGGAACGGCCCTCCGTCGATTTCCCACTTCACTTTCTTTCCTAACTTGTTCTTCCTCACGTTCACACAAGTGATTTACCCCTCGGGATGTGGTGCTTACCCTGTACGGAACCCTCTCCTACTGGGTAGGGCCGATAGTTGTAAATGGCACGTGCAAAGCAGGGGAGCTACCTTTTGCCTCTTCCTGTCACTGCCGAGCTGGGGAAAACATGGCTGTAGACGAGGCATCTGAATGGCAGCCCCACCGGGAAATGATATGTTTGAAATGTTTCCTTAATGTTTACTTCTCATTTTCTGAGTGTAAAATTATACAGTGTTCTTATGTCAGGGTTTAGACTTTAACAGATGAGGTTAATGGGAAGTAATGGATGACTCGTTTGAAACTGGGCTTTAATAACATACTTGTGTGCAGGCGGTACATACGCCACTTTACTAGCATTTCTACTGAGGTGGGGTGGTGTTTTGATCATTCTGAGTGTCCCCTGGCATTGACATGTGTTTTCATTAACTTCATACATGCAAAAGTGACATGTCATTGGGAAAAAACGATTTTCCCCCAGGCTTCACTTGTGTCCCTTTTTCTTTTGTCAAAGAGAAGTACAGACCACCCGTTGCTCTGCACTGGACGAGGAACACGGGCATTTGGCAGCTGTCTGGTCCCTTCCAGGGTGAGGGTGTGACGATGGTCGGAAAGCCAGGCCTTCGCATCCACTGTCTGCCACTTGAAGGCGGGCAGCCTGGGCGTGCTCAGCCCCCCCAGGACTAACATGGAGATGCTTTAACGCCTGGACGGGGTGTAGTCTCCTGGCTGTTGGGCCGGGGAGGTTCTTACAGGACTTTGCTCCAAACCTGGGCGGCGTCCAACATCCTTGCTTGATATCTTTTCCCCATGAAGAGCATATACAATAAATATGTGAGCTCAGCGCTGCACACAGTCAGCCATCTGTCACATACGTCCTATCAGCTGCTCTGCCGACTGCACAAAGCAAAAGGATGACGCCCTGCACACGTTGGTTTGGAAGTCAGATGCCAGGCCGAGCTCGTCTGTAGGTCCCCTGGGAGGGTGCATCTGTGACCCAGACAGCAGCTCAGAGGGCATTCGCACTCTCCCCGCTTGCGTTGGACCAACAGGCAGCCTACATTTTGGGAAGTGTGTCTACGCTTGTCCCAGGAAACATGGACGAGCTTTGTCAGCCCCGCACCCCAAGCGTGTGAACTTGGTAGAGATCCGTGTTCAGTATTTGCAGCTTTGACAGACATTCCTCTTGACTGTTTAAAGCAGGGGTGTCAAAACTGCGCCCCGCGGGCCAACTGCGGCCCGCAATCCATTCATTGTTAATTGGCCCGCAGCAAATTCCAAAAATATATTTAGTTTACTTAAATAAACCAGGTGAGGCAATACGTACTTCACTTCGAGTGAGTGGCCTGGCTGTTTGTGTATTTTACCGCATATGGCCCTTGGTGAAAACCATTGAAAAAAGTTTGGACACCCCTGGTTTAAAGTAACTTCCTAAGGCTTGAGGGGCTGAGCTTGCTGTGGGCCTCCTGCCGCCTCAGCCTGGGTTGGGCCAGTCCCCCGCCCCCTGCTGCCCACAGCGCCCTCAGCGCCTGTGGCCCCCGCAACTCCGTGCCCTCCACCCGCTGCTGCTCGCAGCCCCACCATCCCCTGCCCCATGTTGTGTTCCTGAAAGTGATGGCTGCGTGGACCTCATCGGGGGGTTGGGCTGTGGACTCCCCATCCAGGTTCTACTATGTCTCGTGTCCCCAGGTTTTATAAAAAAAAGGGCATACAGCGTTTCTAAAAGCAGAAATCCGAAGTTATGGCCTGTTCTGTGAACTTATTAATGGGGCTTGGGAAAATATTGCTGTATTACTGCATTTGAAAAGTAATTTGTGAATGCGTACTCTGAGCAGGCAGTGGTGGAAACAATAGCTTATTTCTAAGAATGCAACCCCACAAGTGGGTATTGTTGTCATAGTTGCAGCATTAGGTTGGGAAAATTGAGCCAATGATTTAGCACATGCCAGAAAGTGAGTCACCACGACTGCCCGTGGGGGCAGCTGAGATGCCTGTGACACAGCCCACTGACTGAGCTTTCTGTCGCCCTGTATCATTTCTTCTTTTAGGATACGAGTAGTGAGTGGTTATGTCAGAGTGACCATGAACTCAGGTTAAGTCCCTACATTTTGAAAGCACTGTTATCCTAGAATTGTGACTCTTTAGAAAAAATAAACTGCCCCCTCACTCTAGCAGTAGAATGTCTTGGGGTAGCATTTGGAAGAAATGTGTTCCCGTACTCACTCACATGTTGATACCATGAGCAGGGTTGAAAGAGGTGAAAAGGTGACTCAAGCAGGACTCTGTCCTCCAGAGGAGAGATGGAGGTGAGCGTGAGTGGCCACAGGGCCAGGGAAGCTCCGAGGAGGGCACAGGAGAGAGGAGGAGGGAGAGGGCGTCCATCAGCCTGGTGAGAACATGGTGGTGCAGGTGGGGCAGGTGGGGCAGGTGGGGCAGGTCACTGCTCCTGCCGTGTGCCCAGGCCACGCAGCAGCAGGACCGGTGTCCTGGGTGCTTATCAGGCACTGCTCAGAGCACTTGTACGTGTCACCTCACTTCACACTTACAGCAGCCTGTGAGTGTGAAATGGGTGCTCCTGTTTCTCCCATTTCTACGTGAGGATCTGAGCCACAAAGCGGTGGGTCAGTGTGACTAGGATCAGCCAGACGCCCTGGTGAACCCAGATCTGAATCCATAGTCACATGACCTAGCACAGCTCTCAACCCTGCCGTGTACCCTTCAATATTTGTGGAAAGGTCACTGTGGGCCCGGACAAAGTTCTGGCCTCAGTCTAGGAAGTGGGCAGGGTTTCCTAGGAAATGTGAGCAGCGGGATCCAAGCCAGGAATGCAGGTGTCGTGGGAGCAATGAGCACGGGGTCTCTGGGCCGTCTCCTGGTTTCTTACTTCATTCCCAGTGTGCCCCAGGAGAGAAGGTAACCACTTACCAGGCCTGGCTCAGGGGACCGCAGCCGGTGCTCACGTCACACAGGTGGGGACTCAGGCCCAGGCCTCCGAGCACACACTGCTCTGTCACCATGGGGCATGTTCAGTACGAAGCACCAGGGAACGCTGGCCACGGGACACAGCCCTCTGTGCTATAATAACTGCAGTTTGAGTTTGAGATCAAAGGCAAGCATTCGCAGATCTAATAATACAGGAAGAAGAAGCGAGGCCAGGGGACCGGGTTTTGGGATCAGAGATGCTGAGCTTGAGTTTGCAGCAGTCAGTCCCAGGGCCAGTGCCACTGAAAGTGTGGTCCCTGGGCCCACCTGCCTGAGCTGAGTATGCAGGTCACACCCGGCACCTGGCACTTCTGTAGCAGCTTGGTGCTCCTGTGTCTCCCCAGTGCCTGCTCGGAGAGGTGCCTGGTGAGCAGGGGGTGCATGGCTGTGCTCTTGTGGCCTGCTGTGGGGGCGCCTGTGGGCTGAGTGCTTTGCGTGCATGTCATTACCCCCTCGGTAGACCTGCCCGTAGGGACCAATACTGGCCCCAGTGTGGGACTGAATCCCAGAGAGGCTAACCGACTTCATCAGCGTTACAGGCCCCACGCTTGTAGTTAGGAGGCAGTGTGACAGCCACCCCCTCTGCCCCCCGCCCCACACCGTTTCAATTGATAGTATGTTCTGTCATTCTCAGCAGGACTGCCAGCCTCTGCTGTCCCCACCCCATTGCAGGCTCTCCGGAGGGCCCAGGTCCGCAGGGCTGGTGTGCCTGGGGCTGAGAGGTGCCAGACATGGGACCTGGGCCCATGCACTGAGGAGTATCACTCCTGCCCCCAGTTTGGAACTGTGACCTCAGGAAGAGACAGGAGAAGCTACGCGGAGCCTGGATCTCCGAGTCCCCACTGGTTTCCCTTCTGTCCCCCAGCAGTGTCAGACTGAGGGGTTTGCACAAGTTCTGTCTTCCTTGACAGCCAACTTCAACCTCCCAGGCGGCCAGACAGCAGGGAAGGGCTGCAGGGACATTGCAGGCTCACTAAATCTGTCTTCAGAATGAAGGCCCAGTGCCCTGAGAGGGTGCATGTGTGCCCGTGTGTGTTTGTGTGCGTGCATGCATGTGTGTATGTATGTGTGTGCACGCATGTGTGTGTATGTGTGAGCATGTGAGCATGTGCACGTGTGCTCGTGTGTGTCTCTGTGTGTGCGCGTGTGTGTGCGTGTGTGTGCAGGTGAGTGTGTGCACGCGTGTGTGCATGTGTGCGCGTGTGTATATACACTATGGAGGTAGTCTCTGCTCCTCTCTGGACAGGACGTGCTGTGCTCCTGTGTGGCCTTGGTGTGGGGCCGGGAGGTCCTAGTTGCCCCAGCAGTACCGGCCCCATCCCTTCCTGGCCCGGGCCATCGCAGTTTAGGGGATGTGTTTCAGGCGGTGTGTCCTTTGCTCTACAGCACATAGTGGTGGGTGTGGGGTGGGGGTCCTGCTTGGCAAGTGTTTCAGGGCGGGATGGGGAGAGAAGAGCTGAGACGGGACGAGGAATACTGCTGGATGAGGCTGTCCTGGGCCAAGTGGACCTGTGCCCACAGCCTGAGTGTCTTCTGTACTCACCTCTGACAGGGCTGCTGCAGGCCAGTGTGTGCTGTTAGGGGACCCAGGGTCGTGCCTGCTGCACAGGTGGCCTCCCTGCTGGTGGTAGTGGCCATTGCTCTTATCTGCTGAGTTGGACAAAGAGTGTGGTGTGTGACGTGAAAGCGTCTGTCGGACGACGATTTACATCTATGCTCTGATTTGTGGCTTTCAGAGAACCAGCATCTACCTTTGGTTAGCCTGCAGGGCAGGCATTTCCTCCACCACTTCCCAGATGGAGAAGTGGCCCCTGCATCATTTAAGGGCCATGACGTGGCTGCCAGGCTGTGGGGCCCACGCCCAGGTGTGTCGCTGCTTGGAGCTCAGCGGTGATGGAGAATGTCACTGCAGGAGCTTGCTTAGGCAGCAAGGCACACGGTGGCCTCAGGAAGACCGGCTGATCCCAGGTGACCAGGTTGAGGAACGTGGGTGAGCGAGTTCTCTACGGCTGCAAAAAGGGGACCCCTAAACTTTGCAGCATCAGGTGGGACTGGCTTTCCTGGCTGTTCTAACTCAGGCTGTGGCACGAGTTGACAGCCATGCTCTCAGTCACATACAGGGTCTGGAGGTGTCGCTGTGTCTTTGCTGACTTCTGGCAGAAGACCACAGTTCTTTGCCACATGGATCGCGCCACGTGCCTGCTTGACTGTCCTCGGCACGTGGCGTCGGTTTCCTGTGCAGCAAGGGGTTCAAGGGGAACGCAAGAGGGAGGCTGCAGTGACTTTCAGGACCGAGTGTCACGTACATCACACTGCATTTGTGAGAAGCAAGTCACCAGATCCAGCCCCACTCACGGGACAGGGATGATGCTTTCCCGTTAAAAGGGAGCAGCGTGAAGCATTGTATTCCCATACTCTGAAACCACCATGGGCAATCTGCCTTTTCCCAGAGCCACTGAGTTCAGCCACTAGCGAGGGCTCGTTCCAAGTCCACACGGGAGGGCTGGGAAGGGAGTTCCATAACCGAGTCCCCGGAGGTGGCCCTGGCACAAACCTTTCTGGTGGTGGGCGTTTACCTGGACCCAGGCTGCACATGGCCGTGAGCGGTACAAGTATGCATTGTTGTTTATACAATGATTCTCGAAATGATTACAGCCTAGCCTGTCATTGAAAAACAAAACAAAGCAGAGCTCAGGTACTGACAGGTGAGCACACATCTCAGTTTGCCCCTGTCCCAGGCTCTTGCCCGGCATTGCTTCTGAATCATGCCTACCTGACTCACGTAGGCACCTGTGTGCCTGTACCTGTTAGGGTCACTCGGCCAGGACACCCAGTTGGCTGGTGCAAACCTCACGTCCGCTCTGTCCTGTAGGCTGTTAACCGGGGATGTACGGCTGAATCGCCTGGGGCTTCCTCATTCTATAGAGGCTGTTGTTCATTTGTAATTCTCCAATTAATGCTTTTACGTCCAGATTCTTACTGCATAACACAGATACCTGGATTCTCTGTCATGAATGTGAACAAGAACTAGGATACGTTTAAAGTTGTTTGAGGAAGAAAATTTCCTTTCTAGGGTTAGTCGTCCCTTTAATCCAATCCCGTGTGCCCCTGTGCTTATAGGATGGGGGTTTGAGAGACTGAGAATGTCCGGTTTTACTGCTTTTATTGAGATACAATTGACGTGTAACACTGTGTTAGCTGTAGGTGTACCCCACAATGATTTGATATGTGAATAGATTGTAAAATGTTTACCGGAGTCAGGTTAGTTAACATGCATACCTCACATAGTTACAAAAAAACTGTTTTTGGTTCCATATGAATTTTAGGATTGTTTGTTCTGTTTTGTCAAAAATGGCACTGGAATTTTGATAGGGATCACATTGAATCTGTGGCTTTGAGAAGTGTGGAGATTTTCACAATATTAACCCATGACCACGGATAGGCTATCTCACTTGTGTCCCCTTCCTGGAGGGCCTCTGATGAAGACATGCTCAGCTCTCCCTGGGGGTTCTGATTCAGCCTGGGGGGTGAGACTCAGCCAGAGAGGAACGCAGGAGCTCCCAGGTGAGTCATGCCCAGTCCTGGCTAAAGAGTATCCGTCGTTCATCCATCGATTGTTCAGCCAGCAAGGCCTTAAACGAATTGTATGAATAAAGATATTGTCCCAGCTCTCACAGAGGCCAGCCTAGGAGTTGCCTTTAGTGTGAAAGAACTGCATGTGTAGGCCCCAAGTGTTCTCTGCTGCAAACATTTTCTCTTCAGAGGTCTTTCTGTGTGCATTTTAATGCACTTCACATGGTTTAAGCAAATTGCTTTGGAAAAAGACAGGCCCAGATTGCAAACAAGCATGCCTGCTCTACTTAGCAGCTGCCTGTGAGAAATCCACAACCTGGAAATGGTCAGAAACAAAAACTGCTCTGGGAAATACTGGCATGGTCATTTATCTTATTGTTTCCCTGAACAATTGTTCGTCTGAAAAATAAATTGATCAAAAAAGACATGGAATATTTAACTTGTGTACAATAATGCTTTGGTAAAAAAAACAAAAAACATAAAAACAATGAAAATAAAGCCCAATCTAATTTTTTATTTGCCCACATTTAATCAACCACCTTCCATGAGCATCTTAGGACAAACTCTGAATTCAAATCGTATGTGTATGATCGTCTTGGTGTTAAGTTTTTGTCATATTCCCTCCACATTATGGGTGTTTGAAAATGAAGTGATACGGGCAGCTGGTTAGCTCAGTTGGTCAGAGCGCGGTGCTCCTAACAACAAGGTCGCCGGTTCGATCCCCACATGGGCCACTGTGAGCTGTGCCCTCCACAACTACATTGAAACAACTACTTGACTTGGAGCTGATGGGTCCTGGGAAAACACACTTAAAATAAATAAAAGTTTTTTAAAAAATGTGTCTGTGTAGAGAGGCCACCTTTAAAAAAAAAAAGAAATGATCCATTTTTACTGGGGTAGGATCATTTCAATATGTATTCGTTTAATAGCTATAATTTTTTAAAAAATGTAAGTCAATTCAAATTCATCCATGTGCTGGCATCCTGGGTGTGGGTAATTTGCCCCTGACCTGACAGCCCACAATGTCCAAGCAAGGACAGATTTCTAAGCAAATAATTATGACAAAGCTGTCACAGGGCTGTGTACACAGTGCCCCCAGAACACCCAGAAAAGAAGGGGCTGTGATTCCCACTTGCGGGGTGGGGCTGAGATAAGTCAGGTTTATTTTTATGAACGGCCTTCCCAGAAAATGGTTCTGCTGAAGCGGTTCTTAAATATAATACTCCTCCCAGGCGTCTGAGAAGCTCGGAGCTGTAAATATCACACCAAGATTAGCTCCCGTAAATAGACACCTGGAGGCTTATTCAATGGGGATTATTTTTTTCCCCTAATGATCAAAAAGCAGGATAAAGAGGTGTGGAAAAGTACACATATCTGAGACTGTCAGCACTGGACACTTTTCAGAAAAGTTAACAAGAAAATTGAGGCGATTAGGTGGTATGCCCAGTGTTGTGGCCCTGGTGGCAGTGCTGGGACATGGCGTCTGTGTAGACCTGCTGCAAGCCGTCAGCACTTACAGTTAAGGAAGGGTGTTATCTGATGGCCCCTGCCTATGTGTTACCACTGCCTTGTCACCAGGATGTCCCGTTTGCTTTGCTGGGTGGGTCCTGCCCCTGCATAGGGCTCCTGTCAGTGGTGGCATGACAGGACAGGGCGATGTCAGTGGCTGCAGGCACGGCCCACACTCGGGATCATTTCTGTGGTTCCATTTAACTTGGGCAGTATTTTGTTAAATGGTTTTGATAACTTGGAATGAGTGATACAGGAGGAAATTATTCTACATAAATGGAGCACAGACCAAGTGCAAACACAGTGCTAGATCCACAGGAGATAGGAAAACACACAGTGATACCTGGACGCGTAAGAGCAAAGATAGAACGAAAATTAAAGCGTTATTCAGACAAAGCTAGACTAAAGTGATCCTGGACTGATGAGAAGCGTAGGCAGAGTGCAGCAGATGTGTGACGTGTGCCCTTCACGCAGTGTCGGGTACCCAGCCTCGGAACCGGAACCCCTGTTGGTTCTCGGTCATGAATTTTCTCTCTCATGCTCTTCTTAGTATTTTGGAGATTAGGTTCCTTTTAAGGGATTTATTCTTTTCCTCTTTGCTATTGAGAAGGTGTGCTGGAATTTGTCCCTGCTGGTTGAGGTCTGTTTACGTGCAATGGTTGAAGCATGTGGTCCGATGAGTTTTGCTGCGTGTTTACACCCTTGAAACCATCACCACAGTCAAGATGGGACTTTTCTGTTGCAGCCAGAGGCTTCCTTGTGCCTCTTTGCAGCCTTTGATCTGCTTTGTCACACTACTTTAAATGACATTTTCTAGAATCTACTGTAAATGGCATTGTGTTGTACATGCAGTGGTGCCTCGGTTTTCGAACGTAATCTGCTCCGGAAGACGGTTCGAGTTCTGAAACGTTCGAAAACCGAGGCACGGTTTCCCCCCAGAAAGGAATGCAAAATGGATTAATCTGTTCCATACCTTTAAAACCAACCCGTAACACTGCAAATTTAGCATGAATTTTACTATCTCATGATACCATAGATCCATAAAACTTACGGCGTTCGTAAACCGAAATGTTCGTCAACGGAGACGTTCGAAAACCAAGGAACCACTGTGCTCTTTTTTGGCCTAGTCTTCCCACTCAGTGTCAGATGAGTTTGATAGTCATTTGCTCAGATAGTCTTTGCACGGATATCGATCACTTTCTCGTGGGTCAATGCCTATGGGTGGAATGGCTGAGCCACGTGATGGGTTATGTTTAATGTTTTGGAAGCCGCCTGTTTTCCCAGCGGCTTTCAACATTCCACCAACAGTGGAAGAGAATTACAGTTACTCAGGCTTTAATGTTCCCCATTCTAGTGTGTGCAACGTTTAATGCATTTTAAATGTAATTTTTTTTTTTTTTTTTTTTTACTGGGGTATCAAATATGTTTAGTATCTTACTTCTTCAGTTCAGTAATTATCTGAACTCAGGGGGAGGTGGCGTAGGGGGGCATCTGCTGCAGGGGTGCCTGTACCTGCTAATGGGTGTGCGCCCAGGCCCGAGGCCATGTGGTCCCTGGGGCCCCTGTGTCCCTGAGGCCCTTGGGGTGCCTGTGGGGTCTGACCCTCTTCACTCTGGGCCCACAGGAAGTGCAAACTCGTGGCCTTAAGCCAGCCACAGGGTACTGGGAGGTTGGCCGAATCCTACTTCGTAGCTTCTGATTCTGCAATTTTTATTATTTACCTTATAATCATTTATTTTTAAATAGTATTTACCCTAAAAAATAGAAAACGATAATTTTAGAATAGATCACTTTTCAGGGGACATTCGGCAGTAAACATCCATTGCTTGCAAGATACAGTGAATTCCATTGAGATTTTAAATGACAGAAACAGAATATTTTTCTTTGGAAAATAAAAGGTGATGGAAAATTTCAAAGCACACAAATGTAGAGAATGTAGCGTGGGGACTGCCGTGGGCCCCGATGGAGCTTGTAAACTGTTAACATTTTGGGGCTTGAGGATTCTGTGGGCAGAGCCCGTCCAATGTCCTTCCATGTGCAAATCCCCGCACGTGCCCAGCTCACCGGCAGGGCTTTCTTCTTGTGCCGTCATCTCATGGTCCTGCCCGACAAAACCCATCACTCCTTCAGGACAACTGGCAGGGCCAAGAGTTTGGCCTCAGTTATTTTCCTTCTAGCTAATCTGTTGGTTCCTGTCACTGCGAGTGTCTCCTCATTTTCTTCCTGTCTCTTCTTGTCACTCCAGCTCCCTCTGTCTCTGTGCCCCTCAGGCGGTCATTGTGGGTGTGTGCTGTGCTCTCGTGTGTACAGGTGTGCGATGGTCTTATCACCCAGAGGCCTGTCTCAGGGACCCTGTGTCATGATCCCGGCGGTGCAGTGTGACAGTGCCAGGGCAGAGTCCAGCCCAGAATGACAAGCCCCGTCCCAGAGGTGTGTCTGCAGGAGCAGGGGGCCCTGGAGCTTCCACAGAAGGCCAGGGTGTTCCTGGGAGCTGGCCTGGCATCTCTGGGCAAGTGTAATGTAGTATTTAGTGTGATCATTTTAACAAGTTAATCTGCCAAAGCTTAGAAACGGGAGGAGGCGGAGGTTGTGAGGAGAGACAGCAGGGCGCCCAGAGCTATGTGGTTACGTCTGAGTTTTAGAAAAATGCCTCCGTCCTTCTGTGCCCTCTATCTCTGTCTTTATTTGGGGGCAAACTCTGGGTTAAGACAAGTTTAACGCAAGGCCAAGCATAGATCATTCCACGGCGCAGACACGTTTTTCTCCAGCCGGCCACCTGAGTGGGGGCAGCTCAGGTTTCACATAGTCCCTGCGGGGGAGGATCCTGGCCTTAGGCTGGCCCGGCCTGCCTGGCTGCTTTGTCTGCAACTTCAAAACCCAAGTGCCCCAACCATGACAGTCAGACTCAAAGTCTGATCAGTTAGGTGTGCTTGTGGCACTTGGTGTCCTCCGGGAACTCACAGCATGTAATTGGTACAGCGGGCATGCGACAGGCCATTCTCTCGTGTCCTGGTGATCGAGTCTACACCCAGCATTGTGTCTGCTGGAGGACAAGTTTCGTCCTTGCACAAATGTGACCAGCCCAGGTTACTGCTGCTCACGTGGGCGTTTCATTTCCCAGCACCTCCTCATGGTAGCACCATCTGTCGTCCTGCACTGATTTGCACTGTGTCCCACCTGTTTTCCCACGACCTTGGTGGAGGGAGAGCCTTGTATGCAGGACGGCTAATGACGCTAAAAACAGAAAACCAGGCCCGGGAGGGTGGAGGGAGGAGACATGTCAGCCATGAAAGCAGTCTGTGTGCACCAGTGAGCATCAGCTCTGTCTTTGTGTTCCTGACAATTTGGGCAGAAAGGGAACTGCTGATTTCCATGGTTCTCGTCACTGAAAGTAGGACAAGTTCTGGTTCCTCAGGTTCCTCACAGTGCCAGTGTTTTTCCTGGCACTGAAAGGTAATTAATGACTCGCACTGGTTTGTTCTGGTCACTGCTGCCCACCTGCGTGCCGAAGCTTGCTGGACAAAGAAGATTATCGACCAAGAAGGGCTCCTGGTGGCTGACTGGGCTCAAACTTAAAAACAAAGCCTAGCAGCCATTGTAAGCAGGGGCCTGTCACACAAACCACACTTCAGGGAGAAGCCCGCACTGAACTGCCTGCCTGCACTGTGCTCCTGCAGCAGAGTCAGCCCTTATAAAGGAGTTCCTGGAATCCGATTTCAACCAATAGGACTGAGACTTTCCATGTCCAATCAGAGCTGTGCAGCTATAGCCTCATTTGCATCTTCACCAACCAGTCAGAGTAGCTCCATCCTGACCAATCAGGACAATGCTTTTTGAAACAAACTGTTAGGATTTGGAGTCCTCATTTGCATGAGGATGGACCAATTAGGGACCAGGGGTGGGGACTTCTCTCTATGTAAGTCAGCTCCCCTCTGACACAGAGAGGGCACTTTCTCTTTTCATGAAAAGTAAACACTGCGTTTCCCTGGCTGGCGCTGAAACACTAAAGACAATCTCCCTGGAGCAGAGCAGGTAGAGCAGAGCTGTCCAGCCAGAGAGGGCCCCCTGGCCCGAGGGCCTCCTCCCTGCCGTGCTGCGCCATAATTGAGCTGTCCCAGACCTGTGCTGTTCTTACCGCCGTGCTGGATCCCAGTTGAGCTGTTTGCACTGAATAAAGTTTCTGTCTTTACTGCACCCAAACTGAGGATTCCTATTGGCATTGAGTTGATGCCAATGACCATCACTTGACATTCCAATTGACAAACGTGTTACTGGCGCCTCCTATGTGTGGAGTATGGTATTAGTGGCTGGAAAAGTAGAAGGAGCCTGGCATGGGGCCAGGTGACTGTTGCCGGTAACGCTGCAGAGGTGGGAGTCTGGCTCTGTGTGTGGGTTGTCACCAGGTAGGGAAGGAGTGAGCCGTCCGTCCACATCGGGATGGCAGGAGCAGGGCACAGAGGTGTGCAGAGCACGGCCTGTTTCTGGAATGATGACAGAGCTGGTTCTCCAGGAAGGGAGGCCAGTGGAGAGGCCGGTGCATCCGCATGAGAAGTCCCTTTGTGCTGCACGTCACAGCCCAGCCTTAGTTAGGCTGAGGAGGAGCGATGCAAGCTCACCAGCTCTTTAGAAAGCGCACTCTGGGAGCTGTGGGGAGGGCAAGGCTGGGGCTGGGAGAGGTGAATCAGGAGGCCACCGTCAGGCCTAGGTAGAAGACGAAGAGGGCTGAGCTCCTTGGGTCAGGCTGTCAGCAGGGACGCAAAGAGGAGGCGTTGCACACATGTGTCAGAGATAAATGACTGTATGTACTGGATAAGGAGGAAAAGGCGATTTGGGGTTTCTAGGGGTGTGACTTAGTCGACAGTGCAAGTGAGAACAGTTAATATTTGAAGGGCACTTTGCAAGGCCCTTTGGCCGTTGCCGAGATGCCATGATCCACAGAGTCCTGTGGGGCAGGTCAATTCCTCTTAGCCTCCTGTTATCTGTGGCTCAGGGAGAGGCAGAGACTTGTTCATAGTCACGCAGCCTCAGGCTCAGTGTCTGATGGTGTGCCCTCGGGCAGTTGACATAGCAAGATCTGGAATCCAGCGCCATTGGGACTAAGGAGCAGAACAACAGCTTTCCCTCTGGATGAGGATTTCGTGACGGGACTCCAGAGGTGCAGCCAGCCTGGCGTGGGCAGACTTGGGGCTTTGCACCCTGGCGGGAAGGCCGGGTGTTCCAACCAGCTTGGGAATCTACAAGGTGGAAATTTTGAAGAAGGGCCTCTCACGCCACGGCAGGAAGTGCTTCTCCACTGTGCTGGCCTCTCATTTTGCTAATGCAGCCCGTGTTCCTGGGGTGGCTGTGCCCTGGGTGCACTCTGAACTTCCCCAGGTTCTCGGATTGTCAGAGAAAATACAGGACACCCAGTTACTTGTGAATTTTAGATAAGCCATGAATATACTTTAGTGTTACCATGTCCCACATGTTCATTGTTTCTCTGGTGTTCCCATGTATCTGGGCATCCTGTGTTTTTCCGAGTTATCCTACCAGGATCAGGGAGCCAAGATTACAATCTGTAAGACCACACTGGCTGTTTTCCCACTGTAACGTGGTGATGCATAGTGAGCAACTACTTGGGGACATGTGTGAAGTAATGGGAGAGGAGAGCATCAACCCCTGCGGGCTGGCCTGGGAGGCTCAGGCAGCCAAGGACTGAGACAGGGGAGGCTGGAGGCCAGATGGTGCAGGGCTGGGGGTGACTGTCACCAGGAGGGGCCTCTGTAATTGCAGGGAGCGCGTAGGTTTAGGAAAGCATGTAGTGAGGGGATGGTGGGGTGGTTCGTGATTTTCCCAAAGGTGTCTGTTAGCAAAGGGGAGAAGAAAAGTGGGGTAGACTAGCTTGCAATATAACCGAATGGCAGACCCAGTCATCATTTGGGACAGAATAATAAGTTCCAAAGAAAAGCAGCAGTCGTGAACCAGTTGGGCACTATCCGTTGTTCACTGAAATGTGATGACTTGTGGACCCTGCTTGCCGGGAGGGGCCTCGAGTGACACTGCAGACATTTCTCTGCCCTCTCGCTCACCCAGGCTGTATCTCTGTGCCAGCCTTATTCACACGTGAAAACAGTAAGTTTTAACCTCTAATGACTATGTTATATTGCTGTTTACAAAGGCAGCAAAGGCTCATGCTTATGTACGATTAGGTGGGGAGGGAGGGTTTCCCGTAGGCATCTGTCTTGAGGATGGAGCTTGAACCCAGTTCTTATTTTCTCTTGGAATTTTCTAAATTTTATTTTTTAAATGAACGTAGAGGCAAATGGACTTACCTGGTGTCCAGTTCTGTTATTTTGATGTGTGTGTAGATCTGTGCAACGCACTGCAGCCAGGGTGGTGCCGTCACCCCCAAAACGCCCTCACACCACCCCTCGTAGCCAACCTGGCGACCACTGCTCAGTTCTCCATCACCATCGTCTCTGCCTTTGCATAAATGCCGTATAAATGGAGTCATTTGGTCTGTATTCTTTTGAGGCTGACTTCTTTCACCCAGCACACCACCTCTGAGAT
This sequence comes from Rhinolophus sinicus, assembly GCF_036562045.2. NCBI lineage: Eukaryota > Metazoa > Chordata > Mammalia > Chiroptera > Rhinolophidae > Rhinolophus > Rhinolophus sinicus. The sequence goes on from NC_133758.1 coordinate 114,461,079, forward strand.
GCACCTGTTTGCACGATTCAACAGCTCGTCCGTTTTTATTGCTGAGTAGTGCGGTTCCATCCCAGCTGGTTAACCCATCCGCCTGTTGAAGGATGCCTGGTTGTTTCCACTGTTCTGTAATTGTGTATCGATCTGCAAAAATGTTCCTCTACAGATGTGCACGTGAGCTTCAGTGGTCACTTCTCTGCGGTACAAACCCAGGAGTGGGAATGCTGGGTCAGGTGGTATGTCTTTAAGTTGATAAGAAACTGCCAAATTGATTTCCAGAGTGTCTGTACCATTTTGCACCCCCTCCAGCAACGTATGAGACTTCCAGTTGCTTCTATCCTCACCAGCACTTGGTATTTTCAAGCTTTTTTCTTTTAGCCATTCTTGTAGGCATGCATTGGTACTAGATCATGGTTTTAACTTGCATTGGCCTAATGGCTAATGACGTGGAACATTTTTCATGTGTTTATTTGCCATCCATGTATCTTCTTTGGTGAAATCTGTGTTCAAGTTTTTTGCCTATTTTTAAATTGGATTATTTGTTTTCTTATATTTTTAAGTTTCTTTATATAACATGGATACAGCACTTTGGTGGTATATGTGATATGGAAGTATTTTTCTCCCAGTCTGTTGTTGAAGAGAGTAGACGTTTGTAATTATGAGGATGCCCCCCTCCCTTTTTTCTTTTCTTTTTTTTGCACTTCATGCTTTAGACATGCTTGGGTGCCTTGTCTAAGAACTCTTACCTAACCACAGGTCATGATGCATTTTCTCCTATGTTGTTACTTTTTCCATTTAGCACTGTGATTTATTTTGAGTTAATTTTTGTACAAGGTGTGAGGTTCAGACCAAAGTCTTCCTCCTCCACTTAGCTAGCATCTTCTTTGCTTTGGTGCACGGTGTCTAGTAGCTGTTCCAAGACCACTGTTGGAAAGACTGCCATTTGTTTAATTGCTTTTGCATCACTGTCAAAAATCAATTGACTGTATTTGTGTGAATCTATTTCTTGATTCTCTATTTTGCTTAATTGATTTATATCTGTTCCTTTACTAATACTATTGAATATTGTAGTTTAAGGTCTTGAATATTGTAGCTTTACAGTTAGTCTTAAAACAGGGTAGTATGATTCTTCCAACTTCCTTTTTTTTTTTTTTCAAAATTGTTCTGGCTATTTTCATTCTTTGCCTTCCCATGTAAATTTTAGAATTAGTTTGTCTGTACCTACAAAAAAAAAAAAATCATGCTGGAAATTTGATTGAAATTTTATTAAATCTGTAAATCAACTTGAGGCTTTCAATCCATGAACAAGATATGTCTGTTCATTTATCTAGGTCTTTTTAAATTTCTTTCATTAGTGGTTTCTCATTTTTAGCATATAGATTCTATCCATATTGGCTAAATTTGTACCTAAATATTTTAGTGTTTTGGAGCCACTGTAAATGGTATTTTAAAATTTCGGTTTCTAGTTGTTCACTGTTGTATAGAAATGTATGTAATTGATTTGTGTGTTGACCTTGTCTCTGTGACTTTGCTAAACTCACTTGTTAATTCTGTAAGGTTTTTGTTTTGTTTTGTTCGCAGATTCTTTGGGATTGTCTGTGTGTGCCTAGAAAACATGTATGGTTTTACTCCCTTCTTTCCAATCTTTGTGCCTTTTACTTCTTTTTCTTTTCTGACTGCACAATGTAGACTTCCAGTCTGAGGATGAATTAAAGGGTGAGAGCATACATCCTTGCCTTGCTCTCTATCTTAGGGAGGAAGCACCCAGCCTCGTAGAGGTTAGTATGGTACGCACTGGAGGTTTTTCATAGAGGAGGCTCCTTTCCATTCTGAGATTGCTGAGTATTTTTGATGTTGAATTAGGCAAAATGCTTTCTTTATTTCAATTGATATGTTCATGTGTTTTTTCTTCTGTAGGCAGTCAATATGGTGAATAACATTTATTGATTTTTCAAATATTGAACCAGCCTTGCATTCCTCAGATAAAACCCACTTGGTTGTGGTGTTTTGTTCCTCTTAAATATTGCTGGATTCAATTTGCTAATATTTTTGAAGATGTTTGCATTTGTGTTCATAAAGGATATTGGTATATAATTTTCTTGGGATATGTTTGTCTGGTTTTGGCAGCAGAATAATATTAGCCTCTTATAATGATTTGGGAAGTGTTCCCTCCTCTTCCATTCTTTGGAAAAGATTATGTGGAATTATTATAATATTTTTTTCTTGAATGTTTAGTAGAATTTGCAAGTGAAACCATCATGGGGCTAAAGATTCATTGTTCATTATGTTTAAAGCCTTCATCAGACATTTCCAATATATGGATCATCTTGTTGTGGCATCTGTTGGTGCCCATGTGAGTTGAGATTTTCCTTGTTCTTCACATGATAAGTAAATCTGGATTGTTTCCCAGATATTCTGAATATTATGGTGTTCTAGCTTTTGTTTAAATCTTATGAGAATATCGATGTTTTTGTTTTATCAGGCAATTGACTCAGTCGGGTTCATGTTTAAATTTCTGCCAAGCTTTCCGTGGTTATTGCTTCAATGTTAGTTCTGCTTATAAAGCTTATACTCTGCATTCAGCTCTTCCCGGCGGTTGTGCCTCCTGGGACCTGGGGGATGGTCTGTCTCAGAGGTCAGTTCTCAAAGCCTTTGGTTGCTGTTGAGGGTCAGATCCTCATGTGTGCTGTTCCCAGATGCCACCAGGAGTCCATAAACAACTTCACGGAGTTTCCTGACCTCCTTTTTGTCTTCAGTCTGCTCAGTGCTGTCTGCTGCTCTGGGCTTCCCCTTTTGGTCCACCAGCCAGAAAACTGGGGCTTTATTTACCCTGCTTTGGGGTGCCGACTTCTGGGGCAAAGCACAAGAAGAGCAGAGAGTGGAAAAAGCAGTGGGGTTTACTGTACCATTGGGACCATAACTTCTCCGAAGGGGGAGCAGAAGTTTCTTCCCTCAGAGGTTCAGGTTCCTTGGGGCTCTTACTGCTGCCACTGTGCCTGCCAGGCCCTCCGCCACCAAAGAACTGCTTGGGGGCCTGAGCTCATGAGAAGAGACGAGCATACAGGAGAATCCCCCTTCTCACTGAGCGTTGGGGACCACTTTCCTTCTCTTGGAGCTGGCTTTAGAGGGTCTCTCCTGGAGCACACTCTGTCCATGCTTTGGCTCTCTGCAGGGTCAGGCTGCATTGAGTTCAGGACTAGAAAACAAGTGGCAAACTTAGCACCAGTTTGGTGGTTTTGTGAGTTCTGGCCTTCATGCACACCTCACCTATTATACTTTACTTCTCAGCTGCTCTGTGCATTCTGGCCAGGTTGTATAGTCCGTTGAGGGGGAGAGACAGGGCACTGTGTGTTTATTCCATTAGAACTCTTTTCCTTTTTCTTTTAAAATGCTTGTGCCTGGTACATCAAGACAATGGAATATTACTTGGCACTAAAAGGAAGTGAGCTATCAGGCCATGAAAAGACATGAAGGAAACGTAAATGCATTTGACTGAGTGAAAAAGCCCGACTGAAAAGGCTACACACTGTGTAATTCTAACTCTATGACATTCTGGAAAAGGCAAAACTATGGAGACAGTAAAAGGACCTGTGGTTGCCAAGGGCTTGGGGACTGGCATGAATGGGGAGCACAGAGGAGTTTTAGAGCAGTGAAAATACCCTGTAAGATTTTGAGTGGTGCGTACATGTCACTAGACATTTGTTCAGACCCACAGACTGTCCGCCACCAAGAGTGATGCTCGAGGTTGAGGATGATTTCTGGGCGATAATGGGGTAATGTACGTTCATCAGTTGTGACAAATGCACCCCAGTTGTGAGATGATAGTGGGAAGCCGGTGCTTGTGTGGGTGAAGGAGGAACACGGGAAATCTCGGTGCCTCCTGCTGGATTCTGCTGTGAACCTAAAACTGCTCTAAACAAGAGTCTGTTCAAAAAAGAAGACATATGCCATAGGAGCTCAAATTAAAATAATTGTCGGACTTGGTGAATATGATTGAAAGTTTCGGGTGGTGTATTTAAAAGTGGAGAGGAAATAAAATGATCAGAGAAAGTGTAATGAAATGTACTTCTGGAAGGACACACAATAACTGCCACACATTTCATTTCCTTTTCTGTAGTTACGGTGTGACTGTGAATTAGTGTCTTCCATACATTTCTTGGTCTGTATCCCGTATTAGAATTACCTGGGTTTTAGTAGATAATTTTAAAGACATTAAAATGCCATGAGTTGATTTAATATTTAGAATGTGTACAATACCTTTCACAGGAGTTTGTTGTGTGGCTTCTCAATATATCATTGGGTTTTGACACGCTAACCCTGTGATTATTAGCCGCTCGGTGCTGGGCTGGTACATAGGGCGGGGCCTGCTGGTAATTTGAGAGTGACAGCAGCTGTCCCAGCCCTCATGGGGCCACAAGTGTGTGGGAGGAGAACGGTCCCCGGCGGCCGCGTGGTGCGTGGGTGCAGGCATTGGTCAGCAGGAAGTGATGAGCAGTCAGCAGGCCAGCCTGTACCAGCTGAGTTATTTCTGTAGTGGCCAGTGATCCCCTGATTTGAAACCATGGAGAAAAACAGACTTCTGCATGTTGAGGGATTTTTGTCCCCCCTGTTCTCCAGATTACAGCTTTTGTTGTGTTTTATTACTTTGGTGGTTGTTGCTTTTGGAAGAAAAGCACAGGGAAGAGGCTGATTTGTCACTCATGGGCTCTGGTGTCTGGACTCCCGGACCTATCTAAATATAGCACCGTTGTCTGTGGTGTGGCTGGAAGGGGGGGCATGAGTGACCATAAATGGGAGTGACGCTGGTCTCTGCTCTGACTGTGCTACCTCAGGTCTAGTTCTCATTCAGTTAATCTCCGGATCAAATTTACCCTGTTTGGCGTGCGTGTGCGTGGGAGTTTCTGTGAATGTGGAGCTTCTAAATTTATTTATCACTTGATATGGGTATGTAAGTTCTAGGGTTTGCAGTGCTGGCACTCAAGGTCGGCCTCTGTGTTTTTAGTGCAGAGGGATTGTCCTTCAGCGGTCCCCAGGGACTGTGCTCCTTATTTCAGGTGTCTCTCTGTGGCGTCGCGTGTAGGCAGAAAGAGGAGAGCAGCAAACGACGTAACTGGCTTGCGCTGTGCTGTGGACAGGAGCAGCCTCTCTCACTTCCCGGATCCTAAGACGCAGCTTGGGCACATGGCTGGGAGCTCAGCGCACATTTCGAGACCCCGGGTAGAAGGGAGGTGATCTGTCTGCCTTGTCCATCTACGATCATTCTGAGTGCTTCCTGTGTGTCAGCGCTGCTCAGTGCGCTCACAGGACACTGTCGAGCTGAGTTCTTGTGGCTGCCCTGGCAGGGCAGCACCACTGTCTCCATTTGACTGCACAAAACTGCAGTGTGCAAGAATATTATCTTCTGTATCTATACAAGTCCATCCATCCATTCATCGTCCACCAATCCATCCATCCATCCATCATCCATTGTCCATTCATCTATCCATATGTACATCATTCATTGTCCATCCATCCATCTATTCATTGTCTGTCCATTCATCCATCCATCCATCCATTGTCCGTCCATCCACACATTCATTCACTGTCCATCCATCCATACATACATTTATTCATTGTCCATTTATGCATCCATCCATTCATCCATTGTCCATCCATCCACCCATCCATCCATCTGTCCATCTCTGTGTTTTGTCATTAGTTATGTAAACATAGGTCACTGTGGTGAATTAGTCCGGTACACAGAATTTTTATTTTTTTAAATTAAGGATCACTGACCCATAGAGAAATAAAGGCTACATATCAACTTAAAAAATTTATTTATCCAGAGAGAAAAATGAAAAAAGCTTGTCACTCATTATACTTCTAAAATTAAAACAATGACCTAACTCTTATTTGGAAAAAATAAACAAAATTTCTTAAATTCTTCTTAAATGTTTATGTCGTATACATCCTAAATAAATACTTAAAGATACACTAAACTCCATTTGGAATTGAATTCTATAATTGGTAGGTGGGGAGGACGGCAGGAAGGAGAAAGAAATAGGTTCAGTCATGGAAGGTAGGAAGAAGAGAGAGATGGACTAGTGGGCAGAGAGAGAAAAACTAGGGCGCCAAGAGACAGGAGGGTGCCGACAGGAACTAAGACGGGGGACAGGCAGAGTGCTGGCTCCTGCTGCAGGTGGTCTGACAACCAGATGGAAATTACACCTGGTATCATGCGTGGCTCAATAGTCCTTTCTCTATTTTTTACAAGTATGTTTTTTAATTTGTTGTTTTTGAACGATGTCACATTTACAGAGATGTTACACGGTTAGTGTAAAGCATTCCCATACCCTCTCATTCAGATTTAACATTCACACTTGCTCTGTCATTCTCTGTGTGCCCTCCTTATATTTATGTGTAGTCTACAGACATACACACACACCACACCACACACACACTCCTCTCTCAGAGCAGGGCGCATCTATCCCTGAGATCCGCCCACCCCGTGCTCCCAGCCCCGCACCCCTCCCTCATCCCAGCTTTCCCTGTCTCTCTATTTCTGACTCCCGTCTTTGACACCCAGAACCTGACTTCCAATACCCTCAATGTGTTTACTTATCAGTTTAATCCCCTGTATATAACCAAACACTTTGCCATGTCATCTGCCTCCTTGATCATCTAAATCAATACTTTTTTAAGAAAAGAAAAGCAAGGAAAGGAAATGAAGTGTACCTTTTAAGAAGAGGTATATATTTCACTGAAACAATGAGGTTGGACCCGTCAATGAAGGTTCACGAGACTTGGGGGACTTTAGAATTTTAGTAGGCAGAAGAGTTTACATTGAAATAAATACTCTACTTCCATCATTTTTTACTAGCAGTTTTATTGAGATGTAATTCATAGGCCATACAGTTTACCCATTTATTTCTGTGAATTTTTCAGATACAGGAAGCCCCTGGGTAATTTCAGGCCAGAGGCCGGTTGTGAGAAGCTCAGCTGCTGGCTCACTTCTCTCATCAGTGCGCTGAGGGGGTGGAAGGTGTACGACCCTCGGGGCTTTCAGTGTGGCATTCTCCAGCGACATCTGGGGTGGGATGGCCAGGGACGGGGTGTGTGCAGCTGCCGGCTGGGCGAGCACGACAGGTGCCTGCATGCTGCCTGTCTGCTGACCGTGAACCTGGCAGCCGTGGAGGTGCTGCCGCTGCTGATTTCACGTGTAGCCATGCCCTCCAGCTGTCTTTGCCAAGCCTGACACTGGGGCTGGAGCCAGGCCTGGAGTCCCTCACCGTCTCAGCATGGGCGTCCGTGCCTTCAGCGCAGCACCAGCCACTCGGCTGTACAGTTCCCTCCGCCTGTTTCAAAGCTCTGACTGCCCAGTCTTCCCCTTTCCTTGTAAGTCTCCCATGAGCCCTCTGCCCTGTATGCTGAAGGCCAGTCTCTTTCTGGGTCTGGGGACCCCTCCCCTCCGGCCCTAGGCACCTTGGGTTGGTCAACACCAGTGTCCAGATTCTCTTGCCTGCAGCTTCACAGAAGGTACTGGGGGGAGTGGGGCCTGAGGGTCAAAGGACGGCCCCGCTGTGGCCACCTGAATGTGGGCGCCTCCCACCTGGGACCCCTTTCCCGGAAGTAGTCCAGGGCTGCACTCCCAGGCAGCCCTGGCAGGAAAACTGGGCACCGCTGCCTTTCTCTGCCCAGAGATTCCAGCCTCTGCACAACCGTGACTTTGAGTGAGTGAAAGAACATCTTATCATGGGTTCAGAATGTGCCATGCACGGCTGTCGGCGTCCACCCTGATCCGTGAGTGCTGATTAAAAGGGATGCCTCCGAATTCCTGTTTTATTGGAACCAAAAGGAGCTGCGTGTGTTTGGACCCTACGTGTCCATCTTCATTTATGAGCGTCAGGATGTTGCTGGATGTCTGTTTCTTCAAACACTTCTCAGGGTTTATTTCAGTAGCTTTTATTTGAAGAAAGCAAAGGGAGTTTCCTGGGAAAAAGAACAGGGCTCACTGCCATTGAAGAAGCAATATGACGATCGTAAGGGCTTCTTTATTAGTACAGAGAAACCCATGAAACCCAGTGGGTCAGATTTAGGGAAAACGAAGATAGACTCGGGGGAGGTGTGCGGCTACACAGGGTCGTCAGGCTTGGAAACACTCGCTTCAGGAAAAAAAAAATGGAGGTAGTTGCTTTCTACTTTCCACTACGAGGTGACAGCTGGAATGCCGGGCCTCTTGGTTGTGTTTTTTTTCACTCTGCCCTGGCCAGGTGGAGATGCCTGAAGAATTCAGAGGCTCCCAGCTGATCAGGGGGCATGGTGGCTGCTGGGGACCTCTCAGCCCTGCCCTTGTGTGTCCCAAGCAGCCTTAGGCGATTTGTGAATGAACAAAAGTGTGGCTGGGCTTCAATAAAGCTCTTCTTTTGCTCCCCCTGCCCCAACCATTTAAAAATCGTACAAACCATTCTTGACTTGTTGGAGGACCATTCGCCAGCCAAGCCCTGCGGCAGTGTCCCTGCCTGCCCTAGCCCCTCGTTGGCAACGAGGAAACGAGATCACATCCACTGTGCACACCTCCTCTTAGTGCTTTTATTCCTGACATCTTAATTCTCGTCCATCCTTCTAAGTACCTGCGTTTCCATATTCCAGGAAGTGGGCTGAGCTGGAGCAGATGGGACCTCTTCCTGGCCTCACTGCCCACTGCGGGCTCGCACCCCTGGTTCTCAGAGTCTCCTCGGTGTGGATCAGGATGCTTTTTAAACATTGAGGAACCAGAGTCTACTGGGGAATGTCCATTTTTCAGAAGCCCTCCGAGATGGTTCTTGTAAACACCAAAGCTCGTGACATGAACCTGAGCTGAAGGGTCATCCCACACGGTCCCTGGGAGCAGGGCTTCACAGGCCATTGAGGACGAGCAGTGTTGGGTTGACGCCTCAGAGACCTGTCCAGGTTTCTAGCTAATGAGCCCCCATAGCAGCTCCATAAAAATAATTCAATTTAACGAAAAATTAGATTTCAGTACCATGTCTTGGAAATGCACATGCATAGCTGCAGATTTTTCAAATCTGATATTCTTGTAGCTTTTTTTTTTTTTTTTTAGGTTGACCAATATGATGCATTTTAGCCACACATATAGTAATATTGAGTAAATTGCCATCCAGTCAATTTTGATGAGCAATATCTTGGGATCTCTTAGATCTCCTCCATCTGTGTAACTTCTGTTTCTGTATTTATTCTTCCCCCCTTTAACTCCCTATTTTCTCTAGAATTATTTCCCTGTCAGACTTCATCTCACAGTTGGATTTGACACTGGTTATTACACTTATGTCAGCATGTTATTTCTCCCAGGAATGCTTGTGTTTGCATTATCTCTCCTTACCCCGCGGACAGCACTGTCTCTCTTAAACGTGAGTCAGGTGCAAGCAGCCAGATGTTCTCGCCTCCTGCCAAACTGCCCTCCGCGTTCCCGGGCCCTCTCTTCCCCCAGGAGACTCCCAGGAACAGAGCCTGGCACACAGTAGGCACATGATAAATGTGGGAATGAATGAGCGTATTGAGGAACTTCAGGACTCTGACCAAGAATTTGCGTCTTTGGAGGAAATCTTGTTTTGAAGTCTTTCTTGAACGGAACTGCTGCTGTTTCGCCTCCTCAGTGCCAGTGCTGGCTCGTAGAAAGAGACCTTTCGAGAGTAAATGTTTTCTCTTCCCCTCTTCTTAAAAGGGTGCATTTTATTTTGCGGCAAGTGAGCTGCATGTGCTCAGACGGGCGTCCAGAGCCGGCTGCTGCCCACAGGTTATGCTTGGCACAGCGTCTCTAAGACAACAGAGGCGCTTCACAGCCTGAGTCTGTTTCAGAGGGTGTGCAAATAGCCTTCAGCTGGAAGTGCGCACACTGGAGGCTTTCTGGCTTCTCTCTGTTTCCTAGTAGTTTACTGACTTGATTAGTCCCAGACGGAGGGGAAGACGCCACACAAAGGGGCTTCTAAGGAGCCCCAGTGTCCAGGGTCACAGCTGGCCACGAGCTTAGGGTGCTTTGCTGCTTGTCCTGTCACATTTCAGTCAGGGCCACAGAGCACACCTTGTTCTCCCCCAAAGCTGCTTTGATAGGAGGACTGGCCTATCTGTGAATGCCAAGTTTCTCATCGAAACTCTCAGCAAACAGATAGTGTCTATAAAGAAACCGTGAAAAGCTCATTCCCTTTCCTGACCGGCTTCCCCAGACTCAGGGATCACTGAGCGGAGCCAAAGCCACGACTGCCTCTGTGCCGGTCTAAGCTCCGTCATGGCTGTTCCCCGGGAGGAAACCAGGAAAGAGACGAAGAGGATGCCCTGGGGATGGTCGAGCTGGAGCCAGTGCTCCTGGCCAGAACCGTGTCTGGCACTGCTGTCAGCAGCCTGAGCAGCTGGGGACGCACCGTCCACATCTGTGCTTTGCTCTCTGACCTCACTGGTCAGGTGAGGGACCCCATGTGGTGGCAGTGTCTTGGCCCTCGTGTCACTTAGGAGCACAGTGTGACACCTCTGGCCTCCCCACAGTGCCACACATCTCTCTCCACTTTTCCTGGGGTCACTGATGTCAGACATGTGACCAGTCGTTGTGAGGACAAAGCCTCCTTCTTTCTACCTCTTGGGGTGCGTGCAGACACAGTAGCCTCGTGGGACCCGTCTGAAGTGGCACTGTGCAATGAGCTATCACGGAGCTGGGGACCTCTTATCTTATTTTGCCCCCTCCTCCCCACCTCCCGCTCTCTGCCCTGGGATTGCAGGATCTACTAAGGGTCAGCCCATGACGTCAAGCTCTGTTTACTGGGGAACCTGACTCAGACACCCTCTTCTTCATCTCCCATCTGTAAGAAGGTGTTAGGGTACTCCTGCTTCATAGAACGGTGAAGATCAAGTGATTTACACGTAGATAACACCTCACAGAGCGACCACTTACTAACTTGGGGCTGTTACCAAGATTTCTTATCATTACATGAAAGTGTGGATGGAAAGACGGTGTTTGAGGGATGACAGTTGTACACACACGCTGTCATTGTGAGTTCACAGTGATGCAGTGAGTGAGGGGGCGTGAGAATTCCAAGGGCACAGCCTCTGCAGAGTCGTTGTCTCCTACACTGAGTGAACGCATGGCGGCATGGACGGCGGCGCTCTCCGGCTGGACAACGCACTAGGTGTGAATGCTGCTGTCTCCCATGCCCAGCTCTGTGACACTTTTCAGGAGAACAGTCCCCGCTTACATATTCTTTGCCCTCCTAGAGAGACGAGGGAAGAGCTGCTTCACTGAAGATATGCGAGAATGATATCTGCGGAATGGCGGATGGTAGGGAACCATCCCCGCTGGACACCCTCCCTCTGGGAGCACAGGGAAGACAGCTGGCACATCCTCTTCCTGCTTCTGCTAAAGTCTGAGCTGCAAGGGTTCACTTGCTAGTTTCTTAGAGGAATGGTCTCCCAAAGGGAGCTGTGTGTCCCAGTGTGCTTACCTCCTGACCAGTGGGTTCAGGGAAGGATAGCTTGGTCTTATCCTTTCCAAAGTTTTATTTTTGTGTAATTTCTGTAATGTTCACATTATGCTAGTGTGATATTGCAATTTATAATAAATATGTATTTGGTCATTCAGATGACCAAAGTCTGTTTCTCCTACTATATATTTGGTCTTCCACAATTCCTGGCTCACAGCTGCAGGAACTCTTGGAAGTTCCTAAATGTTGAGAGTGATAAAGTCTTACGTTATGAAGTGACTTCTGGAAGCACCTAAGGATAGGGGCTGGTTGCCAGGAAACCAACCAGGGGGTTAGAGGATTGAAACTTTCAGTCCCACCCCAGACCTCGGGATGAGAGAAGGGCTGGAGGTTGAATCAATGTCCAGTGTCCAGTGACTTAGCCAATCATGCCTGTGCAATGAAGCCTCCATAAAACCCCACGCGGACAGAGAGCTTCTGGGTTTGTGGAGATTTGGGGAGCGGCGCACCTGGAGAGGGTATGGAAACTCTGAGCCCCTTCCCACAAACTCATACTTGCTCTGTGCATCTCTTCCATCTGCTGTTCCTGGTCATATCCTGTCTGAGAAACCTCTAGTCTGGTAAGTGACTTGTTTCTCTGAGTTATGGGAGCAGCTCTAGCAAATTAATGGAACCCAAGAAGGGTTTTGTGGGAACCTCTGATTTGTAGCCAGTAGGTCAGAAGCACAGGTCACCTGGGCTTGTGGCTGGAGTCTGAGTGTGTGTGTGTGTGTGTGTGTGTGTGTGTGTGTGTGTGTGTTGGGGTGGGGGCCGTCTTGTAAGACTGAGCCCTTAACCTGTGGAATCGGTGCTGTCTCCACATAGATGGTGCCAGAATGAAGTTGAATTCTCTGACATCCTTCTGGTGTCCAAGAATTGTTTGTTGGTTTGGTGGAACCTCTACCTCCCACACACCTCCGTGGAACTGGGTCTGGGAACCCCAATTTAACTAGCAATGTTTATATATTTATAAATGAATTCATGTACAAAAACGGAGCCCCTGCTCGCCAGCATGAATGGCTGACCCCACCTGGTTTGTGCACATCAGTCCACCTGGACAGAGGTGCTGGGAGGAGATCTCTCCTGCGGCCATTGATGACAGGGGCGTGGAACAGTGTACCAGGATTGGCATTGTTCACAACGTAGAGATAACAATGGTTTCAGATTTTATTTACCGAATAATCAAGTTGATGAAATGAAATAAGTCTGTGTGCTCGAGGTTTTTCTTCAAACATTGACCTATGTGGTCTCCACGTTCACTTGGAAGGAGGGCAGTGGCAGATGGAGACTTTTAAAAAGCGAGAAGGTATCTTGGACACTTTTTGTATCATAAGCCACTGTGGCAGGCTGGGCTGTTGTATGGTTTCCTGTGCTTTCTATCTGTAATCATGTTTTTCAGCTTCGCTCCATAATAAACCACAGGTGAGAAGTTCGAGAGCCTTGACGGGGAGATGTAAGTGAATAGGGAAGACAAAATGGGGCTCATTTCGCAGATTTGCCTTAGGATATACTTCCAGACACAGCTCAGTTGCATTTGCAAGTAAACACGGTGTGTTTCTTGGCCTACCTGTCAGTAAAACTCCAAAGACCAAGTCAGAAAATGCGTGTGTGCTGGTGCTAGTATGCTGACATGTGTCCAGCTGTTCATCCGTGGGACGAGGGATTGTCCTTACACATACTGGGTCATTTGGGCAGAAGTCCTGGCAAGTCGCTGTCTGAAAAGCCATTTCTCTCTTTGTCCTTTAGCATAAAAGCCAGTGATCTTTTCAAGAAAAAGGAAAGGAAAATGTCTAACACGCAGCCACTAAGAGCAGCCTTTGCCTGTAACACACAGTCCAGTTTCAGTCTGTTTGACTACGCATTTCGTTTCCGTACAGAATATGAAATACTTTAGCATCGTGTCATTAATTTCCCCACATATAAATAAGGTTGTTTCTCACACAATTAAGGTATGCTAACAGTATGCCCCATTAGTTACGTAAAAAGTCAAGGTTTTCCTTATGTGTAATGAATATTCTAATATGTCACGTTGAATAATTCCCCAGAAGATTTGTAAGCTTACATATTACTGTGAAAGGGGATTGGGAGTCCGAAAAGAGTTGGGAAATACCTATAGGCAGAGTCCCATTGGGTTCTGACTTTTGCTATCCGCGTGTTCTCACAGGGGCGGCTACTCCTTGGGATGTGTGGGTGGGTGTCCAGGTTCTCCTCTGGTCAAACACCTGCTAATCCACGGGGACAGTTGACCCACGTGACTTCCAAGTCCTGATAGAAAGCAGGGAGCCCCCAGCCATGGAGGGAGGGTCACAGTCCGCCTGGCACAGGGAAGGTATGGCTGGGCCCCAGCCCCTCTCTCTGGGCACTTAGGGGTCTCCGCTGGCTCTCCCCTCCTCTCCCACCTGAGCACATGCACTTTGGACCTTTGGACCGCCTGCCCTCCACCTGCGTCGAGTGCAGGAGCTCTGTCCTCAGCGGCCCCTGGCAGCCACTGCCTGGCCATCCTTCTGCCTTGATTTGCCCGCTGCCCGCGGTGTTTGCCGCCTGCCCTGGCGGATTGATTCCCCGCCGGGCGTGGCCTGGTGTACAGGTTGGCGACTGGGGAGCAGCCCATGTGTGGGGTCGCAGGCCCAGGAGCAGCCCCGCTGTGGGGCTCCCCAGGTCCCAGTGCCTCGGGTCTCCTCTCTGCCTGTGGCTTTGAATTGGGGGTGGGCACGCACACCTTGCCAGAATACCAGTGTGAACCTGAAACCCAAGCCTGTGACTGTAAAACGCCTGGGGAAAGAAAAAGAAGGGTAAGAAATTCCTCTGAGGTTCGGCTTTGTAGAGGAACCACGCCTGGATCTCCAGTGGGGCTGCCTCGGTTGTTAAGCGTTGGGCCACTGTCACCTACCTTTTCAGGAGGACATGAAATTAGACACCAAAGCTGTGACAGACCCTCCCACCCCTCCCACCGCAGAGAGGCGTCCTGGGACTGGACGGAAGACAGGACCTGACATCTGCGGCCTCTTCCACCCCACAACTGAAAAATGACTTTTACTTCGGAACATTTGATGTGTGTGTGTGTGTGTGTGTGTGCGATCTATTAATCTGAGAGAACAGTATCTCCGTGTACCTCCAACATGCCCTATTTTATCACCCCATGGCCCAGGCACCCCTCACCCCAACAGCGGTGTTTCGATGTTACGAACTTAATGTACAATGGAAAGCATTTGCTTCAAGCTTCAGGGGTTGCTCTTTTTACTGTGTGTTATTTAGCAGTTACGTGAAGCAGCTCCTCTCTGCCCAGCTGTGCAGGGCTCCATGGTGTGACTGCACCTTAGTTTATCTGGACAGCTCAGAGGAAGGGCGTTTGAGTTGTTTCTGATGTTTCCATGGCGAGCACATCATGTGGACTGGCCTCTTGCGGTCGGGGTCGCCACCCGCGTGGCGGAGCCCAGTGGCTCTGAACTCGGGGAAGAGGCGTCTCAGGGCGGTGAGCCTCCGACTGGCCTCCCTGCAGCCCCGGCTGCTTCCCTCACTGGTAGGGCGTCACTTACCCTCAGTCTCAGTTTCACCGTTTATCAGAATGGGGGTGATGGCGCCTCCCCTGCAGGCTGACATGAGAATTAAAGGAAACACTGTTCTGTGCCCGCCCGGGGCACAGCCCTCAGGAAGCATTCCATAAATGCTAGTTATCTCCTTGCTTGAAATGAGGGTAATGCCCCTTGTGTCAAACTGCTTTCTGGAGACGGAATCGTTATGAAATGTTTCCTGGTTGCCAGAAAGGTGTTCAGTGACATTAGGATTGTGTCACCATCAGCAATACAATCCAACCAAACCAGTCTGGTGGGTTCTGTCCAGGCCTTTCCACTTACCCTTGAACCACAGGCGGCTGGCTGCACCTGAAACCTGTCTGCCCTACAGCCACGCCTGGGGGGGGGGGGCTCCCTTCACCGCCATAGGTGGGCCCACAGTGAACACTCCCAGGTGCTGTGACAAAACACGTTCAGAGCAGCTTACCTACCAAAGGAAACAACACACAAGTTCTTGCCCACGAAGGACGTACAGATGCCTTATGAACAGTTTCCCAGGTTGGTTCCGTCAGCTCCTTTCGTTCCTTAATCCTTAAACCTCCACATAGCGGGTGAACATGCAAAAGTCTTGGCCAGGTGACTAATTTGAGATCCCAGCGTGACCCACGTGGGCCCAGCTCCCGGAGACATGGTCTCCACCACGCTGGTGTATCTGCTGCAGGCAGGAGTCCAAGCCAGGATGTGGGGGACTGACCATGGAGACCAAGTCTGCCTCCTCCTTAGGTGGCCCAGGTGACAAAGTGACATAAGGGACATGGCACAGCATGCAGGGCTGCTGGACGGCAGCCATGGCTTATAAGGGACGAGAGGGACGTGGTGCTGGGAGAGGAAGCAGTGGACAGTGGACAGTCACACTGTGCTCTCAGGTGCCGTCCAGACTTCCCCTTGGCCTCCACCCTCCAACAGCACCCTGCAGCCTGTGCAGACGCGGGGGCTCCCGTGTGGCCACCGACCTCAGTCCCCTGGGCTCTCAGTGCAGCCTGGGCTCTAGCTCAGGCCCCTGTCAGCTCGGTCCTGTCTCCTGAAATGCCAGCCGATTTCCCTGTTTAGGTCCTGTTCTTCCAGGCTCCGCGTTCCTCTTCAGACCTTGTCTGTATTATAGAGAGTCCAATACATGACTAAGTGAAATCAGTAAGAGAACTGAGTTGGGTGGCCGGCCTGGATCTAAAATCCATGCCATTGGGAAGCCATAGCCGTTCAATGTAAACAACAACTCAGGGAATCAGCGTGTTGGACAGGAAATGAGTGTGCGTTAAACAATGCAGCAAAGTAAGGAGAGTTACTAGAACATCTGTCGTTTACCATTTGTGACCGTCATCAAGTCTTGTAGCATCTCTGAGCTCTCGGCCCCTCGCTGGCCAACGGTGCTGGTGACGTTGGCCTCGCCTCCGCAGAGCACGTGAGCACAGGATGCTGCAAGCTGTGTTCCGGAAAGAACACAGGGTGGCTCAAAGTGAGTCCTGGCCCAGCTGCCACCCCTGAGCCAGTGCTGTGGCCCCTGAACACGGAGCCTCACTTCTAACTGGAAGCACAGGGCCCTCTCGGGGTGGGCACCGCCTTTCCATGGCATTCCAGAATTGCATACTGCTACGCGTCATTGTGTGTGCTGGCAGGCCCAAACACTGGGTTTTTCTGACACACAAAGGCTTGCTTGTGACACTGAGAGTTGGCTTTCAAAAGGTCCCAGAAAAGTATGGCTGGGGTGGGGCTCCTGCTGGGAGTTTCATGGCCAGCGCATGTGTGCTGCAGCCCTTCAGTTCACTCAAGTACGTGGAGACGGAGAATGCTCATTTGCTCTTGGCCGTACAAATGCCCAGGGCCTGAGGGAGCAGGAGGCCGTTTCAATGATGCCGGCGCAGTCGCCTGCCTGGGATGCTCCGCCCCTGTGGCTGGGCCCGAGGGGACAGCTGCCGCTACAGTGCTACGAGAAATCCGTGCTCTCAGCTCAGCCGTGTGCCTTTCCAGAGCACATGTCAGATATCCTTTTAGCTGCGGGTGTGTCAGAGCAAGGAATAAAAATAGCCATCAGGCCCTTGGTAGAGAGCCGGACGCATGCCAACCCTGGGTCCAGGCCACTGGTCCTGTCGATACGGCTGCGTCTACACAAGATGGGCTCTTACGCTCTGCGGGAGCTCGGGGACAGGGCAGAGGCTAGGCTGCAACAATGGCTGGTGGCCTGAGTGCGGGAACCTCCTGGGGCCGCTTTTGCTTCGATTTGGTAAAAGGACGGTCTTGCTTTCCTGTGTGGTGATCAGTTTCATGAGCTAATGTGCCCCAGTGCCTGGCTCCCAGCAGGGCCACATGCACGGGGAGGCATGCCCTCCACCCCCAACCTGCAGACCTGTTGACCCTGCCAGTAGGCAGTGAGGTCTCAGCAGCAGGCTTTTCCCCAGACAAGCTAGCAGGCGTTTCCACACCATGCTGCTGCTTGTCCGTTCGCTTTCCTGGTGAGCCTGCATCTGGCCAAGCTTCTGACCACGTGACTCCAGCCTCAGAAATGGAGACTTTCCTCCGCGTGGGTCAGCACACTGGGCATGGATGGCAAGCGGTGTCCCCTGGGAGCGGCTCCGCTTCTTCCTTCAGTCTGGTCACAGAGACCGTGGTGAAGAGCAGACCCGGGAAAGGCCAGAGCACAGCCGTTTGGCTCTTGCCCCCGTGAACGCTGAAGGAAAGTCCGCGCGAACCGGCGGGGTGTCCACTGTCCACCCGGTGTCCCAGGCGGCTTGTCTCCGGCACGTTTTCGTGTCGTGCTCACAACAGCTGTAGGAGGGAGCCAGCATAACGTCCTCATTACATTATGCATCTTAAACATTTATTTTTAGGCAAAGGAATCTGGCATGTTCTAAATAGCAGGGTCAGAAATAGAATAGCGTGCGATTGATTCCAGCTTCACATGGATGCTGTGATTCAGTTTCTTAGTAGTGGTTTTAAGAAATAAATGTTTGGCTAACAGCTCCCCAAACCCACAAAGTACCACTGGAATTAAGGGGAGGGAGGGACACACAGAGACTGAAGTCAGTTGCAGGAAGTAACCTTTTAAACCCAGTTTCAGCTTTTGAATATTATCCGAAGTCAGAGGAACCATGAAACAGGCCGCGTTCACCGAGCCCCGTGCTCAGGTCTGAGGAAGGTCACAGGAAAGTGTGACAGATGGGCTCAGCCTCCCCAGGGGTGGTGTTCTCCTTTAAACTGTCCCCCTCATGACTTCAGTGGGTGGCTGTGATGTTTATGGAAGGAACAGGGTAGGAGAGATCACTCCATCTTGGCTGACAGACTCATGAGAATGCAATACGCCACTTTCTGGAGAGTTCTAGGCTGTCAGCAGTTCCAGAATCTAATCTAGAAGCGTAGTGGAGAGGGCTGTGGAAGCTGTCTTCTCAAAGAAGATGGAAAAGCGGGGGGTGGGGGGGGTGGGGGGGCAGGGGGGGGGAGCTGGAAGGAGAATGATGGGACCCAGGGTAACATGTGGGTATTATTGGGATTTTGTGTGAGACTCTGGCTTAGTTCAAGTTGCAGGTCAGATGCTGAAGATATTTTTTGTCTCTATTTAAAACAAAATAAAACAAAAAACAGTGTATTTTCCTTATATGCAAGTTTGTGTTCAGTTCCCAATTTAATATAAGTAGTACTTATTTCTACAATGGAAGGGCTGTGATTTAATTATGAGAAGTCCCACGCCAACCATCCTGTCCTTTTGTACATAAGAAAAAGAAAAAAAAAAAGTTATTCACAGTGTCACATCATCTACCAAAATCACTCTGCATCAACATAAAAGTGAGAGGGAAAAATCATTATGAGCCGACAAGGAGCAATTCCCAGTGATGGTCGTCAAAGGAAAAAGGCATTCTCAAGGGAACCATTCACAACTGGCTACCTGTTGTGCAACAAATAAGGGGAATAAGAATACACGTACTCTTGGCTTTCTTTTGCAAAAAAATAAAATAACAAGGAAGGGTGGAGATGTGTGGGAATGAGGTAGGTGACATAAAAATAGAAGTGAGACTTTTTGTATGTGCCTTGTTACCTGGCTTTGATTTTTGACCCAGTGTTCATATTCAGAAAACAGGCTATTAATAGTATCAAAAATGACAAAAGGAAACCAATGTTGAAAACACACAGAAACAAAAGAACCTAACTGTATAAAGTTGATAGCGCAACCACCCCGAATAAAGGCTCTACTCTGGTGATTTTTGAACAGTTTCGATTATATACCTTGAGTGGAACATTGTTTAAGAACAAAAGAAATAGCAAAGCACTTTGGAGCTTGACCTGCTTTGATTATAGTTGAGAGAAGTGTTGAGTGTTGGTGTTGTAATTCAGAAATGATTTTGGAGGTATTGAAGGACAGTAGAGAAGGGTAGGACGCACCGGTGTTACTGGACACATAATTGTAACTGTGGGAGAAGGGGCTACAAGCACTGGATTCTCCCCCCCCACCTGCCCATCCCCCATGTATAGAAAAGCAGTGATACTTTTCCGATGGGTACATGAACTATAATTTCCCTCGTAGATCTCCCAGGTATGGAGTTGGGTCAGCCAGGGTCATCCTGTGCCAGAAAGCAAGAAAGTGTTCACATGCCAAGAAAACCCGTGGGTTGTCTTGAGGGGCCTCCTACTGACAAGAAAAGTCATAGTAATAGACTGCAATGTATTACATGTTAAAAATGCATGAGTCCCTAGTATATAATGAGTTCATAGTGTGCGTCAAGGAGATGACTAAGAAAGGAGAAATGGCAGCTAAATAAATTCAGAAGAAATAACGCATTTGAAGAACCTCCCTTGACCTAGGCTAACTCACTGGGTCAAAGGTTTTCGGAGAATTGGGTATTTACACATTCTCATGTCACCCCACGGTCACACGAGGAGTGGCTGATGTTCCTCTGTAGTATTCTTGCCAAAAAAGTGTTTAATACGAATCTAATGATGAAGAAATAGAACAAATAGAGAACATTCTTCCGGCACCTGCACCATAAACAAATATCACCTCTAAATGGATCACGGACTGAAATGTTAGAGCTAAAACTATAAAACTCTTAGAAGAAAACATGGGAGTAAAATGGTCTTGGGTTGGCAAAGGCTTTTTGAAAATGACAGCAAAAGCACAGGTGGCATAAGAAAGCATGGATAAATTGGATTTCACAAAAATTTAAAAATTTTGTATTTCAAAGAACACCGTCAAGAAAGTGAAAAGAAACCCACAAACTAGGGGAAGAATATTTGCAAATCATATATTTGATTGCAGAATGTATAAAGAAGTCTCTTACTACTCAACTACAGAGAGACGAATAACCCAACTGGGAAATGGCCAAAAGGTTTCTGCAGATATTTCTCCAAAAAAGATACACAAATGGCCAATGGGCATGTGAAAAGATGTTCAACATCGTTAGCTGCTAGGAAATGCAAACCAAAACCACTTCACATTCACTGGATGGCTATAATAATAATAATAAAAAAAAAGAATAGCAAGTATTGGCAAGAATGTGCAGAAATTGGAACCTTCATGCGCTGCTGATAGGAGTGTAAAGTGTTGCAGCCACTTTGAAAAATAGTTTGACAGGTCTTCAAAATGTTAAACATGGATTCACCATATGACACAGCAACTCCACTCCTCGGTGGGAAAATATGAAAACATATGTCCACACAAAAAATTGTATGCAGACGTTCATAGCAGCATTGCTCATCTAACTGAAAACGGGAAACAAGCAGAATGTTCATCATCGACTGTTGAATAGAAAAAATAAAATCTGGTCCATTCACACGATGGAAGAGTGTGCAATAATAAAATGAATGGAGTACTACTACTCGCGACAGCATGGCTGGATCTTGGAAACATTACGGTCAGCAAAAGAAGCCAGTCACAAAAGTCCAAACAGTGTATGATTCCACTTACATGAAATGTCTGGAATAGGCAAGTCCACAGAGGCAGAAAGTAGGTCAGTGGTTGCCCAGGGCTGGGGAGATGGAAGGGAAAAGGGGGGTAACTGATATGGGCACAGGGCTTCTTCTGGGGGTGATACAAATATTCTGCAATTGTGGTGGATGGTTGCACACCTCTGTGACTATACTGAAAGCATCAAATTGTGCCGTGTAAATGAGTGAATTTATAATACATGTGAATTAGATCACAATAAAGCTGTTTTTAAAAAGTCAACGCCATGAACAGCAAAAGTACGGGGAGAGTGTTCAAGCTTAAAAGACCTAATGAAAAGCAGTGTGTGAACCTTACTTGTATCCTTGGCTGGAAAAAAAATAACTATGAAAGATAATTGTGGCACAATTCAGGAAATCCCAGTTTGGATGGGATGCTAGATAATATTTTCTTAAGTGTGATAAAGATATTGAGGTTATGTAGGGCAATGTCCTCATTCTTAGGAGTTGTTTGCTAAAGTGTTTTAGGGTGAAGTACAATTTTCTCAGCAACTTACTTTCAAATGATTAAGAAAAATGTGTGTGTGTGTGTGTGTGTGTGTGTGTACAGAGAAGGTGGATCTTGGAGTCTAGTTGGAGGGTATTTTGATGTTCATTGCACCACCAATCTTTGAACATTTTGTAGGGTTGGAATTTTAGTTTTCCGTTTTCAAATTTCACACCACTGTTTCCATTCAACGGGGCAGACATTGCTGAGTACCTACTGTGTGCCTGGCACTGGACCCAGGTGTAGTCACGGAAGTACAGTGTAGTGATGTCCATGCCGTGGGTTACTTTACGAAGTACAGAGAACTTTGTGTAATTTAGAGAAGTGATCCCTGCCTTCAAGTTGCTTGGGACAGCTACTAATGTGTCTAAATCTTGATAACCACCATTGAAAGTGATTTCTAGGTGAATCTCAACTGCGTTGAGCCTGTGGTGGCTTTGCTTGCACCCCCGGGGCAGGTCATCCAAGAACGCTCCTGTGTGAGGAGTTGCAGCTGACACCCTGAAGTGCCAGCCCGCAGCAGGCAGAACTGAATGAACAGAATCGTCTGGAGCAGCAGTTTCCTGTGACAAAGATGTTAGCATTGACCTTCGCCTCTAGAACATCGTGGGCTAATCAGCCAGTAGGTATACTTTGAACTTCGAGCTCACAGACTGCTGCGTGGTGTCCTGGAAAGCGGGATCCCTGACGTGGCAGGCGAGTTCTCTTGGTGTGCTTCCCTCATACAGTTTATATGTCCTCGTGTACGTGCAGGTGCCGCCTCGGTGTTGTGCCACCCAGGGGACGTGACCGTGACTGCTCAAGATGTTAAAAATCATTCACGTTGGAAAAGCACAGTATCATCTCTTATCAGCATAGGACTGTCATTGAGGAGACTTAAGAGCTCCGTAAGCGTTCTTACCACAAGCAGGACTTCTAAAGGTCATTTAAAGCAGGGGATTATAAAACATGACACATCCATCCCTTAGTAAAACATGCAGAGATAGGAGGATTGGCCAGTTCTTTTGATGAAGTCCTCTGTCCACTGTGTGAGTGTGGGCAGGGCTGTGTGGTGCCAGCAGAGCGTGCCCCCAGGGACGGCTGGGGCTGAAATGCAGCCTGTCTACACTCACCACGTCATGCTGCAGGGCCGTGTTTGCACGAAGGCCCACCGCCTCTGTCTAAGGTGCACGAGGGCGCGTACGGCCTGGCCGTCTGGGTCCACTGTTCTTGGTTCAGGAGCGTCTTTCTAAACCACTTCGTGACCGTGCGAACTAGAAACCTCCACTTCCATTTCTTTAAAGTGACGGGTACGTCCACATCATCCGAGTGACAAGTCCCTCTAGCTTTTCACCACGTCCCCTATTCTGTCTTTACAGTTTTCTTGCCCACACCTAATCTGACACTATTTTTTGAAATAAAGTCAATAACCATTACCACGTTTGTCCCCAGTATTGTAGATGGAAAAACCAACTCTTTTATTGTCAAACTTAAATTTTGCCGATTTACATAATATTTAATTAAATTATGTAATTATGGTAATGTGGACAACTAGCCGCGATAAATTTGTAGATAAAAACTGCTTTGTTTCAATCATTGTAAAAGCCACCTAGTGGGAGAAATTCTCTGCGTGCGTCCCCATCACCTGCTGGCTGCCGTGTTTCTTTTGGTGTCGGGGGGACACTGGCCCTGTGCTGGTCAGAGAGGAAAGACTCGCCTGTCAGACTGCGGGCCCCTGGAAGTTGGTGAAGGGAGCGCCCACTCTGCATTTTCTTCTGTTTTAGTGTTTGAGCCATGATGGGCCTGTTGCATTGTATCCGTTTCAGGTGTGCAATGTGATTGGGTGTTTGTATGTATTGCAAAATACAATGATCGCCCCATTACGTTTAGTTAACATCCATCGCATGGTAACACACGTTTTCCTTTTCTTGTGTGAGAACTTTTACAATCTCTCCAGGCAACAACTCTGCAGCTATTTGGTGGATTTGTGTCCATCTTCAGGTTGTCGCTGCTGAAGCTTTCTCAGAGCCAGCTGCTCGATACCGGGCACGAGTGGGACCCTCTGCATGTACGTTTAGGTCTGGTGACCTGGCTGGTGGCCGGCTTCTCCTTGGTAACATCCTGAAGAATGAAAGAACTGAGGGCGTGACCGTGGAGCAGCACAGGAAAGCTCTCCCTGGGGAGCCAGTGACATCAGAGGGAGGTCACACAGCATCGGGGGTGGGGGGCCCGAGGGGGGGGGATGAGGAGGAGTCAGGGAGTTTAATCCAGTGACAGGAACCTTTCAGGATGTGACTCAGGTGATCTGTGGCTGAAGGGTTTCGGAAAACTTCACTGCAGGGTCTCTCCCTCTGCCCTCACTGAGAGCGGGACTTCCTGTCAAAAACCAGATTCCCAGTCAGCTTTTCAGGTGTGAGTTCTGTGGGAGGAGGACGGGAGAGGGTTTTCAGGAATGTCCGTGCGTAAGGTGTAGCCGTCGCTTTTCTCCCGTGTCTGTTGCCTCATCCCTTCCTTCCTCATCAAACATTCCATGTTCTGAGACAGCGTGAATCCCTGCTTTTTGGGTTTATGTCCCAGGTCAGGCGCCTCTTTCTGTCACAGGAGCCTCAGGGCGTCTTTGTGTCACTCCTGCCTGGCTCGTCACGTGTCAGAATTAGCCTGACCCTGTATGGGGTCCTTTATCTGGGCCTGATACCAGCTGTCCCTTAGAGATAAGAGAGAAACAAATGGGTTCCATCATTTAAATGTATGGGTGAGGTATGAACGCACACTTGGATATAGATTATTTTAGAAAAGGGCAGATTCAGTGCGTCTCCATCAAGCCAGTTTATTCCAGTAGATCTTGCAAATCTTAGACCATTGGGGTATTACTGCAATCAGCTTGGAAACGTGAGTTATTTTCAAAGAAATAAAGATCTTAAAATATATCTTAATTGTATTTTTATTTAGGATACTTCTGGAGCTTTTGGGGAGAATCGGACAATTTTCTCCTTAAAATCTGGCCTAATCACTAGGCAGCATCTTTGTGTCTCTGGCTATTATTCTGTATGAGGCTTCTTTTATTTTTATTTTTAAAAAATCTTGCAATTAAAATATTTTTCAAATTATTTTCCATTTAAACTCATATTTAGAGATTTATAGAGACTGGGTAAGCTGAGAGTGTAAAAGCAAATGGAAACTGCATGTGTCTTTAGGAAATAAGCTCCAAAGAAATATTATCTCTTCCCTATTTGTAAAATGGAAAACGAGGTATGACGTGTGCATTACACACTTTCAAAATGCACACGTTTAGGTCCTGTACCCCATCTTGTGCCATCAGCTGACAGCCCTGAGGGAGGGTTAGCCCTTGAGTAGTTTAGGCACCGTGTAGATGTGGGTGGGGCTCCTGAATCACAGCTCAGCCCTGCCATCCACCCCCTCAAGTCCCCCACCACCCGGTTAGGAGCACGACAGCCTTTGTGCCATTCAGTTCAAGTTTCATGATGTGAAAACCTTGATGAGTCCAAAGCCACCTTCTCAGCCTGCCAGCTATTTTGGGAGCATACCTGAAATTTTCTTTTAACAATTCACCCATGTGGTCATTTATTTCTCATGTAATTTAAAAATGATTATTAAACATGTAAATGAGTCTTCTGCAGAAATAAGCCCATTGTTCTTACCAAACTTTGGGAGAAGTCTGGAGGTAAAGCGATGTGTGATAGGACACGTCATTAAGTCAGGGATATTGTAGAGTAACAACCCCCAGAAGTGACTCTCTTTCTTCATAAACAGTTGCATGTTTCCCCAGTCAGCAGTTTAATGCATTTATTAGGATGACAGGGAAGTTATATGACCATAATCTAATGCCACACCCCGTGCCAGGCTGGGCTGTGTAGGGTCCTTCTGGGGCTGAAAGCTGGACAGCCAGGCCAGGGATGTGTACCAGGGGCGAGGGTCATAGGGAGTGACCCATGATAAAGGTGGACGGAGAGGATGGGCAGGAAGCTAGGGAACAGACAGAAGAGCTGGCGGGTGGGGAGATGTGTGGTACATGTGTCCTATTGACAAGGAGTGACGTTTCCAATAGGTACCCAGGATGCCTCAGTGTTGGGCAGGGCTGACTGGCTGCCTGCCTGGGCTCCTGGGCTGCCAGGAACTGAGGAGGTGGCCCTGGTGGTGCAGATCTGTGGCTGTGGCTGTTTGTCTCCCTGGCCAAGCGTGCAATGAAATGCCATTTTGTTAATATGTTCCCATTATGTCAAGTAGGAAATTTAGGTGCTCAACTTACTTTTCTTCATTAAAACTAGGATATTTAATTTTTTTTTTCCAGTTTTGTATTCATGGAGTGATGAAAAGAAGTGGGATATTTTCTAAATGTTACTAGATATTTTTAGTGCTTTCTGCTTAAAATAAATGACACATACATACCACATGGTGTTATTCATAGATGATTTATTTTGCATTTGCAGAAATCTTAATTGAAAATAAAGTCTTTAGATAATGTGGTGCTCATGTCATAATAATTTCCTCCCAAATTTGTAAGTTGCCCTGCAGGTAGGATTGGTCTCTTAGGCAACTCTGTTGTTCATAATTTAATAATGTCAATAATAGTTTTAAAATACCAACATTTGAATAGTGCGTTATGGTTTTCAAGGAGCTGTTTGCGTATTTCACATCACTAACGTACCTCAGTTAAGTGTCTGTCTTATCACTTCTACTAAACTGTTAGCTTCCGGAGATCTGGGACCAGAAGTTACACAATGGTTTATATCACAGACTCCATAGAAAATACCTTGGACGTTCCAAACACCTGGTTACGGAATGCCTGAGTCTCTGTTTAGAATTCTGTGTTCTTTGCGTGGCTTTCCTTCTGTGGATGCCGTTCATTCCCTTGATGGGCATTTAGCAAGCTGAGGTTTTCGGTACGCTGCTGGCAGCTACTGCAGGCGACAGGTGAGGAAGAGGATGAAGGCTTGTACTCCAGGGATGGTGTCTGCACACACAGCTGTGGAGGAAGTGGTGAGCACCCCAAAATCAGAACCATATTTAGAGGTTGCAGAAGTGAGGTCTGAGTTTCATGGGGTGCAGGTGGGGAAGGAAGAGTCTGAGAAGGTGTCTCAGGAAGAGCTACGATTTCTGGGAAATGCCATCGCAGGCATAGGGGCCTCGTCAGCAAGAGCCTGAGGTGGGAAACAGGCAGGGTGGGGGACAGACTATGATGAAGGGAGGGATGGGAGCCCTTGGAAGGGGGTGGGGGTCAGCGGGGGCCTGGAAGTGGAAGCCGGCTTGAAGACTGGGCAGTGAGTGCTCTGTGTTCTCTTAGGCAGTGTCAGAGGCAGTGTCTCTTAGGCAGTGGATACAGAAGGCAGGGGAGCATTTCCTTTACCGGTGGGAGGTCAGCCCTGGGCTGCCACAGGTGATAAAATGATTCCCAAAGAGACAGCATTTCTGCTGGGAAATCAACACCACACTGTGAAAACCCTGCCCTGTGCTTTTGCACAAAGCTGATGGATCACAGGCACCGACAGAGGGCATGGCTTTGGGCTTCTCCAGGGGTCCTGCTTGCACACAGTCAGCTTCTCCCAGGAAGGAAGCCTGGAGGCACCAGGTGGGCCTGCTGGCTGCCCCCACCCCCACACCTGCTGTCCTGGTGCCGGCTGCGCTGTGCCCACCTGGCAGCTCATGAAGAATCATCTCAGCAGCCCTCGTGTGTCTTACTGCACTCTGCACTTCAGAGGACACACACACACTCCTAGGGAAACATCTGGAAGGGTAGCAAGCAGCACAGCTTATTTCTGAGGAAGTGGATCGGGGCCAGTGAGAAGAGCGCCTTGCGATTACTGCCCGTGTATTCGCTTTCATATTGTTTAAGTTTGTATGATGAGCACATCATTTTAAATTCCCAGCAGATGCAATGATCACAGCTGATGTTTACATGGAGAGTTTGCAGTCTTCACGTGTGTGACACCTGTGACCCAGGAGGGAGGGGACACCACTGTGACCTCATTTAAGTACTAGGAACCCCAGGCACACAAGGGTCACTCACACAGGCCACCGAGCCAGTAAGGGGGTTCGGGGAGTGAAACCAGAGCAGTGGGTTCTGCTGCCTCTTAAAGGTGTCATGACAAGGGGACAGACCTGTTTGGACCTCATGGAACAGCTTCCAGAGTAGGTCCCGGTGCGTGAGCTGTGCCACGTGTGCCCACCTCTCTTAGTGGACAGAGCGGGACTGGTGACGCCTCCCAGCACTGTACCTCCAGGCAGGCTTGTCCAAGTCTGCTGGCCCGGCCCTGGTCCCCTTATTCTGGTCTTTCGGTCCTGGCCCCTGGCAACCTTGGCTGCCTTCTGGGTGTGCCCAGCCTGGGCAGGACGCTCCTTTCTGGTGGTCACTAAGGCCTTCCTGTGTGCTGGGCACCTGTGTGAGGAATCGGTCCACGTGGAGATGTGAAAGTGGCATGAGACCAGCCTTCCGGAGAGAAGGTGCGTCCAGAGGCCCTGGGTTCAGGGTCGGGCCCAGGTTTGGGGCATGGAGTTGGGCTGTGCCCTCTCTGCAGCTCGTGCTTCAGGGGCCTGCTCTCAGCGGGCTATGGGGGTGTCGACTGCACATGTGGCACGGAATCCAATCACCAGGACCTATAAAACCCTGGCTTAGGTCGTCCAAGGGTCCGAGCTGTGTGCTTGTGGCTCTTACGAATGTTAAGATCATGAAATTAAATAGCATCAAATAGGTGACCCTCAGACATCGTCCAGTCTTTCGTGGGCGAGAGATTGGGGGTGCAGAGGCATCAGTGGGTGAATGCAGCTGCCCAGTTCACCACCGCTCTAGAACTTTCTGGCACCTTCTGTACATTATTCAATGTGGGGATGAATACAGCCAGGGCCATCTGCAGTGCCCCACTGAGGGATTTGGGTCCTGAAGAGCTCCAAGCATTGCAGAGTGGACCTTCTGGGAACCCGTGGAATGAGGACAGTGGCTTCAGAGGACTTTCTTATCTTTCTAAAAATGTGTGGAATGAGGAAATATTTGTACCTGGCAATGTGGCTTCCTGAGTGCTTCACCTGTTTCTTTCTCTCCTCGTCATGCCTCTTAGTTTGTCAGGTGTCCAGACTTCCATCTCATAAAACTTCTCATTGAAGTTATTTTTATGCAACATTATTATTTTTTAAACAGGAGAATAGCTTATTTCTGTCTCCTTGAGCTGAAGCCCATTACTTAAAATGCAAATCAGAAGTTATGGAAATACTGAGAAGTGGCACGTTTCTTAGTAGACTGTACTGTCAGCTCTGACAGCAAGTAACTGTCCAGCGAACGTTCTAGAAGGATCCTGTGTGTACCTGCCATTCTCACCAGCCCTGGGTTCATTTATGTTCGGATGAGCTGAGATGTGAAATTGTCCTGAACAATGTGTACAAAATATTGTTGGGCTGCAAATGACAGCATAGTACATACCAGTTCGTGGGATAATTGTGAAAAGTTTGCATGTGGTCAGCTTGTTTTTGCTATTGACTAGGTTACTGAGAAGTCGCACCACATTCAAGTCTGGGTTTAGCAACCCATGATTCTCCCTAAAAGACGAGAGATGGTGAAAGGCTAGATGTGCCAGGGAGGGCAGGGCCTTCATTCGCTCATTCATTTGCTCATTCATTCGCTCATTCATTTGTTCACTCATTTGTTCACTCATTTGTTCAACTTGGATACCAGTCAGATGTGTACCAGGTGCTTTTCTGGGGAGCGGAGGCTAGATCAGACGCCGCTCTGTCTGTCCAGAGTGTCCTGCCTGGAAGTGGGTGAGCAGCAGGGCCTCTTCTCAGGAGCCAAGCTCACAGTCCTCTGGGACCAGCTCTCTGGAGAAATTGTAGTTTTATTGTAAATGTTACTGCCGTGAAGCATGTGTAGAGCATAATTCAAAATACTAATAAAATATAGACTACCTTTCAGTGGACATTGCATAAAGCCCATTGATCACAGCCGCGTTTGCTCATTTGTGTGGAACCTCTGGTCCATCGGCACACGGTGCTTCATGATGGACACCGCAGTTTGGAATGAGTGCCAGGCGTTTTCATTCAGCACACAGAAGACCTAAGTGAGACAGTGAATGCGGGGACAGCACACTTTCCTCCATGACGCCAGACTTGTTTGCAGAACTGGACAGAGTCACTGAACGCCGCCCGACTGTTCCCTTGATTTTTTAATGCTAGGGGCAGTGTAATGAACCTACTGTAGTCAAACCAAACCAGTGCTGTGAGGTCCTGGATGTGGCTCGGGGGCACGCTGCCCTCTGAGGGAGTCTGGGCAGGAAAAGGCCTGTAAAAGGGCCCGGAGTCCTCCCTGGGCCACTGTCAGCTCTCAGCCTGATGGCCGGCCCCCGCCACCTTGGTGGGATCCAGTTTTGGGTGGAATTTCCTTTTCTTTCTCTTCCCTTGTGGTACCTAAGGGCACTGCCGTGGTGGTGGTGGTGGGAGAGCCAATAGCCGTGTCAGGACTGAGATGTCAACAAAGCCACTGTGACATAAGCCATCACTCCCTGGGCTCCGTGTGCCCGCTGACCACCCACAGCTTTCCAACAGAAGATGAACCTCAAAGCTTCAGGGACTTAAATCCTTCTGGGGGATCTGGTCGCTATCCAAAACACCATGTAAATATCGTGCTGTTAGATTGTCCTAGCCGCATAATGCTTGTAATAGTCTGAGTAATACTCGGTAATTTCACTCTAATACATCCTTTGTTTTCATTACTAATACGTTCATGTTTCTGAAATAGAGTGGATCTTAAAATACTTCTGTTGATGTTTTCAAAGACGCTATTCACGGTATCCTAGAATGGAGAAAACATGACAATAATTCTGTATTTTTTAGTAATGTCACATTAAGATTTCAAAAGCTAGTGACAAAACCACGCAGACGTGACATAATTTACTATAGGCTCTTCTGTTTTATAAGTTAAAAAATAATTGATAAAGGGATGTAATGTCAGTAGGGTTTGTGTACTGAGATCAGCAAAGCCTAAAAGTAAATTCAGCTGATACATCTTAGCTGACTTTATTTTCCACATTGTTGCTATTTGCGTTTTTAAATGGCTTTTGTAAAGTTTCAGTGTACCTTTCTGTTGCACGTAGGGGAAAAACACTGTAGACAAATCATTGTGAGGATGTAGAGAAGTATACTGCTTTGTTTCAAATCTTTGCTTGTTTAGTAACACATTAGAATTAAGCTGAAAGATACGTTAAGTTTAGCGTGTAAGAGTCATTCATGAGCTCCAAGTCACCTTGCTGAGGGGAAGTAGAAGCAGGCTAGGCTGCGGGACTGGAGGGCAGGTCCTGGCGTCCGGGCAGGAGGCGCCTCTCGGCTCCATGTATTAAAGGACTCCCAGGTCCCAGGTGCCAGGCACTCTGCTGAGCATTTCACCTCATCATTTCGATTTCAATTTGAAAGAAGCCAATGGAATGGAACAGGCTGTAGAGAGAGCCTGCAAGGAAAGGGGTGCCCCTGGGCCCTGTAGGCAGGTAAGGTGTTAGCTAAAGAGTTGGTGCAGACTTGCCCCTGGGCGTGCAGGACAGACGGAGGTGCTCCCAGCCCAGCAGGGCCCTGGCAAGCGCAGACTTGAAGAGGGAGACATGGCCACCCTGAGCCCTGAAGTGGTTGTGGGCTGGGAGGGCATGCAGTGGGGCTCAGCTGCTGCGGGGCCTGGGGACAGACAAAGACAGGTGGAGGTGGGCAGAGAAACTGCTGTCGTTTTCCCTGCACACGTCTTGTTTCCTGAGTGATCCAAGCGCCAGAGGCCCTCACCTGGATCCCCTTATTTTGTACACTCTGCCCTCACCTGGGAGTTCCTGTTCCTGTTACAGGTGGGACCTGATCTCTGATAGACAGCTGGCAAGGGCCCATGTGGCTCCTGGACCCATGCAGCTCCCACCTGAGTGCCCAGCCTCTTGCTGAGGCCTGTGCCCTGAACTTTCACTGTATCCACACCAAGGAGTCTAAGTTGCCAGCCATGAGCCGTTTTATTCAGAAGGGGTCGAATCCCTGAAAAAACCCTTGTTCACCAGAAGGGAAGTAAGTGGGCGGCCCCGTGCTGAGCCCCCTGGCTGCCCCCCCTCACTCCAGACACCTGCCCTCCTTGGAGGCCGCCCTTTGCAGCCAGCCTGTGCACCCAGCCACCCCTGGACGGTCTCTCCACTGCAAGAATTAATTTTCTCTCCTCTGCACGTCTCCTGAGATTTCTCCTTTCCCCGCCTAGTATCTGTGGTATCATAATTTCTTGTCTGACTCTCCCATTATGTTTTAAAGTAACTGCAAGCGGGAACCGGGTTTCTTCCTTTTAGAGCTTCCCACCACCCACTGCGAGGCTGAGTCCCGCTTTCCCCATCCGCACAGGGTGGCTGCGGCCCCTGGACTGCAGCTGTGACAGGTTTGTGACGTGGGTCTGTCTGAACCTCAGGAAGCGGCGTGTTCTTCTCTTGGAAGACAAGCTGAGCAAGGCTAGGCCCTGCTTCCATGAGATGCGGGACGTATTTGAAAACATATCGCCTGATGGGAACCATGGGTCCTTCTGAGGAACATGGAACCGAGTCTCTGCTGAGATTTTCCCGAGTTGCTTAGGCAGTAAATGGCTTTGGGGTGAGTAGAAGGTGGAAATGAGGCTGGACGGGCTGGGTGGGGGCAGTGGCAGCCAGAAAGAGCTCAGAGCAAGGCGGGGTGGGGGGTACTTGGGCTGGGAAGGTGGCCTGCCCCTCACCCTTCCGGGCCACTGCAGCTGGGCCGTCGTGGCCACCAGGTTTGGACATATCCACTGTCCATGCCCCCCTCTTCCTTCCTCTTCTGCTCTTGTGTTCTTTCTCTTTAAGACCGTGTTGTCCGCCTTGGGCCCCTCCCCTCCCTGAGGCCGGTGATCTGGCCCAGCCTGGGAGAAATCTGGGGAGTGGGCCTGGGGGCTTCGGGGGGCAGCATAGCAGACTCCCTTCCAAGTGTTTGGCTTTGGGTTGGTCCTGGATATCACAGCCTTGCACCCAGTTCTGGCACCTTCCACAGCCCTTTCACTGGGTTCTTTGAGGTGGGTGGGGCTTAAGACAGGGCCTGGGAGGCAGGCAGAGCATGGAGGGCTCTGGGCTTGTTCAGTGACAGGAAGGACACCGCCTCCCTCCCACCCTCCCTCTCCACATGACAGGGGGACCCAACCGCGGAGGCCTTGCCCAGCGTGGTGGATTGACAGTGTGTCAGATGATGTGAGACCAGCGTGCCCGTGGCTTAACCAGAAGGGTGTGTCCCCATGTTCTTCTCTCGGGGTTCTTGTCTTGAACTCTCGATGTTGGAGGTGTTTGGGAAACAGGCCCGGCTTTGCTGGACAGCTCTGTGCGCTCGGGTGATGGTGGCAGGTCTGGAGGACCCAGGAGAGGTCGGCGGGGAGCCGCCCGGCTCGGGTTTCTGCAGGCCCAGGCCCTATTTTGAGAATTTGAGAAACAGTTCCCGAGGAGGTTATCAGGTGTCATATTTTCAGAGGAGAATTAGAAGCATCCGGCTCTCAGCTCTCAGCACAGAAAATGTCCACATCGAGCCCGACTCACCCTGGGCCTCTATTTCTGCCTGTGTCTTCATGTCTCGCTGCTGTTTTTGCTGAAGGTGTAGTTGATTGTAGAATAATGTCAACCTACATAAAGTGCCATTTCCATGTATTTTAGTCAGTGAAAGTCCTGTGTATTTACCAGGGGCAGTAGATACATGCTTTTGCTGTTTTTACAGCAAATATGTACGAGTTTCTTCTCAGGAACTTTCCGGTTATGATGAAGTCATGAAAACGTAGGCTCAGAAATCAGACTTTCTCTAGGAGACACCGGGGGGGTGGGGGGGGGGGTGTTCCACGGAGGGTCCTTTCTCTGAACCATGATTCTGGCTGTGGCCTTGAGTGAAAGGACTTGGGTTTGTTTTCCTGAGAAATTCTCACAGCTCTGTTTTGTTCCGATCGGTTACTGGCTGTGTTGAAAGCTGGCTCGTCAGATTTCACTGCTTTTCAGTTATTTACAAAAGTAAATAGAAATAGAACGGGCTTATCAGCAAGCAGCTGGATGCATTTCAGAGTGTGTGGCAGCCTATCTAACTTCTTGCTCTGCAATTTTTATCTTAGGGTTCCCACTCAGTTTCATTCTTTTTTTTCCTTCACACTCTGCTAGAAGGAACTTAATACAACCCTGCTCCTTTTTTTCCCACTGAAGGAGAAAAACAGTGTGCGGCTTGTTGAAAGCAAAGCACTACCCCCGAGGTGGCCTTGTCTTCCGCGTCTGGAATCCCGTCTGCCTGAGACGGGCAGTTTGTTGGTATTGCTTGTCCCTTGCCAGTCCCACCAGTGAAACAGGAGGAAAACTAGAGGTTTTCCCGTGGGTCTTTTGAGCTAAAATCAATGCTCATTGGCCGGCATGTCTTTTTGGATGCTGTTGTGAAACCCAAAGGATTTCTGTCAGGACAAATAGATATCTGTCATTCCCCGAAAATGTAACTAAACCGTAAACAATTTCATTTTAATTAATGTTTGTAAACTTTCATTCTGGAGTAGTTAAGACCTAATTGATGTTTGTATTTAGTATGTCTTATACCTCCTGTGTGATAGGTGACTGCTGTTTCCATGGTGATGTGTGACTTACCCCTGGCCATTTCCATAACTATTATAATATTTAACGCCTTAATCAGTGAAATTCCCTGGTGGTTTCGTGGACTGTGGCTACTAATGGCCAAACAGCTCAGGAACAATTTGAACAAACATTTAGGAGAAAGTCATAAAAACTCTGGTTGTTATTTTCTTTGGGAAATGAGAACAGTCCTTGCTACGGAATCTCAGCTAAGGGCCCTGCTGGGAGGTGCCAGGTCCTCTTCACTGGGCGTCAGGTCCTTCCCCAGACTTGCCACAACCACAGCCACGTGGGTCCTGGGGATTCTGAACTGCCTGCCCTCAGGGTCGTCCAGAAAGGGGAAAGGAGACCCCACATCCCATGCGGTGCTTGTGTGCTTTCCTTTCTCCACTGTGCTCGTCTTTCTGTTTTGGGGGGAGGGGGAGGAAGAGGGAACTCCATTTTTTGACCAAGAAGATGAGGAGGATGAAGACGTGGCCGTTTATGGAGGGGGCTGGGCTCTGCGAGGACGAGCCCGTCTCTGCCAGTTCTCCCTCATGGAGCGAGCCCCGGGCGGGCCCCACAGCCGTAGTTCTGTTGTCACCACACGGTCGCATTTCTCAAATGCTAAGTTCAAGTGCGTATCCAGCTGGAGCTGCCCCTGTCGGTGGGACCCGGGCACCTGCTGGGAGGTGCTGCTTTGTCCTCTGTCAGGAGGAGGAGGACGGTGAGAGGACGTGAGGTAGCGGCCTTGGCACTGACCGCAGCGGAGAGGAAGCAGAGGCCTGTGGGCTTGAAGAGCCGTCCTCGGGCTCGTGGTGGCCTGTCAGACGAGGCTGGTGTTTCACTGGGGGGCAGCCAGGGAGCAGCTTGCCTCCTCGGGACTGTGCTGGCCTGCCAGACCTCCCTGGTGGGAGGAGGTCGACCAGAACGTTGGGGGCTAACTCAGGTGACACTGCAGGTCACACACAGCAAACTGCAGGGGCCTGGCCGCCAGATCCCTTCACCCCCAAGCCTGCCGTGCCCTCCCTGGGACCCTCGGGCCCTTGGCAGGGACGGGAGCTGAGAGCGTCAGGCTCCTAGGCGTGTCTGCCTGCTGCCTTATCTGTTTGGCAGCGTCTCCTGTAATCCTGGGACAGTGGTATTTGGTAGAAACTGAATACAGCCTTCAAGCCTGAAAAACCACACTGCCGCACAGAGACTGGCTGCAGGGAAACAATGAGCAGCTTGCATAGTCTTTTTAGGGGAGAAAAAAAGAAAAATCAAGTCTCTTCAGGAAAAGAAGGTACTGCATCCTGCCTGGGAGATGGCAAGAATTGCTTTACATACAAATTCAACAAATTGTTGGTCGCACAGGGTTGCTTTAGCCGTGTTAAAGGTCTGACCCATCTCTCAGGGAATAATTAGACTTTCTCCCCGAGGGAGCAGCTGCAGTGTCCACACTGGCCCACTCCAAGAAGCGGGGCGACGCGCTGTGTAAGAAGTGGCATCCTCATTAAAGACCTGCTCTGCCCCTCCTCCCTGGTCACCCCTCCTTTTCAGTTTTCACTTCCAAGGTTCAGAAGGTTTGTGACTTTTAACAAGGAACCGAGGCGACTTGTGATTTCGTTTGCTGGATGCGCCGGCCGCAGGGGACGCCTCTGCGAGCTCAGCCCTGCATCAGGTGGCACCTTTATTAATAAGTCACTAGGCTGCTGGGATCCGAGGCCACGCCGTGCGTGGTCTCAGGGCGTGGCTTCACCTCCGTGCTCCCAGGCCAGGGAACCTGGAAGGTGTCTTTCCTTCCCCCGGGCACTGCACTGGCCCAGCCCAGAGAGCCCCGCCGTCCTTGGAGGGGGCTGAGGGAGCCGCGGTGCGAGGCTGGGCACCGCTCGGGATGTGTGCAAACACTCAGGCGGTGTGAGCATGAGTAAGTTGTCTCCTCCGATCTGTTTCGTTTCATGTGATAAGAATGTGTGAAGCCCAGGGAACCAGTGCTGCCTGTGTTGGGGGCAGGAGGGGGCCTTTGCACTGCTGCACCCGCAGTGTGGCAGCCTCCGCTCTGCCTGCCCCCACACACTCATCCCTCAGCGGCACCTGGAGGGTTTGCCGGCTGGGAAATGATCCATACCTGTCCATCTTGCTGAGGCTGCGTAATAGCTGTGGGATCCAGCTCTCAAATGTTCCCTGCTGAGTGTTTGGCTGATGTGTGCTGAGATAGGGTGTTCCCATAGACACGGCCCCAGTCTGGAGTTGGGTGAGTGCTACGGATATCTTTTGTGATTGTGTCTTTGCGAATCCTATCGGGAAAGCTAATCTTTTCATGTTCAGTTACTCAAAGCTTCCCCAACCCCGGGTCAAAACGAAAATTCTATTGTGAGTATGATGTCTCGGTTGGTTTTGAAAGCATCTGCTGTATCCATGAGCTTTTCCTGGGCGTCTTGAGGAGCTAGCTTCTGTCTGCCCTCATGGAGACGGGGTGTGTGTGTGTGTGTGTGTGTGTGACCTACTAACTACACACTAACAAAAATAATCATAGCAGCTATCAGTCATGCGGTGCTGCTTACATTCCAGTGCCGTTCACAGAACTTTTCACACGTCATCTCATTTAATCCTCACGTTAAACCCATCAGATGCACGCTGACATCTGTCTCTGTTCAGCTCTTGGGAAACTAAGGCTTACGAGTTACAGGATCTGCCCAGATAGAGTCGTCTGATGGAGGGTGCACAGCCTGGCAGTGTTGTCGCTGGATCTGAACTCACAGCTGTCTGATCCGCAGCGTGGAACCGGACGGTGGGCACTGCAGCTGTAACACTGGGCTCTGGGGCAGGCTCCCTGTAGCGGTGTCTCTTTGTTGCCCCACATGTGGTGTTTTTATGGGGAAGCCCTTTCCCCTGCCTGTGCGAACGGTCTGGTGGGGTCGTCTGTGTGCCAGGATGTTCTTCGTGCTGCAGGCTGAGTATGGCCTCTTCATCTGACAGCTTCGTGGATACATTTTATCAGCCCCAGCTTATCTGGCTCTGGGGTTGCCTGTTCCTCTTGTTTTAAGTTTTGTGTTTAAAGGCAGAGGTGGTAGG
Source organism: Rhinolophus sinicus (assembly GCF_036562045.2). Taxonomy (NCBI): domain Eukaryota; kingdom Metazoa; phylum Chordata; class Mammalia; order Chiroptera; family Rhinolophidae; genus Rhinolophus; species Rhinolophus sinicus. Next base: position 114,498,148 of record NC_133758.1, read on the forward strand.
GAAAGCAACCGGGCAGCTTTCCTCATTTCTCATTTATTAGAAGGAATTCTTGTGCTAGAAGGAACATTGCCCTGATGCTGGGAGGTGCTGGCCTCTGAGTGAAGGGGTGACAGGCTTCTCACCAGGGTGCCCACTCAAACGGTGGTTTGCAGGAACTGTGTGTGGGTGAGGTCGTGGGTGCAGCAGACACTCACAGGAGCCTCTGACCCTGATGGCACTGAGGGCCATGGAGTCTGGCTGGGGGCCTGTCCCGCTCACCACCTCCCTCATGCCCCCCTGACTCTGCCTGTTCTCTGTGCTGGGACTTGTGTGAGCTCTGAAGAAGCGTGAGCTCTGGTGGAAGTTCTACTTAGAAACAGGGCTTGTTCAGACCCATGTCATGGCAGACGGCTTATCTCTGTGACCATGTGCGAGCCACTTTCCCCGGGCTGCTGCCCGACCTACGCCATCTCTTCTCAGCCGCCACCGCAGGGCGCCAACGACCTAGGACAGAGCACAGAGCCGGGGCGTGTCACCATCAGCCTCCCAGGTACCCCGGAGTCCTTGTTTTCCGGAAGTAATTAAGGAGGGGCAGTGATGCCTCACGGCCTGGGTAGCCCATGGAGACGCCCGGCTGGCTCTCCAGCCTCTGCAGCTGAGTGACCATCAGTCATCCCGCCTGTAACACGGGAGGTAAACCTGCCCGGTGACGTGAGGACCTAACATACACGAAGTGCTCGGCACGCTGGCTCAGGAGTGTTCAGACACTGAGAGCTAAAAGCCCGTTTAGTGTTGGACTTGGAGACGGGCGCCCGTTGCTGGATGGTGGGTGGGGCTCGTGAGCCTCTGGCAGCTGGTCGTGTGCCCCTTGGTCATGTGTCCCCTGGTCACGTGTCCCTCAGTCATGTGTCCCCCGGTCGTGTGTCCCCCGGTTGTGTGTCCCCCGGTTGTGTGTCCCTGGTCACGTGTTCCCCAGTCATGTGCCCCTTGGTCGTGTGTCCCCCAGTCGTGTGTGTGTCCCCCGGTCGTGTGTTCCCAGTTGTGTGTCCCCCGGTCGTGTGTCCCTGGTCACGTGTCCCCTGTCGTGTGTCCCCCTGTCAGAAGGAAGCAAGGGGTGAGAGGTGGGAAGGAGCCTAGGAAATCATGGGGGGGGGTTTCTTCTCTGATGAGAGTCACTTCTTCATCTTGCTTCCAGTCGGGACTCCGTCTAAAGTACTGCAGAACTTTCTGGACTCTCTCTTTCTGTGTCCCTTTTGCAGCAGTGTCCCTCCCCGTCCCTGGCTCCTGGCCTGGGTGGAGAGGAAGGACCCCACTGCACGTTGTTCTTCATGTACTGAGAGTGTTGTCAAGGCCACCCTACCACCTGCTGTCTCCATAGTATTTTTCTCCCCATCTCTACCAACCAAGTCAGTCTATTCCTAGTTCCGCCTTTTGGGGTCTGGTGAGTCTGTTCCATGTTCTGCTGGAATTTTGTTGCCCCTGAGGGATAAACAAGGTCATGGTTGGTGGCAATAGAAGTCCCAGATTCTCTCTGATGGCAGCGTTCTTCTGGACTCCACGCCCCGAGCACTTAGTAGGTTTAAACTCTCATTGAATTCCCTTAGAAAAGTGTGGCTGTATCTTGCCAAAGGGAAAGCCACCCAGCAGATAAAATATGTTTACAAAAGAAAGCTGGTTACTTCCTCCAGCTGTGCCAGTTCCTCCCCCTGCCCCTGGCTCTTTTCTGGGCATGGCCCTGAAGTAGAGGGACCCGCAGGCCCCCTGAGGTCTGGATCTCAAGGAATGGTTTCTGAGTGGGCAAGGCTGACACCCAGCACCCAGCCTGGCAGGCGATGCTGATGGCCCCCGGGCAGGCCAGGCAGGGATGGATGAGATGCTGTTTCTCTCCACAAGGGCATTTTGAGGTGAGTTCTGAGAGGAGGTCGGGCTCGTGATGGCCGAGGTCCGGTCAGAGCTGAGTGTGCTCTGCTCATGTGGGCAGGTTCCAAAAGGCTCTAGAGTGTTCTTGGAATCATGACTGCCTCTGTGACAGTGACCCACGTATCTCTCTCCTCAAATGTAGACGTGGCCTGCCCAGGCTGAGGTCAGATGGGCGGCCAGGTGGGATCGGCTATCCCGGGGTGGAGAGGAGGCCCTGGGGTGTGGGCTCTGCACACCCCGTCCTCCGAAGGTGCTGGGGTGCAGAGGCCTTCTCTTCACACTCACAGTCGTCAGGGAGCTGGCACAGCAGGTCACGCCTGGTCGTCCTCAGCGTCCTGCTGGCCTGCCTGGCCCATCCCGGACAGACCGTACAGTGATAGACCCCAAATAGCTCACACGGGCAGCAGAAAACACCTGACAAGTCGTGGGCAACACTGAGCAGCGTATGGACCCATGTTAAAAGAGAGAGAAAAGAATGGTTGTGAGCCCTTTGATTAAATTAAAGGTCTTACAATGTTCTGAAATAGCTACAAACATGAAGCTACGCTCCTTTTATCACTGTAAAGCTAAAGCAGATTTTACAAATTAACTGAAACAAAATACAGCACAGAAGAAGTCCCATTCACAAAGGGAATAGTTGTAGCAGGTTATGTAATAGCCACCACTTCTTAGGAGGGGGAGTTCCAGCCCAGCCCTGAGCTAAGCATTTTCTCATTGACTCCGCTTGGCGAGCCTACGAGATCATTCCTGTTTTCCAGACAAGGAAACTGAGGCACAGAGGGCTGCCTCTGTATGTTGCTGAAGTCACACAGAGAGCCAGGCTCTGGACCGGGCTCACTCCCTGTCTGTCCCGATGGCCCTGGGCTGGAATCGCCAACATCCTGGCAAAAGTGCATGAAGTTCCGTGTTTGGTTTCAGTTATTCCCTGTTTATGTGAATCGTTCAACATGAAAATCGTTCAACTCGAAGGTGACGAATATTGCTGATGTCAGTGCCATCCTCACCGTTGCTTTTCTGTGATCCACGTGTTTGTTAAGCAGGAGACTGTCTTTTTAGACACACATGGCCGTTGCTTGTGGAAGTTAAATAAGTATGCAAAATAATGTGCCGTGGTGGCATTATTAACATGCTGGACTTATGTCCCATTGCATGCTTTCTCCAAACCACTGACTCTCAGCTATTACTGTGCCATGCAATCAGCCAGGAGCATTTGAGAGGGCGGTAGACTCGGGAGTCTGGGCGAGGCCCAGAGCCACACGTTTGCCGGGCAGTGTGGGGACAGTCCTGCAGGAGGGCACAGGGAATGCCTCACAGACCCCAGCTGCTCCCTCCGAGGGGAGAGGCGGGTGCCTCGTGCAGCTGTTGGCAGCAGGACGCCCCTGAGGACCATACAGCTGGCTTACAACTGCCAGACCGCCTTCCTGGAGGAAGCAGTTCCAGCTGCAGAAGCATCTGGGTTGAGAATGGCACCTCCCTCCTGCCTGCCACATAAACGGACCCGTTTAGCCAGAGCTGGCTTCACGGGTGGGTCAGTAGCCAGGAGGAGCGGGTGTGCCTGGTTTCTCTGAAATGCCCTTTAAGCACATGCTGTTTACTCCACTGCCTGCCAGGGTAGCCAGCATGTAAATGGGCATGAATCACGTAGCATGTCACTGGGCGAGCTGGCATCAGCATAGCCATGGACTTCAGTGTCTACCAGTGTTGGTCAGTAAGAAAACGTTTGAGGGAAGAAACATGGAGGGGAGTGCCCTTTGGATTCTGCTCTGGGGAAGTGGGGAGATGGGTGGTTTTCTCCTCAGTCTGTAGGCCCCAGGGCTCCTCCAGCCGGGCGGCGGCTGCTGTCCTTGTAGAGTTTGGTTCTAATCCAGCTGCCTGGCTCTGGCCCTGGGCTTTGCAGCCTCTGGGCCCAGGTGGTGTCAGCCATGCAGTCCCCCTGTTACACAGTCCCTGAGGCTCAGGGAGCAGGTCTGGAGCATTCTTTCCTGCTGCTGTGCCTAGAAGAGCTCAGATATAAAACTCAGGTGGCACAGAGCGTGCCGGCTCACATGGGAACCAGCAAACATTGCCCTGAAATTTAGGCAGTAAATGTGATGGTTTTAAGCTAAAACCACTTGGAGTGCTAACTGGTGACCTTTGAAATGCATGAAATGGTTTTACACATCTTTTTTTTTTTTCCATTTTATAAGTCGTTTCTGCAGGGCACACCCAGCGTTTTGACTGGGAGGGGCAGAGGGAGGGAGAGCTGCTTGCTCAGTGACTCATGGCCCTTGGAGCCCAGCTTCCTGCTGGCCTGTGCCGGAGGGACCCTGGGGCACTTGCCCCGGGGCTCAGATTCCTGCAGAAGCCCTATCCTTTTTACCTGCCCTCACACTCCTTGGTCTCAGGTGGACTCAAGGGCACAGCACCTGCACAGAAAGCAGTCACCTGCCTGGCAGTGCAGTGCCTGTCGGGACCTAATGAAAATTACGGGTCCGTGGTAATTACAGGAAACCGGTGGCTCTGTCTCCGTGGTGGGTCCATTGAGGGATGGAGGAGGTCGCTCTGACAAAAGGACTGAATTAGAAGTACGAACTCCTTAAGTTACTGGGATGCGAATTTACGTTATCGGGATGAAAATTTGATTTTATTAGGATGAAATTATGATTAAATTGTGGAAAAAATGCATATAAAATTTACCATGCCAACCACTTGAAAATATTCGGTTCTGTAGTGTTACTTACGCACATTCACCTTGCTGTGCAGCCAAACTCCAGAACTCTTCATCCTGCATAATGGACTCAGTTAAACAAAACATCTCAGTTAAACACAACGTTAAACCCATTCAACACCCCGCCCCGTGACCCCGTCCTTATTTTCCTAGGCTGTTTTGTGGTCTCTTGCTATAATGTATACGTCTCTTAAAGACAGACTTTTCCTAAATAAATGATATGTTGAAGCTTGTTTTCTAACAAATCTGGATTGAGCATTTTGGCACATCAAATTATACGCTTTTAAAGAATATTTAACCAGGACTGGCATAACATTGTTTTTTAAAAATTTGTTTCAGTCACATTGTTTTCAAACACCATAATTTATCCACAGTCTCATTGACCTGTGGTTACATTATTGTATGTTGTTTGCTATTGTAAATGACGTGCTGGGCAGCTGTGAACCTCCCACAATGCACTCCATGGGGTTATTTCTTTAGGATGAATTTCAGAAACGGAATTCCTGTGTGTGAGACCTCAGGCCAGGCTGCCCCCAAGGCAACGATTGGTGTATAGGAGGATTGAAGGCCTTGAGAGCTGTCACCCCTTTGTAGGTCCTCAGATGGGCAGGACATGGGACAGGAGGAGGCATGAGGCCGGCAGGCCTGCTTTCCAGCCCTGCTCGACACCAGTCAGCCCCGGTCACCGTGTGCCTTTGCCAGGGCTATCCATCTCTCTGACCCTCAGTTTTTTCAGCTGCAAAATATTTGGGGCTCAGTGAAGTGAAGTTGCTGAGATTATTGGCATGTGTTCTGGTGTCAAGTCAGTGGGAGCCATTATCAAATACCCAGGGCCTATAGAAAATGGGTTCTTATGTAAAATAAGTGAATACACATGTAATATCACACACACACACACACACACACACACACACACCTGCATAAAGTCATCAGCTCAGTGCCTTCCCTGATTGTCCGGAGGAGACAAGAATTTCTAAAAATGTTCATCAGAGAGGGTGACTCATTGCCAGGTGTTTAGAGAGCTCCTGCAAGGTGAACTGCAAATTCAAAGCATTGCCAGAAAGAAGGCGAAAGGAGAGGAAAGGGGTTGGAGTCACTCATCTCGCCACCAAACAGCCTCCTGCATCCACAGTGGCTGGTGTCAATCGGTGTTGGTCTGACGGACTTTCTGCCTAATTTAGTGTCTTGATGTCGTCATGCTCAGTGTCATGGCACCCTGGATTCCAAACGCTCAGCTGGTCAAGGAGGCAGAGCTGGGGTACAGCTCAGTGCAGGCCCTGAGCTGACAGGGTGACATAACCACCCGTGACCCCGAGAGGGATGGCCCATGCAGGCTCCCACCCCCACCCACACCTTGAGCCGTGAAAATAGCCCCAGTGGGGTGAACACGGTGCAGACGTGTTCTTTCTAGGGACACTGCTTTTCAAAAACACTTTCTCTGTTTTCCTTAATTGTTTGTTTTCTGTTAGCACTGAAATGTGCCAACATACTGATTTTAAAAAGGAAGTGCGACTCAGAAGGGATTTCTGAGGAGCGACAAATGCTTGTAAGAATTGACGATGAGGGAAGCACTTCAAAGCTGCTGGGTATTTATTTCCAGGCGGTTGTGTTATTACTTCCTGAGTTGGAAGCAGCACCTTCATTCAACCCTCTCTCTCGTCATTTAAGGAGGAAGATGAAGGCTCGCGCTCCCCCTCCTCCTGGGAAGGCTGCCACTCCGAACGTGTCCAGCGGACAGAACCCTCCCCGTGGCGTGTCCCCCGTCTGTCAGCAGAACCCGCCCCACATGCAGGACGCCCCGCGGGACAGCGCAATGGACGTCACCGTGGTTCTGCCCAGTGGGATGGAGAGGAGGACCGTGGTGAATGGCAGGTAAGGGCAGGCCCTGCCCTCAGCGTGCACGTCCGAGGGCAGCCAACAGTGGTCCCACTGTGTTGTACTTCCCCAGTGTCAGGTCGGGCCCGGGGCGTCAATCTGGGCATCTGGGCCTACGTGACAACCGGAAAATGATTTTATAGGCTGTTTGAACACACACGTTGGGAACACCGCCCCAGCCTTGGTGGCTGCCTAGAGCTGTTGAGTTTGGGGTACAGCATCTTCAACTTCGGTGACGCCAAAATGCTCTCCAGGGGCTGTCCAGGGGAGTGCTGGGGTCTGCACACCGGGAACCCTCCCGGAGCTGTGGTCCCAGAGGAAGGGCTGGGGGCGGGAATGAGCTGTGGGAGGTGGCAGATGCTCTGTAAGCGAGAGTCAGGTTCTGAGAGTTTCTGTTTCTTTATTTTCCAAGTGTCCCTCGTTCTGAGTCCACTTTCCCACTTCACTGTCACTTGAGGAGCGTGCAGTAATGTGACAGGTTTAAACTGCTTTAATAGATGTGTGGCATTTTAGTAGTGAACGTGTTATGGTTCCCCCACCATTCTTATATTTTGGGGCCAATTTCTAGTTACATTGAACAAAACCACTTCAGTGAGGTATGATTAACACACGAAACACTACCTGTTTCATTTTACAATTTGGTGAGGTGTAGGTAAGTACACATGCGCGAGCCCCTCACCTGTTAGTCTAGTTACCTTTGTTTCTAAAGAAAATGGCCATGGGGTCCAGTTCATAAATGCACAAGGAGCGGTGGCATGCCTGCCTGAAAAGTAAAAATAAGGTGTTGGAAAACATTTTCAGACTGAACACATGCTTCTAATTGTGACTTTATTTTCCCCCTTACAGTGGAAGCCACTGCCGTGTTGTTTTGCAGTGTAGCTACGCATGAGAATAGGGACAACCATAGCGATTGAGGATTAAGTAATTTTCTTTTCTAAGGAGCCCATTATAATCCCTTCTCCAAGGTTTCCTGGGGACTGAGTGTGTCAGAGCAGCAGCCTGCAGGCTTCCTTGACTGGGCCGCCCGTGTAGTAACTATTGCTCTTTCAGCAGCTTCATGTTTTGGGATTGGTTTTATCTGTCATACTCTTTAATATTACAAGTGTGGGCTAAAATCCAGTTCCTGACCCTTGCTTAAAATAGATCTAGTGTGTTTATCAACATGGGTTCTCTGCCCTGTTTTATTAGAGGACATAACCACCATCTCATAGGATAAGCAAGTGGTTTGTAATCTGTGGTGAGCCCCTAACCGTGTTATTTCCTGACATGAAAGCGTCTCGTAAAGAAAACATGATACTAATTGGAGTCTGCTGGAGTCTGCTGGTTCCCTTCTGCATATCCCAGAGATTTTTTTCCCCAAGCTTCCTTGGGCGTTAGCAATGCCAGTGTACGTCCCAGGTTGTTCTTACAAAGATTGAGAGCTGGTATTTCAGGCTGATCGTAGGGAATGTGCTGTGGCCTCCGTGGAGGAAGGGTGCCACCAGCACTTCACTGCCCAGGGCCTCTGGAAGGAGGCCCTGGAGTCCATCACTTTAATTGGGGCACAAGTAGAGCGAAGATCTTTGAAGAGACAACGCCCTTAACCGAAAGAGAGCTTCGTAAACTGTGTCAAGCATTAGAAGGTCGGGGCTGTGTCATGTTGAGGTGGCAATTAGTCCTCTCCAAGTTGGCACACGTCCCCAAGGGACCCGGGCACGAAATGGCAGGTGTGCCCTTTGCAGAATAGAGGGAATCTCCCTCGAGATTCAGTCCTGTGATTCTGACCGTCAGACCCCTTTACAGGATACGTTTGCGACCATGAGGGACTTTTAGGTCCCGACCCTTGTAAAGCAGTGCAGGCACTGGGCCTCCACGTCCCCTCTGGACACAGCCCGCATGTTTCAGGTGACGGCAAGGGAGGCTGTGGGGACCCTCCGCCTGCCCGGCTGTCCTCCATCTGCCAGCCCCCTGCAGCCCCGGGGTGTCGGAGCTGCCTCTGGTTAGGGAAATAGCTGTGCGGTCGGCCTGCTTCTCTGATGGGCCTGTGGCCTGGGCCTTGCTCCCAGGTGAACGGGCACAGGGCTGCAGGGCCCGAAGGAAGCGCACTCTTCTCCAGCAGCCGGTGAGTTAAGAAGGTGCAGTTTTGATGCTGGGGAGTCCACCGGAGAGGTAGGCTGTTCCCTAAATAGCAGGCTAACAGTCACGTTTGGTTGGGTTCAGTTTGTCTTACAGTTTCACTTGACCGATACCGTTTTTATAGACTTTCTTTTTATTTTAGAGCAGTTTTAGGTTCATAGCAAAATTGAGAGGAAGGTACAGTGAGTTGCTACGTACCTGCCCCCCCCCACACACTCACACAGCCTCCCCCACTACCAGCGTCCCCACCGAACAGGACCTGTTCCAGACGATGGGCCTGCAGTGACACAACACTGTCCCCCAGAGTCCCCAGCTTACATTAGTGTTCACTCGGTGCAGTGCCTTCTGGGGGTTTGGACAAATGGACAGTGGTGTGTGTCCACCGTTACAGTATCAAGCCACGTATTTTCATTGCCCTAAAAACCCCCTCAGAGAATATTCCTGGGACACGGAGCTCACGGTGGTTCACGGTGGTTACAGCAGCTTTGGATGAACCCTTTCTTATCAGCCCACACGATAGCTTTCATCATCCAGGTCCTAACGCACCATTTCTCGTGACCACCGCCCTAAAATGTTTCTGCCTCAGTAAGGCTTTGTGTTTGGGCTAAACCCCAGAGAAGTTGGGGGGTGGGGAAATCACTGTGCATTGCAAACTGGAATCATCCACCTGCAATTATGAAACTCCTTCCTGTGAGGGACTATGTAGATTCTAACTGCTACCCTGGGCACAGGTGGGCACGCTCTTTACTAGGCCTGCTGTTGGTGCCCTTATTGTTTTGGGTTTGGTGTCCTACCAGTCAGACAGAGGGGGAGTCTCATTTTGTGGGATCTTAAAGAAAAAAGAAAATGATTTATTCATTGAGCGAAATACACACTGAACACCTAACTTTTATGAGGCGCTGGGAAGAGGACATCCCAGCAAGCAGAAGGAAATGATAGCATTTGCAAAGTGACCAGTGTGGGCAAGAGGCGGGCAGGTTAGAGCTGGACCCAGATGTGAGCCTGGAGCCGTGCCGGTGGCCGACAGACTCCCCTGGCACCGGGCTTCTTCAGGCATCTGTCTCTTTGGTGTCCTGTCTTGTGTTCTGTCTGAGTGTTCCCTTGTACAGGACCTTTTCGGGACTGACCACCTCTGGGAGGGCCCCACTCACATTAGGCCACCTCATGTCTCTCTGGTGCCACATGATGCCACCAGACGGGACTTCCTCCCTGGTCTTCTCTGACTCTGTTACACTGGAGTTTGCCTCACCCAGGGCTTGGGGCCAGATGCTGGCCTTGGTCCCACACACGAAACTAGGCCACGTTCAGCCAGTTTAAGATTTGACAGTGCAGGCAAGTTGTGTGTGTGGGGAAACATCATATCCAGAATCAGCTGCCTCAATGTCATGTGTAACGTTGGCACCGAGGGACCTGTTTTTCCAATGAAGGTCTATGTCGTAAGTGCTAATTTCATGAGGACTTGGGGTGCACTGGTTTCCAGTGTGGTCCCTGACCAACACTGACCGCATCCCCTGGGAACTTGTTAGAAACGCAAATTCCCAGCCCAGAGTTGTGAGTGAATCAGAAACCCTAGGTGGGGCCCCCGATGTCTGCTTTACCAGGCTGGGATTTGGGGTTATGTGCGTGCTAGGCTGTGACAACTTCTGAGTCAGTGTTTCACATATGTTACCGATGATTGGATTGATAGACGGAAGATGACATTGGTAGCTTTTGCGATCTCTGGGGATTACATTCTAAGATCAATTCAAATATTTGACAGTGTGTGTGCATCTGTTTACTTGCTGGAAGGGGACCCTGGGTGGGGATGAGACGGGACACGAGAGTCAGCATCAGATGGGCCAGGTCCCAACCCCAGGTCCACCCCTTCCCAGGATCCCAGGAGAGCAGCCCCTGCCTCTCAGACTTGGGGGTCTGAGAGGGGATAGCGTGACGTGCACAGCAGGCTCCCGGCCACCAGGGCGGCGCAGTCAGAGGTGATAACCGTGTCGTCTTCAGCCTTGTTAGAAGTCCGTTTTCCATGCTGAGGCTTTTCAGTGGAGTGTCGCGTCTCTTGGGTGTTTTCTCTTCCCCGTTTTGTTGCCTTAAGCTGTTGTTAAGATAGAGAAGATTGTTATCCAGGATTGAAGGAATCAGACCGCAGCACGAGAAGTGTGCCCGCCGTGGGGGCACTTGTGAGGGTTAGAATCACCCGCCCCCAGAGAGCCGGGAGAAGGGCCGTCTCCTGAACGTCACCGGTGGTGCCAGTGTCCACTGAGAGTGCCCCTGGTTAAGGCACATGATTTACTTAATCGCTTTCTAGACAGTAGGCGGGGGTGAACTCTGCTGTGGAGATGGTTTTGAAACAATCAGCATTACTGATATTCCTCATCTGTAGCAATTGAATGAGAAATAGGGCACCTGGGGCTCCACCTGTGGTTTTCCTGTCCCATGTCCATGCCCCCCAGCAGCTCACAGCCCTCGCGTGAGTGACAAGTCAGCGGTGCCTGTGTGTTTGCAGGCCTGGTGCGGGTCCCACACCTGCACTCACCTGGTCCCCGGACCCCCGGAGAGCATAATTCTGGCCTGTAATCGTAGCCGTGCCACTTAGTGGTTAACACAGAGATTAAAGGAAAGGACCCATGCTTTCGTGAGAGGTGTAGGTGCCACTTCTTGGGAAATTAGAAAAGGAGAGGTCGGCTTTAAATGTAACAGCGCTCTACCACGCGAAGCTGCACGATGACGCTGCAATTCCCATTCTTTGGGGTGATCTGAAGTGTTGCTCTCTTCCCTCAGTAAATAGTTGCCTGTGATGGAAGCATTATGAAGACGTTTGATGTTCAAAAGTAAGGTTTTTAGCTTTTATGTCTTCAAGAAGGCATACTTTCTTTAGCAAAATAAAGAAAGCTATTCCAGTTTTAAGATACTGCATTATATTCATGAAAATGTAATGTCTTGTGCCCATCAGTGCAGCGGGTCCTCCGGTGACACCCAGCGTCATTTTGTTATAACCGTGATGAGGTGCTGTAGGAACTTAACTCTCGTGTGTATCAATTAACCTATAGAAAAACTGGTCTTGTTACATGGTGGTTCACCTAAAAGTCACAGAACCTGTCGATGAAACTAAGTGAGGACTTCCTACAATGCCATTTGTGCTAACTGACCTTACAGGATTCACACACGCGTGGACCTACCTAGAAATGTGACCGTCTGCCCAGCTATTAGGACTTGGATGTACTGGCTGATCTTTCGGTATTGTTTATCGCTGTTGAGAATGTTAAGATATTACTGTAAAATCGCACGTAAGGAGATAATATGCCGCCATCTTTCTCCATGAGCACAGCTGCTCTGCTCAGTCACCCACGGTTCATTTACGCTGTCCTCACTCAGCTCGTGGGAGGGAGGGTGCAGGTTCCCCCGATGACCATGATGTGTCCCTTTTCCAGCCATGCCATGATGGACCTCCTGGTTGAACTGTGCCTTCAGAACCACCTGAATCCGTCTCACCACGCCCTGGAGATCTGGTCCTCGGAAACCCAACAGCCTTTGAGTTTTAAGCCAAATACTTTAGTTGGGACTCTGAATGTGCACACTGTATTTCTGAAAGAAAAAGTTCCCGAAGAGAAGGTGAAGCCTGGACCGCCTAAAGTGCCTGAGGTCAGTAGGATGGGAGCCCTTTGTCGTGCAGTGACACGCGGGTGCTGGAAGTGCTTTGCAGGGGGCTGGGGAGCCCCTGTTACCTTAGTAACACATGCAGACAGCTGTGGGGACGTCTCTCCATCCATACTAGTAAAGATAGGCACTAAACCGAGTTTATGTTAGAAGACAGAAGTCTCCAGAATAGGTGTATTGTTGTAATGTTGCTCCTTTGGGTATTTTAGAAGAGGAAGGCGTCTAGAGCAGAGCATTCCTTTTGAACTTCCTGCCCAGGTGGAAACGGTCCATCATCCTGCACTTGGCAAGGTGATAGCCACTGGCCCCGTGTAGCTACTGAGCACGGGAAATTCAGCTACTGTGATCGGAAAACTGAACATGTAATTACTTTAAACTCAACCACAACTAGTGGGTGGCTACTGTTCTGGACTGGTTCTGGAGGTTCTGGTTCCATCTGGAGGTCTCCCTGCCTGGGGGGCCAGCAGGATACGTAGATCTGAGCATCTTCTTAGGGCAGGGGAGGGGACATTCCTTTTGAAAAATGGATGTCGGAAATGTTTACTCATTGCAGATGGAGAATGTCTTATTCATTGATTTTGTTCAGGCTTTGGGTTATTGATTAAAACTCACGGCAGCTGCTTATCGTGCTTTTTAAATAAGGCTTTGCTGTGGTTCTTTAGCTCCACTTACAAGCAGTGCTATTTCATATGTTTATATTCTTGGATGTATAAAATGTCTCCTGCTTTGAAAAATGTCAATTTGGCCAATATTTCATCTCCTGTGAATGTCTAGGTTTGGGTGGTTAGTACATTTTAACTGATGCCATCCGTGTACACATTTTTGGAAAGTGTCTTTGTGAATTCTTTAAGCAAAATCAGTATTCAGGGACGAGGGACCGTGTTTACACCCTGTGGCCTCTCTTACCCTCCTGGCCCCTGGGTGCTAACCCCAGGGGTAGGGGAGCTGAGGGCTGTGCATGATTTCAGTTCCAGAAGCATGGGAAAGGCTCTGTGCAGTCCACCTTCCCTCCTAAAATTCATCGAACCCTGGCACGCAGACTGGGCCGGAGAATGAGGGCCGCTCGGAGCCTCTGGTAGGAAACCCATGCTCACTGGGTCCACCCACCAGGCTCTTGGTGCCATGTGGGTGAGCGGTAAAGGCCAAGTAGCAGTTCACTGCATGCGACTCTGGCAGATTAAACGTTTCTGATGGGCCACTTTGTAGACATTTGGAATTAGCTTTAGTCAAAGTGGTTGTTTTTCTTTCTGATTACCATGTGTTGTTTTAAAAACCAAAATGTTTGAGCTTAAGCTATCTCTGTGTGTGTGGTGTGTACATGTGAGTCTGTGTGTGCACAGACGTGCACTCTATGTATCTATGCAGGTATCCACGTTCCTATGTGGGTATCTTGGCTTCTTAAACAAAAATTAGATGTCTTCTTCCATGAGGGGTTTTCTTTATGTCAAACTCCTCATAATCTATTATTTTCCCTTAGAAAATGTGTTTGAGTGCATTGTGGTCAAGTCTGGTCAGAACCCCTGACAGGCAGGCAGACAGACAGCGTCTGCATTGGATTGCAGCTGGCAGCCCCCGCTGGTGTCCATGCCCCTGTGTTGTTAGCAGTTTGTTCATTAGTCAGACAGAGTCTGAGGGAGAGTCGTTCCACTGGATGTTTATTGTTCACTAGTCAGCATGCCATTCTCCCCCATGACCACTGGATTTGTGGAAACACGCAGGCTGCTCCGAGTCTTGCCAGCCCACTTCCAGTGTAGACAGCGCTGAAGCACGGTGTGAAGGTGCACTCACAGCCTTCTCTGTGTCCGGTGTGTTCTCCCAGAAGTCCGTGCGTTTGGTAGTGAACTACCTGCGGACGCAGAAGGCCGTTGTGCGTGTCAGCCCCGAGGTGCCGCTGCAGAACATTCTCCCGGTCATCTGTGCGAAGTGTGACGTCAGCCCCGAGCACGTGGTGCTGCTCAGGGACAACGTGGCCGGCGAGGAGCTGGAGCTCTCCAAGTCCCTGAGCGAGCTGGGGATCAAGGAGCTGTACGCCTGGGACAATAAGAGAGGTGAGTCCTCCCCATGAGAACACGGGCCGCGCGCTGCCAACCGTAGCCCTCCCTGCAGCACTGCAGCGGCCAGGACATGGGTGCCTGACTTTCCAGGCACCTCGAGTCGTGTCCAAACCAGAGCTGACGTGGGCAGAAACAAATCAGGCTGCTGTCGTGCCCTGACTGTAATTCCGCCTTTTCCCCCCTGAGTCCTGAGCGTGCCCGTTACCCCTTCTCCTGTGAGCTTCCGGGAGATAAGAGCGGGAAAGGGGAGGAGAAATGCGGAGGTCCACCCCAAGGGAACTCCCCGAACCCACAAAGAAGCCACATTCTCCTGCATTTCCTTTTCAGGGGCCCAAGTCTGAAACATGGCTCATAATCCAAACAGTGGCAAAAATACACTGAGCTGTTCCCTAACGCTGCCCAAATTTCCCTTCAGTCCCTCAAGACAACTCATGAGCTCGGCCACTGTTGATGCTGGGGACACCTTACCCCTCGTGTGAATTTGGTACTTGGCCTGAGGTCACCGTTAGAGCCATTGAGGAGTGTGGCTGCTGGAGAGGCCAGTCCGGGGACAAGGCCTGATATGTCCCTAATTGACAGAGGGGCTGACTGGATTTAAACAACACTCAGATGCTCCCCCATTAATATTCTTTGACCTTAGAATTATTAAACTGGACTTTATAAAAGTATCTATTTTAATAAGCTTCATTTGATATTTGTGGCTTTTTTATTTATTCCACAAATAGTGAACAAGTTGGGCTTTTAAAATACATACATATTCAAGTTTTTCGTGTTTTTCTTCAGCTTTTTTTGAAATTCTTATAATACAAAAATAGATTTCTTTTTATTACCAAAGTGACTGTGAAATCAGTGATCGTATGGGGACTTCCCTCACCCCCAACCCTCCTGGAGGTTCCGGTCCCCAGGTCTCATTTGACATTGAAGAAAGGGTTTTAGCTCAATTACATATAAGAAGCATAGACTATTTATTCCTTCCCCCAAAAGTGTTCTGACATTTGAGAGCAGTGCATCTTGTGTTGGAGCCAGTTATCTTGTTAAACTCAGACAAGGTCGTTCTCAGCATCTGCTCCCAGCCTGGGTGTAGCCAGGGTGTCTGTCTGCTTATATCTGCCTGACTTAAATTTTGGTTTCCGTGCGTCTCTGGAAACAGAGCTTTCGCTTGGCAAGGCAGAAAGGAAAAGAAAAACTGCCCATGATTAAGTACGTGAAAGAGAGCACCTTACACAAAGCAGCATTTCGGTTTTACGCCACCCGTCAGGTGTATCTTGGAAGGGAGACGTAGAGCCTGTTACCCGGGAGCAGTGGGATAGAACCGGGCTCTCCGCTCGGGAGTGGAGCCCAGCAAGCCTGTGGCGTCCGCAGCACAGAGCTGAATGTTCCTCGGGAAACCTTCCCAGATTTGGAGCCCCCTCTTGGTCCCCACACAGGGAGGACACACAGGTGCAGCCCCTGACCACCAGACTTGGAAGCACTTCTGCACTTGGGGAAACAGCTGTGCCCAAGTCCCCGCGTCCCCTTCTGCACTGCCTTGGGCACCTGTGAGGGATCTTTTCCCTTGGGACCCCAGCAGCCGCCCCAGAAAATAAAGGAGAAGCACCCAGTGTTGCGGGGGGCCTGCTTCAGCCCAGGGCCAGCATTCCTTTCCTCTGGATCGTGCTGTGGCCACGTGCCAGCTGCCTGGAAATACTTGATTCCCACCCAGCCCAGTGCCTCCATCCTCCCCTGCTGACAGTGTTTGAGAAGCAAAGAGGGCACCCTGGAGGACATCCTGGGGAGCCCTGTCCTCTGCCCCTCTCCAGTTACGTCCCCTCCCAGGCCAGCAGCTGCTCCAGAACTTGGGGAGGAGAGGCGGGGCTGCAGGGGATGTGTTGCTAGGCAGAGGCCTTCCTCCTGGGGAATTCCTGGCCTTCGCAGCTTGAGAGCAGAAGACTTTGCTGCCACCTGCTTCCACAGTGGTGCTTAGCAGCCCGGCAGCTGCAGGCTGCAGGCGCTCAAGGCCAGGAAGCAGGCTGCTTTGCACTTGGCCTTCTCCTGGGTAGGCACAGGCAGCCCCCATCCGAGGGGCTGAGGCCTTGGCCGGGCACAGCTGCGGATCTCAGAGCTGCCCCTCACTCTCCCCTCGCCTGCCTTTTCCAGCTCTTCTGACCAAAACTCAGTCGGAGCCTTTCCTGAGCTATCGAGGTACAGTGAGCCTGGAGCGCTTGGCGGGCCAGGCTGCACTTTGCATGGCTCTGGGCTGGGGCGCTGCACGGAGTGACTGTGCAGGAGCCCGGGGATGCAGGTGTGGCTTGCAGCACCTGGGGGCGGGGGCGGCACCTCCGGGGGCGGCACCTCTGGGGGCGATTTGACGCTAAAATGAGGTTGTGGCTTGGTTTCTTGCCTCCCTGGTTGGCTAAGAAAAGAATGTCCATCATGTGAGGATTTGCTGTGCAGATCTGATTGGTAAGAAACAAAGGAGGCTGTTATACGAAACAGCCCTTTATGAACACAAGTTTAGGGCAGAGCAGAAGCCGTCCATGCAGAAGAGGCACCATCCTTCTTGCCTGTACTTACTGCCCTCGAGGTCCACCCTGCCTGCTACAGAATTTAGGGCGGTGTGGGTTGTGACATTGAACCTTTGCTGTCATGGACACGTATGTGAGTGATCCGTCCAGAGTTTGGGTTTATTCTGACACCTACTTCTTAGTAGGTTACATATGGATGTGTATGTAATTAGACACATGTATTTGCATATACTACATATACACAGGCTTAGACATGCACATATATTGGGGTTTTAACGAACCTTTTGGACTATATAACATACAGTCCAGCAAGTTCATTAAGATCCCAATGAGTTTTTACATCTTACAGAAATTCCATGTTTGTTAACTGTTTAGCAGTAGATTTTATGTCTATGAAAGCAGTGAATGCAGGCACACTTGGCATGGGCCGGCGCCCGGTGGGTGCCGTGTGTGACAGTGCTGTGGCCTGGCCGCCATCCATGCTGCTCTTGTGTGTGTATGCGTCCGTCGTGGGTGGGACAGATGGCTGTCACACGTTGTAAGAAGCACCATGACTGGACTGACGATTTGAGCAGCACAGTCACTTACGTGAAGCCTTATTAGTTCTGGTTGATTTGTTGGAATTGGGCTGAGAAGAGCGAGGGACTCAGACAGGCCTGTGTGCCCCTGGCCTCAGGGCAGCAGCGGACACTCGGGGTCATGCCTGTGAGAGCCCTGCCCATGTCACATCCTCAGAAGCGACCTGGTTCTCCCGCTGCCTTTGCTTGCTTGCTGACCTGGTCACGGAGGCCCTGGCTTCCCGTTTTCTCACCTGGGAAAGTGAGGGAGTGGTTCGCATTCGCTGGGGTTCAGGGGCTCCTGCAGCGAGCGCCCCAGCCCCCTGCACCCCTCAGTTCCCCTCCGTCGTTCTCCAGATCATTTTCGTGCTTCTGAACCGTATGTGCTTTCTTACTGATTAAGCCCCACTTTCCTCAGCTTTGTTAGCCTCACTCTACGTGCTCACGGGCAGCTGGGGCCCAGCTCAGCACGGAATCCAGGCCCTGCTGCCTCCAGGCAGCCGCAGGCTGTGGCCACTGAGGAGGTGCCTCTCGGTCCCCATGGGCAGCTCTGGGCCAGGGCCGCCCCATAGCCTGCAGCTCTGTGGGGACGGTGGCCAGCCGCTGCCACTGTCCAGGGAGAGAAACCAGAGGCCCAGTTTCCTGACAGTTTTCTGACCCCTCTTACATTCTGTGGTTGGTGTCCTAGCGGTGTGCCTGTAGCATGGTCTCTCACCTGTCAGCCCCTGTCATGTCATACATGACCTCTATCATGTCACATGCTACTCCGTTCTAGACACACGCTAGGTGTGGACGCACGCATTGAGGTAACCCCAGCTGACACACACCTGCCCTTGAGTGCAGTCCAGTTTACCTTCAGCTCTGTGCCTAACAGGGCTTGGATGCGGCTCGCTGTGACATCCCCGAGCCTGTGTGTCCCGTGTTGATGCACGTCACACCTCGTGACCGAAGCCATCTGCTTGTGGCTTTGGATGTGCAGGCACTGGTCGGCTTGGCTGGAGCCGCTGCATGGACCGAGCGCCTGCCCCGTGACTAAAACCCACGCTGTGCCACTTACAGAATGACGTCGTGAAGATGCGTGTGTGGTGTTTGTGCTGCTGGGTGGGCAGTATTGGTGTCCAGGCATGTGTCACTAACACACTGACCTTCACGTCTGCGCTCTAATTGGAGTGTGACATTCTGGGTCAGCAGACAGAACGTCGACTGATGTTTACCTCGTGTGGGTTGATATTCTGAGGGCAGACTTTGTAAAGTCCCAGTCCAGATTCTTCCACGCGTGGCCTGGAGGGCTGGCTGTGCTGCAGTGGTGTGGGAAGTCATTCCTGTCCTTCAGGAACTTCGCAGTTGTCCCTCCTCTTGCCGCATCTGTGTGCCTCGGGAGAGAACAGCTGGATGAGTTGGTGACAGAGACCTTTGGAGTGTCAGGACATGGTCCGGTGTGGGGCACAGCTGTCCGATTCATCCCCTGCCTGCCCGTCAGGACTGTGAGGCTGGGAGCAGTGGAGGGGTTCTCCCAAGCAGGCCCACTCCTCGGTGCTTCTACCCTCCACCCCACTGGTCCTCAAATGTGGTCCCCACAACCTAAGTGTCCTGGGGCCTTGGTGAACACATGGCTCTGGGCACCCCCAGAGCTTCCCGTTTGAAGGGCTGGGCTGTGCCCAAGTCCCCAGGGATGCTGATTCTGCCGGGGACCTCCTTGTCCTGGGAACCACAGGCCCTGGCTATGTTGTCACCTGCCTGACGAGCATGGGCTCGAGTGTCCCCATCTGGGACACGAGAGGGCCCATTCTAAACTCCTGGGGAAGAACACAGCCAGAAAGGGAGGAGATTCAGGATGTAGAGATCAAGAACAGAAAAAATGATGGGAGAGAAAATGGGACCCCTAGAGAATGTGATTAAAAAGGAACACATGCTGCCTGAGGCAGAGGACAGAGAATCTGGAAACATGGGTTCTGGGAGCCCTGTGGTTATGTCAGCTACCTCCGGGGCCAGCTGTCACCGCTGCCCTGCCCTGGAAATGAGTGGGGCTCTTCCATCAGGAGAGCTGTTGATTTATTTATTTAGTTAGCGTTTTCACCTCACTCACAAAGCAGATATTACATACAGATGTCTCAGTCTTTCGAGCTGTGCTGTCCTGTCACGAGCCCCGTGCAGCTCGTGGTCACCTGGAATGTGGCCAGTCCAAGTTGAGATGTGCTGTGTGACGTGCACACTGCATCTTGAAGACTTAGTACCAAATGAATGTAAACTATCTCATTAGTAGTTCTATGTTGATTACGTAATGGAATGAGAATATTTTAGATATATTGGGTTAACTGAAACATATTAAAACGAGTTCACCTGGTTCCTTTTGATGAAGCTGCCAGAGGATGTGCAGAGTTACATGTGCGGTGCCCTTTGTTTTTCTGTTGGACAGCCCTGCCTGAGAATAGTTTGATTTGTTTTTTCATTCCATACAGGGCACAACCACACCCCGAGAAAAATGCTACCCTAACCCCTGAAGAGTGTAATAATCTGTGGTGATTTCATAAACAGGACTGGAGGCTAGGAGGTGGCTCGAAATGCTCTGAAAGAAATAGTGGATGGTTTTAGTCTCTTGTAGGAACTAAAAGTTGAAGCATAGATTTGTTGAGATTTTTAAAGTGAAGTATTTAATGTCTTGTTTCATACGCTGAAAACTGACTCAGTGCTTTTTGTTTTTCTTCCAGAAACCTTTAGAAAATCATCAGTTGGCAATGATGAGACAGATAAAGAGAAGAAAAAATTTCTGGGATTTTTCAAAGTTAATAAAAGAAGTAATAGTAAGGTAATGGACTCAATGCATATATAATTCTGCATTAGGGAAAAATGGTTTCTTGAGGTGTTTGTACTCAGCCCATCTGGAAGTCTTTGAAGTGTATTTAGGATTAGGAACCCCTTCAGGTAAAGGGGGCTTAGCACTGCGGCAACACAGGATAGGCTAACCGTACTCCGCACTTGAACCCTCCCGTTTCTGTGGGTTCTTCGAGAAGCTGTGCGTGTGTCTCTCTTTTGAGTTCCCCCCTCCTCACTCCTCCTCTCCGACCTGCTGTCAGGATTCCTTAAAAGTACAGAATCAGAATTTCGTGTTTGAATTTCCCGTGATGGTAAATGTGGGCTTCAGGTTCCTGCAGAGTTTGGAGGTAAGTTTGCTGGGACTGCGTTCACCGCTGTCCTTGGTCCTCACGGCACCAGTTCTGTCTCCTTATTTCTCAGACCTCGTTGTTCCTCTGCGGCTTCCTCCTTTTGGGAGATGAAACTGCCAGCAAAGCCAGTAGCAAAGCCAGGAAGGCTTTGGTTTTAAGCAATGTGACAGAGCCTAAGTGTTGGAGACTGGCCCTCAGACTTGGCATCTGATCATTTGGCAGGAGCCACCCGACAGCATGAAAGCGCACAAATGCCACAGACCAGAAGGCCTGGTCGTGATGACAAGGGACTTCGTTTTCTGTCGTGTCCTGTCCCTTCTCCGTCTCAGACTGGCTGGATGTCGTTTTCCTTTCTCCTATGCCTCGTCTTTCATTTAGAGCCCCCTCCCATTCATTTCATTGCATTTCGCTCTGCACATGCCTCATGCAGTCATGCCCTTACTGGCTTATCTGTCGTAGTTTTGGGGATGAACGTCTTCGTTCCTTATCTCTCTCCAGTTTTGTTGTTTGGGATGCTGTGCTCAATGCAGCCTCATTGAATCTTTCCGGAAACCTGGTGAGGGAGGTACCATCGGCCCCATTTTATAGGTGAAGCAGCCAGGCTGCCCCCGCCCCGCCCCAGCCACCGTAGTTCGTGTGGATGCCAGAATCAAGCCCAGCTCGTCTGTCCAGAGCCCTCCACCCCACCCTCGCTCACACTGTACACGGCTGGACAAGTGGGGTCTCAGAGTTTCCGCATCAATGATAAGAGAGTTTGGAGCAAACAATGGTTTTTAAATGATTTCTAAAATCCTATAACGCCCTGCGGTCTATAGAAATCTTAAATGGCGGCACACTAAGGAAAGAGGGAAACCAAGGCATTTGAAGGTAAAGCGAGTCTTCACTATATTGCCTTAAAGGAAAGACATAGACACACGCGTGTGTGTTTTCTGTGTGTGTGTGTGTGTTTGTCTATATATAGATATATAAAAAAAGAGGGTATATGTACAGGAGTATCATTTTTGTTGAAGCAGATGAGGGCAAATGTCTTGTTTTAAAACTGGTGTTTTAATGTTTTTAAAGCATGATAATTTCGTATGACTTTGACATTGTTTATTATCCTAACCCAGTCGTTCTCAAAAGTATCTAAGAGCCCCGTAAGCACCGTAAGACAATTCTGCTCTTGTTGTCACACCCCCGAAGATTCTCATCTGGGGGCCAGGTGGGGCCAGGAGCTGTATTTCCCCCACTGAACCAGCTGCTTCTGTGGCTGGCGGTCAACACACCATCACGCAGAACACGCTCTTAAACAACAAAGTGCGACATCATTACTCTTTACCTCTTACAGATAGGAAGTGAGCTATTGGGTGAACTATTTCTGCGTACACCCAATTCGCAGTGCAGTGGTAAACTGGATTTTAAACTTATGAACCCTCACAACCTAGCTAATCAGTTGGTTTTCTGAGCCAGCTGCATCAGCTCAGACCCACTACTGTTTTATTATCACACATTTTCTAAGCTAAAGTGCTGCTGGGAAAAAGAAAAAAGGACACTCACCCCCATGTGTGTGAGTTTAAAACTGTGGTTTTCCGACCAGCAAGCACCCAGATTCCGGCTGTTTCAGAACAGTGTTCAGGTTATAAGCTGAGGGACGTGGCCACGGGTTGTGCCTTTTTCATGCAGATTCTGCTGCTTAGAAGTATGGCCACGCTGGCGATTTTCGCCTGAATAACTGTGAAGGATGACTTTTTGTTTGCACTTACTCTCATCTGGAGATGACGCGGGGTGTGTGCTTCTGTTCCAGGTGGAGCAGCCCCGGCTGTTGGGGGTGGACAGTGATGAGGATGCCTCACAGCTGACACCGGCCAGGAGCTCAGACGTGAGTACTGACACCAGCCGCTGGTCCCTGCTCGCCGGGCAGAGCTTGTCTCTGCTTTGCACACGCTCGGCCTTCCTAAGTATAAGTCAGCATCGAGACATGCTACGTACAGAGAAGCAGTGATAAATTCCACTTCAAGAAAAAAAAAATTGCTTGCTGATAGGGAGAAAGAGAGAGCGAGAGAGAAGAAAAGAAAGTATTATAAGCAATGTAACAATCCAATGACGAATGTTAAAGGGAGGCTTTTAGAAATAGAAAAGGAGAAGCTGGTGTAGGTCAGCGTGAACAGAAAGTTCACAGGCAAAGAAAGGTCAGTGGTACATAAAGAAATGAGAAGTGTTCCAGCTTACCCGTAATTGAGAAATACAAGTTCAGCGGACGGTGAACTTGCGTGTATCACCCGTTAGATTGGCAGAAGTCACCAGGTTCGTCAGTGTTCTCTGCTGGCTGAGCTGTGGGACCCTGTGCATGCCGCTGAGCAGAATGCAGCGTGCTGCAGCTTTTGGTGGGGAATTTGGCATGATCTAGGCTGAATATGTGGGTATATACTTTTTGACGCAGGGATCCTGCTTTTAGAAACCTATCCCAAAACTCACTGGCAAAAATCTAAAACAACTCCTGTGCAAAGAGAACTGGTTTTTGCAGCAGTGCTTGTAATAGCAAGAGGTGGAGGGAATTGGAGTGGTCCTGAGCAGGGGTTGGTGGCCTGTTCTGTGGTGTAGAAGTCACGTGACCTGAGTTCTAATCCTGGCTGTTATTGACTGTGAGATTCTGAGCAAATGAACACAAAGCGTCCAAAGTAACCTTTTGTGCACTCTTCTCTTGGTTCAAAAATACCAAAACAAAAAACAAATTCTATAAGTTTGACCCATCTATAAAGTTTGTCAACATGAGCTTCATCACATGCCACTGCATTGCTTGTTACTATAAAGTTTAAAAAAGGTTTTTGGTCAATGATGTAAAAAATCACTGCCTTAATTTAAAAAAAATTAAGAATCGTCTGGGGATGTTTTTCCATTTGCCCTGAAATACGCGGATAGTATCGTCTTTGCGTCTTGTGGATGGAAGGAGCTGCTCACTGAAGTGACGTCCGTAGCCAGAGCCCCGATACCTTCCTCATTCAGGTTGAAGTTACCCCCCTGAGTGCCTGACCCCGATGGAGGCGGCTGCAGTACAGGGGGCCTGCACTCAGGGGCCCGGGAGTTTATAGGGACGTCCACCAGTAAAGTGACGCCTTTGGAAAATTTATTGAAAACTACATTATAGTGCAAATTCCATAATTTTCGCTGCCCTGAGTCCCATGCTTGTCAGAGATCCTGTGTTTCTGCCCAGCTTCGCCCGCCTGTTCTCAACCCTGTCTAAGCAGATGCTCAAGAACGCAGGAGCGTATGTTGAGTCACTTCTGCCACCAGGGGGCAGTGCTTTCACAAGCCCAGCGAGTCCTGCGGACTCTCAGGAAGACGGCAAAGCACGGGTTCCTTTTAGCTTGCACAGGGTTGAGCTCCTCGTTAACACCTGACAAAGTTGAGTCCCTCTGTCCCATTACTCGTTGCTGCTTTTCTCTGGGGTGATAAATGATATGAGGGCCATCTTTGACCCCACAGCTCTTTCTCATTTGGGGGGGCTTTTCCTTATGATAGAAACTTGCAAAGGTATTAGGGAATCAAAATCAAACCTGGAAAGGAAATAGAGTCTACAACGTAATTTAGAAAAAACGATCTTAAGGTTCTCTGCATACCTGGTAGCCTATTAAACATGGTTTCTAAAGTTTTCATATCACACCCTCTACAATGCAGTTCTGGAAACTATCAGAGGAAGGTTTTGTTTTTAAAGCTTCAGTGAGGTTTTCTTTCCCCCAAAGCGCTTGATTCGTACAATGGGAATAATACATAAGTAGACCCTGAAAAGTTGGTTGACAGTGCTTACTGCCAATACCTAGTTCTCAATGAAGAAACAAATGTCTTCAACCTGTCGGCTGAACATATAATGTTTGTAGGGACGAGAGGCAGAAAACGTCCCTTTCAAAATATTGATTTTCCCTGTGTCCCCTTGAAACATGGGTGTCTATATTTTTCTGTTGTCTATAGTTCTTTTGTGACCGTCTCCCTGCTCTCCAGCCGACACGTATAAAACTGCCTGCACACAGGTGGGTCGTGTGAGTGACGTGTAAGTTGCTTCTGAAACCAGGGAGCAGCGCCAAGCAGAGCGGCAGCCCATCAGCATCTTTCCCATGTCAGAAAGGGCACCTCTGTCACCCCAGTGGCTGAGGCCTAAGCCTGGGCATCCTCTCTGCCTCCGTGGTCTCCCACACGCCCTGTGTGATGGTCCACACTGTGTCTCGTCTGCTGCCTCCCAATATAAATATATATATATATATATATATATATATATATATATATATATATGAAACCAAGAGCAATGAAAAGGAAAGGGATAGCTCTTCCCCTCTGCCTTAAAAAATACATTTATACATATATATATATATATATATATATATATATATATATATATATATATATATATATATATATCAGGTATATATATCAGGGTATATATATATATATATATATCAGGGTATTTTGACTCTAAAATACATATTTAGTGATATTTCCTAAATAGATTGTCTTTGATATTTGTTTCTTTAACATAATGGATTTCTGTCTTACATCATCTGGATGATTTTCTAGCTTTATAGCAAAAAAATATAAGGAAATCATAAGCGCAGATGATTGTGAAGCATATTCCTTTGAAAATGCCATGATTTACAGGAAGTAAAAAGTATGATTTTCATGTGCATTTGAATTTCCCCGTGTCTGCCTTAGTGTGATAGAATCCTAGGTGGATGCACGGAGATTGGCAGATGTGAATGTTGGCATTTTCACCGCTGATGACCCAGGCCGTCCTCCAGATAAATCATTATAATGGAACCTAGAGCAGATTTGGAACAACTCAACGCAATGTCGTTTAACGTCACCAAGCAGATGTTACCGTTCCTCGCTTTGGGTTCCAGTTAGTCAACGTGTACTGATGTGGGTGCCTGTAGGTCCTGGCTTCTGAGGATTTAATTTGCGGGGACAGAGTTGAATATGTAGCGATGAAACCAAGAATCCCTATGAATTGTGCAGTCTTTTCATTACCAAGTAAAGCTAGCGACCTTTATTTTTCTAAATGTATATTCTGTGACTCTGGCAGTGAGTGGTTCCTAACCCTCTCTTCCCATCCCTCTCAGTTGACTTGAGCTCTGTGAGGGCAGAAGCCGTTTTATCATCACCATCATCAGTATCCCTTTCTGAGTCCTGTGCGAAGCATGGAGGACGGGACACGTCCCACCACTTTCTGCTGGTCTGATTGCTTTCTGGTGTGTCCTCGTGCTTGCAGCCACTCTTGACAAAGAGTCCAGGGCTGGCTGGACCTTGGTGCAGGTTGGCTGTCACTTAATGCAGGTGTGCAGCCTTCCTCACTCTGCGTGGCTTAAGTAAGATGCCATATCCTGAAGGGGCACGCTGAACTCTTCACAACTCTTATATCTCCTAAAAAATGGGAACATGTATTTTCCCACCTTGTTCTACCTACTTAGCCATGTCAGCCACTGCGCAGCCTCCTGTGGAGACCGAGTGGGGAGGCAGCACTGCAGTCCTGACAGCAGTTCCTCTGCTGGCATCTGGTTTCTGACCCATAGTGTCCATAGGACAGACGTCTGTGCCTCGCGGGGTGCAGGGACGCAAGAGACTCACAGGCCACTCACAGGAAGACCGTTCATTGCAGGTGGCACAGAAGCCGACGGGCGACATTTGTAGAGAGCTGGGCTGTCTGTCATGCAGGCCGCAGGTCTTGGACAGACATGATGGTTTGGGTAAGATGTTGCACAGGTACCATGGCTCAGGTGAGACCGGACTCCATCCACATAGTTCATGTGGGAAGGAGCTGACGACTGGTTGGCTGTGTGAGATCATTAGATCAGTGTTGGGAGGCGTGCTGGTGCTGAGTCAGGCCGGGGGCGGTGAGTCTCGCGTCTGAGGGAGGGACTCTCCCCCCAAAAAGCCATCTGATCACCTGTGAGGAGTTTGCAGGTGGGCTCATCCTGGGTGAGAAGTTGACATCCCAGCCTTAAGACCCTGTCATTTGGGGGAAACAGAGCACTCCCCAAAAGCCAGTGCCCCCTTGGGCAGAAGGGGACATGTCACGCTTGGAACTTGTCTCTGTCCAGCCCTGAGCAGCCGCAGGTGGCCTTCGTCCGCATAATGGCAACAGCCACAGTCGGCTTCTGAAAGAGGCCAATGGTTTCCTCGCCCTGGCCTCACTGTCCAGGCTGAAAGCCGGCCAGCTCAAGTTTCTGCTTTCTCCCGGAGGAGTGCAGATGACCTGTCCCCACAGTAGTGCAGATGACCTGTCCCCACAGTTTCTCCAGGAAATGTGAACGTTTATGCTGAGGACAATCAAAATATAGGAAGGAGAATGTGGCCATTTAAAATAACTGTAACTGTCCTTCTCAGCTCTTTGGGGTGCTTCTTTTCTGGGGAACAGAACTCAGAGTCATGGACGTTCTGGGGTTCACTGCTGGCGTGTATCTTGGTGGGGGCCCACGAGCCTGTGCCTTTCCTGTTCCTGGTTGACCAGAGCTGTGGGTTATTCTGCCGAAGCGCCAGCAGAGGGCAGCGGCCACTTAGCAGACGGCGGAGCCCAGGCGCCTGCTCTCCCGCGTCTCCGGCTCGCTCCCCGCTCCTCCAGCGCTTCTGTGGAAGCGAAAAGTACTTTGTTCTCTGCGTGTGTGCAAACGGGCACAGACATGCACACACACGTGTTGAAGTTTCTCCCTGGAGACTGCCAGACTTTTTAATGGACATAAAGCGAATGAGAGACGGTCTAAAGGAAGTGATGATTTTTGTATCTGTTTCCCAGACATGCTGGGAAAAGTAGTGAAACGAACTTGGCAGTGGCTCAAATCTGTGAAAACGCGAGTCCACCAAACACCCTAGAAACCACGAGACAGATCGCTCATTTCAGCACATGGACCAGCGAGGCTCTAAACTGTTCGCGCCGCGAGTGAAACCGTAGCGGGCGTGGGGGAGGGGCGCTTGTGCTGCGATGCGTGTGCAGAAGTGCGTGCGTCCCAAGGAAGGGGTGTGACGGCGACGGGCCAGGAGCCGGGACCCACCTCTCAGTGACCCTCCAGGGGGCACGTTCAGTGCAAGTCCTGTCCCTGCGGTTTCGGGGAAACGATCCTAACCGTGGTCTGGAGCACCGCGTATTTGCAGCCTCCGCAATCCTTAGGCGAACAGCGCGCTCGCACGAGGGGGCGGACCCTGGCGTTTCCCAGTGACGCGCGGGGGTGGGACAAAGACAGGCCAATGGCAGAGCGGTGCGGCTGTGGCCGGGAGCCCTGAGGCTCAGCGTCTTGGCAGAGCCTCATGCAGGGAATGTGAGGTTTGTCTCCGGGCCTTGGAAAACCGATCCAGCAATAGGGGCTGAGCTTTCTGTGTTAGAATTGCAGTTGCAGACTTGAGTATTGACAATGCTCAGAGATTTTTGATGGCAAAAGCGAGTGACCGTATATATGTGTGTGTATACATGTCACACACACGTGCACACACTGAGTCGGGGCTGGGGCGCTGCAGCAGAGCCTGTCACATACTAGGTGCTGCAGGCAGCTCCCTGCCGGTGGCTCCTCGCTCACCGCCCTTTGCTGAGAGTCTGGGAAGCTCGCTCCCCTCCCCTCGCCCCTCCGTGCTCTCTTGCATGCCTCTTACTGAAACTGCTGGGTGTGGATCTAAGACAGGTGTGGGCTAGACCGTGACAGCCCTGATTGGACTGCCAGTGGGCGGGTTTCCAGGGAGGGGGCCCCGGAGATTCTGGATGGGCTGTGGAAAGCCAGACGGTGCTGATGTTGGCCAGGAAGGGCAGGCCAGAACCAAACCTCGCACGTGTTCACGGAGTCTCTGGGCCAAGGTCTCGGAAGCAGTGGCGTCTGAGAGGTGATGAAGGGAATTGGCTCCAGTGGGCAGGTCAGGAGGCTGCCCCGTCTTGGTAAGAGGGGGGCATTGAAGAGCACCCACAATTGTCCTTGAAGTTGGTAGAGCTGCCCCTTACAATTCAGCTGGGAGAGAATCGGGTGGTGACAGGAGCCAAAGCAGAGCCTAAGTTCTGAAGGAGCAAGAAAAGAAGAGTCGCTGATGACTGTCCGTCACCTTCTGCTGCCCTCCCTCACTCCACCTGCCCCCCACTGTTGTGCTCAGTGACCGGCTCAGTGAGAGGAAGGAGGCTTTGCTGACCCAGGACATGGAGGGCCTTCGGGGCCAGCCGAGAACAGGCTGTGAGAATGTGGTCCAGGGACCCCAGTCTGCCTGGGAAGTGTGCCGGTCACCTGTCAGTCCCCCAGAGCCAGCCGCCCCGGGCTGCCGAGTGCTGACTCTCCTCTGAGTGGCAAAACCTCTCCTCCCCCCCTCGTCACCCGTGTCATGTGCTGTACAGGGACTCCTGGCCTGGACAGAAGGTCTGCGTGCGGGTTTGGGGAGCAGGCGCCCCACTATCTCTCCATCACCCACACAGAAAGACGAGAGCACCACACCTCTCCTAGGATTGCAAGCCTATCAACGGCTGCATCTGCTTTCCGGTTTTCTCACGGGCTGCAGAAACTGCGTGTGGTAACTGCGGTGCTGGTTCACGTTTCCTCCTGCCTGCTTCCCACTGAGCTGGGAGATTGAGCAGGTCACCGCTGATCTGCACAGGTGTCCCCTCCATGTCACCTGTCTTCAGCCGGGATATCTGTGTCTCTTCCGCAGGACCCTCCTTCCACCTCTGCTGCTTCCCCGGCCTCTGGGCTGGTGCCACTCCGTGCTCCGGCACCTGCTGCTCCCCTGCTGTCACCTTCCTCCATCCCCTCTTTTTATTTCCTTAATGGGAGACTATCAGAAGAACTCCAGCATCTTAGCGCTGAAGGAGCTATGGCTACGAGAAGATCGCAGTGAGAACCTAACGGAACCTGCGAGGGGACCTTATAGGTGAACTTCACAGTGACCCTGAGATGGGAGCGCCCTGACGTCCCCTCCCTGTGGCCATGCTGACACCCACTGGATCAGCTGGGTGTCCTTTGCGTCAGGGGTGAGGCTACTGGTCATTTGTCAGTAATAGTAAAAATGACAGTATAACAGTGTATGGATGATTTACTTAGATGGACGCTGTTCAGGGTTTCCCCTGGAAAAACACTGCCATGCACTTTCTGACGTGCTTTTCCGAGAGGAAGGTGGAGGGGTGGCTTTGCAGCTCCTGTGCATGTGTGGCCGTGGGGTTCGTCACACACCTGGGTACCAGCCACCACAGAGATCGGGCCTGTAAAAATGTTGGTGGCCGACACTTGAAGGCTCTGTCCAAACAGATAAGGACAAATGAGCCCCCTCTGACCTGGGCAGTGTGTGTGATGGTTGGGCATGGAGACCCTGGACCAGGGGTTCTTTTCCTTGACTTTCAAAAGCAGGGGCCCCTGACAGGACGGCCAACGTCACACTTCCCTAGAGAATGCAAATCCAACCACAGTGTGAATAGTCCTATTTTGGATAATCAATTTTGTGGTCCCGTCTTCTGTAACATGGTGTGTCGAGATCACCATGGACCCTAAATTTCTTTGCAGATAAGAGAGGAACGTTTTGGATGATGCTTTGGAGAGTTAGTTGGCTCAATCCAGAGAGAGACCCTCGAACCACAACTGTGTTTCTTGCTTCTTAAAAATGCCATCCTGCGTTTCTTGAAGGTTAATTTTGCTGGCACACAAATCTAATCAGCTGGATTTCTCCACCTAAGGACTCGGTTACCTGGAGTTACTGAGAAGCCTTCCTGATGTGACACAGGTATCGGAAACAACCAGATCTCCTGCGAAGAGACTTGTCATTTTAGTTTTGTTTCTTTACCACGTAGAGTAATCTTGGCAGTCAGCTCTCAGACCTGCCCGATACAGCTTCCAGCAGCGTTCTCATTTCCTTTCCTCGTGGAGCCTGTGGTTTTCATAACATGCTCAGGAGCCTTTTCATAGGAGACACCTAACGTAGCTCAGCAGAATCCATTTGTCCTACGTGTGGCCATGTATGAAATCTTACTCCTGATGAGTTGGAGTAAACTAAACTTACAAGACAGATTCAAAACGTGCTCCCATGGGGATTACAGGAAATGTTGCATGCACTTTTGAGAGGGGAAACTTCTGTTTTCTTTGTTATTAGGGTTTGATTGTTTATATGAATTAGAAACTTTTTTCTCCCCAAATTAATTGTACCTCAAATCAGGTGAAATCTCGCATTAACCATAGCAGGCCATCTCACTCACATACACACACACACACACACACACACACACACACACACACACGGGCATGTTTAGATGTCATTCTCACAATTCTCAGTCTGGTCCCCCCCGTTAACCCCGCGTGCAGCCAGTCCCCTGGTCCCCTTCAGTCTTCTAATCCCTGCCCTTCTAACTACATTGTGTAGCCTGGGTTCCCTTCTGGAACTTGCCATCGTCCTGCCTTCCTGTAATGCTCTTCCTTCTCTTCCCTCCTCCACACCCTGCCACACCTGGGTAGTGTCTGCTTGCTCACACAGGGCCTGCTGGGCTTGGAGCTCACCCCCAGCACCCCGCGGGCATGACACACTCCCCACAGACCCGTGGCACGCTCCCCGTGGCCTGCCCTGCTCTCCAGTAGGACCACGGCCTTCCTGAGGGAAGGCAGCAACATGATACCTCTGTGAATTGCACGGGTGTTCATTTCGTTTTCATTCCCAAGTTCTCCAGGAATTTCTGGCTTTCTACAATCGCATTATTAAAGTTGCCCAATATCAATAATTGGCATATGCCAAACATTCAAAGGCCTGCTAACAGCCTTGCCTTTAAGACGGTCCCACGGGAAGCTTAAGTGATTACAGCCCCACCCCCACCCCCATGGCTTCACTGAGTTTTCTTGAGAGAAAATCAAACTACCAGTTGAATACGCCTTCTTTGCTCATTTTAATAAAAGCTCCAGCCAGGAGAGAAACAATCCAAAATTGTTTTGATGTTTATAACTCTCAGAGAGCTTATGGGACATTGTATTTTGTTGGCTGAAGTATCTATCCAGACCACGTAGCTTCTACAACTTTTATTCTTGTAAGGAAATGCCATCTCTCTGCCATTCCCATGGGGGCCTGGGCCAAGAGGAGGCTCCGCTCCCACTCGTCTCATATGACAGAACCTAGATTCCTGATTTCCATGACGCAGCCCATCGTGGGGATGAGCTCACGGCAAGCTGGTGTGCCCCGTGCCTCTGGGGTGGCCATTCACTCTGAGTGGCGCAGGTTTCCAAGGTGCCAGCAGACCGCGCGCTTT
The DNA here is from genome assembly GCF_036562045.2 of Rhinolophus sinicus. NCBI lineage: Eukaryota > Metazoa > Chordata > Mammalia > Chiroptera > Rhinolophidae > Rhinolophus > Rhinolophus sinicus. The sequence goes on from NC_133758.1 coordinate 114,529,874, forward strand.
GGCTGAGCTGTCCAGCTCGGAGCGTGTCTGGCAGGCAGTCTGTGCTGAGGACAAGTACAGCAGGCAGCAAGCACCGTCCCGGGCAGCAAGCTTTGCCTGACGCTCGCCCAGAAGCGTGCCGGCCTCCCCAGAAGGAGAAGCAACATTCTCGCCTTTCTCACCACAACACGCCAGGGGCTTTGATGGATCTGGGCTGCTCTGCCCAGCAGGTCGTCCCGAGTGTGGGTAGGACAGTGGTGTCTGTGTCTCGTGGGGCCTGGTCATGTGGTCCTGCTTTGGATCCCTGCCAAAACCTGTATCAGAAGAGAAGGTGATGTGGAGAACAGGTCTTCCAGATTCCTCTCCCACTTGATTCTTTGACAAAGCATTGGGGGGGGGGGGGGAGGAAAAAGAAAAACAGAGAAGAAAAGTATTGGAATTGAAGTCTTTCAACAGGGAGCAGCATGGTGTGAGGAGAGGTGGCCAGACGGGCTCCTGGTGCTGAGTCGACTCGAATTCCATCCCTAAGGGGTGGAGGCCCTTGAATAGCTCAGCGCATCGTCCTGGGCCCCGGCTTTCTCATCATTAAAAAAAGATTTAGGTTAAAATTTTAATACCTACTAATTATAATACGCATTTATTTAGTTTTAACTAATTTTGATTGTTTGATAAGCATAACTTTTTTGAAAGCATATGTGAAAACATTTTAGTTTTCATATTTACTTTGTTATGTTTTTAATGACATAGTTAAATTTTGTACCCTTGAGGACAGTGACATTTAAATATTTTTGTTGTTCATCTCAATAGAGCACAATTATTTGAAAATGATTATTTTACTGATTTCACTTACATGAAAGCCAAAAATAAATTTTTGTGAAGTAAACATGTTATGCATAACAAAATTAACAAGCAAACCCTCTAAAATCATGCCATCCTAGAAGTATCTGATCTAATTTTGAAGAGTCCATATTGGTAGTACTCTTGGTGGCTGTTTTAGACTATACTCAGGGTAACCAACATACTTCCCTTAACCTTTAAATAGCAAACTCATCGGAATGCCTCACTAGCCATGTCAAGACATCACTCGCAGTTTGGCAGACTCGAGCCCGTGACTGGTCTTCACAAGACACGGTCTTCTTTACCGGAACTGACAGCTTTGAGAAATGGGGGAAAATCACACTTCATCCTTGGTTGTTTGGATTCAATTTGTCTTGAGCAGAAGGGTTTCAGTACAGCGTCTCCCCCTTTGTCTCTGCAAGCACTTTCTCGTCAGAGTCCAGCGTCCTGCACTTTGTGGCCTGAGGACCCAGCCCCGGCCCGAGTGGGGTGGTGCGTGCCTGTGAGCTGCACCGACGCCTAAGACTTGAGCGAAGAGCACACGTGGCCGTGGTACTTGCGTGGAAGCGAAACGCTGACCTTGGATTCAGTTCCTTGCTGGGTACCGATCCCTGGGGAGACAACCGGCTTTCTGCAGTGCTGGGGGCCCCAGCACCGCTATAGGGAAACCCAGGGCTAGTGGGAAGCTGGGCTGTCCCAGCGAGGTCCCTGGTGCTGCAATACTGTCCCTGACTGGGTTGTAGGCAGAACCGATTCCAGAGGCCAAGGGGAAGGCCACCCACCCAGCTGGGAGCTCGGGGTTTCTCTGCAGCTGGAGTCCTGGGTTCACCCCTGGGTCCTGCAGCTCCCCGTAGAGAAGCTGGCTTGTCCCGCCCAGCAGTGTGGCGTTCTTCAGTTACTGTGACAGGACACAATAGGTCCTATTCTAGTCTATTCTGTCCTGTCCTGTAGCGCTGCCACGGGGCCTGTGGATGCACAGCGTCTAGTCTTGTCTCCATCTGACTGTCCCTGCAACTGATAGCAGCCTGTCTGGTGCAGGCTTACAGCCCACAGTCGGAGGTCCCCTCAGGTCTGACACACGAGGGTTGTGATGGCGTTGTACCCTTTTCTCTCTAAGATCCAATGCATTGCCTTTTCGTCAGGAGAAAGACTCCTGAGAAATTCTGGTAAGACTGTGGTAGTCAAAACCTGTGCATGTGGGTGCCAACCTTTGGAAAAGAGCATGACTTCTCCCCAACAACAAAGGGACTTGGTAGTTCAAAGAAAATATTATTGACCAGTTTGGATAGGAACAGGAAACCAAATCTTTCTTGCAGGCAAGCCCTGGTCAGTCCCTCTGGAACTTTGCCACTTTGTAGCAGGAAAGAAAAAAAACCCCTGGAACTGGAATGGTAGGAGCTGAGCCGGGAGGTCTTCGCGCCAGGCTGTGTGGACTCAACTCTTGGTTTTCCATTTTATTTACTGTTGCTGTGAGTCAGCGTTTTAAAGGCCATCTGATACTTAGTGGTATTTTCCACCCAAGTTGTCCTGTGGGTTCTTTGCTCCCTCCTGTGCACAATTTCCAGACGTGCGGAAAGAGGAAGATAGTCAAACCACAAGTGCCCTCTGGGCGGCCAGAGCGTTTTGGCGGAAGGTGGGGAATCACTGCTGGAAGCGGAACGGGGCAGAGGAGCTGACAGACACGTGTGGCAGGTCCCGCGCTCGGCCTGGCTGTGCGTGTGCCGGGTGGTGGGGGATGTTTGTGGGCTGTGGAGAGCAGATCTGGGCTGAAACCCCTGTTGTGTCAACATGCGGTTATGTTCCAGAGACAGAGATGATGGGGTGTGAGAAGCCCACTGTCTGGGGTGGCAGGTGTCAGACCTGGCCGGGAGGCTGGGACAGGTCATGCTCAGCCCTCTCACTGGGGTCCCAACAAGGTCATTCTTACCAAGAATACTTACCAGAGAAGAAGGACGCTCTATGGACACCTCCAATGTGACACACATGTGTTAGGTGCTGACAACTTGGACAGGAATGCGCTTTCCCCGTTTTAAAGATGACACGTTCCCACTGTAAGGTCCCTGCCTGTGTGTGCATCGTGGGGGCCGTCAGGAGAGCTGAGGGCGGATCCTCACCTCCAGGAGGTGACAAGCTGGGTGTCAGATGCCCTGAGGCAATAGGATTGCAGATGTAAAACCTGCGACCGATACACAGTGGATGGGACGGAAAGTGCTTTAAAGGTCTGCACAGAGCTTCAGAAATTGCTCAGGGGCATGTAGAGGACAGACGTGAAGTCCTAGCAGTGCCCAGTGATGGTCAGGCACCACAGCTGTGGACAAGAGGACCTGGAAGCTTTGAGTCTGGACAGGGTGGAGTGAGGACAAGCAGTCTGCCTGGGCTTGTGAAGGGCACGGTCATGGGTGTGTGTCTACGGGACCTGAAAAGGGGCCCTGCGTGCTCCCAGGTAACGATGCAGCATGGTGTATGTCTCTCCTGCATGTTTCACAAGGTCTAACAACCCTCCACACCACATGTTCGCATCTGCTTGCATTTGGGGGTGTAAGCGAGCCAGCCAAGGAAACAGCTCCACAGCTCGAGGTGAATTAGCCAAGCTCCACTCTAATTTGCTTCACTTTACCTTCTGGACCCTCCTTTGTTAAGTAAATGCCCCTTCTGTCTCCTTGGGTCCTCACGCTTGTGATGGAGGTAGATGGAAGGCAGAGGACGTTATAGAACAGAGTTTACTTTGCATTAGCTTATTTCCATAGTAACAGGTCCAAAGTCTGCAGAGCTCAAGGGTTAGGGGAAACGTATTTTTTCTTTTCCTTTTTCCATGGGAGCTTAAAAGGAATTGAGAAATTTTCTGGGGGTCTGGCTATTTCCTGTAGACCCCTCACCTGTTTCCTACGGGAGCTTGCATTTGATGACCAGGTATCAGATACCTTTGATTCTCAGCATCTCACAACGAAGCACAAACTGAAGTAAAATTAACCTTCAGGGGTTGCTTCTTCCCTTTGACTTTCATACTTAAGTTCCAGAAAATCTGAGTCTCAAAAATGTTCTCAGGGAACAGAATGATGGTGTTGTAATTGGCACAACAGAATAGAATTTGAATCTAAGTACAGGTAACACTAGCTATAGCTGAATGTAGCACATTGATTTTAAATACGCAGACCCAGTTGCCCATGTGAAAGCGTCCCCACGAGTTCGTGATGCAACACGTGGGAATGGAGTTGCCCAGAGGTCACTCACCCATCCATTCGCTCATGCAAACGTTGGCTCAGGTCCCCCACACGCCAGGAGCTGTTAGGGGCTGGGACAAGATGGTGGGTGGAAACAGCAGTACTCACTGCCCCATGGACCCCACGTTTGATGGGGGAGAACCAAACCAATATATAATAACCGTACAGCCAGCTCACACACTCCGTGCTGAGAGCTCTGACGGTCTTTCATAGGTAGTAACCCATTTAGTTCCCATGGTGACTTTGTGCTGTAGGTGCTAGTGTTACCCCATGTGGACGGGAGGTAAACCGAAGCAGAAAATAGTGACGAACCTGGCCCGAGGTCACGCAGCTTATGAATGGCAAAGCCAGGAATCGCACGCAGGCAGCCTGTGTGCGTCATCTGTGGGCTTACCTCTCCCTGCACCGGCCTTGGTGTGGAAGGCTTCCGGGCACCGGGCTGGGGTGGACCGCCAGGCAGGGCAGGGGAGAAACCGCAGCAGGGCGGCTACGGGCTCCACTGGGTTTGTAATGTGAAATTAGAACGCGAGTTCTCTAAACGCTGCTGCACAAACACTCGTAGGACTCTATGAAGCAGACCCGACGGGGGAAGGATTGAAAGGACAGGTGTGCCCTTTAGTCTGCTCCCCAGAGGAACATGTAATTAACTGGGTGCTGGGTTGCACTTCATTTTAATTTGCTGTGTGCCTGTTGCTGCCTTCGATCGTCATGTAAAGTCTGCACAGCACATCCTTTGTACCAGTCGTTTGTTCCCACCTTCTGGAAGTTAGAAGGAAGGCGGAGCACTTCTGATGGTGGCAAAGGCGGGGCCTTCTCCATGAGAAATGCACTTCTTGGTCTGTTCTTCTTGTTTTTGGCATCTCAGAGGTCGCTCTGATGACAGAGTCAAGTTTTCAGGAGACTAGTTCATGCCTGCAGCTTGGTCGAGAGCAGTAAATCCTTCCAGCTGGTCAGTGTTGTCTTTGGGGGTTTCACAAGTTGGCCATTCCCTCTGTGATTAAGGAAACAAACCTTATAGCAGGACTCACATGTAAGCTGTCTACGATGATTTTCCCAGGGAAGTGGAAATACGGGCTTTGCACAGGCCATTCCATCCCGATGGTGACCTGATGACAGTGGGAACCTGGACAGACGGTTGGCCCCCTGGTTTGCAGGTCCGAGGGTTCCTACACAGGGAGGGCATCTCAGCGGTGACATTTCATCTGTCTGTCCCCCACAGGGCTGCTTGACGACGCCAAACTCCCCATCGGTGAATTCCCGGTCCATGACGTTGGGTCCATCCCTCTCGCTGAGCAACATCTCGGGGGTGTCGGTCCGGTCGGACATGAAGAAGCGCCGGGCCCCTCCCCCGCCGCCCCTGCTCCGGGCCGGGCCGCCTGCGCAAGACAAGGCATCGGAAAAGGTAGGAACCCGGTGGCTCTCGGGTGTGCATCTCTAAGTGCACCAGGGAATCCCCTGGAAGTGTTCCGTGTACACTCTGATCCTTTAAATCGGTGGCTTTGGCAAGGAGTGTGTAGGGTGAGTAATTGAACTTTATTTACAAGTAAAGAGATGCCACACTGCTTCAGTTATAGGAGGTAGGAAACTATCTTGGTGCCTTTAGTCCTTAAAATCCTGTGTGTTGATTACCATTGAGGTTTAGCATTGACATTTTGGGTATTGTCATGCTCACTTGATGAGAGAACAGCACTGCATGGTCAGGACACTGAGAAGCCTGGCGTTGGTAAAAGACACAAATGGCGCGTAACCGTGTATCCACGCTCCGAATAACAGGTTCACAGGAAGGAGGAGATCTGGGCAGATTAAGTTGCTTTCGATGCGATACAACGCTTGTGTGGGAAGACGTCGTCTTTGCAGAGGCTCCTTGTTAGTGCTTCCCTGAGCGCCACGTCTTGCCTTTGCGAGGGCGTGCCATTCATTACACGCTGACCAGGAAGCGTCCGTGTCCTCAGCAGCTGGCGTCTCCATTCAGACTTCTTTCCTTCAGCTCCCTGCTGGCATCTTAAAACATGACCGGAAATGTCACACTCACTTTCCACGGGGTAGGACATGCTTTGACAGTAACTCCTCTTTTCATGGCTTGCAGTGTGACACTGTGAAAAATGTGAAGTAAAGTGTTTTTCCCCCCAAAGCTGCCCTTGTTAGGGTGGGCTATGGCAGGGACAGCGCCCGATGTGGCAGGTGGGACCTTGCTTTGGGCTGGCATAGACGCCCAGTTCTCCCAGGCAGGGCGGTTTGTGCCCACAGCAGGACCACTGCACCCGCTTTCGAACACGTTGGGCGACCTGTGAGGTGAACATGAGGGTGTGTGTCCTTCATTAAGCTGCGGCTGTCCCCAAGGCCCTGTGCCCCGGCTTCCTGGCAGACGTCACACCACAGATGGAAAATGGAGCACGTTGGTGTGGAACGTACATGCAAAATGCATCAGCGTGTTAGATGTTTCCTCAAATCAGAAAAGATGTCCCTTTCCGATTTTAATGTGTTTATCCAGAGTGGGTAAAGTCTGCTTGAGTGGGGGAAAGTATAGTAAGTAGAGAATCGGGACTTCTGAATGAAAAATAAATAGTACTGTCTCCCCGCAGAATGAACAGGGTTCCCTCTCAGGCAGTAAAAGCTTTTTACTGAAATCTGCTTTATTTGGCAAAGAATGAGTGGAGAAATTGGCTCACAGAAACCATCTCCTTTTTTGAAGCATGTAAGTGGCATATGGGTTAGATTTTTAGCATTTGCTATGAACATGGTTTGTTTGGGTCTTTTTGTTTTTGTTTTGTTTTGCTTTTTTCTTTTTAAATGAAAGCTATTTTGTTGTTTACTAATTTCTGGGAAAGGAACCCAAAAATGTATTGTCGTCGTCACTGGGGAAGAACGTCAATTCCTTCTTCGTGAACTTCCTTCCATAGAAAGATAAGATGTTTGTTTGGAAAGCCTTATTTCTATGCAACTGTTACCAACACCAATATCCTGAATGAGGAGAGAAGGTTTATTTTCAAGGACATGACTAGTTTGTAAGAAATGAGAATGCTTAGGTTTTCACATTTTAAAAGACTTTCTTTCTTATCAACTGGTATTAAAAATTCAGTATTGAGTTATTCAAGTCGTAGGGGTGGAATAATTTCAGTCATCTTCCAGTTTATCTAAAACTCCTTTAAACTGTCACTTTTGTGTCCATATTGGTCACCTGATTATATACTCATAATTTGATCATTAGTGTCTGTTATTTCTAAAAGCACTTTTTGAAGAGATTTTTCGATGAAAGAAATGGGTGTTGTCCTCGTTCAAGGCTGCTAGCAGAGAAATGGGTGAGACGGTCAAGTGACACATTATCTTCCAGGAGATAACACAAGTCTCTGGGTCACACCTGCTTTTCTTGTCCCAGAATCTTGAATGTGGTTTTAATTCTGTGGAACATCCAGACAGGAGTGATACAGGCTAAGTGATTATTTCTCAAACTTGAGTGGCATCTGAAGCACCCCAAAGGGCTTGTGAAAGCACGTTTTCCTTGGCTCTGTGATAAGAGTTTCAGATTCAGTAGGTGTGGGCGGGGCCTGAGGGATTTGCATTTCAAGATGTGCCCGGGTGAACCCCACATTGAGAACCACCAGCCATAGACTGCAACCGCCCTGATCTGCCCTATCTGAATTTGGACCGATCACCTGTGAGAGAGGGTCTCACTCAGTATAAATATTTTTCGTAGATGTGGAGATCTACGGACAATACCTTCAGTAGGAGAAAGTTACCTAAAAATGAAGTCATCTGTGCTATGCAATGATCACAGGTGCAGTTAGCTGAGGCCTACAGTTGTATGTTAAGACAAATCAATGGCTCTCCCTTCTCGCTGGGACCCAGGGGACGCTCCTGTGAGGGGACAGAGGAATTGCCAGTGGTGGGGGGACCTTTCTTGGTTTGTCATCTCCCCGTTCCGCACTGCCCTCTCCCCGTTTTGCTCCAGGCCGAGATGGCCCCTCCTGCTTGCCCTTGGCCCCGATCAATGGCCAGAATTCTTGCTGCACCTGTGTTTGGGTCAGAGCCCCCTTTGTATACCAAGTCTTAGAGACCTGTCTCCAAGGAGACTGATGGAAGTGAAAAAACACTGATTTCAGAAGTGTTGCTCACGGAGCCAACTTACAAATGGCAGCATCTCTGGACAATACCTGCAAAACGTGCTCATCTTGAAGGGAAAAGAAGTGAAAAGAGCCCCAAGAAGTGGGGGTCTCTGCCCTATGCCAGAACTGGAAACGGCCGTCACAGAGTCAGGGTGCCCTGCAGAGCCTGGCTGCCGCTACAGGACACGGCCCCCGGAGCCTGGCCCACCTCTGAGCAGGGTGCTGCATGTCACAGCTTCCCTGTCCTGACGAGGAAGAGCAGGGTGGCAGGATGGTGCAGGTGGCACAGACACTGAGCAGCTGCCAGGCCTTGAGGACCGAGGGAAGGGTCAGGAGCAGTGGTGCGGCCACAGATTGGACCTGCCACGAGTGTGTTTGTTGTCCGTGATATGGGCACAGACCCTCACACAGTCAGGAGATGAAATGGAAGGATGCAAACGGATGCACACGAGACCTAAAGCCCCTGTGTCCCCTCCCGGCCCGCCTACCCTCTCTGTGTTCAGTGCCTTTCTGTGGGCCCAGGTTTCCCTCCCTTGCTCTCTGTGTATCCTGTTAAATTCCCTTCAGTCAGTTTCGTGTCCCGATCTCTCTTAACCATGCTTCTTCAAAATATATACACACACGTGTGTGTGTGTGTGTGTGCGTGTATGTGTATCACACTTTATTCACCATTTGTAAAAATAAGTTGTTTGATTTAACCCCCACAACCATCCTGGCACGTTTGCTGTTTACGATGTCCCTTCTTCAGCTGAGTTGGGGAAACTGAGTCTCAAACCAGGCTTCAGGGCCCGTCAGGGACCATGCAGCCGATTCCAGCCCAGCTCTGCATCCTCCCAAGTCCACTGGTACCGTCTCGCTCACCGCCCTCCTAACCAGAGCGGCCAGGACCATCCCTTCACCTGCAGAAACAGAACAGATGACACAAAGCTGGGTTTAGAGATGGGACACATTCCCTCGGTGAGTTTGCAAGAGACGAAAACAAACCGTGGTCAGGAAGAGGGTGTCGCATCCAGGTGGGGTTCCTACGTAGTCCTCTGGCACTGAGCTCAGAGTTTGCATAGACTTCAAATCACACTCCCTGGCTCACGGCCAGGACTCTTCCGGGTGTGGCAGAAGCCTTCCCACATCCACCTCTGCTACCTGGAACAGCACACGCTGCTGAGGGAGGGCCCCTCTCCTTTCCACTGGGCAGTGTCGTCCCTCCTGGGAGGGTCCAGAGCAGAGCAGGGTGGCATGTTGTGTTGGGCGTCTTTCTCTCCCAGGAGCTGAATGACCCAGGTCACCCTTCCGCCCTCCAGGTTCCCTGCAGTGAAACCCCTATTCCTCCTGCCGCCCAGCGGCCCTTCCTCCTGCGCTGACAGGAAGGGCGGTCTCCGTCCCACGCTGTCCCCTGCCAGACCTTTTGGTCTCTTCTGTGTGTTTGTTTCTGGGCCTGTTATGGATGTTTCTTTCTCTGGAAAATTCAGAAGTCTTACTAGAACGAAAGACATTTCAAGCACCCTCTCCCCCAACAGCACTCCCACCCCCGCTTTTTTTGTCCCAAGCAGGATGCAACAAGTGACTTCCTGTGAAAAGAAAATGCATTTTCCCAGCTGCACCCTCCCCTTTAGCAGGGTACAAACTCTCTTTGCTGTGTTCCCTGCTATTTTGGTTCCTTCAAGATACAAACAGAACCACTTTCTCAGACAGCGGCCACCTTGCGCTCTCTGGTTGTAGACGGCGGTCTAACTCACTCAGGGGCCACATGTCACCCTCTCATGGCTTCTGTCTCTTTCTCTTGGGGTGACGGGCCATTCCGAGACACGGTGACTCAGAATGCATTGTACTACGTTTGTGATTTTCCAGTTTGGTGTCTTTGTAGTGACAACTCACGTTTTCAGCTCTTCTCAGAGCAGAGGGCAGTAACATGACACTACGTAAAGGGACCACGGTGACAAAGTTCAGTAAGAACCATAGCACCCATCTCCGGTCCCCATAGCATGGAGCACACGCAGCTTGTAATTGTCATCCACTTGGCTAAGTCCCCAGCTTGGGACAGTGACTTGTTCCCCACTGTGCCCCTGGTCCCCAGCACAATACCTGGCATGCAGTGGACCCTGAAGGGTATTTCATGAACAGATATAAATAAGGGCCCAATGACAGAACAGCTAAGGAGAGCCATGGAGACCACGAACCTTATTAACGTCAGTCTTCATAAATGACTCGTCATCCACGGAGGGAGGTCTCTGGTGACACACACAGGGACGGTGGCCTGGTGTTGATCAGTGTCTCATGGAGTGTGGGAGGCTTAGGTGGATGGCGGGAAAATAGGTGGGGGGCGGGGTGCTGTCAGGATCTAAGTGACTTGATAAGCTGGGCAGAGGTCAGTCAGATAACTTCCCAGGTAGGGGGTGTTGAGGCTGAGTGAGGGTCTCTAGTGGCCCCTGCGCTCCACATGCTGTAGGCCCCGTATAAGAGTAACCCCGTCCCCAGGTCCCATCCAGTCTCCTGCATATGCCCCAATCCACAGCTGACCCTGGGGCACCCAGATTTCCAGGGCAAGAATGGGGGTGCCTAGGTAAAGACTGCAGGCGCTTTGGCAGTGCTGGCGGTCAGTTGAGGCTGTGAAGTGTTTATGACAGGCTTAGCCTACACCAGCAGAAGTGTGACGATCGATCAGGATGACGTGGCACTCGTCCCACTCAGTGCTAGTCTGTACCTGGACTGACTGTGTGTCAACACCATATTAGAAGAGAAAAAACCAAAACAAAACACTAAGGATCTCCGAAGAGCATTCTGGGAATTGAAGAGACAGGAAGTCACTGTCCCTTATTTTAAAAATAGCAGAAATGAGAATATTTTAGCTGAGAAAAATAAGCTGTCACTGAAGCTCGACATCCCTGGGCAGACGTTTCGGTTCCCACCCTGACACGGGGCTACGCTGTATTTCTCCAAAGGGCAGGGCAGGGACCAGTGTGTGGACATCCTAGAAACGTTTATTTTAGTTGAATATGGGAAAGAATTTCCTGTCAGGCAGAGTTGGGTGAGAGAGTGATGATTGTGGGGACAGAGTCAGATTCAGTGTCTGCTTATATCATCTTCTAGCAAGACATGCTGCATCATCTTGCACTGTCGTACCCACTTTTGGGGGACTGTGGTCCCATTTTATAGATGGCAGGGCACACACGGTTAAGTGACTTGCTCAGGGTCACCACAGTGAGTAGAACTAAACAGCAAAGTAGGATCCCGGTGTTGGGGGAAGTCCGTGTACCATCCACAGTCTGAGTTTCGCCCAGCACACTCACCGCCTACTCGCTTATATGAAGGGCATGCTGGGCTGCTAGGGCTGCCATCACAAAATACCAGTCTGGGAGGCTCATGCAACAGCAAGTGCTTTTCTCACAACTCTGGAGGCTGCAAGCCCACCATCCAAGTGTTGGCAGTTGTAATATTGTGATTTATAAAACCTTTCCTAAAGGATGGGAGCAACAAAGGTGGCTTTTCTTATGTTAATGAGGTGACTTGAAAAGCCCCTAAATACTGGGCTGGTTGCAGGGGAGCCAACCATGGGATTGGAGGGTTGGGACTTTCAGGCCCATCCCTGACCCCCAGGGAGGGGAGAGGAGCTGGAGGTTGAATCAGTCACCAATAGCCAATGATGTAACCAATGGTGCCTATGTAATGAAGCCTCCGTAAAAATCCAGAAGGAGAGCTTCCAGGTTGGTGAGCACATGGAGATTTGGGGGAGTGGCTTGCTTGGAGGGGCATGGAAGCTCTGTGCCCATTCCCCGTGCCTTGCCCTAAGTGTCTTTTCCATCTGGCTGTTCCTGAGTTATATTCTTTCATAACAAACCAATAATCTGGTAAGTAAAATGTTCCTCTGAATTCTGTGAGCCACTCTAGCAAATTAATCAAACACAAGGAGAGGTCATGGGAACCCCAATTTATAGCCAGTCTAGCCAGCTGGTCAGAAGCACAGGTGACACCCTGAACTTGTAATACGTGTCTGAAGTGTTTGTGTGTGGGGGGCAGTCTTGCAGGACTGAGCCCTTCACCTGTGGAGTCTGATGCCATCTCTCTGTGAGGAGAAGTGTCAGGATGGAGTTGAATGGCAGGACCCCCAGCTGGTGTCCGAGGCAGACGCTCAGCGAGGCTGGTTTCTCCTGAGGCCTCTTCTCCGCGCTTGTAGAGGCCGCCTTTCGCTGTCTCACGTGGCTGCACCTGTGTGTGTATCCTTCTGTTTCTTCTTCTTCTATAAGGAAGGCAGTGCTATCAGATGGAGTAGGGCCACCCTAATGGCCTCATTTTACCTTAATCACCTCTTAAAGGCCCTAACTCCACACACGGTCACATTCCGAGGTCCTGGGGGTGAAGGCTTCAGCGTGTGCACTTAGGGGACAGAATTCAGTCTGTAACAAAGTCTCTGTTTATGTGCAAAGCAATGTTCTTGGCCATGAGGAATTCAAGGACGAGTCCTTTCAGTCCCTTAAAAGCCCTCAATATTTGACTGGAGCAGACAATTTCTGCCCCCCAGTAGCAGAGAATGGCCTGTGTGTGGGTGGACTATGGAGAATGGGTCCAAACCAGCAGCAGTGATCCACCCATGGAAGTTCCTGCCTGCAGCCTTGCTTTTTATGATTCCACCTAACCCCCGTTTCAGATCGGATCAGGGGCCAGAGACTGGACTGGGCGAAGGTGTCACTTGTAAATTGTTTCCAGGTCGGTACCATGCACATCATGGATTGAGTCCTGGGGGAGAAAGGTTACATTCTGGCCAGTGGTGTTTTCATTGCTAAGTCCCTTAGTGATGGAAGCCCCTGTGCTAGACCAGCAAAATCACTCCCCATGGCTGTTGGGCAGAGAAGAGCTTCATCCAATCCTCAGCCAACTGGGCCCAAGGTCAGAATAAGGACGGTTATAATGATCCCACAGTGGTTCAGTTCTTGTTGTGTTTCAGGTACTGTGCAAAGACCTATGTACATCATGTGCTGTAAGTAAATCTCTACAGTATGCTTATGAAGTAGGTACCAGTCTTACCTCCATCACACCAGTGCCAACACCAAGGTGTGCCAAAGGCAGGGAGGTAGCAGGGCTGCCGACCTTTCCTGCAGGCAGCTGTCATGCATGGGTGCTGACTGGACTCAGAGGGGACCCTGTGGCCATCGGGTGGCAGGCAGCATGCAGGACTAGGAGATATTCAAGCCTGAATCTCTGCTCTGCACCTTGAGCAGGAGATGATACGGGTCAGGTGGGAGCTCGGCGGTGTATAACGCCCTGTCTGTCTGCTCCATCATCTCCTTTGAGGCAGAGGTTCTCAAATGGAGAGAACGTTTGACATGGAGGACCTTACTTGTTTACTCATCATTGACTGGGAAGTCATGTGTTTACTATTGGAGAATCAAAACTGCAAGCTAAAAAAATAATTCTGAAAATCTTCTTGAAGGAAGAATAGACTCGTGCATGGCCCATGTCACATAGGAGAGCAGTTTCCTAATGCTCCGAGTTCATGGAGCTCTTCTCAACAGCCCGTCTTGCTTGTCATGGAAGGAATTCTGCAGCTGAAACATCTGACAGAATCAGGATGCAATCACTTCACCTCCATATTGGACCTCTGTCAAGGAAATCCAGCCAAACTGGCGAGCTGGTGATGAGGACGCTAGGCTATGGTCCTGTATAAAACTGCTGTCTAGACACAACAACTAAACAAACTGTCTAGACACGACAACTAAACAAAGAGTTCTTTTCGCCTGGCTTGCCAGTACCAAAGATATGTAAACTTGACACGTCCGACGCCCAGGCTGAACGATAAACTACATTAAAAGAAATAAAGTGCCCAGCCACTAGGGCAGGCGTGGCTGCACACCCTGTAAATATATGTACCAATGCAGCTCGGGTGTGGATATCTGTTGATTTTGAGATGCCTCCTGTATTTTTTGGCTCTAGCCAATCGCCAAAAATCTGCTTATCTGCTCATAGAATATATTACAGGGTCTCCAAAGTCTTGACAGGAATGAGGCATAAACAAGAGGCCCTGTGTCAAGTCCTTTTGGACTGAGCCATCCGCCGTTGAGTCTACATTTTTCAAAAACAGTCATGTCATTTCATCTTCGAATGTTCCAGATATAAAGTATACCTGCCTGCTTAGCAAACACACAAAACGAGAGCAGAATGAAATGATGGATGTGCATGAACTCTTTTGCAATAAACAGCCAAGGATCGGTTTTGTTTATGTCCTGAAATATGGAAAAGCAAATATGAAATTTATTACGGTACAGAATGCTCTCTGAGGAGGTTGGAGGAAACGGAGCTGCTGAGGAGGTCATCTCTGGGGTTTCGATGTTTCCTTCTTCCCTGGCTGTGGCCAAAGGGGGGACTGCATTGTGTTCAGGGCAAGTGCTGTTCATTCGCCAACACAAACAGCCATGGGAACCTGCGGGGTCCCTCGCGGAGCCTGTGCAAACAGGCGGCTGCAAAGGAACTTCCTCGGGGGCAGATAACAGCGTGGTCAGTAATCAGAGTTTGCAGGGAGAGGAAATGGGAGCTATTTAAGTAAGTTGTTTCCCATCTACGTTTTGTATGGATCCTTTCCTCCCTGACACTTCCAGCCAAAGAAGCAAGTGTTTGTTTGAAGATTAGATTCTTACATATTTTTAGCTGTCATTAGAGCGTGACATTTTATGGAGGCCACTGATAAAATCAAAATGAAAAGTGAGCTTGCCACTTTTCTACACATTGACTCGTGGTGACACAGAGGAAATGAAAATCTCAGCTTCATATTATAGAGTCCCACTGTTTAAATATCCACTGTTTAAGTATGTTGTTCATACCCTTGGACTCTGTCATTTTTGTCACTTTGCTTCGGTTGCTGCTCATGTCAGCAGGCAGTGTGTTTCACTGGAAAGCGCAACTGGTGACAGTGTGATTTCACTTTTATCCTTACACGTTGCTTCTTTGCATCTAAGTGGTTTTAGGAGTCTTTCCAATCACCTTGGTAATCAACAATCAGAAAAGTGGGTTTTGTCATTGTCACCTTCATCTTTGAAACATTTGATCCATTCCTCAACCAAACGCAATGTTAGTCTCTGTGAAGCTTTTACTGCTTCACTGGGACACACTCAACAGAGTGAGAAAGCAACCTATAAAATGGGAGAAAATATTTGCAAATCATATAGCCAATAAGGGATTAATAGCCCGAACATATAGAGAACTCCTGAAACTCAACAGCAACAAAAAGTAAACAACCCGATTGAAAATGGGTAAAGGACTTGAATAGACATTTAAAGAAAATGTACAAAGGGCCAATAAGCACATGAGAAGATGCTCAGCATCACTAATCATTAAGGAAATGCAAAGCAAACCGCAATGCGATGCCATCTCACTCACATCTGTTAGGCTTAGGATGGCTACTGTAAAAAAAATAAAAAGGACAGTGTGGTCAAGGATGTAGACTAATGAGAACCTTTGTGCGCTGCTGGTGGGATGGAAATTGGTGCAGCCACTATGGAAAACAGTGCGGAGGCTCCTCAAGAAATTAAAACTAGAGCCACCTTATGACACAGCAATTCCACTTCTGGGTACTCATCCAAAGGAAATGAAATCAGGACATTGAAGAGATTCTGCACCCCCATGTTCAGTGCAGCATTAGTCACAAGAGCCAAGCCACAGAAACAGCCTAAGTGTCCTCCAATGGATGAACAATTAAGAAAAGTAGTGTATATACACGATGGAATATTATTCAGCCAAGAAAAAGAAGGAAGTTCCCCCATTTATGACAACATCGATGAACCTGGAGGGCATTATACTAAGTAAAACTACTCAGAGAAGGGCAAATACTGTATGATCTCACTTATATGTGGAATCCGAAAACAAAAAACAAAACAAAACAAAAACCTCATAGAAACAGAAGATTGGTGGTTGCCCAGGGTGGAGATGGGGAAATGAGTGAAGTGGGTCAAAAGCTATAAACCTCCAACTATAAAATGAAGGATTTCTGGGGATGTAAAGTGCAGAATGGCGATTGTAGTTAACAATGCTGCATTACATACTTGAAAGTTGCTAAAAGAGCAGAATTTAAATGTTCTCACAAAAATAAGTAGCTGTGAATTGATGGATGTGTTATCGTGGTGATCATTTCACAATATATATATGGGTATCAAACCATCACGTTGTGCACCTTAAACTTGCACAACGCTGTATGTAAATTATATTCTCAATAAAGTTCTAAAAAATGATCTAAGTCAAAGAAGTAACAAAGGAAATTAGAAACTATTTTTAATAAATAATTTGAATAAAACTATAACA
Organism: Rhinolophus sinicus; assembly: GCF_036562045.2. Classification (NCBI taxonomy): domain Eukaryota; kingdom Metazoa; phylum Chordata; class Mammalia; order Chiroptera; family Rhinolophidae; genus Rhinolophus; species Rhinolophus sinicus. The sequence continues at coordinate 114,546,294 of NC_133758.1, forward strand.
TTAAAGTTTGTGGGATGCAGCTACAGAAATGCTTATAGAAAACTTTATAACTTTAATGCTTGTATTAGGAACGAAAAAATTGTTAAAAAAACAAATATTTAAGGTGATAAAAAAATGGAACAAAATAAACCCAAAGGGGGGGGAAAAGAGATATACAGCATAAAGAACATAAATCCATCAAACCCAAGATAATAGAGATAATTGAAATGAACATTTCAACCAGATGGTCAAGTCACGTCTAGATTGATCTAAGGAAATGTGAGAGAACACAAATGAGCAGTATAAGGAATGAAAGACAACTTATTAATGTGATTCTATAAACATTTTAAAAAATAAGGAAATGGTGTAATCTTTATACCAGCAGTTTTGAAAACTTAGATGAAATGGACAAATTCATTACAAAATACGACTTACCAAAATTGGCATAAGCTGAAATAAAAAATCCGATGAGGCCACTGAATACTGTGGTGCTGGCAATGACAGTGATTCTTTACCATTAGTACACACATGCATTCATTATGTATATACAGTATGTACATTCGTTCATTGTGTATATATAGCATATACGTCTGTTCATTATGTATATACAGTACATACATTCATTCATTCCACCAGGTGTTTTGAGTGCCTACTGGATGCTACAGGGAGGTAGCTAAAATGCTCCAGGGAGCCAGTGTTGGCACAGAAAAGAAACAAGTTAACAAATACAAGGAATGTTTTCAGCTGTAAGTGAGTACGGAAGTCCCGCCTTATTCATGGGGACGCATTCTAAGACCCTCGGTGGAATCCTAAAACCACAGACTGTGCCAAATTCCACATATACTATGCTTTTTCCTATACGTATGCGTACATACCTATGATAAAGTTTCATTTACAAATTAGGCACAGTAGGAGATTAAGAGCCATCACTGATAATAAAGTAGAACAGCTACAACAATACACTGTAATAAATTCATGTGAACGTGTCTCTGTCTCTCCAAGTGTCTCATTGTGCTGCACTCACCTTTTCACTTAAAGAAACTCCTTACGGCTTCTCTGTAGCATATCCGAACTGCCAGAACTGCTACTCTTGTGCTTTGGGGCCATTATTCAGTAAAATAAGTGTGACTTGAACACAAGCTCCACAGCCGTTGATCTGCCATCCGAGATGGCTACTAAGTGGCTAATGGACGGGGAATGAGTACGGTGTGGCTATGCCGGACAAAGGGGCGATTGGCGTCGTGGATGCGACAGAGTGGGAGGGTGTGAGATTTCATCACACTCCTTAGCATGGCGAGCAATTCAAAACTTATGAATTGTTGTTTTCTGGAATTTTCCATTTACTCTTTCTGGACCACAGTTGGCACCTGAAACTGCAGCAAGCCAAGTGGAATGAGGACTACGGCACGGGTTCCAGCTGTCAGTGACATGATTGAGACTGAGGTGACAGGGTGGCCGATTAGATTCTGAAGTGGGAGAACAACTCTCGGTGCCAAGAGCTCACTGGCCGTGTGACATCCTGGAGAAGCAAATGCCAGGCAGAGAGACAGCTGTTGTAAGGCTCTCAGTCGGGCACCCTTGTGCTGAGGCTCTGAGAATGGTCGATGTATCATTTGTAAGACAACTTCCAGGTTCATCTCGGCAGTCTGATATTTTGGTCATGTATTAGATGAAAGACAAGCAAGGGGACCCTGTGTGTCTTTATCAATAGTCTTTTCTTGCACGTCTCTAATAAAAATGAACTTCAAAAAGTTATTTCTGCAGCAGGAGAACTTAGTATATACATCAAAGTCTCTCTGTACCTGGTGGTATTTAATGGTCGTGTATGTGTCGGTGCAGACTCAGTTCTGGGAACATTGTTTACATGGGACAGTCTGTGTCATGGTAGATGGCGCTCTTGGCTGCATTTATTTCCTTCAAGCTGGAAAGTTCATTATAACTAAACAGTCCTGAGATGTATGCCCTCTCGGTCCCTGCAGAAGGGCTTCTGGCACATTGTGGTGCCATGTTAGTGCAGGTAACATATGGATGCTCTTGGAGTTTCAATAAAAACCTTATGCAACACTGTCCAGACTTTTCCAGCCTTATAGAAACAGCTGGCTAACTGTGGTTTCTTTGATTATTTAAACTTTTCTCCTAAGTGGGAGGTTTTTGTTTGGGAAAAAAATTATGTTAATTGCCCAATTCCAACACTTATTGTTTCTGCATTTGGAATAGATGGGAACCAGCACTTAACTGTGGGTACCGGTGAGAAAGGACAGAACATAGGGGTGGGGTCTGCTCACACTGGTGCACTGGCCTTGTGGGACTAGCCCTTGGGTGAGGGGCACCCTGTGTGGCCTGTCACAGTGCTGTGGAAAGCCCACATCCATGCCTCACTTTCTAGTCCACTCCCTGTGGATGGGAGGACGGAGACCGGAGACCCGGAGTCGAGGTCTTAGATCTTTTGCAACAATTGAGAGTGCGGGCCACACCCTCTAATTGGCAGTGAGGAGAGGATCAGATAGAATAGCCTGAAGACACACACAGTGGCCGGGGCTGCTCTTGGCATCTTGTGTGGCCTTCGACAAAGCAGGGCAGGAGTGATCTGAGTGAGTGGGTTTAGGTCACATGGAAATGGTTCAGCTCAGTCATAGACTCCTGATTAAGTTTAGACAATTCCCATAAAACAGGCAATCTTAGGTTTTATGCAGAGAATCACACTTCACTCCACCAAGTTCAAGTTTGTTTCATATTTCTAGTAAACCAAAACATTAAGTACTAAGAACAGGGAATAACATATTTTCTGATATGGAGGAGAAATTACTCCAAATGATATTGAAAAGGACGGATTTCTTTGTAAAGGACTCATTCAACCATAGAAAATGTCTTTTTTTCAAAATCTATTGTTTTGGTGGATATAATCACAACAAAAGAAGCAGAGTATTCTTTTGTGTGGTTCTTTGTGTGTTTCTGTTTAGCCTTTTGTGTTTACCAAGGAACAGAGTGTTAAGGCACCACGTCCGTCATTTTAATGCACGGAATTGGGTGACACTGAAATCTTCTAGTCACTGAAATACTAACAAAGAACGTTTTGTCAGAGAAGATAGAAGATTTTTGGAGAGAGATTAGACAAAAGTAAGACTATGGTTTCTTAATGGAAACTTTATAGATAATACCAATGGTAGTTCATGAAAGTGTTTACTTTTCAGTGCATAGTTCTAATAGCCCATAGACTAATAAAGCCTGATTCAGTCTGTAGTATTTATGGGGTTCACATTTGATTTCTTTCAGATATTCTGCATACAATAAGTCCTCATTTAATGTCAATAGGTTCTGTGACTTTAAGCAAAGTGACGTATAACAAATCCAATTTTACTGTAGGCTAATTGATCTAAATAAGAGTTAAGTTTTTAGGGCATCTCATCAGTGTTATAACAAAACACACTGAAAGAAACTGCATTGGTTTGCACTGGACATTTCCGGTCAAGCTTAAGAATACTGCTGAAATCCTGGTCCTAAAATCAACAAAACTTACGATAAAGCTTAGAGGCTCCACATGAGCTGTCACCGCAGGGAAAGTCTGTCCCAGGAGCAGGAACCAATGTGTCCCCGAGAAATGAGCACAGAACACATGCATTCCACACCCCAGACCTATGCCAAAGGATCGCCATCGTTTCTGGAAGAAAGTTGGGATGCCCGGGTTTCCCGCATCTAACGGGTGGACTGCGACATTAAGAGTCATTGCGCTTGTTGGAGTTTTGGGGTTTGATTGTGAGACATGCTGTGAGGCACAGAATGCTTGGGGCATGGTGTCTGGGCACCGTAGGCAGCTGTTGGCAGAGAGATGCCACGCTTATTATATTCAGGACATCTGGACGAGGGTGACTGAAGCTAATGAGGAACTTGTTTGGGACACACCTGCCTCGGTGCATGTGATGTTTACCTGGGCCCTGGGCACGCGTGTCCTCATGCAAGGGCTCCTCGCATGGGCTGTGCGACAGCACAGAAAGGCACAAAGGAAATGGTCCCTGTGCACGTCCTTGATGAGGGAGGGTCCCAGCGCTGGGTCAGCTCCGGCAAGCAACACGGAGAAGCCTCCTGAAAGGCCTGGCCAGCAGCAGTGGGCACGGAACTTACACGGCCCGGGAACCACGGCAAGTTCGTGGGCGTGCAGAGAGGCTTGCGTAGGTCTGGGTCGCCTGGGGAGGCCATTTCATATTTGTAAGTAATTCATATTTACATGTTAATAACAAACGGTATATTTTTAAAGGACCCATTTCTTAAGAATTCTCTGTAGTTCTTGCTTCCAACTTTAGGGGCAAAAGAACTAAGCCACAGAAAAGCAGACCAAACTTCATTGGAATAACAGTGCTTATATGTAGCAAGGATAATTACGCGGTGTGCAGGATACACTTTTTAACATACATAGACTCTAATTTTTAGAACAGTTTGAGGTTTACAGCCAAAGTGAGAAGAAGGGATTGAGAGTTCCCGTACGCCCCACTGCCCTCACACACTCAGCCTCCCGTTATCACCCCCCCACGAGAGTGGTAGGTCCATTTGTTACAACTGATGAACCTACGTTAATACGTCCCTGTCACCCAAAGTGCATGGCTGACCCAGGGTTTTTGGTGTTGGACATTCTGTGGGTGTGGACGGCTGTGCAATGACGTGGATCCACCATTCTGGTATCATACAGGGTATTTTCACTGCCCTAAAAGTGCTCGGAGCTCTGCCTCTTCATCCCTCTCCTGCAGCCCCGATCTCCGTAGCTTTGCCTTTTCCAGAAGTCACATAGTTGGGATCAAACAATACGTAGCCTTTGTAAGTTGGCTCTGTCACTTAGTAATGTGCATTTATCTTTCCTCCAGGTCTTTTCATGGCTTGGTAGCTCATTTCTTCTAGCTCTGAGTAGGATTCTGTTGTCCGGATGGGCCACGGGTGATGGATACACGCATCTCCTGAAGGACATCCCGGTTGCCTCTGAGTTCAGCTGCTGTTAACATCTCTGTGCAGGGTGTCCAGCTGCTTTGATTAAACACCTGGAGCCTGATTGTTAGGTTGTATGATAAGAGGACATGTTTTGTTTTTAAGAAACGACCACTCTGTCTCCTTGCTCTATGGTTTTGCATCCACACCAGCAACGAGTGACAGTTCCTGCTGGTCCACGTCCTCACCCGTGTCTCTTCAGAGAGACCTTTCTCTACCTGCCTGTTTATATTACCCATGTGAACTCTCCATCCCCAGCCCCACAAAAACATGTCACTGCCACGTTTCTATCTTAAGGAAAGTGGATCACTCCCTAAAATTATCCAATTGTTTTTCTGAGTAGAGGGAATGAGTTATCTTTTTTTTTTGTCCCCTTTGTGTAGAACAGCGCCTGGCACAAAGCAGGTATTTAGTCAAATTTTGAATGAATGAATGAATGACAGCACTATGGAAATTGGCTCGGAAAAGGGAGAGATTGGTGTCAAGACAGTGAGATGGGAGGCATTTGAAATAATTCAGGCAGGAAATGCTGAGCCTGAATGAAGGCTAGTAGCAAAGGGAGACAGGTAGGAGGTGTGGTTTCCAGGGACCTTCAGAAAAAGATCTGAGGAGCGTCAGCAGCAGCGTGATCCGGAAGTGAGTGAGGGATGGGCCATCGGTGGCCTCAGTGATGCCCCAACATCCAGCAACACCAGGAAGGGACAGGCAGGGCAGGTCTGTAGGTGTGGATTATGACTTGGGACTTGTGTCTGCAGTATCTTCAGGACACATTCAGGGGAGAGCCAGTTGGCAGCTGTACCTGGAGCTCCCGGGTGGGTGTAGTCGCAGGGACAATTAGAGAAATATCTGTTCATAGGTGAGTCGGGAAGGTGGGAGTGGATGGGAAACAAAAGGAGGGAAGAGAGGAACCCAGAAGGAGCATCGTTCAGAGGACGGAGAGCAGTTGCCCAGGGGAGAAGAAAGAGAACCTGCAGAAAACTGCGCAGCTCAGGGAGGGAGAAAGGTGTGCAGCCGCAGGAGGAGTCTGACTTTTACCCTGAAGACGGAATCTAGGTTCTGGCTGAGGGAGAGGTTGGCCAGACTGGAACGTGGACCACAGTGAGGATGACGCTGGCAGAGGAAGGAGGAACAGGGATGTGTTTGTTGACTTCTGGCAGGGAGTTCCTCCTCCTGGATGGGAGGCTTGTTTGCTCAGGTGGAGGTGCTGTCACAGCCTGGCGAGCGCTGCCTATCGTCACTTCTGTTTGTTAAGAGGAGCCTCGCTAGTGCTGCAGCCCGTCTTCCCCAGACTTCTTTCTAAATCTGAAGCCCCTTGTCTTCTGTCACATCTGTGTGTGGATGTGGGATGGAACCCTGTCCTGTTCCTCGCCAGCACCCTGGGCTTCACCACCGGGAAGGCCTGAGGCCACAGTCAGCATTCAGAGGCGTGAGGGCTTTGCCTGTGGAGCCCACGCCAGCGATGGGCAACTTTCTTACATGCATGGCTACAAAACTGTAAAAATAGGAATGTTTCCACCATTACTTAAAACATAAAAAGATTAGAAACCTACAGATAACTATCTATGCACATATTTCTAGCTAATACTAATTTAGCAGAAAAACTAACCCTTAACAAATATTTCTTGAAATGGTACAAGATTCTTTGGTACACGTTGGGGAATATGAAGGGAAATCAGACTTAAGAATTCCATGTTAAAATCTCTATTAAAAAACCCAAAACTGTGCTAAGTGAGGTAGAAAGAAAGTGCTTACACAGCACCTTGTGTTTCTTCTCATAACTTTCCATGGCGCACGCCCAGTGTTTGCCTTTCTGGAATTACCAAAGGTAGTGGTGATAGAGTTTGTTTTCCCCTGGCAGCATGCCTTCTCCCCCCTGGTAAGAGGGGTTCAGTTTTAGCAGATGGAACATAAACCCCCAAAGAGAGTCCTTTGGTTGGCCGGAGGCAGCAGGGTTTGGTTGAGTTGCCTGAGCCTTGCGTAGGACTAAGAATAAAGCAGAATCCCCAAACATTCGATGGATCCTGGAATTCCCATGGCCAAAAATATTATCTAATAGCAGCAAATAACTGACAAAAATTTCCCCCACCTTGGGGAGAGGTCTGTGGTATGGTTTGTACAGTTTCAGGAAGAACTCTTTTTTTTCTTTCTTTCTTTCTTAATTTAGTAGAGAAATGGCTACATGTCAGATCAGTTAGAATTTGGCCCATGCTGTTCCAGGATGACACCCAGCAGGGACACTGCTGCCATCAAGACTGCCATTTGCTGTCACAGGGTTAGTGCTACTCCATCTGTAGTGACCAAAGAAAAATGGCGGCATATCCTGACAGCAAGAGTCACTTTGGAAATTAAGACTCTACAGGGACATGTAAGGTTCAGAGTCCTGTGTTTTGTATTTCCCTGGTGACCAGGGAGGATGTATTCTTCATGCGGTTATTAGGGAACCTTGCAAGGTGCGGGGTGTCCCCAAAGGCTTCCTCTAAGACCAGGATATGATGTCATCGTCTCCTTGAGGACCTCCCCACATTTTCAGGAGGAAAGGCATGCTTTTGTATTGTACCTGAGCACTGTCTCCGCAAGGCGTCTCTCACCTGGGAGGGACCGCAGAGCAGGCGTTCTAGCCCCCTCGCTCCCCTCCCTCCTGTCCTTCCTCCCCTTCCTCACTCCCTCTTTTTTTTTTGAGCAAGAGACAATCAACAAACATAGAAATGTAAGTGTGTAAAGCAAAAGGAAGCCGGAGCGTGGGACAGGGGTGACAGAGGGTGGGTGGTTTTCAGGGGCCGTCAGGGGGCAGGGTGCACGTAAAGGGGAGGTCAGGCTGGGGACATGTAGGGACAGCCTGGAGGCAGAGCATGGCAGGCTGGGGGCAGTGAGGTGGTGGGGTCAGGTGAGGGTGGTCAGGGCTGTTTTAACACGTTGCGTACAGCGGGGTTTAAATCCCTCATGAAGATTCTCGTGATCCGTACGCAACGTGTTAATGGGAATGTACTTGACATATAACATTGTGTAAATTGATGGTGTGCAACACGGATTTGGCACATTCGCATGTTGTGCTGTTTACATATGATCGCCGTTATATCCATGTTCGCACCTGTCTCAGGTGACGTGATTGTCGTTTGTGTGTGTGTGTGTGTGTGTGTGTGTGTGTGTGTGGTGGGAATAATTAAGTCCTCGTCTCTGAGCAGTTTGGTGATTCTAATCCAGCGTTGTCTGTGTTCACTATCCTGTGCGCTGTCTCAAGGACTTATTTCTCTACTTGTTGTAAGTTTGTGCCCTTATATATCTCTCGTGTCCCCCACACCCAGCCCCTCGTAACCCCCATTTTACTCTCTGTTTTTCTGAGTTTGGCTTTTTAAAATTCATGCATAAGTGTGATCGTACAGTGTTTGTCTTTCTCTGTCTGGCTTGTCTCACTTAATACAATGCCCTGGAGTTCCAACCATGTTGTCTCAGCTGGCACCCAAATGGCCACGAGATGCATGAAAGGTTCTCAGCGTCACCAGGCTCCCAGGAAGTGCCAATCTAAACCACAGTGAGAGGTCACCTCATTCCTGTCAGGATGACCATCATCAATAAATCAACACACAACAGTGCTGGCGAGGCTGTGGAGAAAAGGGATCCCTCATGCACTGTTGGTGGGATTGCAGACTGGTGCAGCCACTATGGAAAACAGTACAGAGGTTCCTTAAAAATTTAAAAATAGAACTACCTTATGATCCAACGATTGCGCTTTCTTATCCGAAGAAATCCCCAAACCCTGATTTGAAAAGGCATCTGCACCGCCATGCTCACGGCAGTGCTGTTTACAGTAGCCCAGACGTGGACGGCTCCCCCCTGTGCTACCCGTTCTCTACATCAGAACTTCTCTTCCCTCCTCAATGCTCTGACCTCCAGTCACGTTCCACGTAACTGGCACAGAGAGATGCAGCGATCAAGGAAGCCGCAGTGGAATGACTGCTCTCTGCAAAGACCCGGAAACCCAGGGCTCTGTCCCTGCCCCAGGGGAGGGCGTCCTGGCTGCCAGACACAGGTGGGAGGCATGTGAGAATCAGCCCTGACCAACCAAAGTGGCCACTGGTTCTAAGGAGGAAGAACACGGTAGGGGCAAGCTTGAGGAAGCGAGCAGAACTGGATTTCGAGTGTGCCTCCAAGAATGTGCGGAAGATATGCCTCAGGTTTCAAAAATGTTTCCTAAAGCAACACCTTCGAGCACAGATTGGTTTCTCATCTGGCCGGGAGGTGGAAGTTCTACCACAAGGGACAGTGAAAATGCCATGGGCTGTCACTGCCCGTGGAGTCACAGGACTGGACGTGGCCGTTCAGAGCTGCAAGGTGTTTCCTTGCAGACCTACTGGATGGGGAAGGCGATGGAAGGAACGTGGTTAAGAGTGTGGGCTTGCAGTCCAGCCATGGTCATAGCCCAACTCTGCCTGCTTGTCAGCGGTGTGGCCTTGGGCAAGTCATGTCCTGCGAGCTTTCGTTTCTTCCTTTAAAACAGGCAGTAAAACACCTCTCTTGGGGGCGTCCGAGGGAGTCCCATGAGATACACTTGGCACCCCTCGTAAATGTTTAATAAATCTTTGTTGCTGCCAATGTTAATACTATTTTCTAAAAGTCTGTAAATATATCTACTAGCAGACTTTTGTCTAAACACCTTAAACTAACAAAAGCTCCAGAAACAAAATGTTGCCTTTACATCTTGCGTTGAGTGGCGTCCTAGACCTTGCCAAACACTTTTCAAACACGTTATCTTCATTAATTTATCAGGAGTTGCTCTGTGCCGGGAAATACATAGTCTTCACCGATGTTTGCTGGGTGGCTGTGATGGGCTCTGCGAGGACTGCCGGGGGCTGAGCTGGGCCGTCTTGGCAGAAGCTCAGGAGTTTGATGTTTCTCCAAGTCTTGTAATGAGGAGTGAGCCAGAACTTTCTTTCAACAGGTGAAATTGCTTTTCCAAACTGGGTAAGCCAGCACTGGCTCCCCGCTCCCCTCTTCTAATTATCTCTGACTTGGTGGTGATACTTAGCAGAACCCCAGAACAGGTTATTGTTATATATGTGGGATCTCGCAGGATTCCCAGGGACCAGCATGAATTCGCAGAAGAAACCCTGTCCCCAACGAAGCCCCAAACTACAGCCCTGGCCGTGTTTCGAGCCTAGAAGGTCATGTAAATGTAGACTCCTCTCTCCTTCAGTAGACTGGGAACAACATGAATTCCGTAATTCCTGGCACAGAATAAGGACTCATCTGCTCGTTGCTTAATTGAAAGAGCAAGAGAACAAATGACATTTGACATACACTGTCTTTTAAGAAGAGATTGAGAAACGTGAACTAGAAAGAAATGCAGGTGGGCAAGTCCATAGCCTATGAACAGTCCTCATTAAGTAGGGACTGACCTGACACTGAGGAAGAAATGCAGGTACCAGAGCCAAGGCTGTATGCCTTTCAATGTTGTCGTCAACAACTGGATGGGAAGGAGAGGCCAGAGTATGGTGGTGCAGGTGGTTAAGGCCAAGCGCCCCACGTGGGAGCCCAGCTCACCCACACACCCACGTTCGAGTGAGAACAAGGGGCCAAAGTCATAAATAGAAGCTAACAGAAAGATGGGACGGTTTGCTGTCCACTTGTTTGAAAGAGTCTCAGTGACTTGATGACAAGCTCAGTGTGAGCTAACCACGTGGCAAGGATTCTTAAAACTGAGACGGCAAGTTTAGAATCTGATGGTCCTGTGAGCTTTCATGTTCCTTACCTCAGAAGTTTCAGTAAAGGCATTTATGGAAAACTCAAAAAAAAAAGAGAAAGAAAAATGAGTGTTGGAAAAATGGAAAGATATAATTACAAAGGTGTTCCAAGAGTTTTATTTGTAATAGCCCAAACCAAATAATCTTAATATTCTGCCAGTGATAAAGGAGGCTAATTGAATTAATTGTGGCTCATGGATCCCATGGAATACTGGGCAGCCTTTTAAAACACATGGGAAAATGTGGCTGATAAAATGAGCTAGTCTGTCTCTCCCCTTTTGAAACCCACTGACGATGAGTAAAAAGTACTGGTCCAGTGTGACAGAAAGAAGACCTCCAGACCCCGCCCTGTCATGCACAGCTGGAGGGTGGCCCTTGCACTCAGGACAGGGAAGAACCTACAGACGCCGGCTGCAGGACCCCAGCCAGGCTGAGTCCACCAAGAACTGCGAGAAGTGAAATCCACGGGCTGACAGCCGGGCCTTCCCACTGGACTCCCGCTCTGAAAGCCCAGCTTCCATCTCAGACAGGAGGCTGGAAGAGTCCCCTGCATGGCAGAGAGAATCCTTGGACGTTTGAGGATCCCCCACTGAGGGGGATTCCTGCCCAGGCACCTGCGGGAATCCCACTAGTGTGTCAACAGACCTCATCCACAGAAACACGCTTAATTATAGGCAATTAGCCAAAAGATCCCCGGAAATTGAGGAGAGGTTGAAATGACAGGTGCCAAGACAAAGAGGGAGGAAAAGCAAGTTGAAAAAAAGACAATGCATAACATAGAAGAAAACAAAATAAAAACCATTTAATAGATGTAAATAATAGCCTCAGAGAGAAAAAAGAAGGTATTGTATCCAGGGAAACATGATAGAATCCACTTTAAAAAATATAGAAAAAGCTCTTGGAAATTAAAAATGTAGATGCAGAATTTTTAAAATTTGCCAGGGTTGGAAAATGAAATAAGCGATTTTATTTTGAAGGAAAAAAAAACATTTTTAAATTAGGCAAGAATATTTCAGAATAATTAGAAAATTGATTTAGAAGCCTCAGTGTTCAACTAATCAGAATCCAGAGGGAGACAGAGAAGAGAAAACAGAGGGAAGAAAAAAAATCTGAAAGAAATAATGCTGGAATATTCTGCAGAATTAAAGGATACATGGATGGCAGGGAACAACAAATGCCCAGACAGTGGGTAACAGGATTCCACCCAGAGTGCGCATGGTGAAATTGTGGGGCTCCAGGCGTGAGAGGAGCCTCAACATTTGCAGAAGGAAAGCAGAGAAGTCCCAGCAGACTGAGAGCCAGCTCAGCTGGATGGGGGCTGCTTGGTGTCTCCCAGCTGGGAGACGCTGCAGTAACGGGTCAGCCTTTTCAGAGACACTGATTTCCAGCCTAGATTTCCACAGGCGCCGCTACTGACTGATCAGGGTAATCGAATAAAAACATTTTTAGATTTTCAAGGTCTCATAACTTTATCTCACACACGTCTTGTCCTAGGAGACTGCTAGAGACTGCTCCGCTGGAATGAAGAAGTGACTTTAAAAAACGAAAAGTACAGCATCCAAGAAACAAGGGGAGGAAAAAGTAGAGGAAAAGGAATTTCCAGGAAAGTCAATCACAAAAAGTTAGAAAACAAATCAGTTATCAAGTTCAGAGGAAACAAAAAAGTAACCTAGAAAGAAAATGTAGTCAGCATACATCTCAGCTGGAGAAACTTCCTCTTGAAGAAAATTTCTGTTTTATATAATTATAATATCTGTAACTATATACGTATAACTACATATGAATGGAAGTCCTGTGCTATAATTTTTGGAAAGACTGGGGAGGAAAAGTGTGAGAGAGAGAGAGAGAGAGTGTGTGTGTGTGTGTGTGTGTGTGTTTCCGCACGTGCATGTATCTCAGACTAAATCCTCCTCTAGAGTAGGAAGCCGAAACCTAACGTGAAAATCGGGAAATCGTAGCATGAGCTCGTTTAGGAGAAGGGAGTTTGTAGTGTTGCTAATGGAGTAGAGGCAGCGGACAAGGAACTCTAAGCTTTATGGAAATATTTGGCTTTTTTGGTCCATGTTTTGCATAAAACACATTGAGAATTGTGAAGGTATAAGACGTGGTTATAATATATTGTAGTAGAAGGATAGAAAAAATACAACTTTTAAAAGAAAAACTAAAGACCAGAAAAATGTATGCCAACTGTTGGTAGTTAATCTGAGTGCTAATAGAGTGATGTTTTTCACTTCCTTTTGCTCATATAACTTGATAAATTTTACAACAAATGTGTATTGCTGGTAAAATTGTAAAAGAAGACTTTTAACACAGACGCACATGCACACACTGTGAGCCTGAGTTAATCAACCAGGGGCCACCAGAGCAGGACTCGATGCCACCGTGGGGGGGGGGGGGCGCTGGTGGGCACCCGTCCCAGGATGAGCCCGGAACCATCTGGACTGACTGGACTGGGGTCCAGGGCGTGGCTGCAGCTCCCTGACGGGGGACCCGAGCACAGTCATGGTTCCGTTACTGGCACATCTCCGCACACGGTCGTGCTCATTAACCACATTTCCACCCGTGAGAGCGAGTGGTGACAACTCTGTGGTGAGGCGGCCAGGAGGACAGTGATGCACTTTCAGGAGCAAGGGCCTCTCACCAGTGCGTTCTGTCCTGCGTTGACCTGCGGCCTTGAGCCGCTGTGAGTTTGTCATTGTCTTTGATGGGAGCTGGGCTGCTCCCCTGAATGGGACCGCCCCACAGGCTAACTGCAGGCCCCACAGGCTGACCGGAGGCCTGACTGTGATCACAGGTCCAGGTCAGCCTGTGCAGTTATGAGTCCTGGCAGCTCAGGACGCGCGGAGGCAGGAGAGTGACCGGAAGTCAGGATGAGGGTGATGCTGGAGCCACCCCTTCCATTCTTCCCTTGGAAGGCACAGTCATGGCAGCTCTTGATAACGCTTCCAGAAGGAATAGTTCTCTTTGGCGTTTGATTAACAGCTAGGGATCCCTGTTCTCATATTTAGGCTGAAGAGAAGTTGCCAACTTACCTGCTTTGCCTGGAGTCCCCACAAAATATGGGGCACAGCCCCAGCCCTGTGCTCAGAGAGGTATTGAGGGGTGTCTGTGAGCATCCTGGGTCACCTCAGGGTCACTCTATGGCGACACAGCAAGGCCTCACCCCACTGCCTGCGCTGCCTGCCCAGGGACCCCAGAAAGGGGACTGGCCACCTGGCTGCCCCCTTTAGAGAACCTTGTTCCATGGAGTTTGTCCAAGCCGTGAGTCCCATATGCACCCCACTCCTGGCAGAACCACCCCGACACTGACTGTCTTTCTGTGTGCTTTACAGGTGTCTCTCGGGTCACAGATGGACTTACAGAAAAAGAAGAGGCGGGCACCAGCCCCCCCGCCACCACAGCCCCCGCCGCCTAGCCCCCTGGTGCCCACGCGCATGGAGGACCGGGAGGAGAACAGGAAGAGCGCGACTGGTGAGTGAGCTCGCCTGCTGACTGCACGCTTCTGGGGCTCACCCGTGTGTGGAAGTTGAGCACTGCTTCTAACTTGCAGTAGCATTAATGTGCAAGATATTTATGCTCAAGAAAGCAAGTCTGGAAATAAACTGTCTGGAGTTGCGAGTCCCCGTAATATCTTACGGGCACATTTTCTGGATGTGATGCAGACATTTACACGGTGGGGATGGTGGGGAAGGTGGAGAACAGCTGAAGCAGCTGCGGGAGTGTGGATGCAGGACGTGTGCCTGGTGGTTCTCAGGATGATGGGTGTGGATGCTGCTTTGAAAGACATCTAGGCCTCAGGACATCTATAGGTCCGTTGACAACAGTTTAGTAACTTTTTGACTGCCCTGTTTGACAGTAATCTCCACTTTCTACCTTTTACATATGCAGCAAAGGCCCTGATATTTAAGAGAAAAGAGAACCCAAAGGAAAGAGGGTGGAATCATAATATCTGTGAGAAGAGGAACCTATTAGATCGTTACATCCCACACCCTCATTACATGTGAAGTGGAGAGAAGTGACAAAGGTCTCTAGATCCACGAGCCGAGGATGGTTTGTTTTTATTCTAAAATAACTTGGTAGTGTTATTTCATTTGTATGGAATACAGTGGGGTCTTGGAGAGCAGGGGTTGCCTGACATAATCCCCCACAATCACAGGTGCATCACAGCTCATAGAAGCCATCGGGTGCCCTCTCCAGTGCCATTTTCTCCACTTGGCACCCACACATTTGCCTTTTGTCCTAATAGCTGTACCCGCCCCCCCGGCCCCAAGGATTAGTGGTCATTGTCAGTGTCTAAAACTTTAGTAAGAGCTACTTAGCTGTTTGTTCTCCAACTCAGGACCCTCTCCAAAGCAGAGCTGAAAATGGCCACTGTAAACAGTGGAACAGGTTGACAGAATGAATGGGCTTAGAGGTTAGCTAAAGTGATGGGTACTTGACCCGTGATCGGGAACAGATAGAGAAAACTAAAACACACGTCTGTGACCTGGGATAGACTGACATTAATAAGAGAAGTGCCTTTTAACTTGACAGAGATGTTTAAGGGGCTTTTAAGAATAGTTTTAAGCCTAGCATTTAAAAATAGTTGCACCCACTAGAAACAAATTACCACTGGGCAGATATTTCCAAATTGGCCTGAGGTTAGAGCACTACGTATGTAAAATGTTCAAGTGTGAGTGTGGCTGGAATTGGTGCTGAGTGAGAGATTTCGTACCTGGTGTGACTAGAGTTGGTGCTTGATGTGGTTGAATTTGGTGCTGGGTGAAGTTGGATTTGGGGATTTGGTGCTGTGTGGTTGGCTTGGGTTCAGGATGTCATTGAACTTGGTGCCACGTTGTTGGATTTGGTACTGGGAGTGTAGGATTTGGTGCCTAATAAGGTTGGATTTGGTGCTGAATGAGGTTGGATTTGGTGCCATGAAGTTGGAGTTGGTGCCGGGTGTGGTTGGAGTTGGTGCCCGCGTGTCTGCCTTTGGAGCTGTGAGGTGGTTCCTGGTACAGGGGAGTGGTGATGATGTGCCCTCTTGGAGGGCAGAGAGCCTGTGGGCTTCACCCTCTGAAGTAACCCCCATTGATTCCATGTAGGTGTTGGACGGCAGGTGCCACAAAAGCCTCCCAGAGGCATGGCTCGGGGGCCCCCGCAATTAGTACTCCCCCCGCCCCCGCCTTACCCTCCTCCAGACACAGACGTTGCAGAGCCTCTCGGCTTTCCCGGGGAAGGCGCTGCTTCCGAGGCCTCCAACTTGAGACCCACACGTACGTGCCCGTCATTCCCTTGTCCATATGTGTTGGCCACTCATCTCTCTGTCCCTGGTGTCGGGGCTGGCTTTCCAGACTTTCCATTCTTGCTTGGGATATTTGTACCTCCCACTCCAGCTTTTCCTTCCAAATGCTCAATGCAGTGTGTCCTGTGCCCAGTGAGTGCTGTGCAGGTACCTGTAGAAAGGGCTTTAACCCGTTCATCACACACACTGTGGTTAGACGTCAGCCAGAATAATACCGCGAGGGTGGAGACAGTCAGCTAGAGGCTCACGATCCTCAGAGTAGAACTAACCTCAGAATGTCTGCAGATGGCGGCGGCCAGCACAGTCCCCCACAGCCGTGATGAGACACGCGTGTCAGCTCACAGGCCAAGCTGCGAGTGCACAGGCGGGCCGTGGTCCAGAGCTGGGAGCGCTAACGAGTTAGACCCTTGGCCCATGTGGCCAGTAGCCAGGCAGTAGCACTGTCACTCTGAAGGCACCAGAGGGGAAATGCTGGATTTGAGCGTAGTAATAGCCAGAAGGAAAGGCTCCTTCTGTTGCTATCTTGTCACACCCCGTCTGAGATCAGGCTCTCCTCATTGTTTCCTGGGATTTCCTCTGGACAGTGATAAACACTACAGATACTCTTCCCAGCTGTGTAACAGTTTGATGTGTTTAACTGTATATATACGTATATAGTTGGCATCCTCCGTACGCCAAGCCTGTGCGTGTCTCTGTCAGAACCCCCCTCACCCCCACCCTGTGCAGTGATGTCTGGTTATAAAGCAAGCACGTCCCGGGCTGTGTTTCCTAGCAGCATCGTGTCACTCTGCACTCAGCCCTGTGAGAGGCTGGTGCCCACACGAGTGCTAGAAAGTTCTTACTTGTCTGCCATTGGACCGTTTGATCCTTTGGACCATTTGTTCCTTTTCCATCTTCTCTGGAAATGACAACTCTCTTACTGCCAGCTTCTGGGGAAAGAAGATAACTGTTGGATTACTTTCTCTAGGCAAAATAATCCTGATTCATTTTATCTTTCTTTACAAATACTTCTCTTCCATCCTTAAAATGTTTGCTTGTCTTGACGTTGCCCATGCTTCCGAATGCAGATGAATTGTTGTAGGGCGCTCAGAAATTTGGGATGAGACGTATTGGTCCGAAAGATGGCAGCCGAGGCTCAGACAGCTCCAAGCGTTTCATCCCTGAAGAAAGCGGGTTTGAGCCCCACACACCTAGGCCATGAGCATTCAGTGGCACTCCTCTGGCTGGTCCCCTCACCCCCAGATGCGCTTCCCTGGGGAACCAGTGAGGGAGGAACAGTAGAGCGAAAACTGTCAAGCTGAGTACAACCCACTCGCAGTTCGGGAATGGCCATAGACCAGTAGCTCTGCGGGGCCTACACAGAATGGAAGGGCCAGGCCTCGTGCACCATCCCACACTGACCTGGTGCAAAGGCGCAGGCCCCAGCTTCCCCCGGCCTCCCTGTGTGTGGGGAGAATGGCAGACAGGGGCTGGGAGGGCAGCTTACAAAGGCCCACGTCAGATTTGAGAAGTAAAGCTTCCTCCCATGTCTCCGGTGCTGTGACAGCATTTCCCTCCCCTGTGCCTCACAGACTTTCCAAAAGAGGTGGGGATAGAGAGTGGAGCCAAGCAACAGACTGGGCCCGCAAAGACGAGACTCACTCTCTGCTCCCCACGTGGCTCTGTGTCCCCTGGTGGACCCCATGTCAGTTCTTCCCAGGAGGTCATCTCCCAGGTCCATGTGATCTGGGGCGCCCCCATCCAGCCCTCCTTCTCTTCCCTTCTCCTCCTCTTGCATCCCACGGAAATGCTGGTTCTGGAGGGAAGAACGGGTGGGACAGGAGGTGGAGGCCCTGCACCAGGGGTCCGTCCCCGCGCGACCTGGCCTGGGCCCTGCAGGGATGGGCTCCACAAGCGTCTGTCCTGCTCCGGAGCCCTGGCTGCTTGTGCACCAGAAGTCTGCGAGTCCCACGTGGAGCTTCTGTCTTTCCTGATGAGCAGAAGTGCCTGACCACTGACCACTGGTACAGCATTCAACATGGGCTCTCCTGCCCACCAGGCAGAAGGCAACCCGCTGTCTTCAATTCAGTCTTGAAAAACGTTGAGGAAAATGAACCCTTTGTTATCGTTTATTTCATTTTTCTCACGTTGAAATCTGGGTGTACTTTCCCGTCTCGAAGGAGCTATAGATTGTGAGCTCCTAAAATGTTACGTGTGACTCTGCCCCTGGTTGGTGTCTACCCCTCACTTACGCTCCGACTCAAACTTCTGGTTCTTTCTAGACGTGGAAGCTCAGTTGTGAGAGTTTTATGTCGGCCACAAGCCCGTGTATATCTCCTTCTGGGTTCCATTTTAGGCCTGTGAACCTTGTAAAAGAAACGGTGTGTCCATGTGGAAACTTACCGAGTACCTACGAGGACCAGGTGGTCCACGTGGCATCATACATGTGAGTTCTCTGTCAGCCACACCACGGCTCTGTCCTTAGGAGAAACTGAGCCAGAGAAGTTATGTCATTGGCCCCAGGCCTTGCCACAGAATCCGTACCTCGATATCTCGGACGCTCAATCTTTCTTTTTCAGTCGTGTTCTGGTCTGGCCTGTTAGAGTGCCTTCAGCTGTGTGGTGGGTACCTTTGAAGGGGTTTCCAATGACCCCCACCCCATGTTCACCCCCTTCTGTAACCTCCCCTTGAACATGGAATGGATTTAGTGATTCCCATCTAATGAACAGACTATGGTAGAAGTAGCGGCATGTCACTTATCACTTGTGAGATTAGGTAACAAAAGACGGGCTTCTATCCTGGGCACAGCCACTCATGCTGGGGAAAGCCAGCTGCCATATTGGGAGCTGCTGCCTGGAGAGATCCCCATGGCAAGGGGCTGAGGCCCTCAGTCCACTGACCGTGGGAACTGTGTCCTGCTAACGGCCACTGGAGTGGCCTGGAAGCAGATCCACTCTTGGTAGGGCCCCTAGTGGAGACCACAGCCTCACATGGCACCTTGATGACAGCCTGAGTGACCTTGAGGGGGGGCACCCTGCTAAGCTGTGTCCAGATTCCAGACCCCCAGAAGCTGAGGGGTAAGAAGTGCTCACTGTTTGAGCCTCGAAGGTGTGAGGTAACTTGCTCTGTAGCAGTTGACAGCTAATACAGACTGCAAGGAAGAGAAGCCCGTCCCAAACCTGCTTGCAGGTGGGGCCATCTTATCTCCTGCAACAGGAGTCCCAGAGTGGACGAGACGTCATGCTGGTTCGGTCTGAAGCCTAACGTTGTCACGGGTTGAGGTTCTCTCCGTCTCTTCTCTGTGTGTCTTTGGGGCTGCCACCTCCTCAGGCTGGTACCGAGGGGGCTATGGTTGGCCCGTGCATCACATCCAGACACCAGCATCTTCAGAGGAGCAAGAGACACTATCTCTTCTAATAGTTTCGTAGGAAAACGCAACTTCTCCCAGAAACCCCCTCCTGCGCTTTCTGTCATGTCTCACTGACTGGAATTGGGTAAGACACAAACCCAATCCCTGGTAAGAATGGATTCACCTTAGAACAGTCAGGCCCGTGCCGGCAGCCAGGGATCAGGGCAGCTGCCCCTGAGGTGTATGGAGGTTGCCAGTCAACACTGCAGCCCTGTTCATTGGCAATGTGGGGCACACACACCTCTTGAACAGCCGAGCCAGGTTGCAGCCGCCAGTTTGGTTGCCGCGTGTGGGTGGTAAGGCATGTCGTATAGAAGTAGGTACAGCTAGGGGACTGTGTGCCCCTAGAGAAGTCAGATGAGTGACTCAAAGGCAGTGTGGCTACCCAGGAACCGTCCTCCTCAAAGGACAATTGAAATGCAGGACTGGCCATGTCAGGCCTGGCCTCCACCTCCATCTGTCATTTCCTGTTTTGCAGACCAGGGGAACTCCCAGAAATGCTCCTGACATTAGAACAGGTGCCCATTTAGCACCCCTAGACTGAAGGTCTGGTTTCTCAATGATCTTAGTAGCTAAGAGGATAGCAGAATAGGGCTGGTGCAGTTATATGTCTGACCTATAAAGTTGTGGAATCCTGTATCTCATTTAAAAGTGCTTCCTGCTATAAGAAGCATACTTTTATCTCTTCCAAAACACAACGCAGCGTTTCCAAAGTCAGCCTGGGGCGAGTGGGAAGCCGTGTGTGTCCAAAGGACTGGCTCTCTGCCATCACTTGTGCCGGACTGCAGCTCCCCTTGCCCAATCGTGTTCTCAGCTCCTGTCTTGCAGCCATGGCTAGGTCAAGGGCAGCTTATAGAGTCCGAGTTGGTAAATACTTACTGCACGAGTGGGAGAAGAATGGTTAAGCTGTGTCACCTCTCACAGCCTAATGGCACAAAGGTCAGCATGAATGGGTCTTTGGAGGTGTGTTTGAGCTTCTTTAGCGTAATTATAGTAACAGTGGAATAGTGGTTCCCTGCTCTGTGTCCTATTATCTTTTTCTTTCTTTTTAATGTGATTTCATACTAACCTTTAGGTAGTTAATAATGGCCAATTGCTTTGTGTGCACGTCTAAACCAATGTAATGGTGCATATGGATTTTTTTTGCTTATAACTTTCTAACCAGGTTGCTGTCTGCTGACATTTGATTTCAGTTGACTCACAGTGATGGAGCCTAGCCCACTAATTGCATTGAATTGTGTGTTTACAAGATTTGCAGTTCTGGTTATGATTAGGCTATTAACAAGTCATCAGTTTCTTATTCCAATGAGAAGACCCTGGGGATTTAAACATCAATGCATATAGAGCTCAAATTACAGAACCTCAATTTGCTTTATATTTTTAAAATCAAACTGTCCAATGACTGTCATTTTTTAATACGTTTTCCTACACCAGCCTTGAGCAAATCAGTCTTTCCTTAGGTATACCTTTCCAGGGTAATTGGCAAAGAATTTTAAAGGCATAGAGTGAAAACGGTTCATTGTTCCTTGTTCTGAATAATGTATAGAGTTAAAGCACCAGTGACAACCATTGTGATGCTTCCAGCCGATGGGCTTTCAGTTTGTGAACAAGTACCTCATTCTAAGGAACTTTAGGGAAGTTCTAAAATAAGGAAAATAAAATGAGAGAAATAAACTACCCATTTTCAACTAGAAGATAATAATTGGAGCTTGGCGAATGTAAAATTAACAGTAATAATAACCACAACAATAATTCCCATTATAGGCAGTCTGATGCAGCAGAACTGAGAATCTGAACATACTTTGGGCACCGCTCTGTGACTTGCTGGCACATGGCTGCAGTCAAACCCCTCACGCCCAGACCAGATGCTGACTGAAGGCTCAGCTCAGTGGAAAGCCGTGCACTCGCCTGAGCAGAGAGCCTAACGCTTAGATAATAGGACATGCCCCTTGAGTTGGGACCAATCCTCCTCAAAGTCACCTAACATTGTACTCTAAAATTTGAACCCAAATTAAACACATTTTCTGCTTCAAAACAAAGTAGCTCATTCTAAAGCTGTGACACAAGTCCAGTTCTGGGATCTTATTTGTCACAGAAGCACCCCTGCAACCCCACAGGTGTGTGGGCTTCAGCACAAGCGGGAGAAGGCTCTTGCCCCTGTTCTGTGTTTATTTGCCGCTTTTTGTCCCATGACAACAGAGCCAGGCACACCTGCTCCTGCTGCCACAAGAAAGGGCTCAGCATCCAGGCCAGTGGGAAGTGGCTGGTGAGCAAGTGGCCCTTCTCATAAAATGGAAGGAAATCGGTGATTGTGGGAGCAGAATCTGTCCCTCCTCAGAAATACATTCAGAAAAATGGAACTGATATTGTAGCCTGCGATTATTGTACCTCGAACACCACTAAATTCACCCAATACGGACTAAAGAACGAATGTTCCTTAGACGCAGAGTGGTGAGAATCACACTAGAGCATCGTGACAGAGCTATGTATAACATTAAAAAAACAGCAACGATGAACTTGTTTCCTTTTGTTTGCTGATTATGTTTTAGCCCTTTATTCACAAGCCACTATGTCCCTGACTTGAGAGAGAGCTGAAGCGCTTAGTGACAACTCAGTGGAGCAGGTGTGCCCTGCACCTGCTCACACCCGCTGGTGAGAACAGGTTGTTGAAATGTCAAGAATCTTTAAGCCAGGGGCTAAACAGAACCATTACTAAAAGTAAATTATGTAAGCTTACAATTAAATACATAATATTAAAACCAAAGGTAACAAATACTGAAAACTCATCCCTTCCTAATTATTTTACTACCTTTTACTATTTCTATGTTCTTGAGGTTATTTGCATATATGAATCAATGTGATTCAATAATATATAAAATCCTATATAGCGTCTTTTCCCAATACCACATTCAGCTACTGGTGTCAGCAGCTGGTAATCAGCCATGGAGGGAGTATTTACACCATGGAAATGGGCAAAGGTTGCAAATCAGGGCTTGATTTATTGCCATATTGATTGTCTAGATGTAAGACAGTGATTGGAGAATATTAAGAAGGAGATTAAATTTAAAAAGCACGTCATATCAGAGGCCAATGCATTGTGCAGAGCACAGAAAAAGTGGAAGACTTAGTCTTTCATCTTTCAAAAACCATTGTTTGACTCAGCAGTTATTCCTGTGATTGACAAACAAGCTAAATTCCAACATATGTCTTCATGGTTTGATGTTCATCTCACGCCTTAACCTAAAATTACCAATGTACATTCAGGTTGAAACTATGCATATTTGTCAGTAGTAATAGGTTGGCTACAGACTTTTAAAATGGGCAGAAATTAATGAAATTATTCTGTGAGAATCAGTTGGTTATAGAGAATTTACAACAAAGAATAGTGTATATTTTATTTTTACTTGTAAATTTTGTGCTCTGCATCCTTTATATCAGTAAAACTTTATCTATCTACCTATCTATCCATCCATCTCTTTTATTTTTTCCAGAGAGCTGGTTACTAACCATTTACCAGCCTACTACTACAAAGGAATAACAAATATAAATAGGAATGCTGAAAGGAAGTAAAATTATTTAGTTAAAAACGCTAACAGCAAATTTATTTTTGATATTCGTTAAGTCACTGCTCACACCCTGGGCTGACACAGATAATCACAAGTGTATATGTCTCGTGAAACGTTAATTTGCAGCATAACATCAAGTTAGGCATAAAATAAAACCAATTTTAGTTCTTACATTGAGAGCTTTGAGAACTTCTGGGTTCATATAAATTTAAGTTCTTCCCAGAAGTAAGGAATGGACAGCTTGATTTTTCAAGAATGGTTCAAGATTTTTATTAATTATTGTGTTGTTTTATTAGTTAAAAAGTGAATAGGACTCACGAGCCAAGCATCCCCTTACTGATAATAGTCTTCTAAACCGTCTTAAGGATTATTATGAGGTGATAAGAATTCAGGCCCAGCCCCTCTTTATTTTAATTCCTACCCCTGGAGGCCTTCAGGGCCTTAAGCGCCTCCCGTGCAATGATGGCCCTGTGTCAGACGGTCAGTCTCTCACTGGAGGAAAAAGCAAGACCCAGGAGGAGTTCGCTCCTTGAGAACAGTGGCTCTCCACAAGCCTTTGCAGTGACGTCTTTCTCCATCTCATCGGTCAGTCAGTCAGTCAGGCAGTCAGTCAGTCAGTCCGTGTTTCCGGAGCGTGTGTGAGCCGCATGCAGTGTCGCATTATCAAGGTTAGACTGCTCTGCAATGGAGAGCATCCTGAAGCTGTGCCTGTTTTTCCTTGGAGCTCTGCAAGTCACTCACACTTTTCCAGGAGATTAGAAAAGGCTTTTGCCTCTCAGCTGGTCGGCATCTGCCAGGAAGGACCTTAGGGTTTCACACCAAATCCACGTCAGGTCATTTGACCACCTAGAGGACACCAGTGAGGGCAGGGATGCTCGCGGTATAGCTCTTCCCGAGCACAGAGACATGCAGGTTGGATCGCTAGACCCTTGTGACAGCGGCCACAGACAAAGACTGAAAGGAAATCAATGCAAGGAACAATAACAGCAGTGTGACTTGGCTGACACCTCACGCTCTGTGCACTGTTAAATCCCCAGGGCCTGCAAGGTGAGTGGTGAGGACCACTTGTGTGATGACAGTTTGCGTTCATACTTTGCCGTTTATTTCCCCCGCAGTTTATTGCTGTGCGTCATTCCCTAGTCACGTCAAGCGCTTCTGACGACATCCCTTCCCGGAGCTGCGCCCTCCGACTTCCGGTCTTCCTGTCCTGACTCTGACTCTCCCGTTCTCCGTGTAACAGGCTCACGTGCATACCGCAGTTTATTCTCTTTAGAATTTACATACAAGTGCGTCAACAACAGAGATTTGTTTGACCAAGGTTCCTATTTCCTTGTAGGAGGCAAAGCCTTTTATATGTAAACTCTAGGTTGATCATACTGACCTGTCTGAAAGTCCCCCTTTCATTAGGATACATGGATACGTTTTTATTGAGAACCTTGCTTTATTTTAATTATTATTAATGCATATTTTTCTCATTCAATATTCAGTTGAAAATGTCTTCCCCGTTTTCCTTTAAACTTAATTGTGTCCGTACATTGGCCAGTGCAGTCAGTGTGCGCAGGACTGAAATATTCTGTCTGCCTAGTCCAACCAAGTGCCTGAACACGTGAACTGCACGTCTAATCTGCAGAAACTGGGACTCAATCCTATCGATGGGCTCAGGGACTCCCAGGACCCAACTTCTTTGTAAGAGTCTTTCAGGTTTTCCTATTACTGTGTCCCCACTGCTTAGATAGTTGACAAAAAGAAAACCGAGGAAGAAGGATGTACCTCATGTCACCTACTCATTGTGCACTCGGCCCTTCACCTACTGGTTCACCAAACATTGAACTTGCTCTATACGAGGCCTTGTGACAACTTCAGGGCTGTTACAGTGAGTGGCACAGGCTCTACCCTTGGATTGTACTCACCTGTGGCTACCAGGTGACAGGAAGTAAGGCGGCTCCATTCGACAAATGCTAATCTGCAGGTCAGTACACATGACCAAATGCTCCAGGGCATGACATCCAGGTCCTGGAGAGGTGGAGACAACTTTGCCGAGAATGTGGCATTCTTCTCCCATTGTGAGAACACCCATCCAACTACTGAGAACTAGTCGTCACCTGAGCTGTCCTGAGACACACAGAGCAGGTGAAAATAGTCATGTTAAGATTCAGGATTTAGGGGCAAAGAACTTGCTTGCTTTCACAAACTTTTTTTGTGCAAAGAGATTTTTGAACTGAAGGATCTTGTCATGTTTCTCTCCGAAAGATTTTTTGTTTTAATGATACTGCTCAAAGTAAGAAAAAAGAATCAGTGAGTGTTTTTTACTTGTCTAACTGTTGTCTGGCTGATCCCATTGAAAACATTAGCAATGACTAATGTAGGAACTATCACAGCTGATACTGGTATTAAAAATAAATATCAAGCAAATTTTTATAGAAATGCATAACTAGTGCTAGCTAGAACCAATCTAGTGCCATGCGTTGGTAAAAAAACACAAAAAAACACACAAGATACAGAAATTACGAGGAAACAGAACAAGTTAGAAAGTGCCTCTTTTTGTGTGTGTTGAAATAAAGAACTTTTGTCTGATAAGTAGCCGTCATTTGACCTCAAATCATTAAGTGGGGAAAGTCTAAACAAGAAAAGGCAATGTTTACCTAAATGTTGGGGAAAGCAGCAGGATTTATGATCCGGACTTTAAAGATTGTAGAAGATTGTACATAATTACAGCAATTAGCGTTTGTGCAAGAAGCAGCTACTAGGCTGAGAAAGATGGCAGTAGGACATCTGAAGGCAGGAAGGAGAAGAACGGGGGAAACGGGTGCTGCCCTTAGAGTTATTGGTCAGGGAGACAGAAAGTACGATGCAAAGGATACATCCAACTCTGTTGAGAAACAGAGGACATAGACGTGGGGGATGAGTACGCAACTCAGTGGAGCTGAACGACTGACGTGAGGAAGGTCGGACGCGGCCCCTCCGATTTACT
Organism: Rhinolophus sinicus; assembly: GCF_036562045.2. Lineage (NCBI taxonomy): Eukaryota > Metazoa > Chordata > Mammalia > Chiroptera > Rhinolophidae > Rhinolophus > Rhinolophus sinicus. Next base: position 114,572,191 of record NC_133758.1, read on the forward strand.
GGGCCATGAAGTCAGCCTCAGCCGGAGACGTGGACTCTGGACAGTACCTCAGGGGTCTCTGTCACCAAGATGGCCTGATACACAGCTGGGAAACCTCAGGGCAATTTGATGAACGAGTTTTAGCAATCTCCGTATGTCACAACACTGCTAACCAGCATTAGAATCTTCTAGCAATCAGACAGATTAATTCCGTGAAGATTCCGCTGCCTCCCTGCAAAGCCCTTGCATTTCAGAGCTGTTTTCATACCTGATTCACCTCAGAACCCGTCCCTCCTTGGGGGTCATTCGTGCTCCTTGTAAGCCAACATGAGAACAACCTGTTTTTTTCTCCATCATGTTACACATACAATCAAGAGTTACACTAAAAGCACGCATATCTGAGGTAGCCCCCATTTTCTGATCAGCAAGACACAAATCGGATGCCCTGATGACTGGCCTGTACCCCTGAAGTTCACAGGAGTCGCTCAAGAAGACCAGCTGTGCAGCAAGTGTGAATGTAAAACACACATTGACTCTGTGTTACTGTTCAACTACCACTGGCTGAAATTCTTAAATTCTCCCCCAAGAATCACCGTCAGCAGTGACAGTGGGAAATGTTGCAGTTTGTAATTTGCAGCCCAGTTTATATGCCAAGATTTGCCCTCTCACTTCACAGGTGCTTTTGACCTTTTCGTAGGAAGATTCTGAAATTATTTAATGGTAAATAAATGCTCCTAGTTCTACAGATGCAACAGTTTGGACAGATCTTAGTACAGTTTACTCACTGGTATTATTTTAGCATCCGTTCTAAGCAGTCACAGGCCACATCTGTGCTTGTGACGCTTATCAACTGCTAATCTTCACAGTTTTCATGCGAATTTGGGTCCCTAATATGATACTGTTTGTTCCCAACTTTTATAACTCACATAATCTGATTTAAAACATGTCCGTATGCAGACTAACCTTCTCCATGGCAAAACAAGGCTTTTACAATCAGGTGGGATTACGTGTTCTGAACATTACGAGAGGAGGTGAGGGCCCTGCCCGCAGGGCTGGAGGTGTCTGGGGCAGCACGGCTGATTATAGATTGTCTAGGAATTAATCCACTCCCACAGCACTCCCTTCTCTCCCCTCTGAGCTGTGTGTGCGTGTGTGTGCACACACATGTGTGACATGTGTGTTAACTGCTCCGTCATTCATGTCCAACAAATGTGGAGGAGAAAAAAGTCAGAATAGTCTGCCCCTCTTAGTCGCCATGGTGAAATGACAACGAGCAAACTTCAAAGTCTCCGGTGAGGACGAAGGTCCCAGTCTTGAATAAATGGCTGAGGCTCAGCCTTATCTGTGGTCTTAGTCCCAGGCTTGATTTGACACCAGGCGCTACACAGAATCAGCAGCCCTCCTACCACACACTCTCTTCCTGGAAACTGCGGGATTACACTTATCGTCACTTTCTGTGTTTGTTCTGCCTTTAAATGCTTTATGTAACTCTCCTTTTTCCTCCTTCTTAAGACAATAATAAACTTTTATGACTGGATGAAGCTGAGTAAAAGTCAGACGGTGGCATCTGCCTATATCCATCAGTGAGGAAAAAAAACACACCCAAAACGAGATGAGAGCTTTTGAGGTCATTCAGACTGGCTACCTTGTTTCCAGGGTGACAAATCTGCTGTCTGGTTTTAGGGAGGAAAGTGTGGGGTGGGGGAGAACCAAACGTGGGATCTAAATCAGAATGCCAGTGTAGACCACCCTTTCTTTGGCCTGTAAGGAACTTAGGATATAGGGGAAATAGTAATGTATCCGGGTATGTTCCGTATGGATAAGAAGTGGCCGTGAGGAATATAAAGGCTTCCTAAATAGCACAAATTCTAAATCAAAAGCGGAAAATGGCGGGCAGATGCCATATCTGGCCCATGCATTTGTTCTGTTTGATGGATGAAGGTTCCAGTGTTAACTCGGGTTTGCCTCAAACCTCTGTGTCCCCTGGACTGTGAAGTGCCTCCATGTTGGCTGTGGCTCCTCGAGGGCGGAGAGCGTACCCCGTGCGTGCACCGCTCCGCCCTGGGACTCCTGTGAGGTATCATTATTCTAGGGCTGTTGTTTTCACAGTCAGAGAACGAGGGGCCTGTGATGGTGTCTCACAGCCAGGCTCCTGACTGTCGTGGGCAGAAGGGGAAGATGAAAACCAACAGAAATGAAGGCTCAAGGAAAACAAGGGAAACCGGAGTTCTTGGTGGAAGTAAGGGCTGTTTTACCCCTGGCCTGTTTCTCTCACGGACGTCTCCTGCCTAAACCTTGCAGTTTGACTTGCACGCTCAGCCGTTTCTTTCTCCATCTTCTCTTCTGCAGGCAAACCCCAAGTCTGCAGCCACCCTGTGGTGTCGGCAGAGCTGGGAAGGGAGTCCCACTGGATCCTCACGTGCTCCTTCCTCTGTGAGCCCCACTCTGTGTCTCTTCCTCTTACAGGGACACCAGTCCTTTGGGTTAAAACCCACCCTAACACCCTCATTCCAGCTTCATCACATCTTTAAAGTCATGCAAATGCAGTCGTATTCTGAAATACTGGGGGTTGGGACTTTAACATAGGAATTTGTGGGGAACACCAGTCACCCTGTGACAGCTGGTGTTTATTGTCCCCCGTTTGGGGACACAGGCTGCAGAGCCCATGTGGTGCCCATGCACAGGGCCAGTCCGGCTGCTGCCTCTGTCCAGCTGCGCTGACCTTGCCTAAATCCGACAGTGGCCGGGCCACCTGGGGGCTGCCTTGGCAGGTGTGGCCTGGCTGTGCCCTGACTTTGGATTCCAGCCTTGACCCCGAAGTTCACGCAGTATCTGCAGCTCGTATCAGCAGGAAGGCAGGCCCAGGCGCCGGGAGCTGTCTCCAGCAGGCAGGAGCTCACACTCCTCTCTCCACGTCCCAAGTCAGATGTACCTGTTCCCTCTCCTCCTCCCCATGCGCACACTCCTCTCCGCCTGCACTGAGATCTTTCACCAGCTGTGAATGTGTGTACACACGCACACCTGCAACCTGTCTTGTCCTTGGGCACCTCAGAACCGTGAGGCTTTGGAGGTGATTCCTAGCAAGCTCCATGTACCCCTCTTGTTTTCCCTGTGTCCCCTGTGTGGGGGTCACACTGCTGTGAAGTCGTTTTATATGAGCCAGCTGCTAAATGGCACTCCTGAAATCTGTGTCAGTCACACGGCCCTAATGCAATGGATTCCATCATAAAAGTCACCACACTGTCACTGGGTGTCCCCACTGTGAGGCGTGTGAGGAAGGGACCCACGTGTGAACCAGGAGCTCATTGCAGACTTTCCAATGAGCGGGGCGGGGGGGGGGGGGGGGGGTGGGCTCCACAGCCTGGCGGCCTCTGTGCTTTGTTAGATGAGGTTTCTCAGCCTGTACAGGGTTTCTTCAGTTGTTTCAAGCTGCTGAATCAGTTAGTAGGCTCTTTCTTCTTTTGTGATTCAAAACAGAACTGCAACAACATTTAACATCGTAACCATTTTCCAGCGTACACCTCAGCGACACTAATACCTTCGCACGGCCGCAACACAGAACTCCAGGGCTTCGTCATTGCGCCGTCCAGACCTTTATGCCGTTGAGCGTGAACTCCCCGCCCCTCGCCCAGCCGCTGGCACCCACCTTTCTACTTTCTGTTTCTATGAATTTCACTGCTCTAGGAACATCGTACAAGCAGAATCACACAGTATTTGTCTTTTTGTGACTGTCTCATTTCACTTACGTATGTCCTCGAGGTGCATTCATTTTGCAGTATGAGGCAGGATGCACTTCCTATTTAAGGGTGAATAATATCCTGTTAAATGTGCACACTGTGTTTTGGTTATCCATCCATCTGTCCACATGCATTTGGGTGGCTTCCCTCTCTTGGTCACTGTGAATGCTGCTGCAGTGAACAGGAGCTCAGGGTCTCTTTGAGACGTGACTCTCAGTTCTTTTGGATGGATACCCATAAGGATATTGTTGGTGAATCAGTTAGTATGCTTTTGCCTGCAACACACACTGGCTTAGTGCACAAGGAAATTTGTAGAAGTTCCTGCAAGCCTAGCAATTGGGGAGTCCCTTCACCCAAACTCAGTCACGTGGACATTCCGAGCCCTTCAGTGTGGCCCAGGGAGGGCCTGCAGCCATTGGCTGCAGCTAGAATGCACAGACCAATCACCAGCAAGGACGACAGGATGGCCACGTGTGATTGGACGGCCAGGATGCATCTCCCAGGGAACCTGCTGGATGCTGAGGGAAGCATGTCAGCTAAAGTCGAGCCCATGTACTAGGAACGCAGACGACAGCCTTTGGCCTGGGGCAACTCACCCACCTCTCTGTGCTGGACTGTCTTCATTCTGACACCAAAGGTTGTTTGGAGAATTACACATGCGAGAACCAATCAAGCATTTAGAACAATGGCCACCTCTCAATAAATCCTAACTATACGAAGGAGGCCAACATTTCAAATACAGGAGATTGTGCGTTAATGTCTTGGTTTGTGCTTTTCAACAAAATTAGATGTGGCAGCACCAGTTTTCCTCATGAAAGAAACAGTGTGGGATGCAGCAATAAGTGTTTGATCTACACAGATACAGACTGTTGTCTGCCTTTCCCCCACATCTGGACTCACATCTGTCTGTTGCACATGTCCCTTGTGATGGACAGTGGTCCCTGTGTGCCGGTCTGCTTGGGTCCCCTGCTCTAGTCAAACTGGAGAGATGAAGTAACTCAAGCCCTCATTTTAAAAAATCAAATAAGCCTTAAAACATTTCATTTTTTCCTTATATGCTCACACCATGGTGCAGGGCTGTTTCTGACTTCCTCCTTTTTCTTAGGCTATGAAATGACTACATATCACCTTTGAAGAGACTTCTCAGGATGAGTCTGTTTACAGCTCACGAAAATGAAGTGCCCGCTCTGGGCCGTGCCAATCCTTTCCGGGCACTGAGGGTGGTACGTCCTCTCACCCTGTCTTTACGTGACCGCTGGGTCACATGCAGCCTGGGCGCACATGGGGTCCAGGGAGGACGCCACCGCTTACTTCTGTATGTGCCTCAGCTCTGCACAGGGTCGTGCTGCCCTGGCGGTACGCCTGGGCCCGGGCTGTCCCCAGGACAGCTGAGCCGGAGCTCCGAAGGTTTGCGCATGCAGCCACCATCCCAAGGCCGAGTCCTTGGTGGCGGCCAGGCTGAGCTGCCTCAGAGGACACACTGAGCCATGCCCCTGGCTGAGAAGGGAAACGTCATGTTGCCTCCCAGCCCTTGTGCCTCGGCAGGTGCCCGTGTGTCCATGTGATGATGACACATAGAAGTAAATAGGCCGTGGTATCTCCCAGGGCCACGGGGGCTGGCGTGGCTGCACTTCAACTGGCCGAGCTTCATTGGGACCCTTGGACCGGTGGCTCATGGGCTGTGTCTGCATCCACTGGTGCAACGGGCAGCCTCTGTCCATGTCTCAGCCGATAGCCCGAGTGCCAGGCCACCGAGGCCCTGTGGTGACACTGTGACTCAGAAATCCGGCCCAGAGCTGGGAATTAGGGACGGAGACATCAGACAGGTGGCTGCATTGTCAAGCAAGTGTGCTTGCCATTTTCCAGCTGCCACCCCTCACAGCCACGCAGACAAGCAGGACGGTCCAGGTCGTGTCGCTCCCACACCCTCACTGGGTCTGCTGTTCCTGTCATACCACTCCACCAGGTGCACCCCGGGACAGCTAGTGTCACAGGCTTACGGTCACCAGTTAGACCACTGCTATGTGGATGCTTCACTTTTCAGAACAGTTTCAAAGCATAAGAAGGTAATGAAGCTTTTAAAAAAAATTAGGACTATTTTAATCCTCTTTTCTCCTCAGCACTGATGGAGTAGAGAGCTGTCCGATGTGTCTATCTTAGCGTAGTTCAGGATGAAAGCGTTCAGGATGAAACACACCTGTGTGGATCACCTACTACATGCTGGGTACCGGCACGGCAGAGTCACCAGCCATGGAAGGATACGACAGCCAGGTCAACCTGCGTGAGAGGAAGAACGTAGCGCACCACGCTTTACCAGCCCCTGGAGAGGGTCGGCCCAGAGCCTGCCCTGAAGGTGGTCTGCTTGGTCCCTTGGGTCATTCTGTCCCCAGAAAACCAGCGAACAGATGAGGAAGGGAATGGGCCCAGTGGTATGTCACACTGTGGGGCCATGAGAACAGATCCCGCTAGAATGCCAGCCCAGGGGACACTGGGGGACTCGAGAAACCAGAGCAGCACGGGAGCATCCCTGCTGCATCTCCTGCCTTCCGAGAACCCAGACCCCGAGAAGCACCCCCTGACCAGTGCTTTGCATTCTGAAGTGGAGGCATTTGGGGAGACAGATGTTCCAGTTGTGTAAAGGCATGTTCCACCTGGACACACACGTGTTTTCCTTGAAACTCATTCCATCCAGGATATTTGGGAAAGGGAAGAGGCATGTTTTCCCCACCAAACATTCTCACTCAGGGCGTGACCAACATTCCCACTTAATCAGGCGGATGACAAGGAAAAGTGTGTGGAAAAGATCATATTTCACCAACTTTAATGGTTGGTGTGTCAGATTTGTGCATGAGTTGTCTTTGCAGAGTTTTACCTAATGGCGGAGGAAATCTTTGTACCCAAATATATGATCAGGTCAACTTCAAGGGAGCCAAGTCGCGGCAGAGAACAGAGCAGAGCAGAGGCCCTGAAGCACTGGCCCAGCCTGAGCCCCAGGTGGTGCTCCCGGCTCTGTGCTCCCGGCTCCATGCTCCCGGCTCCGTGCTCCTGGGTCTGTTCTGTGCTCCCGGCTCCGTGCTCCTGGGTCTGTTCTGTGCTCCTGGCTCTGTGCTCCCGGCTCCATGCTCCTGGGTCTGTTCCATGCTCCTGGCTCCGTGGTCCTGGCGCTGTGCTCCTGGCTCTGTGTGCCTGGGAGAGCAGGATGGCCGGATTCAAAGGTGCAGCTGTCCTGCTCAAGGGCCTTACAGAAAACAAGCCTTTCCACAGAATGGATGAAACACTTCTGAAGCATCTCTCTCTCGTTTTTTAGGATTAACCTCAAACAAGCCTTATGAGAAAATAACTGCTCACTTTAAAATAATCTACATCTCTAGCGTACTCTGGATGCACCAGAACTAAATGACTGGAGGTCTTTGTAAAAAATGCTCTTGTCTTAAGCACTGGCCATTTCTAAGGCTGCTTGGTCATAAGAAGGTCACACGTGGAAGGAGGCAGCACGGGCTGTTCAGACACTTCCCCCCACATAACCAACATGCAGATCACCTTTCCCCAGACACCGCATCTACTTGGCCTCGGATTCAGATAAGGGTCAGGACAAGATGATCGCAGTCTCCGCTGTGCCTCTCAACACCTGTGCTTCAGCCTGTGCTGTGAGGTCCACACGTGCTTGGCCTCCCGAGGGGGCATCTCGGTGGCTACTCGTTAGTGCACATTTGTGGTGTTGGAGCTGAACTCGGGACTAAGAGCCCAGTGTCTCCTGCACGAGAGAGAGAGCAGGAACACAAAATACAAAAAACACTGCTTCATTCAGACCGCACATCCTAAGACCCCATGTCAGTGAGCATGTTCTTAGATTTCCCAGTTTGGGGGAGTCCGGGCCCGGTAATGATGACATCTGCCTATAGAGCAATCACGAGTCACGCTAACAACAGTCTCACACAGTGGCTGCACGGAGGCGGCGCCCTCGGCAGGTCCCAGGCCTGTCCTCCGACTGCCCGGGGGTGGCCTGCAGCCTCCACGGCTGGTCACGCTCATTCTGTCCTCATCTACTGATGAGAATGTCAAGGCTGGCGGCCACATTGGCTCTGGCCACCCGTGGGTCAGCACCACATTTGTTCACACTGATGCAGAAGATGTAAGAGAGAAGTCGTGTCCAATCAGTTGAGCACAACGCAAGTACATAAACAGTGATGTGTCTGATTTTTTCCCCCACATATTTAAGGAATTTTTACATTTATGCCGAAAGCTTCTAAAAAAACAGAGACTAGAAGGAAAAGCAACCAAATGTAAATGCATCTTGGGCATGAGTGAGTCTTTCCTTCTCAGTTGTCCGTGTTTTCCTGACTTTCTATACTAGAGGGGGAAAAAAGGAAAAACAACAACAAAAAAACCCCACTTCATTTTAAAACTCTAAGGAATCCTGGTAGAAAGACTCTGGGAACGTGCAGTTATAGTTGGGGGGTGTCTCTGAACCCAAGTGGTTGGGAGAGGGGGTGGGGCTGGCCCTCCTTCCTTGGGATGCAGGGTAAGGTCGGTGTTGGCCTCCCAAGGGGGCGACATGCCACTCAGAGTCCCTGCAGCAGATGCTGGAAACTGAGGCTGGAGCTGCTCATGGCCCGCGAGGTCATTTTGGGTACTGGTGGGTTTTGCTGAGGTGAGCGCTTTTTGGCCAAGAAAGCCAAGTTATTTTGGGCCACCATAATTGTGAGTTAGACAGGTGGTTTGCGTGTGACAGGGTGAATTTACTGGCTGTGTAGTCTGTTGATTTTGGACAAGGCTGGAAACAATTCTGTACAAGTTTCCTAGAATGACGGGTCTGACGTGGAGCTGTCTTACCACCGTTACCAGAAAATGCACATTTCCAAGGCAGGCTGGACTCGGGGGGGAAAGATTAGCATGTTACTTGTCATATTTTTATGCTCACAACTCTGTACTGTATCTGAATGGCTTTCAGGCAGTGCTTTTGCCGTGTGTGTGTGTGTGTGTGTGTGTGTGTGTGTCAGTGTCAGAAGAGCACACTACACAAGCATAGTTATGTCACTTAGCTGCCCTGTACTCACTTTTGAGGACATCTTAGCGTTTTGTGACTTCTAAATTTTTTTGGAACAAATATCTATTAGAATGTCTTTTAAAAATATTAAAAATATGTTTATACCTTAGTCCAGACCCAGGTAATGGTTTGAATAAGCACCTTTACAGTCTGTGCTAGTCAGTCGGTCCCTGACATCAGGCAATTTATACAAATAATAAGGCAGAAAGCATCAAGCTGGTCAGCAGAGCTGATTGTAGGGGGAGGGAACGACGTGGAAACTGGAGACAATAATCCAGAGACTCATCCCCTCACTCCGTATTGATGAGAGCTTTTTAACCCCAGGTAAATTTTGAGGCATCTCTCCCTAGCTCTGTGACAGCCTTTGGGACACATGTGACTTTGAGTCTGATTGTGGTCTTTTGTCCAGTTCTCCAGTGTCCCCAGATCCGTTTTCCTTCTGCTCTGCTGCTGCCTCCAGTGAGGGGTCCAGGTACACCTGCCCCGCTCACACCTCCTTCCCCAGGTTCTTTGTCACCCCTTCCTCCAATATCATTTTTTCTCTTTTTGTTTGGGGCATATTTTAGAGCCATTCGGGATGTGTTTTGTGTTTGTAAGTCATTTCCCCATTCTGTTTTTCTGAAACTGTTCTAATGTAGTTTCCTACATTATTTCTGCAAGTAATTATTTCCACTGTCTCGTCCTGAGAAAAATGTCACTTGTAACTTGTTGTGGACAGTGTAGTGGCTTCCCATGCACCAGGAGACATGTGAAGGGCATCGTGGAGTCCCTTTTGAGAGCGGGTGCTGACTGTGAGCTAACAGTGGGTCTGTTAGCTCCAGTGCCTTTTGCTGGAGAAGTTGCTGTCTTTGAACGTAGCAGTGAAGACCTGAGGAGGAGGTGAATGAA